>NC_135370.1:21710832-23208332 GCF_049243985.1 Paroedura picta | reverse complement strand
TTCAAAAAGACCATAAATTGCGTTTGAATATAATAGAACTGGATATCAGTGAAATTGTGTTAAACATACTTCAGAATGCAACAAGGCCTTTGGTGAGATCTTGTTTTGGAAAACAAACTGTGAGAATTCAGGAGGTCTTCAGCAGCAGAAGATACCAAAACTCACATTGGTCCTATTAAAAGATGAGCTTCAATCAGAAGCGATCTTAATTTCTGTTTAACGACCCTTTTTCTTCACATCAGGGCAATCCAGGTCCCACCGGAACCCCTGGAGATCAAGGGCCACCAGGTCTTCAAGGTATGCCTGGAGAACGAGGTATTGCTGGCACCCCAGGCCCCAAAGGAGACAGGGTACGTCACTTCAAGTAATACGAAAAGTTGTCTTCCTCTCATTGACGTTGGGGATGGAGATGGGAGTGGGTGGGATTTGGGGTGGGGGGGACCTGAGTGGAGTATAATGCTATGGAGTCCAACCTCCAACGCAGCCATTTCCTTCAGGGAAAACTGATCTCTTTAGCCGGTTTGCAAGCAGCTTGAGCTTTCGTTATGCTTTCTCTAGGGCAGTATTGGAGAAAAGGGATCTGAAGGTACGGCTGGTAACGATGGCGCAAGAGTGAGTCGATTCATTGTTTCTCTTATTAACAAGTTTCCCTGCAATATTCTTGACAATCCTCTTTGTGGTACTAAGAAATGGAATCTGTGTGTTTACATAGGGCGACATGGCTCTGAACAGCTCTTATGAAATTGGAGTCAATTTGTGGGACTAGTTCAAGGAGAACACTTCTAGCCTCCTACTTTAGGGGTTTTATTACCTACAGGAAGGATCTCCAGCTTGTGGTGGCTTTTGGAATTTTGTGGTGATTCGCACCACCACAAAATGGCTGCCATGGGAGTGGTGCATCTAGCCACAAAATGACAGCTAGGGCTGATCTTAGTACACTGAGGAGTCTCAAGACCTGTGTTCTCCTATAGGGCAGGTAGGTTTTTCCGGATGGTTACTCCCTGAAGAAATAAACATGGAGGAAAGTTAGAACTGGCTCTTGACTTCAGGGCAGGGGCCCCCAACTTGGTTGAGCAGGGGGGCACATTTGGAATTTAGAAAGAGGGAGGTGGACACCAACCAAAATGGCTATGACAGAAAATGGAGCCAAACCTCAGAGATCTGCCAATGGAATATCTTCCTCCTCACAGATAAATAAATCTTTGTGCAAAGTACCTTGAAAGGTTTGTTCTCTTACTGATATTTCTTGTTATTGAATAGGGTCTCCCAGGTCCCTTGGGTCCCGTTGGCCCTGCAGGCCCTGCTGGTGAAAAGGTAAAAACGTTTTGATAATGTTGCCATTCAATACCTTCTCATATATTCTGGACTGGACACAATAACATTCTGTGACCTTTGTTTTGAAGGGTGAACCAGGCCCTCGGGGGTTAGTTGGTCCTGCAGGTTCTCGTGGAAATCCTGTAAGTAAAACATTTATTTTATTAATTATTTATTAATTGAACTTGTATACCGCCGCTCCCAGCAAGCTGGCTCACAGCGGTTTGCAACAACAGATAAAAACAACATAATCCCAATCATAAAAACCCCACATACTAAAACTCCAGTATACAATATATAGCACATGGTGATAAAAACAAGAACTACTCCTCTCCAACAACAGGACCATCGCAGCCAATATAGGTTATGCTCATAACAGAGAATGCTGTAGTCTGATTGTGCATTCTTTTTTTCATTTTTTAATTGGACCCAAACTGAAATTTTAGCAGGCTGCATGCTATTGGTTTATCTCAGCAAACAAATGCTACAATGAGGATAAAATTAAGATCAAAATGATATATCACCAGTTTGGCGGAGACGCCATGCAAAAGATTCTGAGTGCATTCTTTGGCCTCTCCACTAAGAGGAACCTGGGTGCTAGGAAAGAAACTTTTCTTTGTTAGAGAACCTGTAAACTTCTGTCAGAAAATTATTATTATTATTATTGATAACAGCAGCAAAAACAACAACAACAACTTGATTCATATACTGCCCATCTGGCAAAACCAGCTCAGGGCAGTGTCCAACATTAAATAATACAATGATGCAAATTAAAAATTAATAACAATTTAAGACATTGTAAAACCATTAAACTATTAAAACCACATCTATAATTAGCAGCAGCAGTTATAGCATTGATTCTAGTGCAGCCCCTTTCCAGACTGAGATATTGTTATAGGGGGTGCTTTTGTAGGGGGGCCCACTAGATGTAATGCAGTCACATGCCCCAACCAAAAGCTGGGCAAAAGAGCTCCGTTTTGCAGGCCCTGTGGAACTGTACCAGCTTGACCAGGCCCCAGATCTCCTCCAGGAGCTCATTCCCTCAAGTGGAGGCCAGGACTGAAAATATCCTGCCCCTGGTTGAGGCCAAACATACTTCCTTGGGGCCAGGGACTACCAGCCTGTTGGCGTTTGAAGAGCAGAATTCTCTATGGGGATCATAGGCACAGAGGCGGTTCCTCAGGTATCCCAGGCCTCTTTAAGGTATTGATACTCAGAGAAAGTACTGAGTTAGGTAGACCAGTCCTCTGACTCAATATAAAGAAGCTTCACTTGTTCTTAGCATTATTTCTAACAGAAAGTTATTTGGTTGATGTAAATGGTGTCGGTGCTCATGTTAATAAAATATATACATGTGTCCTTGGAGGCAAGTTCTGAGCTTCTTCTTCTTCTTTTTTTAAACCCTTTTCTTCCCTATATCTTTTCTCCAGGGCTCCCGCGGTGAAAATGGCCCAACAGGTCCAGTTGGCTTTGCCGGTCCTCCGGTAGGTGAATCGTGTTTCATAGTATACATTCCTTTCAATCGTGTTTCATAGTATACATTTATTTCAATCTGTACCTTTGTAATTCCATCTTTGTTACAGGCTGGTGTTTGACCTTGAGTTGCCCTGAGTTCTGTGAGGAGACAGCCATCAGTTTGCTCCCGAGAGAATATTGTTCTTTCTCATGCTTGTCAGCAGCTCTTATCTAGGAAGCCCGACTTATTTTATTTTATTTTTGCATTTATATGCCGCGTTTCCCTGAAAGCTCTCTCACCACTAGATGCCATGTGCATGATGGCCTGACTCATCCTAGTCTTTGGGATAGCTTGATTAATGATTTGTTTGCCTTGTAGACAGCAATTAGGGTATAAGATATTTAGCTTTAACTATGCATCTTGTCTCAAGGTCTGGCAAAGTTTGCTCTGTGTGTGTGTATGCATTTAAGACCCAATGGATGGGAACTTAGCCTGCTATTTTGGTAAGCTTGATCATTGCTTATTATAATCTTCTTGTAAGCAAACTTGATCTTGCATATCATCTTGGGATTTCTGCAAACTCCTGGTCACAGCCTCAAATAACCTCTTATTACTCATCATTCTTAGGGAGACTACACAGTGCCAGTTCCAGACTGAGAAATTCCTAGAGATTCACAGTGGAATTTGGGATGGGGTATGACCTCAGCAGAGAGTAATGCAACAGGCTTCACCCTCCAAAGCAGCTAGTTCTCCAGGGGAGCTTATCTCTGTAGTTTGGAGATCAACTGGAATTCTGGAAGACCTCCAGGCTCTACCTAGAGGTTGCAACCTTATTTTTGATCTGATAACAATATGCTAAGCTTCTTCAAAAGGTTTTTAAACCAAGAGTATGGACACTTCCAAAAGTAGTGGGAGCAACATTGTATGGGAAGCAATGATTTATCTTGCTTCCCTTTTCATTTTGTGAATACTTTGTGTCGAAGAATGGCATGCTCTGCCATCCTTCGGCACCAAGATTGATATCAGAGTTGGAAAGTTCACAAAGAACCAAGTCCAAGGCGTTAGACTCCCTTTTGACTTTGAATCCTGGGCCAAAATGCATGTTAGAATGTTGTCCTTACAAGGGTGAATTTGGAATCTTTCATGATCAATAACTTGATGTGTCTTGTAACTACCAGGGCCCTGATGGTCAGCCAGGTGTGAAAGGTGAACCTGGCGAGCCTGGGCAGAAAGGAGATGCTGGATCCCCTGGACCTCAAGGTCTTGCAGGCTCCCCTGGCCCCCCAGTAAGTAAAAAAAGAAGGAAAGAACAGAAAACCAACACTTGATTCAATTTCATTAATGGAATATTTCTCCTTATTCAATAATCTTTCTCATTTCTGCTTATAGGGTCCTTCTGGGGTACCTGGACTGAAAGGTGGCCGAGGTACAAAAGGTCCTCCAGTAAGTAGAATTGTACTCTAGGATTTAAATGTTATCTGGACCTGCTATCCACTTGAAACTATCTGCCAAGCTTCAATCTGATTGCTTTGTTGATTTCATGGGGATCGTAAATCTGCATTTCACATGTGATGATTAAATGGGTTGTGTTATATGTTTCTTGATACAGCAGGAAGGTCTTGCCAACCCCTGTGTGAATGTGTATTTTTTCAGGGTGCTACAGGATTCCCAGGATCTGCTGGCAGAGTTGGACCCCCAGGACCAACCGTAAGTTGAAAGCCTAGTCTGATGTGCTGAAGAAAAAGCTTACTAATAAACATGCATTCTAAATTAAAGCTAACATTTTGTAGGTGGAATTTTATTATCACTAGTCTGATCCTTTATTTATTTAAAACATTTATATCCCACTCACTCCCTGTCCAAAAAAAGCATTCAAAGTGACTAGCAACAATAGTGTAAAAAATGTCTCTGAAATATCAACATGGGGTAGTAAACAGAGTAGTGTTAAGATTAGGGAAGTCGGGTTCAAATCCCTGCTGTTGCTGATTTGGTGATTCTGAGCCAGTCACTATTTCTCAGGCTTACTCACCCATCTGCACAGCAGATTTCAACAGACTTAGGGGATGTGATGTAATTTCTGGGTGACTCTCTAGACTTTTCCCTAATCTCTATGATAAATACCATAGAGACGAAGAAGATTCTTAGGTAGTCACTACGGAGGCCACTTTGCAGCCATTTCTTCTACTGCTCCTTAGTGAGGGGTCAGGGGCTAGAATTTATCTGCCAGAGGTAGGTAAATGGCAAGCCTAACCTTACAACATATGGATAAAATGGTAAGAGGATATATTGTTTCACCCAGAGGTACTTGGTGGAAAGAAATAATCAAAATTATGTTGTTTACTAGGAACAACACACAAGTCTGTATCTCAGAAGCAGGGTAATAAATAAACAGTTATGACCAAGATGATGAATTACATTTCGCCTCCCTGATTAGGAACAGTGTAATCCTTAAAATTTGGCCTTGGGTAGAAAATCATCTTGTGCTCCTCAGCTCTCATGAAATCTGAGTCGATTTGTGGAACGGAGCAGGATATCTTATTTTAATAATACCGTGTTTATAGTGTATGGTTCCTCCTTTTCCCTTCCTTCTTTTTAAGGGAATACTTCTCAGTGTTGTCCTTTCTAAACTGTTTCATGGGTAGATCTGATCAGGACTTCCGTTTTAGGGAGGTCCTGGTCCTGCTGGTCCTATTGGTGAGCCAGGCAAAGAAGGTCCTCCAGGTCTTCGGGGAGATCCTGGTGCTCATGGCCGTGTAGGAGACCGAGGTCCAGCCGGGCCTTCTGGCAGTCCCGGAGATAAAGGAGACTCAGGAGAAGACGGACAACCGGTAACATGGAGGGGGGAGGAAGGGTTACTTTTGCACAACCTTATCTTTCCTAATGTATCTTTCCTAATTATTCCTTTACTAGTAAAAAAGTCCACTGCAGTCAAAATGCAGTGGGCGCTAGGAGGGCACGCCATGAGGGTGGCGGGGCTCTGCGGGCTGGCTTTGCAAGGCCGGGTTTGTCCTGTGGGGCCGGGGGCTCGCGTCCTACCTGGAGTGCTTGCGAGCTGTAGGGCAGGAGGAAGTTGAGAGTCTTTGGCGTCTCGGCGTGGCTCCGGGTGTCCGGCAGTGATCGGAAGGCGGGAGCGGCTTGGTTTGGGGCGGCTGGCAGGCCATGGTGGAGGGCGGCGGCGCCTCCGCTGGGGGCTCCTGAAGTGTGGCGCGGCGCGTGGGCGGTGGCAGCAGCGGTCCCGAGGCATCCTCTGGTGGCCATATACAAACACATAATCTTGCTACCATCCCAGCCCTGGTCCAAATTAGGGCTTTGGACGGCCCGCAGCAAGGGCATGCGGATTCTTCTGCATTCCCTTTGTTGCTGAGGCTGCCATCAGAGGCTAGGCCAGGGCAGGCCCATGCACACAAGAAGAGCTGGGCCTAGAAGGCCCAATTGCTCCCTGTGCTATCTTGACTGGCGGTGGACCAGATCAGCCCCACCTGGCTCCGTGGTGTTACATGGCACTGTGGAGTATACCTGGGTGGTGTGTGCTATTGTGCAGGAAGGTGGGTTAGCGGTCTTCCATCATCCCACCTTCCTGTACTCTGAACACCCTCTCAACGACGCCCACACGGTGGAACCATCTTGCTGCAGAGGTGTTCCCCAGGGGGATGAATTTCAGTGCGGAGCTGGTCCATCACCGAAATGTGTCCCCCATAGGGACACGGAAAGCAGCTCACCAGCTTGTTTTGCTTTCCAGCGTCCCCCTGTAAATGGCATGCTCCGCCACAACGCTCCAGCAGCGGCCCGTTGTGGCTGCTGCCATACATAATCGGTCTTAAAATGTGGAGTCATTTATTTTCTTATTTAAATTAGACATTTGGACGACATCATGGTTCTTTGCTTGTCCATCCAGTTCAGCCATTTTTCCATATCAAAACTACAAAAAGTCCAATATCAAATTGCAGTCCTTGTGTAACTTTTCCTAAAATCTACCCCATACATCCCAGGTGAAGTCTGAGCTTAACAAGCTTGTGTAACTATTATTAGTATTTAAAGAGAAATTGTGCCAAAACCTCATGGGGTTTTGAAGGCATGAAGAGTTGGTTTGCAAGTACCTTACTCTGCATTGCAACCCCATTCATTCATTCATTCATTCATTCATTCATTCATTCATTCATTCATTCATTCATCCATCCATCCATCCATCCATCCTTCCTTCCTTCCTTCCTTCCTTCCTTCCTTCCTTCCTTCCTTCCTTCCTTCCTTCCTTCCTTCCTTCCTTCGTTCATTCATTCATTCATTCATTCATTCATTCATTGACTTATTGGCCACCCCTCTTCAAATTGTCTCTTGTTGCCTTCTCATCCGAGTACCCATCCTACGTAACTTCTTATCTGTGAAAAGATATGGCTAGGCTTAGCTCTTAGTGCTGCTAATAAATCTGTTTGGTTCATTTTATATTTCAGGGTCCAGATGGCCCCCCAGGCCCATCTGGAACGACTGGTCAGAGAGGCATTGTGGGTATGCCAGGTCAACGAGGAGAGCGGGGCATGCCTGGACTGCCTGGTCCTGCTGTGAGTATCTGTGGAGCTGATATTACAGAGAGGAGTGCAGTTGCTTCTCTCGAGAGCATTGCCAATTCCTCAGTTCTAGAAGCTTGTATATTATTACGCCTTAGTCTGTTCTGTATCTCTGTTCATTTGTTCTTTATCACAGCGTTTTCCCATTCCAGAGCAGAAAGCTTTTCCTCCATCACCATTAAACAACCCTTCCTAGAGGTCGCTAATTCAAGGTCATCTGATGCTGTAGCGGCCACTTCCTTTAATCTTTCCATCAGCGTGTCTAATTTAGAGTCAAACCAATTGGCCATAGCAGCCAGTATTTCTGCTTTCACCAAGTCAATAGCTCGTTTAATGTCCCTGCTCCAAAGTGATTTTTTAGTCTCAAATTCCCGGTCTGATATATCGGACTCATTCTCTGTTCTGTCTCTGCTGCCGTCATTTTCTTCTCTTGCCGTTTTTTGACTCCAGCTCTTAGTAGAGATTTACTGGCAGAGAGAAGTCTCTCCAACTGGCCTCGAGAGGTCAGTTTTGAAGCAACTTCCAGGGTTGTTCCTCTTGTTAATCAGAGTGGAGGAGTATATCTTTTTAAAGTTTTTAAAATGAGTCCCCCTGAGCTCCCTGGAACTGTGTCCCTCTTCACGGCACCATGGCCCACGCCCCCACACGTCTCTTTATTTACGACAACATTTGCACTTATATTTTGAAAGATACCTGTGACAAATACTTTAAATGCTGAACTTATAAGAACTGACCCTTTGAAGAATGGCCTTAAATACTGATGAAATACTTAATTGTTCCAGGGTACACCAGGAAAACAGGGCCCAACAGGCCCACCGGGAGATAAAGGCCCTTCCGGGCCTGTAGGTCCTCCAGGTGCTCATGGTCCCATAGGCGAAGCAGGCTCAGAAGTAAGTGTCTTTTCTTCTTGACTGTCCATTGACTTGCCAGCCTCCTGGTGCAGCCTGGAGATCTGGAATTTAAAAGTCATCTCCTAATCTGGAAAGCTGGGTTTGATTCTCCACTTCTCCACATTCAGCCAGCTGGATGACCTTGGGCTAGTCGCAGTCCTGTTCTCCCAGAGCAATTCTGTCAGAGCTCTCTCATCCCCACCTACCTCACAGGGTGTCTGTTGTGAGGAGAGGAAGGGAAGGCCACTTTGAGACTTCTTTGGGTGTGAAAAGAAGGATATAATAATCCAGCTCTCCTCCCTCTCTTCCCCCGGAGAAAATGGCTACTTTGGAGAGTAGACCTTACGCGGTATTATAGTTAAGATCCCTCCCAAGCCCAGCCTTCCCCGGGCTCCTTCTCCAGATGTCCAGGAAATTCCCAACCTGCAGCTGGCAACCCTAGTTATTACAACATAGAAATTTGTTAGCAATGTTACATGCATTCACGTGATATACCCATTAAGATAAATGATATGTGCTTTCACTCAAAATACAGGGACCTTCTGGCAATGATGGTACTCCGGGACGAGATGGAGCTGTTGGAGAACGGGTAAGAATATGTGGTATCGCCACCAGTAATTTACTAAACCATTTCCTCGCTGTTCAATAGGCTTGCTTGGTGTCCTCATGTCTTGGCCTTGGGGTAAGAGTCAGAATGAAAACCTCACTGCTGAAGGACAACAGAAAAGAATGTCCAGAACAAAAACTTGAAGAGCGGGGGAGGGATATGTACAGGCTGTTTTAAAGAGATGGGAAAGAAGGGGGCGGTGACTCCTTCCATACTGCCCAACCTGGGACATTGTGGAATTCATAGGTCAATTCAAGGGGGCAACCATGTTGGGCTGAAGCAACAGAACAAAGTTTGAGTCCAGATGCATTTATAAGGCCCGCAAAGTTTCAGTCAAGATATGAGACATCTGAAGAAATCTTCATGCGCGCAAAAGCTTATCTTTAACCGCTCCTGCGGAGCGGATAAAATAAAACAGTAAGGGCTCCAAAGGCGGGCCCTGTCCGGGATGAGGAAGGGTGCTGATTGGCCCCTTCCGCCAGACTGACAATCGGAGGGCCCAATCGGCAGGCGCGAATTTGGGCCCTCCAATTGTCAGTTTGTTGGTAAGGGACCAATCGCGATGGAGCTCTGATGTAAGCATGTGATTAAAATGAACACTTGTTGGCACATTTCACCATGCAAATAACTTCAGTGTCCACTTTCTCACGTACTCCTTCCATTCAGGGAAGATGACCCTTCCTCCAAGTAGCTAATCCAGTGCCCTGGCATTTGTGGGTTAAGAATAATCTTTTAATAAATTTGTATGTCTCTCATTCTGGTTAATTGTAAAGCGTAAAGTGAGTTTTTGAGATTTGGAATGAAACTTATTGCAGGGTGATCGTGGAGAACCAGGGCCAGCCGGCCTTCCAGGTTCTGTGGGTGCACCAGGAACTCCAGGACCAGTTGGGTCTCCAGGCGATCCAGGACAAAGAGGGGAACCAGTAAGTATTGGTGGCAGAGATATGCAAAGGGGTGCAGCGCCGGCTCCTTAAAGAATAAATAATTTTTATTCAGAAGAGAAACAACTGTGTTAAAGAGAGAGGAGAGACGAGAGTCTTATCTGTCTAACTGTTCTTCTGTAGGCAAACAGGGAGGAAACGTGCTCAAAGGAGCAGCTAGTCTCCAATCTTAGCTGAGATAAAAACTAGCTACTGGGAATATTTCCTATCTACAAGGGCTGAAGGCCCATTTCTGGCAAATCCTGGATGATGGCTTGTGCCTGGGGATAGTGATAAGGGAAAGGACAAAGACCAAATCTTGGATTAGATCTGGCGTTGAAAGAGGGTGGCCAGTTCCCTTTACAAGACAATGTGCTTGGCTGGCTGGAGGGGTGTGTTGGGTGGGATGCCTTTGTCTCTCTGTACTTGCCAGGTGTGCTGACAAACTCCTCCTTTGTTTGCAAGCAAGTGGGTCGGGGAAGCCTAGTTCTAAGTCCTGCTTGAGAGCAAGAGGCGCGTTTTAGTTGCTTTCCCATTATGCTTTGCAAAGCTTGACCTGGCTTTCTCACTCCGGTGCCATGGTCTGCATAGGAGGGTCAGGGAGGGCTGGCATGGCTGTGCCAGTCTGCAGTGGAGGGGTGGCAGCCTATGTAACAGAGGAGCTGTGAACTGCTGTGTTTTCCAGTAGTTTGGTTCCAGAGACATTATTTACAACAGAAAAACCTGAAGGCCGCAGGAAAAGAGGAAAGCCAACATGAGAGGTTGAATCATTAGACCAGGGGTAGTCAAACTGCGGCCCTCCAGATGTCCATGGACTACAATTCCCATGAGGCCCTGCCAGCGTTTGCTGGCAGGGACTCATGGGAATTGTAGTCCATGGACATCTGGAGGGCCGCAGTTTGACTACCCCTGCATTAGACCATAAAAGAAACCCTGTTGATTCAAGCCTATAACCCATCCAGTCCAAAACTCTGTGTCTCGCTGTGGCCATCAGAGAGTCCACCAATCAAGGAGGCTATGGCCCTCCGTTTGCCAGACCTGAGCAAGCCTGTTGATGATAGGATGTTTTGGAGGCCATCGGATCGTAAGGTCACTGTAAGCTTTCCATTCTTTTTCAGGGATCACGGGGTCCAACAGGTCCTTCCGGTCGTGCTGGAAAACGTGGTTTGCTGGTACGTTTTGCATAAGCTCTTTTAACTCACTTTTTATGATTTTTTAAAATAGCTACATTTGTATTTATTTTAATGAGTGCTGCTTAATGAGTAAATATCACAAAATGTAAAGTAGCAAAGCAAATTGACTTGCAAGAACCATAGTTATCGAAAGGCAAGTACAGTAGTCAAAATTTAAAGCAGAAATGCATTTTAAGCAGAAATGGGTTTCTTCTCTCTTTCTCTCTCTCTCTCTCTCTCTGCATCTACACTTGGATCAACCTTGAGGAGATATGAATCTTGATTGTAGGTTTAAAATGTGGGTTAATTTCGGGATTGTGCCTGGACAGGCGAATTTCAATGCAGAAATGGAGGGAAAAGCCAGCCCTTTAAAAATGAAAATCCCAACGATATTACTAATGTGGAAACAGTCTAGCTAAGTTATTTTACATAGTCCAATCATTCTTCTCAAAGTTCAAGGGGATGGAAACTCAATTTTAAGTAAGAACATGAAAGGTAATGGACCCTAGCAAATATGAACCGATAAGCATCCTAAATTTTGCATCAATATTATACATATGTTTACTTTTATATAAACTAAGACAAAAGTCCTGTGGTGCCATAAAGACTAATGTGATTTATTTCAGAAAATAATGTGATTTATTTCACTAGCAGAAAAGCCCATAGTATGCTAGCCTTCCGCCCCTGACCTGGCCAGGCCCGCCGATGGGGATCCCCTGGAATTGTAGCTCATCTCCAGGCTCAAGAGATCCGTTCTCCTTGAGAAAATGGCTGCTTTGGAAGGTGGGATCCATAGCATTTTACTTCACTGAGGTCCCTCCCTGCCCCAAATCCCACCCATTCCCTGCCCCACCCGCAAGGTCTCTAAGTATTTCCCAACACAGAGCTGGCAAACCTACTTGAAGATGAGGAATAATCCCAGGGCTCTCCCAGATCCCACCTGGAGGCTGGCATCCCTACCTCGGCCTTCCTCACAGCCACAGCCACAGCACTTCACTTCCAGTCCCGTACTCCTCCTCCCTAACCATGAAGTATGCTATCTCTGGTTGCAACCCTGTCTTCTCCGGGTCTACTCCTGGGTCACACACGCCTGCTCTGAAAGGTGGCTCACTCTCCTTCACCTGCAGATGCCATGGAGAAAAGAAGCCGGCATTACTGCGGTCTCACCCAGGCCTATGCTGAACTGGAAGAAAAGCCTAGGGCTGTAGGGCCAAGATCCATCATTTGGATCCTGTTGTTGTGATGTCCCTGGTCCGTTATCCATCAGAGCGTGGCATGGTCCACGGCTACAATGAAAGGGTTACAAGAGACCAGCGGTTCTTGAAGGCACATCTTCGCAAACCATCCCGAATGGCAGAAGTCAGAAATTTATTTTTCCCCCTTATAGCAGGGAGTAAAATTGGAATGTGATCCAGATCAGGATAATTTTCAGCGTGAAAAACGTTTTGTTACGGGCTTTATGGGTTCACTGCTCAGCCACATTGCTAAAAGGTTCTGTGTTTACATTTCAGCCACGTTACCAAAGCAAACAGTTTTCAATACAGCTCGTTCAGGGGGAGAGATTGTGCAGAAGGACTTAGCAGCACATAAACTCTGCTTACGAGTGCCCCATTAGTACATTGAAATCTATGAGGTGGAAATGTGCTTAACTTTGGCTGCATGATTGATTCTGTTCCCCTCCCCCCATGCACAGGGTCCCCAAGGTCCTCAGGGAGACAAAGGTGACAATGGAGATCGAGGTGACAGAGGTCAGAAAGGTCACAGAGGTTTCACTGGGCTTCAAGGTCTCCCCGGTCCTCCTGTAAGTCCTTTCCCCCTAATTTTGCTGTTGTCTGTTTACATATTCCATTAACATCTTCTTTCCCATGATCTATGCATGCACCCTTAAGCACGCGGAGCTGTTCTGTTCATGTATACCCCTGTTGATTTCAGTGGAAGAGTTCCTCCACCAAAATTAAGAGAGAAGCCCTTGTTAGGGGCAGGGGTATATGCCCTTGCGTTTCAGAGTTCTCATTCCCAAAATATATTGCGGGATTATGACAAGGGTAGCCTTGAAAAGAAGTTACTGGCCGGTAATATATTTCCTAACCCAGGGGTCCCCAAACTATTTGAACGGGCAGGAGCCTTTGGAATGCTGACCCAGCATGGGGGGGGGGGGGGGCGGAAAGCCACAAAATGGCTGCCACAAAATCGCTGCTTCAGAAGACAGAGTCAGTCACACAAATGGCTGCCACAGCTTCTCTTCAGTCACACTTGGGCTATGGTTGCAGCTGCTGCCACCACAATATTTTTAAAAAGCTGCCCATGCAATCTAGTCTCCAGTGGCCACTCAGCAGTCTTGCTGGGCAAAAGCTCCACCCACTTTCTGAAGCCAGTCTGGTGTAGTGGTTAGGAGTACAGACCTCTATTGTGGCGAGTCAGGGTCGATTCCTGCTCCTCCACATGCAGCCAGCTGGGTGACCTTGGGCTTCCCACAGCACTGATAGAGCTGTTCTGACCGAGCAGTGATATCAGGGCTCTCTCAGCCTCACCCACCTCACAGGGTGTCTGTTGTGGGGAGAGGAAAGGTGACTGTAAGCCACTTTGAGACTCCATTGGGAGAGAAAAGCGGCATATAAGAACCAACTCTTCTTCTTCTTCAGTAATATCAGAGCTCTCTCAGCCCCACTTCTCTCACAGGGTGTCTGTTATGGGGAGAGGGAAGGGAAGACAAATGTAAGCCGCTTTGAGACTCCTTTGGATTGAGAAAAGTGGCATATAAGAACCAACTCTTCTTCTTCTTCTGAAAGCATTGGCTGGGCTCCAGGAAAGGTGGATCCCTGGTGCTCACAGGTACAGCTTTGGATCCCCCTGTCCGAGCTAGTCTGTCCACTCACCTAAGTGGAAGTTTATTTCACCACACCCACAACCAGGAGCAAAAGAAGGATTGTGTTCTAACTTGCCAAACATTTTCTATTGGGTTGCTTTGAGCTACAGGTATAAATAGTGATGATTTTTTGGGCAGCAGGAAAGTCCGATGTGCATTGTAATACAGTGGGCACACTTTACAGGTGATTCCTGGTTACGTCCCTTATGAGGAACTGCATGGTATATAAATCCCTGCTAAGAACTTGAATATAAATACGGTATGAAAGTACCAAAAACCATCTTCCTCTTACCCTGGAGATGTTATCGAAGGAGAGCCAGTACGGTGTTGTGGTTAAGAGCAGTGGCCTCTAATCTGAGAACTGGGTTTGATTCCTCACTCCTCCTCTAGATGCAACCAACTGGGTGACCTTGGACCAGTCACAGTTCTCTCAAAGCCCTCTCGGGATCACTCACCTCGCAGGGTGTCTGTTCTGGGGGCAAGAAGGAAAGGCAATTGTAAGCCGCTTTGAGATTCCTTTGGGTAGGAAAAAGCAGAATACAAAAAGAAAAAAAAACCCAACAACACAAAACACAGCTCTTTTTTCTAATTGAGACAGATTCCTTTATATAATTATACCTGTGACCTCAATCATAAGACTGCGTATTGCCTTTTAAAAAGTGCATGCAGATTACAGTGGATGAGCAATAGGGTTGTGAGTGTCCTGCATAGTGCAGGGGGTTGGACTAGATGACCCAGGAGGTCCCTTCCAACTCTATGATTCTATGATTCTAATTAGGAGGAGGAGGATGGATATTGCCGCTGCATTCCATGAAAGAAGTGGCTTTTATTAAAAATGAATGTCTGCTTGAGGTGCCTCTTGGTAAATCTTGTATATTTCCGCAGGTAACGCTGTCAAATGAATGTTTTTTCGTTTGTGGTGTTAAGAGAATGCTAATTTGGTGGAATAAGCTCCCGGAAGAGCTGAGGGCGCTGATGGAGCTGTCTGAGTTCCGCAGGGCCTGCAACATGGAGCTCTTCCGCCAGGTCTTAGGTTGAGGCTGGGTTTCAGGGACAACTGGAGCCCCTCCTCTGACCAACACTATCCCACTCTGCAAACCTATACGTGTGATGGTTGACTGTAGATTGGGGGGGACTGGGGATTATGCCGCCATTTTTACAGGGTTTTATGGTAGTGGGGGACTTACAATTGATTTTATTGGGGTTTTTGTGCCGTAAGTCCATGGAGAGTGGGGGTGATAAGTCAAAGTAATAAATAAATAATTTGAAATGACCCAGAAAGAGAAACCTGTGTCATTTTCTTTGTAGGGTCCTATTGGTGAACAGGGCAGCTCTGGGATCCAAGGTCCATTTGGCCCTCGGGTGAGTATTCCAGATCCAGAAAACAGATCTGGAAACAATTACATTCTTCTGCTGACCTTTGCTGTTGTGCAGATGGTGTTTGTTGATTTCAGAGTAACATTGCATGAGATTTCTCTGTGCTGTCCTTAAGGAGGTTATGCCTGGGGCTGTTCGTCTTCTCCAGTTCCTTTGCATGAGAATTGTAAACCGAGTCTGGGGTTTGACTTGGGCGTTGGCTTGCAGAAGATCTCAGTTCATTCTCAAAGTTGTCTCTGAAAACATTTACAACCAGCCCTGATTGGTAGGGAGGCAATTGCCCTGAAGGTTCATTTGTACTTCTCTTTTAGTTACCTGCAGGACTGTCTCCTCCCATATGTCCCCCAAAGGAAACTAAGATCTAGTGAGCAAAATTTGCTCAGGGTTCCCAGCCCCAACCAGGGCCAGGGCTTTTTTGGCCTGGTGGAATGCTCTCCTGAGTGAGATCAGGGTCCTCTGGGACTTTATACAGTTCCAGAGGGCCTGTTCTACAGGGCCTGTGCTTGAGTCTGGAGTCAGTACTGGAAATCTGGTCTCCCTGCAGAAAACACCAGTCCGCCCAGAACAGCAGCTGAACCACTTCCCTTTTATCATGCCCCTATGCAGAAGTGGTTTAAGGGTTTAAGTGGTTTAAGTGGTTAAAGAACACCTACCTCAGACCTGCACGGGAGATCTACAAGTGGATTTTTTTTTGGAGGCTTAGTCATTGTACATTTGTTTACACGCTCCATAGCCTCGTAGAAATGCTGATCCGCTCCTCTTTGAATTACTCAGATTCATCTTTTAATGCAGATGTCCATCCTCACTTGGGGCTAGGGAAGCCGTCTTCCAGGTGGGGCATGACAATCTCCTAGAATTATCTGCAGACTACAGAAATCAGTTCCCATGAAGAAAATAGCTCTTTTGCAGGGTGGGCTCTATAGTATTATATCCTGCTGAGAGCCCGCCCCTCCCCAGGGTCCTTCAGTATGAATTTTGGAACCCTGACTTGGCAGCCGTAGGTCGAGCTGATAGCTATCATGCATCACTAGTCTAGAGCTTGACCAAGTCATTATGCAGAAGGTTGCGGATAGAATTTTTGGTTGTTGTGATATTGAATAGGTACTGTTTACATTAACAATGTGGACCTTCTCTCGCAATACAGGGCCCTCCTGGACCAGTTGGGCCTTCAGGTAAAGAAGGGAATTTTGGACCACTTGGGCCAGTTGGACCTCCTGGTGTAAGAGGAACCCTTGGAGAAGCAGGGCCTGAGGTAAGCAATGGGGATTTTCTGTGGGGCTGGAGGAATTTCAGTGTTCCATACAGCACCAAAATGGTGCTACAGGAAAGTCAGATATTGGTCATCACTATGCATGTTCTTCTACGTTGGAATTATAGGGAAGTAGAAACTTCTTTACAAGACTTCCAGAGCATTAAAGAAGTCTTTCTGCTTTAGCTTGAAAGCAGTAAGAGGTAGCCATTGCAACTCATACAGAATGCAGCTACTAGGGTCCTTACAGGAACACCTTGGTGGGCTTATATCCAGCCAGTGCTGAAGCAGCTGCATTGGTTAGCAGTTGTGGCCCAGATCAAGTTCAAGGTTCTGATACTGACCTTCAAGGCCATTTGTGGTCTGGGCCCCACATATCTCCTATTTCTGTATGCTTACTCTACAGGTAGAACTTGTTGCTGTTTCCTGGCCCACAGGAGGTATGTCTGGCCTTGATCCGGGCCAGGGCCTTTTCAATCCTGGCCCCGACCTGGTGGAATGAGCTCCCAGGCGAGGTGAGGGCCCTGCTGGAGCTTTCTCAGTTCTGCAGGGCCTGCAAGACACAGCTCTTCCACCAGGTGTTTTGTTGAGGCCAGGGGAGTTAATATGAAGGGGCTATAACAACTGCCAACAGGGCCTCTCTATAAAGGGAGTAGAACAACTACCCACCCCCTTTTCAACTGTTCCCCGAGGGCATGGGGTTATTGGTAGTCTGTTGAGTGGGGGGGGGGGGGTGGAGTTTTTCTCACTGCCAGGGAGGGATAACTTATTGGGAATTTTATTGAGGGGCTTTTATTGTACGAGCCAGTTTCTGGTAGTGGCGGGCTATAAATCAAATAAATAAATACATAAAGGCTGAGGGACTTGGCAGCCTGGAGAAGAGAAGGTTGAGACCATTTCCACATTAGGAGACATACCTTCTTTTAACCTCACATTGGATTTCCTTTGGATGCTGCAAGTCGACTCTTCTGTTTCTGCATTTGGGCTTTCCTCCTTTTATTTCCCAGACTGAAATGCGCAACACGCTTTCTGCACTGAGTCTGATGGAGCCAGCTTCCCATCACACTTTGCTCCTGTCTCCTTTTCAAAAAATGCGTTTTTTTTGCATAATGTGCCTGCTTGTACCTTTGTTTTTGTGGTGCCCCATAATCCCACCAATCTGTGCCCTTGATTACCCCCCTGCTCCCCAACGTCTCTTGAATGTAATTTTTTTTAAAACCCTGGATTATAACATTACAACTTTATAACACTGCTGTGCAGGACTGCTTTGTTTTAAAACTTAGAAACAGCGTTGTAACAGGATCAGTCCTTAAAAAAAAAAACGCACATTTTTTCAGTATGGAGGAAGGGAGGGGGGACAGCAATTAGGAAAAGGGCATGTCCAAAGAACTCAAAATAGTGGGCATGGGGAAAATTACACACATTTCGGCTTTGGTCAGCCCTGAATTAGACCCCGGTAGACCCCGCTTGAAAAGAGGAAATCTGTTTTTCTGGGAATTCCTTTGTTGTGGGGTAAGGGAAGGAGCCATTTTTGGACTGCGCCTGAAGAAGCAAATTTTAGTGTGGAAACGGATGAAAAAGTTGACCCTTCAAAAAATTAAAACCGAACAATATCACTGGGGTGGAAACAGTCTGAGAGGGGGCATGATTGCTCTCTTTAAGTATTTCATTGTCACTTGCAGAAGAACAGGGGAAGGCTGCTGCTTGAAGACCCCCAGTGAGGAGGAGCTCACTACCTCCTTGGGCCGTTGATTCCACTATGGATTTTCCCCCTGATATGTAATTTAAACCTGTTACTGTGGGATCCGTACTTTGCTGCCAACAGGTTGAATAAGGTCCTGATTGCTCTCTTGAAGTACTTGAAAGGTTGTCACTTGGAGGAGGGCAGGGAAAGGTTCCTGCTGGCAGCAGAAGAGAGGACCCGCAGTAATGAGTTTAAGCTACATGTAGAAAGGTACTGGCTAGACATCAGGATTTTTTCCCCCTCTCATCAGGGTAGTTTGGCAGAGGAACTGACTGCCTAAGGAGGTGGTGAGCTCTACCTCATTGGCAGTCTTCTAGCAGCGTCTGGACAGATTCTTATCCTGGATGCTTGAGGCTGATCCTGCCTTGAGCAGGGGGTTGGACTAGATGGCCTGGATAACCCCTTCTAAATGAATCTATGATTCCATATACTCTCAGTTCCTTTTCCCACAATTCCTGGATGGAAAAAGTTGATAGCACTTCGGGGGGGGCGGGGGGAGTCTATCAGTCTATTCCTGGTTCCCTATGTGAGAACAGTGGATTTGGATTTGAGATGTTCCTCTTGGGAGCTCTTTAGTTACTCTTTTTCTTTCTCCCCCCCCCCCTTGTGTGCCTTTCTTTGTTCGAGAAGCCTAACAGCTCATCGCTCTGTACGCTCACTCAAAAGTAGGTCTGACCGCATTCTCTGAGGCTTAAGGGTGCGTAAGATCATGGCCCAAAAGTATCATTGGAAAACGGTTCCGTTTCATAATATTTATGCAGTTGTTACTCAGCAACTATTGTCACAGAACTAAAAACAGAAAATACAGTTTCCCTTCATCCAGAAAACCCATTTATTGTATTATAGAGTGTCAAACACGAAGTCTCCTTTACCCCCTCCCAGTAGTAACAATGTGATGTAATAATAGGATAATAATAATTGCTTTGAACATATAATTCTTTGTGCCCTTTTGTTACAGATACATAATTGTGCAACCGTGTGTATGTTTTTTTTTCTCTTGCTGCTTTGTCTTCTAGGGCCCTCCAGGAGAACCGGGTCCCCCAGGCCCCCCGGGCCCCCCAGGCCACCTCACAGCTGCCATTGGAGACATTATGGGACATTATGATGACGGGCTTGCCGACCCACTGCCGGAATTCTCAGAAGACGAAGCGGCCCTGGATGATAACAATAAAACAGATCCAGGAGTCCATGCTACCCTGAAGTCACTTAGTAGCCAGATTGAAACCATGCGTAGTCCAGATGGGACCAAGAAACACCCAGCACGGACTTGTGATGACTTGAGGCAGTGCCATCCATCCAAAAAGAGTGGTAGGGTGTTTTTTTTTTAAGACTATTAATTGCTTAATCTGAATAGGCCTCCATGAACAGGCATGGCCATGCTTTTGGAATGGAAGACTGGGACCAGGGACAGTAGAGTTTGGATCTTTGGGACCGCTCCTCCCTTACACTCCCCAATGAATATTATAATCAGGCAGGCTTAGGGCCCCAAGGAGATATAACTGACCTAGACCAGGGTCAGGGCTTTCTTGGTTACCTGAGGAATTCTGGAAGGCCTGCACAATTCTGGAGGGCCTACAAAACTGATCTGTTTCCCCAGGCCTATGGTTGAAGCCAAGCAATAATACCAGGAAATACTGGCTTTCCCATATGAGATATCCACCAATGGAGACCCATCCAAACTCTGAAGGACCCTATAGGGAATTCAATTCTAGAAGGAGAGTTTTAATTGTAAGATTGGATAATTTTACTATGTATGTTGATTGTTGGCCCTACCCATCAAGCAGGCCACACCCTGGACCTAATTTCTGGTGCAGGGTTGAATGTGGATCTGGTCTCGGCTAAAGCTGTGCCATGGTCGGACCACTATGCCCTGAAGGCCCAGCTAAGGCTGCCACGCCCTCCTCAGTTGGTGCCGAGTAGATTTCATCTCACCCGCAGAGACTTATGGATTTGATTGGATACCTGAATGCTCTGCGGGACCCAGTGCCTCCCGGCACTTCTCTAAATGGTCTGGTCAGCAATTGGCATGACAGAATGATGGCCACCATTGACGAGACAGTATACCAAGGAGCTCCGCAAGAAGAAACGGGAGCTGAGACGACTAGAGCGAGTCTGGAGGAAGACTCTTGATCAAGCTTTGAGAACATCTTAAAGATGGCGATGAAGTCAGTAAAATGCAAATTTTGCTCGACTGCAATCATGTCTGCTAACTCATGCCCAGTTCAATTATTTACAATTATTGTTCTTTCCTGTGCCACCCTGGAGGAAGGGTGCCAAAATAATAACCAATTGGACATCAGCTGTGAGGCATTTGCGAGTCACCTTGCAGACAACATCTTGGTCTACCATCATGGCGTGTCCATGAAGCTCATAGAGAACTTAGCTCATAGACAACTTAGCAACAAGTGGCTTGTTTAGTGGATGCACAGGACAGGACCTTTTCAGTGGCAGCCCCACAATCCTGAGGCAGTCTCCTCAGGGAGGTGTACCAGGCCCTCCTCGCTTTTGACCCTTACGAGGCAACCGACGGCAGTCTTGTTTGGGGCCATATTTGGCTAAGTTTGCTAGCAATCCTGAATTGTGATTTAACCCATTGGGGCTTTGTGTTTTCAAAGTATTTTGTCTAGGGCCTAGTCTGCACACATAGGATAATGCACTTTCAATGTGCTTTGGCAGCTGGGCTTTCCTGTGCAGAACAGGAAAATCTCCTTTTAAAGTGCATTGAAAGTGCATTATCTATTGTGTGCAGACTAGGCCTCAGATGTAAGCTGCTTTGGAGTCCCTTAAGGAAGAAAGGTGGCTACTAAATGTTTTAAGTGAATGACATGAATGGCTGCCATGTAGCAGTGGTCCACCAAAAGGAAGGAACCAAGAAGTGCGGCCTGTAAGACAACAGTGTTTAAAGAGATTGGCCATGGTTCTCCTACACACTAAATAACACACTTTCAATCCACTTTCAGTTCACTTTGCAACAGGATTTTTGCTGTGTGGAACGGCCAAATCCACTGGCAAATGATCGCTGAAGCAGATTGAAATGGCAGTATTTAGCAAGTGTGAAAATGCCCAGGGTTGTTTGGCTCTCAGTTTAACTAGAATGGTAACAAGCTTATTTAATAATTCCAGCCAACCTGCTGAATCTAACCTAGATCTTGATCTAGACCAGGGATTCCCATTCAGGGATCCATGCCCCCCTGAGGATCTGCAGGAGCTCCAGGGGAGACCACGACATTTCCTCTACTGCCTTAATGGACTCAGACACAAACTAGGGAACTGCTAGCTAACCCCTTCCTTGGTTTCTCTGCCTGGGAGGGGGCAGGGCCTACACCCCTAAAAAAGGTAAAGGTATCCCCTGTGCAAGCACTGGGTCATGTCTGACCCTTGGGGCGATGCCCTCTAGCGTTTTCGTGGCAGACTCAATACAGGGTGGTTTGCCAGTGCCTTCCCCAGTCATTACCGTTTACCCCCCAGCAAGCTGGGTACTCATTTGACCGACCTTGGAAGGATGGAAGGCTGAGTCAACCTTAAACTACCTTCTTTCTCTCCCCACCTCAGTCCTCCTCGAGTCTGCCTGTTAATGCAGTGGTGATGTCAATTCTGGTGACATGTTACTTCCAGGGGGTGTGGGAAGAAGGCATGTCCAGGTCTCTTCCAGGGCTTCTCGAAGGTTGAAAAATTATTTCAGGGGCTCCTCCATGGTCAGAACTTTGAAAAAGGCTGTTCTAGACCAATGTCCCTTCTCTTAACTGTTCTGATTTTTTTTTTTTGCAGGAGAATATTGGGTTGACCCTAACCAAGGTTGTGTGGAAGATGCCATCAAAGTATTCTGCAACATGGAAAGTGGTGAGACATGCATTTCTGCAAACCCAGCAAGTATCCCACGGAAAACATGGTGGACGAGTAGGTCACCAGATCTAAAGCCTATTTGGTATGGGCTGGACATGAACAGGGGCTCACAGGTAGATACATTTCATGGCAAGGTTTTCTTTAGGTATTTTGTTTATTTCTTAATAAATCCTGTTTGTGAAAGGGGAATTATTGAGTCAGCTCAGATCAGAGTGGGGCATTTAGCATTCGATGCATGCGATTGTAATATAGTATTTTAAGGGGAATCGTTGATTTCTAAAACAGAAATTGCCCAGGTATGATTTGATGCAAGAACTGTAAACTTTTGCTGTTTTGCTGCAATTTGGCTTGATCTAATAAATATATATTTCTTCTTATATATTTAGGGCATTTATTCATTGCCTCTCCTGAGATCTGCGTTAGGCATGTGCCAAAAAAAAAAAGTTTGGCTCAGATTCGGCCCGAATCGATTCAGGCCGAATTTGAAGCATCTGAAGGACCTTTCCCTGCCTCAGATTCTACCGAATCGATTAGGGCTGAATCCAAAGCATCTGAGGCACTCTTCCCTGGCTCCGATTCAGGTGAACCGATTCGGGCTGAAGCCAAAGCACCCTACCCTGCTTCAGATTCAGCTGAATCGATTTGGGTCGAATTCGAAGCAGTCGAACCTCCATTTCCTGGCTCGGATTCAGCTGAAGCAATTTGCTGCCATTAAAGTCAATGGGAAATTTATGTTAAGATTGTGTATTGTGTCTCTGTGGATGGACATAATACATAATCCCAAACATAATAAGGCCTTGAACCTGGGTACGGTGGCATTCGTGCTTCATCCTGCTCAGGTTTCTCTTATAATTGCTGTTGGACTATGGCCTGACACCCTCCTCGGTGAAGGAAGAGGCATCAAGATCAGGGCTCGTAAATTTGTCTTCCTTTGTGCTTGTTGCAGTTCGTCTATGGCGATAATGAGTCCCCCAACACGGCCGTCACGCAAATGACGTTCCTGCGCTTGTTGTCCAAAGAAGCCTCTCAGAATATCACCTACCACTGCAAGAACAGCATCGGCTACATGGACGACCAAGCCAAGAACCTGAAGAAGGCTGTGGTTCTGAAGGGGGCTAATGACTTGGAGATCAGAGCAGAGGGAAACAGCCGCTTCAGATATACAGTCCTGCATGACAGCTGCAATGTAAGTGCTTTGTCATCGTCTTTGCAGACCAGGATTTACCATGAAGTGTAGAGAAGAAAAAAAGAACTCGTGGTAATGAGGTTTACATGGGCCAGAACGACAACAGTGTAAAGATTTCTGAGACCACAGAAGTGGTCTTGCTGTAAGTAGTGTTCAGGTGGGCCTATGGTTCTTAACTATGATTGAGAGCCAGCTTGGTGTAGTGGTTGTGGCCTCTAATTTAGAAAACCAGGCTTTATTCCTCACTCCTCCACATGCAGCCAGCTAAGTGACCTTAGGCTAGTCGCAGGTCTCTCACGACTGTCTCAGTCCCACCTGTCTCACAGGGAGCTCGTTGTGGGGAGAGGAAAGGAAGAAGAAGAAGAAGAAGAAGAAGAAGAGTTCTTATATGCCGCTTTTCCCTACCCGAAGGAGGCTCAAAGCGGCTTACAGTCGCCAACCACTTTGGGGAGGCATGCTGGGTGACCTTAGGGCAGATTCTCTCAGGAGTCCCTCATCCCCACCAGCCTCACGAGGATCGTGTTGTGAGAGAGGCAGGGAAGGCAATTGTAAACTGCTTTGAGGCTCCTTCAGGTTGTAAAAACAGGGTACCAAAAACCAACTCTTCTTCCTAGTCTGAGACAGATGAAGTCTGAAGCTCTGATCAGATTCCTAGCTCAGGGGTCTCCACCTTTTTGGAACCTGTGAGCACCTTTAGAATTTCGACCCAGTATGGCAGGCAGAGTAGCAAAATGGCTACCACAAAAGTGTCATCTACAGGAGGTGGAGCCAGTAACAAAATGGCTGCCACAGTGGCTTACCTTCAGTCAAACAGTGAGGGCCCCCCCTTTGGTAGCAGTGAGGTGTCAGCTGCTACCAAACCAATGTTTTTAAAAGCTGATAGAATCTTCACTAGCCAATCAGAAGCTTTTTCTGAAAGATGACAAAGGGGCTGGCGTTCAGTTCTCTCTGTCCTCTTCCACACCAAAAACATCTGATGAAGGGACTAAGTTATGCAGGAACAATCCCAGTTGTTACTTGAAAAGGTCTGTACGAGGGGAATGAGGAAAATTATCTCATGGCTGTTTCTAGTCATCCCTGCTGCCTTTTTTGGCACACAAGGAATTTGTCCAGAGACCCTGAACTCTTGTCTCTCTCTGTTTCTCTCCCCCCCCCCAGAGACGAAACGGGAACGTAGGCCAAACGGTCTTTGAGTACAAAACGCAGAACGTGGCCCGCTTACCAATCGTCGACATCGCCCCAGTGGACATTGGAAGCTCTGACCAAGAGTTTGGAATAGAGATTGGGCCGGTTTGTTTTGTGTAGAAAAGAAAACAAAACAAGACAAAACAAGATAAATAAACAAAACGAGGAAACATCGTCCCAATTCGAAAGCTTCGGGAATCAGCTGCAACAGCCACCAAAAACAAGAACTTAAGACAGAGGAAAGTTAATCCTGAGACTCTTGAAGTAATGGCTGATGACGGGTCAGCATTGTACATAACGATTCTGTCTCTTCCCCCGACCGTCTTTAGAATATTTATTTTATTATTTTTTTTTGGCAAGCCTTCAGTCTAATGGTCCCGAGTCACCCTTTTAACAAGATAGCATCATTTGACAAAGACAAATGACCACTCTCCGAGGCGAAACCCACTAACACATCGTTCATGCTTAGAAAAAAAAAATAACCATGATTGGGTTTCTTCTTATTCTTTTTGGGTTTTTTTAATCCTTCTCAATTTATGCGAGTGTAATTCATAGCATGCCTTCTACATGGATGGATCTAGGTAAGAGTTTTCATTGTCTAGTCCTAAAAACCTGCTGCCTCAGTGAAGACAGATCCTTGAAGACGGCATCCTTGGGTACGAGAAGCGTGTAGACAAGGGACTGGTTGGGTCATTCCAGTTGGGCCCTTGTTGTCCTTTCTGTTGGCCAAGTGGCTGTTTTGTGTTGAAGGGAGTAGCCAAGCATTGCACCAAAATGTGTCCTCTTAAAACGACAGGAGTCCTCTCAGGGTCTCGTTTGAGGATACCTTGGCCCTTCAGCCCCAACCACGCCATCCTCCGTGCAATTCTCACTCTTCTAAACACGGCTTCACAGCATTATTACATAAACAGAGGCTCAAGTGCAGAGGTTGCTGCTGATACCTCCCAAATAGCACTGCTGATGGAAGGGTGTCCATCCTTGCTCTGGAGAAGGCCCATCTATGGTTGGGATTGTTGATGTCTGCCAGAGAAGGGGCTGTGGCAATATTTGTCCATGATTTTAACCTAGAGTAGAGGACAAGTAAGAAAGAAGTCTCCTTCTGGACCTCTGTGTCCAAAAGTTGTTGATGGATCAAGCTTTCTGCTTTTATTAAGCCTTCTTCTAATAGTTGAACAGGGTCAAGTCCAATTGATGGTTACATTGCCAATTTATCCAGTGCTGTCAACTTTCTCCTCCCTGCTAATAGAACATAGCTTCCTTTCTCACATTCCCCCCATACCCCACTTTCTTTGCATACCCTTTTAATCCAACTTTTATTTTATTACGCATCTACTTTTCAGCCTTTGTTAACTATTCTACATCCTTCCCTGCCTTTAGGTCACCTGCCCCTGAAGGTCAACACTATAACACCGAAAAGTCCATCCCCAAAAGCTGCCATTCTCTCCAAGAGAACAGATCTGTATCGTTTGGAGATCAGTTGTAATCCTGGGAGACTTCCAGATCCCACCTGGAGGGGTGACCTACTTACCTTCTTTACCGCCTCCTCTTCTCTGGTCCCCTCCTTCTGCCTTGGCCCTGTTCTTTCTCCTTAGGGTTGTGAGCCCTTGGGACAGAACCATTTCTTCTTGTGCCCTCAAAAGCACATTGTTAGTAATGGGAATGTGGAGCAACAATGGATTAGCATTTACAGGGCAAACACATAGAATTCAGTGCCATAGTAAGTGGTGGCCCCTACAAGCATAGACAGCTTCAAGAGGGGATTGATAAAAATATCAAGCAGAGGTCTATCACTGGCTTTTAAGCTATAAGATATAGATGGAGTGCTATGTCTGGGACAGTGATGCTCTGTATTCTTGGTGCTGGGGGGCAACAGTGGGAGGGCTTCTGGAGTTCTGGCCCTGCTGGTCGACCTCCAGGTGGCCCTTGAGATTTTGGCCACTGTATGACATACAATGTTGGCCTGGATGGGCCACTGGCCTAACCCAACAGGGTTTCTCTTATTTTCCTAACTCCAGCTACCGTCAATATTCATGGATTTGATCATGAGTAACTCTAATGTAAGCCCCATTCACGGTATTGCTGTTTGGGAGCAGCCCTTCTAATGACTGTCTTCATCTTCCTGAACGATTCCTCTTAAATGTGACAGAAATTGAGAAGATGATACCGGATCATGGTCCAGCTCAGAACTCCTAATGGACTTCAACAACATCGGGATTTTCCTAAAGCCTCAAGGGTACAGCCCCAGCTTTGTTTTGCTAGTTATTCCCATGTATAATTCCCAACCAAGTCTTAGTACGAAGATTAGAGACTCCCTATTGCTGAGATCAACCTTCACTAAACAACCATTGGTGCATCGCCAGAAATTCTAACCAACCAGCCTTGAATACGTCAGGGCGAACAAAGGGTGCATCATTCCTTTGGCATGAGCTACCTCATCTCTAGAAGCTGGGATGCATTTAAGGATCTAGTGTTGATTCTAGATACAAAGAAAAAAGGTGCTATGCTTCTGTTATAATTCCAAGAATGGAGATAGGCAGGGCAATATAATATTAAAAAGTATATATATAAAATAAAATGTAAAAAAAATAAATAAAGGAATAAAAGCAATGGTGCTACAGTGGTTTTTGTCAAATCATGAGAAAATGAAAAATGGTCGCCTTCAACTTTGTGATAAGAGTTTGAATATTAGATTACTGGCGTTTGGGGAAAAAAATGTTATACACTGCATTTTTCTTTTCTTATTAAGATTATGTCATATACAGAATGCTCTGTACGTCAGCATATCTCTCCCCCCACTCCCATAGAGCATGTGGATACAAACCTACTTCTAGGGTCTGTTTCTTTGTCAAAGAGCTTTGCTCTCCTGTTTTGTTTTTTTGTTTTGTTTTTACATTTCTTTTAAAAATAAACACAAAAAAGAAAGAAAAGCCATACGCATAGCTTTATTCATGTAT
The DNA here is from genome assembly GCF_049243985.1 of Paroedura picta. Taxonomy (NCBI): domain Eukaryota; kingdom Metazoa; phylum Chordata; class Lepidosauria; order Squamata; family Gekkonidae; genus Paroedura; species Paroedura picta. The sequence continues at coordinate 23,181,007 of NC_135370.1, read as the reverse complement.
CTTTGCAAAGCATTGAATTAAAAACAAGTTTCTTGTTGAGCAATGGCCTCCTTTTGTGTGGAGTCCTTCGAATGGCATCTGCCCATTTCCGGGGAGGGGGGCAGGAAAGAAAATAGGGTTGCGTTGGGCCGTGTGTGTGAATGCGTGAGCGAGAGGTAGGGAAACAAGTCACAAGTGGTTGTCATACGTTAAATCACAAAGGGTTTTTTTTGGAACTGATTTGTTTTTATGACAATGTGGAACAAAAACCGGGGCCCATTCCGCACACACAGGATAATGCACTTTCAATGTGCTTTGGCAACTGGATTGTCCTGTGCAGAACAGGACAATCCACTTATAAAGTGCATGGAAAGGGGTATTTCTCACAATATCTAGTTAGATAGATATGTATTAATAAGTATTAGTAAGTGAGTAGGGTAAACTGACTTGTCATGGAATTATAATCTTCTTTTTCCTTTCTGTTATTTCCTTTCTTAAAATTAAGAAAGGCTGGAGCTATCCAGCATTTCAAAAAATAATAAAGTGCATGGAAAGTACATTATCTATTGTGTGCAGAATAGGCCTAGGTATTCGTTAACTAATGCAAAGGATTTTCATCATTGCTGAATAAAATGTTCTGGTAAAATGGGGGTGTTGGTTTAAATTACCCAGGGACCTCAGAAAAGGCGTATAAGGCTCTGTTGTTCTAGCCAATTTCTGGGCGAAGTTCTCAAGACAAACGTCCGTTTGACCCAAAGCATTGTATTTGTTTCCATGTATAGGACAAAGGCCATCTACTTCAGGCAAGGTGGGGGCACATGGAAAAGTGGAAAGGGTGGTAGTTTGTAGACATGTTTGAGTTGATCAAAGGCCAGGTGAATCCCTGGGGGAGCATTGAAATACCAGCCCGGGGCTCTCAGAATTCTGGTTCTACTCCTTCGTCAAGAAGGAACCTGGATTCCTCCCTGCATTTGTGCAGCCATCTAGGGAGTCCAGGTATGAAGGCTCCCTCAACCCAGTACCAATTGTCCCTCAGGTAATCCTCTCCTTCATCACAGGATGAGGACTCACCAGAGGAAGAGCTGTGTCTAGCCGATCTCCTGCTCTTGTGCACTTTTATCCTCTGCTGCTTCCTCCTCCTGGTCCTCACATGTGCTATTTCTTACCCCTGAGTCTGAGCTTGCCTGTTTACTGCCTGACCACGATGTGATCCCCCTGCCATGGGGACTCCTGGCAGACCCACCCCCTGAAAGCTGAACTACGGCCTGCGAATAGTCTTGCCAAAAGAGGCCATGTCTTCCAAATAGTTCAGCCTATCCCTCACCCTGAGCCTGTTTTGGGAAGTTCGTGGGGCCTTGCCATCCCTGGCAGGCTTCGGATTCTGGCCTCTAATTTTGGCCTTTTGCCCCATCTGGGGCTAGTTTTCTTCTGCATTCCTAGTGTGGGAGCCTTATAGCATGTAGTCTCCCAGCCCTCCCCACTTGCTGGGACCCACCCCTCTGCTCACTCTCAGATGAGCTACTCTTCTTGGAGGCAAAAGAAGTGGAACTATCAGGCGAGGAATTCTTCCTGAACCTCCTTGGGCCCACTGCCCCCTTGTTGTGGCTGCAAGTTTCCCAGGATGAAGCCCTGCTCCACCATCATGGGCTTACGGCCCCTTGCCCCAACCCCTCTCATTGCTTATCCTGTCAACCCCTGGACCAAGAGGTCCTATCCCTCTCTTGTAGCTGTGGGCCTACCTTGATGGTACTGGTGCTGCCCAGGCCTCCTGGGTCCTCATCGTACTGGCCCGCCTGCCCCCTTCCTGGGACCCTCCCTGACTGGCCTGCACTGAAGGACCCCGTGAAGAGGAACCTCTGTTGTCCCCTGCAACCGCATCCCTCACTGCACTGGACCAGCGCTGCATGGGCATTCTCCCTGCCTCTGTTGTTTCCTCGTCTATGAGGATGACACTCCACTGTCTCCAACATGAGCTTTGCTCACCATCGCTCAGTGGAAAAAGGTAAGCGGAGAGCAAAGCCTGCAAGCCCCAGGGGCAAGGGTCTGCCGCCTGCCTCTCTGATGGGAGCTGAGTCCAGGCTCCACAGACTCCCATCCATTCCAGCTCAATTCGTGCTCCAAATGCCAACCTGGACAGCGATGCTTTCCTAGTAGCAGCAAAGGTGGAGAAACCGAGCCTCGCCTACATTGCACCTTAAATAGGTGCCTGTGAGCCCACCCCCTAGATGAGCCGCCGTGTGTGGCAGCCCAACGCATGTCTCTGGGGCCGCCTCGCCTTCTGGGATACCTCTCCGCAGTGTCAATCGGCGGCCCCGCATTATTCGCAGCTGCTTTTTATGCTCAGTCTTTGAACCTCCGTGATAACTAATCCTAAGATACTACTTCATGAAGATCACCTGTAGCACATTCCTTTGCCTTTGTAGATCTCCCACTCCATGGAAATTTGTATTTTTAGGAGCCACTATAAGGCTATTATATTTTCTAGGGCTTTCCATGGGGTTTGGACTGTAGGTAACTTTTAGGGGCAGGGTTTGTTTTGTATGTCTTCAGTTATATGTTTTAATTTGTGGATCAGGCAACCTTACCCCTCCATCCACTGCTGGTGGCCAGGGCGAACCTGGTAACCCCATCTGTGTGGAGCTTGTGAATATGGCATCCATGGAAGGAACAGCCATCCCCACAGGTCATTGTCCCATTCAGTATCAAGTCCCCACAGATTTAGTAAAAAAAGAAAATTTCATCCCTAAAATGGTGGAAGTGTCCCCTCGGTGGAGTTGGGGACACTGTCCCATCTCATTTGGCTCTGACCAATAATTGGACAAAGAGGAAGTAAGAGCATTCTTCATAATAACGCTAAAGAACTTTCCATACTAGCGCTATTGTTTGGATTAGCATTTTTAAAGAGCTGACTTTTCCATCCATTTCTGAATTAAAACCCGCTGTAGCCTTTCCAGGCTCAGTCCTGAATTGCCTTCTGAAATACTATGCATTTTGGAAAGTCCTGGTTACAGCAATTTCATCTGTCAAGGTGGAATCTAATTTGGGGCTGCCATATAGGAAAATGGGTGCATACATGTTTTTTTCCCCATCCTCTCTCCCTCCTCCCCCCATTCCACTTATCCAGCAGAAGTGATCTCTATCATTTTTGTTGGACTATGCAAGATAGTGCACAATTCAAGAGCACTTTTTTGCTCAGTAAGAATTCTGATTGGCCACTGGAAATCTTATTGTCGTTGCAAACTTTCCTTAAATCTTTCCTTCTGTTGGGGAAATTAAACTGTCACCAGATCATACCCTCGACTACCGAAACATTGACAATCTGGCTGTGATCCCAATAAATCTTTTGCACTTCCCCAGATGCCCCAAAGTCACCAAAGAATAAAAGAGGCTGGGAAACTTCTAGAGATTTGGAAATGGAGCCTGAGGAAGACGGAACCTCAATGGAGTACAATGCCATACAGTCTATCCTCCAGAGCACCAGTTTTCTCCAGAAGAACTGATCACTGTAGTCTGGAGATCTCCAAGAGTCTTTGAAACTCCTGGAGATTTCCAAGCCCCACCTCCTTTTTGGCCAAAGCTCTTTTTACAAAATGGATTGCATTTTTTATTCTTCCTTCAAAAAGCTAAGGGGTCTCTCTTCCTCCATTTTATCCTATCCACAACTCTGAGTTAGGCCAGAGATGTTGGATGCAAAAGGTTACCAGGGGTAGGGACGCATGCCTCCAGGTTGGACCTGGGAATCATCTAGAATTCTAACTCTTCTCCAGACTAAAGAGATTAGTTTCCCTGGACAAAATGGCTGCTTTGGAGAGGGTAACTCCATAGCGTTGGGGTCCCTCCCCACCTCCCCTGCTCACTCCTGGATCCACACTCAAATTTTCCAGGTATTTCTCAACCCAGAGCTTGCAACTCTACCCAGGGAGCTTCATCGCAAAATGGAAGCTGGAACCGGGTTCTCTACTTTTCTACTCTAACATTTTAACCACTGCACAACCATGGCTTTCAAATATTTATCCTCATTCCCAACCCAGATTATATCACTTTTTCTACAGCTTTATTGGTTGTGTCTTCAAAACCCATGTTTCTTGTTCCTTAACATGGCAAAAATGTAGATGTAGATGTGAAGCTCTGTAGAGGAGAGATCTGTCTGTATTATCGTACTGCTCTATAAAAATTCTGTGTACTTTATTGCTATAAACATTAATTAATAATGATGTTCAAACTTATGTTCTGATGCTGGTCAATTACAATGAATGAACAAACGAACAAATGAATGAACATTATCCAAAGTTGATTTTTGCAGATTCAGCTCATTGACCCATCCTGCTCAGACCTGCCCCCTCGGATTGCTAGCAGCTCTACAAGATCTTAGACCCAAATCTTTCTTTGCACCTATAGCCTAATATCTTTATCAGTGGCGATACTGGGACTGAACCTCGGATATTTCATATTTATTTACTTTTTTATTTACTTATGTGGAGTCTTGGTGCCTCCCCACAAGTATTCAACGCAGCAGTTGTTTGGAACAGGTGTCCTTGTTCATGATGAATGTCCCACCCGGTGGTAGAAAGTGCTGTCAAGTTGAAGCCATCTTACTGTGACCCCATAGAGTTTTCAAAGCAAGATATCAGCAGAGGTAAATTGCCATTGCCTGCCTCTGCATAGTAACCTTGTGACTTCTTCAGAGGTCTCCCATCCAAGTCCAAACCAGGATTGACCCTGCTTAGCTTCTGAGATCTGACAAGAGAGGACTAACTTGGGCCATCCAGGACAGCTAAAAAAATTAGTCCCTCAAGTCACAGCCAATTTATGGTGACCCCATAGGATGAATAAAGGTGTTAGCAGGCAGAGCTCTCCTCTCACTAAGGAGAATTTTATAGACACCCAAAAACAGCCTTCCTTTAATATCAAGGTAAAGTATCACTGGCTAAAATGACACAAATGTCAGCCAGTTCTGTCAAAGCAGGACACCAATATAGATGACATTCTCCAGAAGATGCCTTGACATTTTACTTAGCTTTCGAGAATGATAAGCTGACTAACTACCTTCCTTCACACCCTAAGAATATGAATACTTTAGGACAATAGGTTTCTCTGGAACTAGCAAATTATTTGTGTCAATTTCCCAGTCTTGTTTCCCTTGCAATCACCCACCTGAATTCAAATATCTAACACCCTTCCTGAACTTAATAAGTTTCCTATCCAGTAATTTAAAGGGTTGTCAGGAACCACATTAAATGTTTAGGTTACTCTAGGTAAAGCAATCATAGCCATTGTCTATCACCTAGGAACCCATCCTGGAGCCTTGTTCTTTGGACAAACCCATCACATGTTTAACTGAAGTCATTGCCAAATTCTAAAGATCCCATGAACATATTGTTTTAGGGGCTCATATGTGAGCACTGCTCCAGAGAACATTCCCCCCCCCTAAAAAAATAGGCATCTTGTCCCAGTTGTGTATATGCACCTTTGGACCCGCACATATTCCCATACTTGCATATAGGTTCTCCCCAGGATGCTATCCGTGGACTGCTGTTTATGTTGTGGTTAATAAATATTATCTGTTCAAAATATTTTCTCCCCTTTCCTCCCTCATTTTCTTAGCCAGTCTTGTGGGTTTAGTTTGCAGTGTTTTTTGTGTCATCGCTGTACCCCTTCAATTCCCTTATTCAAATGCAATGCAGTTTTTACATCTGACTGGCTTATCCTGGGTTAATATATTCCTATAGACATTGATGGCAATCCTGAGTTATCCCCTCTCACTATGTCTCTTGAAGCTAAATCCCCCAAACTAACAAATGAGGCTTGCCATTGCTTGCCTGTGTGTAGGAACCCTGTGCTTTCTTGGTGGTCTCGTAGCCCAGCACTAACCAGGGGATAGGTCTCGTTGGTCTTAATGGTGCCATGGGACCCTAAATTTGTTTGGGGCAACCCTGCTTCGCTTTCAAGATCTGATGAGACTGGGTTTTGCCTGGGTCTTCCAGCTGATTAGCAAGGCATATTCATGACTATTAGAAGTTTTTATTACAATATTTTATTATGAGTCTGTCTCTGTAAGGAAAGGACCAACAACCATATAAAAGCTTACAAAGATGGTTAACCTCCAACACGATAAATGTGTTAATGTGACAAAAAAAGAAGCTCATGATTCTGCGTCTTTATTGACTTTTTTTTACAGAGTGAAGGAAGGAAAATCCTCAGACATGGCCTACCAATGATAAGACTTTTGATGAGAGACATGTACAATTGTGGTCAATCCTCGCTGTTCAAAACGCAAGTCAATAAACCTGGCTTGCAGATTTAGAAGTGAAAAAAAAAAAGAAATCTCACAACTTAGCACCATCACATTTAATTCTTTTACACTTCCCTAAATTTTAGTGGTCTTGGCCAGCAATGACAGGAAAGTATAGGAGCACCCTTGAATACTTCAATGCAGTCCAGGAATAAAATTACATTAGTCTGTTGACACTAGGACATTGGCTTCTTCTGATACGCTGGACTCTCTTCACCACAAATCAGTACAGATGCAGATGTATTCATTGGTTCCAGCTTGCTTTCACTCTGGCTCTCTTGGTGTGAATCATCCAACTCATCCCAGTTTCTGTCCATGATGAGGTAGTTGAAACAGGGATTCCTCTCTAGCTTTTGTGAACTGCATCGGATAATGCAAGGTCAACGTGGAGGCTGGGATCCATCAGTGCTTGGTTGGTTAGATGAGCATTCATTTGACATGATACAGTTCTGTGTTGGACTGAGTGTTGACGTTGTAATGTAGCACCATGGAGTCATTTGGTTTGTTTGCTTGAAAGTGGAATCGGGGGTGAAAGAAAAGAGAGCAAATGGTGTTTTCGTTGCATGAGCGGAGTAAGAAAATGGTAACCCTTAACGTCAATTTACCTCTTTCTCCCCCCTCCTCCCCCCATTTAGAATTTTGACAAATAAATAACTGGGGTAAAATGGATTTGATTCTGCCGCTTGATAAGGCTTAAAACGAGAAGAGCAAAGATGGAGCGTGAATCGGTTTGTTGGGGTGCAGAACTAGCGTTACTCTTGGCTTTATAAGAAGCAAACCGGGCCAATGTCCACACCAAATTCCTGATTGGGAGCGCCGATATCGAAGGGTGCAATATCGATCACGGGCAACCGCATGGTCTTGCGTGTTCGGTACTCGAAGACTGTTCTGCCCCATTCGTCTGTGTGTTTCTGCGAAATGCGAAAAGAGGAAATTGCATGACAAATATTCCCTGAGACACTGAAAAAATAAATCAGCATAACCCCAGAGGTCCCTGGAACCCAGGTTGGGAATCCCTGCCATAGAGTGTCTGGGAAATCCTAAATTCCTACAGAGGGGGTTGGCAACCCCAACCGGAGGCAACAGCTCTGTAATGCACTTGGCAAGAACTCTATTGCTGGAAGTAGGCCTACTAGGGATAAAAGGGGAGCAGCCTGCTCCCTTGGGGAAGTTTGCTCACTTCTGAGTTGACGACAGTCCAGAGGCTTACACAGGCTGTTGGGATTTTATAATGGCAAAATGTACTGAGCCACTCTTAAAACTTCCGCAGTTCCGCGGGGCCTGCAAAATGGAGCTCTTCGGCCAGGTTTTTGATTAACGCCGGGACAAGGAACATCTGGGGCCCCCATAGATAATGAGATCTTGGCTCCCCATGAGATATCCCCCCTGAGTTACTTATTCCAGGAGGTCTGTTGAGCTGGGGGTAAGAGGGAGAGGTCGCCATCAGGGGGTGGTTGTAACTGGGGTTTTAATTATTTTAACTGGGGGATTTTATGATTCTTATGGGATGTTATTGTGGGGAAACTTGTTTGTGAACTGCCATTAGCCATTTTGGGAGTGGTAAAAAAAATTAAAAATTGAAATATACATAAAATAAACAAAGGAAAAGTGCTCGTGTTTTGTCCTTACAGTGCATCCGTCTTCCAGCACGGTGTATGTGAATTTGCTGTTTCCTTCTGCCTTGATTTCGCTGTCAGTGGAGCTCATGAGCTTCAGGGCCCTTTTCACGTTCCCGCTGGCCTCGTCCATATAAGCGATGCTGTTCTTGCAGTGATAGGTGATGTTCTGAGAGGCTCGACTGGAGAGAATGCGGAGGAATGCCAGCTGGACATCTGCCACTTCTTCTGGGAGATCAGGATCACCATAGTTGAACTGCAGCAGGGACACAAAAGGGAAGCGTACTGATTAACAACTGCAATGTGGGAACTGGGCTTGAGTCGGAGTAGTTCAGCGACCAAGAAATAGAAAATAATTAGCTTTACTGAGAAAGTACTGAAATGCCTTCTCTGGTCAAGGTAACAGGGAAAGGTTAAGATGGGGGACCATGCTTGTCGGTAGCACTAGAAAACAACAAGAGTCCAGTGGTATCTTTTAGACTAATTTTGCGGTAGGGTATGAGCTTTTGTGGGTTACTGCTCACTTCTGATCCAAAGATGGTCATTCTCCTCACCTGGAAGCCACCATTCATGGACTCTCCAAACCAAACATGCTTCTTTTCTGGTCCAGAGGTTGTCCACCAGCTCTTCTTTGGGATACTTCTGGGGTTGGCATTGATGCACGTCTCGCCGGTTTCCATATTGCAGAACACTTTAATAGCATCCAGTTTACAACCTTGGTTAGGATCGATCCAGTACTCTCCTGCAGTGACAGAACAAGAAGATGACGTAGGGACCTGATTAATCATTCTTCAGTGTGTGTTGCAGAATACAAACACATGCACAAAAGTACAATGTTTCCGAGTCAGTGCTAGGCATGGACACGGACTGAACCACAAAGCAACATTTTTCGTGGATTTTGCTCCTGTTTATGGCTTGAAAACCGAAGTTCGTGACGGGTCTCCAGTTAGAAACCTCCATGAACTTTTAAACCAGTTTGTGACAGTTCGTGGATAAAGCAGAAAGCAAGGGCTTAAAGGGAGTCGGAATCCCTTTTAAGCCCCTCCTTTCTGCTCCTCACAAAAGCCTGTTTTAAAAGACAGCAGCCACTGGTTTGGTGTGTGGTTTAGCCACAACCCATGAACTAAAATGAACCCCATTTTGGCTTTTCATGCAAATCCCTTGTAAGCACTGGGGGACTACTGTGAGCCTATGGAAATGACACTATATCAGGAGTAGGCAGCCTTTTGACACAAGGGCCAAAAATCCATTATGTCTATTGGAAAGATGTTTGTGTACTGAGGAGACTGTGACAAAGGTTATACTTAGTCAGTTGGAACAGGGATGCTGTCATTGCCTCAAGGGCTCACCTCAGGCCTATCTGATGGCTATCTGGATTGTGGCAGTGATGGTAGGCCTTAGCCTTTCTCATTGTCACCAGCCATGGGAGCAAAGCCATCCAATCACCCCTGTGGCTGAAGCGGAGACCTGGCCTTTTGAGCTGAGTGAAACAATCTAGGGTGTTTTTGTTCAACGTACCCCTGGTCTATTTGTACAACTACAGAGCCATCTCAAAACCCTGCTTGTCAGACACTGGTGAAGATGGCTTTAACTAATCTTTAGTTAGTACCTGAGAGACCCACATGGAAAGGAAGGGGAGCAATGAAAATGGCCAATTCCCTAGCTTGTGTCTATATCCATTCAGGCAGGAGGGGAAAGCTGTATATACTCTCTGAAGCTCAGGTGGGGAATCCTTGAGATAGAGTAAAAGGGAACCAGATTATAGTGCTGTGGCGAGATATTAGGCACAACACATCACGGCTTATCACACTATCCCTTCCCCCTCTCTCCAATGTCAGTGATGAAGTCAAGTGACATGCAAGGCAGTGAAGTTGTGTTCCACATTGTCATGCTCCATGTCACCAGCAGGAGGGGATAAAGCCATTCAGAGGGATGGCAAGAGTGTGTTGCTGTGGTAACATCCCATTTTGCTCGGTTCCTTCACGACTGCATCTTCCTTCCCTACAATGGAGATCAGAATAGGACAGAACGTACCACTCTTCAGATCAGGGTGGCAGAACTTCAGGTCTCTGCAGTTACGGGCTGGATTCTTCCGTGAACCGTCGGGGCTAACGATGTTTTCAATCTGATTGTTGATTGACTTCAGCGAGGATAAAACGTCATTCATGGTGGCTTTGTCGTCAGATGGCTCGTCACCATAGAAGGGCGATATCCCTTTTTCTTGTTGTCTTCCTGTATCACAACATGAACCCGGAAGCCCAGCAGGACCGGGGAGACCAGGTTCCCCAGGATGCCCAGGGGGTCCCTAGAAATGAAATAAAAGGGTATTGAATACATGAAGACCTGAAACCGCCTTATACTGAATCAGACCATTGGTCTACTGAGTTCAGTCAGTATTGTTTACTCAGACAGGCAGTGATTCTCCAGGGTCTCAGGAAGAGTCACATCACTTACAGTTTGGTCCTTTACCTAGAGTTGTCGGGGGTTGAACTTGAGATTTTCTGCATGCTATGCAGATGCTCTCCAACTTCTTCATTTGTCTACCTGGCATCCTAACATGGTTCTTGGAGCACTATTCTTTAGCCTCATTCTGAAGCCTGGGTGCTCCCCCCTTTCATGTGACATGAGCAGAATGGTAATTTGTTCAGTGTCATCCCCTAGAAAGGATGAAGAGGGGGATGCTTTGTTACTAACTGGACTCAACTAAGGAGGGTAGGTATGTTGGTCTGCAGCAACAGAACTGGATTCCAGTCCAGTGGCACCGTGGGGACCAACAAGATTGTTGGGATATAAAATCAAAACTTCCTTCATAGGATAGGGACCTCCATTCTTACTTGTGTCTGGCAAAGAAAGCTTTGATTCTCAAAAGCTTATACCTCCAAAATCATGTTGTTCACTAAGATGCTACCAGTCTGGACTTGAATCTAGCTTTTAAATAAATCAGTGTAACAGAGAGGTCTTCCGGTGTCTCAGTTGGCTGTCTGTCTGTCTCTGTCTGTCTGTTTTACTGTCTATCTATGTCTATCTCTCTATCTAAATTCCAGTTTTATTCCCAAATTTCTAGTGCTGCCTAAGCTGTCAACCTTCTGCTAGAGGTTAACATCAAACACTGAAGATTTTATCTTCAGAGGCTTTCATAGCATCAAAAAAGACTTGACTCCTGGGGAATCTCTAGTTTCATTATGAGATTTCTTCAGCTTTGTAATAATAATTGCACATGACCAAAACATTCAAACAGAGCATGAGGTCTCTTGGGAACAGAACAGAGGTAGTTGAGGTCGATCTCTATTTGGCTCCAAGAGACCTTGTGCTCTGTTTGATTTTTTTTGTTGCGTGAAATTATTACATTGCTGAAGAAGTCTCACAATGAAACAAGGTATAACCTAGGAGTCTAGTCTTTTTGTTGATATTAAAGACTGTGGGACCTTCCAGCAGTCCGTAGGGCATATAAGGCAACTTTGTTTTGTGCAGCCTCTGGTTAATATTATGAACTGGGGAGCTGATCTAATTCTTAATTTGCTGGTTAAGTCAATGTTTTAATTGGTTGCATTGTTCTAATAACTGCATTTAGACTGTATTTGTATTTAATGTGTTCTGTCCAGCCAGGCAGCTTTTGGCTGGAGTTCTGAGAAACAGGAGATATATTTTCCCCCATCACTTTAAGAGATAGGAGGCTGAGAATTGTAGTAAGCTAGTTCTTTTCTGTGTTCCCCAAATGTGATTGGAAGTTAAGCCCAATTTCCTGCCTAACAGCCAAGGCGGGGAAATGCCCCTTCCCCTTTCTTTCCAAACTCTTTGTTAGGCTGCAGCCATGCACAGCAGATGGATGCCTCACTCTTTTTCACCAATCCGAACTTGTAAAGAATCATTTTTCTCTTAGAAGAACTGCAATCATGTAAGACTGCTACTGAGAGACCTAATTAGTGATCGAAATACATTTGGTTTGCGTTGAACACTTTCTGCAAGCAGCTCTAAAGCCACTTGAGCTGTGGGACAAAACATAATGTATTTTTATAAGTCGTAAGCCATCTTGAGTCCCTTGTGAGGAGAGGGTATGGGATACAATCATAGAATCATTAAATACAAATTCATTAAATAAACAATTTCCCACTATCGTGGCTCCTTACCGCTACTCCAGCTTCACCTCGGCCTCCACGGGGACCTGGAGGACCAATGGGGCCGGGATAGCCACTTGTACCATCCTTTCCGGAAGGGCCACTAGGTCCAGGGGGCCCCTAAACGGCACAAGAAACGAGATGTTATCTGCATTATTCATGGATTGTGAAGCACTGCTGTTGAACTTGGCAGATAAACAGTTTTGCGTGTCTCTTTTGAACATTTTAAAGCCGCCTTTCCACTCCGTTCTGGGCCTTCCAGTGGGCAAATAATCAAAACCACCAAAACAAACCTTTCAAGCACTTAGCAGGAAAACAAAAAACAACAATGGAACAAAACACATATACCACTAAAACATATACACAAAGAGGGAGAGTCAGTGAGGGAATGCCCAGCAAAATGGAGCTGATGGTGGACAACAGTGCTAGAAAGGTTAGATCAAGGCTCCCTGCGGAGGCAATTCTGTAATTTGGTTCTTTCTGCCTTCTGTGTTATTCAGGCATTCTTGTATATGCATAAAAATTCTGCTATCCATTTTAGATCTCTGCAACAAGGGAAGGAAGTGGGCCTGTAACTGAGGTCACATCTAAACAAGCAAACACAGGACTCAAATTCATTCTCTCTCCCTTCACTTTCTAGCCATAGTTTAGAAAGGTTTACTTACCCTTGCTCCGGCAGGTCCTGGGTTTCCATTTGGACCTTGGGTACCCATTGCACCCTGTAAAGGTAAGAACATCATTCAATAAGTCCAGCTAATGTAAGTTTTGTTGAATTGGGACGGTACATATCTAAGGCGCTTTTCTGAACTGGCTTAAGTATTGGCATTCAGCTCTCCATATTTAAAGGTTGGTGGCTATTTTTATTGATTGATTGATTTGGTATCAAGTCACAGCTGACTTTTGACAACCCCATGGGATTTTCAAGGCAAGAGACCTTCAGAGGTGGTTGGTCATTGCCTGCCTCTTGTGTCATGATCCTGGTATTCCTTGGTGGTTTTCCATTCAAATACTGACTGGGGTCATCCCTGCTTAGCATCTTGGGTCAGCCCAAGATCTGACAAGGTTGGGCTAGCTTGGGCTATCCAGGTCAGGGTATAGTCCTCAAAACTGTTTTAGTACAAATCAGTTATGGAACACAGAAGTTACCTTTGGAGAGAAAATTCTGAAAATAATTTCTTCCATAACAGAAATTATAATTTGGGTAGTATTGGAAAATATTTCACTGCAATGTTAAATCTATATAAGGTGATTTTATATTTTCTACATTGATGTCCTGCTTAGGTCATAAAATAAAATTAAATGGCTTTATACCAAATCAGTCCCTGTGTCCACCAAGGTCAATATTTTCTACTCAGATGGGCAGCAGCCCTCCAGGGTCTCAAGCTGAGGTCTTTCCCATCACCTCCTGCCTGGTCCTTTTTAACTGGAGATGCCAGGGATTGAACCTGGGACCTTCTGCATGCCAAGCAGAGGTTCCACCACTAAGCCATGGTCCCTCCCAATTTTTTTGCCATTTACCGAATTGGTCCCTGGGTCCACCAAGGTCAATATTTTCTACTCAGACAGGCAGCAGTCCTCCACGGTCTCAGGCAGAGCCGCTTTCATATCGCCTGCCTGGTCCTTTAACTGGAAATGCCAGGGATTGAACCTGGGATCTTCTGCAGGCAAAGCAGAGGCTCTTCCACTGAGCCACAGCCCCACTCCAAGCCCAGTCATGCTTTGAAACTCTTCAGTACTCTCAACTACTATCCAAAATAGGATCTTCATTTCTTACAAGGGTGCCAATGGTCTTTAAATGACAATTTATGGCTTACTTTGGATTTCAGAATTGTGGTGTCATAAAGGGTTGCTCCTTGGAATCTCAAACTGATATCAGGTCCAGATCAATGACATATGGTTGCACTTCCATCCGACTCAAGTGTATGGGATTGGGAGGTCTGGGACAGAGTCCAGTGTGCACTGCCCCCTCCAGGGTATCCTTTCATGCCAGGCCATGTGCTGTGGCCCTCTGGAATCCCATGATCCTATCACAGCCCCTGCCTGCACCCCCATGCCATTCAGGTAGGTGAGAGGAAGGGCATTCAGAGGCTTTCCACTGTTGGGTAATCATGGTGGTAGGAGTGCCACCCTTGGATATGAAGTTAATGAAACTTAATGAATTGTCAAAGTCTATCACAGCCTAAGTCAACTGACTGTTGTGGGTTTCCCGAGCTGATGTTCTGCATCTACATTTTTGCATGGAGAGATTCAAATCTTGCCATGTCATACCTCTCAAGATACCAGCCAAAGTTACTGGTGAAATGTCAGAGACGAACACTGCCAGACCATGCATGGCCACACAGTCCAGGGCCTATTCTGCACACAATAGATAATGCACTTTCAATGCACTTTAGAAGTCGATTTTCCTGTTCTGCACAGGAAAATCCAGCTGCCAAAGCACATTGAAAGTGCATTATCCTGTGTGTGCGGAATGGGCCCAGAAAACCCACAACAGCCAGTAATGAAACTTAGTTTATTGACTAATGCATGGATTTCGGCACAATTGCCTTTGTCTCAGTTGGAGCTACTGTGTAAATGTGACTGCAGAAAACCTAATTGGGGTTTTCATTTGAGGCCTTTTCTACCAGGCATTTTTTCTTCTGAGTAAAAAGATATTTGCTTCCAAGGATACGACAAAGCTGTTTCCTTTTCGCGGCCTGAAAGTGAAACGTGTCATAAGCCAACTGTTGGGCATTCTTCCTCTGTTATGGGGAGCCATCCTTGGGGGCAAAAAGCTCTTGTCTCAGAGAAAGTCTGCTTGCCTTGAAGAAAGATGTAGCTGCTGTTTGAGTGAAATAGTGGGATTCAGTCCCCTTGTCCTACTAACATCACCCACAGCTAAGAAACAGGAGAGACAATTTGATAATGCCTGTCACATGGCTCCTGATTGTATCCAACAAAACTGAGAAGAAGAGACTCAGGGCAGACACAAGGAAGTACTTCTTCACAATAGTTTAACTGGTGAACTCGCTGCCATAGGGTGTGGTGACAGCCACCAACTTAGAAGGCTTTAGAAGGTAAGTGGACAAATGCATGGAGGATGAGGGCTATTCATGGCTACTAGTCATGGTGGACATTTACTCTCAGAATAGAGGCAATTGCTGGGGATCATGGGAGGGAGGAGGGAGGAAGCAGCCATCTTGTTTGTGGGCTTCCTAGAGGCAGATGACTGGCCACTGTCTGAATGGAATGCTGGACTTGATTGGCCATTGGTCTGATCCAGCCAAGCTATATTTACATTCTTATGTTCGCTTAAGTGTATTCACTTTAGCACAAATCTAATGGAATTATTTCCTGCCACTCCCTAGACTGGCTCATCCATGCTAAAACTCTAATAAAATCCCTTTAAAACAATCCAAGGACACAAAACTAAAACATACAAAAAACCCAACAATATGGCGGCAGTCCTCAGTCACCCAACCTCCCCCCCCATAAAACCTCTATTAAGGGGAATGGGTAGAGGGGGCCATAATTAACAGATGATTCCTAGCCCAATGTTTCAATCTGGTCCAGTTATTTAGGGCTGGGATCTGGGGGGAAGAGGCCCGTGGAAAGAATTTTGAAAAGTGATACCAAAACCGACAAAGTCCGAAAAACTTACAGCTGCGCCAGGAGGTCCAGGGTTGCCAGGGAAACCTCGATGACCCTTGATTCCGTTGAGGCCACGTTCTCCAGCTTCGCCTTTGTCACCACGAGGACCAGTAACGCCCTTTTGAAACATTGACGAAGAGTGAAACAATGCACGAAATGATAGGGCTGGCAACATAGGAAACATGGTAAACTCAAAATTGGGGACTTACAGGAGGACCACGGATACCCGCAGGGCCAGTTGGGCCGGCTGGACCAGCAGGACCCTGTGGAAAAATAGTAATTTATTTTATTTTTAAAATTTTTTATTTACATGACACAGTGTGACTCAATTACAATCTACAAAATTGATGGGTTTTTAAAGAAGAAACAATGATGCTGGTCCCTTTGAGAAATAACTTGAGATCTGATAGTCACAGGAGGGGAAAAACAGGCACACCCTAGTTTCTGTTCTCAAAGGCAGAATCATGGAATCGTAGAATTGGAAGGGGCCATACAGGCCATCTAGTTCAACCCGCTGGTCAATGCAGGGTCAGCCTAAAGCATCCAGGAGAAGGATCTGTCCAGCCTCTGTTTGAAGACCATCAATGAGGGGAAGCTCACCACCTCCTCAGGCAATCCATTCTGCTGAACTACTCTCACTGTGAAAATGTTTTCCCCGATATCAAGCTGGTATTAAACACATAGTTTAAACCCATTACTGCGAGTCCTCTCCTCTGCTGCCAACAGGAACTGCTCCCTGCCCTCCTCTATGCGGCAACCTTTCAAATACTTAAAGACAGCGATCATGACCCCTTCTCAACCTCCTCTTCTCCAGGCTGAGCATTCCCAAGTCCCTCAGCCTTTCCTTACAGGGCTTGGTCCCCAAGCCCCGGCTCATTCTCATTGCTCTCCTCTGAACCCTCTCCATTTTATCCACGTCTTTTTTGAAGTGATGTCTGGAAGGGTCCATCATATGTTGAATTATCACTGAGGGAACCAGCAAGACCCCCTTGAAGAATCTCTCTTTGTATTTACTGACTTCTTGCCAATGCCCTGCATTCCTACGTCCATTGTCATGGAACCACAGCGATTATACCCAAGTTGATTTTCTTGTGGGGATGACTTCCTCAGGGCCTGTAAGATGGAGATTTTCCACTAGGCCTATAGTTGAGCTGAGAAATTACGCCAAGATACTAGCCTTCTTGCTTAAAAATCTTACAGTCACCTTCCCTTTCCTCTCCCCACAACAGACACCCTGCGAGGTGGGTGAGGCTGAGAGAGCCCTGATATTTCTGCTCGGTCAGAACAGATTTCTCAGTGCTGTGGGGAGCCCAAGGTCACCCAGCTGGCTGCATGTGGGGGAGTGCAGAATCCAACCTGGCTCACCAGACTAGAAGTCCGCACTCCTAACCATTACACCAAGCTGGTGCACAATTCTCAACAGTATGTAGATGCGAGTGGCATTTGCATCGCCATGAAAAAATTAGTCTATTTCAGTCACAATACTTCTCCAGGAGGTCATCGTTCTGATCCTGGTCAGCCATTTTTTGGCATAACCCGGGTCTGTAAACGGCACGACATGCAATTACTAATGAAAACATGCCTCAGTCTTTTCTTAAATGGCGGAACGTTAGCTGTCTGTCTGAAGTACGATGATATTCTTTATGCATGCTGAATGTGGTTGGCTCAGCTGTCCATATTTGTAATTCAATATTGTTTCAAAACTTACTTGAGTTCCTCTGTCTCCTGATTTTCCGGGTTGACCGGCATTTCCTGGGGGACCAATGTGGCCAGGAAGACCTGGTGCGCCAGGGGAGCCGTTTTCACCGCGATCACCCTGAGGAGAAAACAATCCAGACAAATGTTAGTGATGCATTTATTTAACACATCAGTCCGTCTCTGGCCAACCCCGGTGCAGTTTAGGACCAAGCCAAATAATTGGTGGTCTGTAGGGCAAACTTCTTCTGTTATTATGGCATCTACTTACCTTTGGTCCTGGAGATCCATCGCGGCCTGGCACACCATCTTGTCCAGGGTTACCCTTGCAAAGACACGTTCATATGTGTTTAAGCACCAGATGGAAACAATAGCAGGAACAGAAAATGTGTAAAACTTAAATACTAAACATGTCTATTACTTGAGTGCAGTCCTCCTACTAAGAGTTTTAACTCCATCTAAGCTATATTTCCTGAAAGATGACATCAACCGGAGCCACAATGGGGACCCCTGGTACATAGCATGGTATTACTAGATGTCATAATATTGTTGATCAAGTTAGAAATAGTAAGAATAAGAATAAAAGGAGGAAGGGGAAGAGGAGGAGAAGAAAAAAATTCTTACATCTCTGCCTGATTCTCCAGGTGTTCCACTAAGTCCAGAAGGACCCTGTGGACCTGGAGGACCTCGTTCTCCTGGGACGCCATTGGTTCCTGGTTTTCCATCTTCACCCTGCGTAGAAAAGGAAACAGGCCGAAGATACATTTTTGTTAAAAAGATTCTGGTAACCTATGAGTTCATAAGTGGTCCTTCACAAGATAGATGGCATTAGAATTGATCTGTGTCCAGTTGACCTAGATGCCCCATAGGCATGGTGGTGGAAAGTGCCATCAAGACACACGGATGGATGGGATTTTCAAGGCAAGAGACATCCTGAGGTGGTTCCCATGGCCTACCTCCATGGCCGTGATAGTTCTTATAGGTCTCCCATCCAAACAGTAACCAGGGTCAACTCTACTTAGCTTCCAAGATCTAATGAGTTTGGGCTGGACAGGTCAGGATTCCACACACAGACATAAATTGCTTTCAATTTTTTTATAAAAAAGAAAACTTAATTTCAAAAAAGAACAGTAACATAAAAATAAAGCCCATAGCACCTGCAATATATTATTGAGGGACAACACGATACTGATCTATAATTTGATCTAGAGGCTAAAACTTTAGTAAAACTTCTGTCATCTGTAATCATTCATGATATAGGATGATATGTCTCTATGGATGTAGGATACTTATCTAGTTTTGGAATTAGGACTAATGTGGCTTCCAGGAAAGAAGAGAAAATCCCTCCATAATATCATTATAAAGAGGAAGCAGATGGGGAATTATAAAATATCTTTATATTGCTTATAGAATATTGCTGTATAGCCATCTAATCCAGGAGCTGCTCCTACTTTTAATGAGTCAATTGCAGCTTTAATTTCTTCTACTTGTTTTTCTTTAGATGAAAACAATCTCTATTGGCATACAAAGTGTTCTTAATCTATCTAGCATGGCTTTCTTTCCAGGCTCTAATCGAAGAACATTTGCCTTACCTTGGGACCAGATGGGCCAGCATTTCCTGGGCCTCCTCTGTCACCTCGCATTCCTGCAAGACCACGTGGTCCAGGGATGCCGATAATTCCTGAAGGACCCGGATGACCCTAGGAAAAAATGGGTTCCGTTCAGAATAAAGGCAGTAGAGTCTAAAACAGAGATATTATCTATGCTTGAACATAGGAGAAGCCATGTTGGGTCAGGTCAATGGCCCATCCCAACCAACACTCTGTGTCACAAAGTGGTCAAAACCCAGGGGCCATCTGGAGGTGCAATAGTGGGGCCAGCACTCCAGAAATTCCCCCACTGTTGCAACTTATGTATTAAGAAATTGTTTCAGGCTGCAGAATTCCTATAAATGGAGGTCTAACAAACGTCAGTGGAATAACAACCAATTATTGTGCAATAGTATGTCCTTTTATATATTATATAAGGTAAAGGTAAAGGTATCCCCTGTGCAATGAGCCTCTTGTGGCGCAGAGTGGTAAGGCAGCCGTCTGAAAGCTTTGCCCATGAGGCTGGGAGTTCGATCCCAGCAGCCGGCTCAAGGTCGACTCAGCCTTCCATCCTTCCGAGGTCAGTAAAATGAGTACCCAGATTGCTGGGGGGTAAACGGTCATGACTGGGGAAGGCACTGGCAAACCACCCCGTATTGAGTCTGCCATGAAAACGCTAGAGGGCATCATCCCAAGGGTCAGACATGACTCGGTGCTTGCACAGGGGATACCTTTACCTTTACCTTTTATCAAATATGACAAAACATTTTCCACTAAGAAAACTAAAAAATACATCCCATTGTGGGAACTTCTGTGTTATATTATATATGCCTGGTTTCTTTAAAGGCAAGCATTATATATGTAGTGTGCAGATACCTATTCCTTTGTATCGTCCTTGTGGAAATACCATAAGTTGGCTAAACTTATGTGAAGAGTCAAAATGTTCAGTTGCTTAGGATGTTTGCAGTCAAACATCTGTGAGGAAAGGTAAAGACATTGGTTTGGCTGGGCTTAAAACTTCAACCAGGGGTTTCTGGAGGACTGGGAAGATGTTCCAGGACATGAGGGTCACGGCAAGGAAAAAGAAGGAAGCGTGAAAAAGTGGGAGAACTGGGAGAGAAAAGCTTGCAGGGAATTTGTTATTGCGATCCCAATATTTTATGCTGAATTAGTAAACATCTTGGCTATAACGGTGAACTGAATAATCTTTATCACCTGGAAAGGTGTCAAGATATATCGTAGGGCAAATGCAAGGGTGGCCAACAATTTGTCATATAGATTAAAGTGGGTAGCCGTGTAGGCCTGAAGTAACACAACAAAAATTGAGTCCAATAGCACCTTTCAGACCAACAAAGGTTCAAGGTGTGAGCTTTCGAGTGCATTAGAGTCCATGCACTCAAAAGTTCACGCCTTGAATAAACCTTTGTTGGTCTGAAAGGTGCTATTGGGCTCAATTTGTCAGCTACTGGTAGAAAGTGTTGTTAAGTCGCAAGAGACTTTTGGCTAGCCCTCAGGGTAGTGGCCTCCCATCCAGATACTGACTGAGCCATCTCTGTTAAGCATCCATGATCTGATGAGATCAGGCTAGCCTGAGACAGCCAGGTTAGGTTGTCATGCAAAAAAAGTCATGGAATCAGTCAGTGGGAGATTTGTTATAGTGCTATAGTCTTGCTGTTATAGTGTTAGAGTCTTTGTTATAGTGTTATAGTCTTTTCTGGTTAACAAAAGATTGATGCAATTGATGCTGGTCTACTTTGTATTATCAGCAGTGAGAAATTACTGGAAAGCTGTGATTTCAATGAATGTCTATCCTTATTTTAAGTATATATTGCCCCCAAAGATACCTACCGGTTCTCCTCGTGCACCTGATGGACCTTTTTCACCAGGTACGCCAGGCTCCCCTTTTGGACCAGCACTTCCTGAGGGCCCAGGTAGGCCAGTGGACCCAGCAGGACCAGGAGGTCCATCTTTGCCTGCGGGACCTGCAAGGCCAGGTGATCCGGCATTGCCCTGAAAATCAATATTTCATAGATTGAAGATTGATACATGAGAAATACAATATGGGAGGGGGAAGTATTACAATATAGCAAGTAGGGAAGGTCCATTATATAAAATGATGTTATTAAAATTGATTTTGTTTGGCCTAGACAGTGAGGGGGAGAGAGAGAGAGAGAGAGAGAGATTTTAAGTATGGATGTTAATGTATGTGTGTGTCTGGGTTCAGTGTAGCTGAGGGACTGCCTGTCTATGCTTTGTTCCTCCAATACCCACAGGCTGGTGGTCCCTGGCCAGAGAGAGGCCCACCTGGCCTCAACTAGGGCCAAGGCCTTTTCGGTCCTGGCCCCCGCCTGGTGGAATGAGCTCCTGGGAGAGCTGAAGGCCCTGACAGGCCCTGGAGGCTGGCATCCCTGTACCTCTGTAGGGCACAAGGCCACATTGTCCCCCTCCCAAGCAGCCCTTTTATCTAGGGGGAGCTGTCAAAACAAAATTCCCCCTCCAAAACAGCCATTTCCCCCTCAGAAGCTGAGAAGCTGATCTCTATAGTCTGCAGATGAACTCCCATTCCAGGAAGTCTCTAGGTCGCATCTGGAGGTTGGTGACTTGTGGGTTAGGGATGTTCCTTGAAGTTTGGAGGTGGGCCCTCAAGAGTCTGGGGGGTGGGTGGGAGAAGGAGTAAAGGCTGCCCACCAGTCCCATGGGATCCAGTGTGTCCTCTGCTCTCACTCCCTCCCTCCTAGCTGTTTTCTCCAGAAGAAATGGGGCCTGGAGATCAGTGGTTATTTCTGAAGATCTCCCAGCCCCCACCTAGAGGTTGGCAACCCAGCTAGCTGCACCTGGAGGAGGAGTGGGGGATCAAACTGGGCTCTTGAGATTAGAGTCTCCTTCTACTTTTTCACCTCCAACAGGCTTGATCTCAAGATCTAGTGGGGAATGGGATGGGGGGAGGGTCAGCACCCAGGAAAGACAGATAATAGGCATGTGTGCTAGCGCCCGTTGTCTTCCTGGATACAACGGGCTTTGTCCCTAGTACTGTTATATGCTGGTATTTCTGAAATGATGTTAAGGCCTATGGCTACAACTTCAGGGGTTAACTTCACTGGATCAGGAATGTATACATAAAATGGTATGAAAAAAATCCTACATTGGGGCCAGCTGGACCAGGTAAACCACGAGCACCAGGAAAGCCGGCCTGACCCTGAAATACAAGAACAACATTAATATCAGAGAGAAAAAAACACACAGTGCATGAAAAATAACTACATATTTTGTGCAGCCAGTAAATCAAACATTTGACATGATGTCAATATAATAGATCACAAATCGACCAGAGAAAGAATTTAGAAACTTTCATACAATATGTATCTGTTGCTTGAGGAGTTGGTCAACTTAGGCAGATCAGGAGAGGGTGAATCAGCAATCAACTCTCATGGCCCTTTCTTGTCCAAGGTAACTGTCTTAGGGAGTTTTCTGCCAGGTGAGATTAGCCAGGGATCCTGGAAATGTTTACTCTTCCTGCATAGAGCAGGGGTCACTGGATGGGGAGGTAATTGTGAATGTTCTGTGTTGCACAGGGGGTTGGACTAGATGACCCTTGTGATCCTTTCCAACTTTCTCTTTCTATTTTTTATAAGAACAGAGCAAAAAGCAATACTCACTGGAGGACCTTGAGAGCCACGTTCTCCTTTGGTTCCTTGTGGACCAGAGGGTCCCTAGAAAGAATGGGAGAAGCTTGTACATTAATTAGCGCAGAGGGGACGGGATCCAATTTAGAAAGCACATAAAATCCTGCAGTTGATGTACAGAAAAAGTTCCTTGTTGGAGATAAAAGAAAAACTATAGCCCTGTGTGCATCTTCCATCCTCCATATACATGGGTCTGCCTGTTTGTAAGATAGAACTGATGTGTGGCCACATGGATAAATGTAAGGTTTAAATCACACCTTTGGCCGCACATACCCTGAACATAACAGGAGAATTACATGTGCAAAATAAAAGCGAGCTAAACATTTATTGCATAAGGCCGCTACAGGGAGACACAGACAGCTCTGGCTAAACCATCTTTAAACCACCACCCCCGCTCCAGAGGAGCGGGAGGAATAAAATAGTAAGGGCAAGTGGGGAGGAGTTAGGGCGGGCCCTGTCCAGGATAAAAACTCAGAAGGGCGAATCAGGAGCCAAGAAGTGCGGCTCCCCATTGGTCACTTGGCCCATCCTCCGAGGAGCACTCTGCGGCCCAGAGAAGGACGCCAGTCTCGGTCGGGTAGGTGGGTGCATGGGGATCCGGCCTTCTCCCGGCCCTGGGAAGAGCCTCGCTGCGGCGAGGATCGGCCTTTTCCCGGCCCCGGGAAGTGCCTCGCCGCGGCGAGGCTCTTTCCACGGCCGGGAGAAGGCAGCGAGTCTCGCCTGGGTGGGTGGCTCATCTCCCTTCCCCTTCCCTTTCTCCCCTTTCAAAGCCCATTTTTATAAATGGGCTTTGAAACTAGTAAGGAAATAATGCTATTAGCAACTCTTAAGAATGCACAAACAGCTTCACAATATACAATCAAAATAGATCGGCATTTAGCTCTGGCCCGGATTTCCTTGACTGTCAAGATGAATTGGGCCACTCTATAAGAAACATGCTAAGCTGAATCAAAAAGAAGGAAAATTAGTTCCCCAACACAGGAGAATTTTTTTTTTCACCCTCTATAATCTTGATACGGATTGAATGTCTGTTCATGGTAACCTGTAGACAGGCATTCTGTCATGGGCAAAGGACCGTGTTACCATAGAACATTCTGGACTGAATACTTACCGGTGCTCCAGGGCCTCCACTTGGACCGGCCACCCCAGGAGAGCCAGGTTCACCTCGTTCACCAGCAGGGCCTTTTTCTCCTTTCCCACCAGGCTCTCCATTTTGTCCCTAAATGAAAAACAATCCTAGTTTTAAACTTCCATACATAAAGAGATCTGAGAAGTCTCAGTTTTCACGTCCGTTGTATCAGGGCAAATGGCAACCATAAGAACATGAGAGAAGCCATGTTGGATCAGGCCAGTGGCCCATCCAGTCCAACACTCTTGTGTCAAACAGTGGCCAAAACCCAGAGACCATCAGGAGACCCACCAGTGGGACCAGAGCACCAGAAGCCCTCTCACTCTTGCCCCCCCAAGCACCAAGAATACAGAGCATCACTGCCCTAGACATCAGAATATAAGAGAAGCCATGTTGGATCAGGCTACTGGCCCATCCAGTCCAACACTCTTGTGTCACATAGTGGCCAAAACCCAGAGGTCATCAGGAGGTCCACCAGCAGGGCCAGAACTCCAGAACTCTGTGACCCCCCAAAGAACCAAGAATACAGATCATCACTGGCCCAGACAGAGTCTTCTATCTATACCTTGTGGCTAATGGGCACAGAAGGACCTCTTCTCCATATGTTTATCCAATCCCTTCTTGAAGCTGTCTGTGCTTGTAGCCACCACCACTTCCTGTGGCCATGGATTTCATGTGTACATTGCTCACATGTCACAAGAATCTCAAGGAACCTGGGAATAAAGTCTGTGCTAAATTCACCCATGAAGCTGTCTTATACTGGTCCATCAGTCAGTATGGTGTACTCATACTGGCAGCTGCTCTCCAAGGTCCCAGGCAGAGAGAGGTCTTTCACATTGCCTACTACCTGGTCCTTTTTTAACTGGAGATGCCAGGGGACTGAACCTGGGACCTTCTGCATGCCAAGCAGAAGCTCTACCACTGAGCAATGGCCCCTCCATGGCTCTCCAGGGTCTCAGACAGAGGTCTTTCCCATCACTTCCTATCTGGTCCTCTCAACTGGAGATGCCAGGGTTTGAACCTGGGACTTTCTGCATGCCAAGCAGAGGCTCCGCCACTGAGCCATGGCCCCTCTCCATGGTCTCCAGGGTCTCATACAGAGATCTTTACCATTACTTTCTACCTGGTGCTTTTAAAACTGGAGATGCCAGGGGGGTTCAACCTGCGAAGTTCTGCATACGAAGCAGATGCTCTGCCACTGAGCAGCCTAATCCCAAATTCAGTATGCTTTTGTTTTGTGCAAATACAATAAAGATTGCTGTTTGCACAACCAGTGATCATTGCTCTTAATGCTCTTTAGATATCTCCTTGCCAGTTATATTTAAGATTATGCTTCGTATCGAGCCCTCTTCCTTTGGGTAAAAGCACCTTCAGAGATGCTTTCGTATAGTGAGGATCTCAAGAAGCATTACATGTCCTAGCTCACCAATATTTTAATCACTGTTAAAATCACTGCAGTGGGAAAGGTAGTATTCGGTTATTCCTTGTCCAGAAGCAGAACAAAACATTCTGAATTACATACAGATTCATTAATCTCCTCTTGTAATTTGCAGATAGCACTGATGGTTTAAGAAAAAAAATGCCTGAGAATCAGGCTTCTCAAAACCTGGGTTCCTCCATTTTTAGGCTCTCAACTCTTTCCAATGATGTAAGGGTATGTAATCATGTTTGCAGCCTAGCCATAGGGGCTTGCACAATGTGTTTCCTTGTAACTACTCTCTAAGTTTTTGGGTACTGCTTCAGTAAAGAGACTGAAGCAGATGAGTATGATATTTATTTCTGTATAAATAGGAAATAAATAGCCATAGGGAAAGGTGGTATAAAAATCTAAATAAATAAATAATCTTTCCAGTAAGTATTATTCCTTTTCAGCCTCAAAGTGTTCTGAGTCGGGATCTATTCCTAATCCACAAACTTCAAATGCTCTGCAAAAACTCTGCAACTCTTAGTTTTGGATTAGACTTGGTCCAAGAGGGACCTAGGGCCAAGTCTAGTCCAAAAGTCGCAACAACTTGAAACCATGGCTTGACATTAGCTTGCTTGTTTTTTAATCCCAATCAGATTTACCATAGCTTCACATGATGTACAATGGAGATATCCAGACTTAATCCTAGATTGTCCCTTGGCATTTCTTTCTCCTGTTCACCAGGCTACAGAGATACTGCCTAACTAGCAGTCTTTTGGTCCAATCAAGCCAGCATTTGTTGAAGCAAGTCAGGATTCTCAATGACCGTCAGCATGGCAAATCTCAGTTTCGTAAATCAATCTGTAACCCGTGATTTTAGATTAACAAAGCAGCATCTCTTTGCTTTCTTCCTGAAGCAACTTATTCAGGAATGGTCCCTTTGAATTAGTAAGACTGATTTAGTAAGACTGATTTAGTGAACGGTGTTCCAAGGTGAGACCTAAGGTAATTGTGATCTAATAATTATTTTTCTCAATAGATCAGTAAATAACATATCCTGTAGTAAAAGCTTTGGTGTTTCCATCAGTTATATAGGTTTTTTCTCAAATCCTTCATGCTGTAGTCCTAAACACTGTTCCTTGGAATCGGGGACCCCAAGGAAAGGAGTGAAAAGCAAACTGGGGATCTGAATTTTTAAAAAACGTTCTCCTTTCTGCTATCAGACATTTACTGCAGGATCCTTGCTTGAGGTTATTAACCCCTCTAAGAAGAAAAGTATGAAATCATGCCAAGTGAGAGTTTTTAAAAATTTCCATACTTACAGGAGCTCCGGGAAACCCAGCAGGGCCAGGGGGTCCGTGTTCTCCTCTGTCTCCCTGTGAATATCAAACATGGTGTAAAGAAGAGTCAAAACAGCTCATAACTGAAGCATAAATGCAACTCCAAGAATGCTGTTCTTAACACATCTGACTGTGTTCATTAGGTCCCCTTAAACAGGAGGCCTCTGTTTCTGTGGGTTCTTATCACCCCGAGGAGTACATGACAGTAGGCGAATGCAGACGCCAAATTTCAGAGTGTAGACATGTTGGTCTGCTTCTGCAGTCTGTAGCCTGGTCTGGTCTAATAGCAACTCAGAGACCAACAAGATATTGGGAGTTTGAGTTTCCATGAGTGAGTGCTCCATTTGCCAGATACAAGCGTGAATGGTTATCCCTATCTAACGAAGGGAATTTTGATTCTTGAAAGCTTATAGCCTTCCAAATCTTGTTGGTTTCTAAGGTTCTATTGGACTCAAATCCAGCTAGATTCCAAAGTGTTGGTGATAAGAATTCAGCCCTCTTAAACAGGAGGCCTCTATTCCTATAGATTCTGTATAGAACTATTCCTATGGCTCCTATAGTTTCATATCACCCCAATGGGTATGTAACTCTTAGCAGGGAGATGCAAGAGTATGTAACTCTTAGCAGGGAGTCGTGTTGGTGATAAGAATTAAGGGGTTTATTGAAAGACACTCCAGCACGATACACCCCAGATGTGTACTGAGACTAAAACAATTTTGTATTACATTAACAAACTGTCTTTATTTGCTTGAGTTTCTATGCATTTGCTTTAAAATTAGTAATGTCTGATGGCCAAAGCAAGAAGAGTGACATTGCTCCTTCCTACTCCACAACATAGTATACTAAAACATGAGATTGTAAGTACTTGAGGGTACTGTGACCCCGGGAATAAATTTTCTGGATCAGATGGAACTGCTGGGGGAAGGGAAATACAGGAAAGACCTGTGGCTCTTGGCACCTTCTTCTGCCAATACTTCCTATGCACCTTCCACCTTCCTCTGATAATCACTGAACTAAACCCATGACTTTCTGAGTAGATTCATGTTAAGAGCAAAAGTAAAGCTCTGTGGTGTACAATAATACAGTAATAACACATTATGATTGCACACACACACACACCAAACACCATCACTTACAGGACCACCACGAGGACCTGTTGGGCCAGGAGGCCCTGCTGACCCAGGCTCTCCCTGAAAGAAAAACAGAGTGTTTACTTCAGAACATGGCTCTTTGTAAAATAATAACTAGTGACATATTATTATTATTAATAACAAGAATAAGAACAATCACAACAATAATAATTTCTCAACTTTGAGTAAGCCATTACCTTATCACCAGATTGGCCAGCTGGACCAGGGGGTCCGATGGATCCTACAGGCCCCTGCAAGGTTAGAAACAAAGACATAACAATTGTTATCAATGGAAGGTGTGGAAGTTCATCAACAACAACACACACAAAAAACCTGCAGTCTAAAAGTGATACAAATTGCTATATTGGTAATTTGATGGATTATTTTTGAATATCTTGATGTTACCTTAGAGTAGGTCCCTCCCCCGCCCCCAGCCCATTGTGCTGAATGGTCCTGGCAAAGAAAAGGGTAGGCTGACTTTTACCTTCTTACACTCAGACCGTTTCCACGGTCTTACACTCAGACCGTTTCCAAACTTCACAACAGGCTGCAGCCTGGAGTTTGAGCCAGGGCAGGTTGCCCCGCCTCTTCCTGTTCTCGCATGGGGGGAGCATTTGGCCCAGTGCTCCTTGTCTGCCCCAGATTTGTGCTCCTGCATGGGAGCCGGGGCAGACAAGTTCCCAGTGTGGAAACGGTCTCAGAGGAAGTCATAGTCATATGGCTCAACCAGCATTTTGTGTTGACCCTGGAAGGGTTTTGTGAAGGATTTTGTGAAACCCTGGGGTTTCTTGATGACCCAGGAAGAGTTTCCTGAATGGGTGGGGGGGGGGTAATTAATTTTTACATATATATTTTAAATTTGTTAAAACATTTACCAGGTGATATGACCGTATATGGTCATGTTAACCCACTGTGTTGACCGGCAGCATACTTTGGATGATGGTTTGCTTGACAGGGCACTTCCTGGACACTGAAAGTGCTTACCTTGACCAGGGCCTGCTTTTGAAACATCAGAGGCCTGAATTTGTTTTATCTGGCTTTCTGGTCCACAGAATTGACTAAGGTCCATAGTATCCAGTGTATATAATATCATTTTATGTATGGGAGCTAACTCCGTATATAACAATCTATGTAATTCTTGTATGTATGCTGCTTTTATTTCATAACCGACCATTGATAAAGGCGGTAACACCAAAACCCATCTGATCAGTGGAGGTATTGGTATGCATGTAAGTGCTGATTTTATTGAGGCTATGCCATAAGCCTTGGGTTTTAAATTTTAATAAATATGAGTACTTAATTTTAAAATTGTGTTCTACCCCACATAGGGTAGATAAATTCTCCTTATTTTGACCTTTTTGGGTTCTTGACTTTGATTTGGGTCAGGATATTTTCCCCTTTTCGTTTTGGACCCACTCACCCCTTCCAAAATGGCCAATGATGGGCATGGAAGGAGTGGGAAGGGGAGGGGCCCCGTGTGGGTGTATACACAGCTTTGCTTCTCAACCACATGCTGTACGATTGTGCCACTTCTGGGGTTTCTTGAAGCCTGAAGAACCTTTCAGGGGTTTCTCAATGGTAAAAAAAAGCTGAGGAAGGCTGATCTATGTGGAAATTACTAGCATATGCAGAAGGGGAATGAGAATTCAACCCAACTGAACCGATCAAGTAAGCAAAAGGAGGCTGAACAAAATCGATAGCAACACAGTGAGACAGAATATTCCTTTATACCCTGCTTTTAGCCCCAATAGGGACCCAAAGGGGCTTACAACATTCTCCTCTCCAGTGTGTTGTCCTCATAGCAACCCTGAAAGGTAAATTAGGCTAAGAGGGTGTGACTGGCCTAAGGTAACCCAGTGGGGTTCCATGGCTTGAGTGGGGATGCAAACCTGGGCTTCCTAGATCCAACACTCCGAACCACTACACCACATTGGCTTGACACACTGGATATACATTGAAAAATTACAAGAGAAATACCGTGATAAATTAAATATAACATATCACCAAATCCTCCCTAGCACAGCACTATGTATTTACCCGATCAGCAGGATATACATGTTCATATGGTCATTTCATTTCATTGTGCATAGTTTTTTTGAGGAAACAAAATACACTGATAAAAGCAGCTATTTTCAAAATTGCTTTTGGGTGGTCAGTAGTATAATGGACTAGTGGTGTGATGCTATGAACCCATTCAATGGACATGATGGGGCCTACTCACCCTTGAGCCATCTTTACCAGGCAAGCCATCACCTCCTTTGCTACCAGGCTCTCCCTGTTGAACAGAAGACAGTTGTGTTAGCACAGCAGAAAAAAGAGGAGGGTATTGCTGCAACTTACATAAGAGCAAAAGAGAAGCCATGTTAGATGAGGCCATGGCACATCCAATCCATTACTCTATCACACAGTGGCCAAAATCCAGGGGCTTTCAAGAGGGCTCCCAGTGGGGCCAGAACTCCACAAGCCCTCCCACCCTTTCCCCCTAAGCACCAAGAATACAGATCATCACTGCCCCAGACATAAGAACATAAGGGAAGTCATGTTGGAATAGACTAATTGCCTATCCAGTGGTGGTATAGAAAACCCAGGGGCCATATGTTTGTCTGAGCAACTGGAGACATAGAAGTGATTTCAAAATCCAGGGGCCATCAGGAAGTCCACCAGCAGGGCCAGAACTCCAGAAGTCTTCTCACTGTTGCCCAATGAAGCATCACTGTCCCAGACTATATCTGGTGTATGTGAGCCATTAGCTAACTTCTTCATAACAATAAAACAGCATCTACATGTTAACCTTATTCAGCTGGCCCACCAAGGCTGGTTCCCTTCCACCCCATTTGAACAGGGAGGCAGCTTTGTGTCAGGCAAAAGGGATAAGAGAATGCCAGCTGAACTGGACAATTCCCATTCAATGCAATTTAACAATCCTTTGCAAGTGGATGTTGCCCTTTCACAATAATAAAACCCAGTTGCAAAGTTCCCAACATGGAGACTGTGGTTGCTACAGCACCTGCCAACACCTTTCCTTGTGGCTGCTTTTTGCTTTTAGAAAGTGAGTGGGGCCAGTGGGGCGTTTGCCCACCTAGGTTTATGACTGGCTGTGCAGATTTTTCAAAATCTTGCATTGGTAGCAGCTGCCACCACAGCACAAGGATCTCTACTGTGAGCTTGAAGGTAAGCTGTGGCAGCCATTTTGTGGTGGCCATTTTGCAACCGCACACACCTCACTGTGTTGGCTTTCCAAAGGTGCCCACAGGTTTATTTTATTTTATTTAAGTGGTTTATTCACTGCCCCTCCCCAGCATCGCAGGCTTAGGGTGGTTTACAGCAGATCAATAGAACAACAATTAGTTTGTAAAACAATAAAAAACAACATTTCAGGGTTAATATAACATTAAGACCTATTCAACAATCAAATCAACTGATGGCAAATATCATTCTTAGGTGGTGTTGAGGTGGATTCTAGTTAATTCCAGATTTAATTTTTGGATGTTGATTTCCAGAGGTGGAGCATCCTTGTGGAGGGGAACCCAATGATGTTCTGGACATTATTATTGCAGGAATTCATTAGCCCCCACCAAACATCTTGTGGAAGAGCTCCATTCTGCAGACCCTGCAGAACTGGGTCAGCTCTGATAGGGTCCTCAGTTGTACTGGGACCTTGTTCCACCAAGTGAAGGCCAGGACCAAAAAGGCTCTAGCCCCGGATGAGGCAAGATGTACCTGTCTTGGGACAGGTATCACTAACCTGTTGGAATGGGTGGAGCACCATGCAGACTCCTGATCTGGTTAATTAGCTGGCGGGGATGTGGGATTGTATTGGGGTTATCGTAAGTCAGTTGCGACTTGATGGCACGTATGTACATCATTAGCCAACCTCCAATTTCCACAGTAATATTCATACTCATGCTATTGGCAAAAATAAACAGGGAAGATACCTTTTCTCCCTTGGGTCCAGGGCTTCCGGCTCCTCCCCTCTCACCGGGCATTCCTTGCAAACCTGGTGGTCCTGATGATCCGGGAGGTCCTGGGGGACCACCAGGACCCTAGAAGAATATTTTGAATGAGACCAATTAATATTGAAACAGAAAGAAAATGTCTGGAACATATTTTAAAGAATGGCTGCTGCCTTTCAGTACCTTCGCGCCCTCTGGTCCTGGAGGGCCTGCTCCACCTCTTCCTCCTGGAGGGCCTTGGGGACCTTGTGCACCACGCTCACCTGGGACACCATTTTCACCCTGAAACAAATAAAAGATTTTTAGGTCCATGGTCTCTGTCACATGTTAATTTGCCTCCCTCTCTCACATCTAGAATCAGGCAGTTTTTGATGATAAATTTACCTTGCCTCCTGGGATTCCTGGGGATCCGTTTTCTCCTCTTGCTCCCTGTAACAAACCAAGCACAAATGTGTTACCGGTATGTTTCATGGGTTACACTGACATTCTGTAGGCATCAAGACTTTTTCTAAAATACATTAAATATAAAATCCAATTTGTACATTTAGCATAATAACATTACAGGTTGAATGGTTCCCCCCCTTTTATTATCCTGAATCACCAAAGCCTTAATTATATTAAAATTGTCTTTAAATAGCTGGGATTGTGGAATGCACTTTCTTGGGGCAGATATATCAGACAGGAATTCAGATGATGTATAGTGCTAGTTTTTAGCTGGTAGGGTACAGGAATTCAACCAGGAGGCTTACCTAATGTGGACCAGACATCTGACTCAATGAATAGCTTTTGAATGGAGAAAGAGAAGGGGGGGGGGGAAACTGAGAAGAAGAGACACAGAGAAGAAGTATTGGTAGAAAGCTGGGATGGAAATAAAAATGAGAAAGAAGGGGCTATCTAGGTAAGGAGTCCCCTGCCTTTTGGAACCTGTTGGCCCCTTTGTAATTTTGACAGAGGGTGGTGGGTACAATCACAAAATGGCTGCCGTAGGAGATGGAGCCAAGTCACAAAATGACTGCCCAAACCAGGCAGAACCAACCCAAAGTCTCAGGGAGGGAAGTTATGCATAAATCCCTCTTCAACATTTCAGGCAGAAGCTCTGCTTAACATGAGGTTTTTTAATCTGCAGAGCCTATCTGATCTCCAGTGGACAATCAGAAGTCCTGTCAGGCAAAATCCGTCCTGGTCCTCTCACTTTCTAAAAATATTAGGCAGGCAACAGGAAAGGTGCCAGTAGGCCTCGGGGCTCTCACAGACACCCTGTTGAGGACCTCTGATCAAGACAAACAAAGGAAGGTAGATACAATGTGAACACGCAAAGGCAGAATGAAAAAAAATAAATATAAATTTCATGCAGCAGGTTGGGATTAAAGAACATTTCTAGTTCTGGGTAACTTGAAGACTTCCAGCACCCAGTAATCCACTCCATAAAAGGACAATGAAACAAGGCTTCCCCAAGTCTTTTAGTCGTTCACACACAAATTCAGAGGATATAAATGACCATGACAGTGCAATCCTAAGAAATCTTTCCAGGGTCTGCCCCACTGAACAGACCTGAGCAGGATTCTGTGGTGATCTATTTAACATTGTTCTGTGAGACCAACCGTAGGTGAGTATTAGCAATAAATGCTGAAAGCCAAAAGCCATCTAGGTTTCTATGAGCTATGTTACAGGGAATTGTTCTATCCCCAGAAAATGAGATATATTTCAACATTTAGTCCAGAATCTTGGTGGCAAACCTTGAATCTGCTTTGTCACTAGACCTACGCTAGGTCTACATTTGCTGATCTAACATCGTTTACTAGTTCAAGATACCACTTAGACTTTTCTAAATTAGCACTGAGACGGAAGAGGCCCAATCAAAAGTAACATCAGAACTGCATTGAATGTTCACACTGCCTCTCCCGTTCAAGTACTAACCAGGGTCAACCACACTTGGCTTCCAAGATGTGATAAGGTTAGGCTAATCTGGGCCATCCAGATCAAAGCAAGAGACAAACAAAGGAGATTGGCCATTGCTTGCCTCTGCATACCGAGCTTCGACTTCCTTGGTGATCTCTTCTCCAAGTACTAACTAGTGCCGACCCTGCTTAGGTCTGATGAGGTAGGGCTAGCCTCGGCTATCTGGATCAAGGCATATGCATACCAAATACACCTTCTTTTTAAAAGCATTTCAGTTCTTGAGGAAAAATGAAAGTGATAACAGGAAAAGTGTGATAAAAGGAAAAGAGCATATCACTTACTGCTTCTCCAGGTTTTCCATTCTCTCCAGGTGGTCCTCCAGGTCCAGGTAGTCCCTAGAAGATGTAAAAGCGTTGCTTAATACATGGTTCCTTCCCATTTCAAAACAAAGAAGGATGGGCCTTCTGTCTTCTACAGAATCAGTCTATTATCCCAGCTGGTCTACTGCTATTTAATTTGGCTAGTGGTGAGTCTCCATTCCATTCCATTCCATTCCATTCCATTCCATTCCATTCCATTCCATTCCATTCCATTCCATAAATGGTTTTCCTGTATTTTCTACCTGACATCTTTTAGATGGAGGTCCTGTGGCTGGGCAGGAAGGTGGCAGTTTTGGAAGTGTGCCTTCCCATCTCGGCTGGGGTGCAACTCAACATCGTGCCCTTGGACAGGAATTTGGGAGTGGTCCTGGATGCCTGTCTATGGAAGACCAGGTCACGGGATTGGCACGCATGGTGTTTTCTCATCTGTGCCAGGCAAAGCTCCCAGCACCCTATCTGTCTTTGGACTACTTGGCCACAGTCATCCATTCAACAGTCACTTTCAGATTAGATTTCTGTAACTTGTATGTGACCCGGAAATTGCAGCGGGTGCAAAATACAACTGCTAGGGTCCTCATGGGAACATCTTGGAGGACCCGTATCCAGCCTGAGGCCAGCTACATTGGTTTCCAGTTGTGGCCTGGATCAAGGTCAAGGTTTTGGTGTTAATCTTCAAGACCATCCATAGTCTGGGGCCCTCATATCTGTGGGACCACCTATTGCCTTATGCCCCCCACAAGGTATTGTACTCTGTGGGTGTAAATCTGTTGGAGATCCCCAGTCCCAGGAAGGTTCATCTGGCCTTGACCGGGGCCAGAGCCTTTTCGGTCCTGGCCCCTACCTCGTAGAATGAGCTCCTAGGAAAGCTGCCGGCCTTGTTGGAACTTTCACAGTTCTGCAGGGCCTGCAAAATGGAGCTCTTCCTCCAGGTCTTTAGTTGAGGCCAGGGAAAGGAAGATTGGGGCCCCTCAGTGGAGCATCAGGCTCCCCCTGGGAAGATCCCTCTTGAGACATCCTATCAGAATGTCTGTTGAGCTGGGGGGGGAGGATTTTTCACCATCAAGGGTGGTTTGTAATGGGGGGGGGGGGTTAATGACTGTTTTATGAGTTTTATTGTTGGGAGAATTTTTGTGAACCACCACAAGCCATTTTGGGAGTGGCAGTATAGAAACTGAAATATAAATAAAAGACAGACAGGCAGATAAAAATGTCAAGGATTAAAATTGGGATCCAAAACATCAGGGCTCTAACAAAGGGTTATTAACCCTTCTGGATTTAGGTGAGATATTCAGTGTGAGAGGTAAATCTTTGACAAAGGGTTCAACATATTTATTCCCAAGAATGTTTTTATTATTTATTTTTGTTGTGGGGAAAAGGGACACTATAGTTAATTTGGGGAGCCTTGATGGAGAAAAAATCAGTACAAATTCTGAAAGAAGTTCAAATCATTTTATACATCTGGCAAAATTTAGGGAGAAGGGCGGTATTCACATATATCATAATTCACCAATATGATAAACGCTTGAAAATGATGGTGTGTTTATCGATCTTCATATGTTGTATTGTTTCTGGGTAGCTAATGACCCACAACAAATTACAGATGAGTTTGAAAAGTTATTTTGTCCTGTCTGCAATAAACAAAGTTTATTCTTGACATGTATGTGCTCTTTATTCCAGGCCTAACTCAAGAAGTAGTAAAAGATGAATGACAAAATACCTGGAAACCAGGTGGGCCTGTGGCTCCAGGCTCCCCTCTGTCACCAGCCGGGCCCTGGAAGGAGAAAAAGAATGATGATATTTTACCATGACATTACCACGTATCACAGTAGCTTCCTCAAAAAAAGGCAAAATCAACCCCCCTCCCTTAAAAAAAGGCAAAATCTACCGGTATAAAGATGGAAAAGAAACATTAAAATGATATGGTAAAGTTTCAGGACATACATGTCTAAAATAAATTATTTGCTTTACAAAAATGGAAAACTATTCATATTGCTTCTGATCTCCTTCCATAGTCTAGGTTCTGTCATGCACTTGAAAGCACGGTTGAAAATTATTTGGTGTTCTAAAAAAAGGCAACTGTTGTTGCAGGTATTTTGATGATTAGTTGTCTCAGTCATTGCTTTTTATTGCTGGTGAATGGTTGGAAGTCACAGCCAACTTAGAGTGACCTCTCATGGGGTTTCCAAGGCAAGAGACATTCTGAGTTGGTTTGGCCATTGCCTGCCTCTGTGTAACAACCCAGGACTTGTTTGATGGCCTCCTATCCAAGGACCAATCATAGTTTACCCTGCTTAGCTTTTGAGATCTGATAAGATCAGGCTAGGTTGTGTCATCTGGGTCAAGGCAGATGAGCAAAAGTAGTTTGCCATTGCTCACCTGGACTCCTTGGTGGTCCCCCATCCAAGTACTAACTATGGCTGATGCTGCTTAGCTTCTGAGATCTGATGAGTTCAGGCTATCAGGGCTATCTGGGTCATATTGATTATTAGTTTGGCACATATAGGGTTGGGGACAACAACTCCCATTTATGGGAGAAATTTTTTTTGCTTCAGTAGGGGTAGATTTCTCCAAAGCAGTAAGACACTTTCAATCGAAAGAAGATGCCTCTAATTGCAGAAGGAAGGGGTTGGCTCCACCTTATTTATAAACAAGTAGCAGTCTATTTGAAGGGTTAACTTACCGCAGGTCCTGGAGGACCTTGAGGTCCTCCTTCACCATCCTTTCCAGGTGGTCCCTGTTAAATTATAAGAACAGCAGCTAGTTAAGGGTCAACTTAATCCTTATAGAGATTTAGAAAATAGAAGGAGAAGTGAAGTGCAATTTCTGAAAGGATAGTTTCTACTGACCTGTCCTCCAGAATTTCCAGGAGGACCTCTTTCTCCGTTTTTACCAGGTGAACCCTAAAGAGGAAAAAAAAATGTCAGAATTAAAATCTGAGAAATTCTGACCTCAATCCCAGAAACTGTGAGGTAGGTCATGCACACCATTCTGAAGACTCATTCAAATAGCCCATTTTTAGCCTCATTCATTTGGGTGGTATGTGCACCAGCAATGTTTCTGTCCATTACTGAAAGGACATGTTCGTCTATGTTGAAACAGTTGTCATATGGTGAAAGTTTTTTGACTCAATGTAACTTTTTGCATAGACAAGTTAAGCAAGTTATTGTACATTATACTAACCTCACTACCCTTTGGACCAGGAAAACCCATCACGCCTGGTTGACCTCGTGGGCCTGCTGGGCCTACAGGGCCGCTTCGCCCAGATTCACCTGGAGGACCCTGATACAAACAAATGCAAATTAAAGACAGAGAGACACTGGGGGGGGGGGGGGAAGTCCACAGGGAACAATATAAAAAAACCACAGAAAACAAATATGATGGCTTAAAGAATGGACAATGACACCACGACTATCTCATAATGACATTAAATATGCATGAATGATATTTCCCCCCCACTCACAATGATGTAAATCAGGGGTCCTTTTGAACCTGAGGGCACTAGGGGTGTACAAAATTGTTTCGTCAGTATGTTTTTGGTTTGGGTCTATTGGATTTCCAAAAAAATCAGGATTCCCTGAAAAACCTAGAATCCCAGAATCATAGAGCAAGGGTAGTCAAACTGCGGCCCTCCAGATGTCCATGGACTACAATTCCCAGGAGCCCTTGCCAGCATTCGCTGGCAAATGCTGGCAAGGGCTCCTGGGAATTGTAATCCATGGACATCTGGAGGGCCGCAGTTTGACTACCCCTGCCATAGAGTATTCAGATAAAACCTCTCTGAGCCTGTTTGCAGGCAGGGGTGGTCTATAGATTTAATAATAATACATGAATCTGGAATTTTTCATAAATACCATTTTTTTGGAGACCTGATAGATCCCAACCTAAAACTGCCAGAAAAAAAGTAGCGGCAAAT
Source organism: Paroedura picta (assembly GCF_049243985.1). Taxonomy (NCBI): domain Eukaryota; kingdom Metazoa; phylum Chordata; class Lepidosauria; order Squamata; family Gekkonidae; genus Paroedura; species Paroedura picta. The sequence continues at coordinate 23,143,259 of NC_135370.1, read as the reverse complement.
CTGTTAAAAACAGCTGAGAGGGTATTCAGCTGGGGCTCTTCTGGGTAGCCTGGTTTAAACCGGGCTGCCTAAAAGAGCTTGCCAAGGAGTTAATATTGTTGTCTTCTATAGTGCCTTTAAACTTTAAAGGGACTGCAGTAGAAGCCAGCAAACAGCTGAGAAGAGGAAGCAATTTGTTCCTGCCCCACTCTGCTGTTTTCAGGTCTACTGGTAATTCCTGAATATATCTGAGATTTTCTTGGGATTTCCCCCCTGGTTTTCCTGAGGAAACCTGAATACATTTGGGAAGCCAGAATATTCCTGAAAAAGACTGATATATTTTCCAGGGATATTTTCAGCTCAGGTAGATCTGATTGCACACCCCAAGCGGGCCCCTTTGGAATCTTGACACAGGGTGTTGGGTGCAACAACAAAATGGCTGCTGCAGTAGGAAGAGCCAGCCACAAAATGGCTGCCACAAGAGGTGGAGCCACACGTACACAAGAAGCCAAAATGAAGGGTAGAGTGGATATAATTTGAAAAACTACACTGAGAAAAAGGAATGAGAAAAAATAAAATCAACTCTCCGGTGGCAGCTCCAACTGAAATGTTATTTCTATCTGATATCCAGTGTCCAATCACAAGCTCCATTGGGCAAGAGTGCCACATTGCCCCACCCACTTTCTAAAAACACTTTTCTGGGCACCAGGAAAATCATTGGTGGATGCTACAGTGCCCAAAGCTCCCCCTATTGGGGAACCCGGCTTGAAATTAAGTTTCCTCAAATAATATTAGGTGTTTACATGAACATTATATTAAAAATATGTGGCAGAGGTATCAGCTAAGCTGAACACCGAAAGCTTTCCTGGTGTAACTATAAAGTAAGTCATTGCATCCAGTGAATGTGCGTGTGCTACTACATTAAACATAGCCAGTGACATTAAGAACAGCTATACTGCCCAAGCTGTAATTGTTAAGCTATTAACATACACCAGGGCCTGGTTTTCCATCCGATCCTGGACTTCCTGGACTTCCGGTTAATCCCTGCAAGAGAAAAAAAATGGCACTTATTTTGCTGAGTTTACACAGACTGGTACAAAATCCTTTAAGAAAGCTCCAAACATTCCAAATGTATCTGTGAATGCCATTTGTAGCTGCTCCAGTCAAGTATTAGAAATTAGGGAAACCCATTTTGGTCATCTTGTATCTTAGCATTTGGATTCCATTCTTACAGCAGAGAAGCCATCCCTAACAAAGATCACATAGCCTGATTATGCACAGTGGCATGCCCTGCCATGGCCCATGTACGCACTGGAGACAGAATCCCCCAACGCACATGGTCTGCCCCAGAGCTACGTGTGCACACGCACAACTCTGGGGCAGGAGAGTCTCACTGTGGCAGCAGGGCATGGGGGGGGGGCTTGGGGGTCCCACCGCAGGATGATGGGATAGCAGGATGATGCTACCCCATCATTGTGGAGGTGGGAAAATGCCCTGTTCGGCTCTGCAGCACCGCAAAGCTGCATGGGGCATTTTGTGTCCCTGTAGGGACACTGTAGTGGGGGGGGGGGAGGCTCTGTAGTGGGGGCACGGCCAGTGCAGCAAGACAGAGAACATGGAAGATTCCACGTTCCCTTGTTGCGGGCCATCAGAAGCCCTAACACGGGCCAGGAACGGGCCCGGATGGTGCCGGCATCATGCAAAGAGGGCTGACAGTTGTGCCTCTCCAAAGACTGAGGCAGCAATCTCTTACATCACCTTCTGTTGAATCCTTGGCCTAGTCTGCAAACAATAGATAATGCACTTTCAATGCACTTTAGAAGTAGATTTTCCTGTTCTGCACAGGACAATCCAGATGCCAAAGCACATTGAAAGTGCATTATCTGGGAATGCCGGAGATAGAAATTGTGAACTTTTGCATGCACATCAGAGGCTCTACCACTGACCCACAGCCTCTCTCCTGCTTATTGTCTACTTACTCTCATTCCTGGAAGCCCTGGAGCCCCATCACGTCCAGGTTCGCCCGGACTTCCTCTTTGTCCTGTACTCCCGGGACCACCTCGTTCACCAGCGGGACCCTTCAGTGAAACAGGATTATTAATGAAACACGGCAACATCATTTTACAACAAAAATAGCAAACATTATAGAAATTTGTATCCAGAGGGGAGGGCTGTACCTTTTCACCTGGAGCCCCATTTCGACCAGGAGTACCACTGAAACCCGGAGCACCCTGAAAAATGCAACAACAGGAGTTTCAATTTTGTGGACAGAAAACAGCAAAGAACAGCTCTGGGATTATTTTCAGAATACCTGCAGACCTGCTAAGAGACATACCACATTCCAGCTAAACTGAAAAGTCAAAATGTATTTTGAATCTCTGAACCATGATGTTCCTATAGGAACAATGGATACAACTGTGATGAGATTCAAAGATGAATTATGGGTGGTATTCTCTCCTACGTAGAGAAGCCCCAAATTGTATATTGTACAGATCATATAAGAGCTAGTTCTTATATGCTGCTTTTCTTTTCCCGAAGGAGTCTCAAAGCAGCTTACATTCTCCTTCCCTTTCCCCACAACAGACACCCTGTGAGGGAGGTGAGGCTGAAAGAAGAGCCCTGATATTACTGCTCGGTCAGAACAGCTTTATTAGTGCTGTGAATGGCCCATGTGTCAAGCCAAGTGGCTAGCCAAGTGTCATCAGGAGATCTGCCAGTGGGGCCAGAAAAACAATTGCCACAGCTTAACTTCAATAACACAGTATAAGCAATTTTTGTTAAAATCTGCACAGCCAATCAAATCTCTAATGGTCAGAAACCTAGATGAGCAGAAGCCCCATGTAGTTGCATGCATTTTGGGGGCTGAAAACATGGGTGCCAGGAAAGGGGTGGCATGCTTCATGATGCCCATGGGCAGAATGTTTGGGATGCTAGTCTAAAGGATTGTTGACTACTTGCCCTTTCTCCAGGATTTCCAGGCAAACCATTTGTGCCAGCTGGGCCAGGGGCTCCTGACTTCCCTTCTTCTCCTGGGGGACCAGCTGCACCGGGAATACCATTTTCACCCTGATAAACAAATAAAACAAAATATTATTAAAGCATGAATTGCAGATTAACACCTACTAGAGCTGCATAGGGATCAAGATTGCAGGGAGAAATATCAACAACCTCAGATATGCAGATGATACCACTCTAATGGCAGAAAGTGAAGAGGAACTAAAGAGCCTGTTGATGCGGGTGAAGGAGGAGAGTGCAAAAGTTGGCTTGAAACTCAACATCAAGAAAACAAAGATCATGGCATCTGGCCCTCTCAATTTCTGGCAAATAGATGGGGAAGAAATGCAGATAGTGACAGATTTTATTTTCCTGGGCTCCAAGATCACTGCAGATGGGGACTGCAGCAAAGAAATTAAAAGACGCTTGCTCCTGGGGAGGAAAGCTATGGCAAATCTAGACAGCATCCTAAAAAGCAGAGACATCACCCTGCCAACAAAAGTGCATTTAGTCAAGGCTATGGTCTTCCCAGTTGCAATGTATGGCTGCGAAAATTGGACCATAAGGAAGGCCGAGCGTCAAAGAATTGAGGCTTTTGAACTCTGGTGCTGGAGAAGACTCTTGCAAGTCCCTTGGACTGCAAGGCGAACAAACCGGTCAGTCCTAGAGGAGATCAGCCCTGCCTGCTCTTTAGAAAGCCAGATCCTGAAGATGAAACTCAAATACTTTGGCCACCTCATGAGAAGGAAGGACTCCCTGGAGAAGAGCCTAATGCTGGGAGCGATCGAGGGCAAAAGAAGAAGGGGACGACAGAGAATGAGGTGGCTGGATGGAGTCACTGAAGCAGTAGGTGCAAACTTAAATGGACTCCGGGGAATGGTAGAGGACAGGAAGGCCTGGAGGATCATTGTCCATGGGGTCGCGATGGGTCGGACACGACTTCGCACATAACAACATAACAACAGAGCTGCATAAGCAAATACTTACACGCTCGCCTCTTGCTCCTGGTTCTCCTTTGGCACCATTCTTGCCAGGTTCGCCCTGAAGATGAAAAGAGCACCATTACAATGGTTCTAGCAGGCTCATCTGGTAGGAATAGCACTGCAAGATGAAACATGGGCCCCTCCTTGCTTTCCCATCATGATTTAAGTTGATTAAAATCAAATGGGAAAATTTTGCCTTTAGAAGTTTTCAGGATCCATGGCTGGTTCATAGGTTCATCCTATGACTGTAGAGGAAAGCAGGTCTTTGGAAACAAACATGAGTCACCAAAGATAAAACCCTACATGGATGATGTTCTCATCTCACAGGAATCTCAAATACAATATCTTTCAATGGTCAGTTCAATGCAGTTCCAAATTTTTCAAGGCACATGTTAGGTCTTGGGAAAGCAAGAAAAGAGAAATCAAGGGATGTTCATATGAACAGGGACTAGAGAGATATAAGCCACTGAATTTCCTTTCCCTGTAATTCCCTGTAATTTATCAGCCGACAAGCCATAAACCAGAATATTTTATACGTGCTTTGTAACTGCGTCATAAATATGCCTAAATCACAGGTGCAATTTTTTAGGTTGCCTGAAAATAATATCTTTCGTTTCTGTTGTTCTGAAATATTATGTAGGCGATCAATCCAGGGGGTAATAAATTGGTTGCCAAGTAAAATATAATGGGGGGGGGGGAGGCAGCTAAAAAGGATATAGGCAATTGTATCAATGTAATCCTTACAAAAAAGCAAGTGTTTCTCAGGAGGAGGTCTGCTGAAACAGTTCGTGTCAGCATCTCAGTAACAGTAAAGAGTGACAATTATTTTGGAACCATGCTGAGGAAAAGCATCTACCTTCTGCACACCTTTCTCCACTTCTGTAAATTTGCATGGTGCCTAATTTATTCTCATTTGAGCCAGCCATGTTCTCACTCTTATTATCTTTTTCTTATTATTCACATTTTGGGGCTGTGGTGTCTTCCAAGTGAATACTAAGAACTATGTCTCAGAGGAGAGAGAAATAGATTTTAAAAAATCAGGGAAAAATGGGATAGTTGAAGGCTGTCTGTTTATTTTTTTTCAAAGCACATTCTGTAGCCAATGGGCCCACCCATAGTTTTTGTTTAAACACATGGCAACAGTGCAGGAGATTTTCTTTCCATGCAGACTTACAGATGGACCTCTTTGTCCGGGGATTCCATTAGTTCCGGAGGGACCAGGGGGGCCACGGGCTCCAAGCAACCCTGGAGATCCGGGAATACCAGAGGGGCCCTGTGTTGAAATAAAATGCACTGTAAGGACTGGTGTTGAAAGATGTGGAGCAAGTCTGTGTCAGGGCTGGCAACACCATGGCAAAGGAGATGCTGCCCAAGGACACTTACCGGAAGACCTTTCGCTCCTGGGCTTCCGTCGTTTCCTTTGGGGCCCTGCAAGGAATGAGGAATATTTCATTATTTTTTTAAGTACATGATTTATAGAGACTCAAGGGTGGCTTATGCATTGTGAGTAATACTATTTACATTTCTGAGATTCAGGTCCTGATGGAATGGCCTGTTTACATAGGGCTTGTAAAATGGCGCTATTCCGCCAGATCAAGCAAATGGTTGAGACCAGATCAAGCAAATAAATCCAATGGTTTTCCCTCGTTCCTCCTCCGAATCATCCCTTGTACGGAATATCCCACCATTAAACTGTTACCAGTGATACTGCAGTCAGAACATTTGGCCGAATGGCAGGACAATGGAGCATCAAGGGGGCTTTATTGTTTTTAACTAGACATTTAATATGCTGTAAACTGCCCTGAGCCTGTTCACAGGGTGGGGCAGTCTATGCATTCAATAAGAAGCAAACAAGCAAACAAATACAATTTCAGTAGTTGAAATGTATTTCTGTTTCTCCAAAAGGCAGATGTCACTTACTGAAGGGCCAGCAATGCCAGGCTGGCCTTGAGGTCCAGGTTCTCCTCTTGGTCCTGGTGAGCCAGCAGACCCAGGGGGACCCACAGGGCCATTTTCACCCTGCAAAGCAGAGAGTATGAGATCAATCCAAGCTCGATGGCCAATTATTTCATTTTGGAGGAGATCATAGGGAGGGAGGAATTCGGCGCCCTGCCCATGGGTTTGCTGCTGCAGCACGGTTGCTGTCCAAGTTCCCTGGGTTCCATGACCTCTCAAGTGTATCAGCTGCCCAGAGAGGGTACAGTAGTCTTGTCTCTTAGTGTTACTATTTGAGCAGGATCCCTTGCCACTGTGCTCACTTTCCCAATGCCACCGATGTAGGAAGGAGCAGGGGGGAAAGGGGGAAGTGGCATCTGAGGCAGAAATGATACTGTTAAAACCATGTTTTGGATGTTTTTGCCACAATGCCTGTTCATTATTAATGACATGGCTCTGACAGCTAGGAATGCTCTCCCCCATAGTCTAGTGCTGGTTGAGTCTTTGATCCCTGAATTTGCCATCCCACCTTTAGGTGTGAATGCCCAGACTTCCTGCCTCACCTCGTCCCAGCAGGAAATCACCTAGGAGACTATCTCAAAGAACTTGGATGCCAGGACTGTTTGTTAGGTCAACATGGACTGTTCGCGCCTAAACAGCTTGGTGCATGGAGGGGTTGTGCTGGGCCCTGAGTAGATAAAGGGGGAACTTGCTTCAGGTCTCTAGTCTTAGCAAAGACACTGAGAAGAATTGTTTGGTTTCTCCTCAATAAAGTGCTTTCTTTTCTAATGAAGCCTGATTATTGGGAGCATCCAGAGATTCTTACAGACAACTTCCAGGTTACACTCTAGGAATCCACCCTATATATAGCTTTATCATAGAGATCTGGAGATATTCCTAGAGCATCATCCATAAGTGATATTATTTCCAGCTTGCAGGTGACTCTCTCCAATTCCTGCCCCAGAAATCTCTCGATTATGAGCAGAGACCTGTTAACTATATCTACATCACGAATTCAAAGTTTTTAAAAAAATATCACTTTAACTGCCATGAGTTCCCTCCAAAGGGTTCTCTAGAACCTGTAAGTGAACAGCTGCCAAGGATCTTAAAGACTATCAAAATTGATGGTAGGGGAAGAGCTTTCCTGAATTGCTGCTCGCTTTTCAATAGAAAAAAGCAAGAGTCCAGCAGCATCTAAAAGTCTAACAAAATTTGTGGCAGGGGAGGAGCTTTTGTGAGTCACTGCTCACTTCTTCAGCTATATATTTTTACTCTCTGTTTTCAGAGAGAATCAAATGGATATATTCAGAGATTATATGCCATTGAGGAAACTTTGAGGCTTTCTTTTAGCCTGAGGACCACCTGAAGAACGTAAGAAGTTCCTCCAGCCAAATGGAGGATAGATACCAACATAACTGAATTTCCTTCTATGAAATTTCTGTGGAATCTAATTCAACAGAAATGGGCCAGAATTAAAGATTAATACCTGGAAACATTCATTTACAGAGAAGCAACTAGGTCATGCACATCTTCAGGTAGGTACCTTAAAACCTGGAGTCCCTGGAAATCCTGGTGGTCCAGCTGGGCCAATTGCACCCTTCAATTTAAGAAAGCAAGAAAATATTGTTAGAAGAAAGAGATGGTGTGATTTGGAGCTATAAATTTAAAAAGGATTGGGTTACATTACGTTATTACTAATGCATGTTTGTCAACTGAAACAAAAACTTTGTAAAACAGGACTCCAAAATTCACAGTCTCCAGGCAGCCCGAGACTAAGTGAATCTGCAGCCACTAACTGAATCTAGTGATCAGTGAAGACGGTAGCCATGTGGTCTGTGGTAGAAGAATGAGATTTAATAGCACCTTAGAAACTAACAAGAGTTTTGGAGCATAAGCTTTCAAGAGTTGCAGCCCTTTTTATTAGATAAATCTGATGCACAAAGTTTTGACTCTTGAAAGCTTAAACCATAAAAATCTCTAAGGTTTATTATTTTTTTAAATTTATTTATTTTTGTACTTATATACTGCCGCATTCCCTTCGGACTCGCGGCGGTTCACAATGAAACGATAAAAACCAGTATAACCCATTAAAACCCGCTGAAAATTAACATTAAACATTGAACATTAAAAAGATGGTGAATACAGAGTTCTAACCCCCCGCCCTTTCCTTCTGTCCAACAAAAGGGATTGTCCTTAAAGTGCTATTGGATGCAAATCCTGTCCTACTATCCAGTCAGTACAAGATTGCATTCAGTAATGCACTATGATGCACCATTTTTTTGTGTGGTCCATCAAAGAAGGTAGCTAAAGGATGGTGGCTGCAGAATGACCAGCAGATGACCCCAGCAACGAAAAAGGTGCTACAGATGAGACCGCGCTAGCCTGGGACACTAAACCCATTAAGTATAAGGTCATCCAAAATGGCAATGCATTAGTATGCAATGGCGGTGATGAATTGGTGGTTCAGGCCCATACTGGAGAGAGGCAGCATTATAAATTAACCGGTGTTTGGGTATATTGAAATGCAGGGGGGAAAGGTAATGATCAAAGAGCACATGACTTACAGGTGGGCCGGCTGCTCCTGGGGATCCGTCGTTGCCTCGAGCACCCTTTCCAAAGAAAACAAACAATATTACTCTTTTGGACATTTTTCGGGCTGCGATCAAAGACCTCATTTGCTGGGATGTGCCTCTTTTAGTAAGCACCAAATTTTCGCCATCCTTCAAGCCTACTGGGAAGGTTGTCCTCATCCTGGAATGCTGTCACTGTATCAGGGCTCTGGTGCTCTAGGGCAGGGGTAGTCAACCTACAGGGGTAGTCAACTTGTGGTCCTCCATGGACTACAATTCCCATGGGTCCCTGCCAGCATTTGCTGGCAGGGGCTGATGGGATCTGTAGTTCACGAACATCTGGAGGACCACAGGTTGACTACCCGTGCTCTAGGGAATGGTGGGACCAGGCCAGTTAAAGGGTTGAAAGCAATGGACGCAACCAACACTATGCAAGTCAATATTCCTAGAAAATGCCTATTTGAGCATTCCTTTCAAGGAAACAGCAGGCAACATGAGCTGCAGTTTAAGAAAGAAGAGGCAAAAGCTGACCTTTACATGAAACAGTATGATCATACTAGAGAAAATACAGGTCACGGGAGCTGGGCAATATTACAAGAGGAGGGGTCTACCCCTTACCCTTGAGAGGGCTCACACAAAATAACCTGGGTTGACCCCAGAGGGTGGTAAAGTCATATATTTGCCAGAACCCCCAACTCTAGTTACAGTCCACTTTTTACACTCTAGAACTCTGCTTGTACAGAGTATCCAAGGAGAGGAAAGGGGGATATCTCTCCCAGGAGCCTAGGGTTCCATTGAAGGATGGTAGAAATGTCACTGAACACAATCATTTGCTTGATGTTTTGCTTCGGTTACTTACAGCAGTTCCTGGGCCTCCGGGTCTTCCTCTTTCACCTGATGGCCCTCTAGGACCCTAACAAATAAATACATTACATATTAATATGCATTTCACAGAAGGAATGGGAAGAATAATAAATTGTAGAAACTTGAATCAAACTTCATTGGTGCTCTCCCAGACAAATCTTAACCAGAAACAGCTCATAGAAGTGGGGATGAAATGGGGATGCACTCCCCTTTTCTTTGGTCTCTCTCTGACTCAGAACTCTATGGTCCTATATTTCTCAGTTCAATTAGATCCCATTTACTGTCGTGCACTTATGATGGCCAGGATGAATGTTTTCCCATCAGCTGTGGTTAAAGGGAGATACCAAAACATACCAAGGAAACAAAGGATGTCTGCCTGCCATCTTGGTGAGCCAGAAACAATTACACCTGTGCTATTAATTTGCCCACTGTTACAGTGGTCACACCTAATCAGGCGCATTTTGCAAGCCCCAAAGGATCTAACTGTAGATGTGACATGGTATTTATTAGCCAATATGATCTCCAAAATAACAGAGCGTATTCCGGAATTTTTAGCTGCTGTTTACCAGAGGAAAATTCAGATACATGTTTAGTACAACAAAAAAGGTACTGTACTGTGTGCGTGTGTGGCCAGAAGCCACCCCTGCTTTGCTTCCGAGAGCTGATGAAATGAGCCTAGCTTGGGCTATCCCGGTCAGGTTTAGGAGTGTCCACAGCCCTGGTAGAGCTGCAGGTTCTGGGCCCTCGGTACTGAAAACTAGTGATGCTGTGTGTCGGCTCACAGGCACAACAAAATACAGATTGCAGTACAAGATTGTCTTCTGGAGGATTTAACACACTTCAGCTTGACCATCGGATGTGAGACGGGTCAAGAGTGATCAGGGGCAGTCTATGGCATGAAGGAACTAAGACAGCTGCTATGGGCCCCCACACGAGGAGGCAACTCTACTATGCACAAGCCCACTCAGGGCTCCAATGGAAGGGGGTGGGGGAGGAAAAGCAGGCAAGTTCCTGCTGCTCACCCATGTGGGGTAGCCTTGGCAGGAGGTGAGTCCCAGCAAGAGGTGTGCTGTGGAACCCCATCCTTGACTTTTGTCCCAGGATTACTCACTGTCCCTGGGAAGAGTTGGCTGCTGGGACTTCAGAATGGAAAAAATAAGTCCACAGTAAATTAGAAGATACCAGTCTAGTTCTGTTCCCATTGAGCAATCTGACCTAAGAGCCATGAGCGTGTCCAGTTGTCTGCAGTTCTGGGGAATGGCATGTCCTCTTAGTTGAGGAGCAATGTGAGGTTCACCTGTCCCCCAACTCAGAACTTCAATAAGCATCATGGACCCATTTCAATTGAGAAAAGTCATTAAATTCAACAGCGATCCGAATGCTTGGGTAAGATGTTATTGCAGAAAGTTCCTACTAAATGGTATTAAAAATAATACTTACTATGGGTCCAGGAGATCCATTTTCCCCAGGAAGGCCGTTCTCACCCTATTTGATAACAAGAATCTATGATGAATACACAGTATATGCCTTTCTCCACAATTTTTCTCGCGCGAGCTCTAAGTCATTATGACTTGCTAAATATTTTTTGTCCTGATCCTATCCTTTGAGGGAGCCAACACCATACATGCAAAATTTCACCCTTCCGTGTGGCATCTAGGGCTACTCCAGTAATGATGGTCTGGTTCAGTGGTTGTAGCATAAGATTAGGGGACTTAGGCTCATTCCATACACAAAGTATAATGCACTTTTAGTGTGCTTTGGCAGCTGGATTTTCCTGTGCAGAACAGGAAAATCTACTTCTAAAGTGCACTGAAAGTGCATTATCTATTGTGTACAGAATAGGCCTTAGAATCCCAGATTTGAATCTTCTCTCCACCACGGAGGCTTGCTAGGTGACAATGGGCCAGGCACAAAAGCTCAGACTCATGTACATCACAGGTGCCCATTCTGCTCACATTGGATAATGGACTTTCAATGTGCATTTGCAGCTAGAAATTCCTATGTGAAACAGGAAGATCTAAAGTGCAATGAAAGTGAATTATCCAACATGTGCGGAATGGGCCAGGATTGTTAGGGTCCTTCCAACCCTCCAATGCCCACAGGTTTCTTTGAATTGGGTCTTAGTATAAGACCGTAAACATTTCTTAATTCTACAAACATTATCAATGAGAGAATAACAGATGACAATGAAGTACTGGATATAAGGAAAAAGAACAAGAGGGTTTTTTTATACCCCGCTTTTCACTACCTGGAGAAATGCCAAATTGGTATACAAACATCTTTCCCTCCCCCCAAACAGACCCCCCCCCCAAAACAGACTGAGTGAGCTCTAAGAGAACTAATCTGCAAGAATATCTCTCTGGGAACTGTGATTAGCTCAAGGTTACCCAGGTGGCTGCATGTGGAGGAGCAGGGGCTCAAACCCATTTCTCCAGATTAGAGTCTACTGCTTTTAACCATTACACCATGCTGGTTCTCTTAAAAAGGATTCAATACCTGTTTACTTATTCATTACCGTTTCAATGGAGTTTGTATGGCATATACCTAAATCCACACTGTTGGATCCATGCAATAGTCACTTAAAAATTTACCCTCAGACCAGGAGCACCAGCGTCGCCTTTGGCACCATCTCTTCCATCAAATCCCTTTAAGGATAAAAAAAGAAGGGGGGGGGGGAGATGTTTAAGGATCCAGAACACCTGAATTGATATATGTATGTATATATGTGCCTGAGTAATGTGGTGTCAAGTTGCAGCTGTCTCATGGTGACCATTGTAGGGTTTTCAAGGCCAGAGAGGAAAATAAGTGGTTTGTTGTTGCTTTGACTTCCTTGGTGGTCTCCCATCTAGTTAATAACCATGGCCCAACCTGCTTAGCTTCCAAGATGTGACAAGGTTGGGCTAGCCTAGGCTACCTGGGACAGGGTAAAGATCTCTTACACTCTCACTCTCTCGTTCTGTTTATCCATCATCTACCCACTTATCTGTCTATCTGTCCACCTCCATCCATCCACTTACCTACCTACCTACCCACCTACCTAAATTTTCTCCTTTCAACTGTATCTGTCGCCGAAAGGCATTTTATTTTTACTAAACAAAAAGATTACATAATTTTTTTTTAAACCCAGGAAATCGGCTTGGCAAGTCTCAAACATCAATCTGAAGGGGAAAAAAAATCTGTATTGGACAGAAAGAGCACATAAACAAACCCAAACAACCCTCCCCTCCCCTAAAGCAGATTATTTATTTTAGCGTCTCTCCCCAATTTTTTTACCTATACCAGTGAACGTTTACTAACAGAACTTGATCTGAAAACAACTTGTTATGTGTCACTGTCACAAACAGTCCATGAGATTTCCTGGTGACTAACTTTGGATAGATTGGGGCCAAATTTTTGGGGGGTTAAGGGCTAGAGTCGCGACTTCAGTCAGAATGCATCTGAGATTTTTTTCAAAAATAAGATTAATTGGCTAAAGAAAGATTCTTCTTCACATCTGTGACTGGAAATAGGCATCAAGCATCATTTTTCCAGGACAGATACATAATCCTTCTCCACTATATGTATATCCTCTCCTCCTTAGTACAGTCTCATGTGTCATGAAAGGAAAATTACTTATTTGTTTTTGACATGACATAACTAGGACATATAACAGTAATGGGTTTGGGACCCCCAAAAGTGCACATACCCCCACCAGTGGCCAGCCACACTTGGGCCCGATTTGGACATTAATTGCCTGTGGATACAACCACTCAGCTTTTGTGGAATTAAAACCAACTGACATTTAAAAAATTCTGTTTGTATTCTACTCACTCTGTGGCCTTTCATTCCGGGGACTCCAGGCATTCCTGGGGGACCTTTGTGGCCCTAAATAAGACACAAGTAACAGAAAGAAATGAAAGGGTGAGAAATGTTAAGATCATGTCAATTAGCATCTCAGAAACCAAGATTTTGGCCTATGAACTTTCAATGGTCAAAGCTCCTGTTGTCAGATAAGTAAAACTGAAAAAGTAACACACATGTATTTGTATGGTGCCTTCAATTCTATACTAAGGAAAGAACATTTCATCCTTCTGAGTGTTATTTATTTATTTTAATCCACAGAGAAAACCCAGTAAAATCCTCAGGGGGAAAAATACATTGTGCTAAACCAGGAGTGGCTAAACTGTGGCTCTCCAGATATCCATGGACTACAATTACCATGAGCATGCTGGCAGGGGCTCATGGTAATTGTAGTCCATGGACATCTGGAAAACCGCAGTTTGGTCACCCCTTTGCTAAACTATGTGAAAAGAAGCCAGGAAAACGACAGTGTGTGTGTCTACATTCACATGGAAACTGTCTGAAACACTGAAAAACTGTTATGAAATACCAAATTAACAAATGAAAAATAATCAAAGCCATCTGAGTAAAATTACTGGACAGTTCAAAGGAGTCTGAACCAAACGTTTAAACATTCCTTCACCCTCTTCCTGGCGAGTGAGGTTTTGCTATCACAGGGTAGTCTGACAGTAAAACAGTTAGTTTCAGAGGCAACTATTCTGGTCTGCAGAAGAGCCCAGTAGCAAACTAGAAACCAACAAGCGTTTCAAGCATCAAAGCTCCCTTAGTCAGAAAATAGCCAGACCTGACAAATCAACCACAGATGCTAAAACCCTCTAAGTAGCCTCGATAGAAACATTTGGAGCTCTTCAGAGAAAGAGAAAGGTATATACCGAATAAATAAATTAACAACTAAAGAAATAATTAGTCAATGAGAAGCAAGGAGAAGAGAATCCTAGCACGCCATGGGTATTATGTCACTTATTCTGGTGGAAGATGCTTTCTTTTGGCAGAAGAAGCTCTGAGTTGAAGGAAGGTATCCTGCCATGCATCACTTTCAAATGGGAGCAGCTGTCACCACTACTTTCCACAGACATATCCAGGTTTGACTGGATTCATCCATGATGGTGGGGAAGAGGACTTGTCAAGTCGTAGACAACTTAGGGTCAAAGCTCCCTTTTTTCAGATAAGTAAAACTGAGAACCTGATGTACAGACACATGTACCTTCAATTCTATACTAAGGAAAGAACATTTCCTCATTCTGAGTCCTATTTAAAACCTCCACAGAGAAAACCCAGCAAAATCCTCAGAAAAAAATTCTAGAGATCTCAAGGCAAGAGTTGGGACACAGGTGGCTTGCCGTGACCCACCTCTCCATTGCAAACTTGGACTCCCTTGGTGATCCCCCAGCTGAACACTAACCAGGCTTGACTCTGCTTAGATTCTGAGATCTGACAAGACCTGCCTAGCCTGGGCCATCCATAACATGCCCTATATCAAGATTTTTTGGGAAGATAACTTCAAGGCTAGAGGTCCTGACCAGAGGTACAAGCAGGAAGGAAATCAGGGTCTTTGAAGCCAGACAAATAGACAGGGTCTTTGAAGCCAGACAAAAAATCTGCCCCTCCCCTTTGTGCAGGTAACATAACGGTGGGGCTTGGCCACAGGTTTCCTGCCTTTGGCTCTCAGCTTGTGTCTTGGTGTGGGCCTGAGTTACACCAACAAAAGTACCACTGTTGCAGAATATCCTTGAAGGTTGTAGTGCAGTCATCGTGGGTGCCATCTTTTTGTATTCATGTGCTCTTGATTTTGTGAGTGGTTTTCAGGGCATGTTCTCCGCTGTCCGTACGATAAAGAGCCAAGAGCAAAGTTTATTCTCCCACTCCAGTTGTTCCAAGGAGACTTGCTTAGACAAACTATTCAATGGCGAAAACCTGTCTCTCTCAAGCCAAGAGGCCATATTCTGTGCTTATTTGTGCAGAACCCGAAATAAGATAACTGATGGTAACAGTGGCTAGGACATATTATGAAGTTTTATGCTTAAGTTTCATATTCTTTTACATGATTTTAGTTTATTCAGATGGCTTTTTGCTGTTTTTATCTGTATTTGATATCTGGTGGTCTGTGACCACAATAATAAACTACTACTACTACTACTACTACTACTACTACTACTACTACTACTACTACCACCACCACCACCACCTACTCTGATAGAAGGGAGGCTTTGAGGCCCAGCATGGGAGAAAAGTAAAACTAAACAAATAAATAAATAAAACATTTCTCACAGCAAGGCCAGGCAATCCACGTTCACCAGATCTTCCGGGTCGCCCAGATTCTCCCTACAGGTGAGTAAAAGAAAAGACAATCATTTAAAAATTGCTTAATTCCAGAGCTCGCTGTTCTCATGGGAACAGGATTGATTCCTGACAAGAGCAGTATGATTCCTCTCATATAGGCTCTTATGTCTATTTTTCAGTGCAAGCTATCCATTTCTCACATTATGCAGAACAATAAAAAGACGGCTATTGGTGTGTGTATGTATTTCACTGGGGAAGGGGGGAGTACTTGAAGCAGATCATCTGTGAGTCCCCCCCCCCCAATAGATTAAACAAACTGGAGGTGCAGAATCAGGGAATCAGAAAGTCAATGATTTGCCAGCAAGCCCCCCTGTTCTGCTGGAAAGTTCCTTTTATGAATCTTGATAACAAAAAATAATTGGGGATTTTTATTGTGGCATCAATTCTTCCCCCACAACTCCTCTGTTTCTTCATTTTGCTTAATATCTTGGTGTCTATCTTCACAGGAGTGCAAGCAAATTGGTCTTGGGGGGGGGTGTTGCTATAATACCATATTGACCCCTTAGGATAGGTCTGGGGAGATGTGCATAATGTGTGTACCAGGCCAACCTTTTGGATAGGTTAGGCCAGCACTTATTTGAGTATCCCATAGTGCTGTAGCACTTGCTAATGATTTAGACTTTTATGACAGCAGATTCAGAGACCCACAGCTCACACTGCCATCCAGATTTGTGATATATTTCTAGTGCCACCGGAGAATCCTTGTGTCTCTGTAACAGCCCTGCAATGACAAAAACAGTGGCAGCTTTCCCCTCCTCCCAGTCTCATTGCCCATTACCTGGCTCAGGTGAAAAATCTGAGCCTGGTTCAAGCTGATGGGAGAGGAGACCAAAAGGCAGGGAAGGAATTCGGCTTTATCTTCCTTATTGTAAAGGAGACAGGTAGATATTTCCAGGTGGCGTTTGATAATCTGATATATTTTAGAAGAGGAACTCTTCCAGAACATGTCATGGCAATGATCGATCCACAGTGACAATGGACCAACATATTCCATATAGCTTCAGCCCTATGCTTAGGTACATGTAGGTAATCTCCACTGTAATGAATTGTACAGGTGAGACAGGGTGCAGAACTGCCATGTAACTGAAATATCAAATGATCCCTTTGCTACTCACACAGGCCATGTTGGTAGAGAGTTAAAGGTTGGTTTTTAATGTGTATTTCTTGCCAGTGCATTGTGTACCAGCTGCAATTGCCAGCCAGTGGCCTGGAGGAGAAAGGATGGGGGGGGGGGGCAGGGCATGGCGTGATGTCACTTCTGGAGAAAACCTGGAAATGAAGTCACACTTCTCTAGGAATCACCAGGAAATATCATACAGTTCCCAGTGATTCCTAGAGTGGATTGATATCATTTCAAGGATTTTCTTGGAAGTTTTACCATGAGTTAAAAAGTTTTATTGTATTCGTTGGAAGTTTTATGGCGTGAACCACCCGGACAGAGGCAGTATAGAAATTAAATATTCTATTAATATCACACAGTTACCTAACAGAGACCCTCCATGTTCTCACCTCTCCTGGCCTCTGGACAGGACATAGGAGGTAGTGTGCGCATGTGGGGGGGATTCACCATCTTTGACAAGAACACGCTCACAGCCCATGGACTCCTGGTGTGCTGATGCTGCAGGTGGTGGTGGGACTAAGGAGGAACGGGGGACCTTAGCCACTTTCTACTCCCCCTCCCCCATCTAGCCTTAGTAATTAACATTCATTCATTCATTCATTCATCTATCATATGGCATGTGTACATACAGTCAGGAGATCCTAAGATTGTCTGGCTTCCAGACAAGAGACATTCAGAGGTGGTTTGGCTTCACCATGTCATATGACAAAATGCAAGAGCTTTCTGACACAGATTAAATTTCTGTGTCAGAAAAAAAAAGGACGAAGTAGTCCCAAAGCCCACCAACTGAAATCAGCCCAGGAATAACTTATTCCTGAAGTCAACTCTATTTTGGAATAGGAGGTCAGTATCTAGAAAATAACAGCGCTACGAACTTTCATGCCCCTTGGGAATAAAGAATATCCCATAAAAGCATCTTGGCAGTTTGAAATCAGCGTTGCAAATAAGTATAGGGGGAAGAATACAGAAGAACACAGATCAACGTCCTTAATATCAATGGGACTTAACAAGTGTAGAAAAGACGAACAGCCTCCCAAACCTTGCAAGTAATTTTCAAATAAAACAAGTAAACTGAAGTATAACTTTATGCAAAAGGATTTGCGTGTGAGCTAACTGGAAACTTACATCTTTCCCAGCTGGACCAGGGGGACCCAGTAATCCTGGGGGACCAGGAGGGCCCTGGGGGGGAAATCAAAGAAAAACATTATTTTCCATAACTGTTAAATACCAATAGGTTAGAGTGTTAGAACCGGGATGAAGCCTTTGCCAACAATCAGTGCAGTTACACCAAAATAAGACTTAAAAGAAGGTTCATGCTACGACAGCCTTAGATTAAATACAGAATGCAGACTGCCCACAGGAATGTTCAGGTTGGTCAATACTAGGTAGAGAAGTCCCCAAGGAGAGACCTCAGAGGGGTATAATGAAGAAGGAGAAGAAAGGTTGGTTCTTATATGCCACTTTTCCCTACCAGCAGGAGTCTCAAAGTGGCTTACAGCCATCTTCCCTTTCTTCTCCCCACAACAGACACCCTGTGAGGTGGGTGAGAGAGCCCTAATATCACTGCTCGGTCAGAACAGCTTTATCAGTGCTGTGGGAAGCCCAAGGTCACCCAGCTGGCTACATTTGGAGGATCAGAGAATTGAACCTGGCTTGCCAAGTTAGAAGTCCGCACTCCTAACCACTACACCAAGCTGGCTCTCTGCCAGCCATATAGCACATGCAATATAGTCTACCCTCCAGAACAGCCACCTTCTCCATGGGAGCTGATCTCTGTAGTCTGGAGATCAGTGGTAATTCTGGGACATCTCCAGGCCCAACCTCGAGTTTGGCAACCCTCCTTAGGATGGATTCTTCACCTCCATTATCCTCTGCCCTTAAAAGAAACTCCTTCATGCTTGTGAAGATGGAAGGGCATTTAATTGGCATGCGTAGTCATTTTAAAGGACACATGAAGGACACATGAAGTTGCCTTCTACCAAACCATTGGTCCATTGAGGTCCGTATCCTTTACTCAGACTGGCAGCAGTTCCTCAGGCCTTCAGGCAAAGGTCTTCACATCACCAAGACCCTGGGACCCTCTGCAAGTCGAGCAGATGCTCTACCACGGAACCACAGCCCCCCGCGGGGAATACTTCCCAATTTCAAGGAAGCTGTTTATTATGAGTAGACAAAGGCTTCTACCAAACAATTATTATGATTCAGTTTATAATCATCTGACTGACTTGCTGTTGATACAGGGCTACACCTGGAAGTTTTGGTCTGAGAGCTGGACTTTCCGCCTGGAAACCTGCTATGATGCTGTCACTAAGAATGGCCTCGGACGTCTGTTTTGAGGATCCCCAGTCTCCATACATTAGCTAGAATATTTCTATATGTTCAGAGTTCGATACATGAAATTGGCTTATACTGAATCATACCTTTGGTTCACCAAGGTCTGTATTGTCTACTCAGAGACTAACGGTAGCTCTCCAGGGTCCTGGCTAGAGGCCTTTCTCATTACCTAGTACCTTCTAAGTGGAGATGGTGGGGATTGAACCTTGGACCTTCTGCATGCAAAGCAGGAGTTCTTTCACTGAGCCACAGCCCTTTTCCTTCCCTTTCTGAGGGTAGGTTGGATATCTTTCTTGCCATTCTTGTGGTCACCAATGACTTGGGCCACGGGATAGGCTTACATTTTCCAGATTTCTGCAGGGATTCTATATGGCAGCAGCCCATTTCTCTACTGAAGTACAGACAATAATATCTTTACTTCTTATACAGTTTCATCGACCCTCAACTGTTTTAGTCTCCTGTAACTTCTTTTTTCTTCCTCCCCAAAGAGAAGTTTTCCTCTCCTCACAAAAATTATTAAACGAGCAGCTACTTTCCCATCAGTGCCCCTGTAACATATTTTAATCACAACTGAATTCCAAATGCAGTGCTGGAAATTCAAATGGATTTTAACTTCTTGGTTTTTTACAAGGTGTAAAGTTGCTGGAAGAACAGCATGGACCGCCTTAAATAAGAACAGATACGGGGACTTACCGGACTGCCTGCTTGCCCAGGTTCTCCTGGGGGCCCTTGATATCCATGAGATCCCTAAAAGGCAAAATAAATTCCACGTTTTAGAAACTTTTCAATCTAGTTATTATCATTACATTATTTTTACTCTGTTTTATCTTCTTTGTGATTTTGTTTGTAATGGCCTTCAGCTATATGCACTTAATGTTATCACATCCCTACCATTTTCTTTATTAGGACCTTAAAAATCATACTGATGGAGTGAAGAGTGGAATAACTTTTAAAAATGTTTGTTCTGTAAAGAGAAACTTGGTGTCTCAAATTGTTTTGTAATCAGAAAGCCCAACTTGTTCTTGACATCTTGTTCTTGGCTGTGTCTTGAAATATTGCCACTGCCAAACTGACTCATTCTCAAGGCCAGGGGGAAGAAATGAAAGTTGCCTTTTGTGACCTTTTTCCAGTGACTTAGCATAAGGGCATCAGGGTGGTCCCATGGGATGTACCAGGGAGTGGAAACCCCAGGTTATTGGCTTGACCTGAAAGGACACCATCTTTCCCTGCCTTCAATGAAATGTTATAAAGTCCTGTAACCTATTATTCTACACACAGATTTGGGAACCCCTCTGTGTCTATATTTCATCTGCAGTAAAAATATAAATTAGGTTTTTCTCTCCTTGTGATTCACTGGGATGGGCAAAAGGAACCCTAATTTTGGCTGTTTGACCATCAAAACTAATCATTGGGAGTAGAAAGAAACAAGGAATAGCAGCCAATGTATGGCAATCCTATAGAGCAGGGGTAGTCAACCTGTGGTCCTCCAGAAGTTCATCGACTACAATTCGCATGAGCCCCTGTCCACATATGGAGGACTACAGCTTGACTACCCCTGCTGTAGAGTTTTCAAGATAAGAGATGTCTAGAGGTAGTTGACCATTGCTCGCCTCTGCATGGTCTCCCTTCCAAGTACTAACCAGGGTTGACCCTGCTTAGCTTCTGAGACCTGATGAGGTTCAGTTAGCCTGAGCCATCCAAATGAAGGTCATTTCACCATGAATCAGAGACAATCCTTTGATTGTGAACAATCCGTTCCCTGGAAAAGGAATGTTCCAGCATTATAATTTGCAATGTTTTAGATGCTTCTCAAGCTGCTCCTGAAAACCTTAGGGGCGGTGAAAGTCTTTGCCATCATTTGGTGGATGTTTCATTTAGGAGCTTTCAAAGGATTTAGACTTCTGACCTCTTTTCAGAGCTGGCACTGCTGAAACTTCCCCCAAATACGACGCTGCGGTTTGCAGCCAGCAATTCTCCTGTTCAGGAGCACTATAATTTC
Organism: Paroedura picta; assembly: GCF_049243985.1. Lineage (NCBI taxonomy): Eukaryota > Metazoa > Chordata > Lepidosauria > Squamata > Gekkonidae > Paroedura > Paroedura picta. The sequence goes on along the minus strand of NC_135370.1, from coordinate 23,122,301 downwards.
TCTCTTAACTTGATACAAGGTATGGAATTTTAATGCATGTCCCAGGCATTTAAAGGGACCAGTAAGGTATTTCCCAGATATTGCTCCTGCTCAGATTAGCCAAATTCTTTGTTCTTGTCTTTCCCTCCTCACCATAGGAAACAAGGGAGGTCGGATGGGGGGCACCCTCTTTGGCTGCCCATAGAATTAGATTACCTGGTCCAATCTTTTTGAAACTTGGGGGTTCTTTTGAGGAGGGGCTCCTGCAGCTCCTGCAAGTTTGGTTTCTCTACCTGAAAGCTCCCTTCCCCCGACTGCAGAATAGATGAAAAAGGAAAATGATGGTCCCTTCAAACTGCCTAATCTTCACATGGGCGAATCACATCCAAATAGCGGTTCGGCGATTTGGCCAAGGCTGATTTCAGCAGCTTAACTGAAGGGTGAGTGCAATTCAGACCAGATTTATCCAAAAAGTGTCCAAATCAACATCGATTCATGTACAATTTTGGACTATCCAGGATGAATCGCACATGCCTAGAGAGAAATTCAATGTCACATGAGAGTTGCAGATAATAGCATTCGGATTCTTTGAAAATGAAGTCACCGGAGGCTGCAACTGGGAATGAAGAAATGGTCGGCTGCACCTAGCAGCTTAAATCTTTCCTCCCAGGCCATTCCCCCTCACTTAAAACAATGCCCCCTGCCCATCCCCCCAATTCCAATCAGTCTCCTTCACTAGCAAAACAAGTCAGCAGACTGGTAAATTCATCTCCACTGCAACGGCTGGTTTGTCCTCTATGCCGAAGTTATACTCATAGGATTATTAAGGAGTGCCAAAACATATACAAATCATTCATACTTACAGGTGATCCGGGCTGACCCGGGGGACCAGGAAGACCAGGAGGTCCGGGCATTGTCACCTGGAAGTACACGTTCAAGAAATTAGAATGATAACAGGATTCAGTGTATTTAGAATGTCCTAAGGGGAATAAACATCTAACATAGGATTGCTAGGTCTTGGTTAGGAAACACCTGGAAATTTTTTTTGGGGGGGGTGGGGGTGGAGCCTGGGGAAGTGTGGGATTTGGGGGAGGGGAAGAGATACCTAATTAGGGTGTAAAGCCACAGAGTCTACCCTCCAAAGCAGCCCCTTACACCAGGGAGCTGATCTCTGTAGATCAATTGTAATTGAGAGATTCTGGACCCCTTATTGTAACAAAACATTATCCAGCTACTTTATTTCATTTGTATGAGTTAAAGAATACAAGCAATATGATTTGAAACAGAGCTACAGTGACTTCAATGGGCTTAGGACACATTAACTCTTTTAGGATTGCCCTGTAGGATCCCTAATTGCTGACATAACGAAAACAACATGGTGCCTACCAATGAATGCACAAATAATCTGTGCTTTGAATGGAGGGGATGTATTCCATGAGTCTCAGCTTGGGTGAAATAGATTTCCCAAAGCAGGAGGCCACCAAGCAAAACACTAACGGGAGCCCAAAAAATCTATTGAAAGCATTTCAGCATAGATTAAAGACTCTCAAAAAAACTGGAAGAGAAAGGAGTTCAGCTTCAGTACTCCAGAATGATGTATATAATGATGTGTAATAATTAATTTACTTTTCAGCTGTTTCACATTTAAGTTTCTTTTCCTAAATGGCATACCTTTATCTACCACAAATATTATTTCACAGAGGGGTCGGGTGTTCGAAAAATAAAGCAATTCATTTTGAAATGAGTGGCATTCTGTTCCAAGCTAATGGGGCAGAGGGGGGGGGGAGGGTTATAAAAGAAATGCCTGTCCACCAAAGTGTCTATGGTCGGGGCCAGTACTGGAGCAAGTGGTATGAGTCCCCCTTGATATTGGCGTCAGACATCTTGGCGCAGGTTGGTCTCTCCCTATGCCATCCTTGTCAGGTCTTTTCCCATATGAAGTTTTGCCACCTCTTTGGGGTTGTAATATTGTTGATTGTGGTTTGTTATGGGTTTTTATGGGGTTTTATTGTTGGATTATTGTTGTTATCTGCCGTGAGCCGGTTCCGAGAGCGGCGGATTGTAAATCCAATCAATCAACCAACCAACCAACCAACTAATCAATCAACAAACAAACAAACAAAGTGGGAAAATAATAATGTGCAAGTTCTCGTTCATTTAATTTGGGAAAATATTTCCCCTTATTCAGGGTAAAATGTTATCTATTTACAGACAGCAAGCCACACACATACACATGGATCAGATCAGAACCAGACAAAAGGTAAAGATTTACTGTGTGGCTCAGAATTTATCTACGTGTGTAGAAATTTATCTACGTGTGTTGTTGCCTCACAGGACGTGATCGTCCCAATTTTGAGCTGCACAAGAACAGAGACACGCATTCGGAGGCAAGCTCATTTCATCTCAGCAGTTAACGTTAAAAGACAGTGTGTGTAAATTCACTGGCTTTCTTCAGTGAAATAAACTTCCGCAGGGAAGCAGGAATTCTGGGGATATCCAGCTCCATCACAAAAATATGTTGATCTAGGACACAAATCCTGGATGCAGAATTTTTGAAATTAAACGTAGTTTTAAAATACAGTGCCATCTTGAGCCTGTGGGCACCTTTGGAATTCTGACACTGTGTGATGGGCAGAGCCACAAAATGGCTGCTATAAAATGGCTGCCTCAGGAGGTGAAGCCAGCCACAAAATGGCTGCTGCAGCTTACCTTTAGTGACACACTGAAGATCCTTGTGTTGTGCCAAAGCAATGTTTTTAAAGACCTGCAGAGCCAATCAAATCCCCAACAGCCAATCAGAAGCCCCACCTAAAATCATTTGGTGATCTCTAGGAAATATGTTGGCAGGTTTCATGGTGCCCAGAGGCATCATGGCGAGGCCTCCTGATCTAACCATTCTTGTCCGAGGAAACAATAAGTAATACATGCCAGACAACCCAACAATAAGACAATAAGACAACTCCCCACACCCCGGGGGAAAAATTCCTACAACCAATTAAATGAGAAAACACATTAAATGGAAGGACATGTTTCTCCTTTCAATGGATTCTGCACATCTCAGATGAGGAAGCCAAACAGAAGAACGCAAAGGACATAAACTGTGAGGAGGAAAAATGGTAAGACACTGGAAATGGATGAATGAATTAGAGAACAAATGATGAATTGATGATGAAGGAATGATGAATGGATAAACACACAAATGAGCTGAAATGGGGGAGAGAACCTGTGAGGAACAGAAAATGGAACAATATGATGATTAATGAGTATAGTAATAAATGAGAAAGGCAGGAAAATGTAGAAAGTGGTGATGATGTGGTCATCCTTAGAGCAGGGTATCTAGATACAAGGTAGGTATTTGTGAGCAATCCCTTCAAGAACTAGTGCACAGCCCAAGGTCATCTTGTCACAATTAAAAAAAAACGCTTTATATCCAGCTTTTCACATTGTTTCCTCTATCCCATCTAATTTTCACCAACAACCATCTTGTCAGGGTAGGTTAGACTGTGATAGGACCAAGGTCACATGACAGGTCTCTATTGTGGAGTGATGGATTTGAATCTGGTCCTCCTAGGTCCTAGCCCAACACCCTAATTCATAGCAGTACCATTGAAATATTTTTCAGGCTTCAAGGTACCAGGAAGTGATGCCAGCTGGCCACGCCACCGTGCTTCACCCCATGGAAGTGAGAGAAGCATTGGGCAGCAAATGTTTAAATGGATGGGGCCCCTCCTACCCCTTCATTGGTCACTTTGGGAGGGGGAGGATCAACGTGCCCAAATAAGGGTAGATTTATTTATTAATTAAAAAATTAAAACAACCATTTTCTTTCCTCTTCACTCGGAAACGGCAGACATAGGGTGGGAGGGCTCTCCCCAGCTGCCATTTTGAACCCCCCCACTCCACGGTACCATTAAGGGGCCTTTGTGGTACCATATGGTACCTTGGTACTGCGACTGGGAAACTCTGTTCTAACGGCTCTGCTACTCCAGTCCTCATTAGAATAAGCAGAATACTAGTTCAATCTACTACTAAATAGAAATAATAGCCATGTCAGGCTGCAGGTAGAACAGGTGGATTTGAGTCCAGTAAGCCCTCAGTGACCCACCAGATTTTGAGGGTATGGGCTTTGGAGATTCAAAGTTCCCATTGCCAGGTATCTAAATGGGAAAGTTCTCGTTCTAAATGGCCTCCATAGAGGGAATTACACTAATCGCTTTACTGTGATAAGATTGTTTATTGAGGAAACTGTGGAGTAATGCAAGAATCCAAAATGCTTGTACCATGTCCCATCTGGGCGGCTGCAAAAGGGGTGGAGAAAGGAAGTGATGAAGACTCACAACGTTTATGGCTGGATGAGAGAAATGAATGGAGGAAGGAATGATGGGAGCAGAGAGTGGAGAAAATGGGAGGAAAACGAAGTGATGAGGAAGCAGAATGTAGCAACAAGAAGCAGAATGGGGGGGGGGAGCAGAAAATGGAGGGTGGAAATGTGGCAAGAGACCAAAGAAGGCCTGGAGAAAACAACATGGAGGAAAAGACAAAACAAAGACAAAAGAGAATCCCTAAACCAGAAATTCAGATTAGTGTTTCCTGCCTTAACAGTCATCTTCCTAGGCAGTCACTGAACAATATTTGCCCAGTAGAGAATCTGTATAAGACAAAACAAAACTAATCATTTCAAAGGGCGCTCCAAAAAATAAGAAGAGAAAGAGAGAGGCTGGTCCACAGTCTTACACTTGGTGCGTAGGGCATTTGTCCAGACTTGGTGTCCTCATATTGAGGAGAATAGACCTGTAATAGAAAAATGGAGAAAAAATATAGTCGCTATTATAAACATACAGGAAAAGAACAGCGCAAATTTGGAAGGGAAGGAATAATGCAGACACATCAAATACTTTATATTGGCAACGTTGTTCCATAGAGAGAGCCACTTGGCATAGCTTTCTGCTGACTGGACAACTTTCTTCATGGTTAACTTCACTGTCGATACACTACGGATATTCAGAAAGCTCTGACAGGATTGCCTCAGGAATTGAAGCAAGCCTCGAGCTTTCAGAATTCAGCTCCCGGGACTCATTGTCTTTTTTATTTTAAAGAAAATATCTAATTCTGTGACTGAGGTTGTGGTATTTTGAGAGGAGACCAGGGTAGCCAGGAGGCCAGGGTATCTGAGAGACCGCCTTTGAAGAAGAAGAAGAAGAGTTGGTTCTTATATGCCGCTTTTCACTACCCGAAGGAGGCTCAAAGCGGCTTACAATCGCCTTCCCATTCCTCTCCCATTCCTTTCTAAACATGTTCCCCAGAGAGCTCTTAGATCCAGCAATACCAATCAGTTAAGGATCCCTGGTCCTAAAGAAACCCACCTGGTCTCAACCAGAGGCTGCCTGGCCTCCTGCCTGGTGGAATGAGCTCTCGAGAGAGATCAGGGCCCTGCAAGGAACTTGCTGAGTTCCACTGGGTCTGTAAGATCGAGCTCTTCAACCGGGTCTATGGTTGAAGCCAGCCAAGACTAGATGGATACAGCAATGTAAAATTCTGGGCCTCCCTCTCATCCCTCCCTTGCCCCCCCCCCTTCCTTCCAATTTTCTCCTGGAAGTCACTGAGTCATTGTAGAAGAAGAAGAGAAGAGTTGGTTCTTGTATGCCGCTTTTCCCTACCCGAAGGAGGCTCAAAGCGGCTTACAGTCGCCTTCCCATTCCTCTCCCCACAACAGACACCCTGTGAGGTGGGTGAGGCTAAGAGAGCACTGATATCACTGCTCGGTCGGAACAGCTTTATCAGTGCTGTGGCGAACCCAAGGTAGCACTTTATGTGGTGCTGACATTTTTAGCTGTAAAATTGTATCATAAGGGAATTGTTTTTATGTATTTTATCTGTTATTGCTTATGAATTGGTTGTGAACAGTCCCTAGATGGAAAAGTCTGAGAGGTTTGGTATAAAACTTTAAATAATTAAAAAAGAAAAAGAACACCCAAAGACTTCTGCTAACAGGAAATATTAGCCACTGAAATTGAAACCTTCTGTAGCCAAAACAATACTCTACCATTGATCTATGGTAGTTTATCTAGGGGTGAGTGTTTGGTGTGGTTCGGCCACCTTGGTGATCACCGAAACCTGAGGCGGCCAATGCCACAGCACGGAGGGGAGGGGTGGCACCAGCGACACTGGCTGGCATGCCATGGCCACCAACACCCCTCCTTTCCCCGCTGCGATGCTGGCCGACTCAAGCTTCAGTAATTGCTGAGCTGGCCAAACCACAACGAAGCACTCACCCCTAAGTTTATCATATTCAAATGATGAGTAGACTTTATTGTACAAAAACACTGAGCTGACTATTTATGTCTCCAGACTCTGAAAACAGGGAGTAAGGGCAGAATAATTGATCTTCCCAGACTTCCTTTTTCAGAGGTGGATCCTAAAATCAGGAATTTTGGCTAACTCCGCGTTATGACATGATTCCGGCCGATCTCCATTTCGATTGGTCAGGGTTGTTTTGGGGTTTTTTTTATATCCACCATCTATAACTTGTGGAATGTACATTATATAAATCCAGTTCTTCTATGGTGGGTGTGTAGTGCAGTTCTAAGCAGGGGAATCTCAGTTTAGGACCATACTGTTAAATGGCCATTGTTGGAAGTGCATCAGAGACAATAAAAATACATGGAGACTTTCCAAAAGCAGATATTAGTGCCGGTATATACAGAGCAAAAAGCAATGTGTTACATATAAATGTCACCAAGAGGAAGTTAAAATGAAAGCTCACACAATTTTGGAATGCATTTCACAGAGGTTCAGTAAAAGGACAAATAGTTCTCAAAATTCAACGGGGAACAAAGAGATTAATACAGTACTCATTAAAAGTGTGCAGAACATACTCTGTAAAATTAGATCATCTTGCATTGTATTTGACAGGCAGGGTAACAACAAAATTCATAGAATCATAGAATCATAGAATCATAGAGTTGGAAGGGACTTCATGGGTCATCTAGTCCAACCCCCTGCACTATGCAAGACACTCACATCCCGATTGCTCATCTACTGTAACCTGCCACCACTTTGCCTTCACAGAATCAGCCTCTCCGTCAGATGGCTAATTAGCCTCTGTTTAAAAATTTCCAAAGATGGAGAACCCACCGCCTCCTGAGGAAGCCTGTTCCACTGAGAAACCGCTCTGTCAGGAACTTCTTCCAGAAGTTTAGACGGAATTTCTTTTGAATTAATTTCATCCCATTCATTCTGGTCTGTCCCTCTTGGGCAAGAGAGAACAATTCTGCTACATCCTCCATATGGCAGCCTTTTAAATACTTGAAGATGGTTATCAGATCCCCTCTTAGTCATCTCCTCTCTAGGCTAAACAGACCAGACTCCCCCAACCTTTCTTCATATGTCTTGGTCTCCAGACCCCTCACCATCTTTGTTGCCCTCCTCTGAACACGTTCCAGAGGATGGAATTCTTTCAGAACACAAATAGATAATGAAGATTCCCTACTAACTGTAATATAGATGCTAGGGATTCATGCCTACGTTAATTGACTAAATTGCCTGTTCCGGTTTTCCTCTCCCTTCACACCTTCCCCCATCCCTATTTGTCTTCGGCTCCAGGAATGCAGACAAGTGTCCTTGGGCATCCCTGTGATAGCCAGGTTGTTTAGGCTTTGAAGATCTCCTGCCATTTCCTGGGTTCTCACGGGAGGAGGTTCGAACGAGGGGGTATATGCTGAACCTGTATTGCTTGGCCTCCGTTCTGACAAGGAATCGTTTCAGTTAACTTGCTCACTTTCAATAAACTTGATCGTTGGCACCAAGTCAAGGAATCGTGAATTGGGCAATCTACAGAAACCTCACACTAACAAATATTTGTCCACCCATGAAAGAACTGTCTATAAAGATACACAACCTCAGTGGGTAAGTTCAGTGTTCTCACATGTCCCCTAAAAGATTACTGTTGCTCCTATACATCAGCGGTCCCCAACCCCCAGTCCTTAGACCGGTACTGGTCCGTGGATCAGTTGATACCGGGCTTCAGCTCCTCCTCGTCCTCCTCCCCAGCTGTTGCCTCAGGGGCTGCCCTGCCACTCTGCTGCCGGCTCACCTTTGGTGCTCTCCAGTGGCTGCCATGCCTGGGACTCCCCCTCGGCGTGGACCTGCACAGCTGCTGCTGGCAGTGCCCCCCAGCGGACAGCGGGAAGTCAGGGGCACCGGCGGGAAAGCAAGCGGAGCAGGGGCTCATACGGTGGTGCCCCTTGACAAAAGACTACCCCTCCCCAGGTCTCAGTAAAATTGTCAAGCATTGACCAGTCCCCAGTGATAAAAAAGGTTGGGAGCCACTGCTATACATTTCAAACAATAACGAATATTTGGATCCACTTTAGTGAATGGGGAAAGATGTTCTGCATAAGAGACACCTTTGTGTTGTTCTGAGTTCAAATCGTTAGGGAAAATAAACAGTGCGTGAAATGCCCTTCACAGTATAGCTTCGTGATGTGAGCCAAAAAGCAGGTCCTTTAGGTAAGACAATATCATTTATACAGAAAGGGGCAGAATGCTGTAAAAATGCTGATTTATACTCCCCAAAGTGGCCTCCTGGTTGAGAAGCAATTTTGAGTAACAGGAAAGGATAACATTTCCTGTTCTTTTTCATGGATTCTGGTGCATGTGAGAACTTAGGGAGCAAACTCATTAGACCAAAATCCAAAAACATTCCACTGGCCAAAATGTTCCATTTTTTCCCTTCTTATTTGCTTATATTCTAATGGTTAGTTTATCTAGGACAGCTTTCAAACACCTTCAGAGTACCACTCCACCAGCCAGTTATTCTGGAATTGCCACGATCCATTGATCCTGTTTGAAGTAGAATCCAGAAAACAGAACTGACCATTCCTTTCATTCCACTGTTTCCCCCGTCGTCCTCCTGCTCTGGCATTAATGAATCATTGGGAATTGGGTATCGCTGTTTTTTTGCGGGGACTGTAGCCCTAAGTTCTGGGTAGAATCATAGAATAATAGGGTTGGAAGGGACCTCATGGGTCATCTAGTCCAGCCCCGTGCACTATGCAGGACACTCACATCCCAATTGCTCAGCTACCGTAACCTGCCACCCCCTTGGACCTTCACAGAATCAGCCTCTCCATCAGATGGCTATCCAGCCTCTGTTTAAAAATTTCCAAAGGTGGCGAACCCACCACCTCACGAGGAAGCCTGTTCCACTGAGAAACTGCTCTAACTGTCAGGAACTTCTTCCAGATTTTTAGATGGAATTTCTTTTGAATTAATTTCATCCCATTCGTTCTGGTCTGTCCATCAGGGGCAAGAGAGAACAACTCTGCACCATCCTCCGTATGGCACGCTTTTAAATACTTGAAGAATGCTAGCTGTAGTGGAAAAGGAGCGATTGAGCAACAAGAAAGCATCCTTTTTATCAGTTTGCCAGCTCTGGGTTCTGAAATATTTAGGATATTTAGGGCTGGAGCATGGACAAGGCAGGGTTTGGGGGGCAGAAGGGATTTTATCAGGGTACAATGCATAAAAACATAGAACTTGAAAGAACCCCATCTAGTTCCACCCCTGCCCAATGCAGGACATTCACAGCTTCCCACCCCCTGAGAACTTTATGACCAGAGGAAGGCAAAACACCCTCCAAGATTTTTGGGCCAATCTGACCTGGTGGAACATTCCTTCCTGTCCCCACAGTTGCCACTGGCATTACTCTGGACATGTAAGAAAGAGCCACAAGATCTGAGCACTGGCTCGTATCTTCCTACCTTCCCTCTCATAATCTGCCTAAATTCAGAGAAAATTTAGGAAAACAGAATCCATTTTATAAAATGGTTATTTTCTACAGGGGGTGGTGGTGTCTGCAGTAGGGATGGGTGATTCTGCTTGGATAAGCTGAAAAGTACCCTAATCAGTAGTACTTTCCTGCTGTATCTGAGCCGAATTGCCCATCCCTGCACTTTAAATGTTCAAAATCAGACTTATCCGAATTACAATCCAGCAATCCAGGCGTGATTTGGCTGCTCCATTAAGCCTATGAGGTCATTAAAGTCAATGGGAAATTCTGCACTTTTGTCTATTCTGTTTTGGTAGAGGCACCAAATTTTCAGCATAGCTGAAGGAACCACTCTCCAAAAGAACCCCCAAGTTTCAAAAACATTGGAACAGGGGGTACAATTCTAAAGGCACCCAAAGAGGGGGCACCCATCTGACCTCCATTGTTTCCCAAGAAGGTTGGAAAGGGGCGCCTTCTTTGGGTACCCATAGAATTTAACCCCCTGGTCCAAATGTTTTGAAACATTGGGGTTCTTTTGAGGACAGGCTCCCGCAGCTATGCTCAACATGTGGCACCTCTACCTCAAACTCCCACCTCCCAGACCACAGAATAGATAAAAAGTTAAAATTTCCCACTGACTTCAATTGCCCCATAGGTTATAAGGGCACCATATCGATTCAGCCGAACCAGAATCTCTGATTTTGAATCTCCAAATCCAAACCAGTGATTCAGGTGCAGCCGAATTGATCTGACCCAAATTGGAAAAGTTCTGATTATTTTTTCTGTGCAGATCCCTAGCTTTAGTTCCAAGCCCCCTCCCCCCCTCCCCGGAGGTTTGCAACTCTAATGTGGAAACACCCCAGGTAGAAAGAAATAATCTTTGATAGGCATGGGCACAGCCCAGCTCATGAACTAAAGTTCAACATATATTTTAGCTCGTTTGTGGTTCACAAACTGAAATTCATAGTGGGTCTACTGCCATGAATTTTCACAATATCTGTAAGCAATTCATGGACAGTTTGTCACAGTTCAAGAATGGATACATATCCAGCCAGACTTTCTTTAATCTGCATATAACATGGAGGGCACGTAGAGGAGAATTGGGGGGAGGCCTCCTGCAAGTTTGAGGTCTCTAGCTTGCACAGAGTCCATTCTATACACTCCTGAACTGTACCTGTCATTTACCCAAAATAACTTTCCTGGGGACACTTTTGGGGAGAGGGGGGGACTCAGACACCATATATCAAATCCTCACCAAACTTGGCGGGCAGGTAAAGGAGAGTCAATCAGAGAAAGTAAATTTAGTGCCTCTAACATCCTGGAGGGGTACATTGTATTGCATCATATACTGTCATGAATTGGTTCATTTTGTTTGGAAGGCTCCCACCACACACACTTCAGTTTGTTCATACCTAACCCTAATCTTTTAAATCTCCTTGTGGAATCTTTCCCATCCGGTTTCACAAAGATGGCCATGGAAAAAAGCAACCAATAATTCTGCACAGTAATTCAATATAATGATCTTCATAGGACCAGGGATGTGCTATTAATCTTCCTTGCACACAAACAGTGAGAAAACGCATAGCAACAGGAAGTCGCATGTACTTGGTAAGACTGCTATATGATCAAGATCAGCTTGAAGTCATGGTTTGTAGGAAGGATGCAATGGATGCATGACTACTCTTGGATGTACAAAAGGGACAGGAGTGTGTTTGAACAGGATGACAGATGATCGGCAGAAGAAAAAAGCGGATTCCTGGGAGAGAATATCGAAAAGTATAAACATTTTGGAGTCCATTTCCATCCCTCAATGGCTACATTTGGGGAATGACTGACACATTCAAGAATACTCGTAAACAACAACAATCACCATCCTTGGTAGTTTCTTCCAACTACTCTTCCATGGTATGACCAACAGAGCACAAGAAAGCTGGTCTTCAACCTGTACATTGACTTTTGACAATGAAGCATAATTATAATGACAAAGGGGACAAAACAGATCTCTTCGCAGGATGGCATGCAAGCACTAGATGAAAACCCATGGATAATAAGTGCAGGGTGAAAAAGAAAAGAAAAAAAGAACAACTTACTGGTCCGGTACCGACAGATGGGCAATTCTCACACCTTCCGGGGGGGCCGGGGTTACCAGGTTGGCCGGGTGTCCCTGGATTACCAGGTGAACCGTTCCTTCCTGGGGTTCCAGGTGGGCCCTACAGATTTTTCATCAAAACAATATTAATAATAATGAATCATTTAAAAAATCAACAACAACAACAACAACAACAATAAAAATAAACTATATAGTATGTGCCAATTCCCTTTCTTATTGGGAGAACTGGAGTGGATTGTTATAAGTATAACATAAGTATAACAATAAAATAACAATAAAATAACAATAGCAATAGCAATAGCAATAGCAATAACAATAACAATAACAATAACAATAACAATATATATATTGTATACATTTGTATACGTTTATCTATATTATATTAGTACATATTTCATACACCAGGAATGATCAGTTTTGGCTGCTCATATAAGCGTACTCTGTTCTTGTAGTGGACGGATGTTTCGAGAGATTTCATAAAAGAGTGCTACAATTCTGCCACTCCTATCATCTGGTTGCACACATCCTCTAGTGGCATGAGGAAAGGAATTTATTTATTTATTATATTTATATACTGCCTGGAGGCTCAAGATATATTTATATACTGCCCGGAGGCTCAGGATGGTTTACATAAAATGCATAAAATTGGCCGACTATTTCCAAGAAATGTACAGTAACTTATGTAGCCTTTACCAACAGGCGTTCTTCAGAAGAGTGTAGGATTAGGACTGAAAAAAAACGCTCTGTGTTTTCATTAGATTTAATGTCCCATGGGGGACCAATGAACCTTCTTAGTGCAAGGACACTTTTGTACCGGTGGGAGAAACCCAAGTGCTCTCTCTACACAGGCTATGAGGAAACGGCAAGTACATGAGCAAGCCCCTCGTTCCACCATTTCTTCGGGCTTGGTATGGGGCCTGAAGCTTTCCCCAACTTCCCCTACTTGAAATGCTGACTCTCCACTCAAATGAACACATCTTCTAGCCAAGCTAAATCACAGCTATTTCTACTGGGAAATTAGGTGCTAAACACTGAAAATGACAACCTTCAACTTACTGCCCAGAAATTGAATAGCAGCAGCGATAATGGCCTCCCACTATCCCGCGGGCCCTGTGGGAGCTTTTGGTGTTCTGCAGGACCTGCAAAATGGAGCTCTTCCACCAGGTCTATGGTTGAGGCCAGCGCGTCAAGAAAGATCTGTTGGCCCCCCCTCCAGGATAGTGTGTGTACGGCGGCTATAGTTTCAGATGCCCCCACCTCCCTTATGAGTTATTGGGAGAAGGGATAGGTTCTTGATATTTTTTTCTGCCATTCTTCTCTTTTATAGTATGTCCATTTGGATTGTGATGTTTTTAATGTCTGGGGTTTTAATGGGGTTTTTAACGGGGTTTTATTCAGACTGATGTAACCCGCCGTGAGCCACTGGGAATGGCGGGCCATAAATTAAGGATAACAACAACAACAACAACAATAATAATCCTGTTCTCACAACATCTCAGAGCAGAGGGGCAGGTAGGATAGTGGAGCAGGCTTCATTTAACTTCCCCTCTACCACTGAGAAACTGTCTCTTCTGCCATGGTTATTCTCTACTGAAGTTTCCTCTGGCCTTACCCCCCCCTTCCTTATTCGCTCCCCTGCTCCAGCTCCCAAGAGGGTTGCCATGTCTCCTACCATGGCAGGACACCTCCTGCTAACCGCCCCCTCTGTTGCTCTATCAGCCAGCAGGAATAACCAATTAATTTTTAAAAATTGTCGTTGGGATTACAGCATCTTATCAGTGCTTGGGAAAACCCAGAAAAGATGTTTTACCGTAGAGTTTCCAGGGATTCCTAGAGTAGCATGACACCATTTCTAGGCTTTCCTCAGAAATGATATAATACCGTTGTGCTGATGGTGCCCCTCCCATGACCTCCCCCAGACTCAGCTGGTTGGCAGCCTTATCACAGCAAGAGAAATGAATCCCTTCCCCCCCAGACCAACAGCTTTCTGGTGAAAATAAACACTAGAGGGAAGGATCTGGGATGATAATCTCCCAAAAATGTGGGAAGGGCAAGTGACTGAACTGATAGCCAGCCCTTCTTGACACTCACCTCCCTTCACCTATTTTGGCTGCTTTATATAACGTTTTGTTCACCCTCTTATTCTCCATTCTTACTTCAAGAAAGCCATGACTCTACTTGCAAGAAAACGTGAAATAGTCCATTTTCTGCTGGTCTCCACTGAACAAAACACCTTCCCACTGAGACAACGGAGCATTAGACTTTGGCCCGACTGCAGTCTTTGACTTAGTTCTCATTGAAGCGAAACAAAACTGTGTCTAGATCATACCACTTTAGGCTGCAGGAGGATGGTCTCACGTGACCTAATTCTCTTTGGGACAAAACAGGTCCTTCATATGGAAAACTGGAGTTAAGAAGTTAGTTTTCTGAGTGCAGGGGTTATTTTGAACCTGAAGGAATATGAATCGTGGGACTCCATGCTCATGCTCTAAAGTGGTATACCTAACATGGGTTTACTACCTCAAAGTGTGAGCTAAGCTTCTGAACCTACAAGGAAGCCTAGTCAGTTGCCATGTGGTGATAGGCACAGGCAGTTTTAAAAAGGGGACAGTATAGATTAGTTGAAGATAGGTTTATCAGTGGCTCTTAGCTATGGTGACTAAAGGAAACATCCATGTTCAGAGGATACAGTACAAGGAGGCAACATCAAAGGAAGGTCTCAGTCTCTGTGCCCTGTTGTTGGCCCTCCAGAGGAGCTGGTCTGAGAGAGAATGGTGGACTAGATGGACCACTAGTCTGATCTGGCAGGGTTCTTCCTATGTTCTTAGGTAGGCCTTGGGCTTCCTGTCCTTTTTCTGGCCCTCCAAAAGAACTGGTTGGCTGCTGTGTGAGATAGGATACTGGTCTAGATGGACAACTGGTCTGGTCCAGCAGGGCTTATGTTATTAGGAAAGCCTTAGCCTTTCTGCCATATTGTTGGCCCTCCAGAGAAGCTGGTTGGCCACTTTGTGAGTTGGGATGCTGGAGTGGATGGACCATTGGGCTCATCCAGCAGGGCTCTTCTTCTTAAGCAGTCTGAGGGTCTTGCCTTAGATTAATATTATTTGTGCATTGAGGGTCTCTGGGATGGTGATTTAAAAACAAACAAGATTTAAGAATGTGTCTTTACACATATTTTGAACTTACAGGATCTCCCCTTGGACCTTGGGGACCTCTTGATATCACAGGGCCCGTGACAGGCTAGAAAGAGACATAAGCAGAAAGAAGCAACAGTGAGCAATTACCACCAACACAAGCATAAACATCTGAAAGCCAGTCTTTGGGGCAGGGGTAGTCAAACTGCGGTCCTCCAGATGTCCATGGACTACAATTCCCAGAAGCCCCTGCCAGCATTCACTGGCAGGGGCTCCTGGGAATTGTAGTCCATGGACATCTGGAGGGCCGCAGTTTGACTACCCCTGCTTTGGGGTATTACGTATGGCAGGAAAACTTGCAAAAAGTCTGCCCCAAAAGACACTGTTTTATTTTTATTTCTGCACATGGAGCTTGTTTTGCCATGGAAAAGCTTCCATTGTATTATGGATTATACACGGTATTCCCCCCTCATGGCAGCCACTGCGTCTTTTCATTTAAAACTGGCTTTAAAATGACTTTTCTTTTACAGCAATAATGAAAATGACTGTTTTTGCATGCATAAATACTTTTGCATGCATAAATACTAGTACACCATACTAGTGTGGGGGAAATGGACAGCCCCTAGTCCCTCATCCACCAATGGGAGCTTGAGGTGCTCCTTATTCGACATACACCCTCCCACCTCTGCTATGACAGCATTACACCAGCAGAAATTAATTTATTCATTCCCTCAGAGGTATTTGCAAGCATTTCAATCCACTCTCAATGAGCAACAGCATACCTCTGAGGAGGAAAGCCTGTAGTGCTTTCAAAAGGCTGCGTTCCCCCATGGAAATTTGGGTGGGCATGTATACTGCTCTGCTTCCCAACCAAATCCAGCACAATCACACCCCTTCTGGAGTTTCTTGGAGCCTGAAAAATGTTTCAGGAGTTTCTCAATGGTAAAAAAGTTGAGAAAGGCTGGTCCAAGCCAGCATGGACCCAGAAGGAGATGCTAGTCAACATCTTGGGTCTAATAGCTGGGAGTCATCCAAGTCTCTGAGGTGAATTGTGCCACTTCCAGCAGTTGTGTGTGGTGGTTTGCTCAGAGAACTGGCCCAGGTTTCTGCTGTTACAAGATGAACCTGTGAATTCTGCCCCCTTTTCAGGCAGCTTCCTCTCCAGCTGGTTAGTTTTTGTTGCTTGATGTTCTGTTCCTAGGTCACCCTGAGAAGTCTTTGTGTGGAGGAGCAGTGGAGAATCGAACCTGGTTCTCAAGATTAGAGGCCACCCCGTTTTAAACCAACTCACCACACTGGTGTAGTTTGTTGCTTCTCTTAGGATGCTATCTTGCTTTATGTTTTTAATTGCCCGAGCAAACCCTTGCAAATGACCTAGGGCCCACAAAGTGGGGGCAAGGCCATCAAGGAAAGTTTTCATCCATAAAGTTTCAAGAAATGAAAACACGGTTTCCAAGGCAATGACCGGGGAGGTTTCCGTCAAAATACGGCGCTCTTACCGGTGCTGATGTTGATTGCGGGCAGACTGGGCAACATTCTCCAAATGGGATCTCAGGGTTGGGGCAATCTAATTCTTGCTCGTCGCAGATGATGTCATCACAAAGGACAGCTCCGGAGTCACACACACAGATTTGGCACGGCTCAGGTTTCCACACGTCTCTGTCGGCATACACTTGGCCAAGGTGGGTGCATTCTCCTAACACTATGAAAGGAAACAATAAAGGTTAGGTTATGGTGAGCATGGGTCGAATAAAAATATGAGATCTTTCTTAAACAGGATAATGGCGTCACAGACATTGTATTGGTGATACGTTTTAAACTGATAGGTCAGGGGTCCATAATCATTTGGGTTAGAGGGCAGCTCTGGAATTCTGACACAGGGTGGTGGGCGCAATCACAAAATGGCCGCTGCTAAATGGCTGCCTCAGGAGGCACAGCTGGTCACAAAATGGCTGCCTCAGCTGACCTGTGGTCACATAGTGAAGATCATGGAGCTGTGGTGGCAGCTGTAGCCAAGCAAAGTTTGAAAAAATCTACACAGCCAACCAGGTCTCCAATAGCCAAACAGAAGCTCTGGAGGACAAAAGCCTTACTTGATACCTCCAACTTTCTATAAACATTTGATGGGCACCAGGAAAAAGGAAATCCTAAATAGCTATTTCCAGCCTCCCCATCTTTGATAGCAACCTCTCTTGCTACTGTCCTGGGTCAACAAACAATGTTAGAAAAAGGAACACCGCATCTCCAAATTATTATATGATACAATATTATTTATTTTTCTGTCCATTTTTTTTAAACCTAAAGACGCAATGCTGGCATTGTTAAACACAACCAAAATGGGTTGTAAATTTGAACAAGTGGGAAATTACTCTTTTAATTAATGCACTTGAGGGGAGGCAACATTTGTTGGAATAATCAGAGATTGGGTGAACAACAGATATCATGATACAAGGGCCTTCCTACAGGAAAAGACACTTGTGTATATTTAAAACACTTGTGCTTATTCATTTGGTTGGTTGTGTTTTTAGGGATTTATATACTGCGCCTCTCAGACATGCCATCCCAGGGCAGTTTATGGAACCTAAAACCTCAGTAAAACCAATGTATTTCATAATATAAAACAATGTAAAACAGTTTTAAAATGTTGAACCACAATTATACACCATTGCATCAGCCAAGATTACTGGATCGATGATTTATAGCCTGCCAGGTGTTGGGTAATAGGTGTTGGAAGAGGAAGGGAGGACCGAAGAGACGGGAGGGGCAGGAAGGAGGTGTGAGATTTAGATATTTATAATATTTTCTCACTAAGATGTTCGTCCACTATTAATCTTTACTAAGGAACACTGACCGCTGCATGCATTTGAGCATTTTGCAGTTGTTTTTATTAAGCTGTTCCACATTTTCACTTGTGTCCATAATGCTTCATCCCACCCCTAGTCCATATGTGTTTTACTCCCCCTGGTGGTTGATTCAATAGTACAATGCTATATGCCCGGCATAAACATTTGCAAGTTTTTATGCCGGATGTATACTGATGCAATATTGAATACACCCCTAGAGGGATAAAAATACATGAGGAAAAGATTCCCCCTCCCCCGCAAGCAATAGGGACACACAACTGATGATAATGAGAACCTTGAAGAGCCATAGGATGGCTCTGGAAACAGCTACATTTGTTGTAAAAATGACCCAAAGTCACCCTTTAAATATAGCCATAGAATGCGATTGTAGGGAAAAACGTAATAGGTGCAACTCAAACATCTTCAAGCACTATCTTGATAAGTAGTTAGGGGACCAAGAGCCACAGTGGTGTAGAGGTTAGAGTGTATGAGTAGGACCTTGGAGAGTTGGGTTCGAATCCCCAGTTTGCTAAATACACTAGCTGGGTGATCTTGGGCCAGCCACACACTCTCTGTCTTGTCCACCTCACAGGGTTGTTGTGAGCATAAAATGGAGGACTGGGGAATGATGTAAGCTGCTTTGGTCCCCCATTGAGGAGAAAGGCCATGTACAAACAGAGAGAGGGCGAGTACTGTCTAGATATCAGGGAGAATAATTTTCACAGTCAGAGTAGTTCAGCCGTGGAATGGGCTGCCTAAGGAGGTGGGGAGCTCCCCTTCACTGGCAATCTTCAATAAGCGGTTGGGCAGATCATTATCCTGGATGCTTGAAGCTGATCCTGTCTTGAGCAAGGGGTGGGACTAGATGGCCTGTTTGGCCCCTTCCCACTCTAGGATTCTGTGAGTAGAGTTCAGCAGTGGAATGGGCTGCTTAAGGAGGTGGTGATCTCTCCCTCACTGGCCGTCTTCAAGCAGCAGCTGGACAGATACTTCTCCTGGATGCTTGAGGATGGTCCTTCATTGAGCAGGGGGTGGGACTAGATGACATGGATGGACCCTTCCAGCTCTAGGATTCTGTGAGTCGAGTTCAGCCATGAGTCTAGTTCGGCTGTGGAATGGGCTGCCTAAGGAGGTCGGGAGCTCCCCCCACTGATGGTCTTCATGCAGCGGCTGGACAGCTCCTTATCCTGAATGCTTGAGGTTGATCCTGCATTGAGGAGGGGATTGGACTCTAGGATTCTATGATTATATATCTCTGTCTCTCTGTTTCTCTGTCTGTCCCAAGGGGATTAACAGGAAACAGGCCTATTGGGGCTAAGTAGTACAAATAGGGTCGCTCTGGTCAAAAGTGATTACATGGTATAATGAAAGACAATAACATTCTCCTCTCTATATCACTTGGATAGAAGGGCCTCCATTACTGCTGCAGAAGTTCAAACATTTGCATCTATGGCATTCACGCTTATAAATGATAGAAGGAAACATTGTAGTGTCATCCTAAACAGAGTGCTAATCTTGACACAATGACTTCAGTGAGCTCAAGAGGCTCCAGCTCTGCTTGGAATGGCACAACAAAATGCCTTAATACCAAATTCAGAAAAGAATAGGGTTCTTAAGAGGTATTCGTTTCATTCCTCATTGCCCAGTTTCTCCCTGAAACACAGTGCTCCCTTTACTTTATTCTTTTTTAGGAATTTGGAGTCAGTCTCCACTTCAATCTGTTTTGATCAACGAGGAATCTGGAGAGGAGGGGAAGGAAGAGAGGTTCTGCAAAATTTCGAGATTTCATTCGATTCTCAAAGGCAGGCCATGTTTCCCTAAGCCTTCCCCTTTTCCTGCCAGTGCGCCACCTTGTGGTGAGACATGAAACAACCGCAAAGGCCAAAACAATAAAAGGTTGCCTTGATTTCTCTTCAGAGAGGAACGAAAGAGAAACACCTGTTTTTCAAAGAGAAAAAAGTGAATCAGAGGACTCTGGGGCAAGATTTTAGAAGGTGGACATTGTAAAACGAAATTCCCCTTAATAAAAAGGGTGGGAGGAAAAGCGTCACTGTCTGATATGACCTTTGCACTTCCAGGAAGGAAGGAAATTTGCTGTATGGAATCCCAGTTCCTGTATCACTTTGCTCAAAATCCAATCAACAATGAATAACATCCAGTTTAGAACGGCAATGTGAAAATCATCTTTGTTCCTCCGTTTAAAGGGTTGTCTAACCAGGATTCATATCTGCCCTTCCCTTCCCTTTCCATTCCTTTCCTGTTATTAAGCTCGTATGAACAAAGGCCTTGAGTGTATGCCAATACATCACAACGGAACAAAAAAGACAACCCAATGTAACAAAACTTGACAGTGCAAACAAGATAAAGTACCAACTCAACAAGATGCGTGTATCTCATAAAAAAATCTAAAGCACACTGGTGGATAAGACAGAACAGTGTGTCTATACAATTTCTCACAAAAGTCAGCAAGGCAGTACTCATTTTAGGAGCACTGTAAGGAGATCACTATTGTTGAATATGTTGCAATGGATTGAGTTATGTCTTGATATGTTACCAATAAAGAGACCACCCAGGAATTGACAGGGAGCTGCAATCTAGAAAAAACAAGGATAACCGAGACAACTCTGATCATCAAATAGCAAAAAGAGGTCTACAGTCTCTAAATCAGGGGTAGTCAAACTGCGGCCCTCCAGATGTCCATGGACTACAGTTCCCATGCTTCCCTGCCAGCGAATGCTGGCAGGGACTCCTGGGAATTGTAGTCCATGGACATCTGGAGGGCCGCAGTTTGACTACCCATGCTCTAAATGGTGTGAAAATGGAATTTTAGTGAATCATACCTGCCCTAATTCAATACGCTTGAGAACCATTAGAATCAAAATGGTTTTATTGCATTCTCTGTATGAGAAACGAGGGCTTCAAGCTGAGAAAAGACATTTTTTTCTCCCGACTGAGGTAAAACCTGAGGCATTAAAAATAAGATTGCTATCAGACATGAATCTTAGAGCACTGCCATTCGTTTTAATAAACAGTAGGTGGCAGTATTGACCAGATAAAAAGCAGGCGCATGGCATACTCAGCTGGTTAGAATGCTTTCCAAGTCTTCTTGCAAAGTTTTTGGATATTGTTAAATCAGTTAAGAACTAACCTGGAAGTTCTGCAGTACAAATCTCTGTAGCTTTTGGCACAATGGATGCAACATGTACAGGGTTTTTTTCCCCTCCCAGGAGAAACCTTACATCTGTGAATATTTGCCAGCTGAAAACAGCACTGGCTGGTCAAGAGATCAGCTTGCTTTGACACAACGCTCCATAAACTGCATATAAAGACAGACTTTTTTTTTTAAAGAAAAGAGGAAAAGTCCTCTGCAAGGCTGAGCTGTGTCCCAAAATGGACAATATATGTAGCACTGGCAGAGTAAAAATTTGCAACAAAGATCAAAGAATCAGACTGCTTAAAAGAATAAACGTTATCTTGTGAAGTGCAACACCTTTGCATAGAAATAGGAGAGGAGAGAGAGTCCCAAATGTCTGTCTAACTGTTGTCTGCAGCCCTTCTTTTCTGGAGGCAAGCAGGGAGGAAGTGGACTCGAAGGTGCAGGAAGTCTCCAGTTGAGCCAATCAGGAAACAGGAGGAGATTATCTGGAAATTACTAAGAAGTTCTTGACCTAAATATGCTAACTGCACATCTCCTCTGATGCCCCCTAAAGGATGTTCCCCTTACTGCAGGCTTTCTCAACTAGGGTTTTGTGAAACCTGGGGTTTTTGTGATGGTCCTGGAAGGATTTCCCGAATGGATGGGAGTTAATTAATTTTTATAGATATTTTTCAAATTTGTTAAACATTTATTGGGAGATATGAACATATAGGGTCATGTTAACCCACCCACCCCTCCCAAAGTGGCCAACGATGGGGATGGGAAGGGGAGGGGCCCGGGGTGGGCATGTACACAGTTATGCTTCTCTATCATATTCTGCACAATTGCGCCAATTCTGGGGTTTCTCGAAGCCTGAGGAATGTTTCAGGGGTTTCTCAACAGTACAAAAGTTGAGAAAAGCTGCCATATCCTGTTCAATCAATCATGCACTCTACAGATTTTGCATATCTCAGCATGTAAGAGATGGGAGTTTACTCTGGGTTGGGAAATTTCTGGAAGTTTGAGGGGAGTGGAAATTGGAGACTGTGAAGTTTGGGGAAGGGGAAGGATCTCCATTTAGTACAATGCCGTAAGTTTCCCCTCCAAAATAGCCATTTTTTCCAGGGGAACTGATCTGTGTGGATTCAGAGATATCACCAGGCCCCACCTGGAGGTTGGCGCCCCTATCAGGCAGGGGCTGCAGTGAGGAATTATGACTCTAGGATAGGGACAGACCCTCTTTCTTGAGGCCAGCTGGCAGCCCTTGATGGTGGGGTCAATCCTGTGGTTGCACAAAGACGTCCCCTTACAATATGGCTGATTTGGGAACTCGTAGAATATCGACTGGATGACTGGCTCAAGAACCCAGCCAGCTGATCTCTACTAGATCCACTGGGCTGCAACAGTACTTGGTGTAGTGGTTAGGAGTGCGGACTTCTAACCTGGCGAGCCGGGTTTGATTCCGCGCTCTCCCACATGCAGCCAGCTGGGTGACCTTGGGCTCGCCACGGCACTGATGAAGCTGTTCTGACCGAGCAGGAATCTCAGGGCTCTCTCAGCCTCCCCTCCCTCACAGGGTGTCTGTTGTGGGGAGAGGAAAGGGAAGGCGACTGTAAGCCGCTTTGAGACTCCTTCGGGTAGAGAAAAGTGGCATATAAGAACCAACTCTTCTTCTTCTTCATTAATATCAGGGCTCTCTCAGCCCCACCTCCCTCACAGGGTGTCTGTGGTGGGGAGAGGAAAGGGAAGGTGACTGTAAGCTACTTTGAGACTCCTCCAGGTAGAGAAAAGCGGCATATAAGAAACAACTCTTCTTCTTCAGCAACCAAACCAGATGTGTGTGGGGAGAAGGTCACAGGAAATTTGCTGGCCCCGTTCCACACAGGATTTAGCACATCCGCACTTGTGGGGCTCCGTACTTCTAGCGGAGTTCTTCGTGCATAAAAGTTTCTTGAAAAACCAAACAGCAATGATAAATGATCTTGCAATGTTTCCCTCAAAGTATGGCCTATATGCAAAACACACATTATTGCTGAAGTACACAATTTATCTTGGAGATGGTTTGCCAACAAGCAAACACATTCTTGAGCATCCACAAAGCATGTCACAAAATATCAACAAGCCATTAATATAGGAAAATATGTATATATAATATTAAAACTGCATTTGTCGTGCTTTGAGACTTTAATGCTTCCTGCTTCCTGCGATGGATTCACAGTCCTTGAGGTAAACAACTGAGATCAGAAGTCTAGAATCCTGTCCGGCGGAGGTTTTGATACAGTGCCCAAAATGTCCAGATATGTATACAAACCAATGTATGCAGGGAGATCAAATGACCGTATTTCATTTGGACCTTTATTGGGAAAGCACAGATAAAATCCTTTAAGACAGTGGTCCCCAACCCCCGGTCCGGGGCCCGGTACTGGTCCGTGAATCAGTCGGTACCGAGCCGCGGCTCCTCCTCATCCTCCTCCCCGGGTAATGCCTTGGTCGCTGCCCTGCCATTCTGCCGCTGGCTCAACTTTGGTGCTCTCCGGTAGCTGCCATGGCTAGGTTCCCCCCTCGGCGTGGCACTGCACAGCTGCTGGGAAGTCAGGGGCGCTGGCGGGAAAGCAAGTGGAGCAGGGGCTCAGGCGGCAGTGGCAATGTCCCTCGGCAAAAACTACCTCCCCCAGGCCTCAGTAAAAATGTCAAGTGTTGACCGGTCCCCGGTGATAAAAAGATTGGGGACCACTGCTTTAGGACATCCAAAGCTGAGAGAACCTAATAACTGGTGCCAAGGTTGTGGGCACGATGCCGGCTGTGTCAGTGTGTTACTTTTGATTTAAAAAAGGAAGTGACATAGGTAGCTCTAGGAATCACTGGAAACAGAGAATCATAAGAACATTAGAGGAAACCTGTCGGATCAGTTCAGTGGTCCATGTAACCAGCATCCTATCTCACACTGCAGCCAACCAGTTCTGGATAGCTAACCACAGACTGTAGACTCCAAAGACTTTTAAAGAACATCAGAAGAGCCCTGCTGGATCAGACCAGTGATCCATCTAGCTTAGTATCTCATCTCACACAGTGGCCAACAAGTTCGTCTAGAGGGTTAACATCAGGGTTGAGATTCTGAGGCTTTCCCCTGATGTCACCTCCTGGCTCTGGGATTCAGAGGTTAAGTGCCTCTGATTATGGAAGTTCTCCTCAGCCTCCATGATTAGCAGCCGTTGACAGACTTATCCTCCATGAATCTGAGTGCAAGGCAGTGAGGAGATATGCCTATTGGTTTCTTAACTGTTGGTCTTCTGCTCAAACCACCTCTTCCAAGCTGGTTCCCCCCAAGGAGGAAACCAGAAACAGAGATCTTCGGCAGGAGAAGCCGGCAAGGGTGGTTTTGAGCAGTGGAAGGAAAGCGGCCAATGCGAAAGGGATTAAGTACTTCCTCCTTATCCAACTCTCCTCTGCTCAAGATGGCCGCCCACATCAGCTTTTGTGTATTATTCTTTTGACTGACAGAATAAATTCTTACACCGAGTCTTTTGAGGACAGCAATATGAGTTTTTGGGATGGGGGGGGGGGGAAATAGCAGCTCAACCTACAGCCTGGAAGTCCATCCTGCCTCCATTTCAGATCTGCCAGAACCTAATCCTGAGGCTGATTTTGTAACGGTATTAGCTGTCAGTTTGTCCTTCATGGGCGAGACTGGCAAGAATATCTGTTTGTAATTCAGCAGGGAGCAGCAATTGACAGCCGCCTCGGCCAAGAGCTTAGGCTGCAACCGCTGTGCCAGAAGGGAGATTATCTCTCTCTGGGGCTTACCACACCAGGCAGATGTAAATCCATGGGAATGTTTCGTTTCACCCCAAGCGTGGCCATTTTTCTCCGTTCTTTTCATCTGAGCTACAGGAAGGGCTTGTGTTGGTTTCTTGACTCAGCTGTAGTTAATCGGGTGGGACCTCTGACAGTGTCATTCCCTTGTAGGAATGTTTCCCAGTTTTATGGAGACAGACGGGGCAAGCAGCATATCGTGAGGCGAGAGCCTTTGATCACAGTGTTTTTGTAAACGGCAACTGAATTCCAGGGGACTGATTGGCTGTTCTGACAAAGAATGATCATTGGCTGTATTTGGTTGTGTGACACAGTCTACTAATGTAACAGAGTTGATTTTGCTGTATATTCCCACTGTCATGATGGTAGTCCATAGTCTGATGAAGAGTGCTTGCACTCGAAAGCTCACGCCTTGAATAAATCTTGGTTGGTCTTAAAGGTGCTGCTGGACTCTGATTTTATTGTGCTACTTCAGACCAACACGGCTACTCATTTGAAAGTGTCCTTCTTCGTTTAGGATGAAGAACAAACGGGACGGAACGTAAAGATTTGTGCTCAGGAATCCTAAATTATCATGTAATTTTTATGCCTGTGTGATTATAGAAGAAGAGCTTTGTATCATACCCTGCTTTTTACTACCCAAAGGAGTCTTGAAGTAGCTTACAGCTACCTACCCTTCCTCTCCCCACAACGGAAACCCTGTGAGGTTGAAGAAGCGGAGAGAGCTCTGAAAGAACTGAGACTGGCCCAAGATCACCCAGCAAGCCTCATGTGCCTTTTTGTGGCTGACGATCACTTTCCTCTCCCTACAATAGGCACCTTGTGATGCAGGGGCTGAGGCAGTCCTGAGGGAACCAGGACTGACCCACGGTCACCCAGCAGTTCTCATATCCCTAAGGGGCTAACAATGGCCTTCCCTTCCTCTCCCCAAAGCAGGCACATTGTGAGGAAGGTGGGGCTGTGGGAGCTCTGAGAGAACTGGGACTGGCCCAAGGTCATCCAGCTAGCTGCATGTAGAGGAGGAGTGGGGAATCTAACCCAGCTCTCCAGATTAGAAACCCCTCTTCCCCCTCAACCTAGCCATCCTTCTACATCTGTTTACTCATTTCCTAGTCCTCCCAGTGCTTGTCCACCCTTCCCTGATTATGTTGGGTGGTTCCCACAGTGGGAAGTGTGGGTGCTTGGGGGGCTCACAATGAGGAGACAGGCAGCAGGGGAGTTCAGAGGGTGAAGGACAGTAGCGGCGGGCCCCACCAGAAGACTGGGCCTTGGCAGTTGTCCCATCTCAGGTTATGCTGACACCAGCCCTGCCTGGAGGTCAGTCCTCCCTAGGAGCGACCAGAAACTCTGTGGTTTTGTCATAGAGTTTCTGGAAATGTCTAGAGAGGTATGATGTCATTTCCAGATCTTTCCAGAAGTGATATCATGACAGTGCAGAGTGAGAGCCAGTTTGGTGTAGTGGTTAGGAGTGCGGACTTCTAATCTGGCACACCGGGTTCGATTATGCGCTCCCCCACATGCAGCCAGCTGGGTGACCTTGGGCTCGCCATGGCACTGATAAAACTGTTCTGACCGAGCGGTGATATCAGGGCTCTCTCGGCCTCACCCACCCCACAGGGTGTCTGTTGTGGGGAGAGGAAAGGGAAGGTGACTGTAAGCCGCTTTGAGCCTCCTTCGGGTAGGGAAAAGCGGCATATAAGAACCAACTCTCCTTCTTCTTCTTCTTCTTCTTCTTCTTCTGCAGAGGGCTGTCCCGTGCCTGGCAACACCGTACCTAGCACATCGGCTGGCTGAGGGAACAGATGTGCACAGTGGGAGAATGGACACAGAAAACATTTGATGAAAATTAAACCTGTCCCTGAATTTCTGTGACTGTTAACGCTTTGGAAGCCCTTCACGGAGACCTTCTTAATATGCATCTCTTTTTATTCAGAAACGGAACAGCAAAGGCTAACATGTTATTCCCTTCAGAGCCCGTAAGTATGGCAATGTTTATGAGACAAGCCGGCGCACTGGTTCCATTCGAGGATTTGTAAGACGAGCCAGCATAGTCTCAATGTGAACTCATTGGATCGCTGAGCCAAAATGCAGACTGTTTTCAATTCTGGGCAATTAGATAAGTGCGGAGGACAGGGAAATGGAAACATTTGGCTCACAACACTCCTCACAAGACATGAAGAAATAAGTAGAAGACAACCGTGTGGGGTGACTTTGCTCCTTCCCGCGAGCGCTCGTTCCTGAATTGTGCTAATTCAAAGAGCCTCCCTCATGCTCGAGTGCAGAGAAGAGCATTTAAACCTATTTAATGCCCTCTCATAGGCACTGGCGCAGGGTGGTAAGGCAGCCGACATGCTGTCTGAAGCTCTGACCATGAGGCTGGGAGTTTGATATCAGCAGCCGGCTCAAGGTTGACTCAGCCTTCCATCCTTCCGAGGTCAGGAAAATGAGTACCCAGCTTGCTGGGGGGGAAATGGTTTTGACTGGGGAAACCACCCTGTATTGAGTCTGCCAAGAAAACGCTAGAGGGCGTCACCCCAAGGGTCAGACATGACTCGGTGCTTGCACAGGGGATACCTTTACCTTTTACCATAGGCACAGGGCATCCAAAACCATATGGAGCACCCCAAAAGGCAAACTGTTTCCTTGTCTTTTTAATGTAGGTGACTTGGAGTTGCCAACTCCAGGGTAGCAAATTCCTGGATATTTGGGGGTGGGGCCTGGGATGGGACCCCATTGGGGCATAATGCCATAAAGCCATTTCCTCCAGGGGGAAGAAGAACTGTTTTTTGACATCAGGGGAAAGAACAGCTGGTATTTTATACCCCGCTTTTCACTTCCCAAAGCGGCTACAAACACCTCTCCTTTCCTCCCCCCACAACAGACACCCTGTGAGACAGATGACGGCTGAGAGAGCTCCAAGAGAACAGTCCTAAGTGAACTGTGGCTAGTCCAAGGACACCCAGCTGGCTACATATGTCGGGGAACGGCAGATGAGATTGTTACCTGCAAGTCATCAACATATAGGCTAAACTAGGATTTTATTCAGAAGGGTTTCCCATCTCCCCAATGCAAACCACACATTCTACTGCAGTTACAATCTGAGAATGCGTTGGAGGGAGGACACTATGACATTGTATCCCACTTGGGTTCCTGTCTTCCTCCATCTCCACCTCCAAATCTCCAGGACTTTGCCCAACTGGACTAGTAACCCTACACCCTTATCCCCTGGATGCGTTGGAGGGAAGACACTATGACATTGTATCCCACTTGGGTTCCTGTCTTCCTCCATCTCCACCCCCAAATCTCCAGAACTTTGCCCAACTGGACTAGTAACCCTACACCTTTATCTCCTGGATGCGTTGGAGGGAGGACACTATGACATTGTATCCCACTTGGGTCCCTGTCTTCCTCCATCTCCACCCCCAAATCTCCAGGACTTTGCCCAACTGGACTAGCAACCCTATACCCTTATCTCTTGGATGCATTGGAGGGAGGACACTATGACATTGTATCCCACTTGGGTCCCTGTCTTCCTCCATCTCCACCCCCAAATCTCCAGGACTTTGCCCAACTGGACTAGCAACCCTACACCCTTATCTCCTGTTGTTGGCCTTGGGGGACCTGGCAGCTTTCCTGGAGATTGACAAGGGTGGTCCACACTGCCAGAGAACAGAAGCAGATACCCGAGTAATTGTTATTTGCATGCGTAGGTTTTAACTCAAAGTTGCCTCTTATCAGACAGACTTAGCAGGTTCCCATAGGGCTTAAAGAACCCGGTTGAGCAGAAACAGACAATAAGAACTTTGAAGAAACAAGTGGATCTACATGGACGATTAAACTACCTCCAGCGTGCATTCAAACATTAATTTTAAAATAGGATGTTTCTGGAGCACAGCTGGTCTCCCCAGCCAGATGTGTTTAAGAGATCTCTTTATAACCAAACATTGGCTGGAGGCGATTTCCTAATCATACCGCCTTCGGCATAACTCTGATATCCATTGGTATCTGAGATGCATTTCTGCCTGTTGTCCTCTTCTCCTTAGATAGGACGAACATCGTCCCAAAACATCGACTTTTCATGGTGGCGTGCACGTCTCACATCTAGCCTAGCATTTGCATTGTGGCAGGAATGTCTCACCATCTTTGGCTGCTTTCCTCTGAAGGCTGAGGCCAGCTTTGTGGAAGAAGAGCCCTAATGCACAGGCTTGTAGAAGCCAACAGTACTGGCGGGGCTGTGTTTTCTGCACGATTCCCTTGGATGGGAGGTTTGAGTGGGAAGGAAAACTGGCTCTCGGAGAAAACCATGTCCAAACTCCCACACGTGGTCTGGAGCAACATCTCAGGGCCTTCCCATTGTTCTCTTGAGTCCCTCTGGGATTCTGCATGCCAAACAGAGTTGGAAAATCCAGCGTTCTTATTTCACACAGATGCACGCAATCATGTTCGATTCCTCTGACACCACTCGGAGGAGGATGCGGAGAACGTGAATCTGCCGAGACGTTTTATACTTTCCTTCTCGCACTGCAGTCCTGACATGGCACATGGTTTGTTTGTGTTATGTGCCGTCAAGTCACTTCCAACTTCTGGCGACCCTATGACTTGACAACCACCTCCCAAATGGCCTGTCATGAACAGTCTTGCTCACGTTTTACCAAATAAGGGCTGTGGCTTAGAATCATAGAGTTGGAAGGGACCTTTGGGGTCACCTAGTCCAGTCCTCAAGAGCCTCTTGTGGCGCAGAGTTGTAAGGCAGCAGACATGCAGTCTGAACACTCTGCCCATGAGGCTGGGAGTTCGATCCCAGCAGCCGGCTCAAGGTTGACTCAGCCTTCCATCCTTCCGAGGTCGGTAAAATGAGTATCCAGCTTGCTGCTTGGGGGTAAACGGTAATGACTGGGGAAGGCCCTGGCAAACCACCCCGTATTGAGTCTGCCATGAAAACGCTAGAGGGTGTCAGCCCAAGGGTCAGACATGACTCGGTGCTTGCACAGGGGATACCTTTACCTTTTACCTAGTCCAGTCCTCTGCAGAATGCAGGAAATTCACAACAACCTGACCACCACAGTGATCCCAATTCCTCGCCCAGATGATGCCCCCACTCTCTCCAACCAGAATCCCTGGATAGTTTGGCTTGGAAGAAATTAGCCTCCTGATCCCAAAGTGATGATCATAGAATCATAGAGTTGGAAGGAACCTCCTGGGCCATCTAGTCCACTCCCCTGCACTATGCAGGACACTCACATCCCCACTGTAACCTGCCACCCCCTTGAGCCTTTACAGAATCAGCCTCTCCATCAGATGGCTATCCAGCTTCTGTTTAAAAATTTCCGAAGATGGAGATCAGTAATCAGCATTTCCCTGGGCATGCAAGAAAGGGCCACAAGAGCCAAGCGCTGAGTCAGCCCTTCCTGCCCACCCACTTACAATCTGCCTAGGTTCACAGAATCAGCGTTTCTGTCAGATGGCTCTCTATCCTCCGCTTAGAAACAACCAAAGAAGGAGAACACAGCACTTCCCAAGGAAGCTTGTTCCACTTCCTGGAGTGATTATCCTGGGTCTTCCTCTTTTCCTGCAGCCTTCCAACTTTTCCCAGCATTATTGTCTTTTCCAGCGATTCTTATCTTCTCATAATGTGACCAAAGTACAATAGCCTCAGTTTAGCCATTTCAGCTTTTAAAGATAATTTGAGCTTGATTTGATCTATAGTCCATTTTATTTGTCCTTTTGGTGGACCACGATATCCGTAAAGCTCTCATCTAACCCTACATTTCAAATGAATCCACTTTCTTCCCGGCAGTCCAGATTGCATACCCATACATGGTAATGGGGCTTGAATTATGGTTTGAATTAGCATGATTTTGGTTGCCAGAGACCCATCCCTATGCTGAAGAATCTTTTCTAGCTTTAGTCATAAACATAATGAGTGATATTATGAGGAGGGCCAAAACTAATCTCCTGTGATTACTTTATAATGATTATTACCAGATAATGCATTTTAAATTTTGCACTTAATGCTTTCAACAGTCCCATTTAAAAGCTGCATTGACAACAAGGAAGAGATTTTAGAAGGAGGAGCAGGAGGAGGAGGAGGAGGAATTGGTTCTTATATTACACTTTTCTTTACCCAAAGGCGTCTCAAAGTGGCTTATAATCACCTTCCCTTTCCCCACAACAGACACCTTGTGAGGTAGGTGAGGCTGAAAGAGTCCTGATATTACTGAAAATAGTTGGTTCTTATATGCTGCTTTTCTCTGCCTGAAGGAATCTCAAAACAGCTTCCATTCACCTTCCCTTTCCCCACAACAGACACCCTGTGAGGTGGGTGAGGCTGAGAGAGCCCTGATATTACAGAAGAAGAAGAGTTGGTTCTTGTATGCCACTTTTTACTGCCTGAAGGAGTCTCAAAGCAGCTTACAGTCACCTTCTCTTTCCTCTCCCCACAACAGACACCCTGGGAGGTGGATGAGGCTAAGAGAGCCCTGATATTCCTGCTCGGTCAGAGCAGCTTTATCAGTGTGAGCCCAAGGTCACCCAGCAGGCTGCATGTGGTAGAATGGAGGATCAAACCTGGCTCTTAACCATGACACCAAGCTGGCTCTTATTTCTTAATATTTCCTTAATGAAGATACAGATAACTCTTGTCAGGGAGGGGCTTTGGCTCACTGGTAGAATGTTTAGTGTCTGGGAGAACCCTCCCCCCATCCTTTTTGAGACTGGGAGCCCCTTTGAAATTTTGAGAGGGCATGATGAGCACTGTCCCAAAATGGCTGCCCTGAGAGGTGGAGGCAAACTCAAAGGAGCTGTCCCTGGAGGTGGAGCCAAAGGCAACACCTCCCTATTTACTTTGCAAAAGAGCTTCTGGAGGAAGGATGAATAAAACCATGCCGAATAAAGAAATACATAAATAGGAAGTCCCTAGAATCTTTATTTAGGAACGTAGCCCTTATCTGGCTGAGAGTCAGTGAGCAGTGAACCCCGAGATGCTTGTCTACTTGGTGTAAGGCATGAGTTGCTCTCATTCTCCTGGGACCGCTTTCCTGTCAGGAGATCTATCAAAGAAGCAGAAAGCAGTGGCTGGAACTAATGAGGGTCACGGCTGAAGATCAAGCTTGCTCTTAACATCCACCGAGGTGGGTATAGCTCAGAAATCACTGTAAGGACAAAGGACTCAGGCACCAGAAAAGATGTGAAACGACATTGTCCCTTATGAAAAATCATTATGGATATCTTCATGCAAATATAGACCGTCATCCTCAAGGCACGAAGCTGGCCCAGCTGCCTGGATCATTCCTGAATTCAGAATCCCCTAGAATTGTAGGCTGTATTTCCAGATGCAAGGGTTTAGCAACGCTTCTTTGCTATGCATCCCTGCGTTGATTTATGATGTCGGCTGAACATTAGCGACACCAATTTTATCCTACGCTGGTTACAGAATGACTCTCTCTTGTCTTGTAATATTCCCCTCCTCGGTTCTGAGCTGTTGAAAGCCTTTTAAGCATCAGCGATAACGAAAATTGGGCAGGTCTGGAGGCGGCACAGTTTGTGACACAGTAAGAAATTGAAGGAGAGAGCAGGAGGAAGTCTCTGGACTCTGTAAAGAGCATGAGCAAAATGGAGAGATCTCCACTTCCTTCTAGGCTTCGCAACACTGCCTAATCAAAGGCTGAGGGATTTGGGGGATTCATTTCTGGGGGCGATGGAGTTTTGGAATGATGTGAGGTCACTTCCTGGGGATGCTCTAGGAATTTCCTTAGGCTCTATCGTAAAGACTAGGGTGGTACCATTTTGTTAATCTGGTATTTCCCCTTTTTGGGTTTTTTGGACCCAATGTTGTGTATGTGTGTGTTTCTGGAAAATCCCAGATTCCAATACTGGTATGGTAGTCAGATCTGGAATTTTTCAGAAATCCCATTTTTCTTCAGGTTCAGTAGACCTGAGAAGGAAAATACCAGTTTGAATCATACTGCAGGAGAAAAAGACAGCCGAAGGATCAGCTGTGCCAAGTGGAGCTGACTGTTCCCACTGGCTTGGCTTGGAACCTCCCCATAGCTTGCAGATACTGGGGCCAGGTTATCCTGCAACACAGTTTAAATTGCTTTGCAGAAGACATCCCAACGATGAACTGCATGCTGTGGGGAGGTTCCAGTCTTAGACAGCTTGAAGAGTCTGCTCCCCCCAGCACAGCTGATCCTTGGACTGTCTTCTTCACTGTTGAGAAACCCCTGAAACCCTCTTCAGGGATGACATTTCTTTAGATGAAGACTGCCAGTTCCAGAGGCAGTCACCACCTAATGCCAATATAGCAAAAAATAAACCATCCACTGCAATGTCTGATTCTTGAGTATGGAAATATCTCCCCCCAAAATATTATATGTATGGTACTGTTGGTTGAAGCCCCAAGGCACAAATCCTAACATCATTGCTTCAAAGCAAGGCCTGGTGGCACCGTGCCAACATCCTCAAGTGTGTTTGTGTTTAGGCATTGCTACACAGCTGCTGTGTTTGGTTCCTTATGCCAACCACATTGTCAACATGTGCTTTCCATTGGCCCTATCACTCCGAGTTAATTTGCATGAGAATCTCTCCGTTGGTCTATTCCTAGATGAATGGGATCCTGACACATACGTCCCATTGGCCCAATTGCTTCTCAGGAAATAATTATACACTGAAACCAGTTGTCGGACAACTCTGGGATCACAGAAACAGATGACATTCTTGGGTGCTGATCAGAATTAAGAAAAAGTAAACAGCTCAAGCTGAAAAACCCAACATCGGCCTGTCTGTGCGATTTCATTGGATGTTCTTGTGTCTGACGGACGTGGGATGAGATGGATTTTCCCAAACAACCTGACTGCAACAGCACAGCATAGAATGGAGAAATAGGATTATAAGGGCTTGCCCACATGCGTTACATTACCGTCAGAGGTAGACTGCATTTGCATATAGTGATTCTGTTTGACTGTCTTACCCTAATGGCCACTGATAGATCAATCCCTTCTAAATTTATCTGATCTGTTAAAAGCTATCTCAAGTATCAGTCACACAATTTTGGGAATGCTATCAGACCAGTGATTGCCATGACTGGGCTATGCATGAGCCTTTGAAGCATTACATGGAGAACAGGGTAAACATCATCTGTGAATAGGGATGCCAGTCTCCAGACTCAAGAGATCAGTTCCCCTGCAGAAAATGGTTCCTTGGGGGGGGGGGTGGACTCCATAAGCATTATACTCCACTGAGGTCCCTCCCCACCCCAAATCCCACCCACTCCTGGCTCCAGCCCCAAAGTCTCCTGGTGATTCCCAGCCAAGAGCTCCCCCTTGGACTGCTGTCCTCTTCTGATACATTCTTCTTTAACTCAAGAGAAATCTGGACAGACAGCAATTAGAAGTCAGTTTGTAGCTACTTAGAGCTCAAAGGAGTCATCACCACTTGACACAGCAAACTCTGTAAGCTCTCTGCACGCAGTAGTCTCCCTGCCAAAAATCTATCATCAACCAAATTACGACTGCCAGGTCTGGCGCTGGGTCTTGTCCTCGCCTGCCGCCTAAGCAAATGAACAAGCCAACGAACCAAATCTCAGAGCTGACAGACTAAATGTTGCCGAGGAACGGAAACAAAGGAAGATTTCAACAAGAAGATGATTTTGGAGACAAAGTAAGAGACTTCTATTTGTACATCAAACTCTCAGGCTTGCATAGAGAAGAAGACGATAGAGAAATCACCGGATGGAACTTATTGCCAGTCAACAAAATGCACTGTGGCAAGATGTGCTGGAGGCCACCAGCTTAGATGGCAAGTTATGGCGGAAAGGCCTACCAGTGGCTACTAATCATATGCTATCAGTGGAACCTCTATGTTTAGTAGCAGTTTACCTCTGGAGAACAGACGCTGGGATTGGAAAAAGGAGGAGGCCTTGTTCGTCAATGTCAAATATGGACCATAAGCCTCAGGGAGGGGAGGTTGCCAATTTGGGAAGTATTTAGAAACTGGGGCAGCCAACTCTGGGCAGCCAACAGAGTGAATTTATGATTTAATGTAGCCCCTTTCCCCCACTTGTATTGAAAGCCAGCAGAGTGTTGTTTGTATGATTCTGAATATGACCCAAGACTTGTCCCTGAAGCCCTTAAGAAACTGGTGCACAGCAAAAAGGGATCAAACCCGATGAAGATTGGGCAATGGGTCTCATTGGATGTTTGCCTGAGATCTTAGCTTCCTATGAATATATCATCCATGTACCTATATTTGAGAAACACAGGATTTGATTTCTCTGACATACTCTTTTACTTGTTACTTGGTGGGCATCTGATGATGAGGGTGCATATCTAGAAGGCAGCAGTGAGATTAAAAAAAACACAGTTGGACTCATTGAATGAGATGGGTATAGTGAGAGCCAGCTCAGAGTAGTGGTTAAGAGCAGCAGCCTTTAATCTGATGAGCTGGGTTTGATTCCCCACTCCTCCACATGCAGCCAGTTTGGCAACCTTGGGCCAGTCACAGTTCTCCCAGAGGACTCTCAGCACCACCTACATCACATGGTGTCTATTGTGGAGAGGAAGGGAAGGTGATTTGAGACTCCTTCTGGTAATAAAAAGTGGGGTACAAAAAAAAAACAGGACTACTTCTTAATTCTGACTTGGCAGGGGATGCCCTTATGTTGACCTGTCTGTACATTTTGCAGCCATTGGTTGAGTATGGAAAGTTAAATTTGAAGGCTCAAAGCATGATGTGGAGCAGGGTTCCCCAACATGGTGCTATGGAGCCCACTAGTACTTCCCTTGGCACCCCCCAAGCTTTTCAGAAAGTGGGCATAGCCCTTGTAAGTCAGGGCTTTGGTGGGTTTGCTCTCCTAACAAAAGGGGATTCCACTGGAGGATTAGAAAGATGGGTAAACATCCGGGCTTTCTTTAGACTGTGAGTGGTTTCATTTCCACTTCAGGCTTTTCTCATTCCTAGGAGGCGTGAGGAGGCAGGTATTCCATTTGTCTCCACCTCTTGTAGCAGCCATTTTTTGATTTGGCTCCACCTCTTTTGGCAGACATTTTGGGGTGGTGTTTACACCCCCTCTCAAAATTCCCAGGCCCCAAAAGGTTGGAGATTCTTGAAACAGAGTCTAACTTCGCCCACTTATGCTTCACAAGTATCAAAGCCCATTTTAAAAATGGGCTTTGAAAGGGGGGTAGGCAGGAAGGCATGAGAGGGTGGCCGTGGCTCCCTTTGGGCTAAAGGAACCCCCCACACTGGCAGCGACAGAGCTTTGTGGCCTGCAGGGAGACTCCAAACTCCCCCCTCCCCGGCTCCCTCTCTGCAGGAGTGTACCTGCCTCTCTCCTCGTGGGTGACAATGGAGGCCACAACCACTTCTAGCAGGCAAGGAGGGAGGGTGGGAGCTGGAAGGGGAGGACCAATCAGGGTGGACCTGGATGGACAGGGCCCTGGACAGTCTCCTCCCAGGAGGCTGTTTCCCAAATACAAGGAAGCGAAATAGTGTTAAGGATATCGATCAGGAGGGCTATAGGAAAAATCTTGGGAGTAGAAGAATGATATATCTCTAGCCCAAAGTACATATTTTATGTGTTGTCCTTATAAAGAAGTTCAAAGCAGGTACCTTATCTTACGCAAGACATCCCTTTGGAATTGGCAAGATTAATATGCCTTGCAATAAGAAATTCATTACTGATATCTCTCAAAATTCAGCACTATTTCACTGGAGACAGAAGACTAATTCTATGCTAATATACAAGTCGCCGGAGTGATTCCAAGGCCGGTGAGTCACTGAAGAAGTTGGGCTCAGGTAATTTATCTTGATGTATATCAGAGCAATTCTCCTTGCTATCTACAAATAAATGATGCAAAATATAATGAAACTATCTGTAATGCTCCTGATACAGGCCAAAACGTAAATCATTCTATACAGGATACATTTTTGTTCTTCCCTTCCAATATGGCTCCTTCTGGCCGCACTGTGTATAACATTCAGAGGAGTGCTTTCTTAAATGTGACCAATGCTCCTTGGATAAACAGCCTAGCGAATTGTTTCATTATGCTGTGGAAAAATTGGTCTTGTCTAAATATTATTTCAATGTCTTTCACATTGGCTGACCATCGTTGTTGTTGTTTTACACATCTCAGCCACCCACTGAAGTCAGTGGGAAAGCTTCCAAAAGAAAAAAGAAGAAATAGAAGAG
The DNA here is from genome assembly GCF_049243985.1 of Paroedura picta. Lineage (NCBI taxonomy): Eukaryota > Metazoa > Chordata > Lepidosauria > Squamata > Gekkonidae > Paroedura > Paroedura picta. The sequence continues at coordinate 23,085,330 of NC_135370.1, read as the reverse complement.
GAGGAGGAACTGTTTTTTTTGTACTCTGCTATTTACTGTGCAAAGGAGTCCCAAAGCAAGCTTGAGATCCCTTACCCTTCATCTCCCCCACAACAAACATCCTGTGAAGTTGAGAGAGCTCTGAGAGAACAGTCACTGGCTCAAGGTCACCCAGCAGGCCTCATGCATCTCAAAGCAGCTCACAATCTCCTTCCCTTCCTCTCCCCAAACAGATGCAATGTGAGGTAGGCAAGGCTGAGAGAGCTCTGAGAGAACTGGGTCTGGCCCAAGGTCACCCAGCTGGGTGCATGGGGAGGAGTGGGGAATCAAACCCGGATCTCGAGATTAGAGGTCGCTGCTCTTAACCACTGCACCAAGTTGGTGCAGTATCAGAGTCAAGAAGTTTTAATTGATTCCTTCTTCATGCCAATGTGGTCACACTGAATTCATGAAATGAAGGGGAAACATTTGTTAGATTGCATAGTTTGCATGCACAGACTGACCCAAGCTTCCTTCTTACTAAATGCTGACATGCTTTCAAATGACATGCTCCCAAATTGATCATTTTCCCATGGAGCTATTAGGGTTGGTCCACTACTTTAGCAATGCTTCCTCTTTATCTCATGAATTCAGAACTAGGCATGCGCAAGGAGACAAAAAATGTGGACAGGTTTTGATTCTGTTCGAATCGATTCATCCGAATCACCTATAGTGCAGCTTTGATTCGGCCTAGCCATTGAAACCAATGGCGCTATTTAAGTCAATGGGGGGGGGGGACAACGACAGGGGGTTGAGGTAGTGGTACCAAACTTCCAGCGTAGCTATGGGAACCTTCTCAAAAGAATCCCCGAATTGCAAAACGATTGCACCAGGGGATCCAATTCTTCAGCCGGATCGCAACGCCCATGCCTATTCAGAACTGCTGCATAGGAGTGTGGGAGGATCCAAGTTTCTGTACATGCTCCGAAGCGCTCTGATGCATGTTGGCTTCCTCATTCATCAGCCACATCCGTGGCAGATCCCCATATGCAGAGGCACTCTCAGGAAGTCATCTCAGAAGCCAGACTTGGGGGGGGGGGAGAACATGTCGGAAACAGGATTAGCCTGCAGAGGAAGGCTCTGATTTCCCTAATGTCAGAGAAGAGCCAACAAGCTGGGAGCTGTTTTGTCAAACTAAAGAGAGAACAAAGAGACACGACTAAAGGACTGAGCAAATTCTCATTCTTGCATTTAACATTCCCCCCCTCCCTTAATTACAGTGTTCACTCAACATAAAACCTTGGAAAATGGAAGCGGCTTATTAACTAACGCGAAAGGAATCTCCTGTGCTTTGTCGCGTTAGAGGCGGCCAACACCATGCCGTGGTTGAACCAGACCCAAAGTAAATCTAAGCAATGACTCCAAGGAAGATTGTATCATGTTTTCCATTGTCGCTGGGACATGAAACAGCCCTGTTTTTCAAATCAAGGAAATCGGAGCTGGCTTGATTGATGCTGAGGATATTAAAAAAAAAAAATCCAAATTCTTTCCCCTCTGGGACAGGACAGAATTGTGCCATGTAAATAATTATTCCTATGAAATCTTGTTTTGGATAAAAAACATGCAACACTGAAGGATGCATTGTTTTTCTAGAAGAGACTGCAGTTTTCACCAAAGAAGACCAAAAATCCCCTAAGAAAAGCTTTCCCTTCCACTCCCTGGGGCTGAGAGAGCTCTAAGAGAATGGCTCTGCAAGAACAGTCCTAAGAGAACAGTGACTAGCCCAAGGTCATCCAGCTGGCTGCACGTGGCGGATTTGAACCTGGTTCTCCAAATTAGAGTTTGAGGTAGGGATGGACTTCAAGGAGTATATTGGCATAGTGTTCACCCTTCAAAGTGGCCATATTCTCTAGGGGAAGGGATCTCTGTTCCTTGGAGTTCTGTTGACATCCTGGAAGATCTCCAGCCAGGTTTGCATCCCTCCAGAACTCTTCCTTTCCCCTTGAAATTGTCTGGCATAGCACATTGCCACTGCTGTTGTTCTGTGCATTTCTGGGGGTCGTAGCTGGTGGTGCTGACGTCACACCGGTCATTGTCTCCCAGTGGATGTTACCAGGATCATAACCCGAAAGAGATTCCACATCTCTTACGCAACCTCTAGTTCGATCCACAAAACTCTACTGAGAAATCTTCATTGTGCCTCTTCGTCACCCATCACTCATGTAAAAAGGAGAGCCAGTTTGGTGTAGTGGTTAGGAGTGCGGACTTCTAATCTGGCACGCCTGGTTCGATTCTGCACTCCCCCACATGCAACCAGCTGGGTGACATTGGGCTCGCCACGGCACTGATAAAACTGTTCTGACCAGGCAGTGATATCAGGGCTCTCTCAGCCTCACCGACCTCACAGGGTGTCTGTTGTGGGGAGAGGAATGGGAAGGTGAATGTAAGCCGCTTTGAGCCTCCTTCGGGTAGGGGAAAGCGGCATATAAGAACCAACTCTTCTTCTTCTTCTTCTTTATTTCATCAAGATGTGACTCCAAAGTCAAAGAGGATGCCAAGCAGACGTTAATTAAGATCTCTGGATCATGAGAAATGGCTTATTGCTCTGGCACCAGAGATTGTAATTTAAAAGTGCCAGAGGGGAATGAGCCAAATTAATCACAACATGCTTAGAACTCAGCGGCGTAGGGAATGACAAGAGTGAAATCAGGACTCTTCCTACAGTATTTCCTTCTGTTACAAAGGGCTGCGAAACCGCAGAATTGTAAGTAATATGTCCGGGATTAGTTCTGTAGATGGATTGCATTATAGTTCTTCAGTTCTTCTGTGCGGCTCTCCAGGGTAGTGAGCGTAAGGCTTTGGGGGATGGGACCAGATCCATGGAGGACCATATGACTGGGAGTCAAGGTGATGTCATGGTTAGAGCAGTGGACTTGGATTTGGACTGGGGTTTAGTGTGGCGTAGTGGTTAAGAATGGGGGAACCTTTTGCCTCAGCAACACCCGGACTGGACTCCATTCAACTGGACTTCATCAACAAGAGGACCTCACACAATAGCTCCAAATATCACACAAGAGAAGACTGCCACAGTAGGTTGTACCAATTGCATATGATGTGGTTTATCTCCTCTGTACATGTAGCCTGATACCGGCAGAACTTGGAAGCTAAGCAGGGTGGGCCCTGGTTAACATTTGAATGGCAGGCCACCAAGGATGTCCAGGGTCACTACGCGACGGTAGGCAATGAAAAACTGCCTCTGAACGTCTCTAGTCTTGAAAAAACGACAGGGTCTCCATAAGTTGACTGCAACCTGGTTGGTTGCACATCCCACCACAACCACCTTGCTCAGCCTTTCCCAACTTTTGACCATGGAGGCACACCTGATTTTTTTTTCAGGCTTCAAAGCATACAGGAAGTGATGTCAGCTTGCCATGCCTCCCTGCCATGTGACCCAGAAATGATGTCCCCCAGATGGAGCCATTGCTTCATTAGCAGGTTTTCTGCCACAGATGATGGAACAGGACACCTGGGATCAGCTGTCCATGTGAAGCCCATCGATAAGTAGTTTTCACTGTAAATATGGGAATTTTTTTTGGAGTAGCAGAAGACTCCTCTGCCACCCCTGAATTAAAACAAAAATGAAGGAAAAACCCCAGCTCTCGCCCACCTCCAACCGCCAAGGAAGGCCTCACTTCACGTGACTCCAGGTGCCGCCAACAACACAGGTCAACAAAGTGGTAGGAGCATTGGCTGGTTTGAATGGCCAAGGCTCACCCCCTTCCAGGCCCATCATTGACCGCTTCGGGAGGGGGCGGGTCAATGTGCCCATATAAGGGAGTTTAAAAAAAATTAATGTGAGGAAGAAGAAAAGCTGGTTTTTTATACTCCTTTTCACTGCCTAAAGGAGTTCCAAAGTGCCTCTCCCCTCAACAGACAACCCACAAGGTAGGTGGGGCTGAGAGCGCTATATGAGAACAACTCTGAGAGAACTGTGACTAGCCCAGGGTCACCCAGCTAGCTGCATGTGGAGAAGGACTGGGGAATCGAACCTGGTTCTTCAGATTGGAGTCTGCCACTCTTAACCACAACACCACCCTGGCTGCATTAAAAAGATAAAGGTATCCCCTGTGCAAGCACCGAGTCACGTCTGACCCTTGGGGTGACGCCCTCTAGTGTTTTCATGGCAGACTCAATACGGGGTGGTTTGCCATCCCCTTCCCCAGTCATTACCGTTTACCCCCCAGCAAGCTGGGTACTCATTTTACCGACCTCGGAAGGATGGAAGGCTGAGTCAACCTTGAGCCGGCTGCTGGGATTGAACTCCCAGCCTCATGGGCATAGCTTCAGACAGCATGTCTGCTGCCTTACCACTCTGCGCCACAAGAGGCTCATTCTGGCTGCATTAGTTATTAATAATAATAAGTTTAAAATCCCAACACTTTGAGGTGCACCTTGATTGCACCAACAACATGCCCTTGTGCCATGACACACCGGTTGAGAATAGCAGGATAGACCAGAGATAAAGAAATGGTCTCCCTTTTAAAGAGATTTAGAAGAGGAAAAGTTGATAAGAATTTATAGGGGAGAGGCAGTGACTCAGTGGCACAGCATCTGCTTAGCACACGGAAAGTCCCAGGTTCAATGGCTGTCATCTCCAGTTTAAAGAGGAACAGGCTGGAGGTGATGTCAAAGACCTCTACTTAAGCTCCTGGGGGTGGAGCTTGAGGATGGGGGGGGGGGGACTCTGATGGGTTATAATGCCATAAAACCCACCTTTCAAAGCTGCACTTTTCTCCAGGTCATCTGGAGACCTGTTTTATGCCCAAGAGATCTCCAGCCACCGCCTGCAAATTAGCAATCCCCTTTGGAAGGATTTCACCCACTTCAACTTAACTTTCTGCATTAGCAGGATCCACGGACTCAGAAGGAGTCTTCCGCTATGCTGCAGCTGGAGCTTGGCCCTATGCCAGCCTTTCTCAATTTCTTTACCGTTGAGAAACTCCTGAAACATTCTTCAGGCTTTGAGAAGCCCCAGAAGTGGTGCAATCGTGCAGAAAATGGCTGGGAAGCACAGGTTGCAAATGCTGAGTAACTCCGTGGCTGATGACACAGGGGCTATGGCTCAGTGGTAGAGATCCTGCCTGGTATGCAGGAGGTCCCAGGTTCAATCCCTGGCCTCTCCAGTTAAATGGGCTGGACAGTAGGTGATGTGAAAGCCCTCTCACTGAAATGCTGGAGAGCTGCGTAGAAAGTGCTGACCTGGGTGGGCCAAGGATCTGATGCAGTTAATGAAGATTCACGTGTCCAAAAGCAAAATCGGAAGATGCTCAGATCCCTCATTTGGGTTGTCCCCTCCAGAGGGGAATGGGTCCCTGAAGTCTAGAGACCAGCTGTCGTTCCAGGAGACCTCCCCCACCCCCAGTAGGCTGGCAACCCTATTGGGGGGAAGGATTGTGCCTTGGTGGTTGCCTTGAATCCATCGGGCTGTTCAGACCCAGGGCGGCCGAGCCTTAAAAGGCCTCAAGACCATTTTCTTTTGCAGCCGACCCCTCCTGCGCTGCGTCGTTCGGTAACCGTTTGCCTACATAAGGTATCCATTGTTCCCATCACTTTACAGCTCGGGCAGACATGCCAAAAGTGACAGCATGAAAAGTAAACTGTCGTTAAATTAAATTTCACAGGGCCCGAGAAGTGTAAGAGCATGTGTCAGGAGCTTGAACAGCAATTCAGAGGAAGTGGGGGATGTTTATGGTGGCTTCGTGTGCCACGGCCTGACGTAGCCTTCAGATTTCTGACCCTGCTGTAATTTGCTTTTCTCTTGATTCTGTCTAGATCTGGCTTTCCTGAATCCACCTTACAGCTTCCCAGATGGAAAAATGTTATCTGGATCGACACATTAACACACCGAACCAAAAAGAAACTTAAGAGAAGCCATGTTGGATCAGGCCATTGGCCTGTCCAGTTGAACACTCTGGGTCATACAGTGGCCAAAACCCAGGTGCTGTCAGGAGGTCCATCAGCAGGGACAGAATTCGAGAGGCCCTCTCAGTGTTGCCCCCAAGCACCAAGAAGACAGAGCATCACTGCCCCAGATAGTAGAACATGAGGGAAGCCATGCTGGATCAGACCAATGACCCTTCCAGTCCAGCACTCTGTCACACAGTGGCCAAAACCCAGGTGCCATCAAGAGGTCCACCAGCCAGGGCAGAACTCCCGAAGCATTCCCATTGCTTTCTCTCAAAGCACCAAGAATACAGAGCAGCACTGCCCCACATATAAGAAGGCCGACTTAGAACACCTCCTAGACGCCTCCCCATGACTGAAAGAATTAACCTACCAATGTTACTGTTAACTGTTATTTATATTATAATGTGGATTTGTAATCTTTTGATGCTTTGAAAGTTGCTTTGATGTTACAGTCTGTTTATCGTTCCATGTAAGTTATATAATGTTCAATGTAAACCAGCTTGGTGTAGTGGTTAGGAGGGCGGACTTCTGGCGAGCCAGGTTCGATTCTGCACTCCCCCACATGCAACCAGCCGGGTGACCTTGGGCTCGCCACAGTACTGATAAAACTGTTCTGACCGAGCAGTGATATCAGCGCTCTCTCAGCCTCACCCACCCCACAGGGTGCCTGTTGTGGGGAGAGGAAAGGGAAGGTGACTGTAAGCCGCTTTGAGCCTCCTTTGGGGAGAGAAAAGCAGCATATAAGGACCAACTCTTCTTCTTCTAAACTGCCCAGAGCTGCAAAGAAATGGGTGATATAGAAATCTAAATAAATAAATAAGAACACAAGAGAAGCCATGTTGGATCAGGCCAATGTCCCATCCAGTCACATAGTGGGCAAAATCCGGAGACCAACTGGAAGTCCACCAGTGGGGCTAGCTGCCTTATACTGAATCAGATAGTTGGCCCAAAATAAGGATTGTCAGTTCATACTGACAGTGGTTGTCTAGGGCAGGGGTAGTCAAAATGCGGCCCTCCAGATGTCCATGGACTACAATTCCCATGAGCCCCTGCCAGTGAACGCTGGCAGGGGCTCATGGGAATTATAGTCCATGGACATCTGGAGGGCCGCAGTTTGACTACCTATGGTCTAGGGTCTCAAGCAGAGATCTGTCACATTGGCTACCACCTGATCCTTTTGACTGGAGATGAATTGGGAATCTTCTGCAAGCCAAACAGAAACACCAAGGCATGGCCTCTCCCCAAGAGAATCATCATCATCTGATACATAAATATAGAATCCACAAATCTTCATGGAATCTATAATATAGAATGTATCTAGAATCCATATTAATTTGAATTGTCAAGTTATTACACCAATTAACAAAACCTTCAAAGGTGTCATCATTCTTTAGGCCCTGCCACTATCGTATTGGCAACTCATTTCCTTTCCTTCAGCCCACAAGATACAGGAGAAAGAGAATCAGGGAAAGATTAAGAACATAAGAGAAGCTTTGTGGGATCAGGCCAATGGCCCTTCCAGGCCAACACTCTGCGTCAGTGTGGACAAAACCTTCAGGAGGTCCACCAGCAGGGCCAGAAGTCCAGAAGCCCTCCCATTGTTGCTCCCCAAACACCAAGAACACAGAGCTTCACTGCCCCCAAACAGCAGAACCTAAGAGAGGCCATGTTGAATCAGGCCAGTAGCCCATCCAGTCCAACACTTTGAGTCACACCATGGCCAAAACCCAGGTGCCCTCAGGAAGTCCACCAATGGGGCCAGATTCCTGAGAACCTAAGCATTTCTCAGGTGCTAACTCATGACCAACAACACATTTCTGAACAAGTTGTGCACCTGCCCAGAAGGTCTTCTCCTTGGCCACTGGAAATCTGACTGGCTGGACAGATTAAAACAAGCCACCAAGAGCCAGCTCGGTGTTGTGGTTAAGAGCGGTGGCTTGTAAACTGGAGATCCGGGGTGTAAACTGGAGATTCCCTGCTCCTCCACATGAACTCAGCTGGCCTTGGGCTAGTCAGAGTTCTGTTAAAACTGTTCTTGCAGAGCAGTTTTGTCAGAGCTCTCTCGGCCCCACCTGCCTCACAGGGCGCCTATTGTGGGAAGAGGAGGGGAAGGCAATCATCAGCTGCTCTGAGACTCCTTTGGGGACTGAAAGGTAAAGGTAAAGGTATCCCCTGTGCAAGCACCGAGTCATGTCTGACCCTTGGGGTGACGCCCTCCAGCGTTTTCATGGCAGACTCAATACGGGGTGGTTTGCCAGTGCCTTCCCCAGTCATGACCGTTTACCCCCCAGCAAGCTGGGTACTCATTTTACCGACCTCAGAAGGATGGAAGGCTGAGTCAACCTTGAGCCGGCTGCTGGGATCGAACTCCCAGCCTCATGGGCAAAGCTTTCAGACGGCTGCCTTACCACTCTGCGCCACAAGAGGCTCTTGTGGGACTGAAAAGCGGGGTGTAAAAACCAACTGTATTTCTTCTTCCAAGGTTGTTTAAGCGGCGGGTGCCACAAATGTCCTGGCTTTATTCTCTCCCACATCTTTCCTAGTACATTTTAAAAATTACCACTCTTCTTCCCAGCACTCAGTCTTTCTTTCTTTGTGTGTGTGTGTGAAGGGGGGGGGGTGCCGCCTTTTGAGGCAGCAGTTTTGTATCTGGCTCCACCTCCTGCGGCAGCAGTTTGGTGGCTGGCTCCACCTCCTGCGGCAGCCATTTTGTGGTTCCACCCACTGCCCTGTGTCAGATCTCCCAAGGTCCCCAGAGGCTCAAAAAGCAGGGAGACGCCTGCCTTGTGCTTCACTGAGCCATGGAAAGGGATGGGAATTCTGCCAGCAACAAAGAAATCTGCTAAGGAGATGACAGCCCTGAGCCAACATTATTAAAGCAGGAGCAAGAATAGCCTTGCCAGGGAAAAAGAAACTTCACCTTCATCTCTCCTTCGTTGCAATACAGCAATGAAAGCCCCCCCCCCCCCGCCGCCTCCCACCCTTCACTCTGCATACTCCTAGCAAATATTTAATGGGTTTTGGTCTCCAGTCAAAACCCACATATGGAAACCTCGCAAGGCGAAGGTAATGGTCTCGTTCCCATCACCCCCACAGGTTATGAAACTGGCTTCGTTTTCGGGAACTCCTCAGAAAAGACCGTGGAGACCCTCAACCTTAATTTAGACCCAGACATTCACAGGAAACCGTGGACAACGCTCCCTCCGCTCCACAAGCCTCCTCTCTCCTGGGGGCTGCATTCTGCTACGCCGGCTTTTCGAGGAGACTGTCACCCCCCCCCCCAGGCGGTCATCGGCAATGCACAAACCAGCCAAGCACAGCTGTGCATTTCTGATTCTTACGGTCTTTACTGCGGGGATTCTCAAACAGTCCTTACTCAGCTCTGATTCCATCTATCGCAGCTAAGCTCCCCTCCCGTTCTCCAATGGAAAGGATCAAGCTGCAGTCCTTTAGGGTTAAGCAGAGGAGGGCAGGAAGGAGATGAGCAGCAGAAGACGGGACCCAGGAAATTGACTACAACAGTGGTCCGGAGGAGAAAAACAAGGAGTTAACCATCTTGTGCACTTTATTTGCAAGCCTCCTAGAAGCTTCCCTCGCTTTCCTTCTTGTGGAGCAGAGATATCCATAGAGTTTCCAGGTCCCCTGGGCTAGGCGGCGGTCCCTCGCTTTCCAGATGCCTCTTGGACCCCAATTCCCCCCAGCTCACTGCAAACTGGAAGAATGCCACATTTTAACAAGATGGGGTGACATCAGCCAGACATAACGTGGGGATATCAGGGTGTCATGAACCCCTGCTGCCTGACCCATGGTTTCCATCCCCTTTGAGGTTGGCCTCATTTCTTTGTGCTCCTGGCTCTCCCGGTAAGTTGTGGCACCTTCTTTGGCCTCCTCGAGGGTGCCCCTCCCATCCCCTGCTCTACATTTCAAAGCCTCCATCCGCCTTCCCTCTTTTATCTTCTCTCGCTTGGCACTCAGGCTAAATGTTAGATGGCTGGATGCGCTGTTTTGGCACCTTGTAGATCAGAGGAAAACATATTGCCCTCTGCGTGAATCAGTGTTCCCACCAAATGCTGCCTCTGTGCCCCCCTTCCTAAACCAAGGTATAAATGCTTTGAATCCCCCTTCCCCAGCATCTCTGCCTATAAGCTTAGGTGAAGTGATAATCCTCTTCCTTATTCTCCAAATAAAGACTTAAAGCTTCAGCCTGAAGCTTTGTGGGAATCTGCTGGGTCTCAACCGCTTGGTTCCTGACACAGGGTCACTGGGCAGGTGATGTCCTGGCTTTGGGGCAAAACTCTATGGTTAGAAACCAATTCTACCACAGAGTATTGCCCAAATGCCAGAGCATCGTCCCCCCTGCGACGTCTCCAACATGCTGACGTCTCTTCTGGGTGATGTCTGCATGTCCTGTTTATTCTGCTCTGGTTCAGCCTCACTTGGAGTCCTGTGTTCAGTTTTGGGCACCCCAGTTCAAGAAGGATGTAGAGAAACTGGATCATGTCCGGAGGAGGGCAACAAAGATGGTGAGGGGTTTGAAGACCAAGACATATGAAGAAAGGTCGGAGGAGCTTGGTCTGTTTAGCCTGGAGAGGAGACGACTGAGGCCACTACAATTCCCCATCTCTGGACTGGGCTCAAGTTAGAGTTGTAAGCTGCCAATTAAGAAATTTGGAGGTAAAACCTGAGGAGGATGAGTTTGTGAGGGCGAGTTTGAAACAAAACAACATTTCCCTCAGACTCGGTAAGTATGGCAATGTTTATAAGACAAGGCAGCACATTGATTTCATAGGAGGATTTGTTAGAGAAGCCAGAGTATGCTGAGGCTGGCCCTGAAAATGGGGGAAATGACTGCCCTTAAATTGCTTTTGCTTGATGGGATGAAATTAATTCGAAAGAATTTTCAGCTAAACATCCGGAAGAAGTTCCTGACAGTTAGGGAGGTTCCTCAGTGGAACAGGCTTCCTCGGGAGGTGGTGGGTTCTCCATCTTTGGAAATTTTTAAGCAGAGGCTAGATAGTCATCTGACAGAAATGCTGATTCTGTGAATTTAGGAAGACTGTAAGTGGATGGGCAGAAGGGATTGTGTCCATGCTTGGCTCCTGTGGCCCTTTCGTGCATGCCCAGGGAAATGCCAATCACCACCTTGGGTCAAAAGGGGAATTTCCTCCAGGCCAGACTAGCCAAGGATTTGGGGTTGTTTTTTTTTGGGGGGGGGTCATCTGGGCATGGAATTTGGGTCACTGTGGGTGGTCAGGCAGTTGTGAGCTTCCTTTATTCTGCAGGGGGTTGGACTAGATGACTCTGGAGGTCCCTTCCTACTCTATGATTCTCTGACTTCTAGGCAGCTACGGTAACAAATTAACCTGCAGCAAGCATGTTTATGCCAGGATTTCTGCATGTTAGCAGAAGACCAAGTGCCATTCTTTCCCTTGAGAGAAACACAGCGAAACTTTCAGGACTCCGTTTGTTCATTATTCACAGCAGGGTGTTTAGCAAAGAAGCCTACATATGACAGTTCTCCATCTCATTTCATTCATTCCCAAAACAAGACAGCAAACTTGAAAAGGCAATCAGGCAATGCACCCTAGCACCAGAATACAAAATGGACCTACCATGAGTCCAACTCTTGGTCTTTTGAGTTCAGAATTTGTCTACATCGGACTGGCATAGGGATGCCAGACCACCTCTGGAGCATGAGGATCCCCTGCTTTGGAACCTCTCCCCCACTCCAGAGGTTCAAAAGCCAGAACATTTCCCCATGATGTCTCCAGTGTGCTGATGTCATTCTCATGTGATGTCAGCATGCCAGGGGGCTCCCAGGAGATGCCCCCAAATCCCCCCCCCAGTCCAATTCCACCTAGACCGGCAGCCAACTTTCCAGGCTTTTAGGTTTGATGCTGTTGCTGCATGCTACCCACTCCATTCCTTTGCTGCCCATCTCCTTGTTGGGATCCCACCCTCCCAGCTGGTGGACCTCCTGATGGTCTCTAAGGTTTTCGTCAGTTTGTCACACCAAGTGTAGAACTAGATGAGCCACTGGCCTGATCTAACATGGCTTCTCTTATGTTCTTATGTCTGGAGCAGCGATGCTCTGTTTTCTTGGTGCTTGGGAAGAAACAGTGGGAGGGCTACTGAAATTCTGGCCCCACTGGTAGATCTCCTGATAGGACCTGGGGTTTGGTCACTGTGTCACAGAGAATGCTGGATTGGATGGGCCATTGGCCTGATCCAAAACGGCTTCTCTTACATTCTTATGTAGCTAAAAACCACCACCCCCGTGAAGAAGAAGAAGAGCTGGTTCTTATATGCTGCTTTTCTCTTTCAGGAGTCTCAAAGTGGCTTACAATCGCCTTCCCTTTCCTCTCCCCACAACAGACACCCTGTGGGGTGGGTGAGGCTGAGAGAGCCCTGATATTACTGCTTGGTCAGAACAGTTTTATCAGTGCTGTGGTGAGCCCAAGGTCACCCAGCTGGCTGCATGAGTTGGATTTCAGAAAAACCTTCATGGTTTCTTATGGAAAGAGAAGCTTCTAAGAGGGCGCTCCATATTCCTTAAGAAAAGCAAGTCCATTAGTATGGCAAGCAGATTTCTTTGCTTGTTAGAGAAAATAGCCCTGCCCTGAAATGAGCGTGGGAAACACAAGAATATCAGGAGGAGGGATATGGTTTTGATTTCTTTGTTGCCTCCATCAGAGAGACTCGCAACGTGAGCCAAGCAACGCTATGGGAGAAACCCCAGAGCAAACCTAAGAGGCACGAGCTCTCTGGGTTTGCTCCTTTCGTTCCAGGGCCATCTCCCTCTCCCTGAGGAACCATCCAGAGTACTCAGGCAAGGGATACACCTCAAGAGAAGCCGTGGGAAGGGAGACTGCATGGGGAAAGCTTGGAACCATGCAGGTCCGCAGTAGAATGGTTAAGACTGGAGTCCAGCTGCGCCTTAGAGATCAACAAGAATTTCAGGAGGCAAGCCTCAATACTTGGAATTTCACAACTTGAAGCTTTTGTTGGCTTCTAAAATGCTGTGGAGTCCAGTCTAACTGTTCTCAAGGAAATAGAAGAAGAGTTGGTTTTTATACCCCATTTTTCTCCACCCATGCGAAGGAGTCTCTAAGGGGCTTACAATCACCTTCTCTTCGTCTTCCCCACAGCAGACACCCTGTGAGGGAGATGAGGCTGAGAGAGCCCTGATATTACTGAAGAAGAAGAAGAGTTGGTTCTTATATGCGGATTTTTCTCTACCCGAAGGAATCTCAAAGCGGCTTACATTCGCCTTCCCTTTCCTCTCCCCATAACAGAGGTGGGTGAGGCTGAGAGAGCCCTGATATTCCTGCTCAGTCAGAACAGCTCTATCAATGCTGTGACAAACCCAAGGTCACCCAGCTGGCTGCATGTGGAGGAGCGGGGAATCTAGCCAGATTAGAAGCCGCCCTCCGCCCTCCTTGGTGGAGAGCAAAAAGAAATGTAGGTTGGTGCTGCCAACCTCCAGGCAAGGCCTGGCAATTTCCCAGAATCACAACCGATCTTCAGACTTCTCCTAGAGCAAATGGGTGGTTTGGGAAGTAAACTCTATGGCATTATACCACTTGCGGTCTTGCCCCCAGGCTCCATCCCCAAATCTCCAGGAATCTCCAAACCAAGAGTTGGCAACCCGGATTAGGGGAACGTTCTAGGATGGAACTGAAAAGCATTGCACACTTTCCTTTAGCTGCAGTTTTCTTTCCCTTCCCCCCAATATAGCTTGATTGATACATGAGTGGTAGCCAATGTAGGACTACAATATAATCTCTGGTGACCAAACGTTCAAAGGAAAGAATGAATATGGCTCATTGTTCTGCAGTAGGGAGGAGAATGCCAAACAAACCAAAAGATTTGTATGGACCGTACTGTGGAGCAAAGGCAGGGGAACAGCTGTCGAAAAAGTATCCTATGTTGGCAAGCGGAGTCCCTCCATGGCAGCAGTTAAGTTAACCAGCTTGGTGCAGTGGTTAAGGGCATTGGCTTCTGATCTGATGAGCTGGGTTTGATTCTCTGCTCCTCCACATGCAGCCAGCTGGATGACCTTGGGCTTATCACAGTCCTGATAGTGCTGTTCTGACTGAGCAGTGATATCAGGGCTCTCTCAGCCTCACCTCCCTCACAGGGTGTCTGTTGTGGGGAGAGGAAAGGGAAGGCGATTGGAAGCCGCTTTGAGACTCCTTCAGGTAGAGAAAAGCAGCATATAAGAACAAACTCTTCTTCTTCTGTGCGTTTCAGCCATAAGGGTCATTTTGTTTGCTCCTCGTTTGCCCTTTGTACAACATCATCCCTGCTGAACTGGACAAAGGAAGAAGTGTTGGTTTTTACACCCTTCTTTTCACCTCTCAAAGGTGTCTCCAAACAGCTTACAAAGACCTTTCCCTTCCTCTCCCCACAACTGACACCCTGTGAAGTAGGCGAGGCTGAGGGAGCTCTGAGAGAACCTGGCCTTCCCCAAAGACACCCAGCTGGCCGCATGTGGAGTAGGAGTAGGAGTAGGAGTGGGAGTAGGAGTGGGAGTGGGAGTAGGAGTAAGACTGGGGAATCAAACCTGGCTCTCCAGATTAACCACAACACCAAGCTGTCTTTCCCCAACCCAGTTTACATAAGCAAACATAGGATCGCCAACCTCCCGGTGAGATCTGGAGCTCTCCCAGCTGACTGCTCTCCAGCTGACAGAAATGGATTCCCCTGGAGAAAATGGCCGCCTCAGAGGGCCGACCCCATCACATTCTATCCCACCGAGGTCCCTCCATTCCCCCAAACCCCACCCTCCCCTTGTTCCTCCCCCCCAAACCTCTAGGATTTTCCAAACTCAGAGTTGGCAGCCTGAAGCAAACATCTTGTAGCGGTTGCCTTTGGCCAGCAGGCATTTCAAAAGATTTGCCATCCCTCCAAATGATTGTTTTTTTTTTTAAAATCCCTTTCCTGTCATGATGCTTACAGACTCTGTGAAGATTTGGGGGAGTTCATCGGCACCAGCAGCTAATAAAATGCTGTTTTGCATTTTGTTTCCCATTAATCAGTTCTCCGAAGCGTAATAAATAATGATAATGATAATGATAATGATAATGATAATGATAATGATAATGATAATGATAATGATAATGATAATGATAATGATAATAATAATAATAATAATAATAATAATAATAATAATAATAATTTCCAAGGAAATCAGAAGACTGGCCCGCAACCACACCCTGAAGCGTTCCACACTTTCCAGTCTCAAAAGGAGCCCAAAGCCAAACATACTGCCCGAGTACCCGTGCTACCAAACGTCGCGGAACCAAAGACAAATTCAGTTTGAAAATAATCTCCCTTTCGTAGCCTCTACATGTGCAACCCACCACAGGGCATGTTCCCTCAGACATCCGACTCATTGGGTTTAATTGCTCCTGAGGTAACTCAGCTTTGGATTCCCGCCTCGAGCGCTTCGATGTTCTTGTGAGAGCTTGCAGCAGTCTCTGAGGCGTGAGGAGGGGGAAATCGGGGCCGAATGAATTCGCCCACCCTTCTGTGGATGCCTCAGAAGCCCACAAAACGATCATTTACGAATGGGGAATCGAACCAATCTGGTTTACTGAAAGCCTTTCTGTTTCACATGAGAACCCTCGCTTTGTTTTAAAAAAGGAAAGGAAGGAGAAGGAGAAATGCCGGCAAAATCAAAGCTATGCGTCTTTTCCAACAAAGAACAGTTCTGGGGCGGTCAGCAGGAGTCCTTTTCTTCCTATCTGTGGCAAATAAGTTCCAGATCTCTTTGAGCTAGCATATGAGGAGGAGGAATCTGATTTCCAAAAGCCGGAGGAAAGAAACACTGCTAAGTTTCCTGGACTTGTCAAGAAACCCAGGTGAGACCGAATGGAGAGGAAGCCAAGAAGGGAGCGCGCACCGTGTTCAAGCGCAAGGAAAGAGTGCCGACCGTTTCCCTCGGCTGGCAAAAGGCACGTTGCTTCGACAGCACGCAGGTTCCTCGCAAAGCCCTGAAACTAAACTGGCAAACAACCACCCCAAACGCTTGTGAAAAATCCTCGGAGCGGGGATTACTCACCCTCTTGTTGTGCCAAAATAAAGGAAGGTTGTAACACAGCGAGGCAAAGCAAAACGGCTCCCTGCACACAGCTCGTCATGTCTAAAGAAGAGTAGACATGAGACTCTATGTGCAAAAGAGGAAAGGAAGGGGGAAAAAAACCAAGAAGGGGGCAAAGAAAAATCAAAAGTGAACCATCAATGGGTTTCCTGCCCTTTCAGCCACCGGGCCCTGCTCAGAATTCAGCCGTAGACATTCCTCTAGCGCAGCCTTAAATAGGAAAATATTTGGCTTCCTTAACTTCCCAGCCCCTTTCTGAAACATGAGAGGAGGTCCCAGCCCCTTAGCATGAAATGAAATGATGAATCTTGCTTTTGGCCTTAGAGAGAACAACCAGCCGGCTGAAGCAGATCCCGAACACATCTGGGATGTCCGGAGGCTCTGCATGGGAACGGAGCATCAGCCCGCACATGTTTGTGTCGTGCCATGCGCCGCATGCGCTTCTAAGCTTGGTGTCTACGCACACGTGGGAAAGAGAGTACAGGATTTCATTCCGGTTGCAGCAGGCCCCTTTTTTGCATTTTATTTGCTCTCGGTTTTGTGTGCTTCCCCCCCTTTCCTGTTTCCAAATTGCAACAGCCTTTGGCCTTGAGCAATGAAAAGCATGCTAGGGTGTGGGGGTATTGTTGAGATGCATATCTGTAAATATGTATATTATTGGCCGGGTTCCATATACTCTAGCTGCTGACACCACTATAGAGAGGGGATTTAGACTTGTCTGTTAGAGATCTGAAAAACATACAAAAACAATGGAGGGTTTCCCATAAAAATTGATGAGAGACCCTCTCAAAGAATGGATTTCTGGTTTGGGAAGCATGCGTTGGCAACCAGAGACTCGCCTGAATCTGCAGCTTCTATTGTGTGAAATGGGTCTTCCATAGGAAGTGCAAGCAGTAACTATGGGGGGGGGGGGACAGGGGAGAACACGGCTCAGCTGGTAAGTCTGTCCATGATCCATCAATGACATGTAGGAGAGTTGTTTTTTTATACCCTGCTTTTCACTACTCAAAGGAATGACAAAGTGGCTTACAATTGCCTTCCCTTCCTCTCCCTACAACAGACACCCTGTAAGCTAGGTGGGGCTTATTGAGTTCTGAGAGAATTGTCCCTGGCCCAAGGTCACCCATCAGGCCTCCTATATCTCAAAGCAGTTTCCAGTCGCCTTCCCTTCCTCTCCCCATAGCAGACTCCCTGTGAGGGAGGTGGGGTAGAGAGCCTTACCTGGAAGATGGCAATCCTAAGAGGAGGTCTCTCTGTGCGCAGCAGTCTTGACCTTAGTCAGGTTTATGCAC
The DNA here is from genome assembly GCF_049243985.1 of Paroedura picta. NCBI lineage: Eukaryota > Metazoa > Chordata > Lepidosauria > Squamata > Gekkonidae > Paroedura > Paroedura picta. The sequence continues at coordinate 23,068,008 of NC_135370.1, read as the reverse complement.
ACCTAGGTAGTGTGGAATTCCAGAACATGAGCCTACAGCAGTTTGGCAACCTTACCTCCTCTCTGCAATGTTTTCTTGATCTGAAATAGGTTAGGGAGTGCTAGCTTCCAATCTTCATCCCTTATTCGCTCCACAATAGGCACCTTGTGAGGCAGATGAGGCTGAGAGAGCTCTGATAACTCTATCCCATGGTCCCCCAGCAGGCTGCCTATGTCTCAGAGCATCTTCCAATCACCTTCCCTTCCTCTCCCCACAACAGGCACCCTTTGAGGTAGGCTGGGTTGAGAGTGCTCTGAAAGAACTGTGACTGACCCAAGGTGGCTGCATGTGGGGAAATAGGGAATCAAACCTGGTTCTCCAGATTAGAGGCCACTGCTTTAAACCACTTCACCAAGCAGGCTCTCACTGCAGTCTTTTCTCCTCTGAGCATTGTTCTGCAGATGGTTTGCAGCTGCTGGGGAAATGGGGAAGTGTCCTCTCCTTTGAGTCTGTTAGGCCTGGAAGGGAAGAGCAGTCTGTGCCCACACTGGTTGTGCAGCAATCAGATGGGAACGAGGTGGTTGGGACGAGTCTGTAGAGTCCTGCCGTGGAGGAACAGACTGTGCCACTGCAGGCTGATGGTCACGGAACAGCATTTTGCATTGGCTCTAGCAAACAAGCTCGGAAGCAGTTCCTCAGGCAAGAAGTTCATCCAGAACTCTCTCACACCCCTTTCTACATGGGAAAGTTTGCCAAAGGACTGTATGTGTTGGTAGAGTTTATATATGCAAAGCGGTAAAACACCAACTGCTTAAAAGATTAGAATAGTTTTACTGAGAAAAGAAACAAACTTTGTGAGTAAGAGAGGAGAGAGATAGTCGTAGCAGTTTGACTAAGGGCATTTCCGCACATAGCAAAAAATAGCGTTATGGCAGCTGAATGGCGTAGTGCTAAATATTATCGTGTCTCTGGCCGTTCCTCACCTTCTTGCCATCTCACTGTGCCACCTTTTCGCGCTTCTTACACTCTGCAAGTGCTGCTGGAAATGGCGGAAGAGAGCAACGTGGTTTATTCACGACTCTCTTCTGCCTGTCAATCAAGCCAGGCATCCAGTTCCCTTTCTCTCTTTTTTTAAAGTGATGCTTGTGATTTTTTAAAAAAATTAATAGATCTCCATTGAAACGTCTATGCATCTAATCATATCTACATAGTGCTTTTTATAATGCCACCCCTTATAGAATCATGAGTCTTCAATCATTTAAAAATCTCATTCTTGATTGTTTTGTGTGTGTGTGTGTGTGGGGGGGGAATGTAGAGAGGCATGCTTTGTGTGACAACTTTGGGGGAGAATTCTTTTTTCCTTTGCCTGCACACTTGTTGTGCCATTCGTTGCTCCAGGCAGTTTGCTTTAAAAAAAAAGTTCCCGGGAGAAGGGACAGGGAGGTGGATGTGAGGGCTTGACTTTCGAGGTGGATATAGTGCTTCTTCGCCTCCATATATTTCTTTAGCATGTGGCTTGCTGGTTGTCCACTCGGGGAAAGTGCTTTTATTTTGGTGAATCCACTTTATGCGATTCCCCAACTAGCACTCTAAAATGGCGGATGTAGCGAGCAGTTTGCTGGCCAGAGTGAGAGGTTGGCGACGTCATGCGGAGCAGCTGGAATATATTGTCTTCACAAGGTAAGCATTTCACTATATTTATCACATGCAGAAAAGCTCTAACAGTTCTTTGGGAGGAAAGCAGGGAGCAAAGGAGCAGGAAGTCTCCTACTAATCAGGATGCAAAAATAACAGGAAGTTCCTAGCTATGTTAACTACTCATCTTCTCTAATGCCCCCTGTAGTATATCCTTTGCATGCTTTTAAATCATGCACACTACAGATCTTCCATATTCCAGCAGTCAGAACTGGCGAGTTCACTGGAATTCAACATCTAATAGATTCTCCAACTTTTGGACACAATTACCCTGTGTGTGGTTCCTTCATTTATCTCATACTGGGCCACACCTACAGCTAGTGGGTTGCCTAAATTGTTCTCAGGGGAACCAAAAACACATTGTTTCTCCTGCCTGTGAAAGCCTTCCTGGTTTTGGAGCAGCTGATCCTGCAAAAGAGCAACAGATTCTCCAGAGATACTTGAGGCAGTCCAAGCTGGAGACGCTACCAGGTTTTGCACAGAGAGGGTGTATGCATTGACACATGTGAAAGTTACGCAACATGATCCCTCGATAACTTGGCTATTCCCCCCCCCTCAAAAAAAAATCCATGGAAAGATCTTTAGCCGGCAAGGTTTACTTCTTTTTCTCCTGCTTCCAGCTTGAACAAGGGTTATCACCCAATCGGGTTGCTAACCCCCAGGCAGGGCCTGGAGTTCTCTCTGCGTTGCAACTGATTTCCAGATTTCACCATCTCCTGCAGGTAACGTCAGCTTTGGGCTGCAGACTCTGTGGCACTGCATCCCTGCACAAATGCTCTCCCATCCCCGGCTCCAAATTTGGAGTTGGCAATTGTAGAACCCAAACAACCCAAGTTGAAGCCAACATCCCAGTAGAAGGAATTTCTGTTCTCTAGACTTGTACTCATTTTGTATGTGCGCGTGCGAGAGAGAGTGAGGTCAACATGAGCTGGCAGGGAATAGAATCTCACACCCACTGGTTCTTCCCAACCCAAAACTCAAATATAGGAGTTATAAGAGACAGAGTTTATTGGACATCCCACCTTCATCTCCCATTTCCAAAAATATAAGAATTGACTATTGAGCCAAGGGCATGTTACCCCTTCAGAGCAAGACTTTTGTATTGGTGGGACCATCTCTTCCATGACATACCCCCAAAGACTATTGAGGTTGATTGATCAGAATTTTCCAGGGTCCACAGCTCCAAAGAAGTAAAATTGGTTTTAACCAGGGTGTAAACTGCACGGAGCTTTTATTCCAATCCCAGGTCGATTCAGTATCTGCTGTCTACAGAGAATGCATTTTCCGTTTTGATTTGGGGAGATTTAAATTTTCCTTCTGCAGCAAGAAGGATTGATCCAGAGTGACCCTACCTTTATTGTGCGATATCTTAGAGTGCTTTTAATGCTCAATGTTTCAAGATTCGGATTGAGAAAGCAGGCTGTTTTGAATCTGGACTCTCTTCCATGGTAGAGAACCTCTGACTGGCCAAAACTGCTCATGTGACAAGCTTGCCTTAAAGGAGAAGCCCCTAATTTCTCTCAACTTCTGTCGGTCTTGGATTTTTTCTCCCTCCTCTGCCTTCTTCGATCCTCTCCCCCCCCCCTTCAAGAAAAGAAAGAAAGATGCTTGGCTCCCCCCCACATTCCTGAACTACCCTAACCACGTGCAGAACACTTTTGTGCTTCAATGGGGAGGGGGGGAGAGGAAGATCCGAGTTCAAATCGATTTGAATTCAACAGGATTGGCAATGGAATAAACAAAGTAAGTGCAGACTGTCCAGGTCTAGGGCTTTTTTGACTCTGGCCCTGGCCTGGCAGAACATCTGCTAAATTAGATCAGGGTCCTGCATGGCCTTAATCTGTTCAGTAGGGCCTGTAAGATGGAACTGTTCCACAAGTTCTATGGTTGAGGCCCAGAAAGAACATCAAGAAGAAGCCAGACTCCCTGCCCTGAGAATCCATCCACCAACTAGTCCTTCCAAGCACTTACTAGCCTCCCTCCCTCACAAAAATTTTAAACTATAATAGGAGGTGGCTTTTGAAATGTTTTTAAAGCCTAAATTTAACTTAATTTAATTACTGTTTTAATTTATATTTGTAACTTGTTTGTAATGATTGTTTTGACTTTGATGTTAGGAGGCAACCAGGGAAGGGTGGAATAAGATTTGTTGTTGTTGTTGTTGTTGTTGTTCTTCTTCTTCTTCTTCTTCTTGTTCTTCTTCTTCTTCTTCTTCTTCTTCTTCTTGTTCATCTTCTTCTTGTTCTTGTTGTTGTTGTTGTTGTTGTTCTTCTTCTTCTTCTTCTTCCTCCCTGGAAATGACACCTGTCCTCTCTAGGCATCATCATCAATGCTATGGTTTTTTTTACCATAGACTTACCATTGATTCCTAGAGAAGCAGAAGGGGGAGGAATTTTCAAGCTGGCAATGGCAAAATGATTTATTCCAATGAAAACCATGTTCAAAACAATTTCAAAACAGATTCGTAGTTATGGTCTGTTTTTGATATCTTCATCAGTGATATTCATCAGTATTGTTATTAACTGAATCTTCTCTAAATGTATTCTTTTGGATGATGAAATTATAGAAAATAACTGTCTCTGGTAATATTTTGCTTTGTATAGTTCAGTTCCCAAATGGTCATACCATATCCACATTTGTAGGGGTCTATTAAAATTAATATCGCAATGTGTAATTTCTCTTGCTGAAGAACTAACGCATTTTGATCTAACGGATCATAATCAGAGGTCATTTATACAGATGTGCACGCCTATAAACAATGTATTTATACAATTTTCAGTTAGGGTAAAAAACGTATTTGGCTAATTCTGGTCCCCCTCGCCTTTCCTTCTCCTCTACTTCCCTTCCCGTTCAAATCAGTCTTTAAGATAGAACCTTTCTGGTGGAGCACTGTTTTTTCTCAGATAAGTTTGACTGGTGAAAATCATTTGGAAGCATTCTCTAATGAAGCCCAAGGATTGTGCCCCCTTGAAGTCTCTCCTTTCAGCAAGTCCTTACCCTCCTTCGGCTCCACCTCCCAAGCGCTAGGTCTAGTGTTGGGTTCTGATTCCGTGATCCTATATGGTTGGGAGAGATTTGTTTTTACTTAAAGTGGGAACTCTTGACCTTGACAGCATATTTACACTTTGAGCAAGGGATGCAGGACATTGAACACAGCTATCTCTGTGTTGGATCAGTGATGTGCCCTTCCATCTCGTCAATGGAGCCCCAACATAGGGTTGCCAACCTCCAGATAGGGACCGGGGATCTTCTGGAATGAGAGCTGATTTCGAGACCTATCGGAGGCAATGGCTGCTTTGGAGGGTAGGCTCTCTATGCCATAGAGCAGGGGTAGTCGGCCCTCCAGCTGTCCATGGATTACAATTCCCAGGAGCCCCTGCCAGAGAATGCTCCTGGGAATTGTAGTCCATGGACATCTGGAGGGCCGCAGTTTGACTACCCCTGCCATAGAGTCTGTAGCATAAGGCCTGTTCTCTCCGCAGACCCTGCTCTCCCCATGGTTTATCCCCCCAAATCTCCAGAATTTCCCTAACCCACATGGCAGTTATTTCACATGAGTCCTGTTCCATCACCCAATAAAATATTGCCCAGAATCAGAAATGACTACAGAGAGGAGGGGGAAATTTGGGACTCTCATAGGACTCTGTGAGGTCTTTTCCTTGGATCCAGCCCTTCAGTCCTCCCCAAATGTCCATGAGCTTGGTTAGACTAATCGATGGTTAAGTGGCACAAATGATTTAGCTATTTATTTACTTTGTGACCTCATCTTTCTTTCCAGTGGAGAGCCCTAGCAGCTGACACCCTCTTCTCCTCACAATGGCCCTGTAAAGAAGGGAAGACTGAGAACATGTGATTGGCCCCACAATCACCAAGTGAGCTCCTGTGACACAAGTCAAGATTTGAACCTGGGTTTCCTAGCTACTACTACAACACACTTAACTGCTAAACCACACTGGCTCCCAATGAATTAAGCTCCTTGGCTGGATGGGATTTGAACCTGCATCTGCCCAGTGGTCATTTGCTACCCTAATTGCTTCCTTGGGGTGCTCTGGAGAGAGAGTCCATCACAGCAGCGAAGGCAGGAGAGGAAATGCTTACCCTCTCCCCCTACGAAATGTTCCAGATCCACGTTTGTGAAATATCACAACAGAACATCGACAGAGGTCTAAGCTGCTGAGGGGAAGAAAGGTGTCCAGAGAAAACAGACCTTGGTGAATTATTTGCTTCAAAGCTTCCTCAGGTCACAGAATAACCACACCACTTCAAAACATGGGAAAGGTGTCCTGAGTTTAGGGTTACCAACCACCAGGTAGTAGCTGGACATCTCTCGCTCAACAACAAACCTTGAAATGACAGTGAGCAGTTCACCTGGAAAAAAATGGACTTTGGAAGGTGGGACTGTCTAGCATTATGCCATATTGAACCTCCCTGATCCCCTCCCTCCTCAGGCTCCACCTCCAAAATATCCAGGTATTTCTCCACTCAGAGCTGGCAACCTTACCTGAGATCCCAGCAGCTCCTGCTTTTATGGGTCGAAAAAAGGCAGTCTTGGGCTGCAGAATATGCCTGAGCTCTATGGTCTACTACGAACATACTACTGCAACTACAACTATGTTGCTAGCTCTGAGTATACAAATACTTGGAGATTTTGGGGGTGGAGTGTGAACAAGGCAGGAGGGGCAGATACAGTGCCTCTGCAGGTACAGTGCCATAGAATACCCCTCCCCCAGCAGGCATTTTCTCTTGAAGAACTGATCGTGGCCCCCTGGAGAGCAACTGTAATAGTGGGGGCTCTCCCTGTGCCGCCTGGAGGTTGGCAACCCTAACTACATCACACACACAAAAAAGTACATTCCCCCTCTTACCAGGCAGCACGAGCAAATTAATACGTGGAGAGGAGGGAGTGCCAATAAGTAAACTGCTCTGCTCCTCTCTTGACACAACACTTACTTATCTCCTCCCTTGCAAAATAGTTCTAAACAAAGGAGATATCCCTCCCAGGGCACCATCCTCCCTGCCTTCAGTGAGCTGAGGATTTACAGCTTGTGATCCTCGGTCCAGACGGAGGATCTGGGCTGGATGGAGATACGGGAAGAATGCACAGCCCTTTCACGTTCTTTGACAGTCTGATGCGGTCCCCTAAATGCACACTGGTGGGCCAGGGGGAAACGAGGGGGACCCTCCACGGATGGGCACTGTACCCACACGGAGGGAGGTTTTTGCCCTGCCAATCGGTATTTTCAAAGGCCAACATTCTTGTCTGAGGGGGAAAATGAAGCTAATAAGAAACGCAGTGTTTTAGGGTGAGGGCTTAATCAGCATCCAGCACAGCTGTTACGGCTCCTAGAACACAGCCAAACAAATGGAAGAAGAGAATCAAGAATCAGTTGTCTAGAAAAAAAAAAACTGGCTGGAAACTCATTTGGGAACCATATATATCTCGATCTTTGGGGACTGGAGATGTAAGCAGGGCGGAGTTCTGTTTGTTTGCTGCTCAAGCATTAGCCAGTGATGAATCAGATAATTTGGATCGGAGGCATAGAATGCTGCTCTCACGAATTCATATCTTTCACGTGTGACCCTGTGTCCTTCCAAACAGTGCTTTTTTTTTCTTTATAAACTCCCAAAATAGGAATATTTATTTAAATATTTATGCCTACCCCTTTACGTTTGTGGCCCAATGTGGCTTACAAGCCAACATTTAAGAATGTACAAAGTACAATAAAACTCAAAGGAATTCCCTTCTACCCCAATAGCTGCACTCTAAACCCAATTAAAGTCATAGCAAACAAAATGACCTCTCAGTGGCTCCTAGGGCATCCACTCAGAAAATAGCATCACCATTTCATTTAGGAATGCCAGACTCCAGGTGGGACATAGGGGTGGGACATGAGTTGTATTGGATGATATAAACACCTGGGGCTATATAAGTTCCTGAAAATAGATGTATGGAGGATAAGGATTTCGATGGCTTCTAGCCATGGTGACTGAGGGGAACCTCCACATTCAGAGGCACTAAGCCTCTAAATCCCAGATCCAGGAGGCAAAGCCATGGAAAGGCATCAATGGTTGGTCACTGTGAGATACTGGATGCTGGTCTAGATGGACCACTGGTCTGATCCAGCAGGACACTTCTAATGTTCTTAGGAAGTCCTTGGTCTTTCTGCCCTGTTGTTGGCTCTCCAGAGCGTTGGCCACTGTGTGAGATGGGATGCTGGACTAGATGGACCAGTGATCTGATCTAGCCGGGCTCCTTTGATGTTCTTAATAAGGCCTCTCTGCCCTGTTGCTGGCCATTCAGAGGAACTGGTTGGTTGTTGTGTGAGACTGGATGCTGGACTAGGTGGACCACTGGTCTGATCCAGCAGGGCTTTTCTGACATTCTTAGCAAGTCCTTGGCCTTTCTGCCCTGTTGTTGGCCCTCCAGAGGAACTGGTTGGCCACTGTATGAGACAGGACGCTGGACTAGATAGACCAGTAGTCTGATCTAGCAGGGCTCTTCTCATATTCTTAGGAAGGCCTTTCTGCCCTGTTGCTGGCCGTTCAGAGGAACTGGCTGGCTACTTTGTGAGATGGGATATTGGACTAGATTTCCAGGTTACCTCTGGAGAAGATAACTGTTCAGAAGGTGAACACTATGGCATTAACCCTTGCTTAAAGCCCTCCCTTCTCTAAGCCTCACCTTTTCCAGGCTCCACCCCCAAATCTCCAGCAATTCCCAACCCAGAGCTGGCAACTCTATATGAAAAAAAGTCATATTTGAGATACGTTCTTTGGCAACTGTTATGGATGCGGTGGTAGAGTAGAGTCACATAATGTTTGCTCAGGTCTCAAATCACACGTGATTATTCCATATTAGAATCATAGAATCATAGAATCATAGAGTTGGAAGGGGCCATACAGGCCATCTAGTCCAACCCCCTGCTCAACGCAGGATCAGCCCTAGCATCCTAAAGCATCCAAGAAATATTATTTAGCAATATTAATTGCTAAATATAATATTTAGCAATATTAATTGCTAAAAACTTTAAATAAACTCTTCACTCGGTGTAGAGATCACCCAATTGTTAGGATCCTTTCCCCACAGCAAGGTGTCTTAGGCTGCCTCTATTTTTAACATGCGACATTCAGAATGAGTTGTATTGCTAGGACTGATGAATTTTGATGAATTCTAAAATACACTAAAAACGCAAAGCAAAGCTGTGTGCCGGGTTAATATTTGGATGGGGGACCACCACGAAATTCCATTGCAGGGGAAGGCAATGACACACCACCTCTTACAGGACCGCCATAAGTCGGCTCCAGCTTGATAGCACTGACATGTAGCTGAAATGCGATAAGGGAGCTCAAAGTACATTCATCATCCCATGAGCCTGTCACATTTGTCCGTAGCTTATCAGCAAATTGAACGAGGTCTGACAATTGGATGATTCACCAGTGAAGGGGAGGGCCTCACTGGTGACATGATGTCCACAGCAATGCAAAATGACATCACTTCTGGTCACACTGGAAGTGATGTCATCACACTAGGAAGCTCCTCCCATTTCCTCTCACTGCCGAGCTCAGCAGTGACAGGAAGGGCCATCCCACTAGCCAGCTTCTCTGCTTCTTGTTGGGAAATTACAAATTCAAATTCTGCCGCCTGGGAAAAGTGAGATTGTGCCCATTCCCCAAGTTCCTCCCAAGTCGACCACAAGTTTAAGAGGTACTTCAGTCCCCAGCAGGAGGATATACCCATGCCTAGGAAGAGCCTTTTGTGGCACAGGGTGGTAAGGCAGCAGAAATGCTGTCTGAAGCTGTCTGTCCATGAGGCTGGAAGTTCAATCCCAGCAGCTGGCTCAAGGTTGACTCAGCCTTCCGAGGTCGGTAAAACGAGTACCCAGCTTGATGGAGGGTAAACGGTAATGACTAGGGAAGGCACTGGCAAACCACCCTATATTGAGTCTGCCATGAAAACGCTAGAGGGCGTCACCCCAAGGGTCAGACATGACTCTTGCACAGGGGATACCTTTACCTTTACCTTTAGGACAGCTTAGCTGGAACCAACACTGAGTTTTATGCTATACTACCAAGATACATTTCGATAAACGTCCCCAGTGTCTTTCTGCTTGCCACAGAAATCCGATATAAAAATCTCTATGATATGGTTCTACGCTAGAGAAACAACTAACCCCAACACCAGGAAGGAGTTAAAGCATAAAATTTTTGCTGTAATGAGAATCAGGTGTATTTTTTTTTTAGCGTGTAACTTGGCTGGGGTCCAGCGCAAGCTCTGGTTTTGAAATTAAACCTGGTGTGGTTAAAGGCTGTTCCAAGGGCCTTTGTTCTTTAGACATTCGGTTTTGAACCATAATGGGCATGACATGTGCACTGTTTGCAAATAAATAAAACAAGGGTTGAACGATAATAACAGTGTGATTTAGTAAGTGTACAGCTACGATTCTGCTAATCAGTGATTCTGCAGGGATAGGTCCTTCCTTTTCTTATAAACAAATGTATCTAGCCTAGCTTGGATACTAAGCAAAGTTGAAGAAGAGTTTGTTTTTATGCTTTATACTTTTCTAATCTCTAAGGAGTCTCAAACCACTGTGGTCAGACCACGATGCCCTGAAGGCTTGGCTAAGGCTACTACCCGCTCCTCAATTGAGTGTCAAGCAAATTTTAGTTCGCCCGTGGAGATTTATGGTAGTCCCAACAATCCTAACTTCTTCTCCATAGTTAAGCAAAAGCAGTAATGAGTCAGCATTTTTTCTTAAAGTGGTACCACGTTCATACAAAAGAAGAAGAAGAAGAAGAAGAAGAAGAAGAAGAAGAAGAAGAAGAAGAAGAAGAAGAAGAAGAAGAAGAAGAGTTGGTTCTTACATGCCGCTTTTCTCTACCTGAAGGAGGCTCAAAGCGGCTTACAGTCGCCTTCCCTTTCCTCTCCCCATAACAGACACCCTGTGAGGTGGGTGAGGCTGAGAGAGCCCTGATATCACTGCTAGGTCAGAAGTTTTATCAGTGCTGTGGCAAGACCAAGGTCACCCAGCTGGCTGCATGTGGAGGCCTGCAGAATCAAACCCGGCATGCCAGATGAGAAGTCTGTACTCCTAACCACTACACCAAACAAACACTTATTCAGTTATAAGAAACACAACAGATCCTGGTCACTACTTAAACCCTTGGGTGACAAGATAACCAGCAAAAATATGAGTTGTTCTTCATGTTGCAATAGATATTTTGTGATATCAGTTTTGCCCAGTCCATGATCAGACAGATGTTCCAGACTGCAATAATGCAAGTGGTCCAATGAGTGTCTCTTTTCCTTATCCCCATCAGAGCCTTAACAGTTTCATTTATTAATCCTGGAAACATGTTCTAGTATTCTAATTTTTAAAGGGAAGGTCGTCTTGCCAATATATAAAATATTAAATTCACATTTTATTATGTACATTTGCTGTGGTTCCTCCTTGGGAAACTGACCAGCTCTGCTTCTAGCCCGTTTGATCACTTCAAGTGGGCAGCTACATTCCTTCGTTTAAAGAAAATTCCAAACTGTCTGCTTCAACCTCATAATCCCGGTGATCTATGTTAATTCTTCCGTGTAGAAGAAACTGTCCATAAACTAGGTTGTCTTTCAGTTGCTTAGGATGATAAGGTTTATAATCCAATAATGTGTTACAATCTGTCTCCTCCTTATATTTAGATATAGACAAGGAACCATCCTGGGGTTTTTTTTTTTATAACCCACATATCCAAAAATGCAGTTCTGTGCTTATCACACTTATAATCAAATTTTATAGTTTTGTGGATCAAATTAGCCCATGTTATGAAATTATCCAATGCAGTATGGTTGTCAAACACTAAAAAATGTTATCTAAACATCTTGTCTAAAATCTTATAATATGGGAAAATAGGTTAATTGTCTAATTACTTTTTTACCACTTTTTTTTCAAATTCTAACGTATAATATAACTAAATTAGGAGAAAATGGACTCCCCTTCGATAAGCCATGGATTGGTACGTACAATTGGTCTTCAAATTTAATTTCACTCCCCTAAAATAACATTTATCAGAAATATGTTGAAGGGATGTGTTCTACACAAGAATCCAGGTAAATTTTAGCCACTTCCCTTGCTTCATCATGGGGGATATTTGTATATAACACTTTTACATCCATAGTGACTAATGCACAATTCCTTGGAAGGACTAATTTTTCCACCAAATTAATAAAATGAGTAGAATCTTTCAAACTTTGAGGTACATTAGGAATAGTAGGAGCCTCTTGTGGCACAGAGTGGCAAGGCAGCAGACATGCAGTCTGAAAGCTCTGCCCATAAGGCTGGGAGTTCGATCCCAGCAGCCGGCTCAAGGTTGACTCAGCCTTCCATCCTTCCGAGGTCGGTAAAATGAGTACCCAGCTTGCTGGGGGGTTAACGGTAATGACTGGGGAAGGCACTGGCAAACCACCCCATATTAAGTCTGCCATGAGGCTTTAAAGCAGAGTCTATTTGAGCCACAACTGGGCCTCCTTGAGGATTAAAGAAACTCTTATATATATATATTTTAGGGAGGGCATAAAATTGTGGGGTCTTTGGAAATTTATTAATCAAAAAAGTGGCTTCTTGTTTGGAAATCAAATTTTACCCCAAGCCTCCCTGAACAGCATTTCTAATTAGTCTACTAACATCTTCCCTGAATTCTGGATTAATAGGAAATTAATTCTGGAAAGAGAAATTATTCTTAAAAGTTATGCTGCTATATAAAATATGGTTTTTAAAGTTCTTTTGTAGAATTTATTACTGAGTATTTCTATTTATGCATACATAGCCACCGAGGAAGTTCTTCGAAAACGAGATATCCGCCTGGGGACTCCTTATGACTGTTTGCTGAGACTACTACATTTCGTGGGGAATAAACTGTCTGCTGTCATCAGTTTCCTCGCACTTCTCCTGTGTCTCAAAGCAGCTGACAATTGCCTTCCCTTCCTTTCCCCACAACAGCCACCCTGTGAGGCAGGTGGGACTGAGAGAGCCATGAGGGAACCATGACTGGTCCAAGGCCTCTTGTGGAGGGGCAAAGGACCAAACCCAGCTCGCCAGATTAGTGTCTGCCACTCTTAACACTGCACCACAGTGTCTCATTGTTAGTATTTGGATAGGAGACCACTAGGAGTGCCAGCCTCCAGCTGGAATTTGGAGATCCCCCGGTATTACAGCTCATCTCCATTCTACAGAGAACAGATTCCAGTAGAGAAAATGGATGCTTTGGGGGGTGGTCTGTGGTATTGTACCCCACTGAGGTCCCCGTCCTCCCAAGATTTCACCCCCAAGTCTCCAGGAATTGTCCAACATGGATCTGGCCACTTTACCTCACTGCCAGCATCCTGGCAGCCCTAGTGATCACCAAGGAAAGCCAAGGCTACCATGGAGAAAGCAGCAATGGCAAACCACCTTTGCCAATCTCTTGCCTTGCTAGGCTGGGGAACCAGTTGCAGCTTGATTGGACTTTATTGTTGTTGTTCTCTGGCAAATCATGAGTCAGATGATCCTTTTTTTACAGAGAGATGAGATCCACAGGATGAAAAGCAAAGTATATACTCAACCATAACCTTACTCCATTCCACAAATGCAGATTTTTACCCCTTGTAAGATGGCAACAGAAAGGAAGGTGAGAGAGAGAGACTAGTCGTGGACTGTGTAATTTTCTTCCGCTTGGTTACCCTTTGTATCAGGTTTTAGGCATTTACTGAGAAATGTTTGACGTATTAGGGGGTAGTTTTTATTGGGGTTTTTATATATATTGTAACCCGCCATGAGCCTCTTGGGAGTGGTGGGCTAGAAATTGAATAATAACAACAACAACAACAATAATAACAACAACAACAATAATACCAACACCACCACCAACAACAACCGTGGGGATATGGAAGGCTAGAGTACATATAAGAAACGAAAATATCTCTCCTTCCTAGTTTTTTTTATTAAATAAGGTTATGCAATGAGGTAGCGATCCTTCACAGGGAATTACGATTGTTTATGGCCCAGTTTTTAAAACATTATATTGATTTAGTGTTGAAGTAACTGACTAGCCCAAACTGAGTTGAATGGAACACGCAGACAGGAGTAGATATTTTACGGCAGGAAAACAGTAATGTGCACCAGGCCCGGCTTATTTATCACAGTTTACAGACGCGTGCCAAAACATTTAGCTTGGATCACGAGAAGATAAAATGGGATGGGAGAATCTGGAGTCATTGTCATTTAGCCTACTTAAAGGAATTCAGCATGAACTTTTTACTTCTAAATCAGCCTTTCCCAACTTTTCACCATCGAGAAGCCCCTGAAGCATTTTTCAAGAATCAAGAAATCACAGAAGTGGTGCAATTATGCAGAATATGGTCAGGAAGTACAGCTGTGTACATGCCCACACGGGGCCCCTCCCCTTCTCACCCCCTCCAGGCCCATCATTGGTCCTATGGTCATGTCACCTGATAAATGTTTAACAGGTTTTTAAAATTAATTAACATCCACCGATTCTCAAAACCCTCCCAGGACCGTCAAGAAACCCCAGAGCTTCCTGAAACCCTGCTCAAGTAAGCCTGTTCTGAGTGGATGTTCCTACACTGTCCAGAAAGCCCCAGCTGACTCAATTTGATGACAGAAATCCCATCTTTAGGTGTATTCATTTATTTATCATATGGCATGTGTGTGATGTCAAAGAGCCTCTTGTGGCGCAGAGTGATAAGGCAGCAGACATGCAGTCTGAAGCTGTCTGTCCATGAGGCTGGGAGTTCGATCCCAGCAGCCGGCTCAAGGTTGACTCAGCCTTCCATCCTTCCGAGGTCGGTAAAATGAGTACCCAGCTTGCTGGGGGGTAAACGGTAATGACTGGGGAAGGCACTGGCAAACCACCCCGTATTGAGTCTGCCATGAAAACGCTAGAGGGCATCACCTCAAGGGTCAGATATGACCTGGTGCTTGCACAGGGGATACCTTTACCTTTTTTTATGTGTGTGATGTAGCCAAAGGATCCTGAGATTGTCTGACAGCTAGACAAGAGACGTTCAGAGGTGGTTTGCCATTGCCTGCCTGTGTGTCACATGACCCTGGTGTTCCTTGGAGGTCGCCCTTCCTGGTGCTAGCCAGGACCAACCCAGCTTAGCTTCCTGGATCTGACGGGATTGGGCTTCCCTGGGCTATCCAGGAGGTTGAGTCTTCATCTTTAGATTCCCTCATTATGCACATGAAGCTGCCTTATCCTGAATCAGACTCTTGAGTTCTAAAGCTCAGACTGTTGGGTTATGAAGCTCAAAGTATTTGAGGCTGTGGTTGCCAGTCGCTCTCCACGGTTTCAGGCAGATTTCCTCCACTGTGTTACCTAACACCTGGGATTGAACCTGGGACCTTCTGAATTTCAAACATGCACTCTGCCTCTTCACATCAGCCAATATGTGGAATGAGCTTCCAGGTGACCTGCGGGCCCTGTGGGAGATTTCTGCGTTCCGCAGGGCTTGCAAAATGGAGCTCTTCCATCAGGTTGAGGCCAGTGCAGTAAGAAGATCACTGGAAGATCACGCCCCCTAGTGGTCTCCCATCCAAATACTAACAATGAGCCACAGTGGTGCAGTGGTTAAGAGTGGCAGAGTCTAATCTGGCGAGCTGGGTTTGGTCCTCCACTCGTCCTTCACAAGAGACCTTGGACCAGTCATGGTTCCCTCATGGCTCTCTCAGTCCCACCTGCCTCACAGGGTGGCTGTTGTGGGGAGAGATAGGGAAGGCTATTGGCAGCTGCTTTGAGACACAGGAGAAGTGCGAGGAAACTGATGACAGCAAACTAAAACTGTCAGCAGAGAACTCTGTTTAGAGGTCCAGATTGCTGTTGTATCCCAGCTTGTCAAATAGAAGGAAAGAACGGCTTTCTTGCCAGTTCAGGAGACACACTAACCCTGCCATGATTGTAGCATTTGGTGTACATTAAAAGATGGGTGCTCACCACCAGGTTTTCAGAGTTTCACTCACAGTAAATAGACCATCATCCTATTCCATCCCATTGTCCTATATTCACTCTGAAAAAAAATAATTTCCCCATCTAGCATCTCTCTCCTTTATTTTTAAGTGTCTATGCCTGAAGATCACAGAGTTTCAGGAGGGGACGGGGCAAAGGGAGATGAAACAACAACAGAGGAATGTGTTAACTTGAATTTCTCTAGTCTTCATATAATTTGGTTCAATACTACTCTCTATTTCCAGAATTCCTTCCCTGACCTACTTATTTTTCCCGTTAATGGGATTTTGCCAAGGTTAATCTCATTTATTGGTATTAATTTGTGTTATCTGCCTTAAAATGGGTTCACCCCCATCTCGGAAATAAAATGAAACCAGGTTTTTTAAAAACGGTCTTCATTTCCAAGGGTTTTTAAAAAGATATCATAATTCTTCTACTTTGTTCCTATTTCCTTTGCTTTGTAATATGATTAGAACTTTTTTTTGGGGGGGGAGGAATATGTAATAGTCCTCTTATAAGTTTCAGGAGATGAGGAAGGAAGTACTACAAATTTGGGCTGGAGAGCAATTTCCAGTGCTCTGGACATTATATCCCTTTCACATGTGCAAGAGAAACTGAGATGCCAGGCCCTAGGGGGATTTATCTCACAATTGTGAGGGAATGTGGGAGGGAGATCTGAGAGCATCAAACGGCTTCTACCATTTCTGATTGCAGGAGGAGACTCTCATCTTGGAAAGCTTTCCCCAACTTTAAAACCTGCCTGAAAACAGATGATCCACATGACAAAGTTGGTTTGCTGAGGGCCAGGAAAGGGCTGAAGATCGCCTAGAATTGCAATAGTTTTCCAGACGATGGAGAACTGGCAGCTTCACAAGGTGGACTCTGTTAGGAGGACTGAGGTGCCTCTCCACATCCAGCCCTACCTTATTCAAGCTCTACACCCAATTTCTTAAGCTGGCATTGGCACAAGGCAGGGGTGGCCAAACTGTGGCTCTCCAGATGTCCATGGACTACAGTTCCCATGAGCCACTGCCAGCATGCCCGTGGACATCTAGAGAGTCACAGTTTGGCCACCCCTGGCATAAAGGGTGCCCCACCCTGGTCCTACAGTCTGCTTGTTCTTCAGTCAGCAGACACAGTCCAGGTTCTTGGGATCTTTCTTACAAAAGGGGGGGGGGGGGATGGGATATTTGAATCATTTTTTCCCAGTTAATCCCAACAGAAAGGGGGAAAAAAACATTAGAAAGCAAGAACGATATAAACAGTAATTTTTAAAAGCATGCAATGGTTTCTTCGTGGGATTTGAAGATCTATCTGATCATTAAATAAATGGTGCATGGTTCCCTCAAAAATCAAGAGGGCTTTCCCCAGCATGTCATTGCAGGCTTTGATTTCCAAATAAATGAACAGAAACCTGTTCATTGCTCCTCCCTCCAAACATTGCTCCCCCCTCCAAACTCATGGAAACAATCCATTTTCTGGCACTTGCAGGGTGCTGGAAGTCCCTCAGCCGATCAAGATATTGGCAATTAATCTCCAGCGGCTGTAAACTGAGGGAAAAGAAGCATTTGTCTTGTGACAGATGGGCTGCAGCCTTACCTTGATTGCTGTTCAAAGGACTGTCCTGCTCAAGCAGCCAATTGCTTCATAGTCTCCCTGCAGAAGTCTGCACAATGAGGTAGTGGGATTTTGTCTTGCTAGTGGGATTCCCATTTGCCCACTTATGGAGGAAGACCTCTGCTGATGTTCAGATAATGGATGGGAGGAAACTGGACCCCAAGAGGGGGTGTGATTGTCCTGGGGAGGAACAATAAGGAGAAGGAGAAGGAGAAGGAGAAGGAGAAGGAGAAGGAGAAGGAGAAGGAGAAGGAGAAGGAGAAGGAGAAGGAGAAGGAGAAGGAGAAGGAGAAGGAGAAGGAGAAGGAGAAGGAGAAGAGAGTTGGTTTTTCTACCCTGCTTCTCACTACCTGAAGGAGTCTCAAAGTGGCTTTTGGTCGCCTTCCCTTCCTCTCCCCACAACAGGCACATATCTCATTGGGAAGAACTTTGGTGCCATGACCCAGAAGGCCCTGTCCTTGGTTGCTACTGTTGTTATCTCAGAAGGCAGGGGCAACCAAAGTAGGGCCTTCAGTGATGACTGTAGTGATGGGGCAGTTCCATTTATTGCTACCTATATGGACTGTATGGACTCAACTGGAGAAGAAGAGCTGTTTTTTGGTACCTCACTTTTTATTACTCAAAGTGGCTTACAACTTTCCTTCTTCTCCCCACAAAAGACACCCTGTGAGTAAGGTGAGGTTAAGAGAGCTCTAAGAAACTGTGACTAGCTCAAGATTACCCAGCTGGCTGCATGTGAAATAAGAGTGGGGAATCCAAACCGCTTCTCCAGATTAGAGGCTGCCGCTCTTAACCAGTACACCACACTGGCCTCGAGTACTTAGAGAAAGTTCAGACCATAGAGTTCCTGACAATTCCTAGAGCTGCCTGGAAGTAATAAGGGTATGTTTATGTTTATGTGTATTAGATTTTTAGACCGCCCTCCCAGCAAGCTAGCTCAGGCAGGTATAAACAGATATAAAATATACAATAACAGTAATGAAATTAGATTTTAAATTGATTTAAATAAACAGTAGCAAGTTAAAACAGGTAGGATTAGCAATTATTATGAATATTGAATCCCAAAAATTCAAGATGATTTGGGCATGGTCAGTGTATAATAGATGGACCAATGAGTGGGTAGGGCCATACATAGGCAGGTAGATGGATGTTCGTTTTGGCCCCAACCAAAATCCTGGTGGAAGAGGCCCTGTAGGCCCTGTAGGATTGTGCTAACTCTGACGGGGCCTTGATGTGATCCAAGAGCTCATTCCACCATGTGAGGGGCGAGTACAGAAGATGTCCTGGCCCGGGTTGAGGCCAGACGTACCTCCTTGGGGCCAGGGATCACCAGCTGGTTAGTATTCAAAGAACAAAATGTTCTTTGGGGGGATATTGGTAGATTACCACAGAGTTTCTGGTATTTCCTAGAGCAACCCTCTGTCACTGTAACAGTGGTAGATCTCCAGGCCCTAGCTGGAAGCTGGCAACCCTAGGCCACACAGCATATCCATACATGTGGAAGAGAGGAAGAAAACAGCACATATGTGCCCTTTGCGACGATAAAATGTTCCAAAATGTCAGATGTCCTCCACAATTATTTGGGAGGCAGGGAGCTGCATCTTCTGTTGTGAAATAATCAGGAAATTAGCTGTATTAGAAATGTTCAAGTTTTCACACAGCCTTTCCCCTATTCCCGGCTAGAATGGGCTGGAGGAATTTTGGAACCCTGGACTGAAATGCCAGGAGATGTGCATTCTGCCCCTTCCCATGCCCCATGACCTCTTCCAACCAGTCATGTGTCTATTGAGTGTCACTACCCTTACAGTCGTTTATGATTTAGAGGAATACAATCCACACTCTCTCAAAAGTGCTGGTGTTTGAAAAGCTAGCCCAACCTGTTAGGCCTTCTAAGGTTTTGCTATGGAGTTAACCCTAAACACACCAGGATCTGCTGTGGTTCTACAAAATCCTGCCTCTTCTTTTGGTCTACTCTCCTTGGTTTGGCACAGGGAGTAGGGTTGCCAGCTCTAGATTAGGAAATTCCTCGAGATTTTTTTTGAGGGGAGATGTAGCTTGGAGATAGTGCAGTTTGGGGTTGAGTGGGACCTCAGCTTGGTCCAACATCATTGAGACTATAATGTTTCTGGGTTGCAAATCAGAAACCAGAAGAACGAGGAGTCGTTCAAACCATTTCAATAGAAGGAACAAGTCCAATGGTTTTCTGCAAGCACTCTTAACTAACTGAACTGCCTACCCGAACATGTGACCTTAGGGAAGGTCTTCAATCACCACAATTGACTAACACAAGGTTGAGCCTAGAAATTATAAGTCTAATGATTATGGAGCCCAATTCCAAAACAGCTCTTTTCCCCAGGGGAAGGGAAAGGATGCAGCTGAGTGCTGAGTAGCGCAGGGGAGGGCAAGTCCTGAACTGTGTAGGAGAGGAGGCATCTGGCTGAGTGACAGAGGAGTCCTGCCAAATGATGCCAGCCTAAGGCTGGCTAAGCAGGACTTTTTGTCAAGCCCTGTAGAATTTCTTACAAGCAGACTCTCTCTCTCACATGGCAGGGCAAAAAGAACAGGTCATTGAAGAAGGTCAGTGCAAAAGAAGAAAATATAAAAACATGTCAGGTCAAACATTCCAGGACTACTAAGTTGTTGATTATTCCTGGTCCCAGTGAAGCCTGACTGGTCTTGACCAGGGCCAGGGCCTTTTCAGTCCTGGCCCTGACCTGGTGGAATGAGCTCCCGGAGTAGCTGTGGGCCCTGCAGAAGCTTTCGGCGTTCCGCAGGGCCTGTAAAATGGAGCTTTTCCACCAGGTCTATGGTTGAGGCCGGTACGAGCAGGGAGATCTGTATGGCCCCCTTCCTAGTGGTATGAATGACGGTTTGCGAGTGACACTGGCACCCTCCTCCCTCCCATCCATCCCTCTATGAGGTGTTAAGGGAGGGTGGGGCTGAGAATTGTGAGGGTTTTGTTTTCTCCCATATCTTCTTTTTGGTTTTTGGTTAAAGTTTGTGCTTTTATGTCTGGGGGATTAATAGGGTTTTATGGGGGGGTTATTCAGACGTATGTAACCCACTACAAGCCATCAGGGAGTGGCGGGTAATAAATCAAATTATTATTATTATTATTATTATTATTATTATTATTAATAATAATAATAATAATAATAATAATAATAATAATAGAATGTGGCAAGAATATGGTTGGCAGGGGGCAACAGAACAATTGTTCCCTGTCCAGCAGAGTAGGCCACTGGGCCCTTTCTGCCATTGGGGAGACAGGGGGGAAATGGAGCATGATGTCATATCTGGTGGAAGTGTCTGGGTGATGTCACTTCTGGTGACATGTGACTTCCGGGGGCGCGGCAGGGAGGTATGGCTTACTGACATCTCTTCTGGAACTTCTCAAAGCCTGAAAGATGTTCCAGGGGTTTCTCAATGGTAAAAAGATCAAGACAGGCTGCAATATATAAGAGTAACTAGTAGTCACACCCTGGCCACACGTGTAAGCTCTCTGATGGGATAGGCCTTTTCCATCTCCAGTTTTTCGGCTCACGAGGCCGGTATTTTCCAAAATCATGTCCTCTCCAGTGATGAATATCTTTGACCAGTTGATCTGTAGAAAAATAATTCTCCAGCCATGTGGTAATATAATATCTGGAGTCCTTAAAAGTAGGCATGTCTAAGGAAGGGTGAAAGGAGAAATATCAGTTTACATAGAAGCTGAACATCCTGCATATTTCCCCCACAGAGGAAATCACAGAGGCAAAAAAACGCCCCGTTTTTCTGGGTCACTGGCACAGGATCTTCACCCTCCTATTAACCCATTTTTCCTTTACTCATAAAGAAGTTGACTTAGATTTCCAGCAAATGTGCTGTTTACATTCGGTCTGACGTGTTTGCCCTTTGGGTAACGATAGTTGCAGAGATGTTTTCAGGGTGGTGCACATTGCAAAGACCGCAGTTTTGTTTTGTTTTTAGAAAAACCAAGAATGAGCTAAAAATCAATGTGAGAAAACGAAATAAAGGTGAATTAAAAGTGAAGAGCAAAGGTCTTTTCTTCACGAAATCTTGGACACAAAAGTTGTTAGAAAATGCATGAATTCATTGCAGGGACCTTGTACTATGTATCGGCCAAGGGAGGGAACAAGAAGAGCTTTTTTTATACCCTGCTTTTCACTGCCTGAAAGGGTCCCCAAGTGGCTTACAAATACCTTTGCTCTTCCTCTCCCCATAACAGATACCTTGTAAGGTATGGGTGGGTGAGAGAGTTCTAAGAGATTTGCTCTGGGAGAAGTCATAAGAGAAATGGGACTAGCCCAAGGTCACCCAGCTGGTTGCATGGGAAAGAGTGGGGAATTGTCTGTGGATGGCAGAGGTGCAGACCCATGTGCCTGCCCCTGGCCAGGAGACAGAGCATGAGACACCATGCCAGGAGATCCCACCCATGAAAATCAGGGCAGGGATGCACTGGGCTCACCAGCGTTAGGGAGCAGAAGATCCTGCTGTGATGGCCAGGAGAAGGCTGGTGGGCATCAGGCTTGGAATGGCCCACTGCAGCTTGAAGGAGGCACAGCTTACCCAGATCGAGGTAGACAGGGATGAGCCCTACTTACCTTGCATAGCGTCCTTCCTGGCCACAGCAGAGGGGGTGGGACAGGCATGCCCAAAGGAGAGGAAGCCAAGGAAAGTGGGACTCTGGCAGCGGTTGGTCTCTACCAGCCCAGTAGGAGTATTGGGGCGGGCTGAAGTGGGGAGAGCAGTCGCACCACTAGAACCAACCAAGTGGCCAGTGAAGGGAGCAATGAAGGAAGAAGACCGGGAATAAGAGAAACAGGTTGATGCCATGGGCAGAAGGAAATGAGCACTGGATGAAAGGGGGAGGAGCTAGTGAGCTACAAGGGATTGGACAAGGGGGAAAGGGATGATAAAAGGGAAACGGGCACAAGGGAAGGTGTGGAGAAGGACAGAAAGGCATAGGTGATAATTGCTGTAATGGTGTGGTTGGAAATAAACACTGAGCTACTGGAAAATTCCCATGTGGTGCATAGTGCTAGATGAGTTCCAGGACAGCAGCGGGCACCAGAGGGCAACCTCCCCCCCCCAGGGCATCATAGGAATTATACAGGCACTGTTTCTGCACAAGGAATTTGTCCCTGGACAGCCTCTACTTGCTGGCAGGTTTTCGTGCTGCTTCCATATGATATCATCAGCAACCTGAGGCTGGCGTGAGTTTTGGCCAGATTTGCCTCATGATGAGGGAAATCACCAAAACTGGATTTGCCACTCCTTATTGTGCTTCACATTGGGGAGCAACCAGGGGCAAGCCCATGTGGAGGGAGAAATGCACTGCAGTCTCATTAGCATTGTCCTGCCCTTGCACCTGCCCTCCCCTCTTCAATTCCTGCTTGCAAGAATATATGTTTTAAAAAATGGCACGGTCCATGTTGCTGCAGGATTGCAAAGCTACGTTCCCCGAGTTAAAATGAAATGTTCTCTTCATTGTCCTTATCTGTTTTGGGTTCAGGCAGCCAAGTCACATCTCTGTGGGTGTTTTCTGGCATTTGGGTTTTAACAGGGAAAGGAGGGGGTGGGTGATGAAGCAGCCCTCTCCCAATCAGCTAGTCATCAGTGATCCTCATTTTTAAGCCTTACTGTTCACACAAAATCACTCATTGGGTTTCAGTTACCATGACCAGCCTCTCACAAATCTACCTGAATGTTAATAGAGACCAAAACACTAAGAATCCCAAAGGGGGGGGGTGCTTTATTGTTGTGGCGTTTCTCCATAGCAACACGGAAGTATTAATTTAAAAAAAATGTACTTGTCTCATGGCATTAGTGCATAGCAATGCGGAAGTGCCATTTTTAAAGAATTAATTTCAGGGCTCAGGAGGGAAGGAAATTTGAGTCCCTGAAACAACCGCTGTGCTGGGATTGGTGGCTTACTATGATTGACAAGAAGCCGGGGGGGGGGGGAGAGAAGTTTGACTTGTTTTCCCTTGCCGCCTCGTCAGGAGGCAGCAGGAAAACATGAAAGGGGTCTTCCGTCAGGAAGCTTGGAAATGCATGGCTTGCAACTGCATATTTGCATGCAGGAGGCGTCACAAGTTTAACACTTACGTGCGGAAACGATATCGGATTTCCCAATTACAGTCCATTGCTTTTAACCACTGGAAGTAAAGAGATGAGATGAGAAGAGACCAGATGAGAAGAGATGAAAAGAAAAGAGGCAACCTCAAAAGCAAATAATTGAAATTTTCCCCTCCCTTCTTTGGCCTTGAGAAAGCACTGGATGTCCACATTCTAAAATATTCTGCTAGTCTGTAGTGAGACTCCTAAAACAAAATATAGATGACAGAAACCTATTTCAAATGAAAAATGGTCAGCAGTCTGGAATAGTTTCCTTGAGCCTCTGCTGAATGTAGATTTCAAAGGAAAGCCATTTGAACATGATGCTGTTCTGGCATCTTGGCTGAGAAAAAAATAATAGTTTCCCAGTACACAGTGAAGGAAGCAGTATAGAATGGAGAATATATTTCCATACATGATGGATCAGGCCCTGTTAAAAATATTCCATTATAAATTATAACAGGATAGCTGTGTTCATCAGAGTATGCAAAATGAGAAATCAAGGATCCAGTTTCTTTTCATTACTCTTTGTAACCCAGGAAGACAGCAAACTTTTATAGTGGTCTTGCATGGATACGTGAACTTTGCAATGCTTCCAAGATGTACTGACTATTGCAACAAGTAAATTATTGGGGACAAATGACACATTCCTTTATGCAACAAGATCAGCTATTAATCAAGCAATCAAACACCGTGACTTTTGACCAAGGAGGACACCCCCACATGGAAATTAAATCAATATTCCAGCATTTGGACACAATTCTACATTGGCTGGCAGATTTTAAATATGCAAGATAGTGTAGCACTGGGCTGCTTAAAATAATACAAATATTTATTGTGAAGAGAAACAATCTGGTATAGAAAGACAGAAGACAGAGAGAGAGAGAGAGTTGTAGCTTGCAGTCAAAATTATTATTCTACATCCATTCTGTCTGTTTGGCCATGCAGATCCCACTGCTGAAGTACTCTGAGTGTGAATTTATTCCCCCTGTTATCTAGCCATTCTACACATAGTTTAGTCCTCTCTTCTGCTGCCAACAGAAACTGCTCTCTGCCCTCCTCCAAGTGACAAACTTTCAGATACTTAAAGAGGGCTCTCATGTCCCTTCTCAACCTTCTCTTCTCCAGGCTGAACGTTCCCAAGCTGCTCAGCCTATTCTCAGGGCACAATGCCCTAGAATCCACCCTCCAAAGCTATCATTTTCTCCAGAGCAACTGATCATTAGAATGGAGATAAATTGTAATGCCTGGACACTGGCAACCCTATTGACCATTTACGCACTGGAAGTTTCATGCCGGGTTGCAGGCTGGAGTTTTAGTCATGGCAGGTTGTCCCACCTCTTCCTGCACCCACATGGGGGAGCATTTGGCCCGGTGCACCTCATCCGCCCCCGATTTGTGCTCCTGCACGGGAGCTGGGGCAGTGAAGTTCCCAGTGCGGAAACGGTCATTTAGAAGCAATGTAATATTTTGGGTGCTTACATTTTATGTGTACATCATACACATGTGTATGTGTTAACACAAATTGTCTGTGTGCCATGAGGCTTTCGACTAAGGCTGAGCAGATGTGGAAATAAACAATAGGAAGACTGGGAAAAAAAGATACGACAACTGAGTTAACTAAGACAGACTCTGTTTCCTCATTTTCATTCTTTCACTAGGACTTGTTTTTAACATGGTCTGAAAGTTAGATGGCTTTTTGTAGGTGGGCTCTCTGGCATTGTACCCCACTGAGATTGTTGACATCTCCAAACTTCATCCCACAACTCCAGGAGTTTCCCAATTAGAGATACCAGCCTCCAGGTGGGACCTGGGGATCCTCCAAAATTACAGCTCATTTCCACATTACAGGCATCAGTTCCCCTTGAGAAAATGGCTGCTTTGGAGGGTGGAGTCTATGGCATTGTATCCCTCCCTGAGGTCCCTATTTTCCCCAGGCTCCATCCTCACGTCCCCAAGAGTTTCCAAACCTGGCTCTGGCTGTTCCCCCATCTCCTGCTGGGGGCCAAACTGGCAAACTCTTTTGGTTTTGCTAATAACCAGTTGAATAATTTAATGAAAATATGTTTCCTCCTGGATTTGAGGATCTGCGGGGTCGATAGCACCCAGGTTGTCCCTGACAGTATGTACCTGTCTCCAGAATGGCACTGTTCCCGATTCATTGGGGCTGCTATTGGCAAACTAGATATTATTCATTCGGAGAAAAGAGTCTCCACCTTCTGGAAGATGCTTTGGAAGCGTCGATATCACAAACCTAGACCCACTTAACAATCGGCCTGTTTTCTAAAGCATTATTTATTAATTTATTTTTATTCCCTGTAAAATTAGTCTAAAACACTTTTATTGGTCAAAACCTACATGCAGGTTTGAACACTTTTATGCTGTTGTCCTAGCCAGGGATGCCAGCCTCCAGGTTGGGCCTGGGGATCCCCTGGAATTACAGCTCATCTTTAGGCTACAGTAGATTAGTCCCCCTGGAGAAAAGGGATGCTTGGGAGGGCGGAGTCTATGGCAGGGGTAGTCAACCTGTGGTCCTCCAGATGTCTATGGACTACAATTCCCATGAGCCCCTGCCAGCATTTGCTGGCAGGGGCTCATGGGAATTGTAGTCCATGGACATCTGGAGGGCCACAGTTTGACTACCCCTGGTCTATGGCATTGTATTCCACTGAGGTTCCCACCATCCCTAGGCTCCATCCCAAATCTCCAGGGGTTTCCCAACCTGGATCTGGCAACCGTACTCACCCATTCCCTACTGGTGGCTGGGGGTGGGGAAGGGAGACCAGGCAACCCTAGTTGATCGATACATGGAAGGAACTGAGTTGTTCTCACTATTCATTAAAGATCTGTAAAACCAGACAGCTGAAATGAGAATTCTTAACTCTCCATCCAAGGCGGCATGGCCTTTTGAAACACCGATATGTGCACAGGCCACAAGGGTAGACCAGGTAAGTTCAAATGAGTTCAAGCAGTCATTTAATGCATTAATAAAGAAACACATCTATTGTTTTATCACATATCAAATATGACGATACCTGCGTTTCAGTATAATCGGTTTGTAATCCTGTACATTCTATTTTATGCTTTTAAATTCTTTTCACGATTTGGGACAGTGGCTTATCTATGAGATATTTCAGCCAGAACATTTATACTCAAGATAAACACATATTTTGAAGCTCAGGGATACCGGAAACTGTCTACTCCAACCGTACAGCCCAGTTTGTAAGGAAGGAATTCTAGAAATTCAGTCAGGAGTAGGATTTTGATTGAATTACCTTATCACCTGGATATCCTCAAAGTAATGGCAAAGCTGAGTGGGCTGTAAAAATGGCATAGAAAAGAAAAAGAAAACCTGCAGAGACCTAATGCTCTTAGATCAGGATGCCAATCTCCAGGTGGGAACTGGGGATCCATGGAATGTCAGCTCATCTCCAAACTACAGAATTCAGTTCCCCTGAAGAAAATGGATGCTTTGGAGGGTGGGCTCTGGCATTGTAGCCCGCCAAGTTCCCTGCCCTCCCCATATTACGCCCCCAAATCTGCAGGAGTTTTCCAAGGCAGATATGGCAACCCTACCACACCATCCCCTACTGGTCGTCGAGAGCAGAGAGAACTTGATGTTTTGCGGTTGGCTCCTCCTCCTGTAGCACCCATCTGGTGCTTATGGCCATCACCCTGATTTTTATACCACCCCTTGCCACAAGCAAGCTCAAGGTGATTTACAACAATAAAACAAAGATAAAAAACATTGTTAAAACATAGTTAAAAACCCGTCCCCTCCCCTCTTTAATCTCATCTGCCAGCTAACTATATTAGATAGTATAAGATACAGGTAGAGCCAGGGAGGCCCATAGGATTGCAGACTGCCCTGCCTTCAACCATGAGCCCGGTGGAAAAGTGCAGTTCTGTAAGCCCTGTGGAATGTTGACAGCCCAACAGAACATTGACACCCAGCTGGAATGAGGCCAAGTGGACAACTTTGGGGCCAGGGATTACCAATAAATTGGTGTTAGCAGAGCACAGTGCTCTCCAAGGAGTCTGGAGAACCAGATTTTATTCCCCACACCCCCACATACAACCACCTAGGTGACCTTGGGCCAGTTCCACGTCTCTCAGAGCTCTCTCAGCCTCATCTTCATCGCAGGTTGTCTCTTGTCGGTAGAGGAAAAGGAGACAATTGCAAGACACTTTGGGACTCCTTCGTGCAGTAAAAAGTGGGGTATGCAAACTAGAATCGCTGTAACACAAGTTTCAGAGTCCACGATGAAGAAACACAAAAAAGACTGAAAACGTGTTTGACCATGCAGAGTTAAAACCTGTCTGCGATGTAAATTAGGTAACCCATGCAGAGCTGTGATAAAGAACGATGTATTGAGTGAGTTTTCACCAGCTTTTAAACCATGCAGAAGAGGCCTAGTTCTTCTTTGACTTCATCTTCATCTTCTTTGTATTCTTTCCAAAGGCACCTACAGGCTTGAAAAGTCTGAGAGACGCATTCCATACACTTTAGATCAGGGGCAGTCAAACTGCGGCTCTCCAGATGTCCATGGGCTACAATTCCCATGAGCCCCTGCCAGCATTTGCATCTGGAGGTCCACAGTTTGAGTACCCCTACTTTAGATGATGGATTTTATAAATTAAATTAAAAGAGTGATGTGTACCTAACAGTACAATCTTAAATGTAAGTTATACATTTCTAAGTCCAATGAAGCCAATGGCCTGAGAAGGGATTGCATTGTAGATAGCTTTTTAGTCATCCTGTGTTTCATACTTGTCAAAATAAATCTCCCCGTCATAATAAAAAGAGGGCCTTTTGGGAATTGTTCTTCTTACAAGCAGAATTTTGGCCCCGTTTTATTTCTGATCATGCTCCTAATCGTGTTGTGAACACAGTCCATAGAAAACAGCTTTTAAAATAGGGTGGTTTGGGTAATCTTCTCAAGAGGAAAGTACTCTTAAATTCGTGTTTCTTGAAGTTAGTCAGTAAATTGCTACCACCAACCTTAATTCTTTTATGAATGGCAGAACGTAATCAGAACAAGAACCCACAACGAATGGGATATTTCTACTTTTTTGTTTAAACAGAAGAACTGGTTTCTTATAACCCACTTTTCACTCCTGGGGGTATTATGCAATGGGGAAAACCACACAGATACTCTGCAAAAAGCATATCTTTTTTCTGGATTCTGCATGTGGATTCTGGATTCTGTTTTTGCCACAGAAGCCCCACCATTGTATTTTTGATTCTGCATGGTACTCACTCCTTATAGCAGGGAGTGCACCTTGCCATGTCATTTCCTCACAGTATTTTAAACTTGCTTTGCTACGACTTTTCCATTACAACGGTTCCAACGATGCCTTTTTTTACATGCATTAACATTACCATGTTTTTTCTCTCTACCCTGAGCTATTGTACACCAATGGGTGAATGGAAAGCCCCTTTCTTCTTGTAGTCTTTTATCCACTAAGTGGAGCTCCAAGTGTCCTTTGTTTCATGCCCTCCCCCAAATAATTGCAGGGTCCTCTGATCTTGGTATAGAGTTGCCAACCTCCAGGTGGTGTCTGGAGGTCTCCTAATATTTCAATTGTTCTCCAGACTATGGAGATCAGTTCTCCTGTAGGAAATGGCTACCTTGGAGTGTGAACTCCAGGTTACTCCATGGTCCCTTCATGGTACTGAGAGCCAGCTTGGTGTAGGGGTTAAGAGGGGAGGCCCCTAATCTGGAGAACTGGATTTGATTCCCCACTCCTCCTCCACATGCAGCCAGCTGGGAGACATTGGACCAGCCACAGTTCTCTTTGGGCTGTTCTTGCAGATCTGTTCTCTCAGAGCTCTCTCAGCCCTACCTACCTCACAGGGTGTCTGTTGTGGGGAGAGGATGGGCAGGTGAATGTAAGCACTTTGAAATTCCTTTGGGTACTAAAAAGCAGGGTACAAAAACCAACTCTTGTTCATCTCTCCCCAACCCTGATTTTCCCAAACCAGAGCTGGCAAGGCTTCTTTGGGGCCTCCGAAACCTCTTCCTTTGTACATATATTTTGGTAACTGAAGACAAACCTGAAGACAAGTTCACTTGGACTCCTAAAGCCTGTATTCTGAGTCATTACATGAAATCTCAGTCTTCAGTAGGTTTCAGCTTACTACTGACAGAGTGCCTGAAATATGCACACCGTGTCAGGAAAAGAATAAAAACAAGACGGAAGCCATTAGAAAGCAATAAAGGTTATATCCCATCTGTTGCCGGGTGATAATGTACATATCGACATATACTCACACAGACTCGTATATCTTGATAGGGTATTTCTTGCAGGATATTGTAATCATAAAGTACATCAAGGTTTTATAATATATTTTAAGAAACAGGAAGGTAACCATCTATCTTACATGATATTGTATCATTATGATGTTGCTTGGCTTCTGCTCTTTCGCTTCGGAAGAACAAAAATAGCTAAACTGTAGAGCAAAGTTTGAGTCCAGTGGTGCCTTTAAGTCTAAAACAGTCTAATGCTGAGTATAAGCCTTCATGCACATACACATGTCTTCAGATACCAACCCAGCTACCCACCTGAAGGTCTCTAAACATAGATATGGCAAGCACCATAAGTCAGCTGCAGATTTAGAAACAGAGTCATAAAGCTGGAAGGGTTACAAAGAGGCCATCTAGTCCAGCCCCCTGCTCTATGCAGGATCAGCCTCAAGCATCCCTAACAAGGGTTCATCCAGCCACTGCTCGAAGACTGCCAGTGTGGGGGAGCTTACTACCTCCCTCAGCAACCAATTACGCTGCGGACTGTATGAAGACAGTCTTGACAATCTAGTCACTTGAGTCAGAAACAGGATCTTCTGAATCCTGTTTCAGGAATTTCTCCCTAAGCCATCTTGGTGTAGTGGTTAGGAGTGTGGACTTCTAATCTGGTGAGCGGTGTGTGATTCCCTACTCCTCCACATGCAGCCAGCTGAGTGACCTTGGGCTCGCCACAGCACTGAGAAAGATGTTCTGACTGAGTAGGAATCTCAGGGCTCTCTCAGCCTCACCCACCTCACAGGGTGTCTGTTGTGAGGAGAGGAAAGGGAAGGCAACTGTAAGCCACTTTGAGACTCCTTCTGGTAGAGAAAAGCGGCATATAAGAACCAACTCCTCCTCCTCTTCTTCATCGTCTTCTATACTGCTCCTGTTGATCCTGATGATTTTGGGGTGGTGCCTGGGTGGAATTTGGGGAAGGCAGAGACCTTAATGGGGCATAATACCACAGAGCTCAGCCATTTTCTCCAGCAGAACTGATCTCTGCAGTCTGGAGATCAGTTGTACTTGTGGGAGATCTCCTGCCCTCACCGCCAAACTTAAAATGTGTGAAAAGCATGAGGTAGATAAAGTTATTGCTGTGGGTGGGGGGACGGACAGTCTCTGCCTTTTTTTAAAATAGGAGTTGCAGAAACAATAAGAGTAAACCGAATTCTAGTACTAGCCATTTTCAATTAATCTACATCAGGACTGATATCCATACTCTAAAACAGATTAAACCTGGACATTGCCAAATCAAGCAATAATTTTTAACCGCTTCGTGGGAGCAGTATAAATAAAAGAGTAAGGGCCCTTGGGGTGGGCCAAGTCTGGGATGAGGAAGGGCACCAATTGGACCCTTCCCCCCAGAGGGGCAGAGAGAGTCCAGAGAGAACTGAAACTGGCCCAAGTCCCCCAGCAGACCTCCTGTGTCTCAAACTATTTTAAGGAGCATGTGCCAACCCTGCCAACCCTGGTTTTGGCAATCCTGGCATTTGTTGTGTGATATTTTCATTGCTCCTAGCCACTTCCAGCAAATTACCCAGCAATCCAAGATGTCTAAAATAACGACTAATTATTGAATAGTAGATTCAATAAGGCGCAGAGTCATTTGTGTTCCGAAACGTCAGCTCTTTATTGATCATACACAATTGAACTAAATGTAACAGCCCACAGTTTAGGGGTTCCCACCAAGGCCTGTGATTGGCCCTAAGCGGAGCCCCCAGACAGATAGCTGATAACATTTGGATTTCATTAGAGCTTTCATCTCTAAGGGCAGTGGTGTAGAGAGCGTAACCCCAGGCTTGTATAATATATTATCGCAGCTGGCAGGTTGACGAATGACAATATTTGCTCCTTGGAAAGACACGTTGGAATGTTGTGTTTCTTTCTAGGGGGCCTCGGATTTGCTTGCGATACGATTGTGGTTGAAAACGAACGGGAAGTTGGCAGAAAGATGAATGGGCTCAGCCTGTCTTGTGGCTGAAGATGCCTGTGTCTCTAGAGGAGGGAAACAAAATTTGAATCCAATGGCACCTTTAAGACCAACAGAGATCTATTCAAAGGGTTAGCTTTCGTGTTCAGGCTCACATCCTCCGACTTGGTTGGGCTTGATTGGGAAGATGGGAAAGGTGGTGACGTATGTAGCCACTGTTGTATGGGGGTGGGGAGAGGAGGGCCAGTGCCGCACCAAAGGAGCTGTTTTCTCGAAGTGAACTGATGGCTTCATTCCCTCCCCCCCTCTTTCTTTCTTTCTTTCTTTCTTTCTTTCTTTCTTTCTTTCTTTCTTTCTTTCTTTCTTTCTTTCTTTCTTTCTTTCTTTCTCTCCCTCTCTCTCTCTCTCTCTTTCTCCCTCTTTCTCTCTCTCTCTCTCTCTCTCTCTTCCTTCCTTCCTTCCTTCCTTCCTTCCTTCCTCTCTGTCTCTGTCTCTGTCTCTGTCTCTGTCTCTGTCTCTGTCTCTGTCTCTCTCTCTCTCTTTATGTCTCTCTCATCCTGTCTTTCTCTCTTTCATCTTCCTTACGGTTTCCAGCTTCAGCCACCTGAAAATTGGTAGCCCAGCTGGCTGCATATGGAGGAGGAGTCAGGAATCAAACCCAGCTCTTGAGATTAGAGTCTGCTACTCTTTAACCACTTCACCCCAAAGGATCTCAAGATTGAGCGGGGAGCGGGGGGGGGGGGGGGTAGGAAGGCCAGAACCCAGGAAGGTCACAGTGCAAGGACAGGGTTTTGTGCTAGTGCCTGTTGTATCCCTGGGTGCAACGGGCTTTGCCTCTAGTACCCATCATAAGACTTTGTTGGTCTTAAAGGTGCCACTGCATTTAAATTTGTTCCATGAAAGAACTGAAAATAACTGAACACACGTTCACGCATCCCAATTGATTACAATGAACAGTCTGGGAAGACGTAGTGGCTTCACAGTAGAGCATCTGCTTTGGAGGCAAAAGACCCCAGGTTCAATCCCCAAGCATCTCCAGCTAAAACAGACCTCTATCTGAGACCCTGGAGAGCTACTGTCAGTCAGAGTTTGTAGGACTGGCCTTGATAGAGCCATGTTCTGACTCGTAATAGATCAGTTTCATGTGTCGTTGAGTCTGAACCTCAACCCAGAAAAGACAAGAAGAGATTTTATCATGAAATGAAAACAATGTGCTGTGCTCAGAAAGGAGAGGACAACCCAGTCAGCATTGACCATTATCTGAACTGGAAATTGCTAATTTGAATTCTAAGCCTTTGGGGTGGGGGGAGATCTGAATGAAAAGCAGGATATAAATGTAAAACGAGAGAGAGAGAGAGCGAGAGAGAGAGAGAGAGAGAGAGAGGAGAGTCACTGGAAAAGACGATGGTGCTAGGAAAAGTGGAAGGCAGTAGGAAAAGAGGAACTCCCAGTATGAGGTTGATAGAATCCATCAAGGAAACCGTGACCTTCAATTTGCAAGACTTGAGCATGGCTGCTAACAATAGACGCTTTGGAGATTAAGCCGTCGTGTGTCCAAAGAGACCTGGTGGCACAACTCACACACACGTGGAGGAAAATTGACGTTCAAGCTGATATAGGACAACCCCTAGAGCATATCTGCTCCGGGAACAGGCATGGCTACAATCGATTAAGTCATTGCCAGACTGTACATTACGAAATCTTTTGAATATTTGTTTGATTTGATTCTAAAGGAACAAAGTAAACGACTGCCCTCTTACATAGCACTTAGCTGACAGGAGAAAACCAAAGGTTCAATTTATTTTTATTTATTTTTTTAACATAAGTCATGGTTGGTTTTGTCCGAAAGCAAATCTGGATTTATTCCCTTTGACTCACTTTTTAAGTGATTTAAAATTATAATGTAAGATTAGCTGGAAAACAAATGTTAATAAACAGAGACAGGGCTGGCTCTGTAATTATAGGCAGTCTCTCTGGAAAATTTGCTAGCACAAGAGTTTTATTTTTCTTGCAAAAATCAGCTCTTTTGGTTAGAGCTGTCAAAAGCAATTGGCTTGAAATCACCCAACGTAAGAGACTTTCAGAAAGACCGTAATGTTACTAAGAACAAAAAGAGCGTCCAACAAAACCTTACGCAGGATGTTGTACTGCTTTCTCCCACGATGCACTAGGAGAAAGGGGAGGGGGTTAGAGAAAGATGACACTCCAAAGGAATGCTTAAAGACAACTCTGATTTAAAAAAAAAACAAAAAACATTACATCTCCTTTTGACCTGGGCCTATTCTGCACACAATAGATAATGCACTTACAATGCACTTTAGAAGTAAATTTTCCTGTTCCGCACAGGAAAATCCAGCTGCCAAAGGACATTGAAAGTGCGTTATCCTATGTGTGCAGAACGGGTCCTGATCAGGGTCCCCAAGGCAGCACCCATAAAAACACTCAAACAGAGACACACATTTAAAATTATTCAATTAAAAAACACCCATGACTGTATTGCCTGTATTGGAGGGATGCCAAATGAAAGAAAAAGATTCTTTCCTCACTGGCAGACGATACCCATGTTATTTGTCAAATGACGTGTGTAGTGTTGTTGAGAGACCCGAGGATTGTCTGGCAGCCACACTTAAGATAAGATTGGTGTTTTGCCAATCATCATCCCTGTTACTTTTCCTTGGGGGAACTCCTACCCAGATCCCTGGAGGCCTTTCATCCAGTACGAGCCAAGGTCCCCTCCTATGGAAGATGGAATGTTAAATTCTCCTTTGTAAAGAATGAAGGGAGACAGATGAATCTCCCTGGGGCAAAAGGACATCATCAAGTTTGGAGAGTAAATTTATTTTATTTATTTTATTTATATTTATATACCGCCCTCCCCCGAAGGCTCGGGGCGGTTTACAGGGAACAGGAAACAGATAGATATAACATGAGGAACACATGTGACAACAGCAGCAGTACAACAACAATAACCCCAAATCCTACCCCTATCCTACAATTAACTGAGCAACATTGATTAATTACAATATTTATCTCTTTTCTTTCTTCTTCCAAGGTAAGTGTCTCATCACTGGATTAAAAACTATTTAAGCAGGAGTAAGGCTCGTTAAAGAGCCTCTTGTGGCGCAGGGTGGTAAAGCAGCAGAAATGCTGTCTGAAGCTGTCTGTCCATGAGGTTGGGAGTTCAATCCCAGCAGCCGGCTCAAGGTTGACTCAGCCTTCCATCCTTCCGACGTCGGTAAAATGAGTACCCAGCTTGCTGCTGGGGGGTAAACGGTAATGACTGGGGAAGGCACTGGCAAACCACCCCGTATTGAGTCTGCCATGAACACGCTGGAGGGCGTCACCCCAAGTGTCAGACATGACCCGGTGCTTGCACAGGGGATACCTTTACCTTTTTAAGGCTCTTTAAGCTACTAAAGGACTACTTAGAGGATGGTCGAATCCCCCTCAACCATTCCCATGGTGGAATGATGACATCAAGGGTTTTGCACTGGATTTGCATGGGACACTTGGAAGAGCATTACACAGAACAATCCCTGATTTTTGCTGAATTGCTAATGGGTGCTTGCAGGCTGCATCCAGCCTCATCTAATTCTTGAGCATGGGGAAGGGTAGTTACTTGCTCTTCCTGGCCACAGCGTCAACTTGGTCTTTCCCCAAGTGGGTTGGCCCAGGAAGACCCCTGCAATCTGAAGAAGACAGCCTTCAGGACATGGTTTCGGACCACGGGGACTCATGCACAGAGCGATCCTTATCCCAACTCCATATTTATTCCCAGGAAAACAATGGGACAGAAGCACCAGAGCCCAGGAGCAACTTAAAGACTAATACAGTTTGTTGCAGGGGAAGTGCTTTTGGGAGTCACTGCTCACTTCTTCGCTAGAAAAGAGCCAGAGTCCAGAAGAAGCATCTTAAAAACTAACAAGGCCCTAGTCTGCATACAATAGATAATGCACTTTCAATGTGCTTTGGCAGCTGGATTGTCCTGTGCGGAACAGGAAAATCTACTTCTAAAGTGCATTGAAAGTGCATTATCTCTTGTGTGCAGACTAGGCCAAGATCTGTGGCAGGAGAGGAGCTTTGTGGAGTGTCTGCCTCCTCCCACGATGAGCACTTTGGGGGGGGGGTGCTGCCTATGAGGCAGTATTTACAGCATGATTCACCACCATGCCATCTGCCCCACTGCACCACCTGTGATTGGCAGTTTAAAACCAGGCCTCCCCGCACAGTCTTGTGGGGGTGACTGCCTGTGAACCCACTGGTGTGCCTGCCTTCACAGCAGACCCATCCATCCTGCTCTCCCCACGGGGAGGCTACCTTTTCACTTGGTGAGCGTGGGGACAGCGGAGCACATGGCACCGCAGTGAGGACCATTTTACAGGTGTCTTGGAAGCCAGCCGCTGCCCCATCCCCTCAGTATTTAGCACCCTGCTAGGTTCTGGTGTGTGGTGGGGCTTTTGTTGGCTCACTGCCTGCCCCTGAGTGGTCCCTGGATGGGGCAGGCTCCTGCTGGATTGCTGCCACCATCTCGGGACTTCCCGGGGTGGGGAGTGTTCTTCTGCCAGCCTCTAGCTTCCCCCCACATTAGTTGGTGGAGGGGGGGGGAGGTCCATCCTGCCTGCTTTTAAAATAATAATAAAAAAAAATAACAGATCCCCTCTGCTGCAGCACACCTCGGCTGCTCCCACATTAGGCTAGGTAAGAATCCTTGCTGTATAATATGCATGTCAGTGTCCTGCATAGTGCAGGGGGTTGGACTAGATGACCCATGAGGTACCTTCCAACTCTATGATTCTATGATTCTATGATATGCATGCAAACTACTAAAAACCAACTCAACTTACCCCCCCCCCCCCAACTATTGCAAACTATTGTCCGAGAGCCAGATTGGTGTAGTGGTTAAGAGCGGCAACTTCTAATCTGGTGAACCTCAGAGGAAGACCTGAGTTAGGTGTATGGATTTCTAATCTGGCGAGCCGGGTTTGATTCCCCACTCCTCTCCCACATGCAGCAAGCTGAGTGACCTTGGGCTCGCCACAGCATTGATAAAGCTGTTCTGACCAAGCAGGAATATCAGGGCTCTCTCAGCCTCACCTCCCTCACAGGGAGTCTGTTGTGGGGAGAGGAAAGGGAAGGTGATTGGAAGCCGCTTTGAGACTCCTTCGGGTAGAGAAAAGCAGCATATAAGAACCAACTCTTCTTCTTTTACCTTACAGGGTGTCTGTTGAGGGGAGAGGAAAGGGAAAGCGAATTTGAAGAAGAATTAAGCCGCTTAGAAGAAGAAGAAGAAGAAGAAGAAGAAGAAGAAGAAGAAGAAGAAGAAGAAGAAGAAGAAGAAGAAGAAGAAGAAGAGTTGGTTCTTATATACCGCTTTTCCCTACCCGAAGGAGGCTCAAAGCGGCTTACAGTCGCCTTTCCTTTCCTCTCCTCTCAACAGACACCCTGTGAGGTGGGTGAGGCTGAGAGAGCCCTGATATTATTGCTCGGTCAGAACAGCTTTATCAGTGCCGTGGCGAGCCCAAGGTCACCCAGCTGGCTGCATGTGGGGGAGCGCAGAATCGAACCCGGCATGCCAGATTAGAAGTCCACACTCCTAACCACTACACCGAACTGCCGCTTGAGACTCCTTCTGGCAGAGTAAAGTGGCGTACAAGACCCAACTCTTCTTCTTTGTCTTTTTCAGCCTGAAACTCTTGCCTTAGAGTTATGAGTGTGTGTAAGTTATGCTCAGTCCCACCCATTCCATGTGGTCATCCTCTGGGAATGGTGGGTGGGTGGAATGCAGTTAAAATACATGGTGTGGAGATTCTTGGAACAAAGAGAATGTCTCAGTAAGAGTCTAAATACAAACCATACTAAGTGGGGGGGGGGGAGAGACATAAGTAATTACCTAAAGGAAGGAAGGAACAGGCAAATGTTTGGGTAACAGCTTCTCAGTGATCAGTAATCACTGCATAGGCTTCTACATCTAGATGCCTTATACTGAGTCAGATCACTGATCTATCATTCCCAGTATTTTCTGTGCTGGCTGGCTGGCTGCATCTTTAAAGAGGATCAGGCAGAGGTCATACCTTGTTCTGCTTCTGAGATCCTATTATAACTGAAGATTCCAGGAACATAAGCTGTGAAGTTTGTTCAGTCATGGTCCCTTCCTCAACGTCAGCCTGACGAATGTAACCCACTTGGCTTCTGTATGCATTTATTTCAGATGAGATAGATGGCAAACAGAATTTGTTTTTATTAACTCCCTTGGGTGGAATAAGGTTGACCAAGAAAGAGGCTTCAATCTGTATGCAACAATCAGGTCCAGTTCTGCCGCTCTCTGCAAACAACCAATGAGAGGTGACAAAATGTTGGGAGGAGAGCAGATGGTTAGAGCCAATTAAGTCAATGGGGCCTTTTCCACACCAGGAATTTGGCCCAGCCCAGCTCTTGGTTAGTTGTGGGGCTAATTCCCTCTCCCGATCCGTTGGCGCCGATCCAGGGTGGTCCCAAGCCTGGCATAACAAAGATGCTCTGTTGCAGTCCAAGGCATGGACCAGCCATGAGCCTGCATTGTGCCAGGCCTGGGACCACCCCAGACTGGGCTGGACTAAATTCCTGGTGCAGAAAAGATCTTGGAGAGAGAGCTAGGCTGAATCTGCACTGAGCTTTTATTGCAATCCCAGGTCGATTCAGTCCCTGCCATCTCCACTGAATGCGATTTCTATTTTGATTTTGTCCCATTTAAATTTTCCCTCTGCAACAAGCATGATTGATCCGGAGTGACCCTACCTTTATCCTGCAATATCCTAGAGTGGAAATAACCCTCAATATTTGAAGGATCGGATTGAGGAAGCATGAGGAAGCATGAGAAAGGATGCGGAGCCAGTGCCTGCTTCAAATTTGTTGAGAAGCTTTGTTGTAGAGAAGCCGTGATTGGCCAAGGCTAAGGCTGACTCGTGGTAGAGAAGCCCTGATTGGCTAGGATTGCACAAGCTTGCCTTAAAGGGGAAGCTCTAATTTCTCTCAGAAGCTCCAGAATCCCTAACTTCTTTCAGCAGAGATTTTCCTCTTGGATTTATTCCCCCTTTTCTGCTGACTCTACTCCTACCCCCACTTCAAGAAAAGAAAGAAAGAGGGTCCTGTTAAGCTTGGCTCCCCTCCCCCCTTCTGAGCCTCTCTAATCAGGTGCAGAACACTTTTCTGTTTCAATGGGGGGGGGGAGGAAGACCCGAGTTCAAATTGATTTGGATTCAGCAGGATCCACAACGGAATAAACAAAGTAAGTGCAGATTCAGCCCTAGAGCTGTATAGAAGGGAGATAACTTGAGAAAATTGTAAGAAAATAGTAACTCAATGCTGGTTGAAAGGAAGATAACGTATAATAAATAGACTTGATAGCATAAATCAAGTTAGTAATCAAAAGTTCAAGTGTTGAGAATTGTCCTAATTACTTGAATCAATCCAGTCTTATTTTAAGCCTTCAATAATTTCAACTCCTTTCTTGTTAACCCTGCTCACTGAATGTTTACTGTCTCAGGAAAAGAAACATCCATATACATAAACATGTCAGGCCTCA
Source organism: Paroedura picta (assembly GCF_049243985.1). Lineage (NCBI taxonomy): Eukaryota > Metazoa > Chordata > Lepidosauria > Squamata > Gekkonidae > Paroedura > Paroedura picta. Next base: position 23,028,833 of record NC_135370.1, on the reverse strand, counting down.
GCCTTTCTATAAACATGCGTATATGAACAAATCATAGCAGTTCAAGTTTGAAGCAGAGGTTTGCTCCCAACAAATAACTCTGTGAAGTGTTTGAGAGAGGGGTAGTTGATAAAGAGACAGGCTGCCCTCTCTTGTAAGGTCTCTGGGACCAAGTAAGGGAATCGGTTCTGTAGAAAGCAGCAGGAGTCCATGTATAATAATAAAAAAAGAAATAACTGTGGCAGCCTGACCTACTTGTATCCCTGAACATGGGTGGCTGGATTGCAGTGGGTGCTAGTAGCTGGGAAAGGGGTGGGTGAGGAATCCACACTATATTTACTGGGTTGGTCAGTTATAAATTTCAGTTGTCAGATCTTTATTGGCCAAGGCTGACTCCATGGTAGAGAAGCCCTGATTGGCCAAGGCTGCACAAGCTTGCCTTAAAGGGAAAGCTTTAATTTCTCTCAGAAGCTCCAGAATCCCTAACTTCTTTCAGCTGGCACTGGATATGGACAATAATTATCAGCCAAGATTTTATTTCTGAAGTGGCACATTGACTTCTCCACAGCTTTAGGAATCCCACAGTATGCATGAGCTCCTTCTGGAAGATTCCAATTATTTACCCTCTAAAGTTTCCTCTGAAACTTGTCACTGAGACAGGTACAATCTCCTTTTAAAATGTTCTCTAAATCTGTTTGTTTTCTTTGAAAGCAAAGCTGTGAGGCCTATAAAGTCCTCCCTGGACAAAGTTCCTCCAGTCTCATTCCCTGGATATACAAACTCTATTTGTCTCAAAACTAACAGTGTCTTCTCTACTCATCCCTCCCCTCTGGCTTCATCAGCCATCCATGGAAACAAATTGGCTGTTATGTATTCTGCCCACACACCAAACAGGCATGGGGGGGGGATTTGATGACCTTAAGGAATTGATGACCTTAAGAGGTGTTACATTCTGTCACATTGATGAACATAGCAATTCCCTCTCCCCCTTTTGTATCTAAGTAGCAGAGAGAGGGGGTATTATGGACAGCACTTTGAAAGGCGGGTTCCAAGTGCTAAAGTAACAGCAGGTGAAGAGTTTTTTTTCTGTAGGCAGAGAGAGAGAGAGAGAGAGAGAGAGAGAGAGTGAGCCAGAACAACAAGCTGCTCTGAGCATTTTGATGGGCCAGCAACAGCAGAGAGGGGACATATATATTAGTTGTGAGCTGGATAGAGATGTGAATCATTTTAAGTCAAATCTGTTTCTAATTCTGGGATTAGTTGACCGTCCACTCTGAGGAGGAACTTTAGTTAGAAACTGAGCTAATCTACAGAGTGTGTGGACAACTGGGGCAGATATTTGGCAGAGGGAACTTGGGCAGTAAGGTTATACTCCCAAATCAGGCCTAATTGGAAGGAGAACTTTCTAAGGAGAGAAGGAGGATCCCTGCGGTTAAAAAAGAGGAAACCAGGTGTTAGGACTTCATCAGAGTCATGTGTGAGAAAGTGCTTCAGACTCAGTAGTCAGCAGATTTTTGGCACTTCTAGAAAGGGAGGAAGTAGAGGTAATTGCCAAGAGTATCCACCTTCTAGAAGCCAGGAGAGTTTAGTAGAACTCAAAAAGTTAAAAGCAACAGAAAAAAAGAGAAGTTTTTGGGCAAACACAGTAACAGAAAATTTCATTGTAAAAGAAAACTTAAAATATGAAAGAAAAGCTTATAAACTATTATAAAGCTTGTAACTGAGAACTTCTAATTGAATAATATCTGATTTGTGTAGCAAAAGCTTGAATTCCTCATCCCGACAACCCTATTCCTCTTTGAAAAATAAAGTTTTAATTAGTTTGTTGTTAAAAACGCCTCATGCCATTCTGACACAGGTTAAAGCAAAGAGGGTTCTAAGGTAAAGGTAAAGGTATCCCCTGTGCAAGCACCGAGTCATGTCTGACCCTTGGGATGACGCCCTCTAGCGTTTTCATGGCAGACTCAATATGGGGTGGTTGGCCAGTGCCTTCCCCAGTCATTACCATTTAACCGCCCAGCAACAAGCTGGGTACTCATTTTACCGACCTCGGAAGGATGGAAGGCTGAGTCAACCTTGAGCCGGCTGCTGGGATTGAACTCCCAGCCTCATGGGCAGAGCTTCAGACAGCATGTCGGCTGCTTACCACTCTGCGCAACAAGAGGCTTTTAAAGAGGGCTCTACAGCTTCCCCAAAAGTTCCAAGGCTGAGTTAAAGTCAAAAGATCAGTCAGGCTGATTCCACGTGAGCTGAAATGGGTCCCTTGAAGAGACACAGAAAGTGGCGTACCAGCTCCTCTGCCGAAATGCATCTCCCATTGAGACATAAGAAATGGTGGCACATGCTGCTCCACTGCAATGTTCTGGTGGCATCCCAGAGTGGCACCACTGGTGCAGAATCAACCTCAGTGACAAAGTGGGACAGTGAAAATCATTTTGATAACAAGGAAACCTTACTACAAGGGCAGCTCTGTGAGGGAACATTTTATTTTGGAGAGAAAAATTTACCTCAGTGGGAAAGAGATCCGACACAGGGGGAAACAAATGGAAACATGACAAAAACTCAGGGTCAGCCCAAGGGATCTTGGAGCCCTAGGAGAATAACATTTACCTTATGCGCCATGTGGGAAGCACACTTCCCTCAGGCTGCCCTCACAGGGGCTAAGGCAGTGGCTTGCCACAGTGCCCCACCTGCCAATCCTACCCTGGCAGTAGAAAATGAAGGTGTGCTAAAGATGTGGCCCGGTTGTATCCTCAATGTCTCAAAAGAAAGGAGAGTAATACAGATGATCTATTTTTGTGGATTCTCTTAAACAGACTGTTCAAGAAAGCAATGTTGTACATAAGATCCAGTGGTCCATTCCTTGTTGTGAAGGGTATGATTCTAAATAAAACAGAACTGTACCACAGGGACTTGTAAATGTCCGGGATGAAAACAAGAGTCTGGGAGCCTGATGAATTGCAGAAAGCTGGAACCTGACATTTGAAACGCTAAATAAAAGATGTACAGATCCTTGGGAAGCGTTTTAAGGAAGAAAACTTATGAGGCATGCTGCAGAGAAGGATGTAACCCCTACAGCAGTGGTCCCCAACCTTTTTGAGGCTGGGGACTGGCAGGGCAACTGCCCGCCCGTGCATGCCGTGCATGCGCTGCCGAAATCGCGCATGCGCGGCACTTTTGCACATGTGCGAAAATGCCACGCATGCGCGATTTTGGCCACGTATGGCGCATGTGCGCATGCACGGCCAAGGCCGTGCATGCGCAATGTGCAGGCGCGTCCCTGATTCCCTCCCCCCCCTCCTGCAGTAAGAAGCTTCCCGGGCCGCAAGCTTGCGGCCTGCGGGTTGGGGACCACTGCCTTACAGACTTCCTGTCACCATTTTCCGATGAAAGTCATTTGTTAGAGTGGGGGGGGATGTAGGAGTGGTCAGTCCCTGACAAAAGAATTGTGTGCTTCCTGAATTTCTATCGAGGTTATAACACAGAAAAATAGAAGGTGGTTTCTAAATGGTTGAGGTTAAATATAATACAATGCCACAGGACACCGTGGCATTGATTTTCTCTCACTTTTTTTTTTAAGACTCACGGCAGTCCTGAAAACATAGACTATATTTCTGACACCATTATTGATCACGAAAAAAATGATTTGTGGAAGATATTTTATGAAGGGATCTGACTCCCAATTGCCTGGACATTGGGACAATCCTGACAGAGATTTCGAACTATTCTCTATAACAAGGATCCCCAATCTTTTTGACCCTGCAGGCACCTTCAGAACTCTAACACAATGTGGTGGGCAGAGCTACAAAATGACTGCCACAAAATGGCTACCACAGGAGGCAGAGCCAGCCACAACATGGCGGCTGAAGCTTATATGGGCGGCTGAAGCACAATGAAGATCCTTGTGCTATGGGGGCAACTGCCACCACACCAACTTGTAAAAACGTCCACACAGTCAATCAAATTTCGAGTGTCCAATCAGAAGACTTGCTGGGGAAAAGTTCCAGCTGGCTCTGTTCACTGTCTACAAACACTTGCTGGGCACCAAGAAAAGCATTGGTGGATACCATGACATCCATCTGAACCATATTATGGACCCCTGATAAGGGCGCATGGGAATTGTAGTCCATGAACACCTGGAGAGCCACAGTTTGGCCACCCCTGGTATAGATAATGCAGATTTAGAAGGTACACAACCCTGCCCTGCTAGAAGTGAAAGGAAACAGATATTGGGTGCATGAGTACAACCTTCGCCAAGCCAAACTACTAGCGTCCTACTTGGCCCCGGAACACCTAGCCACAGTGATCCATGCAACAGTCACCTCTAGACTTATGCAACTCGTTCTATGCAGGCCTGCCCTTAACCTTGATCTGGAAACTACAGCTGGTCTAGAATGCTGCAGCCAGGAACCTCACAGCGACACCATGGACCATTCTCCAACAACTGTGCTGGTTACCAGTCAAATTCCCTGGCCCAAAGAAGCTCACCTAACCTCAACCAGGGACAGAGCTTTGACCATTCTGGCCCCCACCTGGTGGAACTAGCTCCCAGAGGAGATCAGGGCCCTAACAGATCTAGACCAATTCCGTAGGGCCTGCAAAAGGGAGGTTTTCCATCAGGAATTTGGTTGAGGTCAACCAGAACCAACAGTTTCCACTGGCCAGGGAGTCTCTCTCTCATGAACAGGTACAGCTAGCTGAGCAACGCAGTATAAAAACAGGCAATCGACGCAACAAACAGTTGGGCTCTGAGGCACGGAAAATTTCTTTATGAGCCAGTCAGCCAAAGATCAGGGACATGCCAGCTGAACAGATTCAATGGCAGAAAGGCAGGCCAAGAAATAACTGAGAGAATCAGTCCTGCAGGGCCTGCAAAACAGAGCTCTTCCACCAGGTTTATGGTTGAGGACAGGGCAAAGAAGATCTGGGTCTCTCATAGATCTGTGAGATCATAGCTCCCCTGGAGATGGCTCCCCTGAGACATTTGTTAGCAGAAGGTCCGTGAGCCGGTAGGTGGGAGAACGTTGTCGCCTCCAGGGGGTGGTTGTAAACAGGGTGTTTAATATTATGACTGGGGGTTTATGATTGTTTTATGGGGATTTTATTGTGGGGAGATTTTTCCATTGTGAGCTGCTACAAGCCATTCGGGAGTGGCACTATAGAAGTCAAAATATAAACAAACAAACAAGGTATGTTTTCTTCCAAAAGTTTCACCACCCCTCCAATCCAGCTATGAATCCAGATGTTGTCAAGGGAGCCCTTGCAGATATAGAATGAGTCCTTTTTACATTGCAGTTTTTTTACTAGGCATACAGCGTAAACAGACTAGTTTACCTGGGAGCTTGCCAGGAGTTGAAAGCTGAGCAGGATCTGCCCTGGTGAGTACTTGGAGGGTATACCCCCAAGGAAGTCCAGGAACAAGGAATGGGAAGCCATTTCTAAAATAGGGATGGGCGTGAACCAGCTGATGAACTAAAGTTTATCTTGAATTTTGATCAGTTCATGGTTCACAAAACAATGTTCACAAATCGAAGAACTGCCATGAATTTTAATGAATTTTGATGAAGTTCATGGCCATTTGTGAAGAGTAGAAAGCAGGAATTCAACCCCCTGCTTTCTGAACTGCTTTTTTTCCTGCTGTTCACGAAAAAAAGCTCAGCTGTTTGGTACACATTTCTGGGAGTCACTGAAACCACTGCTTTCTACTCCTATGTAAATCCGTGGGGAGCAGAAAGCAGGGTATTAAATCCTTCCCAGTTATTTCACCTCCTGCTTTCTGCTCATTGCCACAGAAGGATTTAAAACAAGCTCCAGGAGTGAGCAGAAAGCAGGAGGTGAAGTGGCTCAGAACTCTTTAAACCAGCAATCCCCAACTCCCGGTCCAGTGACCAGTACCGGTCCTTAGATCAGTCGGTACTGGGCCGCGGCTCGTCCTCATCCTCGTCCTTGGCTTGGCTGCTGCCTCGGGGGCTGCCCTGCCACTCTGCTGCCGACTCACCTTTGGTGCTCTCTGGTGGCCACCATGGCTGGGGCTCCCCCTCGGCATGGCACTACGCAGTGGCTGCTGGTAGCACCTCCCAGTGGGCAGCAGAAAGTCAGGGGAGCTGGTGGGAAAGCAAACGGAGCAGGGGCTCAGGCGGCGGTGGCAACGTCTCTCGGCAAAAGACTACCCCCCTGGGTCTCAGTAAAATTGTCAAGCGTTGACCGGTCCCGGTGATAAAAAGGTTGGGGACCACTGCTTTAAACCCTTGCTTTCAGCTTCCAGCAGCTTATTGTGAATAGCAGAAAGCAGTGGTGTAAATGGCTCCTTGTCATTTAAACCTAATAGCTGAGCTGTGCCACTCAGCCATTTGGCTTGAACTGTCCCCTGCTTTCTGCTCCCCACAACAAGCCACAGGGAGCAGGGACAGGGGTTTAAATTTTAATTTAAATATGAACCAGGCCGGTTTGCTGAACCACAAACCGAACCACAAAAATGCAATTAATGCCCATCCCTAGTCTTAACGTCTCCTGCCTTGAAATCCTATGGGGCCCCATTAAGTCAGCTGATACCAGATGGTAACCCGCCCCCCCCCCAAGAAACTCCAAGTAGTTGAGCAGTCAATTTACAGTCATGAGGCTTTTAAGGCAAGAGATGACAAAGGTGTTTTGCCATTGCCTGATTCTGTGCAGCATCCCTGGTGTTTCTTGGAGGTCCCCATCCAAAGATGAACCAGGACTGGCCCTGCTAAGCTTCTGAGATCAGACTAGCAGGGGCCATTCAGGTCAGTGCCCAGGCATGTAATAAATATTTGTAATCCTGTAAAGGTAAGAAGAGCCTCTTGTGGCACAGAGTGGTAAGGCAGCAGACATGCAGTTTGAAAGCTCTGCCCATGAGGCTGGGAGTTCAATCCCAGCAGCCGGCTCGAGGTTGACTCAGCCTTCTAGCCTTCTGAGGTCGGTAAAATGAGTCCCCAGCTTGCTGGGAGGTAAACAGTAATGACTGGGGAAGGCACTGGCAAACCACCCCGTATTGAGTCTGCCATGAAAACGCTAGAGGGCGTCACCCCAAGGGTCAGACATGACCCGGTGCTTGCACAGGAGATATCTTTACCTTAACCTTTATAGGTAAGAAATAGGCGGTTAATAGAAATTATCTTGCTTCCTGTTTTTTTTATTGCAAATTGAGCATCATTGCCTTCAAGTGGTGATTCCACAGTCAGTTAAAACAATGTATTTCTAACCCTTGAGGGTCTTTGCGGCTGGCCTTTTTCAGCTCAGGCAGTCTTACGTGAGCTGCTTGGCAGAGGTTCTGAAGCAGAGGACTTGAATCCTTTCCCCTTGAATTGCTTCCCTTGATCTGGACAGAATCTCTCTCTCATTCTCTCTGATTGCCGAAATGGACACAAATGCAAAGGGAAATGTAATATACAGAACAATATGTTGGCTACATCTGGAAACTAGAAATCAAATCATGGTTGTTAAGGACAACAAAGGAAGACCATGACGGACAAAAACAAGAAACCAGTTCCTATTTCATTTCATTTTTATTGTGCCTGACATTTCTGGTTCTCTGCTATTTGCTGTCTGGTTTTGTAGATTCCTGTGTGTTTTTCTATAGGCAAGGTGCAAAGGTTTATAATGTAACTAGCAAGAAAGCCCATTGCAACCAGGAATGCAATGGGCGCTAGGACCCAGGGGACACCAGGAGGTGCTTTTTTTTTCCTGCTGCGTGGAGCTGTGAAAGGCTCCTTCAGGGTTTTGTTTTCTGCTGCTTGGATCTGCGAAAGGCTCCTACAGGGTTTTTTTTTCTGCTGCTTGGAGCTGTGAAAGGCTCCTACAGGGTTTTTTTTTCTGCTGCTTGGAGCTGTGAAAGGCTCCTACAGGGTTTTTTTTTCTGCTGCTTGGAGCTGTGAAAGGCTCCTACAGGGTTTTTTTTTCCTGCTGCTTGGATCTGCGAAAGGCTCCTTCAGGGTTTTGTTTTCTGCTGCTTGGATCTGCGAAAGGCTCCTACAGGGTTTTTTTTTCTGCTGCTTGGAGCTGTGAAAGGCTCCTACAGGGTTTTTTTTTCCTGCTGCTTGGATCTGCGAAAGGCTCCTTCAGGGTTTTGTTTTCTGCTGCTTGGATCTGCGAAAGGCTCCTACAGGGTTTTTTTTTCTGCTGCTTGGAGCTGTGAAAGGCTCCTGCAGGGTTTTTTTTTTCTGCTAGCTCTCGTGGGCGTGCCGGCTTGGAGCTCCTACAGGGTTTTTTTTTCCTGCTGCTTGGATCTGCGAAAGGCTCCTTCAGGGTTTTGTTTTCTGCTGCTTGGATCTGCGAAAGGCTCCTACAGGGTTTTTTTTTCTGCTGCTTGGAGCTGCGAAAGGCTCCTGCAGGGTTTTTTTTTTCTGCTAGCTCTCGTGGGCGTGCCGGCTTGGAGCTCCTACAGGGTTTTTTTTTCCTGCTGCTTGGATCTGCGAAAGGCTCCTTCAGGGTTTTGTTTTCTGCTGCTTGGATCTGCGAAAGGCTCCTACAGGGTTTTTTTTTCTGCTGCTTGGAGCTGTGAAAGGCTCCTGCAGGGTTTTTTTTTTCTGCTAGCTCTCGTGGGCGTGCCGGCTTGGAGCTCCTACAGGGTTTTTTTTTCCTGCTGCTTGGAGCTGGGAAAGGCTCCTTCAGGGTTTTGTTTTCTGCTGCTTGGATCTGCGAAAGGCTCCTACAGGGTTTTTTTTCCTGCTGCTTGGAGCTGTGAAAGGCTCCTGCAGGGTTTTTTTTTCCTGCTAGCTCTCGTGGGCGTGCCGGCTTGGAGCTCCTACAGGGGTTTTTTTTTCTGCTGCTTGGAGCTGGGACAGGCTCCTTCAGGGTTTTGTTTTCTGCTGCTTGGATCTGCGAAAGGCTCCTTCAGGGTTTTGTTTTCTGCTGCGTGGAGCTGCGAAAGGCTCCTACAGGGTTTTTTTTTTTCTGCTGCCTCTCGTCGGCGCGGCGGCTTGGAGCTCCTACAGGGTTTTTTTTTTCTGCTGCCTCTCGTCGCGCTAGCGGCGAAAGGCTCCTCCGGGGGTGTTTCTTTTTTTTCTGCAGCTTCTCGGCGGCTGGAGTCTTGTGTTGTGTTTGCGGCGGGGGCTTCCTTGGGGCCGGCCTGACGCGGTGAGAGACGCTTCGTGCCTCTCACCACGTCAGGCCGGGAGCAACTGCGAGCCGCGCTGAGCGCGGCTCGCAGTTGCTGGGGCTGGGAATCGGAGGGACCAATCGGCAGGCGCTTTGCGCCTGCCGTTTGGTCCCTCCGGTTGTCTGTCATGAGGAAGGGTCCAATCCGGACCCTTCCTCATCCCGGACACATCCCGCCCCAGAACCCCTTACTGTTTTATTTAGTCCGTGGCGCCCGCGGCGCCACGGGCGGTGTACAGATAGGTAAGGTTCTAAGTAGTAAGCATGTCCATGTGGGATGCGTACAGTGCTATAAGGTTTTCAAGAGACTAACAGAGTTGTTTTGTCATTGACTTATGTTGGGATATATGTTAGAATCATAGAATCATAGAATCATAGAGTTGGAAGGGGCCATACAGGCCATCTAGTCCAACCCCTTGCTCAACGCAGGATCAGCCCAAAGCATCCTAAAGCATCCAAGAAAAGTGTGTATCCAACCTTTGCTTGAAGACTGCCAGTGAGGGGGAGTTCACCACCTCCTTAAGCAGCCTATTCCACTGCTGAACTACTCTGACTGTGAAAATTTTTTTCCTGATATCTAGCCTATATCGTTGTACTTGTAGTTTAAACCCATTACTGCGTGTCCTGTTAAAAAAAGTCAATTGCCACAGAGGTTTTCCACAATCTCCCTGATCCCCCATTTTTCCCAGTTAAGGGGGAAATGCTGTTCAAACAAATTCAAAGACTCTGAAGTTTAACTTTTCCCAATAATTTTGTCTGAGGCTTATCTGTTCATAGTGATTTAAATGGGCCTACATGAATACATCATGTAAGATGTGTTTTTATTTTTGTAAGTAAAAATTCTGTATTTTCTCACCATTGGAGTATCATCATTATGTTTGAAAAGAATTTCCCCCTCAAATGGGAAATGTAAACAGTTGGAGAAACTGGGAAAAACTTATGTGGTTACTTTCTTCTTCTTCTTTTTACATTTAACCCAATAAGATGGTTGCCATTTATTTATTTACTGGCAGCCCATTACAATCAGGAATGAAATGGGCACTAGGACCCAGGGGACACTGACAGGCACAGATCTCTCTCTCTCTCTCTCTCTCTCATTCTCTCTCTCCCCATCGCAGCAGGAGCCGTAGCAGGTAATCAGGGCTGGTTTGCAGTTTGGCAGAGCTCTCTGTGCCTCTCTCAGGCACTGGCTCCTGCAGGGTCTGAGAGCAAAGTGGCTAGCATCGAGGAAGGGAGGGCGGGAGCTGTAGGTGCAGGGCCAATCAGCTGGCCACACCCTGATTGGCCCTATTCCATTTCGGACAGCCAGGACACTCTCCACCCCCTGGGCTGTTTCACAAATATTAAGAGGAACAATGGATAAAGAATTACTGAAGTGTATAGGCTGCTCCACTTGAGCCCATCATCTTGGGCCCTGGTGCAATTCTGGTTTTCAGAGGGTATTCATCCTCAGTGGCTGCATTCAAAATATAAAATATCCCTATAAAAATGTTTGAAACAAAATGTTGTGATGTTATTAACATGCTGCATACCTTAAACAATATTACAACATACCTTAAACAATATTACAAACTGTTATATGTGGTTTTTAACCTGATAACTATACAGCAAACCAAAGAGTATTATTAAAAAATTCTATAAACAGCTACTCCTAGCTTAAGGCATTCTGGAACCAGATTCTCTGTTAAGAGACTGTTCCTCTAAATTGAAGTTGCCAGTTGAAAACAATTTAAAATTGATGTGTTTGATAAACCTATGCAGCGAAATAGGTTTATCTATTTAGAATTTTTAATATTAAAGAACCAACTGAAGCTTGAAGAGTCCCTGGAAATCTATTTATTATATTGAAATAATTGTTGTACCATAATGGAATCCCTGTGCCCTCTTGCTTGCCTCAAAGATAAACTCCGAAAACTGATGCAACAGAGGCAGAAACTGAAGATTTTATACCGCTATTCAAGACACTGTAAAACAAGAACCCAAGAAGGAGGTAATTTACATAATGGGGGACTCTAATGCAAAACTTGGCACACGAGGAGAGATAGATGTTATTGGCAACTTCGGACTTGAAGAAAGGAATCATGCAGGTGATCATCTGGCACAATTCTGTCATGAAAATCAGTTTCGCATCATGAACACTTGGTTCAAATAGCATAAACATGGCCTATACATTTGGACATGACCAAATGGACTACACTGGAACCAAACTGATTATATCTTATGCAGTCGAAGATGGTCCAGTTCAACCCTTGCTGTCAAAACATATCCAGGTGCTGATTGCGGTTCCGATCATGAACTGTTATTGGCTAAAATAAAAAAAAGACTCTGCAACATAGAGAAGACATCAGGAATCTGAGTGAAAACATTCCACTCACATATGCAATGGAGGTGAAAAATCAATTTCAACTATTGGATGCAACAGAGAAGATGGCTGATGAACTTTGGCAAGAAATTCAATCAACTGTTGTTAAAACAGCAGTTAAGCACATATCTCACAAGAAGCCAGGGAAAAGATCAAAATGGCTCTTAGATGCAACTATAAGAATAGCTGAATGTAGAAAAGCAGCAAAAGCTGCAGGCAAAAGGGAGGAAGCAATACAATTAAATGCAGATTTTCAAAGAGCAGCAGGAATAGACAGTGAAGCTTAATGTAATCAGAAATGTAAGCAGTTAGAAGATTACAAAAAGGGACACACTAGAAATGCTTTTGCACAAGCAAAGAAGTCCTGAAAGCCATTTGCTGCTTGCAAAATCATTATCAAAGATAAACAAGGGAAGGAACCGACTGACCAACAGAGCATCAAGAACATGTGGCGGGAATACATAGAACCGAATGAATGCAGAACAAAAGTTCGCTCTCTTGAAATTGGAGAAAAACAGAAATATAACTTGAACCAGCCATTCTTGAGGAACAAGTTGAACAGACCTTGAGTTAATTGCCAAACAACAAGGCCCCAGGCATCGACATCATCCCTATGGAATTGTACCAATCAAAACCATTACAGCTTTCTGCCAGAAAAACTGGGAAACTAATAACTGGCCAGAGGAGTGGAAATGATCTGTGCTCATTCCATTACCCAAAAAGGGTGCCTCAAAAACCTGTTCCAAAGATTGTACAATAGCTCTCATTTCTTGTGCTAGTAAGACCCTGCTTAAAATCATACAACAATGCATGGCAACAACCATTTAAAGGGAATTACTAGATGTTCAAAATTGCTTTTGATGGGGGCATGGCACTTGTGACCACATAACAAATTTGTGCTGGATTTTGGAAAAGTCACAGAAATATCAGAAGCATGTCTACATCTGCTTTATTGACTACAGGAAAGCTTTTGATTGTGTGGATCACAACAAATTGTGGGAAGCCCTGCATTTGATCGCACTGATTCAGTTACTCTATGCAAACCAAGAAGCTACTGTATGTACATAATTTGGTGACATTGACGAGTTCAAAACAGAGAAAGAAATGTGCTAAGTTTGTATTCTTTCCCCCTTCCTTTTTAACTTGTACGTTGAGATCATTATGACAGAGACTGAACTCAAAGAATCAAACATTGGAATTAAGCTTGGAGGAAGGAATGTAAATAATCTTTGGTATGCTGATGACACTACCCTCCTGTCAGAAACCAAAGAAGGCCTAGAACAGTTGATTACAAAGGTCAATGAAGTAAGCAAGAAATTTGGTCTTTTCTTAAACACTAAAAAGACAAAAGTAATGACCGCTGCAAAAAACAGACATGTCACTATAACAATTGATGGTGAAGAGATTGAATGAGTTCAAGAATTCATTTTTCTTGGATCACAAATTGATGAGATTGGTATGAAAATAAAATGTCAGATTGCTCTGGGTTGCTCACCTATGATGACCTTGAACCAAACATGGAAAAGCAAGGACAGAAGCCTGACTACCAAATGCAGATTAGTTAGATCTATCATATTTCCATTAGCCATTGGGCAATGAAAAAATCAGATAAAAGAAGAATCAATTTGTTTGAACTCTGGTGTTGGAGAAGGCTTCTGTAGGTTCCATGGACAACAAAAGTCACAAACAAGGAAATACGACAGTGCATCAAGCATAATATATCACTGGGAGGCAAAATCACGAAACTCCGGCTCACTTACTTTGGTCATATCATGCGATCCAACGCATTGGAGAAAGCAATTATGCTAGGATGGGTCACTGAAAAAAAGAAACCAGGCTGACAGAGGGCACGGTGGTGGAATGCAATCAGAATAGACACTGGCCAGAACATTACACTACTAAAAGAAGCAGTGCAAGATCAGAAATCGTTGTGGCAGTTGTGCCATAGGATTGGCAAGAGTCAGACTTGACTGAATGGCTAATGTAATCATCAAAAAGTAATACTGCACACACACATTCTGCACACACAAGCAACTGGCTGAGAAAGGATACAAAGAAAAGGTACATTCACACAGTCCTTCATCCCTCAACCATACACATACCTAACTGGTGTTATTTTAGACTAGGCAGTTTACTGATTTAGTTACAGCATTCAAAAGCTCTTCATTACCTGTGAGCAGCCTCTGTCAACTTTTTTACCATTCAGAAACCCCTGAAACATTCTTCAAGCCTTAAGAAATTCCAGAAGTGGCCCAATTGTGCAAAATATGGTTGGGAAACACAGCTGTGTACACTCCTACCTGGGGCCCCTCTCCTCCTCCTTAATTCTCACCCATACGGGAAACTCTTCCAGGGCTATCAAGAAACCCCAGGGTTTCATGATAGTGTCTTTGCCTAAATTCCCTGCCCATTGTTTGTGATCAAGATGGAGCCTAGGTGTAAGTACTTCTTGATGTAAGATGTCTAAGGATGGAGTGCATCAGATTCCTCCTTCCTCCTCTTTGTTTAGATAATTTACCTCTCCTTTGTCCCCACCCACTGTGTGGGTCACACCTTCCTTTACAATTCACCCTAGGAAGAGATACTGTCCCCTGTATCCTTGGTGTCCCATGTTTCTCTCTGCTTTGGTCAGGCATTCCAGACAAGCTATTGGCTGGTAGACCTTTTGACCTCTGTCCAAGATGTCTCCTAGCACATTTTAAGCACTTCAGTGATGGGCATTTGTGAGAACCAAATGATTCCTTCCATGTATTTTTCTGTTTATCAGTGTTGGCTGGTAGAAAGGTTTTTGATCCCTTTTGTGGAGTGTACGTGTGAAGAGGGGGGTGGAGAGCAGCTTGAAACCCTGAGATGTTTTGAAGTGAATTCTAGGTTGAAAGGCATTTATCTGCTGATACATTCCAGGCTGCCTCACTGCTGGCATTCCCAGACCCTAAAGGGAAGACGGCTGTGACCCTCATAAGACATGATGCCTTATCCTCCATTATATTAGAGGGTAAAGATAGGAGGTTGCCATTGAAGGAACGTTTCTGTATATATGGAATTGGGAATATTGAGACTGTGGCGCAGGTAATTTTCGAATGGTACCTGTATAAATGGATTTGTGAATTTCTTACAGATCCTATATTTCAGAAATACCTGGGGGAAATAGAATGCTTCCTCTAATTAGAACATTTGAGGATACGAATCCAGAGATCCCATTTAAAGCGGCTACGTTTGGCTGCCTGGCAACAAAGCTTTGGAAAGAATGCCTAAGCCACGGTTATACTGCCCATACCTAGGTAATAACATACTTTAGATATTTTAATGAATGGGGTTTTACCGATTTATGTACTATTTAATGTTGTATGGTTTTTCTATGACTGGTCTTGGACCATAAGAGAATTAATTCTGATTTGGATTTGGGTGCAGTTCCCGGCATCTCCACTTTGAAAAGGGTTCAGGTGGTAGGCCACATGAAGAACCTCTGCCTGAAACCTTGGATAGCTAGTGCCAGTCTGAGTAGACAATATTGGCCTCGATGGGGCATGGATCTGATTCAGTATAAGGCAGCTTCATATATCACAACAAGGAAAAGAGGGCTGTCGCAGAAGACTCTTATCAGTTCATACATTATAATGCATGACATGGTTTAATGCTCATCTGAGGGAGGCAAAATAGAATGCTTGACACATTAAATCTGCAGAAGGAGCTACAGAGCCAAAGAAAGGCCTTTACTCTTGCAAGAAGGATGAGGAGGAGGAGAAAGAGGAGGAGGAGTTGGTTTTTATATACCGCTTTTCTCTACCAGGAGTCTCAAAGCAGCTTAAAATCCCCATTCCTTTCCTCTCTCCACAACAAACACCCAGTAAGGTAGAAGAAGAGTTGGTTCTTATATGCCACTTTTCTTCTACCCAAAGGAGTCTCAAAGAGGCTTACAATTGCCTTTCCTTTTCCAACAACAGACACCCTGTGAGGTGGGTGAGGCTGAGAGAGCCCTGATATTTCTGCTCTGTCAGAACAGCTTTATCAGTGCTGTGGCAAGAGAACGGGGAATTAAAGCCGGCTCATCAGATTAGAAGCCACCACTCTTATGGCAGTTACTTAAGACTAGAATTGTAAAATGTATGAAACATCAATTATGGAGACAAAACTGGTATAAAATGTTTTACAGATGGTATGTAACACCTAAATTACTTGGTAAAATGTCTAAAGAATATGATGTTAAGTGTTGGAAACGTAATGAGAAGGTTGGCTCTTTTTATCCTATGTGGTGGACTTGCAAAAAGATTCAAAAAATTTTGGATAAAAATTCATAGTACGTTAGAAGTAACATTGAATATTAAATTTCCTCTGTGTCCTAAATATATGTTACTGAGTGTAATGCCAGAGAATATTCCTTGAAGGGCCGGAGACTTCTTTTTTCATGCAACTACAGAATGGGGGCAGCAAAACAATGGAAACAACAGGAAACACCAAAAATGACAGACTGGTTGGACAAACTGCGGGAATTAGCCAAAATGGCTACATTGGCCAGTCTAATGAATCACAGATCACCAGAAGAATTCAAAGAACTTTCGTGTTTCTACATGGACTATCTAGACAGATAGTTAATAAATGTATTAATGGAACAGCGAGGCAATAATTTCATATGAGTATAATTGGATCGTATTATTCTTCCTTGTTCCTTTATCTATCCTATATGAAAACTAATAAAAGCTGGTGATAGAATCATAGAATCATAGAGTTGGAAGGGGCCATACAGGCCATCTAGTCCAACTCCCTGCTCAACACAGGATCAACCCAAAGCATCCTAAAGCATCTAAGAAAAGTGTGCATCCAACCTTTGCTTGAAGACTGCCAGTGATACACCAGCATTTAAAAAAAGAAAAGAAATAAGAAGCCACCGCTCTCAACCACTATACCAAGCTGGCTCTTGGCAGTGCCTTTGCCTTCTGCAGAGCTAGAGAAGTCCCCATTGAGGAAAGGGTCTGCCCTTGTTGAACTGCTGCAATTGAAAGTACACATCAAGTCCTCCTTCACTGCCCATTATATTCTGACATCCGTAGCAAGATCATTCCTCCTTTGCTTGACAGCTACTGCTCGAGTTTGTTGACTGTGGAAGATGGTTACATAAGATTTACAGCACCAGTAATGAAGTATTTGGCCACAGCCTGCAAAACCTCTCGGTTGTTATTGAATTCAGGGCTAATGTTAAAAAAAAAAATAATCTAATGTTAATCTTATTCTATGGTTTTATTATACTAAATAGTGTCTTAAATTGCTGTGGTTTGTTTTCTTTAACGTTCTAGTTTAAACTTTTGATTGTCGGATGGTTATGGCTTGCTGGCCTCGGGCCATATCATAAATTCTGTCCTGTATCTGCAGAAGGAGAAGAAAGGGAATAGCATAAACCCTCACTCATTCCCTGGGATTTAGTTTTGCCCAGGCTGAGAGCTGAAGGATGAGTCTGGGGGGTCTGTGCCCCGGCACGAACCCTGAGAAGGTGAAATCGGTGTCCAGGCGATTACCTCATTGCCGTGACGAGGGTGTGCGATCGGCTCGGCTCTGGAAATCCAGGGATGGGCCCTGGAACTCTTGCGCTGAGACTGGGGTGCCAGCAATTGTGTTCCTCGAGGACATTACAGAGGTCCATTTGGAGCCCATGGAAGCCATCGCATTATATAAATAACAAGGAGCAGGTTGCCAAATGTTGTTTGACACAGTTCAAAGCCTAGGGAAGAGATCTGGTCGAAATCTCGCATTAAGCCGAAACAGATGTCCTTCGGACAGAAAATTGTTTGTTTGGCTCGCAGCTTGCAAAGAGGCCTCCTCATGTTCATGATTGCTGGGCTACATCTGGGAATAATCCAGGATTCTTGCCAGAGACCATGAGTCTCACACGCTTGAGCTAATCTCCCTGGGTCACTGTATTCCGGATAGTCTTGAAAAACCCAAGGCTGCATTCGGACATGATGATAAACCAGGATTTAAGGTGGTTTGCCCTCCTGAGAAAGTCTGGGGGTGAGGTTCTCCACTCCTGAAGTGGTCTCCTTGCCTCCTGCCATCCTGCCCCCAAAGAGGGTACTTATCTATGAATATTAGAATTGGAAAGGACTAGGAGGTCCTTCACCCAAGTACATTTCCTTTCCCCATCTTCTTTGCCATGGCCTAAACTGAATCTGTTACTTCCAGCCTGTCTGGGTGAGGTATGTTCCATTTTAAGGGATTCTTCTTCTCACTCCAACTGACAGTATCCAGTCCACTTTCACCTACTTCTGCCTGGGAGACAATAAAAGGAAAGTTTTCTACCTCTTCCCCCTACTGCCTATTTTCCTGCCCTGATCCTTCCTCTTGCTGCTCAGGGCTGTCTCTCCAACTCTGGTCTTCCCCAAGACTGAGCTCAGACTTAACTTCTGAACCCGCCTCTCTGTTCTGGTGCCTGACTCCCAGCCTTGTTCTCAGCTGTGTTGATGCAATCTGTCTGGGCCCAGCCATTGCCCTCTCCTGGCCTTCTTCACATGTGTAAGAACATCAGAAGAGCCCTGCTGGATCAGACCAATAGCCCATCCAGTCCAGGTTCCTGCCTCATACAGTGGCCAGTCAGTTCCTCTGGATTGGCAGCAACATGGCATAGAGTCTTAGGCCCTCATAAAAACACCAGATGAGCCCTTCTGTATCAGAATAGAGGTCCATCTACTCAAGCATCCTGTCTCACACAGTGGCCAACCATTTTCTCCAGACAGCGAGCTAAAGGTAATAGAAGCTAAGAACACAAGAAGAGCCCTGATGGATCAGAACACTGGTCCATTTAGTCCAGCCTCCTGGCTCACACAGTGGACAACCACAGTGGACAACATTCTCCCTCTTGACATGATGAGATTTCAGATTAGTGGACTGATAGAATCGTACACCACATTGCCTAAGATGTGGAGGCCTAACAGCTGCATAAATCTGCGTGTCTCTGTGACAGGAATGATGGCACAAGCTGTCAAAGAAACGAGTTTGTAATGGAATATGTGCGTTCACTATTACACCCATTTGGTGGTTCTTCATTCCTCTCTGCTCCTCCAGATACTTTCTGATATCAATCATGCCCGGGTCCAAGCCGCCTACCAGTTAAACAGCAGGGATGCTTCATATCTGAGATAAATGCTCTGGATCTGAGTAATTTGTAAAGTCTTTGGATCTCCAAAAGGGTGTTGACACTCCACTTTGAATATTGGCATTTAAGGAACACAATCAGAAGTGAAAAGTGGGTGTTGACATGCCTGGTCTGGAAAAGCGAAGGATTCATTGAAAGAAAGAAGCACAAAGTTTTTTTTTTAAATAAAAGGGACAACATTCATTAAAACATCTCATCTTTCTTTAATCATTGACTAAGATCAGGGGTCCCCAGCAAACTGCCTATAGAACAAGTGGAACCTGTCAACCCCAGTGTGGTGTAGTGGTTAGAGTGGTGGATTTTAAACTGGGGAATCAGGTTTAATTCCCCACTCTTCCTCCACAAGCAGCCAGATGGGTCTCCTTGGACTAGTCAAAGTTCTCTTAGAGCTGTTCTCTTAGAGCCCTCTCAGCCCCACCTACCTCGCAGGGTGTCTGCTTTTGGAGAGAGGAAGGGAAAGGTGTTTACAAGCTGCTCTGGAACTCCTTTGGGTAGCGAAAAGCATGGAATAAAAGTTCCTCCTCTTCCTCTTCTTCTCTGGCATCTACCAAGTCTTTTCAGAAAATAGGTGGGACCAGGTGGGACTTTTGACAAACAGGGTTTCTGACTGGCCCCTGGCGCTTTGATTGGCCGTGGAATTTTAAAGGCTTCCTATTAAACAACATTTCTGCCTGGAATGCTGAAGGGTTACTATTAGATTTATGCGTAAACTTGTTCCCTGACATTTTGTGGTGAGCTCCAGCTTCTTTGGACACCACCCTGGGGTTGTCTCCATCTCCTGCAGGAGCCATTTTGATGTTGTGCTCACCACCCTGTGCCTGAATGCCAAAGAGGGCACCAATCATTTCAAATTCTAAAAGCAATGGTGCTGGTGACAGGAAGCAGTGGATTTTCCCCAAAAGAGTTTAGATCCTAGATCTGCTTTATGAAGTGTATTGTGTATGGAATACTTTGTGTACATTCACCAAACCATCTGAAATCTGAACTACAGCTGTGTGGCATCCATGAACAATACCTGCTGAGCAAGACAGAGTTAAGGACCTCACTCTGTGCAGAAGGGAAACATTTGTATGTATACTTGAGGGGATGAGTCCAGCTGGGCCACATCTGGATCACCCTACATTCTGATTAACATTTTTAATATGGTTGACCAAGATGTAAATGAGTCAATTTCTGCATGTATTTAGCAAATCTGTTTTGCACTGCTCAGTCATTCATTTCCACATTCATCTGCATAAGAACTTATTGCAATGGAGGATCCACACGTGTGTTCATACAGCAATATTGAATCCATTCATCGCTTGGATTTTTCCCATCCATACCGAGGCTGTCCTAAACCTAAGAGAAGCCCAATGGCCCATCCAATTCAACACATGTGTCGCAGAGAGACCCAAACGCAGGTGCCGTCAGGGGGTCCACCAGTGGAACAAGAACTCCTGAAGCCCACCCACTGTTACTCCCTGAGCTTCAGGAAAACAGAGCATCACTGCCCCAGACATAAGTCCATAAGAGAAGTCATACTGGATCATGCCAATGGCCCATCCAGTTCAACCCTCTGTGCTGCACAGGAACCAAAGTCATCAGAAATTCCACCAGCAAGGCCAGGATTCCAGAAACCCTCCCACTGCAAGCACCAAGAATATAGAGCATCTCCACCCAAGCTAAGTCCAGTCAACGACATCAGGCAGGAAGCTATAAAGAACAGGAAGAACCAACCAGACTATCCATTCTACAGATATTCCACTTCTGATGTCAACTGGATACCAGGATATAGTACAGTTTTCCAGTGACAATTAGTTACTGATCTTTTGCTCTTTTGGAAGAATTAGTGCAAAATAAACATGTTGGTAGTATTCATTTAGGAATTGAAGAAAGTTTCCTTTAATTTTGAGCCAAGGCCCATTTGGTGTTGGGCAACCTTATCTAATCCTGGCTTTCATCTCTACAAGGAATTTCCCTTTCTCAAGTGATCTCAAGGTCAGACGATCTAGCATTTTTGTACATGACTGATATTTTAGGACCCAGATTGTAACATATAATACAATGTCTTATTTAGATAATCTTAACTATACTTACGTATATTACAAATTCCCCTGATGAATTCTGTTGGCAAAACAAATAGGGATTTTTTGGAAATTGATCTGAGGAATAATATATATGCATATATATGCATATATATATATATATATATATATATATATATATATATATATATATATATATATATATATATATATATATATATATATATATATATATATATATATATATGCATATATATATATATATATATATATATATATATATATATATATATATATATGCATATATATATGCATATATATATATATATATATATATGACACACACATACAAATATACACATACATATACACATACATACATACATACATACACACATATACATGCATACACACACACACACACACATATATATATACACATACATAATACATACATACATACACACACACACACACACACACCCTGATTTTGCACCATTGGCCTTGTCCTTACTTTTTATCTCCTTAGTTTCTAATATGCAGGCCCATGTCACCCAGTAACCAATGAGCTTTGTAAACATTAGAGGCGTAAGAGGGATACTATATTCTATTGTACTATTGTCATTCGGCATTTGAAATCCCTCTACTTCCCAAGATTTAAGGACAGATGGACTTGCATTCTAGCTGCATCTAAAGTTGTGAGCCAAGACTCACAAAAGCTCTTCCCCTGCCACAAATTTTGTAAAGGTGCTCCTGGACTCTGGCTCTTTTCTTCTGCTGAAAGGTAGAGGACATGCTTCCAGGTATGTCTGCTTCAGAGGTGTACTAAGTTTTGTGCAAGAAAAAACTACATGTATACAACAAGATGGCTAGCCATGTTACTCTGCTTATAGCAATAGAAAAGAGAAAGGGTCCAGGAGCAACGTAAAGGCCAACAACATTAGTGTCAGAGGAGGAGTTTTTGTGAGTCTGCAGAAGTGTGTAGTGACTCACAAAAGTTGCCACAAATTTTGTTCTCCTTTAAGGTGCTCCTGGATTCTGGCTCTTTTCTAAAATTCTAAAATAGATCAATAAGAACACCTAAACATACAACTCCAGAACTAGGGATATTAACCATGCCAAACAAAACAGGAGTCTTCACCAGCTGGCACAAGATGCTGATGGGGGGAGGCAGATGAATTTTTCTGGAGAGGCAGTTCCAAAGGTTTGTGCGGCGACAGGAAAAAAGAAAGGAGGAGAGAGGACCCAGGAATCTGCAAGCCAGTGAGTCTGACCTCAATTGCATGGAAGATAATGGAACAGACTTTAAATAACGGAGCAGATCTGCAATCATCTGGAGAACAATTAGTTGATCCAGGGAAGTCAGCATGGATTTGTCTCCAACAGGTCCTGCCAGGCCAACCTGGTTTCCTTCTTTGACCGAGTTATGAGTTTATTAGATTGTGGGAACTCAGTGGATGTTGTTTATCTCTGGATTTCAGTAAGGCTTTTGACAAGGTCCCCCATGATGTCCTGAGGGATAAACTGGAGGAATGTAGACTGGATTTTCAGATGGTTAGGTGGATAAGCTAGAAAATTGCAAGAGTGGTTGTCCATGGTATTTCATCAAATTGGAGGGAGGTGAGCAGCAGGGTGCCACATGGCTTGGTGCTGGGTCTGGTACTTTTTATCAGTGATCTGGACAAACGGGTAAGGGGACTCCGCACTGAATTTGCAGATGACACCAAATTGGGAGGAATAGCGAATACTCCAGAAGATATTTCAACAAGATTCGAACGTGAGGAGGTTGAGAAGGGACAGGATCACTTGAAGTATTTGAAAGGTTGTTACTTAGAGAAAGGTTGTTACTTAGAGGAGAACAACTCAGAGTTGTTACTTAGAGAAGGGCAGGGAGTGGTTCCTGTTGGCAGCAGAGGGTAGGCCCCGCAGTAATGGGTTTAAACTATGTGGAAGATGGTATTGGCTAGATATCAGGAAAAATATTTCACATTGAGAGTAGTTCAGTGGAATCGACTGCCCAAGGAGGTGGGGAGATCCCCCTCACTGGCAGTCTCCAATCAGTGGCTGGACAGATAATTCTCCTGGATGCTTTAAGCTGATCCTGCCTTGAGCAGGGGGTGGGGTGGCCTGTATGGCCTCTTGCATCTCTCTGATTCTAACAGCCCTTTCTCCAGTAACCTCCCATCTTGTCTCAGGTGTCTGGGGAACCCAAAACTGAAAATGACTGGAGTGAACAAGTAGATTCAGATGGGAGAAGGTGGTCCTTATGCTTATGGCAGTTTCATTATGTTTTAAAGTGTATTGATTTGGTTTTAGTGTAAAATGGAATTACTGTTTTATTTAATGTGACCTGAATTGTTGTTCACCACCCCAAGTCAGCAAGTTTGGGAGAGGCAGTATATAAACTGAGCAATCAATCAGTAAGGTACATTGATCATAGGCCATAGGGCATCAATGCTGTTGTCTTGAGTTTAAATACGCAGAATGAGCACAGCACCAGAATGCTTAAAGAGCAAAATAGTTTTATTTATGAAGAGAAACAACTATGTATAGAAAGAGGGAGATAGTGCGATGTACTGCTTAAGAGCAGCGCCTTCTAATCTGGAGAGATGAGTTTGATTCCCCACTCCTCTGCATGCAGCCAGCTGGGTGACACGGAGCTAGTCACCGTTCTCACAGAGTAGTTCTGTCAGAGCTCTCTTGCCCCCCCCCCCACCTCACAGGCTGCCTGTTGTGGAAAGAGGAAAGGAAGGTGATTGTAAACTGCTTTGAGACTCCTTCTGGTAGTGAAAAGCAGGGTATAAAAACCAACTCTTCTTTTTCTTCTCTTCTTCATAGAAACCTAACTAACTAGGTAGCTGTCAGGGTCCGGGGTTTCTTGTTCCTTCTCCGCCACGATGTCGGGAGCTGAAGACCAGGCCAGGAAAGATAGTTCTCAGGATAGGCAGCGTCTCAGAACGGAGTCCTGTTGAATGACTTGCATTCACGACTCCCGGGTTCAGAATAGTTTCCTCACTATGCTGAACCCCGCCTCCTCACAGACGCCGACTGCCCCATTTAAATATCCTTCCTGTCCTCGTCCCCACCTCCCGAGCCCTCAAGAACCTCCCACCAGTTCTTCCGGGTACACCTGTTCTTCATTATCTGTTCTGCCCTCACTTTGAGCCGGGCGCGACCAGTCTGTCGGCGTTCTTCGTTTCCTTTCTGTTCACTTTCCTCCTGTGTCTCTCCCGCGTATGGGTCTGTGGCCGCTGCCCCCTGTTCCCGAGAGACTGCTAGTCTGCCTGTGGGGAGAGGATCTTTGGCTGCAAGTCGGGCCATTCCCGACATCACCCCCCCCTCAGGTAAGTTGAGCGGGTCATCGTCCTCAAACACTCTAGAGAGATAGTCTGCATTGACATTACTTTTCCCCGACCGATGACATATTGTGAAATCAAAAGGTAACAAGGACAAATACCATCTCAATAACCGGGGATTCTGATCTTTCACTCGGGCGAGCCAGAGTAATGGCTCATGGTCAGTCACCAGACGAAAAGAATTCCCAGACAGGTAATACTGCAAAGCCCCTACAGCCCACATGATGGCCAAAGCTTCACGTTCAATGGCTGAATATTTTCGTTCGGCGGGGGATAATTTCCTACTAAGAAACAATATAGGTTCCTCTTGTCCTTGCCTCTCCTGAGCCAAGACAGCCCCGATTCCCGAACCGGAGGCATCTGTTTGTACTATGAAAGGTTTCTTGAAGTCAGGATTGTGCAGAGGAGTAGCCTGAGCTAATTGTTTCCGCAGGTCCTCAAATGCCTGTTGCTTTTCTGTTGTCCAATCTATGGTATTAGGCTGTCCTTTACGTAGGCTATCTGTCAGGGAACTGGCCTTTGTAGAGAAATTAGGAATAAATTTCCCATAGTAGCCTATCATCCCTAGAAAGCGTTTCAGATGTTTCTTCGTCGTGGGACGGGGTAGTTGTTGAATCTTTGTGACTTTCTCTGGAACTGGCTTCAATAGGCCCTTACCTACAATGTATCCTAGATACTGTAACTCTTGAAAGCCAATACGGCTTTTCTTAGGATTTGCATGTAGCCCGGCTTGTTTCAAGGCTTCGAAGACTCGGGATAGATGTTCTAAATGAGTCGGCCAATCTGGGCTGCATATTAAAATATCATCAATATAGGCTGAAGCGAACCCTTCACAGTTGGCCAAGGCTCGATCTACTAATCTCTGAAATGTTGCTGCTGCTCCATGGAGGCCAAAAGGCATTACTCGAAATTGAAAGAGGCCCTGCGGAGTGGCAAATGCTGTCTTTTCTTGGTCCTCTGGAGCCACGGGTACCTGCCAGTAGCCTTTCGTGAGATCCAGTGCTGACAGATACCTGGCCTCTCCCAGTTGTTCAATTAGCATGTCAGCCCGTGGCATAGGATAGGCATCAAACTGGGCCACCTGATTAACTTCTCTGAAATCCACACAGAAACGAGTGCTACCGTCCGGTTTCGGCACTAATACTATAGGACTCCGCCAAGCGCTTTGCGAGGGCTCAATTATCCCCATTTTGAGCATATCTTCTACCTCAGACTGCACTACTGGCCAACGCTTGCGAGGTATAGGCCTCCATGGAGCTCGAACTGTTACCCCTTCCGGTGTCCGAATTCGATGGACCGCTAGATGTGTTCTCCCGGGTAATGAGCTGAACACTTCTTTCCAGTTTTGCACTACCTCTCTAGCTTCTTGCACTTGTTGCTCATTCAAAGACGAATCTATATTAGGATTTGTGCTCTCCCCACCTGCCCAGGGGCTGGTGCCATCTGGTAACTCCCCGGGTTGGCATGCTAAATTGACTTGCCCATCTTCCCTGGTATACCATGGTTTTAAGCTATTCACATGCAGTGGTCTACGAGCCCGTCTGTGTTCGCCACACTGCACCTCAAATGTCACGGGGCCCAACACTTTAGTGACACGATACGGACCTCTCCACTGATCTCCCACGTGGGTCCCCAAGCTTTCACGATGAACTAACACGTCCTCCCCTACTTCAAATGTTCTTACTTTAGTGCCTTCATCGTATCTCTTTTTCTGCTTCTCTTGAGCCCGGTGTAGATTTTCGGTTGCGTGTGTTCTTATTTCCTGCAGCCGTTGCTGTAATTGCCGTACATACTCCTTTGGACGCTGACCGGGGGGTCCAGGATCAGGAGCCCATTGATCACCCACCAGTTCCAATATACCCCGAGGCTTACGTCCATACAAAAGCTCAAATGGTGAAAATCCTAATGAAGCCTGAGGAGTTTCCCTAATAGCAAACAGTAAAGGGTCTAAGTACAGATCCCAATTACCAGCACGACTATATGCTAACCGGCGGAGCATTCCTTTAATCGTTCCATTCATCCGCTCCACCAACCCATCCGTCTGGGGGTGGTGAACAGCTGTAAAAATCTGTCGGATTCCCAAAGTTTGACATACCCGCTTCATCAATTGGGCCGTGAAAGGTGACCCTCGATCAGTCAACAGTTCTTTTGGTAGGCCCACTTGTGCAAACAGTCGCATCAGAGCCTGAGCTACCCCGGCACTCCGCATACTTCGCAAAGCCACTGCTTCCGGGTATCTGGTGGCATAATCTACCATGACTAACAGGTATCGATTACCCCGGGGTGTCCGTGGCAAGGGACCTACAAAATCCATGGCAATCCGTTCGAACGGGACTTTAATGATGGGGAGTGGATATAACGGAGCCTTAGGTACTCCCCCTTTGGCTGTTCTCTGACATACCTCGCACGTACGACAGTATCTGCGGACATCCTCTGCTACCGCTGTCCAAAAGAAGCATTGTAAAACCCTGAGTAACGTCCCTCTAGACCCTTGATGCCCCGCCCACTCATGCTCATGGGCGCTCCCCAAAACTTCTCTCCGATAGGCCACTGGGACTAGTAACTGTTGCCTTTCTTCGCCTCTATCTTTTTGTAGTCTATACCACACCCCGTTCTCTACAACTACCCGGGGATATCTCTGGGCTCTTCGGGGATCCCTTACCTGTCCTTCCCATACAGACACAGCTTGCCGTAGATCCTCTAATGCTGGATCAGTTCCTTGGGCCTCTACGAAGTCCGGGTCTTGGGACCATGTCTGTTGCACGTCAGCCTTCCCCGAGTCGAGCCCTCTCTCACTCTCTCCTTCATCCTCTTCTTCATCCTTTCCTTCTTCCCCGTCGCTGTCATCCTCCACTGGCGTTGTCTTCTCAGGTAACTCTGCATGTTCCTTTGAGGTTCCCTCTCCAGGATCATCTTCAACTACCGGGTAGGCTTCAGCTTGAGTGTGCCGTAAGGCCTTCTGCAGCAACTGTTTAAATGCTGGAGCATCCCGGCCCAACAAAAGGTCATATGGTAAGGTCTGCACCTGTGCTAACTCTAAAGCTTGTGCCCTCCCTAAATAGTTCACCGTCATCCATCGAATAGGACACGTCTCCAAATGACCATGGAAACAAGCTACTCGGGTCCAACGATGGACAGGAATCCCTGGAGGCACCAACTCCGCCCTAATCATTGAAACCGAGCTGCCACTATCTAATAAAGCTTGCCTAGGACCTTCATCTAACCAAACTTCTACCAATAAAGCAGGGGGCTTAAAGGGCTTGTTCACTGTTGTGACATTCAGAGACTCACCCCAACCTAAATCGCACTCCATAAGGGGGCATTCCTTACGGAAATGGCCCCACTGGCCACATGTGTAACATGGCCCTCTATTGCTCCCAATATTCACAGGGGGAACAGGTGGAATAAAGTCTCTCCCACGCCCTCCTTCCGCTCCCGAAGGACGGGCTCGACCTTCCCCTGGAGTATAACGACCACCACTCACTGAACCTCCAGGTCGTGAGGGCAACCCAACCTTGTATTTTCCTCGACCTGACACCTCTGTGCCCTTGTTCGTTGGTACCTCTTTCCCTGTCCCTCCTGCCTTGCCCCCGTCTTTAGGGTTGTTTCGCTGATCCGCGGCCACCACATTTTCTAAATACTCTGTGGCCTCTTTAAGTGTTCTGGGCTTCCAACAAGAGATCCAGTGTCTTATACGGGGAGGAAGAATTGTCAACAACTGTTCCAAGACTACTTCATCTACTATCCTCTGCTCCCCGGGAGACCCTGGCAACAGCCACCGGGAGGCCAGATCCTTTAATTTGGTCACTAATGTCCTGGGCCGTTCAGTAGGCTGATAAACCACAGCTCGGAACTTCTGCCTTTGTGTTTCTGGGGTGATTTGGTATCTGTCCAATATAGCAGCCTTTAGAGACTCATAGGATGCTGCTTCCTCTCTACCTAAAGCTTTCAATGCAGCCTGGGCTTCTCCAACTAAATAGGGTCCCAATATAAAAGGCCATTGCTCTTTAGGCCACTTGGCCGCCTCCGCGGTTCTTTCAAAGGCTTCCAGGAA
Organism: Paroedura picta; assembly: GCF_049243985.1. NCBI lineage: Eukaryota > Metazoa > Chordata > Lepidosauria > Squamata > Gekkonidae > Paroedura > Paroedura picta. The sequence goes on along the minus strand of NC_135370.1, from coordinate 23,000,797 downwards.
AGCTTCGATATCATCTTCAGCTGACATCTTGGTTAATGCAAAGGTGGGAGGCTTTGGCAATGCTATTGGATTAGTATTACCAGCACTGCCAGCTGACGGAGCTAATGCAGAGACTGCCTGATGAAACCGCTGCATTAAGGCTTCTTGGGCCTCCTGCTGCTGCCGTGCCATTCTTTCCATTACCTGAGCTTGGTGTTCTGCCATCCACTTCCCAAACGTTTCAAAATCCATGGCTGTAGGAGCTCCTGCAGTTCCCTGCTTTTTCTTCCCTATCTGCCCCTCCAGCCCTCTGCTCCTTGTCTCCTCCCCCTCTTGGGTTTCTATCAGACTTGTAGCTCCGGCTGCATGGGAGGGGGGAGCTTGAAAGCTAGCTGGGCGTAACAAGGAACTGACTCCCGACGAAGAACGAGGCGGAATGCGTGGAATTACCGGTCCAAGGCGTGGTAAACCCCCAGGGCTCCCCGTACGGGCCACCAATTTGTCAGGGTCCGGGGTTTCTTGTTCCTTCTCCGCCACGATGTCGGGAGCTGAAGACCAGGCCAGGAAAGATAGTTCTCAGGATAGGCAGCGTCTCAGAACGGAGTCCTGTTGAATGACTTGCATTCACGACTCCCGGGTTCAGAATAGTTTCCTCACTATGCTGAACCCCGCCTCCTCACAGACGCCGACTGCCCCATTTAAATATCCTTCCTGTCCTCGTCCCCACCTCCCGAGCCCTCAAGAACCTCCCACCAGTTCTTCCGGGTACACCTGTTCTTCATTATCTGTTCTGCCCTCACTTTGAGCCGGGCGCGACCAGTCTGTCGGCGTTCTTCGTTTCCTTTCTGTTCACTTTCCTCCTGTGTCTCTCCCGCGTATGGGTCTGTGGCCGCTGCCCCCTGTTCCCGAGAGACTGCTAGTCTGCCTGTGGGGAGAGGATCTTTGGCTGCAAGTCGGGCCATTCCCGACAGTAGCTCAATAAAATTGGAGTCCAGTAGAACCTTTGAGACCAACAAAGATTTATTCAGGGAATGAGCTTTCGAGTGCAAGCGTTGGACTATGATCTCCTTACATGACAGGGAATATATAACAAAAATAGCTGGAGTCATTCTGCTGTTTGTTCTGAAGGAAGTATGCTAAAAAAAGCAGGAATTCTCCTGTGGAGCCAATCAGGACACTGCAGGAGATAATTTGAAAATCATGAGGAAGTTCCTGTCCTATCTATGCTAAATATGCATCTCCTCAAATGCCCCATAGAATCATAGAGTTCGAAGGGATCTACTGGGTCATCTAGTCCAACCCCTTGCACTATGCAGGACACTCACATCCCTCTCGCTCATCCACTGTCACCTGCCACCCCCCTTGAGCCTTCACAGAATCAGCCTCTCCGTCAGATGGCTATCCAGCCTCTGTTTTAAAATTTCCAAAGATGGAGAACCCACCACCTCCCAAGGAAGCCTATTCCACTGAGGAACCGCTCTGTCAGGAACTTCTTCCAGATGTTTAGATGGAATTTCTTCTGAATTAATTTCTTCCCATTGGATCTGGTCCGTCCCCCCGTGTAGGACACAATTTATATTCAGTTCAATAGGCTGCCTAAAGAGGTGGTGAGCTCCCCCTCACTGGCAGTCTTCAAGCAAAGGTTGGATACACACTTTTCTTGGATGCTTTAGGATAGCGATCCCCAACCTGTGGGCAACGGACCACATGTGGTCCTTCGACTAATTGGAGGTGGGCCCCGAAGGATGCCTTCTCCCCCCCCCCGGCCCTTTACTTCATCTCCCCCGGCCCTTTACAACACACTTCATTGTTGTGGCGTGTCTGTATCTTATTTTGAAGGGATGTTTAAACATTACCATAGCGATCAGAGAGCGTCAGGGCAGTGGTTGAGAGTAGAGGAGTAAACTACCCCCCCCCCAGGCCTCAGTAAAAGGCGTTGAGTGGTCCCCGGTAAGTGGTCCCCGGTGTTGAGTGGTCCCCGGTGATAAAAAGGTTGGGGACCACTGCTTTAGGATGCTTAGGGCTGATCCTGCGTTGAGCAGGGGGTTGGACTAGATGGCCTGTATGGCCCCTTCCCACTCTAGGATTCTATGATTCCGTGATTCTATGAATTCTGCACATGACAGTTCTTGCATTGTCTAACGAATGCCAGTGAACAGAAAGCAGCATTGGAGCTGCCTTCCGACTTCACTCCCCATGCTGGCTCTCGTGGGTTGCCACAGGCCTCACCTCAGAACAAGACCACAGAGTGTAAAACTATCCATCCCAAAAAACGATGCTTTATTTTTTGAAGCAAATATGTGATTTCTCTTCCTGGAACAGTGAATTCTCGCTGTGGAAACAGACTGATTTTGCACAGATAGGCTCACAGCCTTTTCTTGTTGTAGTCGCTGGGAGATTTTCCATCCCAGCATCTCGGGACAGTTTATCTTTTCTCCAGCCTCATTTACAAACATGACATTGCAAGGAGCTAATCCATCCCCAAACGAAACGGGGTTTACTGCTTGTTTGGTGGCCACCCGCAATTTCTATTCAAGGAGGATGATCTCCACCATCTGGGAAAAGACTTCCCGTGGCAGTCCCAACTACCTCCCTTGTCAAGGTACAGGATCTCTCACCCCTTGCCTCTTTGCATTAGCAAGCAAAAGGAAAAAGCAGGTTGCTTTAACAAAAATTATGAAAAATACAACTATGCCATGATTCCATACCTGAGAACCAAAGTCCGCCTTATGATACTTATGGGGAAGACAAATTCTCCTTTTTCCTGCTAGTTAACAGTGAGAAAACTTTAATCTATTAATAGCCTCTAATTTAGAAGCCACTCTGGGCTAAATTAGCTGTCCTACTGGGTGACATTGGCTGCGATTCTGCACAGTGCAATAATAATTGCGCTTTGCATTTATATAAGCCCATTTTCCTTTAGTGGTAATGGGAAGTGACCCTTCCTCCAGTTTTACCACCAAATTGAGCTTTGGGGAAATGGTTTTACATGAGAGATTTATCTAGCCGAACTGGCTCCAAGAACACTTCCAAATATGGCCTTTCCAAATACTGGGCAAGTGGCCAAGAGTACAGATACCAGCCTCCAGGTGAGACCTGGGGACCCTTTCCCAAGATTTACAGCTCCAGAACAAGGAGCTCATGTCCTCTGGAGACAATCAATGCTCTGGCATTGGACTCTGGCATTGTACCCCACCAAGGTTTGTGTCTTCCTGGGCTCCACCTACAAATCTCCTAACCTGGATTTGACTGCCCTAGCCACCGCCGCCACCACCACCATCCCCAGGCTGGTGGCCAGGGGATGAAGAGACCTGTCAAGTCTAGAACTTTTCTTGTTGAGGGGGAACAATCCATAATGCCTGACTTAGGGTGCTCCAATCTGGACCATTCATTTACAAATGGAGATAATATAGATTATCACAGCCCCACACATAGAAGAAGAAGAAGAAGAGTTGGTTCTTATATGCCGCTTTTCCCTACCCGAAGGAGGCTCAAAGCGGCTTACAAATGCCTTCCCTTTCCTCTCCCCACAACAGACACCCTGTGGGGTGGGTGAGGCTGAGAGAGCCCTGATATCACTGCCCGGTCAGAACAGTTTTATCAGTGCCGTGGCGAGCCCAAGGTCACCCAGCTGGCTGCATGTGGGGGAGTGCAGAATCGAACCTGGCATGCCAGATTAGAAGTCCGCACTCCTAACCACTACACCAAACTGGCTCTCCAGAATAGTGTTCCATCAATACCTTGTGACTAATGGCCACTCATGGACTTCTGCTCCGTACGCTTATCCGATCCCCCTTGAAGTTTCCATGCTTATCATTCCCTGGTTCACCCTCCTGGCAGTTAACTAAAGGAATCAAGGAAGGAGGAAGGATTTGGGTCCCAATCTCAGAAATGCTATACTTATGAACAATATCCCATGGAACAGCACTAACAAAAATGTCCCCCCTCCCACTCCCCCAGCTGAGTTCATCTGGGTTCAAATTAGGCAACACAAGTGGCTGTCTATTTTCCTTGACATTAAAAGCAGCCATAAAGGTTTCTCAGCTGGGACTGGACCCAATCTGCTGGAGAAGAAACAAAGAGTAGCCCTTTTCCTTTGCCGTTAAAATCCAGTCCCTCCTGCTGGTTCATCTCTCTTAGCTGGATTTCCATGATCTCATACCCCGAGAATGCCAGAAACAGATCCAGTGATTTCTGAGCTGGTGCCAGAAGAATGGCGGCTGCCAAGTGATGGAGGGAATTTCTTCTTCCGGAGCCCGTTGAAAATGCATGTCCTCCCACATCCGCCTGGGAAACTGAAGTTTGACGGAGCATGCCCCAACATCATCGGTGCGCCCCCTGCAGAGATACAGAACTGTTCAAACTGCTGTTAGGGCACTACAACATTTTAAATGCTCATCAAACACCATATTGGTTTCACAGGGGTCCCCGGCCTTTCAGACCCTGCGGGCACCTTTGGAATTCTGACCCAGGATAAGTGGGCACAGCCACAAAATGTCTGCTGCAGGAGGCGGAGCCAACCACAAAATGGCCACCATAGGAGTTAAAGCCACGTGTACAGAGGGAGTCCATGTGCAGGAGAGAAAAGGGATAATCAAAAAGCATACAGGGGAGGACGGGTGGCAGAGAATAAAACAGACACTGGTGGTCACTGGCACTGAAACAATGTCATTTTAATCTGCTTAGCTGATCTGCTCCACTGTAGCCAGTCAGAAGTCCTGCTGGGCAAAAGGCCCAACCTGGCCACGCCTACTTTCTAAAAATATTTGGCAAGCACCAAGAGAGGTGTTGGGAAACCCTGCTGTGTATCCATATGCAACCTTTGTTTTGAAACTATCCCCCCACCCCCCAAAAAAACACACACACTCAGAATATGCACTTTCCAGTTGGAAAATTGGTTCAAGGTTCTCAAATCAGCTAAATTCAAATCAATATCCTGAGCCAGTGTTTCTGTTGATTTGAGTTGTAAGCACCTAGTTAAATGGTGGAAATCTCTGCCACAGGATGTGGTCATGATCACCGACTTTGGAGGCCTTAAGAACGAGAGTGGACAAATCCACTCAGGACAAGGCATTCAATTGATACTAGTCATATGATAACAATAAATTAATTTTAATAGCCCTCCCTTCTCTTGCTGATTCAGGACGGGTAATATCAATAAAATGATCAAACCCCTGATTCTAAGGATCAGCTGTTTGGCAGGCCCTTTAATTGCCTCACCACTCCCAGGCTGCTCAGAGCCTGGTCTCAGCAGCCTTGGAGCGGTCTGCAGGAAGACATTTAAAGTCTCCTGCCAAACACCTGATCCTCATGATCAGCTGTTTGGCAGAACTGGAGGCATTTAAAGGTCATTTAAAATGCCTCCAGAACTGCCAAACAGCTGATTCCTGGAGCTCAGCTGTCTGGAGGCTGCTTCAGCCAAACTGGTTCAAGGTTCCCAAATCAGCTACATTCAAATCAATTTACTGAAACAGTATTTCTGTTGATTTGAGCTGTACCAAATCAGGAAACCTTGAATCTGAAAAGTACCAATTCTACCCTACCCCACCCCATGCACATCCCTAACTAGAACCCAGGGTCATTCACTGCACCTGCAGCACAGACAAAAAAAAACCCTATCTTCTTCACGTAGCACCTAATTAAACTGTGGAACTCTCTGCCACAGGATGTGGTCATGATCACCAACTTTGAAGTCCTTAAAAACAAGAGTGGACAAGGCTTTCAAATGATACTAGTCATGATGGGTATCTGCTCTGTCTGGTATGAGAGGCTGTATGTAGGGCTGAATCTGCACGGAGCTTTTATTCCAAACCCTGGTTAAATCAGTCCCTGCCATCTCCACTGAATGCAATTTCTACTTTGATTTTGGGCGCTTTAAATTTTTCCTCTGCAACAAGCATGATTGATTCGGAGTGACCCTACCTTTTCCCGCAATACCCTAGAGTGGATATAACCCTTGATATTTGAAAAATCCACATGAGAAAGCAAGCAGATCTCTGCCTGTTCCAAACTACCTGCTGAGCTCCATGGTAGAGAAGCCCTGATTGGCCAAGGCTTCAGTTCCTCTTTCCCAGGCTGCAAGCCTGCCTTAAAGGGGAAGCCCTAACTTCTCTAGTCAGAAGCTCCAGAAGCCCTAACTTCTCTCGGCAAAGATTTGCCTCTTGTTTTTTTTCTCTCCCTCCTCTCCTGTCTCCAATCGTCTCCACCCCCCCTTCAAGAATAGAAAGAAAGAGGCTCCTGCTGTGCTTGGCTCCCCCCATCCCCTTCTGAGCTTCTCTAACCATGTGCAGAACACTTTTCTGTTTCAATGGGGGGGGGAAGACCTGAGTTCAAATCAATCTGGATTCAGCAGGATCCACAATGGAATAAACAAAGTAAGTGCAGATTCAACCTAGGGGAGCAACTGTGGAGTTACTGATATAAAGAGAGGGCGCTGTGACAAGAATCATACTCATTGGGCTTCCTAGAGGCAGCTGGCTGGCCACTATAGAGACAGAATGCCAGACTAGATGGGCCTTTGATCTGATCCAGCATGACTCTTCTTACAGTCTGATATAAATGTCAAAGGCAGAGTAGCACAGAATGCCAGTTGTTTAATAAACTGACAACAGAGAAGCTTGTTGCCTTCATGCCCTTGTGACGGGCCTCTCAGGAGGAGTCCCTGGCTCGCCTCTGTGGGAAACAGGATGCAGGACAAGATGGACCTTCTGTTTGACCCAGCCAAGGCTTTTCTTGTGTTCTTACGAGCAGCTTGGGAAGAAGGCCCTCTTGTAATGTATCATTTGGCCCTCAAATGTTAAAATAAAATCCGACCGTGCAGCCTGGTTGAGCAAAGCTGGTTCGAAACACCCATCCAGCTTTAGCCCAAGTGAAGAAAGAGAACATTTATTGAAAGGAAAGGGGGAGGGAAAAAAAACCTTCTGAGTCATCGTCTGGTTCTTATCAAGAGAAGGCTTTCTCTCTTCCAGCTGGTCTTCTAGCCCAGTGTCAATGAATCACCCTTATTCTTGATTAACTACTCTTTTCCATCTGCAGCTGGAGCAGCACTTATCCAGGGCATTCTTGAGCAAGGAAAATGCCCAGCTGTGTCGGCAACATTTGCATGTCTCAAATAAAACCAAGGAGGGCCCTTTCAAACTCTCATGCGTGTCGTTCCTTGAATGCTCAGAGGCGCAAAGAACCAGGAAGAATATGAGCCTTATCTCATGCAGACTGCATAACATCCCCCAGCCTACCATCCAGAGTTCTGTACCTCATCAGAATTTGGGATGGAATCATTGCAGAAGAAGTATTTCTGGAACGTACGTGAGACTCTCTGCAGAAAAGGAAATTGCTTTTTTTCCAGCGTGGTGCAGTGGGGTAGTCAAACTGCGGCCCTCCAGATGTCCATGGACTACAATTCCCAGGAGCCCCTGCCAGCATTCGCTGGCAGGGGCTCCTGGGAATTGTAGTCCATGGACATCTGGAGGGCCGCAGTTTGACTACCCCATGTCGAAGGAGAATCTGGGAGACCCAGGTTCAAATCCCCATTCTGTTATGGAAGACTGCTGGGTCACTCTGGGCCAGGCATGTGGTTGATACCCATCTCACAAGGTTCTCGGGAGGATAAAATGAAGGAGACAATAGTGAAGGAAGCTGCTTTGGGTTTCTGTTGCAGCAGAAAGGCGCGGTATAAATGAAGTAAAACAAAATACCTTTCTCAGGTAAGGAGTATTTCTGAGTCTGTGTGCCTGGACACCTGGCCCTGGGGTTGCCAGCCTCCAGGTGGCACCTGGAGATCTGCTATTTCAGTTTGTCCACAAAATAACAGAGATCACTTACTCTGGAGAAAATGGCTGTTCTGGAGGGTGGACTTTCTACCCAACTCAGCTCCTTCCCCTCCCCAAACCCTGCCTCTCCCCCCAAATAACCAGTTATTCCCAACCCAGACTTGGCAACCTTCCCTGGCCTGCTTGCATATTTGCGGTTTTCAGTGTAGGAAGGGCAGTGGTGAAAACATCTCTCCACTGCTATGGGGTAGGGTACCCTAGTGCAGTGGTCCCCAACCTTTTTATCACCAGGGACCGGTCAACGCTTGACAATTTTACTGAGGCCTGGGGGGGTAGTCTTTTGCCGAGGGATGCCGCCGCCTGAGCCCCTGCTCCACTTGCTTTCCTGCCGGTGCCCCTGACTTCCTGCTGGGGGGTGTTGCCAGCAGCAGCTGGGGGGTGCTGCCAGCAGCAGCTGCGCAATGCCACATCGAGGGGGAGCCCCAGCCATGGCGGCCGCCGGAGAACACCAAAGGTGAGCTAGTGGCAGACTGGCAGAGCAGCCCCCCAGGGCGCATCCGGGGAGGAGGACGAGGATAAACCATGGCTCGGTACCGACTGATCCATGGACCGATACCGGTCTCAGGTCCGGGGGTTGGGGACCACTGTCCTAGTGGACCTTCACCTGGTTTCCAAAGCCCTCCATTAAAATGTCAGGGGGGAAAGAGCACAAATTTGCATACACCCTGAATGAATTACAGAAGGCATTCTGTCTCCTGGGATCCATCCGTGATCGTTGTCTACCCCCATTATTCTTAATAGATCAACCCGTACATGAGAGAGATGTATAATCCAAATGGTAACAGATGATCTGGATGCAGCTGCAGGAGGGTTATGAACGGTACTTTTACATATGAGCAACCTAAGATGAGTCATAGCAGAGCGGTGGTGACATAAAACACGTTGTCTCCGGGGGAAGCCAAGAGATATCTCCAACTGAGGATAGAGGCTTTGGGCCAGCTCCCCCACCCCCACCCCAACTCCTCCTGGATCATTGCAGGAAGAAAAAGAATTGTTGGGGCTTGAAGCAGCCCTAATTTTACTGTCTTAGAAAAGAAAAAAGAATGGCTTAATAGAAGTTCATTTTATCAAACTGTAAACTCCTAGGGTGTCAGTGGCAGTAGAAATCAGGGCAGAAATCCTCCAACTACATACATGGATATATAGGGGCTGCATTTAAGAGAGGTGGCCATTTGCAATAGGGGACACTGGAGACATTCAAAATTCCTGGAGCGGCCTTCATCTTTAGCTCAAGTATCCTGACATTCAAGGGCAAACTTGACACTGACAGATCCCCAAATGAATCTTGTCCTGTTTAAAAAGGGTAAATAACTGCTGCAGAGGACTGTAGGAAATGAGAAAAAGGTAAATTGATTCCAGCTTGGGAAATTCTGGAGGTTTTCGGGGACCTCTGCAGGATACAGGTTGGGGGGACTTCAGTGGGACTCACTGTCATATGGTCCATCCCCCAAAGCAGCCCTTTTCTCCAGAGGGACTAGTCTTTGTGATCTGAAGTTGTTCCTTCCTGTTGGCGGAACTTAAATATGCAAGAGGGCAAAGCACCGGGATGCTTACAATAATAAAATAGTTTTATTAAGAAAAGAAACAACCTTTTAAAGCGAGAGGATAGAGAGAGAGGGTCATAGAATCATAGAATTTGAAGGCAGCTCCAGGATCATCTAGTCTAGGGGTAGTCAACCTGTGGCCCTCCAGATGTCCCTGGACTACAATTCCCTTGAGCCCCTGCCAGCGTTTGCTGGCAGGGGCTCATGGGAATTGTAGTCCATGAACATCTGGAGGGCCACAGGTTGACTACCCCTGATCTAGTCCAACCATCTGCACAATGCAGGAACTCACAACTACCTTCCTTCTCACAGTGACTTCAATTTCATGCCCAAATGCTCCTCCCCCCCACACACCAAAAATCTCCAGAATCCAGCCTGTCCTGGAGGAAATTCACCTACGATCCTTCAATGGTGACCAGCATTTCCCCGGGTATGCAAGGAAGGCCCACAAGAGCCAAACATGGACACCATCCCTTCCTGCCCACTCTCTCACAATCTGCCTAAATTCACAGAATCAGCATTTATTTTGAATTAATTTTAACCCATTGGCTCTTATATGACCCTCTGGGGCAACAGAAAACAACTCTGCTCCATCTTCTATATGGCAGCCCTTCAAGTATTTGAAGATGAGTGTCATGTCACCTATTAGTCGTCTCCTCTCCAGGCTAAACAGACCAAGCTCCCTCAGCCTTCCCTCATATGTCTTGGTCTCCAAACCCCTCACCATCTTTGTAGTCCTCCTCTGGACACGCTCCAGTTTCTCTACATCGTCCTTCAGTTGTGGTGCCCAAAACTGAATACAGTACTCCAAGTAAGGTCTTACCAGAGTGGAGTAAAGCATTTTTTGGATGCTTTAGGATGCTTAGGGCTGATCCTGCATTGAGCAGCGGGTTGGACTAGATGGCCTGTATGGCCCCTTCCAACTCTATGATTCTATGATTCTATGATTCTATGGTAACATCACCTCATGTGATCTGGACACTATCCCATTTGCCTCTTAAGCTACTGAGTCACACTGCTGACTCATGCTCAGTGTCTGTTCTACTAAGACCCCCAGATCTTTTTCATGTGTACTACTGTCAAGACAAGTCTCGCCCATCCTATAGTGATGCATTTGATTTTTCCTACCTAGATGAAGAACTTTACATTTATTGCTATCAAAATTCATGTTAGCCCAATTTTTGAGCCTCTTGTATCCTGATTCTGGCCCTAACCGTCTTTCTGTTGTTCTTCTGAAGGCAAGCAGGAAGGAAGTGAGCTCAAAGGAGCAGGATGTCTCCAACTGAGCCAATCAGGATACAGGAGGAGATTGTCTGAAAAACACCAGGGAGTTCCTGATCCAAATATGCTAGCTACACATCTCCTCCAATGCCCCCTTTAGGATATTCTTCGTAAGTACTGTTGAATTATGCACATGACTACCGATCTTGTATATTTCAGCACTACCTAACTCCATCAGTGTCTCAGTTTTTCATGTGGTGGGAGGCAGTGAGAGGTCCATTTAATACTTGTAAGCTTTCCCTTGAGGGCAAGTAGCCCTGCTGGGGTCGAAGCAGGGTTTGTCTTGTATGTACAACTTGTCTGCACATGTAATGTGCCAGTTTGGTGTAGTGGTTAGAGAGCCAGTTTGGTGTAGTGGTTAGGAGTGCGGACTTCTAATCTGGCGAGCCGGGTTCGATTCTGCGCTCCCCCACATGCATCCAGCTGGGTGACCTTGGGCTCGCCACGGCACTGATAAAATTGTTCTGACCGAGCAGTGATATCAGGGCTCTCTCAGCCTCACCCACCCCACAGGGTGTCTGTTGTGGGGAGAGGAATGTGAAGGCGACTGTAAGCCGCTTTGAGCCTCCTTCGGGTAGGGAAAAGCGGCATATAAGAACCAACTCTTCTTCTTCTTCTTCTTCTAATCTATTCAGTTTAAGCAGCAATATCCAGAATATTTTCTTTTTATTGCAGACAAGTTGTACATACAAGAAAAACCCTGAGCAGCACCCAGAATGGAGAAGAGTGTGAATTGGAGCCATCATTAAGGTTGCCAGTTTTCAGATGGTTGCTATTACAATGGATCTCTGGTGACATGAGATCAGTTCCCCTGGAGAAAACAGCTGATTCGGAAGATGGACTCTATGGCATTGACTGTCAGGAGGGCACCTTGGGCTTAAGGAAGATGCGCACACATTTTGATTAGCTCTAAACAAGGCCACAGCTTTATTATCAACTCCACAGGAGTGTTGGCACAGCATGGGAGAGGGAGCCTGACTTGCAGTCAGCTGAATACAATAACCCTGTCCCCAGCAACACCATGGGGTCCACACGGTTCCCTCACTGAGAATGTGGGTCTCCTTGCTGCTGGGATCCCACTGAAGGGAAGTATCCCACTTGGGGTGCCAAAAGGAAGTGCACATTTTCATGGTTCCACCCCAGGCTACCTGGCGATGCAAGCCCCATGCCTTCCCCAAAAGGCTGGCTCCTGCTCACAGACCTGCCACCCCACAAGGAGGTCCCTAACCTGGGGAATCCAATGCACAGACCAAGCTCCTCCCAAACAGGCTCCATCCCATGCCAATCCCCAAGCTGTGACAAAATGCAGATCAATTACATATGACAGTGGCCCATGCCAAACCATAAACAGTATTAGTCAACACCACAGGGTGGGTGGGAAGGAAGCTGATCTGGCTGCCGCTCAGGGGAAGAGGCTGGATTCCTCGCACATGGAACCTTATAAGGCACCCAGTGACTGCACTTCCCTGCCCTGCTCCAGGGCAATGCCATGCCGCTGCTCCATGCGCACGCGCCACCAAGCTCACCACCCAGCACCTCCTCCTATTCCGCCCAGCTCCTCCACTGTATTGGTGGCTGGAGGTAAGATCTCAGCCGCATTTACACCCCACTGAAGCCCCTCCCCAAACCCCATCCTCCTAAGTCTCTGTCCTTGAAATCTCCAGGTGTTTCCCAAACCTGAACTGGCAACCCTAACTAATGTTTTTATGGGGCGTGGAATTTCTATTTCCAAAATTCACCTTATTAGCTATAGCCATCGATTCCTCTTATTTTCTTTTCTCTCTCTCTTTCAAAAGAGGACTTTCTTTTAAATTTCTCTTTGGCATTTTCTGTCACACCTGTTTGTCATTTTAGCCTTTGTTGTGGGGGGTAAATATTACTCGCCACTGGTGGGTCTGTATGGGAAGCTTCAGGAAGACATCGGCTGCCTCAAACCTCTGCAGAGTGAAATTCTGACATTTCACAGCACCTCTTTTCCTGCTTCTCCTTTCTTCGCATTACTCTTTGGATCAAAAAAGAAACTGATTCAAGACAGATTCCAAACTGACCAAAAGCGAAAAAGAAACAGGTTGATAGATTTCCAGGAAGAAATGTGTGAAACACAACTGAGAGAATTTCTTTTCATAGCACTAGTCGAGGCTGCTGTGAGTCCTTCTTTGGGAAACAACAAACAGCTGACAATCATTGTAGCCCCATCTCATACCATTCTTTGTTCTGGGGCCCACAGAAACTTCAGATCAGAGAGAGTAAAGTAAAGATACCTCTACACACCATAGTCATGCAGTTCTCTGATGTAATTGTTAAATAGGAACATAAGAATAGCCCTGCTGGTTAGGAGCGCGGACTTCTAATCTGGCATGCCAGGTTCGATTCTGCGCTCCCCCACATGCAGCCAGCTGGGTGACCTTGGGCTCGCCACGGCACTGATAAAGCTGTTCTGACCAAGCAGTGATATCAGGGCTCTCTCAGCCTCTCCCACCTCACAGGGTGTCTGTTGTGGGGAGAGGAAAGGGAAGGCGAATGTAAGCCGCTTTGAGCCTCCTTCGGGTAGGGAAAAGCGGCATATAAGAACCAACTCTTCTTCTTCTTCTTCTTCTAGTCCAGCTTTGAGTCTTGCACAGTGGCCAACCAGTTCCTCTGGAAGGCCAAAGACAGGACAGAGAAGACAAGTCCTTCCTAAGAACATAAGAGCCCTGCTGGATCAGGTCAACAGTCCATCTGTCCAACATCCTCTTACACAGTGGCCAACTAGTTTCTCTGGACAGCCAACACCAGGGCAGAAAGGCTGAGGCCTTCCTAAGAACATAATTTCTGAAAACAGCCTCAAAAGGGGTGCAAAGATTCAACTTCCAATGGCCGTTTCCCATTTTAAAAATGTGGGTTTTATTAATATAGACTCCCCCCCTCCCCTTTTGCTATCAATCTATGCCAGCGGCTATTCCCATGTCTTTCCTTTGTTAATGTTGGCAGCCTGAGCCAAGGATGTGTAGCAACAAAGAAATGATTTCTGCAGCCAAGAGCACAAATGTTTGGTGAGCTGCTGCCAAAGCGCTAAAAGAGCCAACAGTATGACTAGGCATCTCTCAGCTGTTGAAATGGGGACAGGATAGAAAGAGAGACATGGTCCCTCTTCCCTGACATGACTGTAAGAGTAAGTCAAGCAGGGAAGGTGAAAATTCTCACAGAGCCATTCCCTGGGAATGCACGGCTGTAGGTCTTCTTCAACTCACTGGCCAAGGAAGCTCCAAAAATCTGTTTAGTCCTATTGGGGCAAGCCTTAAAAAATGTGCTTGTTGACAAGAGTATTTATGATGTGTCCTAACAACAAAGTCATTAATCAAGTGTGTTTGGCAAAGATGTTTGTAAAGATATTTTGGAGGTCAGCAAAACTTCAACTGTACTGTCCGAAGTCCTTGGATGCGTCCACCATGAATTCTCCTACAAAAAAAGTGTTGTTCCCATTATCTGCATTCTGGCTATGCCCAGAGACACTCTCTATCTCAGTTGAGCTGTAGATGCCAGAGAAAACAGTTCTAGTGTATGGACAGGGTTGCCAGCCTCCACCTAGTCTGCACACAATAGATAATGCACTTTCAATGCACTTTAGAAGTAGATTTTCCTGTTCTGCACAGGAAAATCCAGCTGCCAAAGTGCATTGAAAGTGCATTATCCTATGTGTGCAGACTAGGGCCAGGTGGGACCCGGAGAGCTGTTTATTCTTTAAGTAGTAGGTGTGTTGCTCCTCCTTTACAAGTTTAAACTCTGCCAACAGGCACTGGAGGAAAGAATGATTTAATTGTTCCCCCGATGATAAATTCCCCCCTGCTTTAAGCCCAAGGAGGAGAGAAATGTTGTACAGTATAAATAAGTCAACGCAGGCCAGAGAATGGATTTCTTATCAGGGAAACAGCAGTGGCTTGATCCATACCAATCCTTGCTTCTGTAGATGCAAACATATATTGCACACACACACACACACACACACACACACAATCTGTGAAGTGTGGCCCCTGATGCATTGGTCAAAGTTTGGAAAACAAGCACAATTTGGAGCACTAATGTTGAGGGAGCAACGTACTTTAAAAAACAAACAAACTTCAGAGTCAGTCTGCTAAATATTTGCAAAGTGCCACGAAGTTGCACCAAGATAAATGTCAGGGACAACATGTAGCGTATTTTATTTCCCTTTGAATTCTTTGTCTTCATTCTGTCATTTTATTCAACTTTGACATCTTTTTATGCTCACTTTATTGTGTTAGATTCAAGTGGGTAGCCATGTTGGTCTGAAGTAGCACAACAAAAATAGCGTCCAATAGCACCTTTAAGACCAACAAATCTTCGTTGGCCTTAAAGGTGCTATTGGACTCCATTTATGTTTTTGTTGTGTTAGTTTCACATGCCAGTAAATGATTTCTGAATCTGAAGAGGAAATATAATGTTGCAAATTCTGGGTTGGAAAACCCATGGATATTTGGGAGTGGGAATGAGAGCATCGGGGGAAGGGAGGGACCTCAGTGCAGTATAATCTTTTAATGGGGTTTTCATGGGGACTTTAGGATACTGTAACCCGCCATGAGCTGCAAGGGAGTGGCAGGAAACATAACAATAATAATAATAGTAATAATAGTAATAATAATAATAATAATAATAATAATAATAATGCCACCGCCTGCCAAAGAAGTAATTTTCTTCCAAGAGAAATGCTCTCCATCGCCTGGAGATGAGCTAGAAGTTGGCGATTTGTATGTGACTGCAATTTCAGATTTGATCTGCCACTTCTTTACCTCTTTGCTTTAAAAAAAACCCTAGTTGTTCTAACACATATAGATGTATTACAATGCAGAACAAGAACAATTTTTTAATGTGAAAGTATAAGAAAGTGGATTCTGAACAAAAATATCATTTTTCTTCCATTGCTTGATAAATTATAGACTTTCTTTAAAACTGGGGTACATTAAAAACTATTGTTGCTATGCAGATCAGATGAAATACATCA
This sequence comes from Paroedura picta, assembly GCF_049243985.1. Taxonomy (NCBI): domain Eukaryota; kingdom Metazoa; phylum Chordata; class Lepidosauria; order Squamata; family Gekkonidae; genus Paroedura; species Paroedura picta. Next base: position 22,985,168 of record NC_135370.1, on the reverse strand, counting down.
TACAGACTATGTGGTCATGACAGAGTTAGTAATATAGTCGTCAAATAAATTAGTTGTTGAATTTGTACTTGAGAGACCGTTTGACGGACAATGTTTCCCCCCAAGGACATTAAGATTGTCCAACACAAACAGATTGGTGTTTCCTAGCCCAAAAGAAGTACATCTGGCCTCAACCGGGGCCGGGGCCTTTTTAGACCTGGCCCCAACCTGTTGGAATGTGCTCCCAGAAGAGCTAAGGGCCCTGACAGAACTAGGTCAGTTCTTTTGGGACTATAAGCTCTTCCACCAGACATTGGACTAGGCCCAATGAACAGAAAGATGATTCTGATTAAACTGCTTGAACTCCCTCTATGACCATTTATGCACTGGGAACTTCACTGCCCCAGCTCCCATGCAGGAGCACAAATTGGGGGCAGATGAGGTGCACCAGTCCAAATGCTCCCCCATGTGGGTACAGGAAGAGGTGGGGCAACCTGCCACGACTAAAACTCCAGCCTGCAGCCCGGCATGAAACCTCCAGTGCATAAACGGTCTATATGAACACACCCCTCCCGGAAAACTGGAAACCAATAAGTTCTTAAAGGAAATAACAGGATAATACAGCTGGTACATCTGTTTTAAGATAGTTTTAAAGTTTCTAATATTATATATGAATTATTACTTATTATGTATGCTTTTATGAAACATTGTTGGAAGCTGCCCTGAACTGGCATGCCGGGAGGGGTCTAAATAAAATAAATAAAATGTTTGAAGGATTATAGTATTTTACAAAAAAATGTCTTTAAAATGATAACAAAAAGGATGTTGGGGAGAAATATTTTTTCTTTTGTACACCCAGGCAGGTTTTCGAAGAGGCAGAGGAACTAGAGATCAAATTGCCAACATATGCTGGATCATGGAGAAAGCTAGGGAGTTCCAGAAAAAAACATTTGCTTCTGTTTCATTGACTATGCTAAAGCCTTTGATTGTGTGGAACACAACAAATTGTGGCAAGTTCTTAAAGAGATGGGAATACCAGAGCATCTTATCTGTCTCTTGAGAAACCTATATGCAGGTCAAGTAGCAACAGTGAGAACCGGGCATGGAATCACTGATTGGTTCAAAATTGAGAAAGGAGTTTGGCAAGGCTGTATACTGTCTCCTTGCCTATTTAACTTGTATGCGGAGCACATCATGAGAAAGGCAGGGTTAGATGAACAAATTGGGATCAAGATTGAAGGGGCAAATATCAAGAACCTCAGATATACAGATGATACCACTCTAATGGCAGAAAGTGAAGAGGAACTAAAGAGCCTGTTGATGCGGGTGAAGGAGGAGAGTGCAAAAGTTGGCTTAAAACTCAACATCAAGAAAACAAAGATCATGGCATCCGGCCCTCTCAATTCCTGGCCAATAGATGGGGAAGAAATGGAGGTAGTGACACATTTTATTTTCCTGGGCTCCAAGATCACTGCAGATGGGGACTGCAGCAAAGAAATTAAAAGACGCTTGCTCCTAGGGAGGAAAGCTATGGCAAATCTAGACAGCATCCTAAAAAGCAGAGACATCACCCTGCCAACAAAAGTGCATTTAGTCAAGGCTATGGTCTTCCCAGTTGCAATGTATGGCTGCAAAAGTTGGACCATAAGGAAGGCCGAGCGTCAAAGAATTGAGGCTTTTGAACTCTGGTGCTGGAGAAGACTCTTGCGAGTCCCTTGGACTGCAAGGTGAACAAACCGGTCAGTCCTAGAGGAGATCAGCCCGGACTGCTCCTTAGAAGGCCAGATCCTGAAGATGAAACTCAAATGCTTTGGCCACCTCATGAGAAGGAAGGACTCCCTGGAGAAGAGCCTAATGCTGGGAGCGATCGAGGGCAAAAGAAGAAGGGGCCGGCAGAGAATGAGGTGGCTGGATGGAGTCACTGAAGCAATAGATGCAAACTTAAATGGACTCCGGGGAATGGTAGAGGACAGGAAGGCCTAGAGGATCAGTGTACATGGGGTTGTGATGGGTCGGACACAACTTCGCAACTAGCAGCAACAACACTCAATAATATAGAATAATACTAGTGTTGAAGCCCATTTTAAAAATGTGCTTTCAAAGGGGCGTCAGGCAGGGGGGTACCCACAGAGAGCGTCTGGTGCTGCAGAGTACGACTGGCCGGCCTCCCTCACTCTGCGGCTGCCAGCAGCCCAGCTATGGGGGTTTGGCTGCCATGGCTGGTACTGCACCCACGACAATCCAATGCAACAGCCTCCTCCTCTCCATGGCAACCAGGAGGCCCGGGAGCATTGTGGCCTAGCCACCATGGTTGGCGCTGTGCCTGTGATGGAGCACGGCCAGTGGCCTCTCCAGCTCCATGGCAGCCAGGAGGTTTCATAGTTTGCTGGTCCAACCACAAGGGCTGAGCCACCAGAGCTGCTGATGTGGCCATGGTGGAGCACCGCCTCCCCCGTTCACCAATGGCCCAGATACTTTGAGTTGTGGTGGCCAAGCCACAGGGGCTGAGCTGTCAGGGTTGCCTCTGTATCCATGATGGAGCATGGCCAGTTGGCCTCCACTCTCTGGCAGCGTGGAGGCCTGGGGGCACAATGGTCTAAGCACAGAGTTGATTGCCTCTTGGCAGATATCTGAGCAGATATCTGAAGAAGTGAGCAGCGATTCACAAAAGAGCACCTCCCCTGCCACAATTTTTAAAAATTTCTTAAGGTACTCCTGGACTCTGGCTCTTATCTACTGCTACAGACAGGCTAACATGACTACCCATCTTGATCCATCTCCCTGGAGAAAAAGGCAGCCTTGTAGGGTGGGTTCAGGGCGCTTTCACACTCGGTAAATAAAAGAAGGCAATGACTTACCGAAGCTGTCCATTGAAGGGCAGAGGAGCAAGTGCCAAAAGGAAGAGACATGAAGATGGGACACGTCAGCTGGCACGTCAGGGATGGCTCGATGCTGGGAACGAGGGCGGGGCAATGAGGCGGCCTATAAATATCACCACGTGCGCTAGCCTGGCCTCATTTGCTGCTCGGAGCTGCTCGCGGCAGAAGGCTTTTCCCTCCCACCCTCCCTACTTTCAATATTGTTACTGTTTTTTCACATTTGGGTCATGTTTTATGGTTATTCAATGCTATGTTGGGGGAGTACAGATTGCGGCCCGACTCCTTTACAAAGATGAGCAAATCTGAATATCCATGTTTTATAATGAAACTAGCAAGAAAGCCCATTGCATCCAGGAATGCAATGGGCACTAAGACCCAGAGGACACTGGCTGGTGCAGATCTCTCTCTCTCTCTCTCTCTCTCTCTCTCTCTCTCTCTCTCTCTCTCTCTCTCTCTCTCTCTCTCTCTCTCAGCAGGAGCCATAGGAGGTAATCAGGGCTCGTTTGCAGTGTGGGGCAGCTTTCTCTGTCTCTTTCTGTCTCTCCCTCGCAGCAGGAGCCGTAGCAGGTAATCAGAGCTCCTTTGTGGTTTGGCTCTCTGTGTCTCTGAGTCTCTCTTACATGCTGGCTCCGGCAGCGAAGCACATATGAGAGCAAAGTGGCTAGCGTCCAGGGACGGAGGGCAGGAGCTATAGGTGCAGGGCCAATCAGGGTGTGGCCATCAATGCCTGACTGGCCCTATTCCAACTCGGACACCCCAGACACATTCTACCAGCCAGGCTGTTTCACAAATATTAAGAGGAACAATGGATAAGGATAGTAATTGCAGTTCCTCTAATAGCTACCACACACAGTCCCTCACGGTCTTTATAATTAAAGTTGGGTAATTAAAAATCGACTGGACAATTTCAGTCTTGTCCCCCCCCCCCCCCGTCCCACCCACCCACAACATTACATGATTCCCCTGCTGCTAAGTTTTGGTTCTGCCTCTGAAAACGCTTTATTAATAAAAATAGTTTATGGTCCGAAACCTGCGGTTTAACGATCTCTGCAGTCCCTGGTCGGGAGGAAAGAAACGAAATCGCAGACTTCCCAGTAGGACGGCCGAAAGGGTTTAACGCCCACCGAATCAGGCCGGCCGTCTTGACTCCATAAACACTCAGGACACAAACAGCTGGGGGGAACGCATAAAGACGGGCAACAAGAAAAACAGCACATTAGCTGATGGGTTCTCCTTTGGGAAGGGAACGTAAAGATCTCGCAGCAGACAAGAAACCACGGCCTTGGCTGCGTGAGTCGAGCAAAGTCATCCAGACCTACGTGAGGGTAGCTTTAAATCTGTGGGGGGTTATTCAGCTCCAACACAGCTGTGCAACTTTATTGCGCAAGATCTATATCTGCAGCCTGCGCTGAACCGGCAAGCCCTGTGAAACTGGAGACTTTTGCTGGTTTCAAAATGCTTATGAGTATCTTGGGAGGAGTGATGCATAACTGCTAGGAAAGCACGCCTCTGTGGGGCAGCTATTATTCATGCTCCGGATCTATCACCATATCATATAAGATGAAAATGCATCTTGTGGAACAGAGCGTTCGACATTGCCCGAGATGTTGAAGAGTTACTTATATGTAAGCTTGACCTTATATGTTACTTATATGTAAGCTTCTGCAGCAAGAAGGATTGATCCGGAGTGACCCTACCTTTATTGTGCGATATCTTAGAGTGCTTTTAACCCTCAATATTTAAAGACTGTTTTGAATCTGGGCTCTCCTCCTTGGTAGAGGACCCCTGATTGGCCACAGGTGGTCATGTGACAAACTTGCCTTAAAGGAGAGGCCCCTAATTTCTCTCAACTTCTGTCGGTCCTGGATTTTTTCTCCTTTCTCTGCCTTTTCAATCCTCTCCCCCCCCCCACGCCTCCAAGAATAGAAAGAGGCACCCTGCTTGGTTCCCCTCCCCCCCTTCAAGAAAAGAAAGAAAGAGGCTTGCCCCCCCCCCCTTCTGAACTACCCTAACCACGTGCAGAACACTTTCCTGTTTCAATGGGAGGGGAAGAGGAAGATCCCAGTTCAAAGCGATCTGAATTCAACAGGATTGACAATGGAATAAACAAAGTAAGTGCAGACTCTGCCCTGGTTAAGGATCCCTACGACATGGGATGGCAGTGCTGTCTCAAGTCATGGGAGAAAGAAATAAAAAACTATGAAGTGATTTTTGTTGTTGTTGTTTTAAAAAAGAACAAGAAAATTGAGAAAACCAGAAGGGAGAAATATAGTGGAAATGGTCTTCCACTCAAACTTTGAGAATCAAAATGTTCAGTTGCACTTTCTCTGTACAATGGTACCAAAGAATATATTAGAACCACTGTGCTTTGAGTTGGATTGATGAAAGTGATCGTTATTTTTCCCAGCTCTAAAATGAATGCTTACAGCTAGTTCTAGGCTCTATGAGAGATCATTTCACAATACAAAATTTGCCATCCAAGTTCATATACTTGTCACCGTGTAGCAACAGGAAAGAGACAGAGTCCAGGAGCACCTTAAAGACTAACCAAATTTGTGGCAGAGGATGAGCTTTCGTGGGTCACTGCTCACTTCTTCAGATACAGTGAGAATGTGAGTAAATCTGCCCTTATATTTTGGAGAGTGGAGGGATTTCAGAGGCTGAATGACATCAGCATGGAGAAATCAGCATTGGCAATGAGATTGGAAACCTAGGTCTCGATTCAGTCCAGGAGGACGAATTGTCGTGAGCTTCCTTATCAGTTGCAATTCAACAGTCTCATGTTCTAACCTCTCTCATAGCTAATGTTCTATTAATCACCAGATGTCAAAATGTGCCTGCCTCAGATATCACTCAAAAGAAGCCCATAGTGACGCCATGCATTTCTTTGGGGGAAATACAGCAATTTCAGCAAGAATCCGCCGCTCACTTGAAAAGTGTGGAGAAACCACAATATTTTATGTGAAAGGCTGAACTTAAAAGCCAGACTTCCTTCTCAGTCACTGGGGGCAAAAATATACCACATACACCGACCATCTTCCCCAGCTGGGATGAGGAAAGGCCAAATCGATTCCATAAAAGGACGGGCTCATTGAGTGGGTAAGCTGACTACCGGAGGAAGCACGACCACAATTAGTCATTGACTGATCCCCCTGCTCTGGTCTCTGATGGAACATTGTGGTTGGAGTGTGCCTCAAAATGTTCTTAGAGGGCATACTTCATAGGAGTGGAACTGGGGATTGAACTGCAGACTTGGAATCGAGAAGTTCTGCTTTCAAATCCTTGCTCAGCTCTAGGGCTGCCAGGACCCCCGGCATTGTCCTGTTGGAATCTGCAAGAACTGCAGCGTGCATAACTGAACAGAATATAAAAGTGTCCTGCAGGGGGCATCGGAGGAGATGTATAGCTTAGATAGGATAGGAACTTCCTGATGATGTTCAAATTATCTGCTCCAGTGTCCTGATTGGCTCAAAGGGAGGAGGGGGAGCTCCCTGATTTTTAAGCACACTCCCTCCCAGCTTGCCTCCAGAACATTTATTGAACAACAGGTGACTGACAGCAGACAACAGCTAGATGATTCGGTCTCTATCTTTTTATACATAGCTGTTTCTCTTCCAAATTAAACTATTTTTTTTAAGCAGCCAGGTTTTTGTCTCTCTCTGCATCTTTAAACTCTGACAAAAACCCCTCCCCAATGCCCCCTCCCCAAGCTCCACCCCCAAATCTCCAGAAATTTCCTGATCTAGGGCAGTGGTCCCCAACCTGCGGGCCGCAGCCCGGTGCCGGGCCGCAAAGGCCATGGCGCCGGGCCGCAGCTCCCTCTCCCCGCCCCGCCCTCAGAAAAAAACTTCCCAGGCCGCAAGCTTGCGGCCCGGGAAGCTTCTTACTGCGGGAGGGCGGGGAGAGGGAAACAGGGCCGAAATCGCGCATGCGTGGCACTTTTGCGCATATGCGATGCACGGGCGGGGCAGTTGCCCTGCCGGTCCCCAGCCTCAGAAAGGTTGGGGACCACTGATCTAGGGTATGCAACTTTAGGACCAGTATTCCTAGCTCTCTCTCTCTCTCTCTCTCTCTCTCTCTCTCTCTCTCTCTCTCTCTCTCTCTCTCTCTCTCTCTCTCTCTCTCTCTCTCTCTCTCTCTCTCTTTAAGCAATACATTTTAAGGCCTTCTTTAGGCCAGGAGATAGAAGACAAAGTATGGACAGGGCCTGACAAAATCTGTCCAGTTTTTCAGGGCTTGCAAGATGGAGCTCTTCTGCCAGCTTATGGTTGAGGCCAGTTGAACACCTGAACAATCATTGTATAACAATGAACCAGGCCTCGCCCCGTCCCATCTCCTGCCCCCTCCCCCTTGACTTCTACTGCCTAGTAATATCTTGCTAGCAATATTACCATCTTTATTATCAAGGTGATTTTCTGTTGGTGCTGATAGCTGTCTAAGTTATGATTTTAATATTTTAGATGTCCTTTATTGTTTTATTAACAACATAACTTCTGTCCTTTCATTGTTGTTGTACATTTAAAATGTTGTTCGCCATTCCAAGACAGCTATTCTGAGAGGGGCAGCATACCAATCAGCCCCACAAACAAACAAATAAAAATAAATAAAATTGGCCATGGCAAGGCAAGTCAAACAATACAGGCAATGCATGGCAAAGGCATGAAATATTGTTTTGACAGAAAGACGGTGAAAAATAATAAGGCAAGATAAAAGATAGACCATTTTTGCCATTCTAGATGAACAGTGCCCTCCCTCGCTAGCTTTTCATCACGGATCTGACAAAAAGAGCTTTGATTCTCAAAAGCTCATACCCCAAAAATCTTGCTTGTCTCCAAGATGCTACTGGGTTTGAATCTTGCTGGTTTATCAGGCATTTTATCAGCAGTTTAAAAAAACCTATTCCCTTAACGCTCCTTCTCCCATCACTTCTTAGAATTCCACCTTTGACTCTCTACAGTGAACCATAACAAAAATTAAAGTCTGCAATGTGAATCTGATGGTTAAGCATTGGAACATGTAAGCAAACGAAGATTGACTGGAAGTCATTTAAAAGAGGATAGATACAGATCTCTGCATTACCCCATTTCTGTCCCATCCATTTTTCTTCATCCATTTAAGGTACATTTCATCATGTTTGACAAACATTTTTTATAACAATTAGGACAGCAATAGTTTGAAATGGAACTATTTTAGCTTTCTGAGGGAACTGAAATATTTCCTCAGCGCCCGTTTTCTGTGTCTGTTTGATATTGTTCACAGCTCTTTTATTTATTTATTTTGATGTCTGCATGCTTCTCAGATTGATCCTAACCAATCAGAGTCATGACCATTGTGGATTCAGCCAGAATCTATTTGGATTGCCCAGGCTAGCCTGGTCTCAGTCAGATCTCGGAAGTTAATCAGGTTCAACCATGGAGACCACCCAGAAAGCCCAGGGTCACTCAGCAGAGGCAGGCAAGGGCAAACCACCTCTGAAAGTCTCTTAACTTGAAAACCCTACTGCATGGATTCTGAGGAACCCTGGGGTTATGCGAGAGCTCCCCAGAGGTCACATGGCCTTTCCCGTAAGTTTGGATGGCTGCTGACATCACTAGACATCACTGGCACTCACTTCCTCCACTGCTCTTACAGGCTTTGTCTCTTTCTGCAGAATGGAAATGGGTCCCTGGCCCCAAGGAAGCTCTCTTGACCACAACCAGAGCCAGAGCTTTTTCCATTCTGGCCCCCACCTGGTGGAACGAGCTCCCAGAGGAGATCAGGGCCCTGACAGAACTAAAGCAGTTCCACAGGGCCTGCAAAAGGGAGCTCCTCCACCAGGCATTTGGTGGAGGTTGACCTAATCCATCGTTCCAAATCAGCCTCCCAAGCCCCCTCTCCTACCATGACTGTTACGAATCCGCCCAACCCCTGGGTCTCAATACGAGTTGAGCAAAGGCTCTTTGCAGTCCCACCTTCCTTTAATGTTATTGTTGTTATTGTTAATATGTTAATGTTATTATTGTTACCGCCTTACTGCTACCAGAAGGGTGTTACCTGTACCATTTTGTTGTTTCATGTAAACTGCCCTGATCGTTCGGTGAGGGTGGTATATGAATGAATAAATGAATGAATGAATGAATGAATGAATGAATGAATGAATGAATGAATGAATGAATGAATGAATGGATGGATGGATGGATGGATGCATGGATGGATGGATGGATTGACCGGTTCCCGCTTCTTACTTCGGCACCCACTTCTCTGAAGGGGCAGGTCACCACTTCTGGGGTTCCTTGAACCCTGAACAATATTTCAGGTATTCCTTTGCAGTCAAAAGGTTGGGAAAGGCTGCCCTATAAGGTCACCATAACTAATCTGGGACTGGATTGGGTGAGGGAGAGACAGGCCTTCAAGACACATCAGCGGCCTTATGAGTCTTTGACTTTTTCAAGTTTTAATAGGATTAGTTAAATGTTTGTCGTGAAATCGTATTCTGCAACTGATTAGGGGGGGGGGGTGAAATAAAATAAATGTTATCCTCTGAACCATCTTCTTCCGGATAGAACTTTTATGCATTGATAAAAACCTGATATGCCTATTTCAGCACCAGACAACGAACAAGACATCGGAGAAGTTCCCTGAGGAAAATGGCTACACAGAAATGAAACAAATTGCAAACAGTTTACAGTCTGTGCCTCCCTGGAGGGATGTCTCTGCTAAATGTTCTCTTAACAAGCAGAGAACTGAAGCAGGAAAATGTTTCCCGCCAAAATAATCTGTCAGATTTAGACAATGTCCAGCCGAAAGGCAACAATAAATGACATGGAATTAGTGGTTGCAATCCTGGCAATGGTAACAGCACATTGTGTGACAAAACAGCACTAGGGGAGCTCCCATCCTCAAACCTCAGATCTCTTAATCATTGGCTCCATCTTGTTGAGGTTTCTCACAGAATTCTCAGGAAAAACCCAGGACTTTTTTTTTGGGAGGTTCTTCTGACAACTAGTTTCAGTGATTTACAAGCACGGATAAGCTGCTTGGCATGAAGAAGGTTCCAGGTTCAATTCCCGGCACCTGCAGTTAAAATGCTCAGGAAACAGGCAAGGTGAAAGACTTCTGCTTGAGACCCTGAAGAGCAAATGTCAGTCTGAGTAGACAATATCAGTCTAGATGTGGTCCACATCTGATTCGGCATAAAGCCAGTCCATTTGTGACCACTCCCACCAGTCTTATTCTTCCCCCAAATTAGAGCTAACGATGAAGGCGTTGGAACTCAGTTTCCCATGCTCCAAGCAGCCAAGGACATGTGTGAACAGCCACACTTCAAAAATGAGACTTCCACTCCACCTCCCCCACCCCCAGTCCCATCCCACTGCTCACCATCCATCCTTTGCAAGAATAGATTTTTGGAAAGGAGGCAATGGCAACAGAGTTGTGTTCTCTACAAAATCAGTTTTCCCCTTATATGGTGAGTTTCCATGGGGTTTGCACCACAACCCATGGTAAAAGTGCCATGAAAGCAGAGTTCCTGCCCTCGCTCAGAATTGACTCAAAGTTGTGTTACAGAATCTGATTGGCTATGCGGTACAATAATATCAATATGATGGCTGGGAACACCCCTCTCCACAAGGTCACTCTCCCCCCTCTGTGCTGTCATGCCTTCCATATTGGACCTCAAAACTGGTCAAGACCCCTCCTTTTCTCCTCAGGGATGTCATTCGGCCTTCCTCTTGGCATAGTGCTCCTCCCTCCCTCCCCAGACGGTCTGTGAAACCTGCCTTTTATTTCCCTCTCTGGTCTTCCTCACGGTTCCTTTTTCTTGAAGAACCAATAAATGTCCCCCTTTCTCAGGCAGAAGAGGGGGGAGGCATGTGCAGGGGAGGGGACTGGACTGCTTCAGATTCAGCTGAATCAATCTGGCTGAATCCGAATCAGTGAAAGGTGGTTTAAGTGATTTGGGTGGACAAAACGGGACAAAACAAAAAGGAGACAATATCCTGACTCAAACCAAAGTTAAGAACCTCAAAAGGTCAAGATAGAACTAAAAGAACTCAAAAGATCAAGAAAAGAACTAAAGCTTCATAGGGTAGAACAGGGGTAATCAACCTGTGGTCCTCCAGATGTTCATGGACTACAATTCCCATGAGCAACTAAAGCTTCATAGGGTAGAACAGGGGTAATCAACCTGTGGTCCTCCAGATGTTCATGGACTACAATTCCCATGAGCTCCTGCCAGCAAATGCTGGCAGGGGCTCATGGGAATTGTAGTCCACGAACATCTGGAGGACCACAGGTTGACTACCCCTGGGGTAGAACACAACTATAAAATTCAGTACTAATATTTATTGAAGTTAAAAACCCAAGGCTTATTGCATAGCTTCATACAGTTAGCCTCGGAATCCTGGGGCAGCCTGGATTAAGGACCCTTGGTAGAAAGCCTTTGGTCATATAAACAAGCATACATGTTCAAAAGTGTGGGCAAACTGCAATCGAAGGCTGTTGATCAAAGCTTCTTGGGAGAGGCTGTGGCTCGGTGGTAGAGCCTCTGCTTGGCATGCAGAAGGTCAAAGGTTCAATCCCTGGCATCTCCAGTTACAAGGACCAGACAGGAGGTGATGCTAAGAACTTCTGAATGGGACCCTGGAGAGCTGCTGCCAGTCTGAGCATCCTAAAGCATCTAAGAAAAGTGTGTATCCAACCTTTGCTTGAAGACTGCCAGTGATGGACCCAGGGTCTGGTGGACCCAGGGTCTGATTCGGTATAATGAAACTTCAAGTGATCAAGAAAGGACATCCATGCTCTCATTTATTGGTGCTTACGATTCTTTCACCAGCCCCAGGCATTTCTGTTCCAAGAGAATCTGAATTCCGCTGGAGGAACTGTGGACCTTAGTCAATTCTGTGGACCAGAAAGCCAGATAAAACCCTTGCAGGACTGTTGTTATGGGGATTAAGTGCGGGAGGTGAGAATTCTATGAAATGCTGCTTTGGGTCCCTGATCAAGGAGAAATAAAGCATAAAATGTGTAAATTATGAATTAATTTGGTACCAGCTGTATGGATAATGCCCAAGGCATATTAGTTGGTTAAGGGCCAATATGGCAGTCATTACAAACTCCATGAGTGTATTATTTTAATGGCTATGACAGGCTCAAGGGTGGTTATATCAATGTATCAGGCTGCTTGCCAGACAAGAGTATCAGATTACTCTTGGAGTGGGAAACGCTTACTGGAACCATGTTCTCAGCTAGCAATCTGTTCTTCATAAAACGTTTGTTCACAGTTACTCAGTTCGTACAACTTTAGAAATGATTTTAATTTTATGCTAAGAAAATCGCACACATACACACACACACACACACACACACACACACAGTATCCATTGTAAAATGGAGGTCATGAAATGTGCATTTTGTTGCTGAGAAAGGAATTTGGAGAAAACTGTATTAGCATGTGAATGCAATACATTGTAAGATTACCTCTTTTGCTGTTATTCATTCCAGTGGGTGCTGGTGAGCCAATAAACTATTTATTGTAGGACTGGTTCTATGGATGGAGAAAGGTTGAGCCTAGAATACACCCCAACATTCATTCATTTATTTATTGTTCTTCTTGTGAAGAAAGCTATATCTTGGGTTGCCAACTGCATCTTCAAAAATTCCTAGAGATTTGTTGGTGGTACTCATGGAGAAGATGGAATTCAGCAGGGTCTATCTTCTGAAGATACCAACTTGGCCTGCATAGCCCAGGCAAACCCAATCCCATCAGATCTTGGGAGCTAAGCAAGGCTGACCCTGACTATTTGGATGGGAGACCTCCAAGGATTTGGGTAGTAGTTCCTCCAAGGAACACTAGGGGTCATGGTGTAAAGTGAGGAAATGGCAAACCACCTTTGAATATCCCTTGCATGGCTGCCGGACAATCCTTATATCTTCTGGCTACACTACACATACCCTATGATAAATAATATGAGGCTTCCATTTCCCCCAGAGGAACTGATCTCTGTAGTCTGTAGATCAGTTGGAATTCTGGGAGAAATGCAGGCGTCAGCTAGAGGCCAGAAACCATAAATACAGTCTTGCATTAATCCACACATACAACATTATTTTCACAGTCTGATGAACTAGATGCATGGGACACAGGACAACCAAATAGCACAAGCCTATTTTTGACCTCAACATAGACTCCTGAGTAAATGTAGCAGTCATGGGACAAGAGGGAGGTTTCTCTTTTGTATTAAGACTTTAAATAACAAGAAGCAAAGGGTAGGAATCAATGGACAGTTCTCACAAGGGAAGTAAGGAAGCAGTGGGGTTCCACAACATTAGTATTAGGGAAGATACTATTTAATTTGTTCATAAATGAACTAGGGGTAAGCAGTGTTCTGGCCAACACAACATTATTCAGATTGGTGAAAAACAAGCTGACTGTGAAGACCTCCAAGTAGACCTCCAATACTGGGTAACAATATAGCTACTAATCCACATTGACCTTGGGGAAACGCCACATTCAGAAGCTCTATTTCATGATCTGTTTTAAACTGCATTATATCAAATGACCATATTCTTTTGGTCTTTTATGTATTAACTTCATAGAACTTGGTCTGAACGATTGTAATAAAGTTTGAACTGAACTGAACTGAACATTCAGAAGCACTCAGCCTCTGAATCCAAGAGCCTGGAGGCAATGTCAAAGGATGTCCTCAGCCTCTATGCCATGTTGTTGGCTGTCCAGGGGAACTGGTTGGTCACTGTGGGAGCCAGGATGCTGGATTAGATGGACCATTGGCCTGAACCAGCAGGGCTCTTCTGATGTTCTTAGGAATGCCTCAGCCTCTATGCCTGGAGAGCCGGTTTGGTGTAGTGGTTAGGAGTGCGGACTTCTAATCTGGCATGCCAGGTTCGATTCTCTGCTCCCCCACAAGCAGCCAACTGGGTGACCTTGGGCTCGCCACGGCACTGATAAAATTGTTCTGACCAAGCAGTGATATCAGGGCTCTCTCAGCCTCTCCCACCCCACAGGGTGTCTGTTGTGGGGAGAGGAATGGGAAGGCAACTGTAAGCCGCTTTGAGCCTCCTTCGGGTAGGGAAAAGTGGCATATAAGAACCAACTCTTCTTCTTCTTCTTCTTCTTCTTCTTCTTCTTCTTCTTCTTCTTCTTCTTCTTCTTCTTCTTCTTCTTCTTCTTCTTCTTCTTCTAGTTGTTGGCACAGAGGAACTCTTTAGCCACTGTTTTTTGGGGATTGCTGTTCTTTGGGACTTTATTTCTGTCTGGGTGGATTTCTGAGACATTGAACATAGTCCTTGGAGCCCAAAAAGACATTTTGTGTTAGTGGTTGGCTTAAAAACAAAGTGCTCATATCCTTGTATGATTGTGAGAAGGCTGCCTGATCTCCCTCCCCCACTTTCCCAGCTCATTACCCACCTCCAGAAAACACAAACAGGGCTGTTTTTGCCTGCCCAAGTTGTAAGAACGCTGCACATGGTCCCTGGGGCCCAAAAAATACATTTTGTGTTAATGGTTGGCTTATAAACAAGTTGCTCAGACCCCTGTATGAACATGAGAAGGATGCTTGATCACCTGCTCCCCTCTTTCCCAGCTCAGTCCCCACCTCCAGAAAACAGGAAAGGGCTGTGTTTTGCCTGCCTGATAAAAAACAAACAAACAAATGTGGACACTTTAAAGAAGATTTTATTTCACAGTTGACAATGTAGGTTTGCAGTCACACTGCAACGTGGACCGCACAATTTAAAACAAATTACTCGGAGCAGGAAATGGAGAGGGGAAGGCGGGTGCGAGGGTGGAACAAAGCTGCGAAGATTATTACGTGTTTTCCACTCCATAAGGGCTTATCTCTGTTGCTCACTGGTTGCTCATCAATGGGACATGTGATTTAGGGATGTAAATCCAGTTTTGGCAATTCCCACCAGCTACTGGACAGCTTTGGGATTCAGGCAACATCATGTGGAGGGGGCTCTAAAATGCACCAACATTTGAAGGCTGTCCAGGAACAGATTCCTTGTGCGGAAATGGTCTAGGAGAACATTTCTAGATTTCAGATATCTTTGGCTCTGCATTAGCGGCACTTCCCACATACTAAATAACGGACTTTCACTCCACTTTCAATGCCCTTTTCAACTGGATTTTACTGGGTGAAATGGCCAAATCCCCTTGCAAACAGACTCTGAAAAAGATTGAAACATCAGTGTTTTGCAGGTGTGAAAGCGCCTCAAGTTGGCCACTGTAAGCAGAGTAATATCTACCTAAATCAATTGAATGGACTTGGAAAGATTGCGTTATAAATCTGCTAGTTAACTACAGCTGAGCCTATTAGATTTCTGCAGACTTGCCATCTTATTATGAAATATTTTCATTTTATATTATTAATGGGATCCAATAATGTCCTTAAGGAACAGTTCCTCCAGCGGAATTCAGATTCCCTTGGAATAGAAACGCCTAGGGCTGGTGAAAGGGTGAGAGTTGTAAGTACGAATAAATGAGAGCACGGATGTCCTTTTTTTGACCACATGAAGCTTCCTTATATCGAATCAGACCCTGGGTCCACCAGACCCTGGATCCATCACTGGCAGTCTTCAAGCAAAGGTTGGATACACACTTTTCTTAGATGCTTTAGGATGCTTAGGGCTGATCCTGCGTTGAGCAGGGGGTTGGACTAGATGGCCTGTATGGCCCCTTCCAACTCTATGATTCTATGATTCTATGATTCCAGGTCAGTATTGTCTGCTCAGATTGGCAGCAGCTTTCCAATCAGAGGTTCTTAGCATCACCTCCTGTCTGGTCCTTGTAACTGGAGATGCCAGAATCTTTGACCTTCTGCGTGCCAAACAGAGGCTCTACCACCGAGCCACAGCCTCTCCCAAGAAGCTTTGATCAACAGCCTTTGATTGCAGTTTGCCCACACTTTTGAACATGTATGCTTGCTTTTATGACCAAACGCTTTCTACCAAGGGTCCTTAATACAGGCTGCCCCAGGATTCCAAGGCTGCAGACATGGGTTACATAAGCTTGCTTGAGATGACAGCATAGAAAAGCTGTACAGCCAAATCCTGAGAAAATATCATATAAAATTCTTTCTCAACCATTTAGTTTGCCAAACAAAACAAAGCTGCATTTCAAGTAAGAAGATAAAGCAGGTTTTCCCCCCTCCCCTCTCCAACAACAGTTTCTGAAGAATCTATGTTAGGTCATGGGGAGGTTAATGGAGTGTTAGCTATGGAAGCTCTCCCCTGGAGATGAAACTCACCTCCACTCAGGAACAGAACCATCTGCCTCTGTGTAGATCACTGAAGCAAGATGGCGTTGACAACATTTCTCAGAAGCTGCCTCTGGACATCTGGATGGAAACACTGGGATGCAAACTTTATGTTCAAGTGCGTCGAATGGATGCTTGCTGGAGGGAAGCCATGGGTGTTAGAGGGAGACTTAATCTTCTCATTGCTTGAGATTCTCTGCCTTCTGCTCCCCCACCAGGCAACAAAACTGGGGTACCATCCAAAAAGCCATAGTTGGGTAATCAGCTCCCATTATGGAACAATCAGCAGGTCAGCTGCTCAGACCTGGGTGGCCTAGGATAGCTCAATCTGGTTGGATTTTCAAACCTAAGCAGGTTCTGCCCTGGTTAGTACTTGGAAGGAAGACCACCAAGAATGTCCTAGGTAGCTACCTCTGAACATCCCTTGCCTTGAAAGGGGCAGCCACAAGTCAGCTTTTACTTGACAGGCTCTTTACACACACGTAGGGATTAAACAGCATTTTTGGTATGCATCTCCCTGCAGATGCCTCCTTTGCATCCACTTAGAATGTTGGCGGGTAGGCCAGGATTGGGAACCCAGATATTTAATCGCATTGACAAACGATCCAGTTTTCTATCAGCTTATCTTCTGACTCCCATCTTCTTGGTCTGCCTGTGTAATCTTTGCAAACCTTGCAAGCCGTGTCAGGAACAGGTCCCTTTGCCATTATAGTCTTGGAGTAGAACATGTTTTCCAAGTCTTCCTGCAGCCCCATCAGCGAGCCAGGAGCAGGGTTTAAGTATCCACTAACTGTTTGTTTACTTCATTTGAGGATGGGCTGGTGCAACACTGATTGTTCTTTGTTCCCCAATCACCATATTTTGAGCTCAAAACACACTCGCTACTGGTGGTCCCATATTTCGTATCTCTGCAGTCTTACCACCCTGCTCGTTCATGCCAATCAAATTCCCATGTTTTAAGAGTCCTGTTGCTCCTGGTTCACCCTACTTTTAGTCTGTCTCTTCTCAAACGCCTTGGTCTTCTTGAATTGGCTGTAATGCAGGCTTTCTCCACTTTTTTACCATTGAGAACCCCCTGAAACATTCTTCAGGCTTCTAGAAACCCCAGACGTTGCACGATCATGCAGAATATGGTTGGGAAGCATAGCTGTGTACACAGGACCCCTTCCCTTCCTGACCCCTGACCCATCATTGGCCATTTTGGGAGACGGGGCAGGTCAACATGACCATACATTATTATATCACTCAATAACACATTTTTCAATATATTAAAAATTAATTACCTCCTACCTATTTGGGAAACTTTTCCAGGGCTGTCAAGAAAGCCCAGAGGTTCATGAAGCCCTGGTTGAGAAGGCCTGCTGTGTCACCTGCAGTATTTAAGATGACCAAACCATACAAGCAACTCCAAGCTGAAGTCATGATCACATTTTTAGTCCTCCGCCAGGCGGAAACGGATTGGAATGTAGTGTATAGAAAAGTAGCTGAACAGTTAGGAGAAAAAAATATGTCAGATGGCTGTCCAACAAACGTGTCCAAGAGGAAACAAACGTGTCCAAGAGGAAACATTTCATGCACAGTTGGAGGTGCCTTTTAAGGGTTTGTTTTAGCCTCTTCAGCAATGGAAGTAGTTGTGGAAACTTCAAAGAAACTGGCTGCATGTATTGGTAGAGGTGCCCTGCCCTGAAACATTTATAAAACCACAGCCTAGCTTCTCTCATGTTGGGTACGTTATTCATTTGTTACGCATAAAAATTCTACGCAGATTTGAGGAAGAGGAGGGGTATACTCCACAATCCAAAGGAGCCATTTTCTCCAGGGGAGATGATCTCTCCCCATCTGGACATCAGCTGTCATTCTGGGAGATCTTGAGGCAATAACTGGAGGCTGGCGGCCCTACTCTCTAGGCAGCCTGTTTGTGTAGCATCTCACAAAATAAAGCATGACAAAAAATCATGACACTGTACTAGGTGTTAACCATTAAAAGCCCAGCCAGACCCCAAAAAAGCAACATAAAACACTGAGCAGCTTAAAATGAGTCTCACAAAACAGTTCTCGGGCTACAGAGCGAGCATAAAAACAACCTTGAAAAGATCAACCACTTCACAAAAGCCTGTGTAGAAAGAAACATGTTGACCTGCACCTATTATGCACATGTTGGATAATGCACTGTTAATACATTTTAGAACTGGATTATCTCGTTCCGCACAGGAAAATCTAGCTGCAAAAACACAATGGAGGCCACTGCTGGGCAAAGCCCTATTTCTGGTCATCCCCCTCTGGAACTCTGACAGCAAGTCCCAAGAGCAGTGGTTCTCAACCTTCCTAATGCCGCAAGCCTTTAATACAGTTCCTCGTGTTGTAGTGACCCCCAGCCATAAAATTATGCAAGGGTTCTTTCACAGAAATTAAACCCAAACTGACCAATGGTGTGAAGATCCATTCTTCATGATTGTATATAATTTGTTTTTTTACCCGGGGTTTCTCAGTTCAGTTCTGCCTCTTGTCCCACCATGCCGATCTCGCTCTTTTCCGCTGCTCCAGACAGACGAATGCTCTATCTCGATCTACCCCGCAAGGCTGTTGTGTGGATGGTTTCCCCCCCCCAGCCAAGCTGCTTGCCCTGCCGCAACCCCTGTGAAAGGGTCATTTGACCCCCAAAGGGATCCTGACTCCCAGGTTGAGAACCACTGGCCTAGAGTAAGGACTGAGAGAAAGAAGAGTAGGTTTGCATACCCTGCTTTTCCCTACCCTAAGGAGTCTGAGGTGGGCTTACAACCTCGTTCCTGTAGGGTTGCCAGCTTCTAGGTGGGAACAGAGAATGTCAATTGGGAGTAGCATAGATTTTGAAAGGACTCTGACAGCCACAATCAAATAGCCACTTTTATTTCCAAAGAGTGAAGTCATAACGTGGAACGGTTATAAAGCACGTTTTCATATCAACTTCCTCAGTGACATAAGCAAATGTTTCTATTTGTCCTTCGTTACAAATACACTGGCATGCCTCTGTCGGTAGCCTTTTAAACTTTCCTTCCAAGTCAGCAGAAGGGAAAGCGTTATATCAGAGAAGAGGTCTGAGGAAATGATGCCTGAAATTAATACTGTTGATTACAAAGAAGAAGAAGAGTTGGTTCTTATATGCCGTTTTTTCTCTACCTGAAGAAGTCTCAAAGCGGCTTACAGTCACCTTCCCTTTCCTCTCCCCACAACAGACAGCCTGTGAGGTAGAAGAAGAAGTGTTGGTTCTTATATGCCGCTTTTCTTCACCCAAAGGAGTCTCAAAGTGGTTTACAGTTGCCTTCCTTTTCCCCTCCCCACAACAGACACCCTGTGAGGGAGGGGAGGCTGAGAGAGCCCTGAGATTACTGAAGAAGAAGAAGAGTTGGTTCTTATATGCCGCTTTTCTCTACCCAAAGGAGTCTCAAAGTGGCTTAGCATCGCCTTCCCTTTCCTCTCCCCACAACAGATGCCCTGTGAGTGAGGTGAGGCTGAGAGAGCCCGGATATTATGGCTCGGTCAGAACAGCTTTATTAGTGCCGTGGTGAGCCCAAGGTTACCCTGCTGGCTGCGTGTAGTGGAGGTGTGGGGAATCAAATCCGGCTTGCCAGATCACAGAATCACAGAATCATAGAGTTGGAAGGGGCCATACAGGCCATCTAGTCCAACCCCCTGCTCTACGCAGGATCAGCCCAAAGCATCCTAAAGCATCCAAGAAAAGTGTGTATCCAAACTTTGCTTGAAGACTGCCAGTGAGGGGGAGCTCACCACCTCCTTAGGCAGCCTATTCCACTGCTGAACTACTCTGACTGTGAAAATATTTTTCCTGATATCAAGCCTATATCGTTGTACTTGTAGTTTAAACCCATTACTGTGCATCCTTTCCTCTGCAGCCAACGGAAACAGCTTCCTGCCCTCCTCCAAGTGACAACCTTTCAAGTACTTAAAGAGAGCTATCATGTCCCCTCTCAATCTCCTTTTCTCCAGGCTGAACATTGCCAAGTCCCTCAATCTGTCTTCATAGGGCTTGGTCCCTTGGCCCCAGATCATCCTCGTCGCTCTCCTCTGTACCCTTTCAATTTTATCTACGTCCTTGAAATGAGGCCTCCAGAACTGCACACAGTACTCCAGGTGTGGTCTGACCAGTACCGTATACAATGGGACTATGACATCTTGTGATTTTGATGTGATGCCCCTGTTGATACAGCCCAAAATGGCATTCGCCTTTTTTACCGCTGCATCACACTGCCTGCTCATGTTCAGTTTACAATCCACAAGTACCCCAAGGTCTCGTTCACACACAGTGTTACCTAGAAGCGTATCCCCCATCCAGTAGGCATGCTTTTCATTTTTCAGATGAGAAGTCCTCACTCCTAACCACTACACAAGCAAACAAAAACCGTTGCTACAAAAATAAGGTAGAGCTGGTCTGATCCTATATATTAACTGTGAATTATATTGAATCCTTATAGTATATTTGTATACATCTGTCTTATCCATGTAGATTTGTATCCATGTTTATCATAACTGACTGATTTTAATGTGTACTGTTGGTTGTTTTTGTTTGTTTGTTATTTTGCCGGATGGTCTATGACTGTAAATAAAACTGACAGACAAACAATTGCAATTTGATGTAACACTCATGAGTAAAGCGTCTTAATTCCAATACGTCACCCACACACTGTTCCAAAGGTAACTGTATACTAAATAATACCCTTTCTATGTACTTTTCAAAGTATTTTTCAAAGGGGGACCAGTTTCAAAGTGACATGTAGCTTTACACGGAACTGGAAATGGCTTTCTTGTTCGTTTTTTTCCCTCTGTATGATCGCTAGATTTTAGCACTTGAAAAGCAGGGTATTATTTACTGATTCTTCAGACTGAAAATAAAAAGCGATGTGCAAGAAAGGAAAATAAAAGATCTGTATCAGTTGTGCTGCCAGATGTTAGCTCCTTATGTAATTCCATATGCACAAGCACCAAAACCCAGCAAAGATTGTTAAAATTCACTGCTCTTGCAACCATTCAACCTGTCATTATCTCCGGCATTAATGTTGGAACTTTCAGTAGGAATACAAGGGTGAGTTGTAGATTCTTCCACCCAAGAAATAAAAATTGGGAACAAATTAACATCTTCGTTCTTCCTATGTTGGTCCAAACTTTCACTCAGTGTTGCAGTTTTTAATGATGCATACATATGCTCTGGCACAATGAGAAGAAGAAGAAGAAGAAGAAGAAGAAGAAGAAGAAGAAGAAGAAGAAGAAGAAGAAGAAGAAGAAGAAGAAGAAGAATTACAAGAATCAACAATGCAGTAGGAACAGTATAGGGCAGGGCTGACTAAGCTCTGGCCCTCCAGATGTCCATGGAGGGCCTGCCAGCAACATGGTCTGTAGTCCATGGACATCTGGAGAGCCAGTTTGCCCATCCCTGATATAGAACATACAGGATACCTCTGGCTGCCAGTATATGCCATGTTACACTACAACACACCCCCTGGTACCCATCAAGCATTTTTAAAAAGTGGGTTTTGCCAGCTTTTGCCAGCTTTTGCCAGCCAAGGCTTCTCATTGGCGAGTTTTGATTGCCTGTGCACATTTTTTTTTCAAAGCATTGTTTTGGCAGCAGCTGCCACCACAGCACAAGGATCTTGACTGTGTGACTGAAGAGAAGCTGCAGCCACCATTTTGCGGCTGGCTACACCTCCTAGTGTCCTATCTGACCCCGGAAGACTTAGCCAAGGTGATCCATGCAACGGTCGCCTCTGGACTACTGTAACTTGTTCTATGTAGTTCTGCTCTTAACCTTGGTCCAGAAGTGGAGACTGGTACAAAATGCAGCAGGATGGGTGCTTGTCAGAACATGGTGAAGGGCCTATATATGGCCTGCCCTCTAGCACCTACATTGGTTACCAGTGGAATCCCAGATTAAATTTATTTTATTTTAATTGTTTGATCTATACTCCGCCCCTCCGAGCACTTCTAACATCGTTTTAACTATGCAAATTATATTATTTGTACGTTTTAGAGTAAGAGTTGGAAGGGACCTCCTGGGTCATCTAGTCCAACCCCCCGCACAATGCAGAACACTCACCACCCTATCGCTCATCCACGGTAAGCTGCCACCCCCTTGAATCTTTTAGTTTGTCGTTACCTGCCCTGAGCCACCGGAGAAGGGTGGGCTATACAAATAAAGATGACGGCAGTGATTATTGTATCTGAGGAAGCGTGCACACACACGAAAGCTTACACCTTGAACAAAAATGTTGACCTTAAAGGTGCCACTTAAGGACTCAGACTTTGTGACGTAGAGGAGAGAGGAGAGAGTCCTGACAGTCTAATTGACTAACTGTTGCTTTAGAGCAGAGGTAGTCAACCTGTGGTCCTCCAGATGCCCTTGGACCACAATTCCCATGAGCCCCTGCCAGTGTTTGCTGGCAGGGGCTCATGGGAATTGTAGTCCACGAACATCTGGAGGACCACAGGTTGACTACCCCTGCTTTAGAGAAAGAATGAAGACCAAGCACACAACAATCTGTCCACTTGTTCTGTTCATGCGACACCTTAACTGTGGCTTCCAGCACGTATATGCAGGCCAAAGTCTATGCAATGTGCGGTGAGCTCATGCATTGGTCTCGGTGTGTCTCAGGGGCGTTTCCCCAAAAGTGTTTCCCATGCAGGGTATCCACAGAGACTGGACTCTCAGTACGGTCTGACGTTGGCCCTCCTTCCAGGAGATTTCTTGGTGGGCACACCATTAGGATGGGAACTCAAGAGTAGGAGGAAGCTTCAACTGTGCTCCCAGCTTCTCTCCTGAGTATTATTTTTTAAAAATTAATTTAAACTCAAGCACTGCTCCAGGGCCGCTCTCGCGCAAACTGGGAACCACATGTGCTCGATGAGGCACGCTTTGGCCTTCCCTGCCACAAAACAAGCCAACGTTATGTTATATTTATCCTACTGCACTTCAATTTCTACTCCTATCCCAGTTCACGCTTGGCTAGCGGTTGACATTTCTGCATCTGGCCTCCCCATTCCTGCCTGTGTTTGTATGCCTGCCATGAAATCCCGGGCCTGCTTTCTGCACGTGAATGTTCAGGGATAGTCAAACTGCGGCCCTCCAGATGTCCATGAACTACAATGTCCATGAATTCCCTCCAGATGTCCATGAACTACAATTCCCAAGAGTCCCCTGCCAGCATTCGCTGGCAGGGGGCTCCTGGGAATTGTAGTTCATGGACATCTGGAGGGCCGCAGTTTGACTACCCCTGGTGTAATGGGTCGGAGCCTCTCCTACTGCCGGTTTCTGTGCACAATGGGTTGCCAACTCTGGGTTCAGAAATCTCTGGAGAATTGGGGACCAAGCACGGGGAGGTTCAACCACGCTTTGCTGACCTGACTCATGTGGGTTTGTATGAACAGGTGAGTAAATTCCACTAGCAGCTGGCGGCTAAAATGGGTCTGCCTGAAATGACAAGGAAAAAATCCATTAGGAAGCAGTTTCTAAAACTGGATACAAAGTCCGTTAGAAAATGGCCTTTGTTTTAAAGGTGCCTTTGGATGTTTGTCTTATTTTGCTCCAATAGAACAAGTCTTCTGGAGGGAATCTTCTGGAACTGAAAGCCAGTGTGCTTGACAAAAAAGGGGAGGTGTAAGAAAAAAGTCTCAAGCTGGCGATGGCGAAATGGTTTATTCCAGTGTTCAAAAGAATTTCGAAACGGATTCCTAGGTATAGTCCGTTTTCGATATCTTCGTCAGTGATATTCTAAATATAAATGTATAACATGTAAATATATCCCCGTGCTACATGTTAATTAAATATAAGGATCAAAATTGCAAAAAAATGAAAATGGAAATATGGTTAATAACTCACTCTTCTTTCATTCTATTCTTATGGGTGATGAAATAATAGAAAATAACCAACAAAGATTTTTCATACATAGTATGGATCTTTATGAAATTCCACTGTTTAATTCTACTTGAATGGTGAATATTAGTCTCTGGTAATGTTATGGTTTATGTAGTTCAGTCTCAAAATGGTCATATAATATCCAAATTTGTAGGAGTCTAATTAAATTCAACAAAAACAATATTAATGTCATATACCATAAAGGTTCCTGGCAAATAGAAGGGGAAGAAATGGAGATAGTGACAGATTTTATTTTCCTGGGCTCCAAGATCACTGCAGATGGGGACTGCAGCAAAGAAATTAAAAGACGCTTGCTCCTGGGGAGGAAAGCTATGGCAAATCTAGACAGCATCCTAAAAAGCAGAGATATCACCCTGCCAACAAAAGTGCGTTTAGTCAAGGCTATGGTCTTCCCAGTTGCAATGTATGGCTGCGAAAGTTGGACCATAAGGAAGGCCGAGCGTCAAAGAATTGAGGCTTTTGAACTCTGGTGCTGGAGAAGACTCTTGCGAGTCCCTTGGACTGCAAGGCGAACAAACCGGTCAGTCCTAGAGGAGATCAACCCTGACTGCTCTTTAGAAAGCCAGATCCTGAAGATGAAACTCAAATACTTTGGCCACCTCATGAGAAGGAAGGACTCCCTGGAGAAGAGCCTAATGCTGGGAGCGATCGAGGGCAAAAGAAGAAGGGGACGACAGAGAATGAGGTGGATGGATGGAGTCACTGAAGCAGTAGGTGCAAACTTAAATGGACTCCGGGGAATGGTAGAGGACAGGAAGGCCTGGAGGATCATTGTCCATGGGGTCGCGATGGGTCGGACACGACTTCGCACATAACAACAACAACACCATAAAGGTAAAAAGGTAAAGGTATCCCCTGTGCAAGCACTGGGTCATGTCTGACCCTTGGGGTGATGCCCTCCAGCGTTTTCATGGCAGACTCAGTACGGGGTGGTTTGCCAGTGCCTTCCCCAGTCATGTACCATAATGCCTATTAAATGTTAATTAAATGTGAAGTATGATCAACACTTTCAGGATAAACTCTCAGTCATAATGCACTTACCTACTAATATTAATATCACAATGTGTAATTACTCTTCAGCAATGACCCAAGGAAATGAACGACGTCTTACTATATATACTAAATGCCACTCAATCAGTTCACTAAAGTAATTATGTTACAGCAGCCATTTAAATAGATATGTATTTTCTTTTACAGGAAACGTCTTAAATGTATTGTGTTGTTTAACCCATTAGGTTGTAAGGTTTTTAACTTAAAAATCCCTTCAACCTCCCTTTGTACCAATCATTTCTGAATGTTTAAAGGTAAAGGTATCCCCTGTGCAAGCACCGGGTCATGCCTGACCCTTGGGGTGACGCCCTCTAGCATTTTCATGGCAGACTCAATACGGGGTGGTTTGCCAGTGCCTTCCCCAGTCATTACCCTTTACCCCCCAGCAAGCTGGGTACTCATTTTACTGAGCTCAGAAGGATGGAAGGCTGAGTCAACCTTGAGCTGGCTGCTAGGATTGAACTCCCAGCCTCATGGGCAGACAGCTTCAGACAGCATTTCTGCTGCCTTACCACCCCATGTTGTTGTATCTGTTCTATGCCTGTGATTTTCAGCTGGTCCCAAGAATGATTGTTATCCAGGAAATGTTGGGTGAGGGGGCCCTCAATGACACTGTGCTTTAATCTGGACACGTGTTCTAATATACTATCCTTGTGGCCCTGTGTCTCTGGAAATTGGTTGAACAAGTATGACAAATGCAGCCAGCAAATGGCTACCTTGTTGTGAGTGTACAATGGAAGAGAGGAGAACCATCTTCTCCAGTGGTCCCTGACACTGTGTCCATGGGCACAATGGTGCCTGCTTACATATTTCCCAGTGCCCACCAAGTGCTTTCTGAAAAGTAAGCAGGGCCCAGCAAGGCTTCTGACTGTCCATCGGAGAGCTTAGTGGCTGTGAGAATTAAAAAAAAACAACAACATTGTTTGGCAGCAGCTGCCACTGCATCACAAGGATCTTCACTGTGTGACTGAAGGGCAGTTGCATCAGCCATTTTGTGGCTGGTTCCGCCTCCTTCAGTAGCCATTTTGTGGCAGCCATTTTGTGACTATGCTCACCACACTTTGTCAGAATTCCAGAGGTGCCTGCTGACTCAAAATGGCTGGAGACCCCGCCCTACTCCTTCCTGGTAGGCTGGCATCAGCAAACAATAAACCAATCATACTGTTGCTACATAGAAATAACTTTCAGAGGAGGTCTGTTACTGAACATACATGAAACTGCCTTATACTGAGTCAAAATGCTAATCCATCAAGGTCAAGTTTTGTCTACTCAGACAGGCAGCTGCTCTCCAGGGTCTCAAGCAGAGGTCTTTCTCATCACCTTCTGCCTGGTCCTTTCAACTGGAGATGCCGAGGATTGAACCAGAGACCTTCTGCAATCTGCATGCAGAGCAGATGCTCTACCACTACACCACAGCCCCTCCCAGTGCTTGTAGGATTGTCCTATAATAAGCAAGCTCAGTGGTTATTCCCTTGTTCAGTGCTTGCATGAGCTAAAGCTCGAATGGGGCAAAAGAGGACATGCTGTCTGGTTCTTCTTTTATGAGCCCAGGCTAATCTTTATCCACTAGTACAAACATAAACAATGTTCTTTGGAGCTGCAAACTTTTCAGCTGCAACCCCAATAAACATTGTAATAAAGATAACATGTGAGGTTGAAGCTAATTTTGTCCTGTTTGGAATAACAGGAACAAAAACGTTTCAGTCTAAGTCTCATTATACATCGGTGTTTTTTCTTGGTTTCACCTTGCATGTTCAGGTTTTGGTTTTTGTTCTGCATTTATGTTTCCTCCCTTCAGCACTCTGTTCGTTTTCCCCTTGCTGTTTCCCTGGGTTTTCTGAGAGTGGTTTTGTTGCATCATCTCCCTTGCTTCACTGCCAAGCCAAGGTAATTCAAAGCATACAGATTCCCTCAGATTCCCCCAGACACCTTTTTACTGCCCCTCAGAGGCTACCCCACCACCAACATTAAGGTTGTTCCTCCTATTCTGTACCTCCTGCCGTTCTCCCCTTCATCGGGGTTCAAGCAACACTATTGTTTACTTTTCCCATCATGTATATTTGGAAGGCGGGTTACAAATGGGTTGACAACAAGGGCAGTTTCTACCTTGGCTCCATCCTTGCTGCATGAGATCTGAGCCCTGTGGAACCTTCTAAAGACTTGCAGGTCAATCTTGTTCAAGGTCTTCTCCTGAACTTGTTCTGTGGGCCTCCTGGAACTTACCTACTTCTTTATATTTCATTGTTTATTCATGATATGAATGACCAGTCTCTGATTTTGTGTTATTCTTGTGTTATTATTATTAGTTGTTACTACTACTACAACGACGACTACTGCTGCTGCTGCTGCTGCTGCTGCTGCTGCTGCTGCTGCTACTACTACTACTACTACTACGTGCAATTGCTGTTTTATTGTTGTCATTCGCCCCAAGCCTTTAAAAATGGTGGAATAGAAAAGTAGCAAATAAAAAAAAAACTTTTAAAAATCTATATTTCCAAAATTTCTATACCTCTGAACAATCTGGCAGTGCAACTTTAATTAAGGTGACCAGATTGTCCCTCTTTTGGAGGGACATCTGGGGGTACCTGGCAAATTGCACTTATGTGGAAATTTAAAAATATATATTACAATACTATTTTTGTGTTCGATGCGTTCTATGAAACTTTTTGTTGCTCCATATAGACCAAATTTTTAATCAAGACCCCCCCGCTCAATGGTGTCCCACTTTACCAATGTTAAAATCTGGTCACCTTACCTTTAATTACAAATAACACTGGGAACTGCTGGAAACCACCTGGTAGAATTAGAGTAGGAGACAGAAAATCACTTGATTCTTCTTCTGTATCTCATAAAGATTTTATCAGTCTCCAATGGTTCCGGGCTCTTTGTCAGTGTTACTGCAGGTGGGGGAATGGAGGAAGGATTGAATAAATTCTCCTGGATGTTGAAATCCAAGAATTGGCATTACATTTTTCTAGGAGAAAGCAAGTCTGAGGTGTTGACCGTTTAGGTTCACGCCATCCATGTAAATTGAGATGTTTAATAACAATATGGTATGTTTTCATATGACATGGGACATAAGGAATTCCGCTCACAAAGGTGTTTCTTGAGTGGTTTGTACTTAACCCAAGAATACTTAATTTTGATCAATTTCCCTCAGCAATGAAAGAGCAGAAATATGATACTACGCTGTTGAAACGGCTATGGACATTTCTTAACTCAGTCCTTCTCCATTTTGGTTTCTAGGAAGGTCCAGGAGGATCAGCCTGGGACTGATACTGAATGCCTAGAAAAACTGCAAGTGCTGAAAGGCAGGCATGATCCTAATTAGTTTGATTTGACGTGTAGCTGAACTGACAAGGAAGCTGTGCTCAGATTTCACTTGAGAAGTCTGAAGTAATTAATCTTAATTCAAACAGAAAGAAATTGAATCAGAGTTGGGCAGACAGAAAAGTTGAGGATGTGCTACAATTACCTCCCAAAATTAATCACGAGAGGGATTGGGGAGATCTGGACACCTTTAAGACCAACAAAGATTTATTCAAGGCATGAGATTTCAAGTGCAAGCACTCTTCCTCAGACTATTAAAATCCTATAGTCAATCTTATAACTTTATTAGATACTTAAGAGATACTGAAGTAAACAAGTGAAGAATTCCAATTCTGGATTAGGCCTCCCTGCCTCCCAGTAAAAAAACTATGTATGAGGGAAGATGAAGAAGAGTTGGTTTTTATACCTCACTTTTCACTATCAGGGCTCTCTCAGCCTCACCTACCTCACAGGGTGTCTGTTGCGCAGAGAGGAAAGGGAAGGCGACTGTAAGCCACTTTGAGACTCTTTTGGGTGGAGAAAAGCGGCATATAGGAACCAACTCTTCTTCAGTAATATCAGACTTCTCTCAGCCTCACCTACCTCACAGGTTGTCTGTTGTGGAGAGAGGAAAGGGAAGGCAAGTGTAAGCCACTTTGAGACTCCTGATAGAGCTGTCCTGCCTGAGCAGTAATATCAAGGCTCTCTCAGCCTCACCCACCTAACTTGGTGTCTGTTGTGGGGAGAGAAAAGGGAAAGTGGCTGTAAGCTGTAAGCCACTTTGAGACTTCTTCAGGTAGAGAAAAGTGCCATATAATAACCAACTCTTCTTCTTCTTCTAGAAGGTCAAGTGCAAAATCCCAAACAGAGTTATACTCTTCTAAGCCCAATGAACTTGTTTAGGATTGGGGTGTACATAATATAAAGTGAGATAAATAGACTTATCTCTGTGACCCATTCTGCATGGCAGGTGGTAGTGTTGGCATTCAAAAGTCTGTGAATCACTGTGGAAATTTCTTGTTCAAGTCTCCATGTCCATGAACTACAATTCCATGAGGCCCTGCCAACAGCATGTGTCAGAGTGGTAGTGGAGTGACATTGCTGCTGACCATAGCCTACCAATGGGCTCCCAGTATAATGGGGGAGGTACCCCTTGCACTTGAAGGCTTGTCATCGTAACTGTATCAAATGCATAACCATTTACTACAGCCTACTATGGTATGCAAAAACAACAACAATGCAGTATGATCACCCATGCATAAACAGGGACATTTTAAAAGGGGGCAATTTAACAGGGTCAGCTAACTGACTTTGCTGAAAAAACAGTGAGTGCATAATATCCCCTAGTTGCCCTTCTCTGAACATCTTCCAACTTGTCAATATCCTTCTTCAACTGCAGCACCCAAACTGGACACAGTGTTCCAAATGAGGTCCAGCCAATGTGGAATAGGGTGGAATTAGAACTTCCCTTGCTCTAGATTCTGTGCTCCTAGCAATGTGTTAGCCTTCTTAGTTGCATATCAATTTCAGAAAGAAGGTCAGTTTTCCATGGAGACCAAGACAGGAGGTAAAACAATCACTCTCTGAAGCTTTCCACATCTACGCTGCCCACTGTAGTAATGCTGACTGGGCACTCACAGGAAGATCACTAGCCTCAAATCCATCCCATCCCATCCCAAATTATATTTGTGGGCATGTTTAAGCCATTTTGGTTTGCCCTCTATCAGGAATTCTCATCGGCATATTCTTCCACAGCAAGACATAGTTTCAGATCCTATTCATTGGTATGTTGGTATGTTTCTGCATTCATACTCTTAGATCCTGAAACTGGTTCTTTAGATCAGGGGTGGTCAACCTATGGTCCTCCAGATGTCCATGGACTACTATTCCCATGAACCCCTGCCAGCGTTTGCTGGCATGGGAATTGTAGTGCATGAACATCTGGAGGACCACAGGTTGACTACCCCTGCTTTAGATGATCAGAAGAGAAGAACTGCAAGAACTGCAAGCTCACAAACCAAAGCCGATTTCTCTTGAAGATCTTCTGTGATTCATTTTGACATGTCAACGCGCAGCTTTCCGCAATGAAAAGTAGTTGGAAAGGCTCTTCTGCATCCAATTTGTTAACCTGGTGTGAATTAATGTATGACAAAAATTAATTGCAGCTCTCCAGCTGAGTAATGTGAGTTGATGATATTGTTTATATTTGTACCAGATATAAAATGAGCTCTTTCTTCCAGGCAATCACAATGAACTCCAGTAGGAACTTTTTAGCTTTTCCATTGGATCTCACATGGCTTTCTGTATCAATATATCCCCAGCTGACTGACATGGTGTAAACTTTTGGGTGGTGAAAAGAGAGCCCCTCCTCTTTTGTTAGCAGAAAAACTGGCAGGATCCCAATTAGTGTTGCCAGGTCCTCTCAACCAGCACTGGAGAGGTGGGGTAGAGTTGCCAGCTCACGACTGGGAAACTCCTGGAGTAGATTTTTGTAGAAGAGCAGTTTTTTACTCTCTGTTTTTTCTGTACCTTAAGGAGCCTCAAAGTGGCTTACAAAAGCCTTCTTTTCCTCCACAACATCTGGTGAGGCAGGTAGGGCTGAAAAGGGGGATACAGGAAGTGGAGGAGGGGGCTTTATTCTTCTCATTGCTGGAGAAGGTTCTTATTAGTTTTTATAGTTTTAATGATTTACGTATTGGGGTTTTATTCTTGATAGTAACCTGCCACGCATCAAGGGCAGCATTGCAGAGAGAGAGAGAAGAGCTTCCCAGAATGGTACATGCTGTTCATTCGGAGGCTTGTCTGGTGGATGTCTTAAGAGGCTGGGCCAGCAGCTGAGGCAGGGGTGGGAGCCAGCACATCTGCTGCTCCCCCACACCTGGCCCTTGTTGGAATAGACCATGTCTGGTGTACAAAGAAGAGAAGAAGATCCTGCAGGGGGCAGCATGAAGAGTGCTAGATAGGATAGTGAGGTCAGGACCTCCTCTCCTGTTAAGTGTCTCTCTTTGTCTGTCTCCAGATTGCTACTCTCAGGGGCAATTTCTTCAGCTTCCTTGTGAACTGCAGCTTAACACAAATTTGGCCATATTGTTTCATTCATGCATGGCACAAAATAAATCCACTGGCACGTATATCTACGGCAAGGGCCCTGAACCTTTCCATGAGCCTGCAGGCACCTTTGGTGCATGAAATGGCACGGTGGGCGCAGCCACAAAATGGCTGCCACAAAATGGCTGCCGCAGGAGGCGGAACTAGCCACAAAAGGATTGCCACAGTTTAAATTTAGCACCACAGTGTCTTGTTCCTTGTGCTCTGCTGCGGTGGTGGCAGCTGCTGCCAAAGGAACATTTTTGTAAAAAAAAAAAAAACCCTTAGCTTTGCTGAGCAAATATCCCCCCCAGCACTTCCTTAAAAACACATTGCGGGTACCAGAAAACATGTCAGTGAGTGCTTTGGAGCCTGTGAGCACTAAATTTGGGACCCCTGGTCTAAAGCACTTGCAAAAAATTTTACCCTATCAGTTATTCAGATTCACTGGCTAAAACTGTGTCCTGAAAACTTCACCTCAGGCTCCATGAGAATCATTCATGGCCAGCTTGTTTTGCCGTCTCGTCCAAACCCTCTTGATTTAAACCATTTCTCCCCGCCGCCCCTTTTTGGCGGAGGAATACGTCCAGCTTTAGCCATTAAAATGAACACAACATTATATATTTCCCAGACATTTTTATCCCTCCTCAGTTGGAAAATGTGTTAGCCTATCAGAATGAGATCAGCAGCACTAAGAATTTCCATCTTCCCTTGAAAGAAAGAAAAAATCTGAGCTTAATTAGTCAACTCAAACTGGACCGAGAAAACCTTTTCCAAAAGGGGGACTTTCCAGAAGGAATGGTTCAAATTAAAATGATACACACAGAGACATGTTATCTGGGAGGGGTGGGGAGGACACAATGTAGTTCCTAGAGGGGAAAGAGGACGATTCACTTTTGTGTATAGCTTGAGGAACCACCAGAATATCATATGCAGTTCCTGTCATGTAAACAGCGAAAAAAACAGAGCTAGTCCATCCTCCATCCTATCATAACCTCCTTGCCAATGGAGAGCAAATGTTCCCCTTTTGATTTTATTTGTCATGTTCTCTTATATTTTTGCCAGCTATTCCAGTTTTTATTACATCAAATTCCTTGCTCTTTGGGACTTCTGTCATGAAAACAGTAATTAAGTGGAAGAAGATTTTCCATTTTGGGTTGTTGATTTGATAGATTCATGGGTCTGATGTCAACCCATATGGTATTTCTTATATGCAACTTAGATGTTATTTGTGGGCATGATGCACATCTTCTAATGTAGGGCACTGGTGCAACATTCATTTCCTGATGCCAAAATAAGGTCGGAAAATGTATTTTTCAGTAAAAAAAAAAATACAGTCTGGAGTTACAGTGAATGCTCTGAGAAGAATTGCAGATCCCAGTTTGCACAAGGGAGAAGTAAAATCAAAACAAGGACTTGGGGTCCGAACAGCTGAGATGAAAAATATTATCTCATTCCTTCTGGTGAGCTCCAGGATGTGAGATGGCAACCCTAGGCTTGCCAACTCTGGGTTGAAATCCCTGGAGATTGTAGAGGTGGAACCTGTCAGGAATACAGATTTGAAAGGAAAACTCCACTGTGTAAAAGATGGTAGTTTATTCAAGCAGAACTCCCAGGACTCACATAGACGAATCTGAGCAACACAAATCAAACCCCACCTTCCCATTCCTCTCCCCACAACAGACACCCTGTGAGATGGGTGACACTGAGAGAGCCCTGATATTCCTGCTCGGTCAGAACAGTTTTATCAGTGCCGTGGGGAGCCCAAGGTCACCCAGCTGGCTGCATGTGGGGAAGTGCAGAATCGAACCTGGCATGCCAGATTAGAAGTCCGCACTCCTAACCACTACACCAAACAGATCAGCTGTCAAAGCAGGAGATCTCCAGGTTCCATCAGGAAGTTCACAACCCTGGACAACAGGACTCATCAGGAGGGATCCACATTTAAGAAGCTGCTGTGTCATCTGAACTGCTGTGTCATTGAAAGCTGCACTGCTTTTAAAGATCTTAATCTTAAGGTTGGCACTGTTATGAATGGGTAACGTTCCTGCCAACTGCTAAACATTCTTCATAATGTCCACTGCTGTCTGCAATGCAGAGAGGTGCTTTCATTCCCGAATAACACCCCAGGGATAGGGGACACCGCTGTCAATTTCTGAATGCTTACGATAGCTTGGAAATCGCCTTCTTATAAAGGCAGATGAACAGCTTGCAGATAGCTGGATTGTGCCTCATTTCCGGAACCAGCCGTTTGAGCATCCCTTGCCTAGAGGCTTAGCCTCGACCAGGACCTTATTTGCCTTGGCTCCTTCCTGGTGGCATGAGCTCCCTGGGGACATTAGGGCCCTGATGGAACTATCTAGGGCCTTTTCGCACGGGGATCTTTGTTGCAAATTGTTTGCGGAATGAAAAATCGCCATTTAAAATAGTGGAATTCGTCGTTATGCATACCTGCCTTTGTAGTTGAATCAGTTGCGTTTTTTAGCGTTTCCCACAGGCTTCCGGTCTCGGCAGAAATCGCTAGAAAGGAAGCGCTATTGCCAAGCTCGTCCCGCCCCTGGCCGTCAAGCAGCCAATGGGCAGCCGTTAGCATGCTCCCAAACAGCCCCTTTCCCTTTAAGAAAGTTTTTTTTTAAAAAAAACAGACCCATAGCAACGAATCTATGTAGATTCGTTGCTACGGAGAGACCCATCCAGCTGCCTAATGTGAGCTGTTGTTTGATTGTATGATCGTTTGCACGCTGCCTCGAGTGATAAAAAAAAATTCCCCCCCCCTTTCTCACGGGCCCGATTTTCGGCTGAATTTATGTGTAAAAAATAAAGGGACTTTATTTCAGCAAACGGGCTTTTAAGTGGTTTGTGCTTAGTGACTAAAGGTGAAGGACTGAAGCCAGGGAAGCCTCTAAACAGAAAGAGGCTCGCCGGTGCGTTTATCCCCGCTCGCTCGGAGAAAAAAAAATGGCAATCGCTTCGCCGGAAGTTTGGAGGAGAGAGCCAGGGGGAGGGACTTTGAAGAACCAGCAACAATGGTAACGCACAGGTCTTTAGCGCTACTGTTGCAGATTGGTTGCAGGAGTGTATCGCTATCCGGAGGGTGAATCCACTTTTCTGGATTCCCCTGAAAGCGCCACAACGAAGCGCTTTTTGCGGGTCGGTTTCAGGATTGTTGCAGATTGTCTACGACGTCGTGGGTTATGGCAAATTAGTAGCGTTTCCAATTAGCAACCATTGTGCTATTTTGAAGCCGTGCGAAATGGCCCCTAGGTTCCACAGGGACTGTGAGATGGAGCTCTTCTGCCAGGGTCATGGCTGAGGCCAACCAAAAAATCAGAAAATACATCTCACTTTAACCGGGCCTCCCTCCCACTGTCCTTTCCTCCCTTCTTCCTGACTCCTTCCAAATTAGTTGCTTTGTGTAACATCAGTACCCCAGAAGTAGCCAGAAATTTTTGATTTTTAAGTTAATTATCTCTACATTTTATAATGATTTATCACATATTGTTTCATTGAAGTGTTTGTATTTTCACTGATGTTCACCACGCCGAGACAGCTATGAGAGGGGCGGTATACAAATCAAACCATATATAAATGTGTCCAGAGGAGGGCAACAAAGATGGTGAGGGGTTTGGAGACCAAGACATAAGATGAAAGGTTGAGGGAGTTTGGTCTGTTTAGCCAGGAGAGGAGCTGACTGAGAGGGGATTTGATAACCATCTTCAAGTATTTAAAAGGGAGCCATATAGCAGATGGAGCAGAGTTGTTCCCTCTTGCCCAGATCCAATAGGATGAAATTAATTCAAAATAAATTCTGTCTAAACATCCAGAAGAAGTTCCTGACAGAGAGGTTTGTCCGTGGAACAGGCTTCCCCAGGAGGTAGTGGGTTCTCCATCTTTGGAAATTTTTAAACAGAGGCTGGATAGCCATCTGATGGAGAGGCTGATTCAGTGAAGGTTCAAGGGGGTGGCAGGTTAAAGTAGGTGAGTGATAGGGATGTGAGTATTCTGCATAGGGTTGGTCTAGATCAGTGGTCCCCAACCTTTTTATCACCGGGGACCACTCAACGCCGGGGACCACTCACCGGGGACCACTCAACGCCTTTTACTGAGGCCCGATGGGGGGGGGAGTTTACTCCTCTACTCTCAACCACTGCCCTAACGCTCTCTGATTGCTATGGTAATGTTTAAACATCCCTTCAAAATAAGATACAGACATGCCACAACAATGAAGTGTGTTGTAAAGGGCCGGGGGGGAGGGAGGTGTCCTTTGGGGCCCACCTCCAATAACTCGAAGGACCACATGCGGCCCGCGGCCCACAGGTTGGGGATCGCTAGTCTAGATGGCTCAGGAGGTTTCTTCCAACTCTATGATCTTTTGATTTTATAATTCTATGAAATAAATAAACCTCGGCAGTCAAGGGTCACATGGTTGAACCTATGAAATGTTATCACATGGTTCTTTCCTACCCATCAGTGTCTGTAGTTCTTAGGAAATAATGACATTGGCCTGGGATCCAAGACTTCTTATGATGCCATCAGAGTAGTGCATAGGACAAAGGGCTCCAACATTGCTGTCATAACACATTAACTGACCCTGAGACACTGGTTTATCTGCAGGAAAAACCTTCATATTTGAGAACAAATTCAAGAACAATTTATATCTGGGACAACTGGTACCCTGGGAGTTTGACCCTGAGACTTCAAGGGGGAGGGGGGAGGATGTTGGGTTTTTTCTTTTGTTGTTGTTGTTTTTGCCATCGGACTATGTTGTGGCCTTTAATGTTTTATCTTGTTTGAGTTTATTTTTATGCTGTAACCCACCTTGAGATTATTTTTTGATAGCAGCGGGTAATCGATTGAACAAACAAACCAACAAATAACCTTAACAGTCTTACCAGTCTGTTGTGCATTGTGAAGGCATATCTGGGTTTACCACATGTTATGTCCATCGGTTGGGTGCCAGTGCTGTGCTGGGCTTTCTTCTTTTCCGCATCTCTTTGGCTTCCTCTAGTGGCCACTTAAATCTTTCATAGCATTTTCCTGGAGTTTTTTTACAAGCCCATTACTAGAGAAAAAGAGAACCAGCTACGAAAGGTTGAAGCAACCACTAGAGGGAGCACAGAACTGATGCAGTACTAGCATACAACCAACTGAATAATATGTGCAGGGGGAAAGTTTGTAAAGGTGGCATAATGATGTTATTTCTTTCAAGGAATTGAGAAAGAGGAATCACATGATGTATTTCCTTTAATTGGCTTTAGATCCAAGACATGAAAAGGAACTGAGGTATGTGTGTATGTGTGTGTATGTGTGTACACTTATAACTTTAGCATGTTCATTTGACTGTTATTCTGGGCAAAGAAATGGCAGAAAGTGAAGAGGAACTAAAGAGCCTGTTGATGCGGGTGAAGGAGGAGAGTGCAAAAGTTGGCTTGAAACTCAACATCAAGAAAACAAAGATCATGGCATCCGGCCCTCTCAATTCCTGGCAAATAGATGGGGAAGAAATGGAGACAGTGACAGATTTTATTTTCCTGGGCTCCAAGATCACTGCAGATGGGGACTGCAGCAAAGAAATTAAAAGACGCTTGCTCCTGGGGAGGAAAGCTATGGCAAATCTAGACAGCATCCTAAAAAGCAGAGACATCACCCTGCCAACAAAAGTGCGTTTAGTCAAGGCTATGGTCTTCCCAGTTGCAATGTATGGCTGCGAAAGTTGGACCATAAGGAAGGCCGAGCGTCAAAGAATTGAGGCTTTTGAACTCTGGTGCTGGAGAAGACTCTTGCGAGTCCCTTGGACTGCAAGGTGAACAAACCGGTCAGTCCTAGAGGAGATCAGCCCTGACTGCTCCTTAGAAGGCCAGATCCTGAAGATGAAACTCAAATGCTTTGGCCACCTCATGAGAAGGAAGGACTCCCTGGAGAAGAGCCTAATGCTGGGAGCGATCGAGGGCAAAAGAAGAAGGGGACGACAGAGAATGAGGTGGCTGGATGGAGTCACTAAAGCAGTAGGTGCAAACTTAAATGGACTCCGGGGAATGGTAGAGGACAGGAAGGCCTGGAGGATCATTGTCCATGGGGTCGCGATGGGTCGGACACGACTTCGCACATAACAACAACAACAACTGGGCAAAGAAATACAGCCACACATTCTGAAATACAGATTTAAAAAAATCTCATAGCAAGAACGTGAACTTGAAAAAACAGGGTCTTGACAATTTCCTGTTAAGTTATACTGGAAGTACAAAAGATCTGGGATTGTCATATCTGCTGGACTGTCTTTTCCCTTATAGTCTCCCAAAATCACTATGCTCTTCAGATCAACACCTGCTGAGGATCCCTGGCCGAAAAGGGGTGAAATTGGCCTTGTCCAGAGCCTTTTCGACCGTGATCCCAGCCTGGTAGAATCCACTCCTGAGGGAGATCAGGGTCCTGTGGCACCTTGATCAGAGCTATTCCACCAGGCTTATGGTCAGGGGCAAAAATAATATCCATGAGAGATGCTGGCCTCACCACTGGGGTGGAGGGAGTGGGAGCAGAGATTGAAAGTAATTCTTGATCTTAATCTGCAGTCTGGATTTTGGAGGGGCATTATTGGATTACAAAGGTTTAAATAATTTTATGAGGACTTTATTATGTTTTATACTGTTGTTACCTAGCCATTGTTGAAAGAGACACTAGATAGCTTCGGACAACCCTCACTGATCAAAGTGATTGTTGATTTAAGGTTTATCCATATAAAAACAGAGGACATAGTAATTCTGTCCAACTTTAAACACCCCCATTTCCAAATGTACTAATGTGTTTGATACACCATGAGGGAGCTGTAGGATGGCCCTAAGAAACTGAATCCTCTCTAAAAAGGCAATGCCTGTTGTCAAGGGTCCAAAAGTGATACCATACAATAGTTGAAAGGAATTTGGCCCTAAAAGATTCCAGGACCACTGGAACATATTGCCCTCCTTTTGTGTAAAATAATTTAATTATATTGTTTGTAGCCTAGCTTGGCAATGTATTTATAATAGGCATTCCTGGCTTTTGATGCTCAAATAATTATCCCTAGGTATTTAAACTTGCTAATCTGTTCTATATTATGTTTGTTCAGTTACCATCATCTTAATTTTGGATATTTATGAAACATAACATTCATTTTGTGATGATTCACCTCTAAATGTTCATCAGAGCAATATGTTGAAAGCTTCCTTAACCTTCTCCTAAGACCTATTGGCGTTCTAGATAGGAGAACAACATTGTCTCCATAGAGGAGTAAGGGAATGGGGCAATGTGTTAGGTTGGGAGGATAGAAATAACAATCCTAGATACTTGGATTATGTCATTTATATAAAATTAAATAGGGTGGTGCAAAAATGCATCCTTGTTTTACTCCCATAAATCTGTTGGTGGGGCTTGTAAGATGACCTCAGGAGCTATACCTCACCCTAAGAATTGTCACCCTAAGAACTGTTCTCCAATATAACGATTTGATAAGGGCCAAAAGCGTATGATCAATGGAGGTGCTCTGGAATTTGCCCCAGAGTCGGGCTCTAGACATCGTGTCAAATGCAGCTTTAAAATCGGCAAAAGCTGCGTATAATGAAGAGGTATATTATTCTGTGAAATGTTGAATGATCATATAGTGATGTATAATGGAGGCACCTCCTTAATCCCTACCTGTTTCTTCCCTAACAGCCCTTCCTGATGTAACCAGCATAGTAATTTGTCTAATAAATGCCTTGCATAGACTTTGCTGGGAACACTCCGTAAACTAATTGGCTGGTAATGTGCTGGGTTGTTTAGATCCCAAGTTTTATAAAATGGCATAATCACCACTGTTTCCCAACAATTTGGGATTTGACCTGTGGAATCCATCTGTGTAAAAAGAGCAGCCAATATTACTGTCCACAATCCTCATTGTTAAGAAATTCTGGTGGAACAGCAGCCACCCCTCATGCTTTATGACATTTCAACTGCTTTATAAGTGCCTTCATTTCACTTTATGATACAGGGAATCCTTCAATTATGGAGAGATTCCTTTAGTTGTACAGTATCATAGTAAGGTTTCTGTAGGGGTTGTCTAACTATGGGTGGCTTTTTGGCAGGGAGGCCCAGATGTTATTCTTCTGGCCTCAATCATAATTTTGGAGGAACAGCTTCATTTTACAATCCCTCCAGAATTGTTTGAGATTTCAGAGGACCCTGATATCTTCAGGTAGCATGTTCCATCAGGCTTGGGCCAGTGCTGAAAAGGCCTTGGTCCTTGTCGACTCCAACTTTATCGCCTTGGGGCCAGGGACCCTGAGCAGATTTTGGGCAATAGCTCATAATGTTCTTTAGGTAGACATGGTCCCTTCCAACTCTATGTTTCTAAGTTTCTAAGTCATCTTTGAGGCAAGGAAAAGTGTGTCTTACTCCAATAGAAGTTTCATCACTCAACCCTAAACAAATAACACCATTTCTAAAGGGCTTGAAGAAGGAGGTAGAAATTCAGCATAGGAATCCAAATCTTCACAGATGTTTTGGGCACAATTCAATAGTGGCCAGACAGGAATGTATTCTTAAGTTCAAAATTGGAGCCTGGCTTTTCATAGCAACAAAAACAACAGCAAAAAAAAAGGTCCACATATGGCCCAGAAAGCTTGCAGCCTTGATTTCCAGATGAGGTGATTCATATTGGTGGAGCTTCATGAACATTTTGAGAAATGTTCCAGAGGCATCCTCCTTTTGTATACACGAATGTTAGCCAGAACATTGCTAAATTCAATTCCTAAACTGGAATCTTTCAGAAATTGTTGAATGCCTGTCTTTCAAACCCTGATGTAGATTTTTAATATTTATTGGTTGCACTCCACCAAATGGCCCAATAGGTCCTCAAAGCAGCTGACCAAAATTGGAATATCAATAAAGCACCTTGGTCGAAACGGCATGCCGCTTCCCTGCCATCATGCAGTGGGGCCCCCATGCCCCCCACTCCGGCCCGCTGCTGCCACCACTGGGCAGCGCACTGGGTTTTCCAGCCCTAGAGTTTTGCATGTACACTACACCAGGGCAGTCCGAGTATGCCAGGGGGTTCCCTCCCCTGTGCACATGCGGGAAGCAGTGGGGCATGCCATCCCGACGCAAGGACCAGGCAATGGCAGCTGCCATGCATAATCGGTCTTACTGTCTCTTTGTGAAATTCCCCTCCCCGTTCCATTCTATTTTACCTTGCAAGCTGTTCAAGCTTTTAAGCTTGTTTTTTTCTAAAAACTTTATTTCCCTTTGTGATTTGGAATGCGGATCTTATTCTGGGCCTGGGTACCCAAAGGGTTAAATATCTCAACGATATAATTAATACCCCCTAAAAACACGTTTGCTCTGTGCTAGTAAAAGGAGTTTCACGTGTTACAGGACCTTCACTTGTAGTGGCTGGGACAAGCATGGAGCTCCATACATGTCTGAGAACCCCTGTTATTTCAGATTTGGGACATCTGTTTTGGATTTGAGTTTAGGACAACCTTCAAAGATTGCTTGACAACGGAAACATGTAAGAAGATGTGCTTTTTGGAATGTTTCAGAAGGGAAGCATGGAGCTCCATACGTACCTTATGGAAGGGTTGAGGGACTTGAGAATGTTCAGCCTGGAGAAAAGGAGGTTGAGAGGGGACATGATGGCCCTCTTTAAGTATTTGAAAGGTTGTCACTTGGAGGAGGGCAGGATGCTGTTTCTGTTGGCTGCAGAGGAGGGGACACGCAGTAATGCGTTTAAACTACAACAATATAGGCTAGATATCAGGAAAAAAATTTCACAGTCAGAGTAGTTCAGCAATGGAATAGGCTGCCTAAGGAGGTGGTGAGCTCCCCCTCACTGGCAGTCTTCAAGCAAAGGTTGGATACACACTTTTCTTGGATGCTTTAGGATGCTTAGGGCTGATCCTGTGTTGAGCAGGGGGTTGGACTAGATGGCCTGTATGGCCCCTTCCAACTCTATGATTCTATGATTCTATGATTCTACCTGGGAACCATGTTATCCCAGAGCTAGGACCTCTGTTTCAGATTTGGGTCTAAGACAAGCTTTGTAAATTGCTGTCTAACAGAAACATGTAAGACGACGTGCTTTTTAAAGTTTCAGAAGGGAAGCGTGGAGATCCATAAGTACCAGAGAACCCCTGTTACCCCAGAACCAGGACATTCATTTCAGATCTGGGTCCGAGTCAAGTTTCAAAGAATGCCGGCCAACAGAAATGTGTAAGAAGAAGTGCTTTTTGTAAAGTTTCAGAAATCATTAATAGCTTTAGCTGCAGAGAGGAGGAGGGAGTCATTAATAATAAGAACCAGTTTTCTTCCCAAATTTTATAAGGAGCGATGAACGCTCCAAGTCTATTCATGAGCAAGCTTTTCATTTGGACAGCTCTGGCTTTTCTCTTGGGGTGTTTTCTCTAAGCCCTTCCTCCCCGACTGTTAATTCAGGTCAGGCAGCTGCAACTGGCTCCCTCCCACACAACAATAAGCTGTATCTCCGACAGACCCTGCCTGCAATGGAACATGCCCCTGCTTCCATCGTGTTCCCATCACATCTTGGGTTCAGGAGTCTTCTGCTTCCCATCGTAGCCCTGTTCCCTTCCAACGTGCACCTAATCGATATAATCCTCGTTCCTGCCTGTCCTTTGATGCCTCCTGAGCTGCTCATAGGAGTGATAAGAAATAGAGGCATTTGGAAGGTGTCCAAAGATGGCAAAGGCCCTATAGGGGAAAGACTAAAATAAAAAGAGAGAAAGAGAGAGAGAGAAATCTGTACACACCCAAAATCAAAACCCTGTGCTCCTTTAGAATAAAAGACAGGGGGAAAGGGGGGTTTACCTCATTCCACCATGCTATCTGGGAGTTCATCAGTCCAAAGGGAGACTGCAACCAAGAAATCTGAAGGAAACGGAGATTGGGAAGGGCAGCCATGACGAAGCTAGGAAAGATCTTTAAGGTGAGGATATGTCACTGGTGACCAAGATCAGTTTAAGTCATGCCACTGTCTTCCCCATTACTATGTATGGGTTTGAAAGTTGGAAGAAAGTTGATATTTTTGAAATGTGGCATGGGAGGCAAATTTTACAGATACCGTGGACTAAATTGGGCTCACCTGGGCCATCCAAGTCAGGGCCCTTCTTATATAGCCTGATCCAAATTATGACTTAGTTGTTATGCAATATTTTTTGTAGACTCTTGGATCTCTTTTCTGGCTCAGCAGTTCAAGAGGATCAGACCACACCTGGAATCTCCACTGGTTCCAAACTCCTCTGTTGTTACTTGAATGTCCTCAGGGTTAACCACAAAAGAACCCTCATCGTCATTAGCATGCCAATCCTCTCCTCCCAAAGCTCCACACATAATCCAGACCTACTAGAACCCCAAATTTCAGACATGAGACTGAAGCTCTACCACAGATTTATTTGAAACCCAACAACAGTGTATTTGAACCCAACACCACCACCTTTGATGTGTAGTTGAGGCAAATAAATGGTCCTTCCCCAGCCCCTTTGTTGGCAGTTCAAGGTTGCCCTGTGTGCGTAGACAGAACCCTTCCCCAAGGTCTAGGGTTTGCCTCGTTCAAGACTACCCATGTCTTGAGACAGGACAAAGGTTCAGTCCAGAGGTGCCTTTACAACCAACAAAGTTTTTATTCCAGGTATAAGCTTTAATGCACCTGCAGATACCTTCATCAGATACCTTTTTCAGATTCTTGAGTCGCTACAGTCCGTGATTTAGAGCATCAAATGCATTCCTGCTCCCTCTGTCGGATTCACAGTCATCTAGACTCCCTTCATTGGTTTTTTGCTAGGCTCCAGGATTGATGGCAAAGTCTTGCATTTCTTTCTTTTGCCTCCTATTTGTCAGGAACCAAGCGGTTGAGACCCAGCAGATTTGTGCCCCAGACTCTGGGTTGAAGCTTTAAGTAAAAGTCTTTATTTGGAGAATCAGGATAGGGATCAGCACATCATGTAAGCTCAAAGACAGGAATCTTGACAGAGACACCGAGTCAGGGGGTTGCAGAGCATATGTACCTGGG
Source organism: Paroedura picta (assembly GCF_049243985.1). Lineage (NCBI taxonomy): Eukaryota > Metazoa > Chordata > Lepidosauria > Squamata > Gekkonidae > Paroedura > Paroedura picta. Next base: position 22,941,656 of record NC_135370.1, on the reverse strand, counting down.
CTGCGCAAGGGGGGCATCAAGGCAGCATTTGGCAGGAACACTGATTCACACTGAAAGAGCAATATGGTGCCCTTTGATCTATATGGTACCAAAGCAGCCATCTTGTATTTAGACTGAGTGGCCAGTGAGAACAGCCTAGAGATAAGCAAGTGGGAAGCGGATAAGCCCTTGAAAGAATGAACCCTTGAAATGCAAGCGGAGATGGGAGACGGGAGACGGGAGACGGGAGACGGGAGACGGGAGACGGGAGACGGGAGACGGGAGGGGCGCTCTCGAGCAGAGCCTGGGAAGGTGCAGTGGGAGATCCGGGAGCAAACAGGAATAAGACAACCTCAAAGACGGAAACCTCGGGTCAGGAACTAGGGGTCCATGACACTATTGCATTCAGCTCTTCCATCTGAGTGGAGTGTTATATCTTTATTCCTATTCTTGGAATCTAGCATCTCTCCTTCATCCAGATTTGCTCGCACCCGTGCCTACATCATTCCGTTATTTCCATTTTATCAAATGCATTTTAATTTTTTTAATCTGTGAGTATTTCTTTACTCTCCCCCCCCCCCCCTTCACTCTCATGTAGGGTAGTTATTGTTGGTGTCTAGGACTTGGCTTTAAAGGTGTTGTTTGGTTTTATTTGGTTTGAGAACGTTCATGAGAGTCCTCGTCTGAGGCCACTAATTGAAACCAGCAGCTCTGCATCTGAGCAGTGTAAAAGACTTTAAAACAGGGGTTCCCCTCAAACTTTTTGAGCTGGTGTACACCTTTGGAATTTTGACAGTGGGGGGGGCACACAAAATGGCTGCCATAAAATGAATGCTGCAGTAGGTATAGCCAGCCACAAAATGGCTGCCAGATCTTACCTTGGTGCCAGCTTGGTGTAGTGATTAGGAGTGCAGACTTCTAATCTGGTGAGCCGATTTTGATTCCATGCTCCCCCACATGGAACCAGCTAGGTGACCTTGGGCTCGCCACAGCACTGATAAAGCAGTTTTGACTGAGCAGTGATATCAGGGCTCTCTCATCCTCACCCACCTCACAGGGTGTCTGTGGTGGGGAGAGGAAAGGGAAAGAGAATGTAAGCGGCTATGAGACACCCTTGGGTAGAGAAAATCAGCATATAAGAACTTCTTCTTCTTCTTCTGTCACACAGTGAAGATCCTTTTTGCTGTCATGGCTTCTGCTCCAAAATAAAAATCTGTACTGCCAATCAAATCTCCAGTGGCCAATCAGAATCCTGCTTACAGACACAGCAGGTAGATCAAGATAATAATGAATCATCAGAGTTCAGGATGAGCCAAGGTCTCCACATAGCCTAAAGGACTGTTTCCTAAGATCAATAATTTAAAAGGCATTTTTAGATATCCAACTGAAAGTTTTGGGTTTTTTTTAATCATAATTCACAAGTGCTATCTCACTTCCTGTTAAGGTCTTAGAATGTTTGCTTTTCGGCATGTTAGACTTTACTACTGGTGGACTGTTCTGCTGAAGATAGGTCTTTGTGCAAAGGAGAGTTACACCAGCTGCCCTTGTATGGCCTGTCATATCTGCATGGAGTCCTACATTTATGGAACTCCACGTGAGCCATCTCTGCTGTCCAGTGTGTAGCATGCAAATTGCACAACGAAGAGCTAGGAATGGGGAGGTCTGTGAATGTAGGCCTCTATCTCTATTTCTTCTCCAATAAAGCAAAGAATGCCTCAATGTTGCATGTTTTGAGCAAATGACATTTTCGTTGGCAGACTAAGACAAAGCGTTTATATACGCCTTGGATTTGTTACGCTTGACCTTCTGTCCTTTGGCTTGTCTTCACTTACTTGGACGCTCCTACTAAAGCCATCTGTGGCGATGGAAGTTGGAGGGGGGGGGGGGGGGGAGATCTAATTTTTAATCCAGAGAAATGAAATCTTTAACTTTTTAGTGCTGATGTTGAGCAGTGCTGTTCTGTAGTTCTTTGTAAGATTGACATCTGTAATGGTTTGGTTTCAAACTGTGCTCCTGGACCTGACGAAAAAGTATTGTCTCTTCTTTGATGGAATGAGACCCATAAACTCAAGGAGATAGAGGTGACACCCTTCCTGACAAAGTCATCATCAGATGAGAGGGACCTAGTCAATTACCAACCAGTACCTAATATTCCATTTCTGGGAACGGTGATTGAGTGAGCAGTGGCTGAACAATCCTGGGAATTCCCGAATTAGACATCTGCCCTAGGCCCCTGGCTTCTGGACATCATCCAGGTTTGAGACAGTTCTAGTTGATGATCTCTGGTTACACCTTGATGCAGGCAAGATGATGTCATTGCAAGCCTTGAGCCAAGGTGTTCTACAGAGTCAATTCTCGCCTGGATAGTATTTAACATCTTTATGTGCCCTCATCAATTTTGTCCTGTTTGTGGTTCACATTAGAAACTTCCGGAAACTTTAGTTTATGGATAGAGCAAAGTGCAGTAGTTTAAAGGGACCCAGAGTCTCCTAAAACCCCTGCTTTCTGTTCACCAAGAAAGCCACAAAAAAAGCTGAACAGTGGGACCAGCCTGTTCCCCATTGCTCAGGTACTTTGGACGTCCTTGTGCAGTCCCTTCAAACAGGCTACTCCCTGCAACTCAGCTGTTCTTCAGGTAAACTACACTGCAGTCCCTTTCATTGTGGTTAGCAGGGCCACAAACCTGTTTGAGCCACAACCAAACCTCCTGTTTCTATAGGTTTGTAGTTCAGTTCATGGTTCGGCCACAAATCGAACAAGCCACATTCCCCCAGTTCCCATGCCTAGGTCTGATTCAGTATATGGCAGTTCATGTGTTTATTTATGCTCTTCTAAGTCCATTAAAATCAATCCCATAAAATTCTGTTCTAGAGTGGAGTTTTTTTTGGGGGGGGAGCTACAATGGAGAAGGGAATTACCAAAAGGTGCTCTCCTCCACTGGTAAATGAAGTACCCTTTTTATCATTGGGTAACAGCGCTTACGGTCTTTTTCAACCTTTTTACTTTTAGGAAACCCCTGAAACATTTGTCAGGCTTCAAGAAACCCTAGAAGTGATGTCAGCAAGCCATACCTTCCTGCCACACCACAGAAGTCACATGTCACCAGAAATTACATCCCCCCCAGACACTCCCACCAGATGTGACATCACCAGGCTACTCCCACAGCATGGGGATTGATAGGATTTAAATGCACTCTGAGCTAGCTACAAATTTGCTTTTCTTCACCAAATGGAGCCTACAATGGGAGCTTGCAGAAACAGGACTGGGGCAGGCCTATGCTGCTCCAACACCCCCTAACACAGGGGTAGTCAAACTGCAGCCCTCCAGATGTCCATGGACTACAATTCCCAGGAGCCAGCATTCGCTGGCAGGGGCTCATGGGAATTGTAGTCCATGGACATCTGGAGGGCCGCAGTTTGACTACCCCTGCCCTAACATCAGAAATGGCCCAGTGGAGTAGACAGGAACAGGGCTGGTGCTCCATTCCCCTCCCCACCAAGTTAAGTTAAAAGGATACTACTTACCTGTCTGCATTCCAGTCTCTACCATGTGTGGACCTTGCATGGCTAGGGCCTCTCCCCTTCCCACCCCCTCCCGGCCCATCATTGGCCAGTTTGGGAGGGCAGGCAGGTTAGATATTTTTAAAGTATATTAAAAATTAATTCCTACCCAATTGCCAGAACCCTTCCAGGGCCATCACGAAACCCTAGAGTTTCATGAAACCCCGGTTGAGAAAGCCTGGCTTAGATTAAGGTGACCAGATGTGAAGGGAGGTAAGGCGGGCCACGGCAGCAGTGGCCTTCCTGTAACCAAACTTTGTTTTGCAGAAAGCACGCATTTGTAGATATAAGTGGGATTGTGGACCTACGTTCTATGAACAGTGATCATAAAAGGAAAGGGGGAAACACCCTGCATTAATAAAAATGGCAAACTTGCTTTTAGGCCTTAAGATATGTAGTTTTATCAGCGGGTGTCATGTGGCTAGATGGATGTTCCATCTTCTCTACTGACATGCCCCATAAAGATATTTGGCAGCTCACTTGTTGTCTGGGCCTTGTTAAACTCTTGCTGACTCTGCCACAACCATTGTACAGGGAAGCAGAAAAGGTCAGGTGCATTCCTCTGTGAAATCTGAGCCAACTTTTGTCATTAATGGAGCAGGGAATTAGGCGAATGTATGATGCAGATGTCGCTTCACAAGGGATGGTCTTTCCATAATATGTTGCACAAATCATGTATAACCTTAGATATGATCTCATCTTTCTACTGTGCACATAAATGTAATTGTAAAAATAGGTAAATATGTGTCATATAGATTGATATGTTCTATGTCGGGGTCTCCAACATGATGTCCGTGGGTTCCATGGCACCTGCTGATACTTTTTCTGGTGGACGCCAAGGGTTTTAAGAAAGTGGGCAAGTCCATTTGACCATTGGAGATTTGATTGTGCTGATTTTTAGCAATTATTCTTTGGCAGCAGCTCCCACCAGAGGGAATCTTCACCATGTGACTGAAGGTAAGCTGCAGGAGCCATTTTGTGGCTGGCTCCGCCTTTTTTGGCAGCCATTTTGTGGCTGCGCCCACTAGAGTGTGTCCAAATTCTACAGGCATCCACTGATTAAGGAAGGTTGGGAGCCCCTGCTCCGTATCACCTGGAAGGAACTAAGGTCACTATTTAAACTCTGATAGCATGAAAAGACTTATTTATTTTTAATTATCTTAGTCCAGACAGCAATCACACAATCTATAGCACGAAAATACTTGTAAATGTGTAAATTGTTTCTATGGCTTTAACTTTTAAAAAATCTCTGGGTTTTTTTACATGTATTATATTTTTATTGGTGATCTGTACACATGTAGAAGGGAAAGAGTTGGTTTTTACACTCCACTTTTCACTACCCGAAGGAGTCTTGAAGCGGCATACAATCGCCTTCCCTTCCTCTCACCACAACATACACCCTGTGAGGTAGGTGGGGCTGGGAGAGCTCTGACAGAACTGCTCTGTGAGAACAGCTCTATCAGGACTGCGTTGAGCCCAAGTTCACCCAGCCGGTTGCATGTGGAGGAGCAAGGAATCAAACCCGGCTCACCGGAGTAGAAGTCACTGCTCTTAACCACTACACCTAGCTGGTATGTTGGATTCACCCTGCTATGAATGATCTCACTTCCCCATCAAGAGCACGATTTCACACTAAATATTCAAGTGTAGAACAGAATCTTTGCCTTCTCTTGGTCTTGCCTTAGCATCTGGCTTAGGTTTTAACATGTGGCTAGAGATACATGTCAAAACATAGACTCAGACGGTCATACTACGGTTTCAGGGTCCAAGGCAAAGTGATGTTGGAAGCTAGCTGGAACAGATCATGGACAAATGATATATACTGAACACAGAGGCTGTTAATAAACAAAATAAAAACACGCTCAAGCAGTCAAGATAACTTATAGCATGCAAACAGCTCCAAAAACCGAGAATAGCAACAATGACATGCAGTTATTCAAACCAACGAAATACATGGGCCCTGTGTATTACTCAAAGAGAGAGAGGAGAGAGTCAGGCAAGGGAACCAAAAGGAAAAGAAGTTTGTATCACACATCTCTGTACACATCTTCTACATGGGACCTGAGGATCCCCTAGGATTACAGTTGATCTCCAGAACACAGCAGTCAGTTCCTCGGGAGGAAATGGATGCTTTGGAAGATCTACTCTGTGGCATTGTACCCCACTCAGGCCCCTGTCCTCCCCAGGCTCCATTCCCAAATCTCCAGGAGTGTCCCAGCCTGTCTCAACAGATCTTGGAAGCCAAGCAGAGCTAGTCCTGGTTAGTTCTTGGATGTATGGGAGACCGCCAAGGTCTCTGCAGAGGCAGGCAATGGCAAACCACCCCAGCTTGTCGCTTGCCTTGCTGACTCAACAGGGTCACCCTAAATTAGTTGGCTGTGACACGACCTCCCTTTCCATCATCGCCACTTGCTTGGCTGCGATTGGTGCTGGGTAGCAGAGCATGCCTGGCACCAGTTGATCCTGGTCCTAGGACTGAAGTTGGGGCAGGCCGATGTCAGAAGTGCGGTCAGGACGCAGTCCAAGGTCCTTTCCTTCCTCCCTCTGCAAGGACTCAGAGCAGGCCCTCTTTCTCCTTTCTTCCACCTCCATCATAGGGATTAGGGACCTTTCCAGAGAAACGTTTACCTCCTGATTTAAAAAAAATAATAATTTGGTTTTGCCATCGCCAGTTTTGGATTAAGACCAGGGCACTCCACCCACCTCTGATTCAATGATGTGAATTAAGGTAGGCTTTCTCAACCCGGGTTTTGTGAAACCCTGGGGTTTCTTGACAGCCCTGGAAGGGTCTCCTGAATAGGTGGGAGTTAATTATTTTTAATATATATTTTAACTTTGTTAAACATTTATCAGGTGACATGACCATATATGGCCATGTATGTGGACATATATGGTCGTATGTGGACATATATGGTCATGTCCACCCCTCCCCCCCCCTCTCTCTCTCCTCCCAAAATGGCCACAACTATGATTCCCAACCATATTCTGCATGATACTGTCACTTCAGAGGTTTCTCAAAGCCTGAAGAATATTTCTGGTATTTCTCAACAGTAAAAAAAGGTGAAAAAGGCTGAATGAAGGCATCTAAACCATCAAAAGAGGAATCCTAAACCAATCTACTCAGAATTCTACCTGGGCTTACTCGCTGGAAAACACTCTTCAGATGGCATTGATGATGAAGAAGATGTTGATAAAATTACTTTTATCCTACCCTTCCATGATGCTCAGGGTGGGTATCAGTAATAAAATATCAATTAAAACTAAGCTGGCGCTCCTAACTAAAATCCCAGGCCGGGAAGGGGGGTGTTTGAGTAAGGAGCTGATTTTTCACCTCTCTGGAGAACAGTAATGATTGTTCTGTTGTTTGTTTTTAAACTGGAATCTGCCGATAACACACAGCTTGCTCTTTCTTCTTTTCTCAGCCTGGGATCCCTGTTTTGACCGTTCAGCCATACTAAAAAAAAATCTACATTGTTGACAGTATATTAGTTCACAGGACTTACCAAGGCCTGATTCTAATTCCTTTCAAATTTCAAGCAGGGAGAAATTGAACTTTGAGGTATATTAGCAATGACCTGGGCAGAGACTTCAAAATGTCCACAAACTCTTTACCCTTGCCATGTCATGAGAAAGGTCATCTCACTTGTTTTTCAAGCCTCTATTTCAAGATAAAGGTACAGAAAGCTAAACACTTTATTTCCCGCAGGCCCGGCTCTTCTAATAAACCAGAACTGCTTTTAAGAGGGAGTCCATCTCTCCAAAGGTATTTGATAGGCTTCTTAAAACAGATGAGTCATCACTAATGACTTAGCACAGACTATTCCCAGCCAATGATAATGATATCAACAATATCTAGCTAAAGCAACATTAATCTGGAAGGGGAATAATACTGTTGAAAGTTAATGTTCATTTGGGATGAATTATTTTTAAATATGTATTCTGAAGTTTATCCTGAGTCCTAGAGGTAGGGCAGCATGTTCCACTGTGTCCCATGTACACATGGGGAAGGAAATCCCCTGGCACACATGGTCCAGAGTGGGAAAGTTCTGCCACACCTCACAGCTGCAATGGCACGGGGTTCCCACCACAGGATGGTGAGATATTGTGGGGTTGTAGATATGCCCCGTATGGCTCCGCAGCATTGCAAAGCTGAATGGGGTATTTTTGTCCCTACAGGGACATTGTAGGTATGGGGAAGGAGCTGGGTATCAAAGGCCCGAGTCTTCCCTTATGCACAGGCCTGCCCTGGCTGGGACTCTGCTGGCTTCTGCCACAATACAGGGAATGCAGGAGAATCCGTGTTCCCCTGCCATGGGCTATTTGAGGCCTTGATTCAGGCCAGGGCTGGGAGGGGGCCAGGATGGCGGTGACACTGTGTGAATGCAAGGATTAGCTCTGCTGCCCTGCCGCCACCAGCCTGGCCTTTCCACCCCATGCGTAATCGGTAAGAGGGATGCAATCCTGAATGATTGTGTTTCATGTGTTTCCATATTCATTTTTTTTGTGTGTGGGGGGGGGATTTTAGGCCATTTGGGAAGCTTGATTGAAATGCTTTGAGCCTTTAGGATGGCCAACAGGTCAGTATAATTAATTAAAAATATATAAGAACATAAGAACATCTAAAAATTCATGTTGAATAAAGCCAATGGCCCATCGAGTCCAACATTCTCTGTCACATATTAGCCAAAACCCAGGTACCACCAGGAGGTCCACCAGCAGGGCCAGAACTCCAGAATCCCTCCCACTGTTGCCCCCCCCCCCGAACCAAGAATAAAGAACAATTTCCTCAGACATAAGAACATAAGAGAAGCCATGTTGGAAAAGGCCAATGGCCTGTGCAATCCAAAATTCAGTGTCTCACAGTGGCCAAAACCCAGGGGCCATGGGGCCAGAATTCCAGAGGCCCTCCCACTGTTGCTCCCTGAAGCATCGCCAATGGGAAAAAAACATCATTTATGGTTAAATGATTGTTTACATTTTTGTACTAGTAAGTTATGTTCTGGCACTTCTTTGGTTTGGAAAGCAATAATAAGACTGGTCTTAATTCATCAGTTCACTTTAAAAAAAAGACCAGGTAAGTTATCAATCCAAAATCTGGAAAGATACGTCAATGAGGACTATTTTGGAAGCGTCCCTGTTGTTTCCCTGGGCTTGGATCCTGCCTAAACATCGCACGTAAAGAACGATTTCCCTCCTATCCTCCTCATGCTGTATCTCAAAATATACCCTCCTTCCCAAATGTGCTCTTGAGGGACAGGACACACCCGGAAATAGCTGTTGGGGGTGTGTGTCAAAGGTTTGCTGTGTCCTATTGACTTTTTAAATGGGATTCGACCCCTGATATGTTGGGGTGTGTTTGCATGTGTGTGTGTGTGTGCGTGTGTGTAACATCGGCTGTTTTACTTATTTTCAGAAAAGGATGTCTGAAACACAAAAACTCCCCCTCTCTTCATCATGCTCCTACCAGCAACTGGCAAATAACACCAGAGTGATGACTTAGATCAGAGGTTGTCAAACTGCGGCCCTCCAGGTATCCATGGACTACAATTCACTGGCAGGGGCCCATGGGAATTGTAGTCCATGGACATCTGGAGGGCCGCAGTTTGATTACACCTGTCTTAGATAATGAGAAATGAATTCCCAGGCCACTCTAAACTGTAGCAATCAGAAAGGCCTGCAAATAACATGACAGAATGAAGGTCCAGTAGGGTTGGTGGCCACCAGTGGAGGATGGAGGAGTCAGAGTTGCCAGCTCTCGGTTGGGAAACTCTGGAGATTTGGGGATGGAGTCTGGGGAGGACAAGGACCTCGGTGGGTGTAATGCCCATAGAATCCACCCTCCAAAGCAACCATGATCTCTGTAGTCTGGAGATGAGCCTGTAATTCCAAGGAATCCTCAGGTCCTACCTGGAGGCTGGCATCCTTATGTTAAAGGGTGACTGGCTCTCTTGACTGAAAAAAAAGAGTTCGATTCTTGTTCTTTTTTAAGCCCTTGACCTGCCAATTTTCTAAGTGAGCAGCTAAATGCCTTTGCCACTAATGGTACAAAGAATACATTCTGAAATGTCCCAAAGGGAAATTAATATACTCAATGGCTCTCGGTCTTTTCGGTGCCGTACATTCCTTATTGATTCCTCTCCCCATTTCATTGCCTAAATGACTTGACTCAGATATAAAAGGATCCAGTTCTTTCTTTTTTTGGCCCAAAACCTTGATCAGGCCATGAGGGAGTCAAGAGTTCCTTCTCACTTCAGCCTGGAAAATATGAAGAAGAGAAATCAGTTTGGATCATAAGACGTTCTCTTGACAGCTTCCAGAGGGTGCTCTTTCCCCCACCACCAAGAGAGGTTACGAAGGAATGGAGGATTCATGTCTGTGGGAGGAGGGCAAAGGTCACCAATTTGATTGAGGACTAGGAAATGGAGAATGAGCACTGTTGACTCAGCTACAGGGAGCAGAGAGAGTAGATAGGGGGCATAAGTTCATTTTTTTAAAGATATATTCAAAATGTTCATGATGGGTAGGGTTGGAAGCAGCAAGATACTTCTATGGGTCTCTTCTGCATGGGGGAATTTACTGGAAAAAAGAGAAAGTCCCAGGCCATTTCCTGTCGTGCAGGAAATGATGTCATCGTGTCAGCAACTTCCAGGTGATATCAGGTGTTTGGACAAAAAGTCTGTGATAAAGTTAGCTGTGCCCATTCTGTGCAGGCTTTTGCTGCAATCTGTGAATTTGAATTTGTTTTCCCACAACACTACCATTTTGTGTTGTCATTGTGGCATCATCATCATCCTGTGTTAAACCCGCCTACTACTGACCCCACCATAGCTGATATAATTAGCAAAATAAGATTAAGGAATACGTTCAGTTCAAAGTAGCTCAAGATATCACACAGTCACTGACCGTCAAGAATCTTCAATTAGCAGTAAAATTAGGCTTATAGGAAAACAGAATAAAATAAAACTTGCGGAGCGAGATAGCGGTGTTTCTATCTGGACGCCATCTTGAAAGAATCGCCCACCAAAGTTGTCCCCGTCTGCCTATTGAAAAAAACATATTGCTGATCACGTCAGTACCTGGAGTACTGTGTGCAGTTCTGGAGGCCTCACTTCAAGAAGGACGTAGATAAAATTGAAAGGGTATAGAGGACAGCGACGAGGATGATCTGGGGCCAAGGGACCAAGCCCTATGAAGATAGGTTGAGGGACTTGGGAATGTTCAGCCTGGAGAAAAGGAGGTTGAGAGGGGACATGATAGCCCTCTTTAAGTATTTGAAAGGTTGTCACTTGGAGGAGGGCAGGATGCTGTTTCTGTTGGCTGCAGAGGAGAGGACACGCAGTAATGGGTTTAAACTTCAAGTACAACGATATAGGCTAGATATCAGGAAAACTTTTTTCACAGTCAGAGTAGTTCAGCAGTGGAATAGGCTGCCTAGGGAGGTGGTGAGCTCCCCCTCACTGGCAGTCTTCAAGCAAAGGTTGGATACACACTTTTCTTGGATGCTTTAGGATGCTTTGGGCTGATCCTGCGTTGAGCAGGGGGTTGGACTAGATGGCCTGCATGGCCCCTTCCAACTCTATGATTCTATGATAGGATGTAATTTTTAACAGTAATATTAAAAATCAAGCAGCCGATCTGCCCAACGGAGCCTGCAAAGGAGCTGATCCTGCATTCAGCAGGGGGTGGACAAGATGACCTGTATGGTCCCTCCCAACTCCGTGATTCTATAGTAACTATGAAAAAGGCTGCCCTAAGGACGGTGCATTTCTCTCTGGGGAGGGATGTCAGTCTGACCTCTTCCATTGCAAAGCGACCTTTTTTCCTGACAATGCAGGATTGTGTGTGTGTGTGTGTGTGTGTGTGTGCAGGGGAGGGGGGAAAGAACCCCCATGAACCCACTTCATGGGCAAAAATGGAAGCAAGCAGTAGTTACAGAGTCTTGGTGGACCTTGAAATAGACGCTGGGAAGGAACCACTGGTCAGTGGCAAGAATCCAAATAGATACTCACTAGTATCTTCACCGTTACAAAGGGAGCCTTTCTCTCTCTCTCTCTCTCTCTCTCTTTCTTCTTTTTTTCTTTTTTGATCATGTAACATTACTGGTCAGGCGCAAAAACATTATTAAAAGTTCTGTTTGAACTTAATGCAAAATGCATTGAGCAGGCTTGATCCTTGCTTAAAACTTGATCCTTGCAGCAGACTTGAAGCATAAGATGGAGCTTCAGCTTAGCGTTAAAAAAAAGGGAAGACGGTTCTGCTGAAATGGCCTGGCTGTCTGCTGGAAAAGGCAGCAATGGGCAGGCTGCCTTTGCACAGCCCAGCCATTTAAATAGGTCAGCATATTTAAATACGATGCACGTCAGTTTCATTAAATAAAGTAGTTAACCCCAAAGTGCCTTTGACCGGGTGCTTGGGGCAAATATATATTTCCCATAACACAGTGTGGAATTTTCAGGAAAAGCTGAAAATCAAAGTAATTTCAAGTTCCATTGACTTCCTTGACTCTGGCTAGGAGATGTATTCGTAAAGGCATCCCTCTGAGTCCCGAAAAATGATCCCACGCAGGAAATCCAGGTGGTGTGGGTGTCGATGAGTCATGCTGTCTGACAGCAGAAGAAACGGCAGGCTTCCTTGCATCTTGAGTGGGATCATTTAACTTGAGAGAATCACTAGCAAATGTTCTTGGAGCTGGCCAGTCGGTTTTCACAAGGGGATTGTTTCCTTTTCTCCAAGGATTGGAAAAGGCACAGGAGGACCTTTTCAGGAAGTCACATATCAAAGCTGGGAAAGGGGGAGATGGCAGTGAAGTTTTGACAAAGTGATGATCGGGTATTTCAAACAATGCAACGTGTAACAAAAGGAAGGAAAAGAAATAAAGTGCTTTGGAAACCAGCTTGGTGTAGTGGTTAGGAGGGCGGACTTCTAATCTGGTGAGCTGGGCTTGATTCCCTGCTCCTCACCCACATGCAGCCAGCTGGGTGACCTTGGGCTTGCCACAGCACTGAGAAAACTGCTGTGACCGAGCAGTAATATTAGGGCTCTCTCAGCCTCAGCTTCTTCTTCTTCTTCTTCTTCTTCTTCTTCTTCTTCTTCTTCTTCTTCTTCTTCTTCTTCTTCTTCTTCTTCTTCAGTAATATCAGGTCTCTCTCAGCCTCACCTCCCTCACAGGGTGACTGATGTGGGGAGAGGACAGAGAAGGAGATTGTAAGCCGCTTTGAGACTCCTTCGGGGAGAGAAAAGCGGCATATAAGAACCAACTCTTCTTCTAAGCATGACCATTTATGAACAATCTCAATGATACTTTTTAGAAGTCTCATCAACACAGTTTGTACATAGGCTTGTCATCGTCCAGGTGGAGCCTGGAGATTTCTCAGAATTACAACTGACCACAGAAATCCATTCCTCTGGAGCTGCTTTGGAGAGTGAACTTCATGGAAATATGCCACTTTGAGGTCCCTCTCCGGACCAAATTCTTCTGTCGGGAAACTCCACATCCAGGAATTCCCCAGCCTGAAGTTGGCAACCAATGGGGGGGCACCATCTGGGCATGGAATTGGGGTCACTGTGGATGGGCAGATAGTTGTGAATTCCCTGCATTCTGCAGGGGGTTGAACTAGATGACTCTGGACTAGAATTGGACCCATCCAACTCTATGATTCTTTGATTCTAGGTTCAGAAATTACGTCCACAAGTTCTTTTAGTATCCATGAATGCAATTCATCTGGCCCAGGGGACTAAGTTTAATTAAAAGAAACTATGTGTTTATGGATTACCCCTACACTGATCCTAGGCTGCAACTCCCGTCACTTATCATGTGAAATGAATTTGCAACATTGAGCATTGTTTCTCTGGCAAATAGGAATTGAGCAGTTCAGAGTGGGAGGGCAGCCCCCGACGTAGCAGCCGGGTAGGAGGATGAGGAGGAGCCATGGCCTGGTACTGACTGATCCACGAACCGATCCCGGTCTCCGGACCGGGGGTTGGGGGTCAGCTGAGGGAGAGGACAAAGGGACTAAGAGTGGAATGGTCAGAGGGCAGCTCCCTCTGAGGCATCCTATTGAAGGACATAACACCCATCCCTCCAACGTCCAGGCTTGCTGAGTAGCTCATTCCGACAGTAAACAGGACTGCTCTTCTCCTAGCAAATAGTAATTTAACACTCTCTGGTCTAATTCCTTTTTTAATGGCAGCTTTCCCTTTCCCTCCCAATGGCTAACTAAAGTAGAAGGTAAAATAAGGTCTTTCGGGTTGGACCTGGTTCAGCTATTAGAAGGTGGCCTAATTAAAGCAAGATGATTTAATTATTTATTTAATTATATATGCTTTAATTGTATCTCGTATATTTTTTGGGGGGAGGGATCACTTGGGCATGAAATTGGGGTCCCTGTGGGTAGGCAGGTAGTGCAGGGGCTGGATTAGTTGACCCTGGAGGCCCCTTCCTACTCTATGATTCAAGGATTCTGTGCACAATACATCAGCGATTCTTGCTATAGAGGTGCAAAATAAGTCTTCTATATCAGGGGTAGTCAACCTGAGGTCCTCCAGATGTCCATGGACTACAATTCCCATGAGCCCCTGCCAGCGTTTGCTGGCAGGGGCTCATAGGAATTGTAGTCCATGGACATCTGGAGGACCGCAGGTTGACTCCCCCTGTTCTGTATTACCAGCTCCTTATTTGGACCTAAAATCAAAGCCAAATATTGACATTGCTCCTTAGCTACTGAATATTAAAAATCCCAATCATAAATGGGCTTTCTCTAGAGCAAGGATGGATGCTCTCCCTTCAGACATATTGCACAGAAGTATTTTCATAAGCCCTCACCTAGAGATTGTTTCTATACAGAAACTGTGAAGACAACCTCCCTTATTTTGCTTCACTGCACGCTGCGCGAAGCAGAAAGAAGCAAATTGATTATGCCCACCCCATTTTGCTTTAAGCTCTCAGAGAGCTATCTGAAATATGCAGGGGGTCACCTGTAAATATTTTCACTGGGTGTTAGGATAACATCAGTCTCAAATGAAGTTGCAAAATTCTGCTTTCTGGCCTCTAGGAAACGTAAAGTCTTATTTCAACAAAATGGATCGTTTTAATATCTTCCTTCCTATTCTATCTGATCATCATTGTTGTCCTTTTTACCCACTATATATTTTGCTTGCTGGTTTTTGACCATATTAATATGGTCGGATGGAATCAAAAGACCTCACATTGGGTATTCCTCCTTTCTAGTTCTTTGTGTGTTTTGTTTGAGCTGTTGGTTTCCAAATTCCCAAATGTGCCTTATATGAAATGGCTGTATTACAGCCTATACCTCTGTTTCTTGGACGCTCATACTTTGCAGAAATGCAATCGTATGCCTTACCAAGCAATTGGGGAAAAAGCTTTGTACCAGACTGCTAAGATCACTCTTTTTCTTGCCAGGTGTGGACTGAATCCCATTGATTCTCCTCCAGAAGTCATACAGAGCCTACTTCCTGTATAGAAGTGAATTTTGCTAACAAAGGAATATCCTGTTGCAGATTCTACTACTCCGGCCTAATGTCACAGTCACAATTTCTCGTAAATCTTTTTTTTGTTCCAGACAGACAATACACGTGGTCAGCATGAAGATTTAGCTTACAGCAGTGAAGAAAACGGCAATAGAATCACTTCATACACAGAGGTTGCTTTTTGTTAAGGAAAAAAAAAGTGACCTATTATGTCAATTGGAGACACAATCTATAATTTCCCTCGCTTTAGTTCTGCCTCCAAGAACATCATCAGCGGTTTAATGGAAATCTATCCCTGATCAGAGACGCATTATTTTCATGCAGCTGCAAGCCAAGACAGAAAAGCCACACGATTTTGGGAAATCGCCCCCTCCTGAATAGCCCAAAAATACCTTTGTACATTTTCTTTCTCCTCAGACCCCTAAGAATTGGGCTGAAGTGGGCTCTAAAACCCATCTCTGTTTAACAAAAAAATGTTACTACGTTTTAAAACTTAATATTGCAAAATCAACAACACACCCTAAAAATCCTTGCAGGGAGGGCATTTCATCTCCAGTCAGTTCTGCAATTGAATAGCTGTTCTTCAAAGCCATTGAGCCTCCTTTCTGTGAAGAGTTTGAGAATTAAGGTTCACTTCTGATGATTCATATGTCTGAGAATCCAGCAGATAAATAGGCAAGTGGAACTTTTGTACTGCATGATATTATGTTATACCCGAACAGCATAAACAGAGAGAGAAGACGCAGAACGAAATTCAGCACGGCCGGATTTCAAAATGTCCAGAGCACGTTGGCCTTCGTCCAGTAGAACGATGCCAGGGGTAACAAGCTAACAGCAACTAATAATGAGTGAAAAGGCAGAAATGTGGGTGTCTTCGCACCAACAGCCATTCCAAAATCATCAGTAATTCAGGTCAGAGAGGAACGAAGTAGAAAAAGCTTGAAAATTAATCCAAAAAACTATCCAGATCCTAATTTTTTTAAAACCAGCAGCCAGAGCTCTGGAATCTTAAGGTAACTTGGTTGGAATTCTAAATACACTTGTTTGTTCAAATTGACTAGAGATACTTGTGAGCAAGGGTTCAGCACATCCGTTTTAACACACAATCACCAGATAAGTACTCTACCATCTGGTTAAGAGATCTAGCTTGATGTAGTGGTTTAGAGAGGCAAATGCTAACCTGGAGAACTGGGTTTGATTCCCCACTCCTCCTCCACATGCAGCCAGCTGGGTGACCTTGGGCCAGTCCCAGTTCTCTCAGAGCGCTCACAGCCCCACCTACCTCACAGGGTGTCTGATGTGGGGAGAGGAAGGGTAAGCAATTGTAAACCGTTTTGAGATTCCTTCAGGTAGTGAAAAGCAGGGTACAAAACACCAGCTTTTCTTCTTCTTAAGCCATAAACACAACTATTAATACTTCTAAAACTGAAACTTTAAGGACTAGTTTGCTGGATGAAGCCAAGGGTCCGTCTACTCCTTTACTCTGTAGCCCACAATGGCCATTGAGATGCCTTTGATGGCTCAGCGATAGAGCATGAAGATGAGAAGGTAATCTTTTGAGTCTGCTCCAAGAATCCATGAATTGGAGATCCTCTGCCTCAGAATATGATCCTTTAGCACCAGGGCGAACAACTGGCGATATTCTCCACGAATTTTGTCAAAAGCTTTTGCAAAGCCATCTAGACCAGGGGTAGTCAAATTGCGGCACTCCAGATGTCCGTGGACTACAATCCCCATGCTGGCAGGGGATCATGGGAATTGCAGTCCATGGACATCTGGAGGGCCGCAGTTTGACTACCCTTAGTCTAGACTTAGCTGTCCACAGCCCATCTTGTGGCTGGGAGTTCCATAAACCCAATCCCACCTCTTATTGCAACAAGTGAAATGGGGACTTTTGAAATAAAGAAACAGAAACTGCATTTGGCAAGATTCCATTCAAGGGAAGAGGGGAACAGGAGCCTATACCTTTCATAATATTTTTACTGCCTCTTGTAGGGACAGTGTGAGACTCAGCACTGAACCTCAAGAGAGATTCAAGGGAAGAATTGTCTTTTGGATTATGGCTTACTCCCCTCTATTTCTTGAGTACAGCCAGGCCTCCCTCCTTTCATCGGAAAGCAGATAATTATCTCCAGGAGGTCTCTTTGACCTGGATGGCACTGGCTAGCCTTATCTCGTCCTGTCTCGCAAGCTAAGCAGGGTTGACCCCCATTAGTATTTGGATGGGAGACCAACCAGGAATTCCAGGGTTGCTAGGAAACCACCTCTGGGCATCTCCTGCCCCGAAAAACCTGAGAATTGTCATCCAAATTGGTGGGAGTTTCCCATCCACAGTGCCCTGATCTGGATGGGCCGGGCTAGCCCAAATTCATCAGATCTCCCAAGTGAAGCAGGATCGGCTCAGGTTAGCATCTAGATGGAAGGCCACCAAGGAAGTCCAAGGTTATCACACAGAGGCAGGCAATGTCAAACCACCTCATCCCATCGCTTGCCTGAAGAACCCCTTGGGGGGGGGGGGTCCCCGTTTGTCACCCCCGAAGCTGAATAAGCTGATGGACTTTTCATTTGTCACAACACAGCCGCAATCGTGACTCACTGGGATTTCCCACCACAGTGTGGGAACTAACCTCACATATGACTGAAGTGTTTACAGGGTGCTGAATCTGCCTCCTGGAGAATAGAACCTGGGCCCAGTTCCAGAAACCGCACTCTTCTTCTGGGCAAGGCTGAAATGTGGGGCTCCAACCGTCAAGAAATCCTGCTGGTGATAAAGGCAGTCATGAGATGTTCGGCGAAAACCGAGAATTGTACCTCTTGCTCCTCTGAGTCAACGTGGTCTCTTTAAACAAAACTGCCTTGTAAGCAGGATAGCATCTGTAGGATGGAAAATGGGAAACAGCTGCGCCACAGAGCTTTGTAAAAGAAAACCTGTTTATACATTGCGGGGATAATAACAAGGATGGGCCACACAGAGATCTCACAATTGCTCCAGCTTGCTGGAAATCTACTCTAAGAGGGGTCTGTCTGCCATTATGCTGACAACATTTAGCATTGACTATGGAACACACCATAGCAAGAGCCTCTTGTGGCGCAGGGTGGTAAGGCAGCAGACATGCAGTCTGAAAGCTCTGCCCATGAGGCTGGGAGTTCAATCCCAGCAGCCGGCTCAAGGTTGACTCAGCCTTCCATCCTTCCGAGGTCGGTAAAATGAGTATCCAGCTTGCTGGGGGGTAAACGGTAATGACTGGGGAAGGCACTGGCAAACTACCCTGAATTGAGTCTGCCATGAAAACGCTAGAGGGCGTCACCCCAAGGGTCAGACATGACTCGGTGCTTGCACAGGGGATACCTTTACTTTTACCTTTATGGAACGCACCATTACTAAGGGTTATAATCCCCCAAAACAGATTACGGCTAAAAACCTTGGGTTATCAGACTCCTGGAGATAAGGGGGTGGAGTATATACTGCCATTCACTACCCTTCATAGCAGCCATTTCCTTCTGGGACTGGATCTCTGCAGCCTGGAGATAAGTTGGTCTGACCAGGGCCGGGGCCTTGTCGGTCCTGGCCCCGACCTGGTGGAATGAGCTCCTGGAAGAACTAGTAGCCCTGCAGGAGCTTCCAGAGTCCCACAAGGCCTGTAAAATGGAGCTCTTCCTCCAGGTCTTTGGTTGAGATCAGGACACGGGAGATCGAAGAGGCACAACTAAGACCAATCAACACCCCTGGGGATTTGTGCCCTGAGGTGCTGACGGAGGGGAGGCATGGATACAGGAAGTGGAGGAGAGGTTTTAATTTTTCTCATTGACGAAGCAGGTTGTTGTTAGATTTTATGGTTTTAACGTTTTATGTACTCTCGACTGTAACCCGCCACGGGTCAACTCTGAGAGAGGCAGGTAAAAAACCCAATGAATGAATGAATGAATGAATGAATGAATGAATGAATGAATGAATGAATGAATGAATGAATGAATGAATGAATGAAGTAGGAATGCCCAGTGGCCCAACAAAGTTTTATCTGAGGCTTAAGCTTTTGCGCGCATGCACACTTCCTCAGACACAATGAAATGGGAATTACCAGTCCTTGCTTAGAGGGAGAGGGCAAAATTATCAGTAAATTGGTAAACAGCATAACCAAGATATTCCTTATTCCTGTTTGAAGAAGAAGAAGAAGAAGAAGAAGAAGAAGAAGAAGAAGAAGAAGAAGAAGAGTTGGTTCTTATATGCCGCTTTTCCTTACCCGAAGGAGGCTCAAAGCGGCTTACAGTCACCTTCACATTCCTCTCCCACAACAGACACCCTGTGGGGTGGGTGAGGCTGAGAGAGCCCTGATATCACTGCTCGGTCAGAACAGTTTTATCAGTGCCGTGGCGAGCCCAAGGTTACCCAGCTGGATGCATGTGGGGGAGCGCAGAATCGAACCCGGCTCGCCAGATTAGAAGTCCGCACTCCTAACCACTACACCAAACTGGCTCTTGGTCATAGTATTTGGTCTCTGAATCTGATGAATATCATAAAGGTGCCAAACCTTGTTCTGGAGATAAGTTGTAATTCTGGAAGATGGGTTGCCTGGAGGTTGACAACTCTGCTCCAGATTTCAACAAGGATGTCAACAAGCACGTTCTATCTGATGTTGAGGTAGGTGACCAGATTCTGGACGTTACCTCTTCGGACTGAAGGTGAGGAAGGGTCAATCAAACATTGGTTGCTTCTCCTTATAAAACACCTCCATGCATATATGAATGTACTGCAGGGAAGCCTTAACACGCACCCCCACCCCAATTTAATGTGGTAGAATCCAGACTTCTGTCCACGTCATCTACCTTCTCATTGAATATGTTTACCGTAGCCCTCAACTCTTGAAAGGGTCATGCAAAGTCCACCAACAGCAAAATGGTTTGTGTAGCTAGGACACATCTTTTCCTGTAAAAGTCCTGAAAATTGGAAGCACTGGCATTGGACCTTTTGGCAAGCAGGCTTTGCCCCTAGTGCAGATATATATTCCTCTCATTAGCGTTGTCAAATAACAACACAGGTGCTTCGCACCTTCCGATTGGCCCCTCACTCGACTGGCTGGAATTCTTGTCAGTCCGGGGCCAAACGGCCAATCGTTGGCCCCTGTTTCTATCCTGGACTCAGCCCTCCCCCCTTAGCCTTACTGTTTTATTTATACCGCTCCCTGAGCAGTTTACAGATACATAAGATAACTTATCTGCTTTCCCACACCAACTGCAGCCTATTCCCCCCCCAGCTCCACTTGCCATCCCATTGCAACAGGGGATCCAGAGGAAAGCCAGGAGTCCTTCAGTGGAAGGAAGAATCGGTAGGAATTTAGGGTCGCTGAGCTCCTCCTGACAACTGGTGGAGGATGGGATGGGGACGTAGCAAGAGAAATAGGAAGTCCCATGCCACATCACCAGCTTTGCAGTTATGTCATCATGCTGCAACTTTATTTGGGCGAAACATCTATGTTAAAAACAGCTTCTAACACAGAGTTTTTGCCCAAATACCAGAGCATTGCTGGACATTGCTGGTGTGATGTCACTTCCTGTGAGATGCTGGCAATATGGCCTGGGCCTTCCTTTTTCTTTTGGTAAGTCCCCTGGACAGCCAGCTGATTGGTGGTGAAGGGTAGAGCCTGGTGGTGGAGGAACCCCAGCTCCATTGGGGGGGGGGCGGTCCAGGCAACCCTATAGGAGATTTGTATTTAGTCTAGATCCTATTATAATGGTCAGTATATAAGTCCTGAATTTAGAGGTACTGAAACTGCAGGCATGTGCCACAAAATCCAGGAGTGGAAAGTGGATTTTATTTCACAAACATTTCCACATACCCCTCTGCTCCCAAATAGCAACTTTTTGCAGTGAATATCGAACCCCATGGAAAGTAAGTGCAGCAGACCTGGAATGAGCCAGAGAACCTGCCATGCCCACCACTGAGCAAACCAGCTGCAAGCTAATGTGCAAAGAGATTGAAAGACATTCTTCTTTTTAGCCCACATTCTTTTAAAGGGCCAGACAGCGAGCCCAGCTGACAACAGCTGCTCCTTTGGCTCCCCATTCCCCTTCCATAACCTCTAGTAGAATTTGCTCCAGGTGGTGACATGGCAACATTCCGTGTTGCCTTGCAGTGATGTCATAGACATGTTCAATTAAGTATTACAGATGTGGGAAGCAGAACCCAAGTTCAGAGGTGCCACTGTGGCTAGTTGTGCATTGCATGTCCCTTCAAAATGATTACCCCTCCCAAACAGACATCATTTAAAAAATGACATAAATGCATTTGAAAAAGCAGAGTTGAAAGGAAATGTTTGTGTCCTTCTCCTGCGGGATCGGTTAGAAGAATCCAGGGGGTCCGGAGAGCATGCTTCCATTATCTAACTGGCTGCAGCAAAAATTCCTTCCCTTTTTTAGCAGAATTCTCCGTTCAGGCAGGAGAAGCCAGTAATTGCACACTGGAGATGCCAGACCAAGAACTTAAGTTAGTCAAGAAAGGCTGTGCAGAAAACACAGGAGCCAATTCTGCAAGTTCTGGATAGCTCAGGCCCATCTGTGTTCCCTGGCCATTGTACAGGCCAACAACTGTGCAACGGATTCCGATCTCTACCCGTCAGTCCTTTCTGTTCGCCCTTCACGATAAAACTCCGACCTGCACTCTTTCTAAGATATGAAGGGAGCCGTGCTAGAAAGAAAGGTGAGTCCCTCCCTCGGATGTATTAGGCAGGCGGTTTTCTTAAAGCGAAACGAAAAATCCACACATTGGGAACTACGCATTGCTGGAGTTATTCGGAAGAAACGAATGCCTAAACGCATCCATTCTTCCCTGGAAGCTTTTGTCCTACTTACTCATCTTGGTACGTCTCACTAGCATGAGAATGACTGCTGAAGTCATTGCTGTTCGCTGCTCAGAGATCTACAGACTTCCTCATGAGAGGCATTTTCTGTGATTGAAACCCTTGTAATTGCCCGGGCTTTATTTAAATAACAGATGTTCCGACAGATCAGAAACTCCTGTCCTTTGAATTTCACTTTAGATGCAGTTCTGAGCAACTCTAGTGATTGGTCAATTAGGAATCTTATTTTATGTAACCCTTCTCTACTGCAAGGGTTAGATCAGATGCCTCCTCTGCCAGAGTTAGAAGACTTCTGCCAGTGATAGAGACAGTGGCCAAAGTTTTCATTATTGTTGTTGTTGTTAAATTTCTATCCTGCCCCTCTCCATATGGGCTCGGGGTGAGTCACGGCAGTAAATCCACATGCAATAAAATCTATTTCAATAATAAAAAATTCCATAAAACATGCAAGGAAGCAAAGCATCAGAAGCTCAATAAAGTAAAATAGTTGTAGTAAAAAGAGAAACAAACACTGTAAGAGAGGAGAGAGATAGTCCTAACTGTCTAACTGACTAACATTCTGAAGGGAAATGGGGGCAGGAAGTGTATTCAAAGAGCAGGAAGTCTCCAAGGGACCTCAGTGGAGAATAATGCCACGGTGTTATCATAACTGAAACAAGACAATTCAGAGACAAATCAAAGAACAAATCAAAGAACAAATTAAAGAACAAATCCAAAAGCGCAGACTGCAGTGGTTTGGCCATGTCTGCAGAAGGAACACCAGCATGCCTCATCAACTCCTCTGGGGAGAATGACCAACTGAATGGAAGATCCAACGACTGGTGCCAAAGAAAGCATGACTCAAACAGATCAAGGAAGCCAGCAATTGACTCTCCACATGGCCAAAACTCCTGCCACCAATCGCCAAGTGTGGAAACGT
This sequence comes from Paroedura picta, assembly GCF_049243985.1. Classification (NCBI taxonomy): domain Eukaryota; kingdom Metazoa; phylum Chordata; class Lepidosauria; order Squamata; family Gekkonidae; genus Paroedura; species Paroedura picta. The sequence continues at coordinate 22,918,857 of NC_135370.1, read as the reverse complement.
ATTATAAGCAAGGCAAAAAATCCAGCGGCACCTACAGCAGCGTATTGGCTGAGAGGACAACCTGCTCCACCAATGGCCAGCTCAAGGATGAAAAGAAGGAAAGATAATGCTATGGAGTCCACCCTCAAGAGTTGCCATTTTCTCCAGGGGAGCTGACCTCTCTCAGCTGGAGATGAGCTGTAAATTTCTACTTCATGTTCGTAATCTCCTGAATTAGGGCTACCAGGCATCAGAATCCGCATGGTTATGCCATAATTTAAGGTGTTTTTGTAGCCAGATGCAGAATATGGCCTTGTACTTGCCTCTGATGTTTGGTTTATGATGCTTGTTCCCCCTTCACGTTCCTTTCCTCCTTCCTTTCCTGCCCTTCTCAGACCATCCCCCTCCACCTCCGCTCCCCCCTGCTGTCATGGAGTCAGGAGTCTTATCAGGATGTTGTGGCTGTAAAACACCCGCCTTGTTCAAAGACTTCCCACGGGAGGGGGGAATTAGCAGGGAGGGATATACGTTGGCCTGTACTCCGAACCCCAGTTCTGTTAATATTTCTGAATGAGTGTACTTGCTTGGCTCAATAAATGAAATCTTTGCTTAAGTAAATAGTTTGCTTTTTGACCTAACAAAGATCCTCGTAGCAGCTTGGTGTCGTGGTTAGGAGTGCGGACTTCTAAACTGGTGAGCCGGGTTTGATTCTCTGCTCCTCCTTCTCATGCAGCCACCTGGGTGACCTTGGGCTCACCATGGCACTGATAAAGCTGTTCTGACCGATCAGTAATATCAGAGCTTTCTCAGCCTCACCCACCTCACAGGGATCATTTATTTTATTTATTTATTTATTTATTTAGATTTATATACCGCCCTCCCCGAAGGCTCATGCACTGGAGGTTTCATGCTGGGCTGCAGGCTGGAGTTTTAGTCATGGCAGGTTGCCCCACCTCTTCCTCCACCCACATGGGGGAGCATTTAGCCTGGTGCACCTCATCTGCCCCCGATTTGTGTTCCTGCATGGGAGCTGGGGCAGTGAAGTTCCCAGTGTGTATACGGCCAGGGTGTCTGTTGTGGGGAGAGGAAAGGGAAGGCAAATGTAAGCCGCTTTGAGACTCCTTCAGATAGAGAAAAGCGGCATACAAGAACCAACTCTTCTTCAGTAATCTCAGGGCTCTCTCAGCCTCCCCTCCCTCACAGGGTCTCTGTGGTTGGGAGAGGAAAGGGAAGGCGACTGGAAGCCGCTTTGAGACTCCTTCGGGTAGAGAAAAGTGGCACATAAGAACCAACTCTTCTCCTTCTTCAGATCTCCCTTGACCACCAGCAGGGGATGGGAGAATGGGGTATCCATATCCAGGTTGCAAAACTCCTCTGGGGCCAGAGGCTAGGGAAGACAGGGACCTCAGTGGAGCATAATTCCATAGAGTCCACTCTCCAAAAACAGCCGTTTTCTCCAGGGGAACTGATTTCTGTCATCTGGAAATGAAGTGTAATTCCAGGGGATCCCCAGGTCCCACCTGAAAGCTGGCATTCTCTATCACTTAACCCGAGGGAAAGTGGGTGCAGGAAAAGGTGGCTTCCCTGCCATTTGGGGGACCCAGTCAGGCTTCTGTTCTGGGGGCTAACAGGGACAGTATGTTACGTTTACATTTTAGCTATAGCCACTACCCCAAACCCCTCCAGCAACTTTGCTCACAAATACACCTGATCTTTATTTCTACGGCAGCTAGAAATGGTTCTGTGTATAATGGCTCCTCTGGAAGGACCTGGAATCTGTCATTTATGGCTGTGGCTGTTTATTGTTTCAACTCTTTGCTGTCCTCAAGGGAGTTCAGGAGCACAGCCTGTGGTTTATTTTCCCTCGCCCCTTCAGAGAGAAGAAGGATGCGGCTTTGGGAGAAGGCATAGGAGCATCTGGTGATAAATCCTGCCTGCGTTTGATTTGTTATTCCCACACCGTCCATTGAAATCAATCTAAATTATGGCCAGCGAGACAACGTAAATGGCCTAGTTTTGCTCCAAGCAAAGGTTAAGAGCCTCAGGACCGGCTGAGACCGACAGGCTAGAGATGGAAAGGAAAGTGGAGAAACACCTTGCCTCCAAGTAGCTGATCCTTCCCATCGATTTTTGAAAGGAGCAGGAGACAGATGTTTCCTAAATCCGCACCCTGCAGCTGCTTCCGTTTTCAGAAGAGAGGGAGAGCTGTGGACTGTCAAAAGTGAGCCAGGATTGCTTGATTTCTTTGTTCATTTCGATCCCACTTTTCTCTCTAAAACCGTTTATGCACTGGGAACTTCACTGCCCCAGTTCCCATGCAGGTGCGCAAATCGGGGGGCAGATGAGGCGCACCAGGTCAAATGCTCCCCCGTGTGGGTGCAGGAAGAGGTGGGGCAACCTGCCACGACTAAAACTCCAGCTTGCAGCCCAGCATGAACCTCCAGTGCATAAACGGTCTAATGGAGACACAAAACAGCTTGCAAAAATATACATCTTAAGTAAATTTACAAACACAGTAAAAACAAGGAGGGAGGGGGAAATAGAAGGTTTAAAAAAACTATTCTAGGTTGATGTTCACAAGGTCAAACCAACTGGGTACAGCCACAGGATAGCTTCCGACTGTCAGGATCGATCTGCCTGTCCGTTTTCTGGAAAATGACAATACCAAACATCCATGGCAGAAAACAGGCAGGCAGGTCGATCCTGACAGCCCAAAGCTATCACAAAAAAAATACAGGAGGATGGTCAACTTCAACAAACTGAAGAGAAAGGAGGGGGGGGGAATCACTGCACTGGCTTGACAATAAAGGAAAATTTAATTCGTTCCTTTTGAAGTCTCTTAATTGATAGGCTCACAAAATAAATATAGGCCAAAGCAGGTTCTGAATATTTTCACAAGCCCGTTTTCAAATACAATATTTTCCCTCAGTGGCGGAAACTTATAACACAAACAGTCAACATTCAATGAGATTTTATGCATGATAACAATAACAATAAAATGATATATGGTAGAATGTAATGTTACACTATAGAAGGTGAAGGAATTCCCACCTTTTGCAGTATTGTCTTGCTATATGTCAAAAGTTCTGATTGATTGATTGACTGTATTCATGTACTGCTGTCCCCTGGGGCAGGGATAGTCAATCTGTGGTCCTCCAGATGTTCATGGCCCTCAATTCCCATGAGCCTCTGCCAGCAAACGCTGGCAGGGGCTCATGGGAATTGTAGTCCATGGACATCTGGAGGACCACAGGTTGACTATCCCTGTCCTGGGGCACAAGGCAGTTCACATAAATCGCTCAGTACATGGAACTCAGCTTTTCATAATAACAATAACATTAAACTATAACAGAGGTAACAGAGTATCACAATGCAACAGTTCCAGAGCAGATGGGTGGATTCTATTCTAATTCTTCATCTCTCTGTACAAAAAAAACAATGCACATTATTAGTGAACTAAAACCGAACAAATACTAGAAAGTTTACTCATCAGCTATATCAAAGGAGGGTACCTTATAATATGAATTGGCTGCTGGCTCAGAGTTTCACAGGAAAATCTCTAGCAGGTTATTTGTACAACTGTCTAACTCACCATGTTTTGTGTACCTGCCGTTTAGCGGCAATGCTGAAAATAGAACAAGACGGTATTGTGGATTGGGGAGCCGAGCCTTTGTGCCTGCTGGAGATTCTCCCGTGAAACTTTGAGCTGATGGCAAATTATATTATAAGGTAGCTTTGATATAGCTGATGAGTAATATTTGTAGTTTTGGATAGGTTTCGTTCCCGGCCCCCGGGGAAGCATGCCTGGCCTCGACCAGGGCCAGGGCCTTTTCGGTCCTGGCCCCGTCCTGGTGAAATGAGCCCCCGGGAGAGCTGCGGGCCCTGCAGGATCTCTTGGCATTCCGCAGGGCCTGCAAAACAGAGCTGTTTGCCAGGTCTATGGTTGAGGCCAGGGTCAATGTGGAAGATCGAAGTGTCCCCCACCCCTCTATTGTCCATCATGTAGTGCTTAGTCATTTACTTAACATCTTAAAATATCTAGCCCTTCCCCCCCCCTCCCTCGAGTGGTAGGACAGGGGTGGGACTATATTTTCTGCCATGTTTTTATCTTATTAATTTGTTGTGATTGTAATGGAATTTTATGTCCTTTTAATTGGGGGTCTTCATCTGATTTTATGGACTTGTGTAACCCGCCATGAGCTGGCTTCGAGAGTGGCAGGGAATTAATAACAACAACAACAACAACAACAATCTTTTTAGTTAAGATCCATTGTGTAACATTGCGTTCTTTTGTGTATAGTTTTATCGTTATCATGTATAAAATTTCATTGACTATTGACAGGTTGTATTTTAGGTTTCAGCCACTGAGGAAAAATATTGTTTTTGAAAACGAGCTGGTGGAAATATCCGGAACCCGTGTTGGCTACCTTTACTTTGTAAATCTACCACTTAAGAGACTGTAAACAAATGGATTAAATATTCCTTCATTGTCAAGCCAGCACAGTGATTTTTTTTCTTTCTCTTTGTCATTGTATTGTTCTCGGTAAATGGCCAGGGATGCCTGTCAGGCCTGGGGAAGTCTAATAGATTCTGACTGTCTCTGTTGCTTGGTAGCTGCTGAATACCCTCTGTTCTTTTGTGTAGTTCAGGGGTAGTCAAACTGCGCCCCACCAGATGTCCATGGACCACAATTCCCAGAAGCCCCTGCCAGCATTCGCTGGCAGGGGCTTCTGAGAATTGTGGTCCATGGACATCTGGAGGGCCGCAGTTTGACTACCCCTGGTGTAGTTCAACTGCTAGTGTTCACTTGAGAAGAGGGAACTGTGGGAGAGGATTCTTGGACCTTATTGGTGAGGCTGGCCTTGGGGCAGAATGATGTAATGTTCACCTTGACTAGTTTGTGCACTTTTCCCTGGGAGCAAGGGAAGCCTGCCTTTTCCTAGCTGGGCATTTTCTTGTGTTTTTTCAGCTTTTGGGAGTTATATTGGTCAATGTATTGCCTATCAGTTTAGTTTGAGCAAGAGTAATCATAAGTTTTGCATCACTACCTCAATAAACTGCTTCTGCTACCAATGCAAAGATTGAGGGCCGTTCCGCATTCGTCCAAAATAGCACAATGGTTACTAATTGAAATCGCTACAGTTTTGCCGTTATGCACAACGTCGTTGACAATCTGCAACACTCCTGAAACCGATCCGCAAAAAGTGCTTCGTTGTAGCGCTTTCAGGGAAATCCCAAAAAGTGGATTCACCCTCCGGAAAGCGCTACACTCCTGCAACCAATCTGCAACACTAGCGGGAAAGTTCTGTGCGTTACCATTGTTGCGGTTTCTGCAAAGGCCCCCCCCCCCTCGCTCTCTCCTCTGATCTTCCGGCGAAGCGATCACCATTTTTTTCTCTCTGAGCAAGTGGAGATCAATGCACCAGCAAGCCTTGGTTTACCCAGTGAGGCTTCCCCGGCTGCAGTCCCTCTGTTTAAAGTCACCAAGCACAAGCATCGCAGAGGCCCGTTTGCTGGTTTATTTTCACTTTATTTTTCACACTGTTTTCGGCTGAAAATCGTGCCCGTGAGGGGGGGGGATTTTTTTTTCAACTCGGGGGGAGCGTGGCAACGATGAAACGGCAGCTCAAACACCACCTGCTAGCTGGATGGGTCTCTCCGTTGCAACGAATCAACGCATATTCGTTGCAATGGGTGTGTGTGTATGTGTTTTTTTAAACCTTCCTTAAAGGGAAAGGGGCTGTTTGGGAGCATGATAACGGCCGCCCATTGGCTGCTTGACGGCCAGGGGCGGGACACAGCTCAGCAATAGCGCTTCCTTTCTAGCGATTTTTGCCGAGACCGGAACCCTGTGGGAAACGATAGAAACGCAACTGGATTCCACTACAAAGGCAGGTATGCGTTACGCCTAATTCCACTATTTAAAATGGCGATTTTTCGTTCAGCAAACAATTTGCTACATGGATCCCGGTGCGGAATGGCTCTGACAATTTCCTCTGGAGAAAATGGCTGCTTTGAAGGGTAGAACTCTGAATTCTGAATTCCTGCCCCTCCCCAGACTGAGGCCTTGCCCCTCAAATTCTGGCGAACTCTAAGCCTAACCCACTCTTTCCTTTACTAATTTTCTTCTTAAAACATGTTTTCTGTTTAAAACAAGATGATTGCCTTCATGGCCAATCTGAACCGGTAGACTCCCTTCTTGTTACTGTGCCATTGAAAAGTCTGAAGTATTTCTTCACTTAGTCAAAATGCAGTTGTTTCTTTTTAGCACCAATATAGCTGGGTAATGCTCTAATGCACAAAGAATGTTTCGCTTAAAACGGATTCTGTCCAACATGAAATGTCCTGTGGAGTGACATGTATTTCCATGTGTGTAAATATATGTTTTTACCTGTTCTCCATCCAAGTGAGACATATTTTTCACCCGGCAACTTCATTATTTACAAAATAGGATGTGGGTTTGGATTAAAGTTTCGTCACCTTTTTAAGAAGACGACAGCTGGGGAAGACTCCAGGCAGGATTTTACAAGTCCAAGAAATACCTAATGCACTACTAGAGCAGAAAAGGGTAATAATGAAAAACGCGGGTAAAACCTCCAGATTTGTTATTGATTTCCTATCTGAATCTAAGCCCTTATGTGGGAGTGAAAGCCACAGAAAAGTGTAGAATTTGCTGTAATAATTGTAGTTAGGATTGCCAACCTCCAGGCAAAGCCTGGAGAACTCTCTGAATGACTTTCAGATCTCAGATATCTATTTCCCTGAAGAAAACAGCTGCTTTGAGGCCCTTCCCCTCCCCCAAATCACACTCCAAAATCTGTGTTATATTTTGTTTTGACAGCCAGCTCTCGTTTTCTGTATATTAGGCTTCCCATATTTTGAAAACCAAAAAGAGAGACATATTCCCATAGTTTGAAAACCAAAAAGAGAGACATATTTCCCAACTGACTACTTTAAGCAAGTGGTCACAATGTTTGGATGCCAACCTCCAGGTGGCACCTGGGGGGTTCCCTGGGATTACAGCTCCTCTCCAGACTCCAGAAATCAGTTCCCCTGGAGGAAATTGATGTTTTGGAGGGTAGATTCTATGGCATTATACCCCACTGAAATCCTTTTTCTCCTCAAGCTTACACTCCCAATCTCCAGGAATTTTCCAACCTGTGTCTGGCAACCCTACCCCATACCCCTGGGGCAGCTGGCAACCCTAGACAACCTTCTTTTGATAGCCACAAGTAAATCTCTCTCCCGCGATTCTAATCTGAAACCATCAAACAACATCTTTCATTGAAGTACATTCTAAAATATGCTTTGATCATCTACGGAAGGATCTTTTAATACAAGGAAGAGCTGCGGTGGAAAATAATCCACAATTAAACAAAGCCTCAATGCCTGAGCTTTATGGTGATTAATTCTTTAAACACTCACAATTAGTTCCTAATTGAAGATCGATCTGTCTGATACGTACTGCTAGAGAGGGTTTTGATTTGTTTGCGTTCGTCTCGGCTCACCGGCTGTAGTTTTACAGACTTAAAACGAACAACAACAACAAAAACGCCCCCATAATGCAGCCATTAAACTAAAAGAAACCCACACTGGCAAGTTGGCCTGTGCAGTGTCTAAAACTGCCCTTGGAAGGCTGCTTTGATTCCTTTCGCTAAATTTGCCAGAGAAGAATACATAAGCCATTTGGAAAGGTTCCCCCGAAATTCCCATTCCAAGTCGTTTTAAGAAAGACGAGAAATCACATTACAAGGTTGCTCTCAGCGGGACGACAAGCCCCACGACGCTTCAAAACATCAGAATGAAATCTTGGCCTTCAGACTTGGACGTAGTGGACTTGGACAGCATTCTCACTGCTATAAAATATTGGGATATTTGGTTAATATAGCAGTGTTTTGCCCAGTCATAAAAGCGTGATTCTAAGTAATTAAATTTCCCAAGAAGTATATTGTAAAAAAGGGAAGCTTATATTTATTCAGGTTGATCCAGCTCACATTCAGGCTTCAGTCAAAGGAAGAGAGAAGTTTCGTCTAAAGAGAACTTTCCCTATCATGAATGACCAGCTTGGCTGGCATCAAGTGTGTGGGGTAAATGCAGCTTTGTGCCTACAGGGGAGAACAGTAGAGACACATATCTACATGGAAGGCCACGCAAACAGGAGAGACCAATTCTGCACTTGGAATTCCACCCAGGTCAGTGTTCATCTGGTTGCAGAGCTAATGGCCAGATGACATCGTTGCCAGCCCAGACCTGTCCCGATTCAACCCTTCCATGTTCCCTTTTTTCCCCCAAGTACCGACGGGGCCTATGTCACAGCAAGCTCATGTGGTAGAGTAAGAGTCAGGCCATCCAGGCCTGGCTCCTCCTCCAACTGTGTCATCCTGGAAGGGAGAAAATATGCCCCAGTCGGCTCTGCAGCATTGAGAACGGAGTGCGGTGGAACCTTTTCATCCTGGCTGCCTCATCCAGAGACACAAATCTAAGGCAGACTGAGGGCCATTTCGCACGGCTTCAAAATAGCACAATGGTTGCTAATTGAAAACACTACTAATTTGCCTAAACGCACGACGTCGCAGACAATCTGCAACACTCCTGAAACCAATCAGCAAAAAGCGCTTCGTTGTAGCGCTTTCAGGGGAATCCAGAAAAGTGGATTCACCCTCCGGCTAGCGATACACTCCTGCAACCAATCTGCAACACTAGCGCTAAAGACCTGTGCGTTACCATTGTTGCGGGTTCTTCAAAGTCCCTCCTCCTGAGCCTGTCCTCCAAACTTCCGGCGAAGCGATCGCCATTTTTTTTTCTCCGAGCGAGCGGGGATAAACGCACCAGCCAGCCTCTTTCTGTTTAGAGGCTTCCCTGGCTTCAGTCCTTCACCTTTAGTCACTAAGCACAAACCACATAAAAGCCTGTTTGCTGAAAAAAAGTCCCTTTATTTTTTACACATTAATTCAGCCGAAAATCGGGCCCGTGAGAGGGGGGGGGATTTTTTTTTATCACTCGAGGCAGCGTGCCAACGATCATACAATCAAACGACAGCTCACATTAGGCAGCTGGATGGGTCTCTCCGTTGCAACGAATCTACCTAGATTCGTTGCTATGGGTCTGTTTTTTTTTTAAAAAAAACCTTTCTTAAAGGGAAAGGGGCTGTTTGGGAGCATGCTAACGGCTGCCCATTGGCTGCTTGACGGCCAGGGGCGGGACGAGCTTGGCAATAGCGCTTCCTTTCTAGCGATTTCTGCCGAGACCGGAAGCCTGTGGGAAACGCTAAAAAACGCAACTGATTCCACTACAAAGGCAGGTATGCATAACGACGAATTCCACTATTTTAAATGGCGATTTTTCATTCCGCAAACAATTTGCAACAAAGATCCCCGTGCGAAAAGGCCCTGAGTGTTGTGGGGAAAAAGCTCCCCCATCTGGACCCACAAAGAGGCGGGGCAACCCACCTCACAGGGTGTCTGTTGTGGGGAGATGAAAGGGAAGGGGCCGGTAAGCCATTTTGAGACTCCTTTGGGTAGAGAAAACCCACATATAAGAACCAACTCTTCTACCTCACAGGGTGTCTGTTGTGGGGAGAGGAAAGGGAAGGCGATTGTAAGCCGCTTTGAGCCTCCTTTGGGTAGGGAAAAGTGGCATATAAGAACCAACTCTTCTTCTTCTTCATTAGAGGCATTTCCCAAAGACAGACCTCTGTGCAGCTCCCATGTCCCCCATCCAGTTATCAGCCCAACTAACCTTGAGTTAGATGCATAGTAGGTGTGATTTAAGAGCCTCTTGTGGCGCACAGTGGTAAACGGCAGAAATGCTGTCTGAAGCTATCTGTCCATGAGGTTGGGAGTTCGATCCCAGCAGCCGGCTCAAGGTTGACTCAGCCTTCCATCCTTCTGAGGTTGGTGAAATGAGTACCCAGCTTGCTGGGGGGTAAACGGTAACGACTGGGGAAGGCACTGGCAAATCACCCCGTATTGAGTCTGCCATGAAAACACTAGAGGGCGTCACCCCAAGGGTCAGACATGACCCGGTGCTTGCACAGGGGATACCTTTACCTTTACCTTTAGGTGTGGTTTAGAGTGCCATAGTTGAATCCGGAGGCCCAGGTTCAAATCCTCATTCTGCTATCAAAGCTTGTTGGGTGACTTTGGACCAATCTCATACTCTCCGCCTGACTGGGTTATTGAGAGGTTCAAACGGAGAATGGTATGAGCCACTTTAGGACCCTATCACAGAGAAAAGCAGTGTAAGTGAACAGATGAACTGTGAAAAGGAGGTCTGGGTGGGTCCGTTTCTTGTGCCGCCTTGGTAGATTGCTCCCATTCGTGCAAAGGGCGAGAGGAAGACACAGGGCTCCCCATGGCAATTCTCTGTGTGCAGGTTTTTCACATGCACAAAGAGAAGCATCAGGTTCTTTGTTTATTCAAAATTTAAAAAAACTGTAGCCTTTCTCAAGGCCAAGGCCACGAAGACCGAATAAAATATAACAGCAATACACCTATAAAACCCCATAAAGTCCCATAAAACATAGATCATACGTCATGTTCATTGATTTTATGTTGGTATAAAATAAGATTTGTACGATTAAGTTTTTATTTCTTAATAAATAAAAAGGACTCGGAATGATTCCTCCCCTGCAGCATCCCAAAGGGCTCAGCGACATCCTCCACCCCACCCCCCCACTCCTGCTGGCCCTCAGTTGATGACAACAGTTGTGAGACCCTTGACAGTCAGACTGGCCAGTCTTTCCAGTCAGGGCTCCACAAACGTAAGCAGGTTACGGGGTGGGGGGGGTGGGGGACGACAGTTCTTACATGCTGCTATAATATGGAGGAGGACATGCAGACAGCCCCACTTTGAGACTGCCTGCTACAGACATAGACAAAGCCTCGACCAGGGCCAGGGCCTTTTCGGTCCTGCTCCCTACCTGGTGGAATGAGCTCCCGGGTGATCTGCGGGCCCTGCGGGATTTGTCAGCTTTCCGCAGGGCCTGTAAAACGGAGCTTTTCCACCAGGTCTATGGTTGAGGCTGGGGTCAGCGAATCAGGGACATCGCTCCCCGCCTAGGAGTTGGAGTGTACGCTACTCCCCTATCCTTTCCTCTTCACCTCTTTGATAATTGGGGGAGGGATGGGATTTTTAGCCGTCATGTTAGTAGATTGATGTTTTAATGGGAATTTTAATGGGGTTAGTTGCTGTGACCCGCCTCGAGCCTGTCGGAAGAGGCGGGGAATAAATCTAATAATAATAAATCTAATAATAATAAATCTAATAATAATAAATCTAATAAATCTAATAAATCTAATAATAATAATAATAATAATAATAATAAAGACATATTGACTGGGAATAAAGCCCCTTCCCCTCCTTTTCCTGTTCTAAATAACTAACCTGTGAACCCACTGTAGATTGCACATCATAATATGACCATCTTGTAACACATATACTACTGAAGGATTGTATATATCACTTAATTGTGCTCTTCTGGCGCTACTATTTTATTATTTATTTTTATTGTGCATATAAAGGTATTCTCTCTCTCTCTTTTCCTGTTCAAGGGGAAGTAGGCATTGAAACAAAATACTAAGGTGAGTCTGTGGAAACAAGTCCAGGCATGCCTTTTGGCATCAACTGCAGTTCCTAAGCATATGACCAGGACCTTGCTTTTTACAATAACTAGCCCTGCAAGGTAGCCCTGTTCCAAATAACTTGCTGATTGTATTCCAACATAAAGCATGCATTTTCTCCAGGGGGGCTGATCTCTGTAGTCTGGAGCCCAGTTGTAAGTCTGCGAGACCTCAAGTATCCACCAGTAGGCTTGAAAATCAAGAAAACAATGTGGAAATACATACAGGAGGATGTATACAAGCAGGAGGGGGGAATAAATTGTGTGGCTCAATAAATCTTGCAGTTGACAGAAGAATTCTTATGTTCTTACTAGAGGTTAACATTGAACACTAAGAGAAGTTTGTGTCTTCAGAGTTTTTAATATTATCAAAACAAGACTAGACTCCTAGGTATCATCTAGTTTCATTGTGAAACTTCTTCAGTTTTGTAGTAATAATTGTACGTGACCAAAAAAGGTCTCTTGGGAGCGGAATAGAAGTCAACCTCTTTTCCATAAATCTGAAAAAGTTTCACCATGAAACTAGACATTACCTGGAAGTCTAGCCATGTTTTGATATCATTAAAGACTCTGAAGACAAGAAGTTCTCTTTGTGCTTAATGTTAACTCCTAGTAGAAACATAGGGATTCTTCTGTTAAGTGTTTTCTCCCCTGCTTGTACATCACCAGTAGGCTGGCAATTCCAGTAAGGAGCTGCATGTCCATGTTGAAAGGACAACCAACCTGAAGTCAGGATCACAGGCCTCAGTGCAACTCATGGTTACATTGGATGAAGAATGCATGAAATCATAGGCTGGATCGCTGACAGGAACTGTAATAAAAACTGGGGGTTTATTGTGCCATTGAAAGCTGCAGCAGTACAGTAAAACCTGATGAATCTGGGCTTCATGTGCAAGTATTCTGGCCGTTTTCATTTCCATCTGTAGCCCCTGGGCCTGCATCTGATGCTGTCCAAAATGGATCCTGACATCCAGGAGCAGTTTGTAGAAACTCACAGGACTGTGGTGGTGTGTCCCGGCCAGTCTGCTCAGTCCCTTTACCTTTTCTCCCAATGTGTAACAATTATTCTAAGTAATAAATGACAAGATGGGGAGACAGAAGGCAAACCAGGGAAATTTTGAACACCATTAAAGTCAAAGGAGGTGACTAGAGAGGAACTTATTAGGGTAGCGGTTTTGGTCTGTTTCAAATTACTTTTATGTGTGTTTGGATTAAAAAAAAAGATTCAGTCTGGCACTACAGGGGTGCAGGAAAGGGTTCAAAGTTATCCACTACAAAAAGAACCATGCTACTTAATTTAGCAGACAGTTTATATTAGTTCAGGCAAAAGTATCACTAAATAGCACCGAATGCTCTCATGTGGTTTCTGTTCAATTTCTCCTTTCTGAATCAGTCGGCTCAGCAGAGAATGGCTCTCTGCATTGGTTCACAGGGACACAAAGGCTGATTCTGTTATGGATGCTGCTGAATTCAGATCCATTTGAACTCAGGTCTTCCTCTACCCCCCCCCCCCCACATTGAAACAGAAAAGTGTTCTGCATATGATTAGGGAAGCTCAAAATAGGGGGGGGGACCAAGCACAACAGGAGCCTCTTTTTTTCTTTTCTTGAATGGGGGGGGGGAGGAGGGGGGGAATAAATCCAAGAGGAAAATCTCTGCCGAGAGAAGTTACAGATTCTGGAGCCTCTGCTGAGAGAAGTTAGGGCTTCCCCTTTAAGAGAAACCTTGCAGCCTGGGAACAAGGAAGCCTTTGAACTGACGCCCTGGCCAATCAGCGCTTTTCTGAAACCTTGGAAGCTTGAGGCAGCAAGTTAGTTCGGGACAAGCAGAGAGTTGCACTTTTACTCCTGCCAATTTTTCAAATATCAAGGGTTATATCCAATCCAGGATATCATGGGGGAAAGGTAGGGTCACTCTGGATCAATCCTGCTTGTTGCAGAGGGAAAATTTTAATCACCCAAAATCAAAATGGAAATCACATTCAGTGCATACGGCAGGGACTGAATCAACCTGGGATTGCAATAAAAACTCCATGCAGATTCAGCCAAGGTGACCTTTTTTCAGATAGCCCAAAGCTACTCGGATCCTCACTGGTACACCTTGGAGGGCCCATATCCAGCATATGTGCTGAGGCAGCTGCATTGGTTGCCAATTGCTGCCTGGATCAGGTTCAAGGTTCTGGTTTTGACCTTTAAGGCTATATGCGGGTTGGGACCCACATACCTGAGGGACCGCCTACCGCCCTATATCCCCCGCAGGGCTCTACGCTCTGCAGGGGAGAATCTCCTGATCGTTCCTGGCCCTAGAGAAGCGTGCCTGGCCTCGACCAGGGCCAGGGCCTTTTCGGTCCTGGCCCCTACCTAGTGGAATGAGCTCCCGGGTGAGCTGCGGGCCCTGCGGGATTTACCAGCTTTCCGCAGGGCCTGCAAGATGGAGCTCTTCCGCCAGGTTTTGGGTTGAGGCCGGGGTCAGTGAATGAGTGCCAGCATCCCCCCCCCCCCCCGGACCTAATAAGTTAGATCTCCTCCCCACCCTCCCTGCCGCTCTGATAGCAGGGGATAGGAATAATGAGAGCTTCCGCCATGTTGGGATTGTTTTTAAAGTATTTTAATGGGTATTTTAATGGGGATAAGACTATTGTGACCCGCCACGAGCCAATGGGGAGTGGCGGGAAATAAATCTAACAATAACAATGACAATGACAATGACAAATGACAATGACAATGACAATGACAAACTCAACACACCATTATTTTCCAGCTAGCCTGGACATGACAAAGATACGCCGCAAGCATTGCTTTGCTTTCATCCAAAGTGAGGCGTCCTGAGGGACATCAACGTAGCTTTGGTGTTTGCCCATGATTCATCGTGCAGCATTTTCAGTCAGATGGCCCAAACTAACCCAATTCTCTCCAGTCTTCAAAGGTAAGCAGAGTCGCTTCTTAGTACTTGGAAGAGAGACCACCAAAGAAGTCCAGGGACACTCTGCAGAGGCAGGCAATGGCCAATCACCCCTGCTTGTCTCTTGCCTTGCAAGCCCCACGAGGTTGCAAGAAGGAATAAGACAGGGATGTCTTCTTACCCCTTTTCTTTTTAATATACATGTAAACAATCTGATTTCAATTTGTCAGAATGCCGATATTCACGGCCAAAAGCAAAGCAAGGAGGGGAAGTTCACAATTCATGGAATCATAGAAGCATGGACTTGGAAGGGACTTCCAGGGTCATCTAATCCAACCCACTGCAGAATTCAGGAAATTCACAACTACCTACCCACCCACAGTGACCCTAATTTTATGCCTAGATGATGCCCCACCCAAAAAAACAGAATCTATGGCCAGTCTGGTCTGGAGGAAATTCATCTCCCAACCCCAAAGTACCTAATACTGTTGTAGCCTTAAAATAAATTTTGATATACCTTTCTCCAAACGCTTGGCTTCTGTGTGACTCTTTTGGCTCTCAACCCATGGAAGGGGCAGCCTGAGGGGACCCAAACACCCTCACACTACCATTTTTATAATGGCCATAGATACCTCTTCTAAGGACATGGACCAATGGAGATGTCCTCCTCATAAACTTTCCAGAGGGACCTGTCTAGAAGAAGAGGAGGAGTTGGTTCTTATATGCCGCTTTCCTCTACCCGAAGGAGGCTTCCCTTTCCTCTCCCCACACCAGACACCCTGTGAGGGAGCTGAGGCTGAGAGAGCCCTGATATTCTGCTCAGTCAGAACAGTTTTCTCAGCGCCATGGGGAGCCCAAGGTCACCCAGCTGGTTGCATGTGGGGGAGTGCAGAATCGAACCCGGCTCGCCAGATTAGAAGTCCGGACTCATAACCACTATACCAGACTGGCTCTCCACACCAAACTGGTTCTCCATAGCACAGGATTCTGGAGGGGGTAAATGTAGAACTGCTACACAAATGCCATTCTGTTGTCCCTACTGTGCTCTTCTGCATTCCGAAAGGGCTTTTGTTTGTAAACTGCAGCGCTCTTCACAGGCAATTCTGCTCACTCAACAAACTTTTCTTAGACTGATGTTGTCCAATTTGTGTGTGTGTGGGGGGGAGGGAATCTGACTGCCCTCCCTGACTTCAAGATGCAATTCTTCTCCTTCCCCAGTGCTTTGATGTCTTAGCTGGTTGTTGTGAAACATATAATAGAAACCTATAATTTGAATGGGACTTTGTCGGTCGTAAAGGTGCCACTGGGCTCAAACTTTATAACTTCCCATTGTTATTCTTTACACTGAGTCAGAGTGCAGCATAAACATCCCAGCGTCAACATTTGAACTTTGTGCCTTAAAACAAAACATCTGCCTTTTGCAAACTACTTAGGACTATCGCCAGGAAGGATGGATAGCATTTGAGAGAATGCACATTGGCACCAGCTAAGAATGAAGGACTCAGCAAGATGCCAACGCTTGGCACTTAAAAAAATAATACAAGTGCCACTGTTGCAAGTGACAGAAGATTTGTGGCCACTCCATAGGGTTTTCCACATAAGGGATGTTCACAAGCTGTTTACCATTGGCTGCTGCCATTTCATAGTGCCAGAGCAATGCGTATACGTAGCCATGGCCATTACATTGCAAAAATATACCTTGTGTGTTCAAAGCATGGAAGAAATGCACATAGCACTGATGCCTGGAAAATGGCAAGATGTCTCCACATGAAATCCCATCCCCTCCCAACATAATTAAAAGGAATAAATATGTCTCGCAGGTTGCTGTCACCTGCTCCCACAATAAAAATGTGCCTTTTGATGAGAACATGCCTGTAAAATAATTTTATTTACACCAGAATGTAACTATGTCCAATTTGTGGACCATTAGAATGTACATAAATTTATTTTTCACCAGTTCGTGGGCACAAAGATGCATGTAAACGTTGCTTTGCATACGGCACAAAATTCCCGATCCGGAAAGGTGGAGAGGAAGGCGAGTGCAGTGTGATGAACTGGCTACCCCCTCCATACGGGCTTGCCCCTGGATGCTCACTGATTTGATGTGCAAGAGGAGATGGCAAATCTAATTTTGGCAATTTCCCTCTTTGCGAGGCAAATCTGGATAAAACTCGAACCAACCCCTGGACATCCTCGGGATGCAGACGACAGCATGTGGAGGAAGTTCTGAAACCAGCCAGCAATCAGAGGCCTTCCAGGGGCAGATTCCTCGTGTGGAATCAGTCAGAGATCTCATCTTCTGCTGGTGAACAACCAACATCCACAGGAACTGTTAACGGGTGGCTGCTTTCTTCAAGCCTGATGAAACAATGTGTCCCCACCGCATCCCCACCAGTATGGCAAAAGTTACAGTTCATGACTTCATCCATGTGCCTGACCACAGAAAAGAAGACAAGCCCAGCTCTGCCAGGAGGACGTCTTGAAAACCATTTAGCCTTGCTGAAACCCAGAGAAGTTTGCCTCCGTTTTTGAAATATGTTCTAGACAGTATGGCTGAAGATGAAATGGAGCACGTGAGACAGAAGCATTTTCTAGTGATTTATGAACCAGTAGGAAAACCTGGGGATTATTAATGCCAGCAAAGCAGTCCTATTCCAAAACAGTCAGGGTTTTAAAGAGGTTTCAAGAAAGGCAAAATTTATTCAGCAGTAGAAAAGAGCAAAGGTCCAGCAACGCGTTAAAGACAACAAAATTTGGAGCAAGGGAAGAGCCTTCATGATTCTCTGCTCACTTCTTCAGGAGGAAAAATCAAGTAGACCAGGAGCTCTTTCAGGTATAAAACCCTCAAGGGGGAAATTGATCCTTTGTCTCTGCCAAAGAGTTTGTTCATCAAACAGTTCCTGTTGATGCCTATTTGTGAAAGTCTACTGAATAAATATTTATTTGGATTTTACTACAATTGTGATCTCGAAGAAGTGATTATCCGTGTGGACTTTCCAGAGGTGACTTCTGCCTGGTTCCTGACATAGGAGTAGTGTGCTACAGTGGAGGGGGGGGGAGTTGTTTTCCACCAGTCAAGCCACGCTGATATTTTGGATCTAAATGATGGTTGGTTTTCACCAAAGGTAATGTGCAGAATAAGGAGACGCGACTTACCGCGGCTCCCCTTTGACGCCGCGGCGGCGCAGAGGAGGACGGCGGCTTCTGCTGGGGCCTCATGGCCCGGATCACGTGGAGGGGGCCGGGAGCAGGCCTATATAAGGCCGAGCGCCTGGCTTACCGGCCTCTCTGCGCCGCAACCTTCCAGACAGCGTGCTGTCTGGTAGCATGCTTAGATAGGCCAGAGGCGAACGGGCGGAGAGAAGCGGGCTTTTTGACGGGGATTCAAGCCCGGGCATCGACAGGGGCTGTCTGTTAAAGAAAAAAAAAATCTCCTCAGAAAAAAAACACGTTTTTTTATTTTTACCTCAGTTGGTCTGTTTAGAGCAGATTTGGCGCGGGGATGCCTAGCCGTCGTGTATCGGCTACAAAGGGGACGGGGGGCAAGCGGGCTAATGGCGAGTCATCAGCCAACGCCCCCACTGGTTCGGGAAGCCTGAGGGGGACAGGGACAAGGCGAGCCAGTGCGCTGCGCGCCCGTGATGCTTGGGCCGGGGCCATGCCATCCAATAGAGCTTCTGCCGGGGGGGGGCGATCAGGAGCTAGGGCAAACCAGAGGCAGACGGGGCGCAACTTCTCGGGCCCGGGGAGCTGCAGCTCGGCCTGCTGGGGGCAGTGGGCAAAGTGGAGCCAGGCCTAAGGAGCCAAGGGGACGGCCCAGGCCTCAGCAAAGACGGGGGGCCACTTCGCCATACAGCCCTTCGAGTTCTTCAAGCCCTAGTGTTAAGGGCAGGGGGCATGACCATGGGCGTTGCAGGCAAGGGGTTCGGAGAGCAAGGTCTCCGTCTCCACTCCGTAGACCGGGAAAAGGGAGAGGAAGGGTGCCAGCGACCTCTTCTGACAGGCATAGCCGTAGGCGGGGTCGGAGCGGGCCTGGACATTCCCATGGTAGACGCAGGGGAACAAGGCAGCCTTCTCGCGAGGGAACTGCTTCTTCATCTTCCCTTTCTGATTCACCCAAGCCGCAAGGCTATTGGAAGGGGTACACAAGGGCGGTGGCTCAATTTGCGGGCGACCGTTCTGGCCATGCAGTGCAGTCAAGTTCAAGCATATCACCTTCAGTGAGCCATACAGGGAGTTCGGACTCTCTAGTGACAGAGGTTGAGCCCATGCATAAGGGGATCAGGCGTAGGAAGAAGCAGTCTGAGGTGGCAAAAAAGCGGCGACGCTCTTCTCGGAGGAGCCTGTCGTCTGGTGAGTCATCCCCTTGGGAAGAGGGGGATGATACCATTCATGATGGTTGGTTTTGGCTAGAAGGGGCATTTGTTCCAGGTTTACCTCAGTGGCTGGCTAGTCGTAGGTCAGACACCAAGAGGCTCCTGGATGAAGCTGGGATTAGTAAGTCTAAAAGGAAGCCCCCAACAGGGTTTAAGACCGGTGAAGCACCACCTGGAGTTTATTTGCCTCCAAGGATTCGGGAGAGAGTCCTTGATGGCCATTTTGTCGATTTTTTCGAATTGGCAGCGGGGTATAAGAAAAGTGTAGATACAGGATCTCGGGGAGAGAGATCCAGGGCTAAGCCTCAATGTGAGAAGAATATGCTAAATTGGATTAAGGGCTTTATAGAGTTCCAGGAACTGATTTGCGGGGCGTACCCCGAGAGGGGATGGCATCTTAATCGCTATTTGCGGCATGTTGTCAGTGCCTGGGAGACGGCCGGGGAGGAAGCGGCCATAGAGTATGACCGCGAGTTTCGAGAACTTGCTTCCCAGAACGCAGAGACACGTTGGGACCTCAGGCTCCACGATGCGTGGATCGTTCAAGTGGGGCCCAGCGTTCGGCAACGTAGGGAAAAAGGAAAGACCGGCATGCCAGGGCAGGGCAAGAAATTGCCAGGCCTGGTGTGCTGGGATTTTAATAGGGGAGGTTGTAAACGTCGGCGGTGCAGATTTGAGCACCGCTGTGAGTCATGTGGGGGAAGCCATTCTATGGCTAATTGTACGGTGCCATCATCAGGGCCGCCCTTTCGCGGGTCCCGATCCGCCGGAAAGAAGGACGGAGGATCGGGAGCGGGAACAACTTCTGCCAGCACGAAAGCCAATTAAGTCAGTACAGTGTCTCAGCAGTTTGGCTCCTACGCCTATCCAGCTGGGCCCACTTCTTTGCTGGCTTAATGGGTACCCTGACACAGCGGCCAGGGATTATTTGGCTAGGGGTTTTTTGGAGGGTTTTCGAATCCCCTTTACTGGGCCCAGGGTAGCTACTACATGTGGCAATTTGAAGTCAGCGCAAGAGCTGCCGGCGGTTGTAGCCACAAAGCTTGAGAAGGAATGCTCAGCCGGCAGGGTTGCAGGCCCCTTCGCTAGCCCACCGATGGCAAATCTAAGAGTGTCCCCTCTAGGGGTAGTGCCGAAAAAGACCCACGGCCAATTTCGTCTCATTCAACACCTCTCATATCCACGGGGAAGTTCCGTAAATGACCATATAGCGGACGAGCTCTGCTCTGTGAAATACACATCATTCGACGCGGCAGTTGACATGGTCAGGGAGTGTGGACGGAACGCGATGCTCGCTAAGTGCGACATCCAGTCGGCCTTCCGGCTACTCCTGGTACACCCTGATGACTTCTGCCTGCTGGGCTTCCGCTTTCACAACTATTGGTACGTAGATAAAGCTATGCCAATGGGCTGTTCCATTGCTTGTGCTGCTTTTGAAAAGTTTAGTTCTTTTCTGGAATGGGCAGTGCGGGAAAAGGGGCAGTTCTCAAGCATAGTTCATTACTTAGACGACTATTTGATAGCGGGTCCTGGGGGTTCTGGGACGTGTCTGGAGAGATTGAATCTTTTTCGATACGTCATGGAACAGCTAGGCGTGCCCTTGGCAATTGAAAAGACGGAGGGACCAGCTACACGACTTACCTTTTTGGGGGTGGAGATCGACTCAGTGGCAGGTACCTCAAGACTGCCCGAAGACAAGTTAGTCACATTGCGGGGACTGCTGGCCGGGTTATTAGGCAAGAGCAAGTGTACGTTACGGGATATACAGGTCGTTTTAGGCCATTTGAACTTCGCATGTAAGGCAGTGGCTCCAGGGAGGGCTTTTTGCGCACGTCTTGCCTATGCGACCAGGGTTGTGCAGAAACCATTCCATCACATCAGGTTGACTAGGGAAATTAAGGCTGACCTTTCAGTATGGGAAACATTTTTGAGAAGCTTTAACGGTGTGGCCATTTGGCAGACACCGTACAGGCTTTGTGATACGCTCCAGGTGCATTCTGATGCCGCGGGTGGCAGCGGTTTTGGAGTGTTCTTTAACAACAGGTGGTGTGCCCAACGGTGGCCTGGCAGTCGGTCAGATGCTGTTCGCAGAGATTTGACCTTTTTGGAATTTTTTCCGATCTTGGTGGCCGTTTTACTGTGGGGAAATGTTTTTTCCAATAAAAAAGTGCTGTTCTGGTGTGACAACCAGGCAGTGGTAAGGATTTTAAACAGGCAGACGTCTAGGTCGCCCAGAGTCATGCGGCTGGTTAGACGCATGGTTTTGGCTTGCCTTTCGCTCAATATTTCGTTTTCAGCGCAGCACGTAGCGGGCATAGACAACGAGATAGCCGACGCCCTCTCTCGGTTGCAGGGAGGAAAATTTTTCCGGCTAGCCCCAGCGGCAAATCGCGAACCGGAGGCGTGCCCAGAAGAACTGTGGAAGCTTGGCGACGAATAATCGTTGATGGGGTTCTGTCATCCCTGGCACCGTCGACTCGCCGAGCTTACGAGAGGGCCGTTTGCGGATTCTTGGACTTTGCTAACAGAGATGGCCGGCATTCCGCTTGGCCCATGAATGAGGAGCTTGCTTTGCGCTACTTGGTTAATTTGAAGGGGCAAGGATTGTCTTGCAAGACGCTAAAAGGGACCCTAGCAGGCCTATCATTTTGTAGCAAGGCCTTGGGAAGTTGGGACCCGGGAACGTCATTCTTAGCCCGGAGGGCCATAAGAGGATGGGGACGCCAAACACCAAGGGTGGTGGATAATAGGCGGCCCATTACATCAGATATTTTGGGTTCAATGTTTAAACAAATGTCAAGGGTATGTTTTTCTGAATTTGAAGTGGCCTTATTTAAAGGGGCATTCAGCTTGACATTTCATGGGGCCTTTAGGGTCGGGGAAGTAGTTTCACAAGCCTGCTCAACAACGGCTGCCAAGGCCTTGGCAGTCTCAGATATTGAGTTGTGGGACTACGGTATAGTGTGTAACCTGAGGAGCTCAAAATGCGATCAGCAGGGGAGGGGCTCCCGGGTAGTGTTACCGGCTATTGAAGGTTCGGTTTTATGCCCTTTACTTTGTATAAACCGTTACCTGGGGGTTCGTCCGGATGTGCCTGGTCCATTGTTCATTCACAGGGATGGAAAATGTTTGTCTCGTTTTCAGTTCACAGCTGTATTGAGATCTTGCTTAGCAGGCATCGGCTTACAGGCGGATGCTTATGGATCTCACTCCTTTAGAATTGGAGCAGCCACGGAAGCCCACATGCGGGGCAATTCCCCACGGCAAATTATACAAATGGGGAGATGGAAATCTGGGGCATACAGGTCTTATATACGTCCATCGCTGTGTGATTAATGTATGGCTTTTACAGGTCTTATTCCATCGAAGGCAACCGTTTTGATTGTAGGACACAGCATTCCATTCTGGGCCGGCCGGTACGCTGCAAGTTCGGGATGGGGGACCCACCTCGGCTTGGAGTCAGCATGCAGTATCACCTGGGCCGGTCGACGGGGTCTACATTGGCAAGACCTGTTTAATGTAGTTTCAGACAACGTTTTTCGTTTCGGAGCGCCTGACGTTTTGATTCTTCAGTTAGGCGAAAATGATTTACCTTCAATATCCGGGCGTCATCTGGGAGTTAGTATTAAAGCTGACTTACCTGTGC
This sequence comes from Paroedura picta, assembly GCF_049243985.1. NCBI lineage: Eukaryota > Metazoa > Chordata > Lepidosauria > Squamata > Gekkonidae > Paroedura > Paroedura picta. The sequence goes on along the minus strand of NC_135370.1, from coordinate 22,896,335 downwards.
TGAAACAGCGCCTTCTGAGAACGAAGCTGTTGTGGTCCGATATGCTGGACAGACTTACCTGGCGTTCGACCATGCGGCCTGAAAAAGTGAATTGGGCCAAACATAAAGTTAATAAGGTGGCTCGTAAAGTTGTTTATGAACTGGGTGGGGACGTTATTCAGCAGTAGAAAAGAGCAAAGGTCCAGCAACGCATTAAAGACAACAAAATTTGGAGCAAGGGAAGAGCCTTCATGATTCTCTGCTCACTTCTTCAGGAGGAAAAATCAAGTAGACCAGGAGCTCTTTCAGGTATAAAACCCTCAAGGGGGAAATTGATCCTTTGTCTCTGCCAAAGAGTTTGTTCATCAAACAGTTCCTGTTGATGCCTATTTGTGAAAGTCTACTGAATAAATATTTATTTGGATTTTACTACAATTGTGATCTCGAGGAAGTGATTATCCGTGTGGACTTTCCAGAGGTGACTTCTGCCTGGTTCCTGACATAGGAGTAGTGTGCTACAGTGGAGGGGGGGGGGAGTTGTTTTCCACCAGTCAAGCCACGCTGATATTTTGGATCTAAATGATGGTTGGTTTTCACCAAAGGTAATGTGCAGAATATATTTCCAAGGATTCCGCGGTGCATGGGAGTAAAAATTAGGGTCGCGAAAAACTAAGAAACCCTGGAAGAGTCATAAATCAATGAAACAGAGTCAAACCACAGGAAACCTTCCACCCTGTCTTGAGAAACGGGAAGGATTTCATTACATGTGCTTCTGAACTTCTTTTTCCAGAAGTCATGTCACCCGGTAGTGGTATGAAGTCACTCCAGAACCTGATGACTTTCCCAGCAATCTTTTTTTCGTGAAGTATGATATGAAAAACAGAGGTGCAGAACTGGCAGCCTATTACCGATTTCTAACGAGGCTTGAAGTGCTAAAATAATACTTGACCCCCAAACTTTCAGTTTTGCCTCTGTTATCCTTTCTCCCTGTCAGCAAAAAGGACCGGGTCTCTGGGTCACCAATGGTAATAAACTCCCCCCCCCATGAGAAGGCCGCAGCCAGGTCTTTCCTGTTGCTAGGCAACCCTGCTCACCATTCCTCCAACTGCATGTTCTTACCTACCATAAAGGTAAAGGTAAAGGTATCCCCTGTGCAAGCACCGGATCATGTCTGACCCTTCGGGTGACGCCCTCCAGCGTTTTCATGGCAGACTCAATACGGGGTGGTTTGCCAGTGCCTTCCCCAGTCATTACCGCTTAACCCCCAGAAAGCTGGGTGCTCATTTTACCGACCTCGGAAGGATGGAAGGCTGAGTCAACCTTGAGCCGGCTGCTGGGATTGAACTCCCAGCCTTATGGGCAAAGCTTTCAGACGGCTGCCTTACCACTCTGCGCCACAAGATGCTCTTTTTTCTTACCTACCATGCTTGTGCTTATTTGGTTTTTTTTTTGCTTTTGCAAATGCAGCGCTGAGATTGTTGGAGCAAAGGAAGAGAAGAGCATGGGGATAGAGTAAGGGTGCCAACCTCCAGGTGGGACCAGGGGATCCCCTGGAATTACAGCTCATCTCCAGGCTACAATTATCAGTTCCCCTGGAGAAAATGGGTGCTTCTAAGGGCGGACCTTATGGTATTATAGCCACTGGGTCCTCTGCAATGAGAGATTCCCTCTCTCTTCCAATTAAAGGACCTGAACTAAAAACTTTTAGCTTTGCTTCTAGAAAGAGTCCTTTGGAATGTATCTATTAAAAGGCGATTGAAAACTTTTCGTTCTGATCATATGAAAGGATATTGGGGAGAGTACAGTTCTTTGAAGCATAACCAGCCAACCAGACTAAACGCTGTTTTATTGAAAGAAGTTATTTTTAAAAACATTGAAAAGCATAGGAAAAAGCACAGGCAGGAAGAAGTTAACCCTATCATGACAGTGAATGCTAAAAATATCAGTGTGTCGGGCATGGTTTCATTGTAGTATAGCAAAAAAAAAATAGTTAGAAAAGCAAATCAGTTCTCAGCTTTTTGTCTTGCTGATTTGAGGTATTCATTAAAAAAAAAAACACGAGTTATTGCAGCTACCATCCTTCTGAGGTTTCCATCCAGAGAAATCTGATCACAGAAGTGCATATTTTATAGAAAATATCAATTTTTAGCTTTCTCTAAATCTGGTCTATCATAATCATCTGATTATTATATAGATAACTGGTTAATTCATGACTAAATGCAAGATAAGCAACATAGGTGCCAAAACACCAGTTGGCAGGTGCGCATAAAATACATCTAAGAAGTTAAGACGGCCAATCTCAGCTCTTAACCTCTATTAAAAAGCAATTGATCTGAACTTTCCTGTAACCGTTTCAACTAACCGTCCAAGATGAAAATCATTTGAAGCACACAGAGTCAGTTGACCATTGGAAAATGTGCTTGAACTCTTGGTTGGCTTGCAAACTCAGCAAGAAAAGTTCTATGATGTCTGAGCTGCTGCTATATGGCCCCTTCCCAGATTTCACCTTCTCAGGCAAGGAATTTCCCACCCCAGAGTTGGCAACTGTAACTTGGACTTTAGTGGAAATAAATTGGGGTCGCATCCAAACTTCCTTGGATATTCCGCTGTCTTTGCACTACAGGAACAGTTCAGAAATGGATTTCCCTGTGTTGAAAAGGCTATCCTCCTGTTTGTAACATATTGGTAAAACGTGCAATGATTGTACAATTTCCAACACTGAGTGGATACAAGAACAGGTCAGATCCAAGGATGTCATCTTAGTGCATCTAGTTGTGGATTTAAAGTCATGGAAATACATACATACGTAGCCAGTTTGGTGTAGTGGTTAGGAGTGCGGACCTCTAATCTGGCATGCCGGGTTCGATTCTGCGCTCCCCCACATGCAACCAGCAGGGTGACCTTGGGCTCGCTACAGCACTGATAAAACTGTTCTGACTGAGCAGGAATATCAGGGCTCTCTCAGCCTCACCAACCTCACAGGGCGTCTGTTGTGGGAAGAGGAAAGGGAAGGCGAATGTAAGCCTCTTTGAGACTCCTGCGGGTAGAGAAAAGCACCATATAAGAACCAACTCTTCTTCTTCTTCAGTAATATCAGGGCTCTCTCAGCCTCACCCACCCCACAGGGTGTCTGTTGTGGGGGAGAGGAAAGGGAAGGCGAATGTAAGCCGCTTTGAGCCTCCTTCAGGTAGGGAAAAGTGGCATATAAGAACCAACTCTTCTTCTTCTTTTGTATTTATTTATACATTTATACGTATGGCAGTCTCGTGCTGTATTTATTGTTGCAGTAGCTTCACTAGTTTTGAATCCACAAATCATTGCTTAATATTTTCTAACAGCATAAGGAAGTCATGTTGAATGTCTCCCCAAAGAAGAACAATGATAGAACCCCATTTTCAGATGCCCCAACCTTTAGGCATCCCGTAGACTTCCCGTTAAGACAAACTGGGAATTAGCAGCACTGTTTCCATAGTTACAGACGGACTGATCTGGCCCAAAATAACTTCATCATCACTCAAATACATAAAACCATTTTATAAATGCCATAAAACACTCCATCTTATTTGTTAGCCTAGTCTGTTTCTTTGGTCTTCATTTCTCCTGCTACCAGCCAACTGCAACTTGCTATGCTGTGTTCTATCAAGTCTAATTACACTCAGCACCATTTACACATGAATATTAACCTTCCTGGCTGTGCCTTTGCCTCAGTAACTAAGAATAGGAAAGCTCTGAGCCAAGGTTCCTTTAGTTCACCTGCTGTAGTTACCAAATGTGTTACTAGAGCGTGGAGATTATTGAATATTTCTGTTTATCTGTAACCATTCTGTAACCATAGTTATGCAAACAGCAGAGGTCCATACAAGAAGCAGGACATATGCTGGAGACTTTTTTAATGCTTTCCAAGAACGTCCTCCCATTTATGCTGCAGGTAAGCATTAAGAAAATATATGATATGAATCTAGTAACCAGCATAAGGCCATTCACAGTCTGAGTCCAATGTATATAAGGTATCCCCTGTGCAAGCACCGAGTCATGCCTGACCCTTGGGGTGACGCCCTCTAGCGTTTTCATGGCAGACTCAATACGGGGTGGTTTGCCAGTGCCTTCCCCAGTCATTACCATTTACCCCCCAGCAAGCTGGGTACTCATTTTACTGACCTCGGAAGGATGGAAGGCTGAGTCAACCTTGAGCTGGCTGCTGGGATCGAACTCCCAGCCTCATGGGCAGACAGCTTCAGACAGCATTTCTGCTGCCTTACCACCCTGCGCCACAAGAGGCTCTTCCAATGTATATGGGGCCACTAAACACCCTATGCCCCCTGCAGGGTCTTGCACTCTGCTGATACAAATAGGTTGGAGATCCCTGAAACTCCACAAGCTAAGTTTAGCTATTGTATGACCTTATACTCTGTCAAGAGATTTCTTAATAAGTTGAAGTTGGTCCTTAAATTTAAAAAACGTCCATTGAAAAAGCTGTAGGCGAAACACGTCTGGGCTTGTGTGAAATAAGAATAAAAGAATTACTGAAGGTGAAGAGAGACGACTCTATATAAGTCCAATTTGGATATTTTTTATTGCCGTATTGGCTTCCCAGTGCATCTGTACTATTCTATATTTGTCTCTTCACTGGGACCCACCCCTCCCAGTTCATTATTTTTGGTCTGAATTTGTGGCAGGTCTCACATGTCCACTTGCTCAGGACCATGGGAGATGTAGTTTTCTACATTAAAGGCCAGCAATGTTTAAATATTTGACATAACCATGTGCCTGGAGGAAAATCAATTTCACCTACGGTTTGAGCTATGTAACACCAAAGGCAAGACAAACTGGTGTGAGGCAAGGCTCAGCCATGGCTCAGTGGCAGGGCATCAGTTGGGCATGCAGGAGGTCCCAAGTTCACTCACTGGCATTTCCACTTAAAAGAGTCAGGGAGGAGATGATGTGAGAGACTTCAACCTGGAGACCTTGCCAGCCTGAGTAGACAATACTGACTTTGATGAACCCATGGTCTTATTCAGTGTAGGACAGCTTCACATGTTCATGAGTAGGCATCAACATGAACCAGCTCACGGACCAACGTTCATCATGAATTTCGGCATAATCTGTGGTGGCTCATGAGTGCAGACAGACAGATGCCAATCAATTAAACGGTTTACCAAGCTCGAAGGAAGGGGTTACGGGAGAACTTTCCCAGAAATCTTTGGAGCCCACTTCCCCTACTGTTCTACAGGCCTAGTCTCTTTCTTGACAATGGAAATGGGAAATGATTGATGGATTGGCTGGCTCCCACATCTTGCTTCCATGCCCACTTCTCTGAAGGGGCATGTCACCAATTCTGGGGTTCCTTGAAACCTGAACTATAGGTTGAGAAAGACTTCTTCATGGCAGGAACCAAGCGGTTGAGACCCAGCAGATACGTACCACAGTACATGACACTCCAAGGCAAGTGGGGAGCAGAATTCTCTAGCCTTGGAAACGCCCACTTTTAAAGCTTAATGGGCACCACTGTCAGCTCCCCTTTTCAGAAGGCAATATGTTGATTGAGTTTCCCTCCATGGATGGGGAAGAGAAAGAGCAGCAGAGAGCTAGCAGAACTGATTCATTGCTTTGCTTTCTGTTTGGCGGATCTGCTCGGTGTTGCAGAGATTTGGGATTGGGGTGCAGTGGACTCTGAGCTCCAACTTTCCATACAAGCTTGAGATCAAAAAGGGTCTGTTCCCCCGGACAAGCATGTTCACCAGGAAGTTCTCACCATGCCTTGTTCCTGCCTTTCTAGGATTCTAGCACTGTAGTAGCCTTTGGCAGTCATGCGGGTTTGGCACACATGTTTGAGGGGCAGAGTTTCCAGAACAGACCCCGATGGATTGGAAACCACAAGATTATAGTCCCTGAAAGCCAGCATTGCCTTGAAAACCACCATTGGTTAAAAAACAACATGAGAACGAGGCTTCCATAATGAAAGAGCATCTCCAGCAGAGAGGAAGGGAGAATTTAAATCTAAACTTTGAAAGAACTATAGTCAGCTATCCCTGGCCATTGTCTGGAGAATTCAGGCAAAGGCAAAGTTAAGTCAAAAACATCAGCAGAGTTTATCATTTGGAGTTTTTGCCAGAGGACGTCACATCTGCCATCCTGTTTGGGACAGGAGAGTTGAGCTAGAAGTTTATTGAGTACCACCACCTCCTCCCCATGACGGAATTCCTGACATTGCTCTGAACCTTCCCCCACCTCCGTGTCCGGGTTTTATGGCTTGGAGAGGCTTCTAAATACCATCAAGATTTTTTTTTTTTTTCAGATTTTGAGACCACCACTCCTGGAAACACTGGCTCATGGCAGTTTACAGAAATCTGAAAACCCATAAAACAACAAGATCCCAATAAAAACCCAAGATGGCGGTAAAAACACAACAACATTAGACCGTACCCACTCCTGGCCCCCATATCTAACCATCGCAAATCCCCCAGGGTGCAGCTACAGATATGTCCTGGCAGCTTTATGGGCCCATGCAGGGAGGGAGCAGTTCTTCCTATCCCAGCCTCAACTGAATGCCTGGCAGAAAGGCTCCATTTTGCAGGTCCTGTTGAAAGCTCAGATAGGGCCCTTAGCTCTTCTGGGAGCTCTTTCCACCAGGTTGGGGCCAGGAAAAGGACCTAGCTCTGGTTGAGGCCAGGTGCCGTGGCTGGGAACAATCAGCAAATTCCTACCCGCAGAGCGAAGAGCCCTGCGAGGGGCATAGGGAGACAAGCAGTCCCTCAGATAAGATCATGAACAATGTGCAGGATCAAATGAGAGAATCACTAAGAGAGAACCATGCAAGGAAGGACAAGAAACTAGCGCTGATATCCAATTGCACTAGGGGATTGGTGACCCCCCCTTTCCCCCCCAATGTAGCAGCACAAGAGAAAAACACTTTCCAGAGTTCCTGCCTGAGGACTCCTCCCTCATACAAACTGCAGCTCTGTGCAAAGTGTAATTGAGTTGCATCCAACTTTGCACAGTGCACGCATGCACACGCACACGTTGCCAATGATCACAGCTTGCAATGCCAGCGTCATTGGGTTCTACCATGCATTCTGTACACTCAACATGTTCCTCCATATGATGAGATTATGTGACTCCCCCATCTTCCAGTGGCTGATAACACAACAGAGACTCCCCTAGTGGTCTGCAATGTGGGAAATGGAGCTTCACAGCTGATTGTCAGTTTCCAAAAAAAAAAAAAAAACCCGGTCAGTTTCAACATGGAGTTTTCCCTCTTTGTGTTCCTTTCTGTTCCCTTTCATGCACACAACCTGAACCATGAGCATTTCAAGGGATTTGAACACCCACTGCACGTTGCAAGTGATGTTCCACCTGGATTTAGGAAAGTTTTTAAAAGAAAATTGTAGCCGCAGAATAAATACACTGGGGGGGGGGGGGATAATGGTGCATAAGGGCACAGACTGCAAAGTCAAGAGTAAAGGTTTATTGTTCTGCAAATCTGCAGTCAAATATATGTACATAAAGGGCCTATGTAATCAGTTTTGAGTCCCAGTGAAAAAGGAGGACAATATATAACGTTAAAAAAACATTTGTGAGGATCAGATTGTCGTGCAAGATGTATGTGAAAACATCAAACATTAAAACTATTTTTTCCCCCGGCAAAATGTTATTGGATTAAGTTTTTCATAACATTTTCAGTTTGTGGTAAACTAAACACAATAGTTTTATGAACGTTACATATAATTCACTGCATGGTTATCTTTGCCATCGTTATCCTGAACACTGTCATTGTTCCACATTATTCTGATGTTAAATTAAAGCTTTTGGTGAGACAAAACAGTTAGTTTTTAAAGTTTCGAAATGCTCTGAAAAAGGCAACACTGGAACTTTATACTTGCTGCCTGCGGCCATTCGGTACAGACAGTCAAAAGCACACCTCGTGCCTGGCCCCCTGGAATCTTACAGTTCATATCTCCACATCCATTAAATTTTGCCAGTCAACGATTACTTCTGTAATGAATTTACGGAATGGCATTTTTCATTGCATATCTTAAAGGTTTTCCCTATGCCTGCCCCATTAGATGTTTCCATATCACTAATAGGAAATAGATATCCTCAGATACTTTTGATGATGACCATTATTGCAACACACTTGCACAGCCATAAATGCATGCCGAGCCACAGGCAGAAGTTTAAATTGTGCTCAGCACATCAAACTGGCGAGCCCTTTTTGAATAATGGTGGCTTTTTGGAAGATTCTAATTGCCTCAATTCCCCTTGATTTTACTGTGACAGGCGTTGGCTCATCAGAGTGCTGGCTCATGTCCTACCCTGCCTAAATGTGGGGACTTCTCTTTGATTTCCTTCTAGGTTATCTTAAAGAAACCCAAAAACCTCACAGGGAAGATCTTAGCAGATATCCCCCCACAGATTCAAAGCCACAAAGAAGAGACGAAAACCAATTAACTTTTGTTTTACGACAAGAACGGAGCAAAAACTGAGCAAAACATTTCCCGTTTTCCATCAGAGAATCGCTGTCTGACACATTCATGCATTCTTTTTCTTTCTCTTGGGAACGCTCCAGGCAAAAAACAAAAAAAACAAAACAAAACTAGCTTTCGACATAATGATTAGGTGCATGTAACAGAAGACTGATGTTGATAGTTTGTTGCCATTAACTATACTGTACTCCATGGGTGTTAGGATAGGAATGGACAAAAATCCTCTTTTCATTGTATTTGTTTGATGTTTTCTCATTATATCTCATTTTCATTGGTGGAATCCCTATTCTGATTGTTTCTTTTGCACCACTTAAGCTCATTGGACACAGAAATAACACTAATTTAATGGGTGGGGGGCAAGACAACGATACAGAACAGGGCGTGAAATGAAAAGCCTGTGGATTTCTGTCACGCAAGGGAGATCAAAACAAAGCTTTTTGAGTCCCAGTGACAAGCATTCTTATCTGCCAGGCAACATTCTACCTGAAACCAAGCAGTAGGGTTCCCAGGACCACTTTGTCTGCCAGCAAGTGATGGGGGGAGAGGGTACCAGCTCCAGATTGGGGGTTTTATGGGAGATTGGGGATGAAGCTGGGAAGGACAGAGATGACTATAGGATCCAATGTCAAGAAGAAGAAGAAGAAGAAGAAGAAGAAGAAGAAGAAGAAGAAGAAGAAGAAGAAGAAGAAGAAGAAGAAGAAGAAGAGTTGGTTCTTATATGCCACTTTTCCCTACCGAAGGAGGCTAAAAGTGGCTTACAGTCACCTTCCCTTTCCTCTCCCCACAACAGCAGACACCCTGTGAGGTGGGTGAGGCTGAGGGAGCCCTGATATTACAGCTCAGTCAGAACAGCTTCATCAGTGCTATGGCGAGCCCAAGGTCACCCAGCTGGCTGCATGTGGAGCAGTGGGGAATCAAGCCTGGCTCGCCAGATTAGAATAAGGTGACCATATTGTCCCACTTCTGGAAGGACATCTGGGGGTACCTGGCAAATTGTACTTATGTTGAAATATTTAAAAATATATTAAAATACTGTTTTTGCATTCTGCGTTCTATGAAATTTTTGTTGCTCCATATAGACCAAATTTTTAAACAAGAACTCCCCTGGTCAATGGTGTTCAACTTTACCAATCTTAAAATCTGGTCACCTTAGATTAGAAGTCTGCACTCCTAGCCACTACACCAAGCTGTCTCAAGGAAAGGAGCTGTAATTCCAGGAATTCCGCGGATCCCACCTGGAGTCTGGTATCCCTACTTAGCAGTGGACCTACAACACACATTAAAGCCCTAGTACACATTAAAGCACATATCCTTGAGCCCTAGCAAACTGTTGGATCACACGCAGCCAACTGGGTGAACTTGGGCCTGTTCCTCCAGACCCATGGATTTAACCATGCTGTTCTGACTGAGCAGTCCTGTCAGAGATCTCTCAGCCTCACCTGCCTCACAGGGTGCCTGTTGTGGGGAGATGAAGGGAAGGCCATTGTCAGCCACTTTGAGATAGGAGGCCTGCTGTGTGGCCTTGGGCCAGTCCCAGTTCCCTCAGGACTCTCTCAGCCCCACCTGCCTCTCATGGTGTCGGTTGTGGGGAGAGGAAGGGAAGGCAATTGTCAGCTGCTTTGAGTCACAGTAGACCTGCTGGGTCAGTCATGGTACTTTCAGAGCTCTCTCAGCCTCACCTACCTCACAGGGTGCCTTTTGTGGAGGAGAGGAAGGGAAGGTGGTTGTCGGCCACTTGGAAACTCCTTCAGGTAGTAAAAAACGGGGTATAAAAACCAACTCTTCTTCACCATTTGTTCTTCTAGTGCAGATGATACAGGATTGGATTGACTAATGACCTGTCTTGGTATGACAACTTTATGGATTACAAGGGATTTCGTATTCTTCAACCATGCATTATCTTCCCATATGAAGGCCATGAAGCTCCCAAATCGCATTAAAAACACAAAATCATGTTTCAGAAGAAGCCATGCTCTAGTAAGCTTGCTGCTAAGGACAAGTCTGGGATGTCCTTGGTTGTCTCTTGAGTGTGGCAGTACCACACGTTCCCCACTGCGTGGAAAACTGCTTTTAAAACATCTCAAAATTCCCAGGGTAGCGTGCAATTTGACAATAGGGAAGAACTGGGGGGGGGGGGTCTTCAGAATCTTGCCTTCCTTCCAGAACTCAGATGTACATGAAGATGTTGTCAAAAGATTTGTTTCTTTTTTTTATCGCAGCCCACATATGCAAAGGATAAAATTTCTCTCCACCAACCACAGCACATCGGAGCTTGCTGCGATATCTGAGCTACATTTTCCATCATTACTTGGCTAGGATTTTCCTCCCAGCCGTCTGGGTCATTTCTACTTTCCAAAATAACAGCTAAATGGGCTGAATTCCACTTTTCAAGTAACCGCTGGTTCGTTTACAGCGTCAGCTCCATGTGAGCCCTCCTTCACATGTTCCTCTGCTGATACGAAGATTAACCTTTCCTTTAGAACAGGGGTAGTCAAACCGCGACCCTCCTGATGTGCGTGCACTACAATTCCTATGAGTCCCTGTCAGCGAATGCTGGCAGGGGCTCATGGGAATTGTAGTCCACGGACATCTGGAGGGTCGCAGTTTGACTACCCCTGCTTTAGAATGAGAATGAGGGTTCTTTTTTCCTCCAATGTGTAGAGAATCATGTCCTTTGGGCAGTTTGCAGGTGTATTGGAGAGGTGTGTGGATGGTTTATAAATGGGTTTTCTTTTGCTTGCTTTAGCGGTTGTAGCAACACAAAGACCCTCCCAAATTGTGGCTATTGAATTGGTGTGCTCTGGAGAGAAGAGTGGACTCAATCTATCTTGCTTGAAAGTACAAGACTTCGGAAAGGAATGTGTGAATTATGTGAGCAACAATTCAACCAAGGCCCAAGATTGTTTTGTCCAGAGCCAGTTCCAGATTTTGGGGGGTGGGGAGGGGCTGATAAGAGAGTTCTCAGGGGGGGCCTTTCTCCCCCATTCACCGATGTGTCTCCCTTGGTCTATTGTGTGCATGAGTCAAAAGCATATGAAGAATATCTTACAGGGGGCATCGGAGATGTGCTTTTACCATCGTTAGTTTAGCAACTTCCTGTTATGTTCCAAATAATCTCCTCTTGTGCCCTGACCGACTCAATTGGAGGCTTCCTGCTCCTGTGAGCACACTTCCTGCCTGATTGCCTCCACAACAGTCAGTTAGACTGTTGGGATTACCCCTCTCCTCTCCTACCATAGTTGTTACTCTTCTTAATAAAACCGCTTTATTCTTTAACCAGCTAGTACTGTAACTGTTATATTCCAGGCATCTATGGCAGCAGGCCCTGCTAGAAGCTCTGGGCCCTGGCAGCTGCCCCACTGGACCATATACTAAGGTTGCCAAGTCTCCCAGCACCAGGCCCTGTCCTCCAGTTTTATCACTGCTGTGGCAAGCCCAAGGTCACCCAGCTGGCTGCATGTGGGGGAGCGCAGAATCGAACCTGGCATGCCAGATTAGAAGTCCGCACTCCTAACCACCACACCAAACTGGCTCTCAGTCACCAGTTGATAAAATAAAGACGGAACCTCTTTGCAATACTCTCAAGATAAGGACGGAACGTCTTTGCAATACTCTCAATAAGAGAAGGACAGAACTTCTTTGCAACCGTCTCCTTGATCAATTATTCAAGCTCAGAGAATCATTCAAGCCCAGCGTACTGCAAGTGCATTGAGGGGAGAGAGGGAGCTGGACTGGATTCAAGGAGCTTTCAAATGGAATTATGAGATTATTATTCATTTTAAGAAATATTATGGCAGGATAGGCTGCATGGCCTGAGGCTCTGGGCATTTCTCAAAGTGCCTGCTGGCAAAATGTTATACATAACCTTCAACTTGTTCCTTTGGAGAGGACTTGGACATTTCTCTGCATACTTAAAGCCATTATGGACTGTTGTCTCCCTTTATTTCTTTGTGAGGAAAAAAGCAATTCTGCTGAACGGTTCACTCCCACATCACCAAAGACTATTCTCGGGAAAGAGATTTGTGTTCCTTCTGTTTGCTGAGTTTAAATATAAAAAAGAGGTGCACAGCACCTGCAGGTTAAAGCATGAATGATGGACATTTTCTAGTGGCTATTTAATTACTCTTTTATCCTCAAAAGCAGCATTTCCTGCACCATCATTTCCCTTTGCATAAATGGGCAGGCCAGTCCGATCATGCTGGCACACAAGCAGTTGTGACATTTTCAGGGCCAAGTTCCCACCATCCTATGCTTCCCCAGAAGCTAAAGAATCGCATCAAGAAATAATGCTACTCTCATGTCAGGATCCATGCTGGCCTCTGCATCCTGCCACGGTGTTACTGTATGTGCATGTTTTGTATTTTTATGTTCTCTGTAGGAGGTGTTGGAGTAAACATTTGATGAATTTGGGATTGTTCTGAAGTGCAGCATTGTTTATAGTTTCACTTTGATCTCTGCAGTGCCAGTTTGGTGTAGTGGTTAGGAGTGTGGACTTCTAATCTGGCATGCTGGGTTCAATTTTGCATTCTCCCACATGCAGCCAGCTGGGTGACCTTGGGCTCGCCATGGCACTGATAAAACTGTTCTGACTGATATCAGGCCTTTCTCAGCCTCACCCACCTCACAGGGTGTCTGTTGTGGGGAGAGGAAAGGGAAGGAGATTGTAAGCCACTTTGAGCCTCCTTCGGTAGGGAAAAGCAGCATATAAGAACCAACTCTTCTTCTTCTTCTTCTTCTTCTTCTTCTTCTTCTTCTTCTTCTTCTTCTTCTTCTTCTTCTGCTTCTGCTTCTGCTTCTGCTTCTGCTTCTGCTTCTAGTGGCTAGTGATGAAAAGAGAGGAATATTCAGGGTTATCTGCATAACACAGTCTTTGGAGGCTCAGATGGTTGGGCTTTGCACCTGGGAGTTGTAACTGTGCCTGGGAAAGTGAGGAGGTTACCTTCCACAATGGGGCGGCATGATGTGAGCTGAAGGTGGAGCTGATGGGGAATAACCAAAAGGTTATTCCCCATCAGTTTAGTTTAGTTCGTGGGTAGCCGTGTTGGTCTGAAGTAGCACAATAAAATCAGAGTCCAGTGGCACCATTGACCAACAACGATTTATTCAAGGCGTGAGCTTTCGAGTGCAAGCACTCTTTGTCAGACTATGAATTCCTTACATGACAGTGGGAATATATAGCAAAAATTAATTCTGTTACATTAGTCAACTGTGTCATACATCCATATACAGCCAATGATAATTCTTAGCCTGTATTTGGATGTGTTACACAATTTACTAATGCAACAGAATTAATTTTTGCTATATATTCCCACGGTCATGTAGGGCGTTCCTAGTCTGAGGAAGAGTGCTTGCACTCGAAAGCTCACGCCCTGAATAAATCTCTGTCGGTCTTAAAGGGGCTACTGGACTCTGATTTTATGAGTTTAGTTTGTTTACTTTTAATAAATCACTTTTAATGAACATGCCAAGCCGGTTTATTTGAGAATGCGACTGGAAACCTGACACTGCAGTGATTTTCACTGTGCTTCTAATAATAACGCCTACGGATGGCAACAGTGGGTTTTTTGTTGTTTTGTTTTGTTTTTTACAGATCCAGAAAGCGAGGCCAACATCATCCTCATCCTCATCCTCATCCTCATCCTCATCCTCATCCTCATCCTCATCCTCATCCTCATCCTCATCCTCATCCTCATCATCCTCATCATCATCATCAAATTTATTACCTGCCACTCCCGGGAAGACGGCTCATGGCGGGTTACAACAGTAAAATACCAAAACCATCCCAATTAACTCCATTAAAATACCCATTATGAAGTTAATTTTTTAAAAAAAACACTGCACAACAAGATGACGGTAAATACTAGCCCTCCCACCATGGAAGAGCTGCCAGCCAGTGCACCAGAGTTAGTCACATTCATGCTGGAGCCAGCGTGATATCAGATTTTCCTAGGTGGGGGGGGCTGTCCACTCTTCCTCTAGCTCAGGCCTCAACCATAGACCTGGTGGAAGAGCTCCATTTTGCAGGCCCTGTGGAATGCCGAAAGCTCTCCCAGGGCCCGCAGCCCCTCCAGAAGCTCATTCCACCAGGTAGGGGCCAGGACCGAAAAGGCCCTGGCCTTTGTCAAGGTCAGGAGTACTTCTCCGGGGCCGGGATCTCTCAAGGCCCTTCCTCATTCTATTTAAAAACCGCACAGCTAGCATACTTGGAAAGAAGTGCAACAAATTAGGAAATTCTGAAATTTTCCCTAACACAAATGGTGACAGCAGGGATGTGACAACAAGCACCCACGGATTGGGGAGCTTTGCAGAAAAAAAAAATAGTTGTGATTATTTTAAACAGCGTGTATAATAAAACCAAGTCCACCATCTCCTGAGCACGTGTCCCGGTCCAGATGTTTCTACTCCTACAGCTCCCCATTTTGTTTGGGTTCCTGCCCCAAGTTGGAGCCATGCTTTGGCCTCCCTACCAGCAAGTATCAACAGTCTGTAGCTGACCCTTCAGCACTGGATGTTTGTGAATGTTCCAAGACCATCTATCATGGAAAGATGTATGTTACGGTATGCAGTGTTGGTTTGGGGCTTTGGAGACAGGAGGCTGAAGTCCAGATCGTTCCGTTATTAAGCTCACTGTATGTCCTTGAACAACTGACTGATTTTCAGACACAACTCTGTGACATGGACGGAGTGGACAACGTTGGAGTCATCCTGAACCCTCAGGTTATGGCAGGAAAGAAATGTAATGAAAACACACCAATAGTAACTAAGCATTCCAAAAGCTGGATTCTGTAAAACATTTATTTCGAACCATTGTGCCAGAAAACTATCGTAGGAAAAGATTAGCAAATCTTTGAACAGCAGGCTGTAAAAGGCCTGGAGACTCTTCAAGTGTCTCTTGTTGTTTGACAATGAGTCAACAGCGGAGCAAGGCCAAACGAGGCCGACAACTGGAGAAGAAAGAGAGTTTGGATTAGAGGCTTCCTGTATGTGAAACATCTGCACAGCAACATTGGAGGCCCAGTGATTGCAGGCTCATCTCCAGGGGCTTATAACGTAAGGTTAAACTTCATCACTTCAGTTCCTCCGAACTTCCCCCTGCTCATCTGGGGAGATCTGGTAATGGAGACGATCTAGACCCCCAAGAAGAAGACTCTTTATGTCTATTCTGTCATATAACAAACGGTGTGCCTTTGCAGGCCATAAGATTTCCTTACAAGGAACATGTTAGAACATCAGAAGCGCCCTGCTGGATCACCAGTGGTCCACCTAGTCCAGCATCCTGCCTCACATAGTGGTCAACCAGTTCCTCTGGAGGGCATAGAGGCTGAGGCCTTTCTCAGGTCATCAGAAGAGCCCTGATGGATCAAACCAGTGGTCCACCTAGTCCAGCATCCTGTCTCACACAAGGGCCAACTAGTTCCTCTGTAGAGCCAACAACAGGACAGGGAGGCCGAGGCCTTTCTAAGAACATCAGAAGAGCCCTGATGGATCAGGCTAATGGTCTGTCTAATCCAGCATCCTGCCTTACACAGTCGCCAACCAATTCATCTGGATGGCTAAGAATAGAGCCTGGAAGGCAAGGCCTAACCTGTGTCGTTGCCTCCTGGCTCTGGGATTCAGAGGTTTAGTGCTTCTGAATGTGGAGGTTCCCCTCAGTCCCCATGGCTAGTAGTCATGGATGAACTTCTCCTCCATGAATCTATCTAATCCCCTTTGAAAGCTACTTATTCTTGTGGCCATCACCACATCCTCTGGCGGTGAATTCCATATTTTAATCACATGCGTAAAGAAGTATTTCTTTTCGTCTGCCCTGAATCTACTGCCTATCAGTTCCATTGAATGCTCTCGAGATAGGGGGGCAAGAAAAAGGTACAGAGTACTCTAAAAGTGGATTATAAAAGGTTGTTCACCACCCAACGATTGTTGACTTGATAGCTGCTGAAAATACTGTGAGAGCTTGGATCATTACTTTCTGCTTTAGATTTGCATGCCACAGAGTACACTATCCAAGATAATTAGGAAGTGCATCTTTCCTGCAATCCCAGCAAGGTGGTGCAGTCAATGCTTCATCTGACTTCATAGTCAGAAGGAGATTGAATAAAGAACGAAGGAGCTGTTCGAATACTTGGGAATTACAAAAACAGGGATTGTGGCACCTTTGAGTCACCTGTGGCTGGGGAAGACTTCTTAAGAACTGGATGTGCCACATGGATGCTTTTTTAGGGACTCCAATTTACGTTAAGCTAAAGATTTTAAGTAGCGAGTAATAAGCTCTTGTCTAATAAATCGATGCGTTCATGGGCCAAAGGAACTTTAAAGCATTACCCAGAAATAAAAGACGTTAATCATTGTTGTAAATACATTTCAAACATTTAAATGGAGCTTACCAGCACTAAAAAGCTGCATTTGAATTATTGTTCTGATTGTTTTATGTGATTGCCTATGCATTCATTGTTTGATTGACTGAGTTTGTGATTTTGAGCACTGTTGAATTGATGTCTGTGAAACTTAGACATTTTTTTTAAATCCCCTAAAAAGAAAAGTGTCACAGACCTAATCACTTACTGGAGGGACAAGAAGGAGAGGGCCTATTCTAAACATACTGCCAAGAAGAGAGGTGGTGAAGAAGAAGAGATGGAAGAAGTTATCCCAGACACTGTGCAAATATTATGTGGCATGGGCCTATTCCGCACGGGCCATAACGCTGGCAGCAGCAGTGCTTCGGTTAAAATCACCAATAACGCTCGCTGCTGCCGCCACTGCGGGCGCCTCCCGGCCCAGGGCTATGAAAGGCCCGCGTTAAGTGAACGCAGGATCTTCCATAGCTTCCTGGGTAATCTAGGGCTGCGGCGGGCCAGCGCTGTGTGTAATCACCAGCGCCAGGCCTGTTGGCCCACCCAGCCCCGACCCTACGGTGGCCCTATAGGGACACCACATGCTCCTGCGGGTTCTGTGGAGCCCCAGAGCGGGCAGGGGTGACCCCCTGCCCCCACCTGGCCTTGCGGTGGGGGCCTGGGCCCCCCACTCCCCCAGGCCATCCAAACCTCCCCCCCACCGCACCAGCTTACCTTCTGGCCCTGGCGTTCAGCGCGCATTCACGCACTATGCCAAGGCAGTCCAGCATGCCCCGCCCCCGTGCATACACATTGTGTCACCGCAACGGCACAACAGCAGCGGGCAGTAGCTACTGCTGTGCATAAGAGGCCATGGACAAACACAACAAACTAATGATAATGCTTATAGAAGGCTTACACAAAGGAAATGTAGGAGTAAGACGAGAGATAAAGGTTGCAAAAAAAAAGCTCCCGGAGAGGATTGATGGCTTAAATAAAACAGTGGAATCTAACACTAAGAAGATCATAACAAAGTTCAAAAAGTTGAATCCAGTGTGACAGACTTGTAGAATTGGAAAGCAACTGCTGAAGAAAAATGTGAGGTATCGGAAATCCAAACAAGGACAAGGAGCCTTAGAATTAAGGGCACTTCAGAAGATTTTGGTAAACAAGATTTGAGGAAAGAAATATTGACCTCTTTGGAAGAATATATTTCTGATGAAGGCATTCAGATTGATAAGGCATACAGAGTCTTCTCCAGAGCTGCAGTTCAAAACAAACTTCCAAGAGGCATCTTGGTAAGCTTTGATAGAGAACTGGTTTGGAACACAATTCTGCAGACAAACTGTACAGATCCACTAAAAATTGCAGGCCAGGATGTGAAGATATTACAATATTTACCTAATGACACTACATAAAAGAGCTCAGTTCCACTTCTCATGCCAAATCCTCATGCAAAAAGAGATCAGGTAGTTTCGGAAGATTCTCTTTGCTTTGAAAGCAATTTTACCTACTGGAAGAAGGATTGCCAAAACACTCAAGGAAGTACAAGATCTAGCTGATCAACTCTCCCAGGAGCCTGGTCAACTGGCTCCTCAAGACCAGCAACAACCTTTACCCCAACTTGATCAGGGTGCTTCCAGCTCAGGGTAAGACCATGGAGAAACTAAAGGTACTCTCTGTAAATGTTAAGGGGTTGAATGCCTCTGCTAAGAGAACAAACATTTTTAACCAGCTTAAAAATCATGGTCTGACATCATTTGTATACAAGAAACTCATGTTAAACAAAAACATGTGAAAGTTTTAGATACCACAAGGTTAGGATAAGTTTTTGAAGCTTCAGCTACAGTTAAAAACAGGGGTGTGGAAACTTATTTGGTTAATCCAAAGATCAAAGCTGATACCTTGTTGCAAGATAATGAAGGCCACTATCTGACATTTAAGATTCAGCAACCAGATGGTAAAAAAATCTGATTTTAGTAAATATTTATGCTCTGAACAACTTTAAGGACAAATTTTAGGATGAAGTTTTTTCTAAAACACTTAGATGTTTTGGAGATAGAAATTGTTTTAATAGGTGACTTTAATTCTGTTCAAAACCTGTCTTTGGATAAGTTGCACAAAATACATGGTGCTATGTCACCTAAATTTGCACTAAATAACTTTCAGCACTATTATTGGTTGAAGCATGAAGAGAATTAAATCCAAAGGTACACACTCACTATTCTCATCAACACGCTTTATATTCCAGGACTGATCAATGTTGGCGCTCTAATTCATTGCTCCTGAGAGTGATAAAAGCAGATATATTGCCAAATACATGTGCTGACCATACTCCATTGGCAATAGAGCTAAATTATCTAAGAATTGGATTAAGAAGATGGAGAAAGAATGATTATTTTTGGAGGACAAACAAAGACTACAGAAATGTGAAACAGATCTGCAAGAATTTTTCCAGATTAATCAAACCCCTGACGGATGTAGAAAGTTGGATTATTGTAGAAAGTTGGATTACAATATGGGATGCAAGCAAGGCATACAAGGTATTTTAATTCTACAAAACACCTTGCTCAAAAGGAAAAAACTCGAGAACTGAAAATAATTTGGGAATCATTGTGTCAATTGAAGGGAAAACATTAGACCAGACAAACAAAGCAAACTTGAAAACAAATTAAGCTTTTAAGACTTAAAAATATATATAAAAATGGAAGAGATGAGGAAAACTGGATTTTTTAAAAAACAAAAGGACTTTGAACATGCAGACAAGCTGGGCAGATGGTTGGCGTACAAAGTACTAAAACATATACAGAAAAATCCATTGCCTGATTAAAATATAAAGGAATGGAATATTTTTCATAAAAGGATCTCCAAGAGTGTTTTACTTTTTTTTTTAAAGCCTATACCAAATAGATGATAATCAAGATAATCTGGAAAAAGGATTATGAAGAATATCCCTATTATGAAATTTTCTCAAGAACACTGTAGAATTTTAGAGCAAAAGGTAACAACTCAAGAAATTAATGATAAAATATTTGCTATGAAATCAAAAAAGTTCCCTGGTCCACATGGTTTATCATCTGTATATTATGAAAAAATGATACATGTTGTTGTACCAGTGTTGCATCAGTTATTTAATAATATAATGGGACTCTCAGTTCGATCACTTCCAGAATCATGGGAACAGGCTTTTTATACACAAAGATAGTATAGATACATCTTCTCTATAATCTTATAGGCCTATTTCACTATTCAATGTGGATTATAAGATCTTTGCTCAAATTTTAGCAGAAAGGCTCAAAAAATGTATAGGTGATGTTGTTCATGTTGATCAATCAGGTTTTATGCCAAAAAGGTACATGAAAAACAATACCCACTTTGTGTTGAATACCATCAAACATGTACATAGAACACAATAATGTGTGGCTTTTGTGTTTTTAGATGCCAAAAAAGCTTTTGATAATGTCTTATGGACTTTTTTTACAAGCAACATTACAAATTATGGGGTGCAGTGAAAAGTTTTTGAATTCAATTCGGCAAATTTATTCTAGACAAGAGGCTAGAATATATATATATATATATATATATATATATATATATATATATATATATATATATATATATATATATATATATATATGAAAAACATCACCAACGCCAAAGCTGCCGCACAGAGCACCAGGTCCATCCAAGGCCATGAAAGATCAGAAACTCCAGCGATACCTCCCCAATTCTCCTCCTCAGATTTCTCTACCCATGATTTTGAAGTGTCAAATTCCAGTCCTGTTTCCAAAGTTGACCGTTGACTTAGGTAGGGCTGACATGTCCTTCCCACCCACTGGCAGGAGGTGGGGACTAGAGTTGGCAGATCCAGGCTAGGAAGCTCCTGCTGATTTGGGAATGGAATCTGGAAAGGACAGAGACCTTCATGGGGTACCATGCCACAGAATCCACCTTTCATGACATCTGCAGTCTGGAGATGTGCGGTAATTTCGGGACCTCCCTTGTTTTATTTGTTATTTCTGATGTTTTACAGGATTGGAGCCAACCAGCTTTTCCACTCAATCTCACTTAATTTCCATCTTTGTTCCTGCTCCCATCAAACATTTTCCTCCCGTCCATGCAGGTTCCATAATCACCAGTGTAGTCTCCTTGGTAAAAAAAAAAAAAATAGTTGGAGCTAATCAGCACTGGACTATCCTAAAGTTTGCCTAATTCTGCACTCATTGGATAAAAGCACGTTCAATGTATTCCAGAAAGCACAGTGAAAGTGCATTATCTAATGCGTATGGAATGAGCCTTTGTAGTATTTCTAGTATCGACCTAGTAAATTTTTATCCTTCTCTCTCCCGTCCAGAATACAAAGAACAATTCTTCTTGGGGGGAAAGATATGCACTTCGGAGCGTGAATTCTATGACATTACTGATGGAAGAGTTTTAATAATTAGAGAGGTCGCAGCACCAGGATGCTTAAAGCATAACATAGACTTTTATTCATCAAACAACTATGTATAGAAAGAAAGAGAGAGAGACCTAATGCCCTGTCACCAGAGGGTGCCTCTGCACCAATGCCAGAGCCTGTTCTGCCAGATCCCTCGGAGGAGGAACATGAGGAATGGGGGGAAAGCAGCAGGATGCTGGTTAAAGAGGCAAGCCCCGATACGGACACACAACCAGGTCCCAGCCAGGCAGTCATCATGCCTTCGGCGCCAGCAGCACCTCAGCCTGCAGCAACACCCCTTCGCAGTCCAGACTCATCTCCAGAGCGCAGGAGGGAATGCAGACGAGTGGCGTTGACAGCACACCGTCAAAGTGCTCAGCTTAGAGCAAGGGAGGAAGCTAGATGGGGCCCAGGTGGGGCTGATTCAATGGACGGAGACTGAGTACCAGGTGCAACCACTTAGCCTGTCAGCTCAGCCTGCATTTAAGCACAGCAAAAGTGCTTCTCAGCGTGGATGCAACTTTTGCACAAGCTTGCCTGTTACCTTGACCCGGCTCTGGTTTACCTACACCTAAGCGAAGCTCTGCTTGACTGATTCCCAGCCTGACGACCCTGGATATGACGACTGACTACGAATAGGTATTGTGGACTTGATTTATTCCTGAACAACTCTCCGGTATCGACCTCGGTGTGATTAACGACTCCCCCTTCGGTTCTCCTTTGAACGGTGGTTGTCAAGGCTTTGGATAAGACCCGGTAAATACTCTCAGGTATGCACTCTGAACTTGGGTGACTCAGCAAGCGTGCATTCCTCTGGACTCATCCTGCATGTGCCCGGCTAGGGCAGCACACCTAACCATCTAGCTAGCTAGCTGTTGTCTGCAGTCATTCTTCTGTTCAACTGCAGTTGAGGCAAGCAGGAAGGAAGTGTGCTCAAAAAGCAGGAAGTCTTCTGAGGAGGAGCCAATAATTGGGGGAACTAATTTGAAAATCATCAGGAAGTTCTTAAGCAATGTTAAATATACATCTCCTCAAATGCCCCCTGCAGGTCACTCTTCATATTGCGCTCAATTATAACACAGTAACTCTTGAATATTCCAACACCCGCTGAGGTCTCCCCCCCCATAAATCCTACCCTCTCCATGTTCTCCCTCCCAAATCACCAGGGATTTCCCAACCCAGAATTGGCATGCCAAGTATGCATCGCAGGTTTGATTTCTACATTCTGCTTTTGTTGTCATCTGACCTGAGCCTGCTTGTAGAGAGGTTGTGGTCAATAAATCAAATTATAAATAAATAGAAAGAGTTAAATTGTCAATTTTTCTTCCAGGTAATGGGTTAAGATGGATGAATATTGTTGCATGCCCAGTTGTTGGCTGGTTCTGTTTATCAAGGACAGTTTTTTTTTTCCTACGGCATTCGGCCCGGCGGCTGACATTTTTCAATCTACAAGAAATAGGCGAAGCCTTCACAGAATCACAGAACCATAGAGTTGGAAGGGGCCATACAGGCCATCTAGTCCAACCCCCTGCTCAATGCAGGATCAGCCCAAAGCATCCTTTCTCCCACTCCCTGATAATTCCTTGCTCCCCTCATCCACTCAGCATTCCCCAGGAGAGTATCACACCCTGAATCCTTGCTGAAAGTCAACACAAGAAGACAGGATCCGATTGCAAGATGCTTCAGCAAAGGTTTATTATCTTGAATGTCCTCAACCAGAGCAAACTAGGAAGTGACAAATTAATCGAAAACAGTAGGGATGTAAATCAAGCTTGACTTCACACAATGCAGCCAAGAGAGGTTGGGTAAACTGTTAAGACAGTGCAAGATTTCTTTTTTAAGGAAAGATTTATATAGAAGGCTCAACAAGCTCAGTCAAAACGAGAAGACAGCATGCATCGTATCATCTTCGTCTCATAAATGCCACCAGAACAAACAGATCTCCCTGGTGTTCCAGTTAGGTGACAATATTCCCACCCAGTTTGGGTGGCCAGAGGCATTTCCAGTAGGGGATAAACTTGGGAAGAGTCAGAACAGAATTTGAGTTCAAGGACACCTTTATGACCAACAAAATCCTAGGATACTTTCTGCACCGGGCTTTTTATTCTCTGTTGGCCCCAGGGAGGCACACCTAGCCTCCACCAGGGCCAGGGCCTTTTTGGTCCTGGCCCCAACCTGGTGGAACAAGCTCCCAGATGAGCTGCGGGCCCTGTGGGAGCTTCTGGCATGCCGCAGGGCCTGAAAATCGGAGCTCTTCCACCAGGTCTATGGTTGAGGCTGGGTGGCCAGGGAGATCTGGACCCCTCCCATAGAAGTGGCAGTGGTGAATTTCATCTGTGCCCTCCTCCTTCCTTCCCCCCCTCAAATAGTGGGATTTGTTAGCAATGGGTGAGTTTTGCCGCTGTATATTAAGGGTTTTTATTTATGTAAATTGTTTTTATGTTTTTATGTCCGTTTTAATGGGATTTTAGTGGGGTTCATTGGACGAGTGTAACCCGCCATGAGCCTTCGGGGAGCGGCGGGCTAGAAATTAAAAAAATATATGATAATAATTTAAAAATCAAGGTATCCCTGATTCTAAGCTTCAGAGTAATTTGAGTAAATAGAGTAAATACAGCTTCAGAGTAATTTGCAGCTTGATGATATGTATGTGTCCACAAATTCTATCAAGCCACTAGGTGAAAATGCATCTGGTTTTAAAGAACTTTTTTTTTTTTACTACTTACTAGATATTGAAGTTGTGCTGATTTTTTCATATATTTAAATTTGTCTTACTTGTTTTGCAGTCCAACAACTCCAGAGCAACCGTGCCAAAAATCCCCGATTATACAAGACAGCAAGCATAGAATCTGATTGAAATTATCTGCAAACATTTTTTTTTTTTGGCTTGACAAGTGCGGTAAATTGATAGACATCAAACTCAGGCACTTTAGATTATCAATAATTTGCTTTGAAGAGTGTCCATGAGCAGCAGTCCAGACCAAGGATGTCACCCGAGCAGACGCTAGTTACCGTCTCCCTCCGTTTTGATCGGTGAGATCTGTTAGTTTGGCCCATCATCTAAGCTCATTCTTTGAATTCTCAGAGAAAAGAGGGCTACTCCCCTACTCCTGCTAATGCAGCCAGAACATTCATCCTTAGGAACATTTCATGACCTATCGAAGAAGTGAATACATTCCACTGCATAATTTGAAAGCTATTATTAGGGATCTGTTAGATGTTCATAAAGAACTACTAAATGTTTTTATTGCTTTAAGGCCCTGAACCTCACAGAAAACAGCCCAGCATCTCTGTGAGTTTAACAATCTTAACATTTTTGCTCCATTTTAATTCTCCCTTTCCCTCCGTAAATGTGGTTCTGGTCTCCTCCATTCTATGCTCCTCCATTCTATACTCACGCCCCTGAGAGGTAGGTTGAAAGCCAGCATAGTGATTAAGAGAAGCAGACTGTAATTTGGACGACAGGGTTTGATTCCCCACACCTCCAGATGAAGCCAGATGGGTGACTCTAAGCATATCACCGTTCTGTGAAAACTCACTCAGTCTCACCTGGCGAAAATTGTGGGCATGAACCGAATCAAAATCGTCATGAATGTTCCCCTGTTCCCTGCGAACCAAAGTTTCCGAGAGGTCTCCTGTCATGAACTTCCATGAACTTTTAATGCAGCCCAGGGCTTTCTTGTGCAGTGCCCACTGATTCGGTTCATGGTGTGGTTTGTGGCTCAGCTAAGAGGAATTAACCGAGACCTTGCTATGGGACATTTGGGTAATATAGCAGGGTTCTGTGTAGTCATAGAAGAAAGAATGGACATAATAATGGTTTCTAAAAGAATACATGGAATAGTGGAGGTAGAGAAAGAAGCACTTTTCTCCTTTCCTCATAATACAAGAACTCCTGGGTAATCATTGGAACCGAGGACATAGCGGCATTTCCGCACATTGGTAAAATGAGCGTCGCACCCGCGGAATGGCAAAGTGCATTATATCTCCCCCTGCCCCCCGGCCTTCCTCACCTTTTTGCTCTCTTGCCTTTGTCTGCCTTTTTTTTGCGCTTCTTACCCTTATCGCCTGCTGCTGGAAGAGAGCAGTGCACCTTATACGCATTGTGCTTCCACCTGTCAATTAATTCAAGAAATCAGTCTCCTTTCTCCAACAGTTTAAAGTCCCACGATGCCCGCTAACTTAAAAAAAAAAATCATACCTCTCCGTTGCAATGCTTATGCATAGAATCATATATGCGTAGTGCTTTTGAAGGCCACCTCTTATGGGATCACGAGTAGGCTTGTGCACCAAGGGTCCGATTTGGCCACTTTGGCGCCAATGGAAGTAAACGGTGCCATAGACTATAATGGGAATGTCAACATTCTTGTCTTTCCTGGGGCCTGGGGTTTTTAGGTACATCCTCCAAACTTTCATGGTAGCTCTGGGAGGCTCTCCCCGGACTCCCCTCCAAATTTCAAAATGATTGGTCCAAGGGGTCCACGTCTAGGGGCTCTCGAAGGGAGTGCCCCCATCCCTCCATTATATCCAATGGAGATGGTTTAGAAATAGGCTGACCGTATTTCCTTGATACAAAAAGGGAACATTGGTATGCCGAAAATGGGACAGGAGTTAAGTGTTCTGTATTCATGAAGGTAAGATGGTTAAAAAAAAGGTCTCATAAATATATTGAGCTTACCATTATTCTTCAGTGGCAGAACCCATGAAAAAATTTAGGTAGACGTGGGCCAGAATAACTCAGCTAGGGGGAAAGGGTTTTTAACCATGTCTAATTACGGGAAACTTTTCTTAAAGTATCCCCAGGGTCCATTGCATGCCTGCAAATAAATCAACATTTTAAAGTCTCTCTCATTTTAAAACCCCCCTCTCCTTCTCCTTCTCCTTCTCCTTCTCCTTCTCCTTCTCCTTCTCCTTCTCCTTCTCCTTCTCCTTCTCCTTCTCCTTCTCCTTCTCCTTCTCCTTCTCCTTCTCCTTCTCCTCCTCCTCCTCCCTCTCCTTCTCCTTCTCCTTCTCCTTCTTCTCCTTCTCCCTCTCCCTCTCCCTCTCCCTCTCCCTCTCCCTCTCCCTCTCCCTCTCCCTCTCCCTCTCCCTCTCCCTCTCCCTCTCCTTCTCCTTCTCCTTCTCCTTCTCCTTCTCCCTCTCCCTCTCTCCCCCCCCCCCAGGCCAAAAGGGGCTCCTGTGACTGCAAATTTACAAACTGCTCATGCTCCATGACCTTTTGCATCATAGGCCCAAATTCCAACCATTTAACAGAAATCAAATCTAAATGAAAATGACACAGGTTACATTAGCAAAAGCAAAAACTAAGGCCACAGCAAGTATATACCCTTTATGAAAAAGGGGACAAAATACATGTTTTTATTAAAATGAGGGGATGACTAAGAAATGTGAAGGGTACTATTCCCTTCTAAAGGCTACCTGTAGTCAGCCTATTGAGAACAGATTGAAGGAAGTACTTCACACAAAGAGTAATTCACATGTAGAATTCCCTGGCACAGGAAGTGGTGGCAGCTATAAGTATAGGCAGCTTCAAGAGTGAATTGAACAAACATATGGAGCAGTGGCCTATAAGTGGCTATAAGCCAAAAGGTGTAAATGGAATACACTATATGAGGGGGGAGGGGTTGGGGGCCACAATGAGAGGGCTTTTGGAGTTCTGGTCCCGGTGTTGGACCTCCTGATGGCACCTGGGTACTGGCCACTGTGTAAAGCAGAGGGTTGGACTGGATGGGCCATTGACCTGATCCAACATGGCTTCTTTTATGTTCTTATGTCTAGGGCAGTGATACTCTGTATTCTTGGTGCTTGGGGGGCCACAGTGGAAGGGCTTGTGGAGTTCAGGTCCGGCTGATGGACCTCCTGATGGCACTTGGCTTTTGGCCACTGTGTGAAGCAGAGTGTTGGGCTGGATGAGCCATTGGCTTGATCCAACATGGCTTCTCTTATGTTCTTACGACAGTAGGCATTATCCCTTGCTGTGGGCTCTGCACTCCATAGACCCTATCCTGCTCAGGCTCCACCCCTAAACCTCCCCACCCAGAGTTGGCAACCCTATAGCATGGTATACCCTTTTTATAACACCAGTGTGTAATGTACAACTTAATGATGATTATTTGACAGTTTCATCTCATTGTACCAAGCCCTTGGATGTCCCAGTTGTTTAAGACAGTCACAGTCGTTTCTGCTGGGGGGGGGAGGGGACTGAAGATTCTGTTTCATACCAATGATGTTTATACTGGTGAAACATTGAAATTGTGGGTCTTGTGGTTATCACTGCCGTGTTCCTGCTTGTATCTGTGTAGGAACAGTTCCATCATGCCTTTTAGCCTTGGCTACTCATTAAATATTTGTAATTAAAGCTGTGCAGACTGAAGCCCCTGGTGTACTTATAATCAGCAAAACAAGAACTGTATACTTCCCCTTCAAGGTATCTCAATTTCTAATGGGAGAGAACTCTTCTTGCTTCCATTCACAAGTGTTGGAATACACACGCTCTGTAGTGTACATGATCCAAAAGATTATCTTATCAGGGGAGATGTGTATTGAGCATAGGTAGAATAGGAATTTCCTGTTATTTTAAAAATAATCTCCAGCGTCCTGATTGGCTTAGTTGGAGACTTCCTGCTTCTTTGAGCACACTTCCTCCCTGCTTGCCTCCAGAACAGGGTGAATGCATGCAGAACAAAAGGCAGACAGACAATATTATCTCCTTTCATCATTTCAGGATTCTTAGCCTACTGCTGGGTTCAGAATAGCTGACGACTTCCTTTATTCCTGAGTCTCAGGTGACCCAGCATGACCACTATGGCTACACAGACTCCTTTCCTTATTTAATTTTTTTCAAGTGGATAACTGGGGAATGGTTCAAGTCAAGGAATGGGAGTTGCAAGGAATTGGGTTGCCAATTCTGGGTTGGGAAATACCTGCAGATTTTGGGGGTGGAGCCTGAGGACAGCAGAGTGTGGGGAAGGAAGGACGTTCAGCAGTAAGTTCCGCCCTCCAAAGCAGCCATTTTCTCTTCATTCATTCATTCATTCATTCATTCATTCATTCATTCATTCATTCATATTTTAATTTATACCCCGCCCCTCCTGAAATAATCAGCCCAGGGCGGCTTACATCAAGATAAAAGACTAAAATACAACAATTGCCATAAACCCCAGTAAACTACTAAAACAATCTAAAATTTCCATCACATGGCGGAGCCCCATTTCTCCCCTACACCAGTCAGTGGATCACCTATCCTAACTGCATCTGTCCTCTAGTACAACCCAATAGATTACAAAAAATTTTTTTTAGGGACTCTTCCTCACTAGCCTCAACCAAAAGCCTGGTGTCAAGTGCAGCAAGAACTCACAACAAGCTTCTATGAAAAGAAAGTGTTTATTGAGAAGTTACTTCAGACACCTAAACTGGAAAAGTCAATTCTGCCAAACGTTACATTAGCCATCCCTTATCAAGGCAATTCTCCCGCCCAAAACTTGAAGGTTCCCAAGGGAGGGGGGAGAGGAGCACCAGGTGCAATAACCAGGGAGTGTTACTTCTCGCACGTCCTTGGGCACCCTGGCGCCTACTGACAAGATAACTACTTTTGTTACACAGAGCAGGCCTTTCGGCCAGTTCAAAAGACAAATAGTTCACAGCAAATCATGATAGCAGGGTACAGCAGACAGGTTTCGATTTCAGGCAGGCAGCTAAAAACACAGAGGGTCGAAGTTACCAAAGACCCAAAAGCGAAAGGTAAAATATAGGCTAAGCAAACATGGAGAAACCCAGGCCAATCTAATAATTCATGGCAGCAAGCAGGCACTGATCCTGACACCTGGCAAAAAAGATCCATCTTACAGGTCCTGCAGAATATTGATAGCTCCATCAGGTTCTTATATGTCGCTTTTCTCTACCTGAAGGAGTCTCAAAGCGGCTTCCAACTGCCTTCCCTGTGGGGGATGTGAGGCTGAGAGAGCCCTGATATTCCTGCTCAGTCAGAGCAGTTTTCCCAGTGCTGTGGCGAGCCCAAGGTACACAACTCTGCAGGTCCCTCTTGTAGATACACATCTCTGCAGGTCCCTCTTGTAGAGGCCATGCTCTCAGCCTCCCACACACCTGATGCCAGATAGGCCAGCCATTTGTGGTGAGGAAAGGGCTCTTTAGGTTAGGCATCTTTCTGTCCTTGGACTGCAGCCTGAATGGGAACTGGAGCGACTGCAATAAATGTAATTAAATACATGTAATAAATACATATAAGCTTCTTTATTTATTTATTTGCAATATACTGCTTGGGAAATGTATTGACTGCACTCAGTATTATGACTGGGCAAAGCATCAATGCCTTATTGGTGAAAAGCAGGGTAAGAAATGTCCTACAGGCATAGAAAGTGATGGTGGAGACAAGATGGACTTAACCCAAAGCCAAAACGCCTGCGTTCCTTCCTTGTGTCTACAAACGCTTGCACAAAGTGGAAAGGCCCTCTTGGGATGGCGCTACACCCAACTGTTTTTACAAGGGTTGTCAGGAAGGACCTGGCGACCAGTGAGAGGCTAGGGATGAGGGTGGCCACTGCCAAAAGGATGACATCACTTCTAGGGGAAATCCAGATGCAATACCTTCTAGGAATTGTCAAAAACTTTATGGTGAAAAACAGCAAAAGTTTATGACAATTCCTAGAGAGGACTGATATCAGTTCCAGATCTGGACGTGAAGTCATGCTGTTGGTGCAATAGCTTTTTAAGGAAATTCTTCTGTTACAGGAGAAACGGGAGCCAAGGTCTCTCTCCCTACCCTCTCCCGGTGGGGCCCAGTATGTACCAGTATGTGGTTTGAGCCCTTAAACCGCTGGCCTTTCCACTTCTCCTCTTTCCCATGTCCCTCATTCTGGTTCTAAGCTTGGCCTGCTCAATCTACTTTGACTAGAAGCCAAGTGGTGTCATGTTTTATATCCGGAACATCAAGCAAGGGTCAGTTGGCTGCCGTCTGCCTGACCTCTGCCAGTTCCATTTTTGTGGTTTGGTGAAGCAGATGGACACAATGCAGATGTTCTGACCTCTCTGGTTGAGTGCAGCATCTCTAGAAGAAGCCAGTCATCATCCCTCCATCCCACCCCTGGCTGTCTCAGATGCAGACACAAAAAAATCTTCCGGTGTCTAAAAACGGAGTGTGTGGATGACGGGCAGACAAACTCCACATGGAATGGTGCTGATATAACCTGGCATAGAACAGCTGTGGTGAGTTTCATTCACAACCAATTTATTAACTGGAAAGATGGAAGGAAATGCGATTTGGCCTTTCTCCTCAGGGCTTGCTGAGCAAGCTATTGCTTCAGGGTCGACTTCGACTCCAGAGACCTTCCTGGTAGACATCAACCTCCTTGCAGCAAATTTCTCCTTGCCCCTAAGCCGTGTAATTTAGTCAGAAGTATGAACTGGGACCATCTTATTTCCCTAACTCAGGCACTTTACTAAGCTGCAAGAGGGCTTGGTGGTGGTGCATCAGCTTCGCATGCAGAAGGTCCCAGGTTCAATCTCCAACATCTCCAGTTAAGAGGACCAAGTAGTAGGTGATGAAAAAGAACTCTGCCCGAGTCCCTGGAGAACTGCTGCCAGTCTGAATGGACAATCTTGAGCTCGGTGGATGGTCTGATTCAGTATAGAGCAGCTTCATTCAGAAAGCCATTTTGGTTTAGTGATAGAGCCTCTGCTTAGCATGCTGAAGGTTCCAGGTTCAATCCCTGGTATCTCTAGTTTAAAAGGCCCAGGTAGGAGGTGATGGGAACGACATCTACCAGAGACCCTGGAGAGCTATTATTTTTCTTTCTTTGAAAAATAAAAAAGAAAGAAAATGCTAGAAAACCTGACCTTATATAGATCTTAGGTATAATATACCTCTGGTGGCTTAGTCAGTAAGGCATTTTCCTGAGAGTCACAGCTTTGTAGGTTCAAGCCTTGCTAGGGGATGTCTTATTCTCCCCTCCCCCACATAGGAGTGTTGTTCTTGTTGTTTTTTGCTTTTGAAAAGTAAATGGACCATTTTTAAAGCATGAGCTTTTCAAAAGCAAAAATAATAATTACAATTTAAAAATGGTTGCTATTTTTAAAACATGATTTTTTCAAAAGTAAAAGTGTATGTGTAGGGGGAAGGGGAATTAAGAAGACCCCCCCCCAACAAATCTTGAGCCCACAAAGCTGTGATCCCCAGGTAAGTGTCTTACCGACTGAGCCATCACAGAAGAAATACATCCCAGCAATCCACTTTGCAACTGGATTTTACTGTGTGAAATGGCCAAATCTAGTTGCGAACAGTTGCTGAAACGGCATTCTTTAGCATTATTAATCTGACCAGATGAAGGTATTGTTTTTTACAGGAGCTTTAACTGAGAAAGTAATCACACACAATTACAAGACGGTCGGGGCTTAACCTACTGTAACTCCTTCAATTTTTGTACTTCACAGTAACTTACGAATGAGCTGAGGAAGACTTGCGAAACTGGATCATATCCGATCTTTGACATTAGTGAGAAGATATTTTTCATCTTACTCCGCTTTATGATGTGAAGGCATATCGTGTCTTCCAGATTAAACGAAAGACTGAAATACATTTAAGTCAGCTTATTGGAACGCCTATGCGATTGTTGAGCCACATGATTTTCTTCTTTGATGACTTGACTGAGAAGGCAGCAATAATGTTACGATTTGCCATAAAGACGTGACAGCTCAAACTGCAGATCTAATATTTGTCCGACCTCGATCTTCTTAAACTGCTTATAATGGTTGTATATATTTACATATAATGATGATTGTAAGAGCCTCTTGTGGCGCAGAGTGGTAAGGCAGCCGTCTGAAAGCTTTGCCCATGAGGCTGGGAGTTCAATCCCAGCAGCCGGCTCAAGGTTGACTCAGCCTTCCATCCTTCCGAGGTCGGTAAAATGAGTACCCAGCTTGCTGGGGGGTAAATGGTAATGACTGGGGAAGGCACTGGCAAACCACCCCGTATTGAGTCTGCCATGAAAACGCTGGAGGGCGTCACCCCAAGGGTCAGACATGACTCGGTGCTTGCACAGGGGATACCTTTACCTTTAATGATGATTGTGAGTGGGTGGACAGAACCGAGGTCTTCCCTCTGTCGCAATAACTACTCAGTAAATGGAGTGACGAGCCAAGAAACTTTGACATATGGCAAAGGCAGCCATGGTCATTTGCTGTGGAACAAGAGTCCTGGGACACCGTCAACACTGAAATAGCCCTGGTAATCTGTAAAATGCTACAGGGAGTCTTTTCCGTTTCATTCAAACCAAATTTTACCTCAGGCCTGTTCTTTCAGTCCTTCATCCGTTATTTGATGAAGGCCACTGCTTTTCTTATCGTTTCCCCACCCTTCGTGAGATGTCACGATTGGCTTGGTGTTCCTAAAGAAAAGAAGAGGCCGACCACACCTTCCCCTCCTCTCTCTTCCAGGTCTCTCAGCACTTAGAGAACAGATGGGAGTTAGCCAAAGGACAAAAGACCGACGCTCGGAAGCCATGCCAGGTTGGATAAGGAGCACTGCTCTTTCTTGCACACCAGAGTGTTCTTTGAGCCAAGGCACGTCAGACTCAAGAACACAAGAACTCTGCTGGGACAGACCAAAGATCTGTCTAGCCCCGTTTCTTGCTTCTCCCCAATTGCCCCTGGAAAGGCCACAAGATGGGTGCAGATGCTGAAGACCTCCTCTGTTGTTGCCCCACAGCCAGGGGCAGTATTCAGGGTACACTGCCTCCGAACAAGGAGGTTCCTGTTTGGCCGTCATCATTGGCCTAATGACACTGAGAGTGGGAGCTTTTGCACTGAATTTCATGAGGTGGGCTCCATATTAGACATTCTTATATCAACACATATCAGTTCTAGATTTTTTTTTTACTGCCAAGTGCATTTAAACGGATTTGACCACTGAGGAGGCCCCCCAGGGATTGAAACATGTCTGTTTTTTGGTCCTTGTGTGTTCCAGGTGTTTATGTTGATTCTGCACTTGCTGTACCATACAACAGATGCAATTGAAATTTTCTCAGTGTTTTTAGCTCTCTCTCTCTCTCTCTCTCACACACACACACACACACACACACACACAAGCCTACAGTATAGTACAGAACATTTTTAAAAGTCTTGTTGGGGCTCGAGAGTCACAGTTTTGTGAGACAGTGATGTCTCCATCAGCTCCTGGAAGGTTAAACAGCACAAGACAATGTTCCTTCGAACACTCCTGCAGGCTCCATTTAATTGTTTCCATATAAAAACAACAGCTAAGTGGTTTCAAGAAACAGAAGAATTCCATAATGTTTCTATAGGCAACAAAGGGTGTTTTGAGCCGCAACTGACTACTCCAACATTCTTCAGACAAATTTTGGAGTGTTCTGTGCCCTAACGTTATGTACTTAATGGAGATTTAATCTGTCTGTCTGTCTGTCTGTCTGTCTGTCTGTCTGTCTGTCTGTCTGTCTGTCTGTCTATCTATCTATCTATCTATCTATCTATCTATCTATCTATCTATCTATCATGCTCGGCATGGTCAGCGGCAAAAGGAAACGTGGTCGTCAAAGGATCTGCTGGCTCGACACGATCAAAGCTGACACAGGGATGACCATGAACCAACTAAAAGAAGCTGTCAGAGAAAGGGGCGCATGGCAAAGACTTTCCTATAGAATCGCTGAGGGTCAGACACGACTGAACGGATATCATCATCATCATCATCATCATCATCATCATCATCATCATCATCATCATCATCATCATCATCAAAGATCAGGATCCAGTGGGCAGTAGACTGGGAATTTCCGCACATAAGACTATATAGCGTTATGCCAGCTGAATGGTGTAGCGCTAAACATTATGGTGCCTCCAAGCCCCTCCTCACCTTTTTGCTGTCTCACTTTCATCTGCTGCCTTTTTGCGCTTCTCATCCCCCACAGGCAGCTGGAAATGGCAGACAAGAGCAATACGCTTTATATATATTGTTTATTAGAAGGATTTTAGTTAAAAAAATTATAATCAGACTTTATTAAGTACAGCATGTCAGTGTAAACAAGCAGCACAAAACACTAAAGCCAGCTTTCTACCTGAAGCTTAGAAATCCAGATCAGGTGGTACCACCTTACATTGCTGCACATGAAGGCCACTATTCAAATGTCCAAATTATGTTCCAGCAGCAAAAACATAGAAGTGAGTGGGATTCCTTGTATGCTCCCACCCTGGGGACCCATGTCCAGAGTACAGTTGGACAGCAGAATCTGGTGAAATGGCTGGGTTTTAGTGGGCTGCCCTAAGTACACCACTGAGATCCACCAAGATCCCTCCTCTACCCAAACTCGACCCATAGATCTCCAGGAATTTCCCAATCTGGAGATGGCAAATTGGCAACCCTAGCTGAAAGTCTTTGCCAGTTGACCTGAACAGGCAAGCTGTTCCTCAGGATACCATGAAGGCCTTTAAGAGTGGTTTGAATGAAGCCCCAAAGCAAACTGGTAGCTGATAAAAGTGGCATCATGTACACATGGCAGGATCACCTCATCAACAAGCCAGCGGCTGTGTTTGGCCACCGGCTGAGTTTCCAGGGCAGCTCCTCAAAGAAGGCCCTGATGACAACCCTAATATTCCTGGCTGACCACCAGGATCTCCTTAGAGAGCCCTTCAAAGTTTCCTCAGAACATTCTGGAAATGGCCAAGCGCCATGAAGTTTCAAGTGTGGATCATTTGAAGGGTCCTGTAACTCTCGACGAACAGGTAAGCTACCCTCACCCAAGGACTGAAAATGTATTCTGAGCATAAGGGCTTTTAACTCCAGCCTTCTCAAGAAATTGCTTGGCAAGATGGCCACAACTGTGAGGCAGCAAAAATGACAGCTTGGGCTGCCTGGCAAGGAGGCATTATCCTAGCTGGCAGTCTACGCTGTCATTTGGGAGAGTAACCATCATGGATTTAAACATGTAGCTCTCTGCTGTTGGCTAACCTTAAAGCATAGTTGTGGGTCTTTTCATCACAGTGACTGATTGCACTAGAGTGGCTGTGGAATCCTATATGCTTTAATTGTAAACTTTGGAAGCCTTGGCATTTGTTCTTCAAATGCATGTTTGCTTAATTGAGAATGAACATTTGCTTTGCTGAAGAACAAAAGGAAAAGAACATATGTAGTTGGGTTATTGCGGGGGGGAAAGTGTATACCCTGAAAAATTGAAGTTTCAGATTTTTGTGCTGTGTATCTTACAGGGCAACAAAACATTTGTTTGAGGAAGGAGGAGAAAAAAAGATGGAAACACCCAAGTTCTTCATTATTCTGCGATTTAGGGTGCATGAAGGATGAGGATTCATAGTGTATAACCTTCCTTAGTTACAAAGGGACGAGTATAACAGAAATGCTGGTCAGATATGCGAACACCATGCAACACATTTCACTCACGTTTATCGAAGTTTCATAGTTCGTTCAAAACTGTGGCAAGCTGTCATATTCCTGGAAACTTGGTTGCTCTCCCAACTCCTTAAATAAATTTTATAGGATATCAAATAAGCTGCATTTCCCTCCCTCCCTCCCTCTCTCTCTTTTTTGATGTGGAACACATCTTCTGGTGCAGCCCCTGAGACGAAAATGGGTAGAAATGTGACATCCCCCAAGGGAGTGCAACGTAAGAGGCTGGGGCAGCTGTAAGGCACCACAGCATGTGGACGGCTGGGGCAGCACATACCATTGTGGGAGGAGGCTGGGCCACCACTGTGCTACCTGAGGAGGCATGGGCAGTTGCAGAGTGGTGGCCACGTGGGCCTGTGCTGCCCTGGCTCCCCCAGGCCTGGGCACATTGTGAGGTGGCATGGAGGCTGGGCAGCCAGTGTCACCATGAAGATGAGGACGGGGGGAGGGGGAGGTCTTCTGGAGAAGCTTCTCATCAAAGGAAAGAATAGCTGGCGATGTATAGAGAATAGTGGCTCAGTGGATCAGATTGATCCTTCCTTCCTTCCTTCCTTCCTTCCTTCCTTCCTTCCATTACACTTTTATACTGTCCTCCCCTAAGGCTAAGGCTCTTGCTTCTAAGTTGTTTCCGAGCCCAACTTAAGGTGCTTCTAAGAGCTACCATCTGTTGGCCGAACCTACCTGTTTATTCCAGTCACCTGTGGAGGTGGTGCTTTGGGTTCCCCTGCCTTCTGTGGCTAGTGGGGTGGCAACCTGAGCAAGGGCCTTTTTGGTCACTGTGTTGAAACTTTGGACCTTTCTCCCTATGGAGATTCATCTCTCTCTCTATCCACTGGCAGGTCAGCACTTCTTCCAGAATTACAATGACATACCTTGGAGTTCGATCCCTGCAGCCGGCTCAAGGTTGACTCCGCCTTCCATCCTTCTGAGGTCGGTAAAATGAGTACCCAGCTTGCTGGGGGGTAAACGGTAATGACTGGGGAAGGGAATGGCAAAACCACTCCGTATTGAGTCTGCCAAGAAGACACTGGAGGGCGTCACCCCAAGGGTCAGGCATGGCTTGGTGCTTTCACAAGGGATACCTTTACCTTTTACCTTGGAATTATTCTTTTTAACGGATACACTGTTGAAATGATGGATGAATTTTCATTAATGCAAATGAGTCATTGCCACTGGAGAAAACTGATACATTTGATGTCTGGAGCTCTAGTAAGGCCCCCGGTTGAATCATAATCTATTGGCTATACCTGTGATGATATGGGCAAAAGAAACCTGTTTGCAATATGACTACCAGTTCTTTTTTTGCGCTTTGAATTTTTCTTTTTTTAAAAAGGTTAATGCGAAGATGTAATAAAATGTACCAGGCCCCCTCTTTTGGCCAAAAGTTTCCTAAAGCTATGAAATACCGCCAAATTCAAGGGGCTTTACTTTGAAACTGTGATCCTGCATGAAAATACATGCACTGCAGAATGTGACCCATAAACATTCATAGTTAACATCTGCAATGGGAATGTGAAAGTGGAATCTCGTTTTTGCTCAGAGGGAATCTGTTGGAAGTACAAACTGAGAACCTGTGTCTTAGGCCAAAGCCTTTCCAGGGAAATTAAACCACAAGAAATTGAAGCACCAGTACTTTCTCCAGGGAGGAGTCCTTGGAAATAGGATAGAGGTCAGGAATTCTTTTCCCCATTCCTCCAATCAATTGTCATCAGCAAACATATGCCCATAGTCCAGGACGGGCTATACTCCTGCAGTACTTCTGCATCAATCTGTTTTTGGCTTGGGGGCTGCAGGCATGCATTGCTTGCTGGATCCTGGCATCAATCAATTGGGATCTGATAATGTTGAGCAGTGGCTGAGCTTCCAAACCTTCTGCAAGAGCAGATTATTATTATTATTATTATTATTATTATTATTATTATTATTTAATTTTTAGACCGCCCTTCTCCAAATAGGTCTCAGGGCGGTTTACAACGTAAATAGTTAAAACACAATAAAATCCCCATAAAAACCCCAATTTACATCAACAAAAGTTACATATAACATATAGCGGCGGTGGTCACAATTCTGATCTTAGTTACCTGACTTCTCCCAAGTTCAGCCTGGTGGGGAGAATAATATTCAGAAGAGGGTGGCACCAATACAATAGATCTAACAATGATCTCGATGTCAGAGATCTCAATATTGGAGG
Source organism: Paroedura picta (assembly GCF_049243985.1). Classification (NCBI taxonomy): domain Eukaryota; kingdom Metazoa; phylum Chordata; class Lepidosauria; order Squamata; family Gekkonidae; genus Paroedura; species Paroedura picta. The sequence goes on along the minus strand of NC_135370.1, from coordinate 22,858,489 downwards.
GTGTCCTCTGATGGATTAGTGGGAGAGCTGCCCTGGCCTCAACCATATGCCTGGCGGAAGAGCTCCGTCTTGCAGGCCCTGTTACTCTGGACCAGGACCCACTCATGGAAGTGCCTGAAAACCCCTCTGCAGATGACCCATCTCTGTCTTCACCTCCATGTTTGAAGCTGGGTTTTTTGTACCCGACTTTTCACTACCAGAAGGGAGCCCCAAAGTGACTTACAAACACCTTTCCTTTCCTCTCCCCACGAGGCACCCTGAGAGGCAGGTGGGGCTGAGAGAGCTCTGACAGAACAGTGACTGGCTGAATGTCACCTGGGTGGCTGCATGTGGAGGATGGGGGAATCAAACCCAGTTCTCCAGGTTTGAGGGACAACTCTTAATCGCTACATCATGCTGATTCTCAAGAAGATAAATCTGTTTTTTTGTACCTCACTTCACACTACCCAAAGGAGCCTCAAAGACCATTTATGCACTGGAGGTTTCATGCCGGGCTGCAGGCTGGAGTTTTAGTCGTGGCAGGTCACCCCACCTCTTCCTGCACCCACATGGGGGAGCATTTGGCCCAGTGCACCTCATCTGCCCCCGATTTGTGCTCCTGCACAGGAGCTGGGTCAGTGAAGTTCGTAAAGTGAAGACCAGTGCGTAAATGGTCAAAGTGGCTTCCGATTGCTTATCCTTCTTCTCCCCACAATAGAAAACATGTGAGGTAGGTGGGGATGAGAGCGCTAAATAGGAACTGCTGTCAGAACAGCTCCAAGAGAACTGTAACATGCCCAAGGTCATGTGGAGGAGCGGGGAATCACACCTGGTTCTCTAGAGTAGAGACTGCTGCCCTTGACCACTACACCAAGCTCGCTCTCATGTTAATACCCTCTCTTTGAGATCATCAACATACTAAAAACAACATGGTTGATCATGGGAGGGGAGATACATGTGGACACTTTCTCTTTGTGTTGGCCCAGTGAAGACAACTTGGCAATTGGGTGGAGGTAGGCAGGGGGGGCACCATGATTGTCCCTGTTCCACCTCCCTGAATGATGAGTAAATATCCAGACAGGTCATCTCCTTTGACCACAATGAATACGGAATCAGTCTGCCCATGGTTGTACATAGGGTTTGAGCAGGGGCAAACAATATCAAATCTATACAAGAAAGACAGCTTCTAATTTTATATCCAGCTTTTATGCATATACCATTCGGATTTGATCAACATGCCATTTCACAAGACAGAATTATTTAAAACATTTATTTGAAGCAAAATTAAACATAGTTGAGATTACATAGAAATACTAATTTCAACCAAAGCACTAAACTGCTTTCATTAAAAATGTCACTTTCCGGTTGAATCAACTTCGGTCTTCTTGTATCGACTGATTAGAAAGAGCCGATTTTTGCAATTTGCAGAGTCAATTACCCATAAAAATCAGTAAAACAAAGATCCCCCCCCAAATGTGCAAATATTTTTTTTCCGACTGTTCTGATATACCGTCGATAGTAAATGGACCCTAAATATATGCTTTTTTTTTAAATGTAAAGCTTCTTGTTTAAAGTACAATAAAAAATACAAATTCTATTTGTTTAAAAAAGCCAGTAATGTGGCTACTAAACATCCTTGTTGTACAAATTGCAAAATACTATATGACAAACAAAAATTATAGACTTCTTCCTATGAAACATAGCCTACTCTACTTATTAGTGACTCACATGTCTCTATGTCAGCGGTGGCCAAACTGTGGCTCTCCAGATGTCTGTGGACTGCAATTACCATGAGCCCCAGCTGGCAGGGGTTCATGGTAATTGTAGTCTATGGACATCTGGAGAGCCACAATGTGGCCGCCCCTGATCTGCATTAACAGGCATGTAGGCCAGGATTTGAAGCGTGATATGGTGTCCGCTGGGGCCTCCTTTCCTCCAGAGCAGCCCTCCAGAGCAATACTTCATTATAGCTCTTGGGTTTGCACCCCAAAGGGAAAAAAACTAAGTGTCTTCCTATGCATGGACAGAAGCATGACCACAGTTGCTGCTAGATCCTGGCCGTAGACATAGATAATACATGCAAGTTGCCCAAATAATAAAGAAGGAAGACTTAAGACGATGCAGAACAAGACAGACTCAGGGGGAGCTCCATACCGAAGCAGATACCTAAACGAGTGCAGGATCTCCAGCGTCTCGGCATTCTGCAGAAGTCTCCTCTCCCAGGCTTGGTCTTCGCTTCAAGGTAATAATACTGCATAAATGCATTCTATTTTCTGTGTAAACCTTGCAATAAAAAGCTTAACAAAACTATATTTTGCAACCCAAGTACCAGAAAACTAGTTCCCCCCCTCCCCCACAAAAATATCCCCCCCCCGAATTAACATCTTAAATTTCTTCTCTGATTCCTCCGTCCGCCCCCTCCTTTAGCATCTTCAGTGAAAAAAGATGAGGATCCTGACGGGAAGGAGAAAGCTTGCCCAGAAATGAACTCTGCCTCTTTTGATTAACGTTGTGAATGATTGTGAGAAAAAGGCAAACGTGAAGAAACGTGTCGATCGAACGTATGCAAGGAGTGTACACACAACAGTGTTCACTTATTGCTCATTTAAAGGCCAGTGAAAAAGTATGCATAGATGTGGCAGCAATATGCCGGCTCGTGGTGAAGATGTTTCCGTACTTGATGACAAATCCCCCCTTCAAATAAAGGTCTTTGCAGCCAGATCCTGTTCAATTGCATGCAAGACTCCCAACACTTTCAAGGAGTTCAAACGTTCTCCGAGCAACTGTGATCAAACTGTTCACCTGCAACTGCTGCTACAGGAGGGGGTCCCAAACCTTTCTGAGCCCACAAGCACCATTTGAACTCATACGCGGGGAGGTGGGGGCACAGACACTAAACAGCTGCTGTAGGAGGTGAAGCCAATCATAAAATGGCTGCCACAGGAAGTGAAGCCAATCATAAAATGGCTGCCACAGGAAGTGAAGCCAATCACAAAATGGCTGCCACAGGAAGTGAAACCAATCACAAAATGGCTGCCACAGGAAGTGAAGCCAATCACAAAATGGCTGCCACAGGAGCTGAAACCAGTTGCACAATGGCTGCCACAACTGACCTTCTGTCACAACGTGAAGATCCTTGTTCGGTGATGGCAGCTTCTGATGAAGTGACATTAAAAAAAAATAATCTGCATGGCCAACTGAATCTCCTATGGCCAATCAGAAACCTTGCTGGACTAAACCCCATCTGATTCCACCCATTTTCTAAAACCCTTGACAGGACCCATGAAGATGTCAGTGGGCACCAGGTCACTCACAGGCACTAAATTGGGGACCCTTGCTATAGGATAGTCAACTGGGTGAGTTTCCATTCCAAGGACAATATACATAGTACTTAAATAAGAGTAATTTCCCTCTGTTGACACTCCTTAGAAGGCTACCGTTATTTATTTGTTCTTATGGCATGTGTGTTGTATAGGCAGGAGATCCTAGAATTGTCTGGCAGGCAGGGAAGGGATGTTTGGAGGTGGTCTGCCATTGCTTGGCTCTGCATCATGACCCTTAGCATTCCTTGGAAGTCTCCCATCCAGGGTCAAGCCTGCTTAGTTTCTGAGCTCAGGCTTCCCTGGGCTATCCTGGCCAAGGCAGAAGGCTAACAGTGCCATCTTAAGCAGAATTACACCAGTTTGCACCCTCTGACTTAAAATTGACTTAGAAGGGTGCACCTCTGTATACGAGGGCTTTGTAAATCTCATTTTCTTTGACGCAGAATTGGATCATGTGCCTTGAGATCATTCTTAGGGCTGCTAACATCCCAATGAGGACAACCACAACATTCTCGAAAATACATGTCAGGGCTTCCTCTCATGGGTTGGGTAAATGTCATCCTATAGAGGTGTGCCCAGGGAGAGCGGTTTCCCAATGCAAACAGCTGATTAACATAGCTAAAGAGGTCTCCTCATGTATGCGAGGAATTAAACTTCCCTGAATTCAACAGGGCTTCCTAATAAACTCCATGAGGAATGGGGTTGCAGGTCCCAATCCTAAACATCCTGAAGTCTATACTCATGCCTCCATGTTAACATATGGGTGAAAACAGACCCTTCCTTACCATGGAATTGCCACATAAAAATGTAGTTGTTTGAAACAAATCCCTCCAGTTACAAAAAATACTTTAGATTGTGAAGCATACGTCTATCGAACCAGAAGCATATCGAACCAGCAGTGCTGATCACTGGACCTTTTCAAACATTACTGATATGGCTGTTTGGGCACAGTTATTGATTAAAGTGTTCAGGTTTGACGAAAACTGACTGATATGTTCACGTCCAGTCAGAACAGCAATTGCATCGCGATCCATTGATTCCGATGCATGCAGAGAATGCTCCTGTTCATTTCTATACCAACCAATGATGTTCACGCATTAAATCCAGTCCTAATGATGAACAGGGGCAGTATGGTTGGCGCTTTTTGCCGTTGTGGAGGCCTGGGTTGTACTGCAACCTGTAACAGGACTTTATTCTGAGGCATTGCAGTCATGCGCAGTGGAGATTCCAATTTTGGGGAACTTAAGTATCGGCTGGCAGCGCTCTGCGAAAATGAGCCGACAGTTTGTTAGGACTCAGGTGGGGGAACTGTAGTTCAAAATGTTACCATTTCCAATAACCGTTCCAATGGATATTGTCTACCAACATAGAAGCAGTACGGATGGAAAGAAATTCCGGCAGCACCAGGCGTAGCAAAGAAGCAGCACAAAGTCATGGAGATTTCATATACAAGTGAAGCTCTTTACATTTGTACAGGGCTAATACTGGAGCCTATTTGGAGTTTTACAGAAGGAAAACCTCACAGAAAGTGAACAGGCTGAAAAACAATTTTTGGCACATTAACAGTTCTTTTTCTTTCCTCCTGTAATTCATTTTTCGAACTCTTTTTCTGTAAAAAAAAAACAAAAAAAACCCAACAACAACTGATTGTATAATTCTTCCAAATTTATCTTCTTGCATCAGCATCTGCTGTCTAGGGGATCAAGACAAAAGACGGTGCCTTCCAGAGTCAGTCCCATTTTGAACCCCTCCTGGAAGAAGAGAGAGAAAAGAATGATATTGGGCAAATGGATCATTGACGCATATCAGTTCAGTGCTGGCGTTAAATCGGAACTCAAGCTGGTGGGTGGTCTCGAAATATATGTTATTTATTTATTTACCCTCCACATGCGCTGCTGGAAATGGCGGATGAGAACAACACAGTTTATCCATGACTCTCTTTTGCTTGTCAATCAAGCTAGGCAGCCAATTCCCTTTATCCTTATTTTAAAGGTCCCACGATGCTTGCCAATTTTTAAAAAATTTATAATTCTCTGTTTAATTTTCAGCTTTTTATAATGCCATCCTTTATAGAATCACGAGTCTTGAATCTTAAAAAAATTACTCTTGTTCCTGAATTTTTTGAAGGGGGGACTATAGAGAGGCATGCTTTCTTTGACAACTTTAGGAGAAAATAATTTTTGGCTTTGCCTGCACAATTGTATGCCTATTGGTTGCTCCAGGCAGTTCGCTTAAAAAAAAATCCCGTCCCCGGGAGAAGGGAGAGGGAGGCGGTTGTGAGTGCAAGACATTGGAGGTAGAGATAGCACTTCTTCACTTCCATACATTTCTTTGGATTGTAGTATGCTGGTTGTCCGCTGGGGGAAAGCGCTTTTTAGGTTGGTGAATCCACTTTTTGGGATTTACCAACTTGCGCTTTAAAATGGTGGATTTAGCGTGAAGTTTGCTGGCTGGACACAGGGGGTTGGCAACATCATGTGGAGCACCCAGAATATGGCCTCTTCAGGGGGTAAGTATCACGCTAAATTTATCGTATGCGAAAAGGCCCACACAGTTCCAAAGGGCCTGCAAGATGAAGCTCTTCCACCACACTTATGGTTGAGGCCAGTCTGGACAAACTAACAATAAAACATTAATGGGACTCCGCCTGCAGTAGCTATAATAACAGCCACTCTTACAGACTTCCCTCCTGCCTATTCCCTAAAGGGAGGAAGAAAAGAGACCTACCAGACCGACCAAGCCATCAAGAACAAGCTCGCAGCTAGGGTCACTAACATTGTCTTGTTTAATATTTTAATTGTTGTTTTATGATTTAATTGTAATATGTATACATAAAGGTAGTGAACCACCCCAAGATGCCAGGTGCGATAGAGGCGGTCTAAAAATGTAACAATAAATAAATAAATAATAAATAAATAAATGAAATGAAATGAATGCACCAAGCCAGAAAATACCAAAAAAGCCAGTCTGCTGCATAACTAAATAATTTAGACATGTCATGTACTGGCAACAAGAACAGATGTCACAAAGCAACTGTTACATGGACAAGTACTTATGAATCGTCAGCACGGCTCTCCCAGCTCAATTAAAATATACTCAACAAATAATGCCATTATGAACAATTGAGAGAAAGATCACAGAATGTAGACATGGCTGCCAAAGCTTGCCAGCGCTATACAATTCTAAATGTGTCTTATCTTCTCCTAATAAGCAGCATTCAAGGAGGCTTCACACCCAACATGTGTTTCCCCTTGGAAAGCATGTGGGGAGAACCACCCAGGTGAGGCACCCGTACACAACTAGTGTCAGCAGAGAACGAGCATTTTATGCTGAAGATCATCTCTCTGGAGAAAGGAAAGGGGATGACCTGGTCTTCTACAGTGCTTTCCACATATGCTGAAGAATGCACTTTTGATCCACTTTCACTGCACTTTGCAAATAGATTTTGCTCTGGCAAAGTCCACGTTCAAATAACCACTAATGTGCATTGAAAGTGGACCAAAAGTGTGTCATCCAGGTTGTGTGAAACTGAGAAACCAGAGAGAAACATCACCGCAAGTATATATGAAAAAGGGTACAGCTTTCACACATGCACACTAAATAATGCACTTTCAATCTACTTCCAGTGCACTTTGCAATGGGATTTTACTGTGTGAAATGACAAAATCCACTTTTGAAGTGGACTGAAACGGCATTATTCAGAATCTAAACGGTATCACACGGAGCCGGAAGAGACCGCAAAGGGCCATTGAGTCCAGCCCCCCCCCCACTTCTCGGGGTCTTAAAAATCACACACTCCTATCAGGTTCGCTTCCAGTCTCCTCCTAATAACTTCCAATGTTATTACCCAATGTACATCCACCCTCTGAGGAAGCATATTCCATCTACGAGCAGCCCTCGGCAGTAGAAAATGCTTTCTAATACTGAAGTGGAACCTCCTTTCCTGTAGTTTGAATCCACAGCTCCTAGTCCTTGCCTCTAAAGCTGCAAACATGCTGCCCCCCCTCTTCAACATGGCTACTTTTTAAGGAAGTTAAACACAGCTATCCCATCACCCCTGGTCCTCCTCCTCTCCAAGCTACTCTCAACTTTGCCTCGTAAGCATGTGGGGAAGTGCCTGGTGCCTCAAAGAAATGTTGCAGCCCTGAAATCATTTTAAAAAATCCATATCCCTGCCTAGACTACATGCTTTAAAATGTGTGTGCACATTTTTACTGTGTGCAGTTTGACACAATGCAGTGAATTAACAGTCCTTCCTTCCTTCCTTCCTTCCTTCCTTCCTTCCTTCCTTCCTTCCTTCCTTCCTTCTTCCCTTCTTCCCTCTCTCTTTCTCGGTCAGTCTGTCTTCCTCCTCCACTACCCCGCTAGCGCCCGCTGCATTCCTGATTGCAGCGGGCTTTTTTACTAGTTTTTAATCATAAGAAACTTAAAAAAACCTGATGATTCAAATAATTGCTGTGGCGGAGGGGAGACGAACACATAGAAACATTTTTTGTGAAACCGAATAAAATAATTAAGTACTCCACAGTTTTAATTTAACAGGTTTGGCAGGAGATAAACGGAGGCTTGTAAAAAAAAAGGATATACCAACCATCGCTGACGCTGCGGGCCCAAGGAAGCAGAAAGACAGAAGACACATAGGAACATTAGGCAGACTGGTCAATATTATCACATCCCTAAGTCAATCACAATTTTAATACGTAGGTAAATTGAACATTAAACTGAGACAACAGGAAAGATCTGTTCATTTTCTCCAGGTGAACTAGAGCATGGGTAGTCAACCTGTGGTCCTCCAGATGTCCATGGACTACAATTCCCATGAGCCCCTGCCAGTGTTTGCTGGCAGGGGCTCATGGGAATTGTAGTCCATGGACATCTGGAGGACCACAGGTTGACTACCCCTGAACTAGAGAACACTTGTAATCCCAGAAGATCTCCAGCTAACAGCTGCAGTGGTTTCACTTTGTAAGGAGCCTAAGTGTTTACACTGGAAGGGTGACACAGTGGAGTTCAAATGCATGGCCCAGGTGCCCCACTGAACCATCTGAGGCAGCTGCCTCTGGTGTTTGTGGTAAGCCAGCAGAGGAGCATAAGCTTTGCCCTCAAGCCACCCGTATTCACTCAGGGCCTGTTGGGTTCCTGTTCTTCTGCTTAGGAGCAGCAGTGAATGACCACTAGAGCAAAAGTGATGGAGGACATGCTGGCCTAAGAAGGTAAAAACGGGTTATCATGACAGCATGTGAGGAATGGACCAACAGCTAGTTACGAACAGGGGCAGGGTTAATGTACTGAAGGAAACTCCAAAAGGCTAAACAAGACACAGGAACGTGCAGGGTGGGTACTGTGAGCTGCCATGCAAAGAAGAGGGCAGCATATGTCATGGGTCTCCAACCTTTTCCAGGTTGTGAGCACCTTTGGAATTCTGACACAGAACAGTGAGCACAATCACAAAATGGCTGCCCTGGGAGGTGGAACCTATCACAAAATGGTTACCACAGGAGGTGAGGCCAACAGCAAAGTATTAGGGAGCGAGGTTATCTATAACCCTAATTATAACTCTTCCACATTTCAGGTAAGTACTCTGTTGAACAGGGTGCTTTTTGATCTGCACAGCCAATCAGAAGCCCTGCTGGGCAAAAGCCCTGCCTAGCCCTGGGAAATTGGCAAGCTCTCGGAAATAGACTGGTGTGTGTCATAACACCTGCAGGCACATCATTGGAAACCTCTAGTACATGTATACCTGTTCTGCACACAATGCCAGAATGGCAGATTAAAGCTTAGGGAATTCAGTAATACCATGTTTACATGGATCTAGTAAATTCTTGAGCATCTGTTAGATGTGCCATACACAGACTTTGCTGCTTTTTTTGGCCGTGAGCATTGTCTGAATAGGATTATATTAATTTTGCAGAAGTCAAACATCATAATCCTTTGTGTAGTTCTCATGAAATCAATGCTCCTTCTCAGAGGAAGCGCACATGGTGATCTTAGGCCCACTTCCCTCTCACAGGGGCTTAGAGACTAAGTCTGCTGAATGCATGGCATAAAACCCTCCAGGGCAGCTGAGAAATTGCTATTGCACAGCTGTTTGAAAAACCGAATTTGCCCCCCCCCCTGCACTGGCTACATCAAACATTTCACAGGCTCTGACCCCAGAACCCGCCGTATGATCCAGTCCCCCTCTTAAGGGTTCAGCGTTTACACAGCAATGGAAACAACGTTCTCCCAATGGTAAATATTTGATCACCTGCATCTCATCTAGTTTGGACTGAATGTCTGGAGGGAAATCTCCGGCTCCGCAGCTAAAAGGGTCAAATGGTTCTGCTCCAAAAAGGTCTCTCTCTAGAAAAGAATAATAATTAAAAGAAAACAAGTAAGAAAATGAACAACAGAAATGAGAGGTGGATTGTACAGAAATACCCCTTGACAGAGTTCATGTGATTCCTCTTTTTTTGTGTGCGGAATTTTCCTTTTGCTAGAACCAGATGTGGAATAAGACAACTGTAAGGGGGAAGTTCATGCGGAAACGGGCTATGTAGCCCTTTCACCTCCAGTGTTTCTCAGTTGCCCCGCATCCTTCCTATCACCTCCTGTGAGCTAAAAAACCTGCTTTGAACTGGAAAGTGACCCACCCTCCTTTGGCTCAAAATGCCGTCAGCCCAAGAAAACAGAGAGAAGAGTGGAAATCTGCAGCGTGTGTGATTTCAGCCTTAAGCACTCAGATGGCTGGAACGAATATTCACTTAGAAGTCCAAAACAGCAATAACTCTAACCAATGTCATTCGGTGTTCCGGAAGGTTAGAACTTGGGGAAAGCCATCCCGGAACACGGCATTCCGTTCCTCCCAAGAAGCAGACACACGGCTGGGGACGGCTCAATTAAGCCTGTCTTTTCTCCCCTAGAGAAGGTTTCAAGAGATGATCACGAGCCGATTACAGACCAAAGACTTCTTTAGGATAGGCTTGCCGGTAATACGGAAACGGGAGTAAGCGCTCTAAAGTCACAGGTGTGAAACAAACAAACCCAAGTTAGAGGAAGTGACCCTCGGTTTATCGGTTTTGCTAATGGAACGTCTGGTTTTGTGAAAATGGGCAAAATCGGCAACTGCTTGGACAGGGGCTTTCTCCATTAATCCACCCAATTAACCCTCCAAGGATGGATTGTATGACCCCACTCAGTTCTCTGGGAGAAAGAGGCAGCTTTTAGGAAATTTTGAATCCTAAACCCTAATTTTTAAAATAGCTTTAAACTTTAAAATGTTAATTCATTTGTAGAAATAAAGGTGCCCAGTGATAGTATCTCACATCTCTGATGTGTCCAACGATAATATCTCCCCAGGTATCTGGCAGCTGGAAAGGTTGGGGAGAGGGGGCGATGAATGGCGTGGGGCTGCGGGTGGCGTTTTTATCTTTCTACTCTCATTTTAGGTTGTAAGTTACCGTGAGCTGGAGCGGCGGCCTAGAAATCGAATAAATAAAAATAATAAAAATAAATAAATATGTTTTTAATTCATTATATATTAAATTTTTTGTACTTTTGGAAGTGATGAGATCTGCCCTGAGCCATCACAGAAGGGCGATAATACAAACAAACAAACAAACAAACAAAATGAGCGAAGAAACAAACAAAAGCCGTGGCCCCCACGGCTCCCACTCTCCTGCTGATTTCGTTTTTTGGCCTGCTGAATTTGTTTTTCTCTTATCTGTAGCTGCAAACAATGCAAAACTGAATGATTCAAGACGGCTTTTCCACACAGGCAGTCGAGTCGTGCTGTATTCGGTGATTCACCAAGTTCCTTGGAAAAATGTTTAGGGGCTGTGGTCTATACTGCTCTGTATAGCTTCCCGTAAGTTGAATCCTGCTGTGAAATGTTTGCCACTTTTAACGTGTCATGTTAACGCTTATGCTTTGCTTCAGTTGTGTTTTTAAGACTTCTGGTCGGTTCTACAACCCAGATCCTCTTGCACTGTTCATTGAACACCTCACCCTGTTGACTGCATTGATGCAATGTATATAAATCCGCCTTCAATCCAAGTGGGGAAGAAATTAAAAACTCAGTTTGAGAGGTGAGGCTGTAGCTTGATTATCATTCTTTTCCCGCAGAGTTCAAACAAAGGCATTTAAAATGGGTAGCTTCTGATAGCCCCTTTAGGGATACATTTCGGAGTGCAACTTGACCTATGCTGTCTTCAGTGGGTTGGGTTGGTAGTATCAGAACTGAAGGCCTTGCTCTAGGTCCACTCTGTCTTTGGAGATGTGGTGATGCGATCCGTAATTGACACTACTGTTTTGGAATGCTCTACCCAAGTGCACACCTGAGTTTTGTTTACCTGCAAGTGAAAGCCTAGTGAATTCTGTCAAAAAGTCTAGCTATTGTCCAGTGCTGTTTCCATGCTCTCTGTGTGTGTGTCTCTCTCTCTACGTCTCTTCTGCCACTGGACTGGTTTATAATGTTTGGCTCGCTTATGGTTGTATTTCTAAATAAATGAATTTCACATGCCTTTCTAAGAAATCATTTCTACAACACCTCTCCATATGCCTGTACAAGAGGGCATTTCGGAAACAAACTGGAGCATTTCCCCAGGTAAGTACAAGTAGACCAACACGTTGCCGAAATCGAGGCTGTTTCCACAGTTGTCCGTTTTCTCCGCGTCTCCTTCGTATTGGCCTCTGGAGGTTGACTTTGCTTTTGCGCCTGGCCATCCGCACATGTAGTTTCCAAATGGCAATACTGAGGATTTGCTTTCTTTTCATGCTGCTTGTATTAACTTCAGAGCCACGGGCTCTCGTATATTTCCCCGGAGATGTAGGGGGGCATCCCTTCCCTTTATTCCTCTTTCTTTCTTTGCACACAGACAATAATGCACATTCGATTTAATGTATCTGAGGAAGTGTGAATAAAACATTGAATATAACTTTGTTGGTCTTTACTGGTGACACTGGACTCATTAGCTAAATCAATGAATGCTTTGGATGAAACTCCTTGGGGGGGGGTTGGAGGGGTCCCTAAATTCCGAACACAGATTAAACAGTCACCATTTGAGCTTAGCCACTAAAGAGATAAGGGTGTGTCTTTCCGTCATGGCTGCGTTAATTCCTAACAACAATTGTGCGTCCTAACAAGAACCCCCCCACCCCAAAATGGTGGCAAGGTGAGGAATTAACGAAATGAGAGGCAGAGGAGGTAGGTGGACTCACAGGTCAGCGAAAGAGAGCAGGACGCACTGGATGGGGAGGCAATTCGCGGTTTTCCAGAACTCCAAAAGGCTGTGTGATGGAAACATTTCCTCCGGATCTGCACCTGAGGAACATGATTTTTTGTGTGTAATTGGGGAAATTCCACACAGGTAAAGGAGTGCTGCTGCGAAATTTTAGATCGCTGCAGAAGGTTAATTTTATCATCATCAGGCATGTGGTCTACAGGTGTGTCTTGGCATGTCTTGGCTACAGGTGCTTGAGCTGCAGGGTTTCTGAGGCTGTACAGCAGGGGTAGTCAAACTGCGGCCCTCCAGATGTCCATGGAGTACAATTCCCAGGAGCCCATGCAAGCATTTGCTGGCAGGAGCTCCTGGGAATTGTTGTCCATGGACATCTGCAGGGCCGCAGTTTGACTACCCCTGTTGTATGGTGTCAGGACAGAACTCAAAGAGAGAAGCACAGTTTTACCCAGGGAGTATCCCAAGCTTTCTGCACATAAGAAACTAACAACGAGAAATCTTTACCAACTTCCTTCGCATTGCTTTGCTCTTTTCTTTACTGGCCTATCATCTTTCTTTGAAAAGGTTTTCGTTATAACCTCTCTCTATTTTACTTGAGGGACAAATATGTACCTTCTCTCCTAGTCAAGAGAATGCTCCCTTTCTCACACCGGGCTTCCCAACGCTCTTCTGCATCCCACATACATTTCCCATCACAATACGGCTTGCTGGGTAAAAATGTACCCACTCTGGCAGGAATGTGAGAGCAATCATTTGCAGATGTTCATGAGACAAGACTGGGCTGTCTTCCATATGCATTTTTCAACCACGAGGAGCAGTTGGAAAGCCGTATTCCAAGTGTGGTTAGGATTTGATTCAGTTCTTTCAAATTTGGCTACACACAATATCTAAAGTAGGGACCCCCCCAGTCTTTTTCAGCCTGTGTGCACCTTTGGGATTCTAACACAGGGTCACAGGCTCAGAAGCTAAATGGCTGCCAAAGTAGGTGGAGCTAGACCCTCACCTGGAGAAAGTCCAAGTCCAGTGAAAAAGAGGGGCAATCTAAACAAAGCAAACATTGCCACCAAGGCAGTGTTATTTTAAGCTGCTCAGTCAATCGCATCTTCAATCGCCAATCAGGAGCCATGCTGGGTGAAAGCCTCCCCTGGTCCCACCCACCATATGAAAATACTTGGTGGACATCATCAGATAAAATATCAGCGGGGGGATCCCTGGTCTAAAGCGACGATGGTACGTTCTAAAGGAACCATTGTTACATCTACAGAATGATCCAGCTGCAACATATTGTAATGGGAATGTAAATTCAGTGAACAGAGAGACTTGTTGTCTGACATCTTATGGGAGTGTGATCTGTCTGAAAATTATAGTTTACATCCATATAGCATGTTTAGTATTCAAGATTTACCATCTGAGCAGTCCTTACAACAACTGATAAGATAGGTCAATATTGTCACCCTGACAGTTCAGGCAGAGGTGGAGTTGTTAGGATGTAGATGAGCATGTGAGCTCCCAGCTGAGAAGAGAGCCGAACCCAGAACTCCTCAGTTTGCTCAGTTACCCTAATTTAAGTTATTGTGGCAGGGATCCTACACAGGCCTTCTTTGAAGTAAGCCCAATTTTATTCAATGGTGCTTGGAAAGCGTTCTGAAGATTGCAGCCCATCTTAATTTTCTTAACAGAAGTACTTGAAATGTCAGCCTAGTACCTGTTTGTTCAATAAAGGCTTGGGAATGAACACATTCCATGGCCTCAACCCAATGAATCAACACAACTGGTCTTTAAGAAGAAGAGTTGATTTTTATACACTGCTTTTCTCTACCTTAAGGAGTTTCAAAGTGGCCAACAATGGCCTTCCTTTCTTCTCCCCACAACATGCCCCTTATGAGGCAGGCGGGACTGAGAGAGTCCTGAGAGAACTGGGACAGGCCCAAGATCCCCCAGTAGGCCTCCTGTGTCTCCAAGCAGATGACAATCACTTTACCATTCTCTTCCCCCAACAGGTGCCTTGAGAGAAGAGTGGGGCTGAGAGAGTCCGAAGAGAACTGTGGCTGGACCAAGGCCACCCGGCAAGGTTCATGTAGAGGAGTAGAATCAAACCTCCTCAGCTCCAGATTAGAGGCTGCTGCTCTTTAAATGAACTTTTTTTTTCAGAGTAAGGGCTGAAAGGAGGGTCTATTCTGAAATATTAGTTTGGAACCATGTCCACCCCTTATAAACTAGAATCAGAAACCCACAAGAACTATCTGAGACCAATCATTAATTTTCCTGCAAAGTACTTAGCGAAAATCTTTTCTGGAAGAAAAATCTCCTGCTTCATTATGGTCTATGAGAAGGCCTATCAGTCTTAGAAAGGAAGGTAAAATAAAAGCAAGGAATCTTCTCAGGAAAATGAACCCAGCCAGTTTTAAAGTCCAACACGTCCAATGTCAGTTGTGGATAGAACAGTTTTCTAGATCTGCTAAAACTTCTTTCATCCACAAAAAACATCTAGTTATTCCCAACGATGGAATGCACATCAAAGATATATCTTGTCAAGGGTATGAACGCCAACAATAACTGCAGACTTCTTTTCCTTCTCTGCAGACACTTACACCACACCTATGCTTGTTTCCTTTGGAGGATCCAAAATGTTCAATGACTCCCCTACAACAAAGATTGCACAATCTGCTTTGGAGATTCCATCACACAAGTTTTGGGACTGCCTCAAGATGGGGAGTTTCCTGGCATCCCCAGGATTAGGTACCTTCCAGAAACCTTGACAGGAATCACCCAAACAGATTACTGCCCCAGAGGTGGTAACTGTATGTTTTGAGATCTTCAGAACACTTGGGATCTTCCTTGTGGTGTTGGAGATGATGGAAAATGCCGTCAAGTTGCAGCTGATTTACGGTGACCCTTTAGGCCGGGCTTCTAAGGCAAGAGGTGGTTTTCCACTGCTTGCCTCTGTGTAGCAATCCTGGACTTCACTGGTGGTTGTCCATTCAGGGGTCGAACCCGCTTAGTTTCCAGGATTACTTCCATGGTTACTTCCTTGCCTTGTCTCCCTGTCTGGTATAGCTGGGGTCGACCAGGCTTGCTTCTTTGTCCATGCATGACTTGTAGAACACCCTGCCCAAGAAAAACCAGCTTTCTTGATGAGGTTTCAAATGGCAACCCCATGTGTGGAGCACTGGAGCAGAGATTGGAGGCAGGCTATGTTGGAGACAAGGAAGAGCTTTTGCAGGAAGTGAGTGGATCTCAGGACCTGCTTGTGCTACCAAAATAATCTTCTCTTCTGCCCATCTTGTCTGCTCTCTGATGTCCCCCAGCTCTTCGAATGTACCAGTCTCTTCAAATCAATCACTTTTTTTGTTACTGTGGGTATTAGGTATCTTCCTTGTGGTGGTGGAGCTGATGGAAAGTATCATCCAACTGCGGTGGACTGATGGCACCCTCACAGGGCTTTCAATGCCAAAGAGACATTCGGGTTTGCCATTGTTTGCCTCTGTGTAACAACCCAGGACTTTCTTGGTGGTGTCCCATCCAAATATTATTCAGGGCTGACAATCCTTAGCCTCCCAGATCGGCTATAGTCAAGCTAGCTTGGGTTATCCAGTCGAGGGCTATCTTAATCACAAGCACTGGAATAAATGGTGGTACAATGTTACAATGTTAACGTATTTTGAGACTACCTGGCCTTTCTTGGTGGTATCCCATACAAATATTATCCAGGGCTGACCCTGCTCAACTTCCAAGATCTGCTAAGGTCAAGCTAGCTTGGGTTATCCAGTTGAGGGCTATCTTGGCTTATCTAGTTGAGGGCTATCTTAATCACAAGCACTGGAATAAATGGTGGTACAATGTTACAATGTTAACGTGTTTTGTGACTACCTGGCCTTTCTTGGGCCTATTATGCACAGCCGCTGAAACGGTGGCATGGAGAACGAGGAGGAGGAAGAAGCGAAGCAAACCGATTACGCACGGGATGGAACACAATGGCAGCAAAACCCAGAGTATCCGATTATGCACGCGGATACTGTGGAGCCGCTTCTGGTTGCACCCTGGTCCCGGGAAGCTCCACTTTCTTCTGCATCTCGCTAATGTGGCTTTTTCAGCGGCATACGTTGACTCTGCGCCCGGTTGCCTGCAGCGTGCATAATTGGTGATTTTAGCTGCCGCCATTCCGCCCCGAATGCAGACTTTCCACTCCGTGCATAATGGGCCTTGGTGGAATCCCATACAAATATTATCCAGGGCTGACCTTGCTTAGCTTCCAGGATCTGCTAAGGTCAAGCTAGCTTGGGTTATCCAGTTGAGGGCTATCTTAATCACAAGCACTGGAATAAATGGTAGTGCAATGTTACTGTATTTTGAGACTACCTGACCGCTCTTGACTGCTACCATTTGGGGGATGTTTCAAAGAGACTGATCAATGCGTAACACTGGTATTATGAAGACTGAATAATTAGAGCATGATATTATCTCCGTTCACAGGAACATGGGATAACCCCTAGTAACCTCTCTGGTGAGAGATTCCCCTGACTGCCAGTCTGGAAGAAATCAGCTTTGGTGACATTAACGGCATGTATGAAATAAAACACCCAAGAGAAGATTTTCTATTTATATCGCAAAATTCATTTTGCTAGCACATCTCATTCAATGGACATTCGTTAACATCCAAAAGGAGGGAGGAGCACATAAAATTACACTTAATAACAACAACGACAACGCATGAAAACAGAACAAGATCTATTTTTTGATAACCCCATTTTTTACTTCTCAAAAAAGTCTCAAAGCAGCTGACAATCACCCAACCTTCCTCTCCCCATAACAGGCACCCTGTGAGGTAGGTGGGGCTGAGAGAGCTCTGAGAGAACTGTGACTGGCCCAGGGTCACCCAGTTGGCTGCATGTGAAAGAGCGGGGAATCAAACCTGGTCCTCCAGATTAGAGGCCGCAGCTCTTAAGCGCGGCACCACGCTATTTAATCCCAAGCAAAACTACGTCAGAATGCGTATAACAGTTTGTTTTCTGTGGCATTACTTATGACTTAAACTGGCTTCTATATGACCGTTTATGCACTGGAGGTTTCATGCCTGGCTGCAGGCTGGAGTTTTAGTCATGGCAGTTTGTTCCACTTTTTCTTGCACCCGCAAGGGGGAGCATTTGGCCTGGTGCACCTCATCTGCCCCCAATTTGTGCTCCTGCACGGGAGCTGGGGGAGTGAAGTTCCCAGTGCGTAAACGGTCTATGAAAGTAATGGGCCGAAAGGAGTGGGGACGAACCCAAATATTCTTCAATGTATGTTTTTCTCCCAAAGCTGCATGTGGCATGGCATAAAAATGGAAATCCAATCTTAAAAAAATTTTTTTTAGCTGTTTGGAAGAAAGAAAACCCACAACGTAAGCAGAACAAGAGAAGGTCATGCATCACAAGACTTACTGATCTCTGCAGATCTACTGGGCACAGGCGGAGGCTGCGTGCCATTGCGGGCAGGTGTTGATGACTGGGGGGACATGGGAGAAAAGGGGACCATATCAAAGATGTCAGTGGAGGGTGATTTAGGTGTCACACTGCCTGCCTACAATAAGGACAATAAACATTAGGGCAATATTTCATATGGCAAAAATCACAATCTTGAGCTTTATTATTCTGTTGTTGTTTTTTTTGCATGCAGAAGATTACAACTACAGCATCCAAGCACAATGACATGCCACGACAAAGAGTTTAAATGGGGGGGGGGGGAAACCACAGCACTTGCAGTCCGAGGTTCGCGAGACATGCTGAAATCTGCGGATGCGCACCCTGGATTATCACATTTCAGGCACATTCTCATCAAGGCTACCCAGAAATAAATGGCTTTCGACACAAAAGAGCGAGGAGGAAAAAAAATAGAAGGCGTTTTGAAAAGAAATAAAATGCCAAAGGTCCACTCAACAAGGACAGCTGGTGTCTGAAATTAAAGAGACGGAACTTGAATGTCATTTTAAACTCATCCTGGATAACAATAGGGTTCAAATCCCGACACATTGATGGGGCAGTTGTGAAATGGGGAAGTAATTCTGTGATAAACGAGTGGTAGGGATATCAGCAGGTTAATGGCAATGAATATTATATTCAATCCAAAATATAATTTTCACTTTGCACCATGAAGTTCTCACTAAATCTAGCCAAGCCTTTTCATTTGCTCAGCAAAAGAACGGTTGCAGTGACGTTCTCTTTGAGCAAGATTAACAACCCTATCGGATGTTCATTTTTAGCACTGTGCTTTAAGCAACACCAGTCTATTCTAAACACAGTGTCATGATCTGCAAGAAGTCGACCAATAGCCAGAAGAAAAGCCATACAAGGTGAAATATGCCCCCTCCCCCTCTCGGGAAGTTTAAAAATAATGCTATTTTACTAACACTGCAGGAAACGCATTTCCCAAACTTTGAATATCTGAACAGATTTTCAAAGATATCTCCAGTTTGGTCAGTCTGTTGGTGGTTAGAATACTCCTCAGTTGGAGTTTACAGCATAATACTTACGGTGTTCACATTTTACAGAAGCCTGTGCTTTGCACCAAGTAACTATAAACATAGGAACACTGTGATGGCTATGCAACCACATATATAAGGTGCCGACATGAATGATGTTGCCATTACAAATATACTCCTAGTTTCACAGGGGGAGGCTCTCCTGACGGTCTCACCCATCAAAGAAACCCAAAGTTTGTTGGGTACACAGGAAAAGGTCTTTTCCGCAGTAGCTCCATAGCTATGAAACAACTTCACCAGGGAGGTACATCCGGCCCCCT
Organism: Paroedura picta; assembly: GCF_049243985.1. NCBI lineage: Eukaryota > Metazoa > Chordata > Lepidosauria > Squamata > Gekkonidae > Paroedura > Paroedura picta. The sequence goes on along the minus strand of NC_135370.1, from coordinate 22,839,192 downwards.
CACTTTCCGTACTTAGGAATTAGGTGATGAAAAAAAAAAGGACTATATTTGATTAACAATCTTAAACTTTACAAATTTTGGTTTTATGCATCTCTATTTTCGATATTTTATTTATACTGTAATCCACGTTGGCCTCGGGAAGGAACAAAGGCGGCTTATGAATGTTTTAAATTAGCAGTCCCCAACCTTCTTGTAGTCAGGGACCACCTCCGAGGGTGGGAGAGAGCCGGCGGCCCGGCTGCTGCAGCTGCACATAAACGTGCACTCACAGTTCCTGCGCATGTGCGTTTTTGCCACTAGGTGGCGGTAACGCGCATGCACAGAGCTGCCACGCATGCGCGTTTTCGCTAGCAGGGGGCGCAAACACGCATGTGCGGCAGCTCCGCGTGTGCGCGTTTGCGTCGCTGGTGTGCGTCACTATGGGGGGGGAGGCAGGCGCGGCCACTGGCGGCCCGATACCATGGCCTTCGCGGCCTGGTACCGAGCTGCAGACCAGGGGTTGAGGACACCTGTTTTAAATGATTAAATAAAGGTGGGGGGTGGAAACAAAAAACACTTTGTGCTACAAATATAAGTACAAAAATAATGTATTGTTCTCTTTGAACGATTATGCACAGGGCAGAAAGCCTGGGTTTGCGGCGACAGGGCAGCGGGGCCAATCCCTGATGATGCATGATGTTGCTGCCATCCTGCCCTGATTCAGGGCCATAGATGGCCCACGGTAAGGGCACGCAGATGCTTCCATGTTCCCTGTGTTGCCGCGGTCGCCATCCATGGCCCTACTTTGCGGGCCCTATATATAATGGAAGAGCCAGACCATTGGGCCTGGCGCCTCTCCTAACCTACCGTGTTTTTGCAGGGACACCGAACACCCTGGACAGCTTTGCAGCACCGTGGAGCCGAATGGGGCAGTCTCCCACCCCCGCAATGGTGGATAGTGGCACGCCGCTCCCCCGCCATTGTGAGGAGGGTCCCCTGTGCTCCCCGCTGCCGCCATGCAGTGCAATGGGCTCTTCCAGCCCCGGTGTTGTGCGTGCGCACACACATCGTCAATGCAGTCTGTGTGCACCAGAGGATTCCATCCTTTGTGTGTCCTCGGGAAGCGCTGGGGCATGCTCCCCCGCCGCAAGGAACCGACAGCGGCCCGGAACAACCACTGCCTTGCATAATCGGTCTTAGTGCTACAAAAAAAATCTATTTTTCTCTTACAGTTTCACACTGGATCCTTCAACTGCTTTTGTGCTCCAGAGTTTACATTAACCATAATTTATAAAGATGTTCCAGCAGTTGCCGGGTTGTGCACCTGCAGCTATGCTGCCTCCGGTGTATGTCGACTGGATACTGTGCTATGACTTTGCATGAGGACCTGCCATTAGCCCACTGAAAGTGAAGTCCAGAAGGCTCCTGATCAGAACATGCAGCAAGAAGAGTCCTCTTCTTCTAGATGTGGTTAATAATCATCTGTTTATAAATGGGCCCACATTTAAATCTGAGCAGTTCTTATATATATTAAATAATATGAAATATGAACAACTGTGTTTGGGCTGTATTCAGTGGCCATCATGCAAAGACTCATGAAACCGGCATCTGTAGAGAAGAGAAAGTACCTTAAATGTCAACCCAATTTGCGGCAAGGGAGGAGCTTTCGTGACTCATCCCCTGCTACAAATTTTGAGGTGGGTAGCCGTGTGGGTCGGAAGAACATCTGAGTCCAATGGCATCTTTAAGACCAACCAAGTTTTATTCAAGGGGCTTTTGGGGGCATGTCCTCTGCTGATTTCTGTTTCATTGTTGGAGGAAGTGTGCCTGCACCCGAAAGCTCACCCCTTAAATAAAGCTTTGTTGGTTTTAAAGGCCCCATTGGACTCAAATTTTGTTCTGCTGCAAGTTCTGAGAGGCAAGTTCTGGCTCTTTCCTGCTGCTGCAGACAGACTTAACCAACCAGCTGGGTGACCTTGGGCTCGCTACAGCACTGATAAAGCTGTTCTGACTGAGCAGGAATATCAGGGCTCTCTCAGCCTCACCCACCTCACAAAGTGTCTGATGTGGGGAGAGGAAAGAGAAGGCGACTGTAAGCCGCTTTGAGACTCCTTCAGGTAGAGAAAAGTGGCATATAAGAACCAACTCTTCTTCTACCTCACAGGGTGTCTGTTGTGGGGAGAGGAAAGGGAAGGCGATTGGAAGCCACTTTGAGATTCCTTTGGATAGAGAAAAGCGGCATATAAGAACCAACTCTTCTTCTTCTTCTTAACATGGCTACCCGTCTTGATGAAACTGGTATCAGGATTCTAAGTTAATTGTCATTTAAATTGAAGAACAAAGTACAAGTCCAGGGCCACCTTTAAGATGTACGAAGTTTTATTCATGGTACTAAAACTAGAAGGTTAAGCTGGCTCTCAAATAAAACCAATAACCCCTGAGGGGAAATCGGACCCCCCTTTCTCCAGTCAGGCTACCACAGCCAGTTCAAGATTGCTCTATCTGAAACCATCTTCATTGAACCTATTTATCCTACTTTATCATATTTATCTGTTTGAACCTCTGGCCTTTGGCACATCTGTTGAATGTAACTGCTAGTTGTGTTGATTTATGATGGGATCCCTATCTAGCTTTTCTAAACCATTCCTTTGCCCCTTACACTGAGAATTGACAATTTGAGAGATCTATGGCAGAATCATATTTCTTCATCCCCCCTACCTCATAATCTTGTCCAAAAGAAGAATTTCCAGGATGGTTTTCCCATCATATATCTTTAAAAGGGAGTTATGATTCGGGAAAGCTCATTCTGAAATAAACGTTGATTCAAGTGGGTAGCTGTGTTGGTCTGAAGCAGCACAACAAAAATTGAGTCCTATAGCATAGCGATCCCCAACCTGTGGGCCATGGACCACATGTGGTCCGTCGACTAATTGGAGGTGGGCTACGAAGGACGCCTCTCCCCCCCAGCCCTTTACAACACACTTCGGGTGTCATTGTCTCCCATCACTCCCAGATGGGACTATCCCGTTGCAGAGAAACAAGCTCAGGGTTCCCACTGATTTGTCATTGTCATGAGTTAAAATTTCCATGAAAATAAAATGTTCCTTATGTTCATTGTTGTGGCGTGTCTGTATCTTATTTTGAAGGGATGTTTAAACATTACCATAGTGATCAGAGAGCGTTAGGGCAGTGGTTGAGAGTAGAGGAGTAAACTACCCCCCCCCCCACCGGGCCTCAGTAAAATTGTCAAGCGTTGAGTGGTCCCCGGTGATAAAAAGATTGGGGACCACTGCTTAGCACCTTTAAGACCAGCAAAGATTTATTCAAGGCGTGAGCTTTCGAGTGCAGGCACACTTTTGTCTGAGGAAGTGTGATGCACACAAAAGCGCATGCCCTGAATACATCTTTGTTGGTCTCAAAGCTCCTATCGGACTCAATTTTTGTTGAAATAAATGTTGTTCGTTTTTGAGATACCACTGGATTTTGGGAACCTTGGGTGCCTTTAGATTTTTCTTCCCAACTGCAGCTCCTTGTGCCACAGGCAAAAACTGGTTTTGGAAGTGAGGGAGACTTTCAGAACCAATAGGACAAAACCAATAGCCCCTTTTAAGACAAAGTTGAATTCTGGGGATAAGTTTTGTGTGCATGCACATTTCATCAGCACACAAAAGCTTATACCTTGCATAAAACTGTGTGGATCATAAAGGTGCCACTGGACTCAAAACGTTCAGTACCTAAAACTTTTGACTGAATCATTCGGAGAAAGGTTTTCATCTATGAGTTGCAGAAGATAAAACTGCTCCCCTCTCTCTTTTCATTCCCTTAAGGACATGAAGAATGTAGACTTAGTTTTCCATCCGATCCTTCCTTTTCAAATAAATCCAAGCTGGCGATACCTGAATGATCACGAGAAGCGTTTTTACTGAGCTACACCCATGCATAAAGCCACAATGGTTGCCAAAAACAGCCAACTGGAAATCACAAGGGGAGGGGATTGTATCAGCCCTTTTTTTTTTTTACTGTCAGAAAACATGTTCTTTGAAATAAACAATGGACATTCTTCATTTTGCACAGAGTTAAAATGAATGGCAATCACGCAAATTAGACGCTCAATTTTGCGTACTGATCTCCCACACTTTTCCTCAGAAAAAAGCACTTTAAAAAAGATTCCAGTACTCATATATTAGGTTGCACTGATTTTTATCAATTCCCCCATCAGGACTTGGGAGAGGACCAATGAGTAGTGACACTGAACCCTAAAAAAAACAAAAACAAAAACCAAAAGCACCCCTAATTTTTATTGGGGGTGATCTAGATTTTTATTTCTAGATCAGTAGTTCTCACCCTTCCCAATGCCGTGAACCTTTAATACAGTTCCTCATGTTGTGGTGACCCCCAACCATAAAATTATGCAAGGGTTCTTTCACTGTCCACTGTGCAGCAGCTGGACAAAACTGACCAATGGCATGAAGATTGTTCCTGATTGTATATTAATGGGTTATAAATTGTATATAAATTGGCGGGCACCTTCAGGAGGAGCGGCAACAGTGGTGCCCCCACCTCCCCGGCCAAGCTGCTTGCCCTGCCGTGACCTCTGTGAAAGGGTTGTTCAACCCCTAAAGAGGTCCCGACCCCCAGGTTGAGAACCGCTGTTCTAGATTATTAACCTGAAGGCAGAGATCTGTCTTTCTTATAACAGTATCTAAAGCAGTGGTATAAACAAAACTGTTATTATAATCTGTGTGCAGTTCTGGAGGCCTCACTTCCAAAAGGATGTGGACAGAATTGAGAGGGTTCAAAGGAGAGAGAGACAAGGATGATCCGGGGACCGTTCCCTGTGAGGAAAGGCTGAGGGATATGAGAATGTTCAGCCTGGAGAAGGAGAGGTTGAGAGGGGACATGATGGCTCTCTTGAAGTATATGAAAGGTTGTCATCACTTAGAGAAGAAGAGTTGGTTCTTATATGCCGCTTTTCTCTACCCAAAGGAGTCTCAAAGCGGATTACAGTCGCCTTCCCTTTCCTCTCCCATCAACAGACACCCTGTGAGGTGGGAGAGGCTGAGAGAGCCCTGATATCACTGCTCGGTCAGAACAGCTTTATCAGCACATGGCGAGCCCAAGGTCACACAGCTGGCTGCATGTGGGGGAGCGGGGAATCAAACCCGGCTGGCCAGATTAGAAGTCTGCACTCCTAACCGCTACACCAAGCTGGCTCTCTGGAGGGCTGGGAATGGTTCCCGTTGGCAGCAGAGGATAAGACCCACAGTAATGGGTTTAAACTAGGTGTAGAATGATATCATCTAGAGTTAGACAAACAATTTCACAGTTTGAGTTGTTCAGCAGTGGAATGAGCTGCCTAAGGAGGTGGGGAGCTCACCCTCAGTGACAGTCTTCATGCAGCAGCTGGACAGATCATCATCCTGTATGCTTCAGGCTGATCCTGCAATGAGCAGGGAGAGGGACTAGATGGCCTGCATGGCCCCTTCCCACTCTAGGATTCTATGAGTCTAGTTCAGCAGTGGAAAGGGCTACTTAAGGGGGTGGGGAGCTCCCCCTCCCTGGTCTTCAAGCAACAGCTGGACACAGATTTATTCTGGATGCTTGAGGCTGATCCTGCATTGAGCAGGAGGTGGGATTAGATGGCCTGTCTGGCCCCTTCCCACTCTAGGATTCTATCTCCCAGCTCAGATACAACATGAATCTACTCCAAAGGAAGCAGTCTTCATTTCCATTGGATTTTTCTCCTTCTTCTTAGCGGGATTTAGATACAAAAATCTAACTTAAGCCACCAGTACGTCCAGCCAACAGAACTCATCTGACATACGTTTGTCAACAGAATTCTTGAAATGACAGAAACATACAGCGTTATCTTAGGGCTATAGAGTTTCCAGTTCAAATTTGGGATACTCCTGGAGATTTGGGGATGGAGCCTAGGGAAGGGGGGAGACAAGAGACCTCGACAGTGCATAAAGCCATACAATCCCCCCTCCAAAGCAGCCATTTTCTCCAGGGGGGGGGGCTGATCTCTGCCGTATGGAGATGAGTTGTAATTCCAGGAGATCTCCAGGGCCCAATATGGAATTTGGCAACCCTAGCTATGACACCAGAGCCTCTTGTGGCGCAGAGTGGTAAGCGGCAGAAATGCTGTCTGAAGCTGTCTGCCCATGAGGCTGGGAGTTCGATCCCAGCAGCCGGCTCAAGGTTGACTTAGCCTTCCATCCTTCCGAGGCCAGTAAAATGAGTACCCAGCTTGCTAGAGGGTAAAATGGTAATGACTGGGGAAGGCACTGGCAAACCACCCTGTATTGAGTCTGCCATGAAAACGCTAGAGGGCGTCACCCCAAGGGTCAGACATGACTCAGTGCTTGCACAGGGGATACCTTTACCTTTAGCTATGACACCAAAGGGTAGCATTCCTCCAAGTCTTCTCTATTAAAGGCTAATAAACGCAACTGGTCTGTCCTTTAACCACTGTACAAAATGTAGCGCTCTGATACAATTCATATATGAGCAAGAGAGAAAGGCTTGAAATGTAATAATGAAAAAGAACGGTTTGTGCCCATCGGGGTTACATGAGGTCTTGGGACGCTGTATTCATGGACTGCCTTGGGAAGACCGCTTTTGGAAGGAGGTGGCGTTAATAGTCCGGATGAGTGCCTGGAGTCAGGAGAGCTCATGGGAGTGAGCGCAATGGAAGAGATAGCTAAGCAAGGAGACGCATCCTCCGTGCTGCACCAGAAAAAGGAGGAGGGTCTTTGAAACATGTGGCACTCGGAATCTGACTTTATATGCAGCTGCTGTAAAGGAATCACAGAAAGAGAAAGGGGGAAAACAAGTTTCTAAGGAGTGAAAGTGGTAAGAGATGGGAAAGAAAAACAGCACTCTAAAAAAAAAAAAAAGGAAAAGACAGCTTTCAATGTACTACTTAACAATAGGTGAACAGAAATTTAAAAAGATTTTCTTAAAGGAAAAGAAAGACAAAAATCAGCCCATAGCAAATAACAAGGGATCCTGTATTGGCAGTGCTACGTTTGTTTTAACACATTCTTTGACACGTCCATAAAAAGTCCTGCTTGTATCACATACATCTGCAAATCCCCACGTTTGTGACTGGCTTGCACTGATGTGCAAAGATGGTGGTTTCCCCCACCCCCCCAAAAAAGGTGACTGAACGCTGGAGATGCACCCCCAGGAATTCAGCTGCATTCCTTAAAATTACTCCACCGTTGATTTCTGCACTCTAGGGATCAGATTCCAATGGAGGCCTTCTGGCCAGAAGCTTTAGAGATGACTAAACTGTGGCTCTCCAGATGACCGTGGACTACCATGGGCCCTTGCCAGCAAGAGGGACTTCCTACGGAGGCTGATACTGCTGCATATTATAAATGTTCAATAGAGTCTTTCATTGTTATCATCTCATCGGCTCAACATGGCTAGCGGCTTGCCGGGGCCAATTCAGGTCAGAAAAGGGCGCCAGGGATCTGCCTCTCCAGCCATGGAGACTCCAGTCTGAATTGGGCTCCTTTATGTCTGGTCATTAGCTTTGGAAATGAACACAGGAATCATGACCAATGGTACATTGCAGCATCGTCTCTTCAGACAGGCAGCTCTCCAGGGTCTCTGGTAAAGGTCTTACACAGGGGTAGTCAAACTGCGGCCCTCCAGATGTCCATGGACTACAATTTCCATGAGCCCCTGCCAGCGTTTGCTGGCAGGGGCTCATGGGAATTGTAGTCCATGGCATCTGGAGGGCTGCAGTTTGACTACCCCTGGTCTTACACATCGCTGGCTACCTCATCCTTTCGCCTGGAGATGCTGAGGATTGAACTTAGGACCTGCTGCAATGCCAAGCAGATTTATTTATTCATTTTTCAATTTGTATCCCACCACTCCTGGCTTGTGCCCGGCAACATCCATCCTCACAATACAATCTCACTGAAACAGTCTATAACCCCATTAAAACCTCCCTAGATGGCAACAAATCACCCCTCCCCCCACCACTCAACAGACTCCTTAAAAATACCTCCGGTGGGGGGCAGAGTAGCCGGATGGAAATGGCGGGCTCCGGGAGGGGCCCAAATCTTCCTTGCTCTGTCCTAAACCAAAGACTTGGTGGGAGAGCTCTGTGTTGCAGCCCCTGTGGAACTGAGCTAGCTCCGACAGGGCCCTCAGATCTTCCAGGAGCTCATTCCAACAGGTTGGGGCCAGGACTGAGAAGGCCCTGGCCCCGGTCAAGGCCAGGCGAACCTCCTGTGGGCTAGGGATCTCCAACAGTTTCGCACCCGTACCACAAAGTGCTCTACCCCTGTTGTATCAAGGTTGAGTATTGTCTATTCTGACTAGAGGTGGTTCTCCAGGGTCAAAGGTTGCTCACATCACCTATCTGATTCTTTCAAGTGGAGATGCCGGGGATTGAACCTGGGACCTTGTGCCTGCCAAGAAGATGCTCTCCCACTGTATTGTCTGCTCTGATTTCAGGGGCTATTCAGGGGCTCTGGTAAAAGTCTTTCACATCACCTTCTGCCTGGTCTTTTAACTGGGGAAGCCGGGAATTGAACCTGGGACCTTCTACATGTTAAGCAGAATCTCTACCACTGACCCGCAGCCCTTATCCTAACACACGCATCAGGTTTCACCTTAATGAAAGAAGTGGATAAGGAGAAGCCAAGGAACCACACAGAAGCCGGTACCCGTGGGGGGGCGGGGCGGGGCTTGACTTGGATAAATCAGGACTCCAAAATTTGCCTGTTTAGTCAAACCCTTTTTGTAACAGACCTTTCAAACCTTCTCAACCCATGTGATACGATAAGGCTGGACTGGAAGGAAAGCACTGCTGGGTTCCTTCCTCTTCTCTAATTCAAACCAGGTGCAGAGACCCATGTAAGAATGCAAAGTCTTATGGAGACATCAACGAACATGTGGAAGTAATTATTTGGGGAAATTGCACTGCCCCTCCAATCATTGAGAAAGGCCTCTGATTTGATGCCAGGACAAAGCCCCAAAAGGGGAACAGCCCAGAAAGAGTGATGAAAACCTTAGTTAGGAATCCAAGGGGCTAGCAGCTGCATAGCAAACCGAACCCTCACCGACCAGGCAAGCTGTTCAATCGCTAGCCGTGCTTGTGCTCACGGCAATTCTGGAACTCCTTGTCCCCGAGCAACTCTTGCTAATAACTTAGTTGGACTTTGCACCAGCTGGAAGCCTGAGGAACGTAGCTCAGTTCCAAAACTAATGGTGGCAACCACGTTATAATAAGCATGCTGAGTTTTGATAAGGCCTCCTACATAATTGTTCACGCAATGGTAAAAACAGTATCAGTCTACATTACACACAAATCTGCTTGTAATGAATACATATTATAATGGTGAGTGGGAAATGCTTATTCCCAAACTTGAAACATTTGACCTCAATTTGTAGACGATCGGAAAAGAGCACAGAGAGAAATGAAGATATTTAGCAACTACGCTTGATGTGTTTCTGCCGCTCTTGTTAATTTAAGCTTCTTCTATTACAGGATACATTTAGAAACACACTAATATCTTCATGGCTCCATGACGTTAGAGAATGTAAATGTGGCTTTTAGCGCAGAGAGTGACTCGGAAACCCTAAACCTTATTTTGAAAATGGAATATGAAGACAATCCTTTGCCTACATGAAAAGATGACAAAATGGCATCAAAAGTCTAAACAGTCATTTCCAAAATTTGCTAACAAATTGATAGATTATTTTAGCATGTGTTTTGGAATTTACTGGTTAGGCTTTTGAAGTCATTTTGTTGTCATCTTTTTTTGATCAACACGTCAGACTCGCTGAAGCCACTGATTCTGAGCCTCATTTGACCACTGCCCCTAAACTCATTCATATCGCCTTCTGTGGACCTCGGTGATTTAATCTCCATTATTCTATGGCTTTCTGATACTTAAATTTCAAATTAAGATCCAGGGACTCATACATGAAAGACCTCCTCTGTAACCCCAAAGCTCTGAGGACTGGATCTGATTATCTGGAGGGAAGCAAAGAAACCCTGTATAGGCCTTATTTACCCTCCCCCATCATTTCATAGGCTTCAGACATAATATTCACAGACATGTACATGCCAAGTGTTGTCAGGTTACAATCAACTCATGGCAACCAGGGGTAGTCAAACTGTGGCCCTCCAGATGTCCATGGACTACAATTCCCATGGGAATTGTAGTCCATGGACATTTGGAGGGCCTCATGGATCTCATGGGAATTGTAGTCCACGGACATTTGGAGGGCCGTAGTTTGACCACCGTACGGTTTTCAAGGAAAGTGCTAACAAAGGACAACCCTGCTTAGCTTCTCTGATGAGATATGGCTTGTCTGGGCCATTCAAGTTAAGGCATTTTTTATTTTAGAAGCAACACGTCGGACAGTCTGGAAGAGCCAGTATTCAAACTGTGTGCAAGCCCCCCTGATCAGAAAATCCACATGACCAACGACAGATCCTCCATTTGAATTCCTTCTCAAGCTTGAGATCAGATGAGGGGTAAAGGAGAACCCAAAGCAATTTTTCGTACTATTGGTTTGCTCTGATGGGGAAGTCCTGGAGCAGCTCTCTAGTGGGGGGTGAGAAGGACTGTCAAGTCACAGGTGGTTTTTGGCAGCCCAGTAGGGGTTTCAAGGCCAGAGACGTTCAGAAGTGGTTGGCCATGGCCTGCCTCTGGGTAGCTGCCAAGAACTTCCTTAGTGGTCTCTCATCCAAGTATTAACCAGGGCGGACCCTGCTTAGCTTCTGACATCTGATGAGATCTGGTGAGCCTGGGCCACCAAAAATGGGGCATTCACACACTCCTGATCAACTAAAAAAAAAGAATATTGGAATCTGAGTTTAGGGATTCCTTTTATGGGATTTTCTGAACAAGCTTATCAATGTATTGAATGCCCTATGAAAACTACTCTGTCTCCCTCTGCTGTGCAAAGCACATCTAATGAATATTTGGCCATGAGAAAATAAATTATTCTTCTGGTTACTCGTGACGTATCTTGCACAATAACCTTCTTCACTGTTCTGAAATCAGTGAAGGAGAACATAAGAGGGAACACTTGGGAGGCATGTATTTGAATTTCTCGAAATCGGTACTCAACAAGGAGAATAAGACATAGACCTGAATCACATCCCCCACCCCCCCAACCCCCCCAAAAAAACGAAGGGAAATTTTTAAAAAATCTAAAATTATGGCACTAAAGGGGGTTAGCTTGAATAATATATACAAACATTGTTTGCAGCCATGCTGGTCCAAAAATCCAAATCCAAAAATGAACCACCAACCACATAATTATTTATTAGCCATCACATCACTTATGGACAGCTGTAGGGTTTTCAAGACAAGAGACGTTCAGAGGTGGTTGGCCATGGCCTGTCTCCACATCATGACCCCTGTATTCCTTGGAGGTTTCCCATATATAATAAATAAACAAATAAATAAATAAATACATAAATAAATAAATAAATAAAAAATCCAAATATTAGCCAGAGCTGACCCCATTTGCTTCTGAGATCTGACAAGATCAAGCTAGTCTGGTTGTGCTTTTGGCTCCAACATAGCCTGAAACAGAGTTTCTTAATGGCCCTGGAAGGGTTTCCCTAATGGGTAGGAGTTACATTTTTATATATTCTTAAATTTGTTAAACATTTATCGGGTGATGCGGCCATATATGGTCATCTCAGACCATTTCCTTCCTCCCCAAATGGCCAATGATGAGTCTGGAACGGGTAGGCAGGGGAGGGGCCCTGGGTGGGCGTGTATGTTTCCCAACCATAATCTGCATGATTGTGCCATTTGTGGGGTTTCTAGAAGCCTGAAGAATGCTTCAGGGGTTTCTCAATGGTAAAAAAGGTGAGGAAGGCTGGTACAGCCAGTCCTCTCTAGCTTGCATTCTTCCATTCTCCTTTTTATTCCTAGTCGGAGTTGATTGATGCTACTCAAGACCTGCAGGTCAGAGGAGTAAAATGAGGAAGACACAGGTTCATAAAATGTACAGATGGACAGCAAATGGCTGTGGAGGAGTCTTGGATTTATGAACACGGAAACCCGCATTCCTGAATTGCAAGGTCAGCATGAGAGAACAGAAGTGGGAGGAAAAGACAGGTCAGACCATGGGAACTAGCATCTAAATTGTTCTGACTTTGTGTCGCATAAACAATCTCCCCGTAATTACTCCGTCCTCCAGATGCAATGCCCTAGTTCGTAACGTACAGCTCATTATAGTCTCAAAAATTCACCAAAAGGATTCCTTAAAGAAGGTCAGATATATTTTTAGTAATATGCATAAAATCCTTATATTAAAATTCACAAAAGAATAGTAAAAAACCAGCAAAACAAAACAACTTGCTTTTAGATCTGTCGGCCGCATTCAATTTGGTCAACCACGAGATATTGGTTCACCGCCTTGCTAGGATCGGGATTAGGGGGGGTGTGGTGAAATGGCTGGTCTCCTTCCTTTGGAACTGGATGCAGAGGGTCGTTGTGGGGAATGTGTTGTCGGCCCCCCGTGGGGGAGTTCCGCAGGGGGCGATACTCTCCCCCACACTCTTTAACATCTATATGCGCCCTCTAGCCCAGCTTGTCCGGGGCTATGGGCTGGGATACCAACAGTATGCGGATGACACCCAGCTCTACTTCCTAATGGACGGACTCCCCCCCCCCCTCCCCGGATACTTTTGCCATCTGTTTGGAAGCAGTGGCTGGATGGCTCAGGCAGAGTCACCTGAAACTCAACCCCTCCAAGACGGAGGTCCTGTGGCTGGGTAGAAGCGGGCCGGATCAGGAACTGCGTCTCCCATGCTTAGATGGTGTACAATTAACACCTGCCAGGAATTTGGGGGTGACATTTGATACATCCCTTTCTATAGAGGCTCAGGTCACTAAAATAGCTCAGATGGCTTTTTTCCATCTTCACTAGGCCCAGCTACTAGCACCCTACCTGTCCCTGGAAGACCTGGCCACAGTGTTCCATGCAATGGTCATTTCCAGACTAGACTACTGTAACTCGCTCTACACCAGCCTACCCTTGTCTTTGATCCGGAAGTTACAGTTGGTGCAATATGCGGCTGCGAGGGTCCTCACTAGGACATCTTGGAGGGCCCATATTCAGCTGGTGCTTCAACATCTGCCCTGGTTACCAGTCTGTTTCCGGGTCAAGTTCAAGGTATTGGTATTAACCTTTAAGGCCATATGCAGCCTGGGTCCCATCTATCTGCAGGACCGCTTGGTTGCTTATGCCCCCCGCAGAGATTTTCACTCTGCGGGTATGAATCTACTGGTTGTCCCAGGCCTCCGGGAAGTTCGCCTGGCCCTGGCCCCAACCTAGTGGAATGAGCTCCTGGAAGAGCTAAGGGCCCTGCAGGATTTGTGAGCTTTCCACAGGGCCTGTAAGACGGAGCTCTTCCTCCAGGCATATGGTTGAGGCCAGGGCAGGGCATTCCAAACAAGGATCCCCCCCTAAAGCTTACTAGCTACTAGTTCAGTTCCCTCTCTCATTGGAAAATAACTTACCCACTAGTCTGAACAAGATGGGATGAGATGGGTGCCTATTGCTGCCTATTATTTGATAAATTGTGAAGTTTTATGGGGTTTGTTTTATCGGATTATGTTTTTATTGTGATGTAAACCGCCGCGAGCCCTTTTGGGGAGCGGCAGTCTATAAGTCGAAATATAAATAAAATAAATAAATTCTATAATCCATTGAATTTTTAAAATAATAAATACAGCATTAAATAATTAAAACTGACCCCTGTGCTTTCTTCATGTGTTTGTGGAGGAGACATTCAAAGCTTCAGTCTGGCAGGGTTGGGCAGAGAGACCAGTGGTGTCTGATGTTACCCAACCATGGGTCTGGTGGAACAGCTGTTACGCAAGCTCCATGAACTGATGAAGGTCCCGCAGGGCTCTGATCTCTTCAGGCAGATCATTATGCCAGGCTGGGGTCAGGGCTGAAAAGGCCCAAGCTCTGGTTGAGACCAGCTTGATGCCTTTAGGGCTGGGGACCCTGAGCAGGTTGTTTTTTGCTCAAGCATAAAGTCCTTTGGGAGAGAGGTGGTCCTGCAGATACGAAGGTCCCAGACAGTTTAAGACTTTAAAGGTAAGAACCAATACCTTGAATCTAACCTGATCTCCAATCTGGAGCCAGTGTAGCTGGGAGAGCATAGCCTGAATATGGACTCCCAATCAGGACCTTTGCAGTCGCATTCTGGACCAGTTGGAGCTTCTAGAGAAGCCTCAAAGATAGTCCTGGATAGAGCAAGTTACAGTAATCTAGCCTAGAGGGGACCATCACATGGATAAGGATGACTAGGTTGGATGCTGACAGATAGGGTGCTGCTTGCCACACCTGGCAGAGCTAGTAAAAACTCTTGCGGGCAGTATTTGTGACCTGGGTCTTCACAGATAAGGAGGTGTCCACCGTCACATCACTAAAGTTCAGTGACACCAGAAAGAACAGTCATTATGGCCCAGCTTTCATGCTTGCCGGATGTGCTGTACTGCCATCAACCATTTTTGAAGGCCGTTGCCAAAATATCCCACAATGTGGCTGATTCTGCTCAGGCAGAAAAGAAGAAGAAGAGTTGGTTCTTATATGCCGCTTTTCCCTACCCGAAGGAGGCTCAAAGCGGCTTACAGTCGCCTTCCCTTTCCTCTCCCCACAACAGACACCCTGTGAGGTGGGTGAGGCTGAGAGAGCCCTGATATCACTGCTCGGTCAGAACAGCTTTATCAGTGCCCTGGTGAGCCCAAGGTCACCCAGCTGGCTGCATGTGGGGGAGCGCAGAATCGAACCTGGCATGCCAGATTAGAAGTCCGCACTCCTAACCACTACACCAAACTGGCCAGGAGGGTGCCCATATCGATGTGAGGCTAATCCACATGACGTCACCGCCGGGCTGGCACCTTCCAGGGCCTTCCGTGGATTGGGCCTTCATTTGCCCCACACTAAGGGAATGCAGGCGAATTCGTGTTCCCTTTTCTCACTGTGGGGGCCAATGGGGTCTGTCACTTCAAGGACCAATCCTCCCTGCTATACAGAGGCTCGGAGGGGGCAAATAATGCCTCAGTCAGCTTTGCAGAACTTTGCAGCAACACGGATTCCTTTTTTTATTTTGCAACATAAAAAAACCCTGCTGCCCCCCCCCACTGCCCCCCATGCGGCGGAACCTGTCTACCACGACTGCATTCCTCAGGGGGACACATTTCAGTAGCGGACCAGGTACTCAATCCAGCACCATAATGTATCCCCCATGGGGATACAGAAAGCTGTAGAACATGTTTTATTGTGCTGTTCTTTTTACAATGATCTCCATTTTAAATTGATAACTTGAATTGATTAAACTTAAATTGGTAACTTAAAATCACAAGTCATAGTTCCACCGTATACTGCGTTGATCAGACTCCACCTGGAGCACTTTGTGCAGTTCTGGAGGCCTCACTTCAGAAAGGACGTGGACAAAATTGAGAGGGTTCAAAAGAGAGTGAGGAAGATGATCCAAGGCCTGGGGACCAAGGCCTATGAGGAAAGGCTGGGGGACTTGGGGATGTTCAGCCTGGAGAAGGGGAGGTTGAGCGGGGACATGATTGGTCTCTTGAAGTATTTGAAAGCTGTCACTTGGAGGAGGGCAGGGAAAGGCTCCTGCTGGCAGCAAAGGAGAGGACCCGCAGTAGTGGCTTTAAACTTTGTGGAGAACGATATCGGTGAGGTATCAGGAATATTTTTTCATAGAGTAGTTGAGCAGAGGAATCGACTGTCTAAGGAGGTGGGGAGCTCCCCCTCACTGGCAGTCTTCAAGCAGTGGCTGGACAGATACTTATCATGGATGCTTTAGGCTGATCCTGCATTGAGCAGGGGTTTGGACTAGATGGCCTGTATGGCCTCTTCCAACTCTAGGATTCTAACCCCTGTGTCAAAAAGGTTTCCTGGCTCTTCTGACTCCGTGCTGGTCAAAATGTTATTGAAGGACGAGAACCCTGGGTTGTCAGCTGTTACAGCAAAGATTTGTTCTGCTGCCTATAAAATTCATTGCCTCATGGTAGGGTGACTTTTCTGTGAAACTGGTACCTATTATATTGGGATTGTTCTGTTTTATTCTATTTTTTATGGATAGGGGATTGTTTCCCCCCCCCCTCCTGTTTTATTCTATTTCTTTCTATACTAGTGTTTTATTATTGCTCTGGTCTAAGACGGTTTAAGTAAAATAAATAAATGAAATAAAATATATGGGTAGCCTTACAACCCAGAACAGTTACTATTGGAATATGAAACCATGTTAGAAGTTAATTTGAAAGACACTTTGGAGATTGGTCTCCAAGTGGAGCATCTGAGGATTGAGAAGGAAGCCCAAAAGCACTTAGAGAAGTTTAACATATTTTTATGTGGGGGAAAGTGGATTTTATTACAATGTTCAGCGGTACATCCACCACCTCTCCCCATAAGGAAATATGCTCAGCCTTGCAGGTAACCTTCAGTCTATAACAACACTAGCTCTGAATACTCAGAAAGAACTAAGGAGCTGGAACCACAAATTATGAATACTGGGAGCTCAGTGACATCGTTTTAGCTCCTTAAAGGACAGAAGAACCAGGAAGTCCAAATCCCACCTTTGCAGACAGAGTTGAAGAAAGTTACGTGTAAGGAAATAAGGAGTTGGAAGGGCTGATTCCGGCACTGTAAGTTATAGAAGGGGCTGCAGAAATGACCCCAGACCTGCTTCTCCTGATTAAAAAGTCTAGAAAGGGCATCAAAGCAGTTCCAGGACTGGCCTTCTCCCTCCTGACCGTTTATGCACTGGAGGTTTCATGCTGGGCTGCAGGCTGGAGTTTTAGTCGTGGCAGGTTGGCCCACCTCTTCCTGCATCCACACAGGGGAGCTTTTGGCCTGGTGCCCCTCATCTCCCCCCTATTTGTGCTCCTGCATGGGAGCTGGGGCAGTAAAGTTCCCAGTGCATAAACGGTCCCTCAGAGAAACCAAATGTTGGACCAGCCTAAGCTCAACATCTCCTCCTTTTGATTCTCTGGTGCCTTAACATTTCCTAACGAAACTGTGAGAGACACTGGAAGTCACGGGGGAAAGTACTAATAGAATTGTGGTTTCTTGCACATTAACATGCTTTTTACTGAACAGCTACTGAAGAAACAGAAAGGAAATCAGACACAGAATGTGGCCAACACCCAGGTCTTTCCAAGTTACAAAAAACAGCTTTACCTTTCAAAACTCATATCCTCAAAACCTGGTTGGTCTCTGACGCGAGCCAGACCAGCATAGTTGCCCTCTCAAACCATCTTCACTGAATATTAAGTTCAATCATATAAAGACGGATGGATGGGCAAGGGTTGAGACCTTTACTGTATCCTCCCATTGTATCACAACTCTAGCAACTTGTTAATGAAAATCTCCTTGCAGCCAAACATTATTAGTTTTCCCCCGGCAAGATTTTTTTATAAGGATTTGCACAGGAACTATGATTGGGTTAGAATTAGGTCTTACTCTTGGAGAGGGTCCATAAAGTATCTCATACTTACCCCACTCCTTTTAAACTGCCTTTCCCCCTTTTCACAATTTCTTATTCTAGCAGAGACCCGTCCCCAAATGTATGTCACACATCATGATCCTGGTCGCATATTACTAAAATGTAACATCTTATGTTATGAATGACTGTAATCTATACACAACTAGGGGCAAAGCTCGTTGCACCCAGAAATATAATTAGCACTAGGACTTCTGGCCCTCTTGCCCCTGCTCAAACTTGAGGTCCAGCACGGTGAAATGATTAAAGAGAAGCAGACTCTAATCTAAAGGGCTGGGTTTGATCCTCCTCCAGATACAGGAAACTGGGTTGCCAACCTCCGGGTGGAGATCTTCAGGAGTAACAACTGATCTCCAGGCACCAGTTAGTTTGGAGAAAACAGCTGGAAGGAAGAAGGAAAGAAACAAAAATGGAAGAAAGAAGGAGAAAGAAATAAAGAAAAAGAAAGACAAAGAGAGATGGGGGAGAGGGAGGAAGGGAGACAGAAAAAAGAAAAGAAGGAAGAATGAAAGGATGGAAAGGGGATGAAGGAAGGAAGAGAGAAGGAAGAAAATAAGAGACAATGACATAGAGAGGGGGAGGGAGAAAGAAAAAGAAAAGAAGGAAGGAGGACAGAAGGAAAACTGAAGGAAGGAAGACAGAGATAGGAAAAAAGACGGGGATGAAGGAAGGAAGGAAGGAAGGGTTATATATATGTAGAAGAAGAAGAAGAGTTATATGCTGCTTTTCTCTACCCAAAGGAGCCTCAAAGCAGCTTATATTCGCCTTCTCTTTCCTCTCCACACAACAGACATCCTGTGAGGTGGGTGAGACTGAGAGAGTCCTGACATTACTTCTTGGTCAGAACAGCTTTATCAGTGCTGTGGCGAGGCCAAGGTCATCCAGCTGGCTGCATGTGGAGGAGCGGGGAATCAAATCCAGCTCACCAGATTAGAAACCGCTGCTGTTAACCACTATACCGCACTGGTTCACAAACCACATGAATATGCTTTGTTATTCAGCCCTGTTTCTCTTTTTGTATCCTTTTTTTAGTTCTGTGTTTTCAAAATTAAATTAAAATGAAAACCCTTATATCTTCCAACTTGACATCTGGCATCCAGAGAATCTACAAAAGAACCTCTGAATCCTTCTAGATTAAGAAATCTCTATTGGGCACCTAACAAAAAGTTACGCTGAGGAAGGTGCTTGGACAGGAGTTGCTGGTGTTGAGAAACATAAAGTAAGCAAAGGTAAATAAGTTGTGTGCTGAGATGGGTGGATGAGTGATACATGAAATCAGGGAGTAGGATAAAATGGTCAGAATATACCCAGGACATGGTTCAAGGACAGATGCCACAGGAGAGAAAAAGAACAGCCAATTGGAATGCTTAGAGGACAGCTGTTTAGGACAGCTAATTTTGAGTCCAGTAGAGCCTCTTGTGGCGCAGAGTGGTAAGGCAGCAGACATGCTGTCTGAAGCTCTGTCCATGAGGCTGGGAGTTCAATCCCAGCAGCCGGCTCAAGGTTGACTCAGCCTTCCATCCTTCCGAGGTCGGTAAAATGAGTACCCAGCTTGCTGGGGGTAAACGGTAATGACTGGGGAAGGCACTGGCAAACCACCCCGTATTGAGTCTGCCATGAAAACCCTAGAGGGCGTCACACCAAGGGTCAGACATGACCCGGTGCTTGTACAGGGGATACCTTCACCTTTTAGCACTTCAGAGGTCAACAAGTTTTTGGAGGTGTAAGCTTTCGAGAATCAATGCTTCCTTCGTCAAATTCCTATTCCTACTTGTACATGATGAAGTTTTTTGAGTTTTGTCTTGCTTCTACCTCCAAAATGTTGTTGGTCACAGGCATTTCACTATCACCTCTGCCTAGTCGAGTATAAAATGCTGTAGAGATCTCGATGCATGATTGTGACATCACATTTCAGTCAATATTACTTTTTACCCCCTTGCCCTTAATCCATCCATCGCCATGTTGCTACTTATGCCCTCCTCCCTCACGCATGACATACTTTATGAATGACCCTTTTTATCCACACAGGATTTCGGTGTGACCATATTTGTGGCCATGAGTTAATACTTTTTGACTGAATGCACAGTGAGGCACAATTTGGTTATCACTCAGCTGTGAATTGTAGACCATCGTGGAATTTATTAACCCAATTACTGCTGTCGACTAGGAAACTTTTCTGTTCATTTATAAAATATCTATATTTCATTTTTAAAAATTAAAATCTGCTATCTCCTTTGTAAGAGGAACAGGATATCACAGATTAAATATCAACCATCTCTGTGAATTGAACAAGACACAGCTGTATAGAGGACAAAAAAAGGGAAATAATTCCTTTGGCAATATTAATGCACAAAATTAAAAATAAATTGATCTATAAAATGCTGCCATTAAGTCCATAAGGGGGAAAAGCAGGCTTAAAATAAAGAATAATAATACTTTTTAAATTACATGGAACTTTCCGGGTGAGATTCCAGTTAATAAAGAAATATATTCTGGGATTCTAGAAGTTATATAGGTAAAGGAGAAATAGACTCATCATAGAAAATCCATTGGTCTAGTTGGGGTGATCTTGGTTCTTCCACAAAGAAAATATTTGGCTTTCTAAATTTGGCCATCCACTGCACCTCGCAGAAACAGGCCTTCACTGAAAAACCTACATTTGTCATATTCTGATTTTCAGTCAGTGAAACAGTGGCCAACAGATTTGCATGCAAAAACACTAATACATAGGCTCTTAGTGGACAAGTTAGGAGAAGTTAGAAAGAAAAGCACTGCACATAAAAAGCAGGCACGTAACTGTATGCTTGTGACAAACATTTCACCAAGGAAAGTTGGCATTTCCAAATCCAAGGCTGATTTTAAAAGGTGCCAATGTGTTAAGCCCTCCCCCCTGTTTGCCAACAGGTGGGTACCCTGCAGTTTACCCGCAAGTGGAATGGTTATGCTCTGTCTCATCTCAGAGGCCTTTAAACTGTTCTTATTCCACGAGCTCTGGCATTGAGAAGAGGCACCAGTGCTGATCCCTGGTAAGAGCTGGCATAAATTGCATCTATTCACTTTCGAATGATGCACTTTAGAGCAGGCACTATTCACTTTAGAGTGACTACTGCCTGATTCAGCAGACATAACACTCTTCAATGGATTTAGAAGGGAGTGGCTCTAGGATAGCATTTGGGCACCGATGAAACTCAGAACAAAGCGCCGCCCATCTTTAATCGTGTTTAGGATGGGAAAAGAGCATAAGCCCACATTTAACAATAGCAGCAAATAATAAGATAAAATGTAAAGACAATGGATTTGTGATATGATCTTTACTTTTCCTCTTTTTGTTGGCTTGCCACAATCTTAGAGTTACTTAGCTTTGAAATCACCATAGGTTAGTTAAATTAATCAAGAAAAAATCCATTGCAGTTATTAGGAAGCAAAGAAACTTTAATTACATTTGCGGAAGTGTTTCTACCAGTGGAAAGCAAGGGTACTTACTGGCGACGAATTTACTTGGGTTATCCTCAGTAGGTTCTCTAGATCCTGTACTTTATTTTTAAGTTCCATATTTTCTGTTTCTAGCTCCTGAATCTAGAAAATAAACAGGCAAAAGAACACACAGATTACTGAACCAAGGTTGTTCCAGCGACTATACCTTGCTTGAATGAATCTACTAAAATAAATAGCGTCAAAATCCAGATCATTGTTCAGAAAAAGAAGTTTCAATGAAATATGCTTGTCCCAACATGTATACTTGTTTCATTCTACATATTTCATGAATTTATTTTTTTATTTTACACATTTTATATCCTGCCTTTCTGGCTTCACATGGGCTACCAACACAGTTAACCAATAATAAAGACACGTTTTAAAAACCATTAACTGCATACCACAAACATAATTAAAGCAATGAAAGTTAAAACACACACAAAGACATAAAAACAAAGATTAACACAGTGGTGAGGAAGGAGGGATCATCAAGGGAACACCAATCAAAACGTCTGTAGCCACTAGTGGGGAGAGCAACAGAAGGGGAGAGCTGGATCTCCCTGGGTAGAGAGTTCCAGAGTTTTCATGCCACAACCTAGAAGACCCTCACCTTGAAGCTGGGCCTCCAAAAACCACCATATTGTGTGGGTTAATAAGGGAGTAGCAGATCCTTCAGGGATGTTGGTCCCAAACATACCATTTCATTTATTAACAAATACGATGGGGGCCAGGTGTGGCCCCAAAAAATTCCAGTACCGCTATGTTACTATGAGCCCAGAAAAAGAAAATTTTATAGGACTCATCAATAAAGGGAATTTTTATAGGAGATCTGCAGCTTGCCTGGAACTGGGCACCAGACCAGTTAATAATACTGGCCAAATGCTGCTGAATGCTGAGAAAGAAGTATCCCTACTACAGGAATGATGGGATATCATGCCATCACGACATTTCAGCATCTTCCTATAAGGCCATCCTTAGCTTCACAAATATTCAGCAACATTCGACTGAAGCGAAATATGGCTGTGATTGACAATACTCGAGCGGTCGGACAAGTGGGACGTCTTTTTTTGTCCTGATTTGCTCAGCTTCCAGTAATAGTGTAGCTGGTGCTGTGTGCTCTCCAGAAAATTGAAGCCCATTCCCTCCCTCCAGCTGCTTTCAGCTCTTGTTTGGCTTGCTGCTGAGCGCTGCTTGCGTCCAACCTCTTGATTTGGAAATGTTCCCAAAGAAATTTCCTGGCCTTTCCAAGCCTATCTTTGCAGCTATACAGATTCACAATCTGCTTCCGACAAAATCCAAAGCTACGATCCCTCCTGATGTTAATTGCGTGCAACTTGCTGAATTATGCACTCGGATACACGGACGCACGGCATACACAATCTGACGATCACATTGATATTGTTTGTGTGTGTATGTAAATTGAACGGAAGTCATCATTTAAATAATTCATATACTTTGGCGTCTCATGTTTTACTGGTTCTGTTTATAAACCGTCCAGAATGCCGGATGACACTTTTGTTTTGCTTCAAAAGCCCTAAATGATACATTATTTAAAGTAAGAAACGAGCCTCTGTGACTTACTCTTTTCTGTAACCCTGCAATTTGTTTTCTTGTTTCCACGTCCTTTCCGCCCGATTCCAGAAACTTCCTGTAAGCCAGGTCAAATGCTTGCCCGATTGTTAAAGTTATCTCTTCTGCCTTTATATAAAACAAATATTACCATTAGTATGTCAATTTATTTTTTACTTTACATAATAAAGAGGGGGGGCAGACCTAAACTCACTTACACGTTCAAGGATTGCTAAGAAACTTGATGAAAAGGAAAGTCTTAGACGTTAAATCAATGAACACGACTTTTATAATAATACTAGAAAATAAGCCCGCTGTCGAAGAAATATAGCGGGCCCTAGCAGAGGGGGGGAGAACAGACTGTGGGGAAGGAAGAAAGGAAGGAAGGAAGAAGAGGAAAGGAAGAAGGGGAGGGAGAAAAAAGGGCAAGGGGTGGTTGAAGGGATGGGTAGAAGGGAGAAAGAAAGAAAGTAAAGGAGAGAGACAGGAAGCAAGTAAGACGGAAAGACAGAGAGACAGGAAGGAGATGGAGAAATAGAGGAAGTCAGGAAGTAAGAAGGAAGAAAAGAAGGCAGGCAGAGAGGTAGGTGAAAGGGGAGGGGACAGGGGGGTGTAGGTTGGGGGGAATCGGGGGGGAAAATCAGGAGGGGGAGGGGGGAGGGAAGAGGGAATAGAGAGGAGTGTGTGCTTGGATGTGTGGAGTGGGGGAGAGGAAGTCAGGAAGTAAGAAGGAAGAAAGGAAGGCAGACAGAGAGGTAGGTGAAAGGGCAGGGGCCAGTGTGTGTGTGAAGGTTGGGGGGGAATCGTGGGGAGGAATCGCAGGGGGCGAATGGGGAGGGGGAGGTGGCGAGGGAAGAGGGGGTAGAGAGGAGTGTGTGCGTGGATGTGTTTGGTGGGGGAAGGGGTGGCAGAGCGCGGTCGGTGGGTGGCTGTGTGTGTGTGTGTCTGTGTTCGCTGGGAAGTGGAGGCAGGGCAAGGGGGCGGCTATGGGGGTTTGGGTGGTGAGGCTGTGTGTGTGTGTTTGTGTGGGTGCGGGGAAGCGGCGGTGGGGAATGGCCATCGGGAAGGGACCCCAGGTGGGAAAGGAGTAGGGATGGGGTGTCTCTCCCGGGCGGCGGTCATTTGGTAGGCAGGGAGTCCCCGGCAGCCGCGCTCTGCGCGACTGCCGGGGGCTCCCTCGGGCGGCGGCATGCGTGCACGGGGCTGAGGGAGGCCCGTGGGCTGGGCGTCCGCCTGCCCGTGCACCGTGAGGGAGGCCGTGGCGGCGGCGGCGGTGCCGGAGGCGGGCGGGGCGGAGGCGGCGCGGGCGCGTCGGGTGGCGCTGTGGGGCCGGGCGCGGGGCCTGTGCCGGCGTCTGCAGGCGCTGCAGGCGCAGCAGGTGGGTCTGGCACGCGACATGCGACGCGTGGCGTGGGGCGGCCCCCGCTGGGCTCGGCGGTGCTGGACTCGGAGCTCCGCCGCTTGGCCGCCAGCGCCTCCGCCCGCCTTCGCGCCACCCGGTGCGCCTGCGACTTCAACGCCACCGACAGCGCCTCCCCGCCCGCCTCTGCGCGGCTGCCGGGGGGCACCTTGCGGCCGGGCCTCCGACGCGTCAGCCCGGCGGGAAAGGGAGCAACTGCGAGCTGCGCTGCGCGCGGCTCGCAGTTGCTGGGGCTGGGAATCGGAGGGACCCATCGGCAGGCGCTGTGCGCCTGCCGATGGGTCCCTCCGAATGTCTGTCCCGGGGAAGGGTCCAATATGGACCCTTCCTCATCACGGACAAATCCCACCTTAGAACCCCTTAACCATTTATTTAGTCTGTGGCGCCCGCGGCGCCACGGGAGGTTTAAAGATAAGTAGCTATAACTTTGGTGAATTTGGGGGCAGTTGCCTTGAAAGACAGTATGGACTAGTGGTTAGAATGTCAGACTAGGATCTGGGATTCCCGCTGGGTCATGAAAGCTCACTGGGTGACCCTGGGCCAGTCACATGCTCTCAGGCTAATCAGCTTCACAAGATAAAATGGAGGAGAGGTGAATGGTAGAAGCTGCTTTAGGGCCCCATTGTGGAGAATAGCATGCTATAAATTAAATAAGTATACTTCAGAACAATTCCAGTTAACAGAAAATCCCCAGCCCCATACCTGAATCTCTTTCATAAGAAGAGCCCTGCTGGATCAGAACAGTGGTCCATCCAGTGCAGCCTCCTGCCTCACACAGGGGCCAGCCAGTTCCTCTGGAGGGCCAACAACAGAGCATAGAGGCTGAGGCCTTCCTAGGAACATCAGAAGAGCCCTGCTGGATCAGACCAGTGGTCCATCTAGTCCAGCTTCCTGCCTCACACAGGAGCCAACCAGCCCGCCTGGAGGGCCAACAAGATGGCCAAGGCCTACATTGAAGTTCTATGTAAACTGTCCTGAGCCAAAAGGAAGGGCAGTATATAAACAAACGTTGCCTCTTGGCTCCAGGATTCAGAGGTTGAACAAGAACCATTAGTCATCATGGCTAGTAGCCAGTGATAGACCTATCGATAAAACTATCGAATCCTCATTATTATTATTAATTAGATTTCTTACCCATCATTCCCAGAATTGGATTGTGCTGGGTTACAACAAGAATAAGAACCCGAGACGTAAAACATAAAAAGCATGAAGTCAAATCCCAATCTACTCCAGCAACGAGACAAAATACCCCCCCCCCCCCCGTCTACCACCCATGTCTCCCCCTCCATCAGCGCCTCAGGGTCCCACTCTCCAGGGATGCTGGTAGTTCTTGGTTGTAGAAGTGCTCCATTTTACAGACCCTGCAGAACTGCAAATGCTCCTGCAGGGCCCTCAGCTCTTCCAGGAGCTCAGTACTCCAGGTCAGGGCAAGGACTGGAAATGCCCTGGCCCTGGTTGAGGCCAGGCGGACTTCTCGTGGACCAGGAATCACCAACAGGTTAGTACTCACAGAATGCAAGGTCCTGTAGGGAACATAAGGCAATAGGGGGTCCCTCAGATATATGGGGCCCAGACCGCGAAGGACCTTAAATGCCAAAAACAAAACCTTGATCTGCGACTGGGCTGCAACTGGCAACCAATGCAGCTGCCTAGGCACCAGCTGGATATGGGCCCTACAAGGTGTTCTAGTGAGGACCCTGGCTGCTGCATTTTGCAACAGCTGCAATTTCCACGTCATAGACAACAAGGGTAGATCCGCATAAAGTGAGTTACAGAAGTCAATCCTGGAGGATGGATGGATCACTGTGGCCAGGTGTTCCAGGGACATGTGTTGGTGGGGAGACCTGTCCCCCTTCCTACTCATTCCTGGCCCCTTGAAGGCTTCTGTGCCCAGGCGTCATAAGGCACAAAGCAGGAGAATCAATATCCCTGATCTGAGTGGTGGGGGAGACATGATCCCCTCCTCACTCAAACCCAGCCCCCCAGAGGCTTTTGCTCTTGGACACCATGAGGCACCCAGAAGCAGAAGCTATCTGTCTCCCTGAACTGGGCAGCCCAGGAGACCTTGCCAAACAGCTGATCCCGCGGAGAGCCAGCTCTTCACATGATCAGCTGGGGCTCAGCCCTGGATTGGCTTAAGTGGCAAGAGCTAATAGCTTGCTGACGCCCAGGTTGGGGCTGGATCCTGTTACAGCCATTTCAGCATGCTGTTCCGTTCCCTCCCTGGAAGCGGGTGTGGGGGGGGAACCTGCATGCCGAAGTCTCTTTTAGGCTGACAGCCAGGTGCGTGCTGATGATGCAGTGGATGCATCCGACCCCACCACAAACCACCAAATCGGAAATAAGGCAAGGGTCATTAATTTATTTATAATTAAATGTATATACCGCTGCTTCCAGCAAGCTGGCTCACGGCAGTTCACAATAAAATAATTCATATAAACACAATAGAATCATAAAACATCGTAAAATACAACTCCCCCCCCCCCCCATATCATTGAAGGGTCATTCATGCTAATTTGCGTGACCTTCTGTTTGTGAGCCACGACCTGGGCTATTTTCATGGGTTTCTGGGGTTGGTACCTGGGTCATAAAGGTAAAGGTATCCCCTGTGCAAGCACCGAGTCATGTCTGACCCTTGGGGTGACGCCCTCTAGCGTTTTCATGGCAGACTCAATACGGGGTGGTTTGCCAGTGCCTTCCCCAGTCATTACCGTTTACCCCCCAGCAAGCAAGCTGGGTACTCATTTTACCGACCTCGGAAGGATGGAAGGCTGAGTCAACCTTGAGCCGGCTGCTGGGATTGAACTCCCAGCCTCATGGGCAGTTTTCAGACGGCTGCCTTACCACTCTGCGCCACAAGAGGCTCATGCCCAGGCCTAATTATAATCCTGGCGGTTTTATTTTCAATCCCTTTCCTAATAATTCTTAACACAGTTTGTCTTATTCACCTCTGCAGCGCCCTGGCCTGACACGATCTCTGAACTATCGACTACGACAAGAAGACCTCTCTCCCTTTCGGTCTCAGCCAGTTCCGGCCGTGTTATCCTACACTTCTGACCCAATATCAGTCACCTAACGCTGACCAACACTAAACTTCATTGGCCACGCTGATGCCCACTTTGCCCCTTTGTGGAGATCTTTGAGCTCTCCACAGTCAGCCCTGGTTTTCACCACCCTGCATAATTTTGTGTGGTCTTCAAACTTGACCACTGCACTGCTTGCCCTAACTTATCTATATTAAAGGAGCCAGCTT
Source organism: Paroedura picta (assembly GCF_049243985.1). Classification (NCBI taxonomy): domain Eukaryota; kingdom Metazoa; phylum Chordata; class Lepidosauria; order Squamata; family Gekkonidae; genus Paroedura; species Paroedura picta. The sequence goes on along the minus strand of NC_135370.1, from coordinate 22,811,958 downwards.
GGTGCAGTGGTTAGGAAAGTGGACTTCTAATCTGGCGAGCCGGGTTTGATTCCCCGCTCCCCCACATGCAGCCAGCTTGTTGACCGTGGGCTCGATACAGCATTGATAAAGCTGTTCTGACCTAGCAGGAATATCAGGGCTCTATCAGCCTCACCCACCCCAAAGGGTGTCTGTTGTGGGGAGAGGAAAGGGAAGGCGACTGTAAGCTGCTTTGAGCCTCCTTCGGGAAGAGAAAAGCGGCATATAAGAACCAACTCTTCTTCTTCTTCTTAAGTAATCTCAGGGCTCTCTCAGCCTCCCCTCCCTCACAGGGTGTCTCTTGTGGGGAGAGGAAAGGGAAGGCCAATGTAAGCCGCTTTGAGACTCTTTTGGGTAGAAAAAAAGCGGCATATAAGAACCTGCTCTTCTTCTTCTTAAATGATACTAACCCCAATGCCGATCCTTGTGGGACTTCACTGCTTCCTTCCCTCCCTTGTGAGAACAGTCCATCGGCTCCTACTCATTGCTTCCTGTCATTCAACTAGTTTTTAATCCACGAGAGAACCCTTCCTCTTATCCCATGACTGCTACATTTTCTCAGGAGTGTTGGGTGAGGTACCTTGTCAAAAGCCTTGTGAAAGTTCAAGTATATAATGTCTACCCGGACATTATACTCCACTTGACTACTTCCAATTAAAGGTTTCCAGCTAAGGTGCCCTTCAGACAAATTCTATGGTTGCCATTCAGCTCAATTGCTGCAGCTGGATTGTTTTCAAGAGTGTGGTTTAAAAGGAGTCTTTTACAATCTGCCTCTCTGTTTTAACACTCTTGCCTAGACACTGGGGTCAAATTTATTTGGAGAGGTCAGAAGGGAAAAAAAGCAAATAAAATCTTTCTCTGAATTTTCTGCAAATCCATATATTTTAGTTGCTTGTCCCTAATATGCTCAATTGCCCTGAAATGTTTCTTCCCTATCCTGCAATTATTATTTTTTTTGGTAAACTACACCTCAATTGCAGGGGACTAGGAACTGGAAGGAACAGCTCATGAGAAATTGACAAAACGCTCCATTTCCTTAATTTACTGTTATTTCATCCCTGGTGTCATTGTTGCTATTCTGTTCCTTTCTTGCCAAAAGGAAATCCTTAATACAGGGCACATGTCCCTGCTGGATGGGACGGGCAACTCTTTAGCCAGCTGCAGTACAGGTGGTCACAGCAAACTGTGTCAGGGTCATCCTTCTATTACCCCCACAGACTCATTTGCACCTGGGCTAAGCTTTCAAATAGGTCTTCATTTGTGGCTTGCCCATACGGTTACATTCATCCATGTCCTCTTACTTTCCTCCACTGGCCAGCTGTAGGAGTGCCTAATCTTGGCTTTTAAATTCTGGACTAACAATTGGCCCTGGAGGTATCCGCCCAGCCTAAGGTTGGAGACTCAATCAAGGAAGGCACTCAAATCATTAAGTTGTCTGACCCTAATATCCTGAGTCACTTTGACTCTTCGTGCCATGTAGATGTGACTCACAATAGGAACACAAGACAGAAGAACGTAAGAGAAGCCATGTTGGATCAGGTCAATGGCCCAAAAAGTCCAACATTTTGTGTCACAGGTTCAGAGGATAAGGAAATTCCCCTCGGTCACTATGGCTGGTAGCCATTGATAGATTTCTCCTCCAAGAATTTATCGGATCCCCTTTTATTCCTATGGCCATTGCTACATCCTCTGCCAGCAAAGTCCACATTTTATCATAGTCCACATTTAATCATTTTCTGTGCATGCTCACAACGTGTAAGCACTGCATCTTAAAGTGGAATATAGTGCTTTGACTGTTCATGTCCATTGGGTTTTCCTTGCTGTCCTGTATTGATCCTTTAATGCTCGCTTGGTTTTCTGGTTGCTGTTTCCCCACTTTTTATTTATTGGCTTTGGTGCCAATTTTCCCCTTGTTTTGTTTCCAAGCCAAAGGTAATTCAAAAGCGTACATTACTCTGATTACTCCCCTTCCCTTTTCCTCCATTTCTCCCTTGGTTTTAATGAAAACAATATTTTTGACAAGCAGCATGGATCTAACAATATGTGACTCTTTGTCGTATCAGGTGGGAAAGTTTAAAAGGAGCTGCATGAGATTTTGTTTCCTCCTGGTATTGATTTGAAAGGCAGATCAGAAAGGAGGACAATGGGAATGTCCCCAGTGCAAGAAAAAAAAAAGATTTCAATGCTTAAAGCAAGCAAAATATATTGGGGGGACTGTCTGTGTGGAATGAAATTGACAGGAGTTGGAGAGAGAGAGAGAGGGAGAGGGAGAGGGAGGGAGAGAGGGAGAGAGAGGGGGAGACAGAGAGGGAGAGAGGGAGAGGGAGGGAGAGAGAGGCGGGGAGAGAGAGGGAGGGAGAGTTGGGAAGTCTGAAGCTTTAATAACATTTTTCCCTTTCATGATTTAGGGAACAAAGTTTTTTTGGGGTTAGCCCATTTTGGCAGTTCCTGGGAGCCTAACATTAAAATGGCAGCTGAGCCACATGGACGCACCTAAGTTAATAATTGTTTGGGATAGATCCATTTGGAGAACAGAGTGCAATCGACACAGGACAGGCTCTAAAAAAAACTGCCCTGATCATGAACATTGTGAAGGATCAAGTTAGAGAATCACAAAGAAAAAAACCACACAAATTTACAAGGGAAGGCAAGAAATCAGTTACTAGGCAAAAATTCCCCTCCATTTCCCCCCAAAAAACTACAACAACAAAAAACAGAGCTTCTACCATAGGACTCCTCCCCCATACAAACTGCAGCCCTGTGAAAAGCATGGAGTTGCAGCTGACTTTACACAGGCACAGGCATGCATGCATGCATGCATGCATGCACGCACGCACACACACACACACACGGTGCCCACAATCATAGGTTGTAATGCCAGTGTGAGTGGGTTCTACCATGAATTCTGCATGCTCAACATGTTCCCCTACATTATGAGGTCATGTGACCCTTTCCATTTTTCACAGTGGCTGATAACACAGCAGAGAATCTCCTAGTGCTTGGCGATATGGAAAACAGGGCTTTCAGCTGCTTGTCAAGTAAAAACAATAGTCTAGAATCATAGAGATGGATTCCGCTCAATGCAGGATCAGTCTAAAGTATCCAGAATAAGTATCTGTCCAGCTGCTGCTTTAAGACTGCCTGCCAGTGAGGAGGAGCTCACCATCTCTTTAGGCAGCCGATTCTACTCTAACCATGAAATCCCCCCCCCCCCCGATATTGTGGCAATATTATTCTCCAGATAATTTAAACCCATTACTGCGGGTCCTCTCCTCTGCTGCCAACTGGAAAGTTTCCCTGCCCTCCCCTAAGTCATGGATAGTCAACCTGTGGTCCTCCAGATGTTCATGGACTACAATTCCCATGAGACCCTGCCAGCAAACTCTGGCAGGGGCTCATGGGAATTGTAGTCCATGGACATCTGGAGGACCACAGGTTGACTACCCCTGCTCTAAGTGACAATATTTTGAATATTTAAAGCCAGCAATCCTGTCCCCTCTCAACCTCCTCTTCTCCAGGCTGAACATTCCGAAGTCCCTCAGGCTTTCCTTACTCTCCTCTGAACCCTCTCAATTTTCTCCACATCCTTCTTGAAGTGGGACCTCCAGAAATACACACAGAACTCCAGGTGGAGTCTGACCAATGTGGTATACAGTGGGACTATCACATCTTGTGATTTTGTGTGCTCACATGTAGCTTGCACTCCCCATGTACCCCAAGATCATGCCTGGTCAGTTTCAGCATTGTGTTTGCCCCATTTGCCTGCCTTCCTGGCTGCTTACCTTTGATTCAACAAACTAAAGCGAAAATTCATGTGCAAAACCCGAACCACAATGATATAATGGAAGGTGTTTGAGGATACTACTGCGCAGCTGCAAGAAGGCAATGGTGCAAATTAAAAAATAAACCTTTTGCCTCCCCCCACCCAACACTTCACATCCCAAATGATGTTCCACCCCGATTTAGAAAAGTGTGCTTGATTGTAGTGCTTGACTGATTGAATAAATCCAATGGAGAAAAAGGAATGGTGCGTGAGGTGGATATAGAACTCGAGGTCAAGTTTAAATGCTCACTGCTCTTATCAAGGTCAGAATTGTCCACAAGCAGCAACTCTCCAAAGTCTCAGGATGACGTATTTCTCACAATCCGTGACATCAACCTTTAAACTGGAAATGCCGGGGATTGAACCTGGGAGTTTCTGAATTCCAAGTACACGCCCTACCATTGTGCTATGGCTTCTCCCTCAAGCATCATTGACTTACATTTATGATCAATTTGGCTTCAGAATCCAGCAGGGCTCCTCTTATGCTTTTATGGGGGTCTACCAGTAGCTACTAAGCATGGTGACCAAAGGGAAATTCCATATGCTGAGGGACTCAGCCTATGAATACCACTGCCAGGAGGCAATGCTGGGAAAAGGTCTCAGCCTCTGTGTCCTGTTGTTGGATCGGGCTGGCCACTGTGTGAGTCAGGATGCTGGACTAGATGGGCAACTGGTCTGATCCAGCAGGGCTCTTCTTATGCTCTTAGGAAGGCATCAGCCTTTCTGCTCTGTTGTTGGCCCTCCAGAGGAATTGGTTGGCCCCTGTGTGAGACGTGATCCTGGATTAGATGGACCACTGGTCCAAACCAGCAGGGCTCTTCTCATGTTCTTCACTTCTGCTTGCTTCCCTCTCATCTTTACTGAACGTACAAAACAGGCCAGTGGCCTTCAGCCCACCCTTGCCCCAACCGCACTCCAGAAAACAAGGCATACTTACACACTTTTCACTGTCAAAGACGTAGCACAAATGTTTGTTTGACTCAGAGTCTTTGCATATGAAAGTGAATATCCTTTTGTCGGTTTTATCATCGGCACAAAATGATATCCTATGGAGCTGGCAATTGTGTTGGACTTCCTGCAAATGACAATTGTGCAATTAGACCTCGCGTTGCATTCTGGGATCAGATCGCCACCTATCACAGCCAGACATGATGAAGCCAAACACAATTACGCTCCACAAAACGCTCCGTGGGAACCTAAAATGTTGCTTTTGTCTAATGTTAGTTATCCAGTTTGGTGTAGTGGTTAGGAGTGTGGACTTCTAATCTGGCATGCCGAGTTCGATTCTGCACTGCCCCACATGCAACCAGCTGGGTGACCTTGGGCTCGCCACGGCACTGATAAAGCTGTTCTGACTGAGCCGTGATATCAGGGCTCTCTCAGCCTCACCCACCCCACAGGGTGTCTGTTGTGGGGAGAGGAAAGGGAAGGCGACTGTAAGCCGCTTTGAGCCTCCTTCGGGTAGGGAAAAGCAGCATATAAGAACCAACTCTTCTTCTTCTTCTTCATCCTTCTTGTGCACAAAGAATAAGGTTTTTTTGTTAGAGGTGGTTGCAGGTAGGGTTGCCAGACCCTGCCTGGCCAATGGTGGGGGATGTGAAGGGGTAGGGTTGCAACATCTAGGCTGGAGAACTGGGGCTCTAGGAGAATAGCCTGGGGAGGATAGGGAGCAGAGTGGGGCACAATGGGATAGAGTCAACCCTTCAAAGCACCCATTTTCTCCAAGGGAACCGATCACTATAGACTGGAGATGAGCTGTAATTCTGGAGGATCCCCGGCCCCACCTGGAGGCTGGCATTCCCAGTCTGTTGCCAGTGCCCCATGCACCTGGATCCAATGGCTAGCCACATCTGTCAAAGACACAAGGAAGGCAAGATGTTCCAGTGCAAATTCTGCTTTGGATCCCTCTCCATCCAGAGGACTTACTCATGGTTTCCCCACAAAATACAATCCCAAGATGGTAGACACGACTGAAGATTTACCATGAAAACCGGAAGATGTATTGTCAATTTCTCAGGGAAAAGGAAACGGAATTTTTAAAGAAACAATAACATTCTCGAGTCTTACTCAGAGGCATGCAAAATAATTTAAGTACACAAAGAAACATTATTTAGCACATTCTGGGATCTGACATTTTGGGTTGGACTTGGGTCAGGGAAGAGAGAGGGATAGCCCTGCCAGTTTTCCATCCACATTCTGCCACCTGAAGTTTCTGAAGAGACCTGAAGTAGAAGAAGAAGAAGAAGAAGAAGAAGAAGAGTTGGTTCTTATATGCCGCTTTTCCCTACCCGAAGGAGGCTCAAAGCGGCTTACAGTCGCCTTCCCATTCCTCTCCCCACAACAGACACCCTGTGGGGTGGGTGAGGCTGAGAGAGCCTGATATTCCTGCTTGGTCAGAACAGCTTCATCAGTGCTGTGGCAAGCCCAAGGTCACCCAGCTGGCTGCATGTGGGGGAGTGCAGAATCGAACCTGGCACGCCAGATTAGAAGTCCGCACTCCTAACCGCTACACCAAGCTGGCTCTTTTTTCAGAAGTATCTGAAAAAGTATATGTGAACACAGAAGTTTATACCTTGATGAAAACTTTCTTGGTCTCTAAGATGCCACTGGTCTCAAATTTTGTTCTGTTGTTTCAGACCTACATGGCGACCCACCTGAATCTCCTGGTTTGGATATGAAGAAGAGCTTTTTAAAAAAAAAAATAGTCCGCTTTCCACTATCCAAAGGAGTCTCAAAGCAGCTTACAATCACCTTCCATTTCTCTCCTCACAACAGACACCCTGTGAGGTAGGTGGGCCTGAGAGAGCTTTGGGAGAACTGCTCTATGAGAACGACTCTAAGAGAACTGTGACTGGCCCAAGGTCACCCAACTAACTGCATGCAGAGGAGCGGGGAATCAAGCCTGGTTCTCCAGATTAGTGTCCACTGCTCTTAACCACTACGCCACGTTGGCTGTCTTTAAAGCACATCATTCTTTAATAATGCATTACTGTTGAGCACATTAAAGCATATTCATTGGTATCAAAGTTATGTATTTTAAACAACAACAAACAAAACCTTCAGGATAATGTATATTTACAGTGTAAGAACACCCCCCCCCCCAAATGTTCATTATTCAAAATATTTCATAGGAGGGTTTTTTGGGTGGACCGTTTACGCACTGGAGGTTTCATGCTGGGCTGCAGGCTGGAGTTTTAGTTGTGGCAGGTTGGCCCACCTCTTCCTGCACCCACATGGGGGAGCATTTGGCCCTGGGCACCTCATCCGCCCCCGGTTTGTGCTCCTGCACGGGAATTGGGGCAGTGAAGTTCCCAGTGCATAAATGGCCAGGGAGATCCATCTCTCCCCTTCTGTTGCCATTTCCCACTAGTGGCTAAAGACGTTTCGATTGATATTCCCTTGATGATCCCTCCTTCCTCGCCATTGTGTTAATTGTTGTTTTTATGTCTTTGTGTGTGTTTTAACTTTCATTGCTTTAATTATGTTTGTGGTGTGCAGTTAATGGTTTTTAAAACGTGACTTTATTATTTGTTAGCATTTCACCCTGTGCACCTCATCTGCCCCCAATTTGTGCTCCTGCACGGGAGCTGGGGCAGTGAAGTTCCCAGTCCGTAAATGGTCGTGTCCTCCCAAATTGCAGACGTTCTCAGAGGTTTTCTCATGATACATTTTGAGGGTGAAATGTGCTTGCTTTAGGAAGCATTTCAAAGGACTTTCTTTTTACTGCTCCTCCAAATTTTCCATTTAGAAAACTGGTCGGGAAGAAGGAAGTGTGTGTGGGGAGAAACCCCCCCTGTCCCAGGCCCTCAAATCTTCATCCATATCCTGTGCCATGCCTGTCCACCGTGGTGTACAACTCAGGGACCGGCTGTTCCCTTGCTCGGTTCTGAAGTACAGAAACTAAGAAAGGTGCTTAACATTACTTCATTGGGTTTTCTCTCCATGGCATTTATGACTTCTGGCGAATGTGATGGGAAAGCAGTTCTGGTTATCAAGAGAAATATGTACTTTCTGTGGCTTGGAGCTATGGTCTATTTTAGGATCATGTGAGTTCTTGTTCTTCATTATTGCAACTATTTCCAGGGAGAGAGAATGCATTCTAAGAGGGCGCTTTCGCCCAGACCTACATGGCGGTCCTTTCTCGACCATTTTTTTCTGGGCATCCTGGATCCAGAAAAGGTGGCTGAATAGAGGCGGCCATTTGCCGAATGCAAACTTGCCATAGTGTGTGCGTGTAACTACCTGATAAACTAGTCATCTATACTTTGGGACTAGGAACCACCAGGATCTCCTCTCCACCCGCCAGTAGTGGGAGGGGGAAAGCTGATTAGCCAATCTTGCCATGTTAGTTAGTTAGTTAGTAATGTTAAAATTGTAATTATTGTTTTAATGGACTTTTAATGGGGTTTTAAGATGTTGTAACCCGCCATGAGCCGCAAGGGAGTGGTGGGGAATAAATCGAATAATAATAATAATAATAATAATAATAATAATAATAATAATAATAATAATAATAATAATAATAATAATACGTAGTCATCTGCTAAGAAATTGGGAGAAACGGGTGACTAGCATAGGCTGCCACCCGTATGGCCCCTTCCAACTCTATGATTCATAGTGTTGCCGCCTCCAAGTTGGAAAATAAGTGGAGATTTTGGAGGTATAGTCTGAGAAGGGCTGGATTTGGAGAGGAAAGTGACTTCAGTGGAGTATAATGCCCTTGAATTCACCTTCCTAAGCAGCTATTTTCTCAATATGAACAGGACTGTTTCCGCACTGGGAACTGTGCTGCCCCAGCTGTCATGTGGGAGCACAAATCCGGGACAGACGAGGTGCACCAGGCCAAATGCTACCCCATGTGGAAGCAGGAGGGAAAGCCTGCCCCAGCTCAAACTCCAGCCTGCATCCTGGCATGGAGCCTTCAGTGCAGAAACGGTCCTGATCTTTGTTGCCTGGAGATCAGTTGTAAACCCAGCCACCACTTGGAGGTTACAAACAAAAGTGGCCAATAATTATATAAAAATATTGGCATACATCGAGGGAGACTCCAGGCTGTGAAAACTGACCACCAATAGGATTTAGAGCAGGGGTAGTCAACCTGTGGTCCTCCAGATGTTCATGGACTACAATTCCCATGAGCCTCTGCCAGCAAATGCTCATGGGAATTGTAGTCCATGAACATCTGGAGGACCACAGGTTGATTATCCCTGATTTACTGTTGGTAAGAAATCTCCTTACACACACGGATCTCCAACATCAGGAAGAGAAAGGAGAATGTTCTGTTATAGGTCATTTCAAGTGTTTAAACTGCAACGTCTGTAAATTTGTTAGGGAAAGAAACAATGTGACCTTTCCAGTTAAAATGCTATTCCACTTGTAGCGCAAAGTGTTGTGTGTACTTATGGATCTGTCCCTGGCAGCTTTAAGTATGTCCGCAAATCCACAAGAGCTGTCAAACTCCGAATCGGCAAACACTTATCTAGAATCAAGAAGTCAGTTATGGAAGTGCCTCTTGTATCTCACTATCTGCAAAAAGGACTTTCCATTGATGAGCTCAAATATGTCATTTTAGATATCGTTTCTTACAAACCTTGTGGAAAAAGTTAATGTTGAAAAAGTTTTGCTTCAAAGAGAAACAGCCTTTATACATTGTCTACCAATCTTCGGTCCAAAAGGTTTGAGCAGTGAAATGGATCTTTCCTGTTATTCGTAAAATATTATAACATGTTCTATATTCTCTAAATATCTTTTTAACCAATTTGTATATATATTTTTAATTTTGGAAGATCAATATAGACCCCCCCCTATTTTTCTTAATTAGATGCACTTTTCATGAACATTTAACCTCAGTGAGCTCAGCTTTTCTCTAACATTGGTAGCTCCAAAGACATGATATCTATAATGCAGTGTTGATGCAGTCAAATATTTTTGTATAATTCTTCATTCTATTTGATGTCATTTTTTGGTATATATGGCATGTCATTACGATGTATTATACGATTTTGTTCATTTCTATGCTTTATAGAGATAAGTCTTGAAGAAGACTATTATCCAGTTCAAAATTGACTATTCATTAGACTGACTCTTTAAAAAAAAATTATTCAATTATATTAGAAGCATGATTCCAAGAACTAATTGTGGTAAATTTGGGGTCTGTTTCCCATGTTTACCTTTATGTATGTTGAACATAACATGGGAACTACTCAATGCACGTATTTTACAAAAATCAAGTTCATACCATCCACAACTTGTACATGCATTCAGTGCATGTACAGTGCATTGCGAACAGAGCTAGATAAACATCTTAGCAAGTGGTTCCATATATACTGCTGCAAGTTACCACTTATTAATTGGGATTATGGGGTACAGAGTGACATGCAATCACTTGATGTTTTGTCTACTCCCTATGAATCTGTCTGGCCACTAAAATAATCTTCAAAGGCTTCTTCAGATGACCCTGTCATCTAATAGTAGACCTACAAGAGGGCCTTCTCGGTCTTGGCACCAAAGCTCTAGAACTGTCTCCTCAGTGAGAGTCATTTGTCTCCTGCTGCCATCTTTTGCCTGCAGTTGAAGACTTTTACATTCCCACAATGATCCCTCCTTTCTAACCAAATTTTAATTGCTGTCTTTGTTTTATACATATCTTAAGTCTGTTCTATAGGTATTGTCTGAATTGTATGTGTCGGAGGGGAGTGAGTGGTTTTACAATGTGATTCTTATCATGCACGTTTTCAATGGTCAGCTTCCTGAGTGGCCTCCATAAGGACAGAAAGACGGGATATAAAACTTGCAAATAAGGAAATAATTTTCGGATATTTTTCTTTCAAAGTAAGTATAACAAAATACATGTGGGGCAAACAAATCCGCGTGGGAAGCGCATGAAAAGGGCATGGAAATAATGCCCCCCTCCCTTCTGTTGCATCACTAGGAACTGGTATTTAGAAGCACAAAGCTTCTGGCCATGGATATTTTTATTTAGCTCTCACAACTGAGAGGTGGTGATACACTTTCTAGTTATCTCAGCTAAGCCAGTCCAGACCAGGGCCTATTCTGCACACAATAGATAATGCACTTTCAATGCCCTTTAGAAGCAGATTTTCCATTTCCGCACAGGAAAAACCAGCTGCCAAAGCACATTGAAAGTGCATTATCCTATGTGTGCGGAATGGGCCCAGGAGTGACAAACCTAGACCGATCTTCTTAGATCCTGGAAGCTAAGCAGGGCTAACCATGGTTAGTATTTGGATGAGAGGCCACTAAGGAAGACCAGGATTATTACACAGAGGCAGGCAATGGCATACCACCTCTTTTCACCTCTTGCCTTGACCTGGATCACAAATCACCCCTGACTGTCTCTTGCTCGGATAGCTCACCCCTGATGTCATTTGATCTCAGAAACGAAGCCTGGTCAGCCCTGGTTAGTGTTTGGATAGGAGGTCACCAAGAAAGACCAGGGTTGCTATGCAGAGGCAGGCAAGGGCCAAACCAGTTCTGAACATCTTTTGCCTTGAAACCCAATCAGGGTCACTGTAAGTCAACTAAGACTTGATGGCACTTCCTGCTACCACTGAGTGAATCCATCTAGCCAACTTCTGTAGCAGCAAAAGACCTAGCAGCAAAAGACATAAGGCCTTATGTGAGGAAATCTCCATTTGCTTCTCCACGCGAGGATGTCAGAGGGATAAAAAAGAAATCATAACAACAAAAAGATTCTTACCTTTGTTTTTGGATCTAGGATTTTCACTCCGTAGATGGAGATTTGTAACTCGACCTTTGGTGTTTTTTGCCCTTCAGATTTTTTTATATGTCTTGCGAACTAGAAATTAAAAAAAAAGACAGAATATAACACATCTGAGCGCTATTTTGTGGCAGCTTGCAAAACTTCTTCCTGCATCCATCTGCCTTCCTGCGGATGCCATTTTCCTCGGAGAGAGGGCTATCGGTTAAAAAGTCCTTTGAGATTTTTAGGAAGTAGTTCTAGGGTTACAGAATTTTGTTTCATCTTATGCTTAACAGATTTGGGAGCTATTTTCTTTTCATGGCCAATGAATGTCATTTTATTTAGGGGAAGAGTTATGATTTTCACTGCAGAGTGAAGCCTGCAAGGGTTTAAATAATTGACCCTTCTGCAACAGCTCTTTTTCAGCCTTTGGAAGTACTGCTGAAATATTTTTCAGGCTTCGAGGTACCAGGGAGTGTTGTCAGCTGGCCATACCTCCCTGCAACACATCCTGGAATCGAGAGGAGCTTCAGCCAGCATAGGTTTAACCCCCCCCCCCCCCAAGACCATCTGTGGCCACATTGGGAGGGGACGGGTCAACCTGCCCAAATAGTGGTAGAATTTTTAAACAAAAGTTTTAACAAAAGTTAAAGGGAATAGCAGGTTACAGTAGATGAACGAGAGGGTTATGAGTGTCCTGCATGGTACTAAGGGTTGGACTAGATGACCCAGGAGGCCCCTTCCAATTCCATTATTCTATGATACTTCTACCTCTTTGCTTGGTGTAGTGGTTAGGAGGGCGGACTCCTAATCTGGTGAGCCGGGTTTGATTCTGTGCTCCCCCACATGCAACCAGTTGGGTGACCTTGGGCTAACCACAGCACTGAGAAAGCTGTTCTGACCCAGCAGTAATATCAGGGCTCTCTCAGCCTCACAGGGTGTCTGTTGTGGGGAGAAGAAAGGGAAGGCAACGGTAAGCCGCTCTGAGACTCCTTCGGGTAGAGGAAAGCAGCATGTAAGAACCAACTCCTCTGCTGCTGCTGCTTGGAGCCAAGAAAAGGCAGGCACAGAGAGAGAGATTCTTCCCAGCCGCCATTTTGAACCCCCCAATCCACAGTACCCTAGACAGGCCTTCGTGGTGCCGTAAGGTACTGGTGCTGGAAAACCCTATATATTTTATGTATTTATCCTGTTCTTTGTCTTGAGAATTTGCACAGATTGAAAACCAAGCTATACATTCTTAGAGAAAAGGAATGAATGGAGCAATAAATGGTTTGAACAAAAAAAGGACTTTCTTTCCCTCTGGCCCACAAGTTCTCATTAACAGTACCCGTGAATGGTAAGCTGCCGTTTCAGTCTATTTTTGTTTACCGGGTTTGCAGATGTCCTCGGGCCAAACCATGCGACAATCTCCAGAGATGCATGAACTGGATTCGTATTAGCAAACTACAGCTGCAGAGTCTTGATTGGAACTGTTGTCTTGGAGCAGGACAAGGAAAGAGGTTTAACACTTTCCACCCTCTTGCTTCCCTACCTCAAATGACCCTCCTGGAATTTCTTGCTTGTATGAATCCCCTAATGGAGCAAATAGCAGCTCCCCCAGGGGGAAAGGCACTTGAGGTCAGAAAAACTGCATGGAAAGAAAACGAAGAAGGGTTGGTTTTTATAACCAGTTTTTCACTCCCCGACGGAGTCTCAAACCAGTTTATAATTACCTTCCCTTTCCTCTCCCCACAAAACATGGCTACATGTATTTAATATACCCCAATAAGCAATAGCAGAACATCTACAAATGCCATTGAAAACAACTGGAAGCTGTCGATATCATGACTCACACTCCGATTTCAGAGACAATGCGGCAGGGCAGTGACAGTATATAAGGCAGCAAACAGGATAGCAGGTTCTATTAATATTAGCCTTCAATAGAACCATGGCTTAGAATCTGCTTGGCATGTAAAAGGTCCCAGGTTCAATCCCTGGCATCTCTGATTAACAGGATCAAATGGAAGGTAATAGGAAATTTCTCTGCCATCTGGAGAGCTGCAGCTAAGCTGCATAGACCAAGGGTAGTCAAACTGCGGCCCTCCAGATGTCCATGGACTACAATTCCCATGAGCCCCTGCCAGCATTGTAGTCCATGGACATCTAGAGGGCCGCAATTTGACTACCCCTCTGCGTAGACAATACTGACTTTGGTGGACCACATATTTCCTATTGATATACTGGGGGAGGTAGAGTCCCATGTCCCTATGGACAGTGCAGTGCAGTTTTGAAAGCTATCTTATCAAGCAGCAAGAAACTCAGATATTCCTAGGACAGCATCTGAGCTTAAAGAATTCTTTTCTCTACTGTAACCATCATTCTCGGCCTTTTTTCAATGGGTTCCTATAAAACAGCTGTATACAAAGATTTAGGGTTTGACTATATTATGAATATGCCACGGATTGGTGATAAGCTGAATTCAATTTCGATTGCTTCCGACTTACGGGGATTGCAAGCCAGGACTTAGTGCAGTGGATTAAAGGGTTGCGGCATTAGGAAGGTTGAGAACCACTGGCTTAGTGTAAAGCACCTTCGGTGGCTTCCTCAAACGGTGACCTTGGAAGGCTGCAACCGGTCAGAGAAGATGACACTGAAGCAAAGGGACCAATGGTCTGACACAACATACCGCAGCTCCAGGACCTGTGTCCTATGGCTGAACTCAGCAAGGTGTGAAACCTTTCTTCAGACTAAAGAACCTTCATGCAACTGAAGCAGCATTTCTGCAGGAGAAAGTCTTCTTAGGCCAGAAGAAGGCTTAACACATGGTAGGATGTGGTGGTGGAAAGCAACGTCAAGTCATGACAGACTTACGGCAGCCCTTCATGGGGTTGGACAAGGTTTGAGTTCACTGGCACCATTAAGACCAACAGCATTTTATTTTGGGTAGAAGCTGAAGAAGTGTGCATGCACACGATAGCTTATGCTCAGAATAAAACTTTGTTGGTCTTAAAGGAACCACTGGATTCAAACTTTGTTCTGCTGCTCCAGACCAACCCACCTACCCACTTGAATACATTTTCATGGGGTTGTCAAAGCACAAGAGGTTTGGAGGTGGTTTGCCGCTGCCTGCCTCTGCACAGCAACCCTGAGTTTTCTTGGTGGTCTCCCATTCAAGGACTAAGCAGGGCTGACTTGCTTAGCCTCAAGGTCAGAGTAGCCGAAGGTCATCGAGATACAAGTCCAAATATTCATATCTATACATACTGAGATGTTTAACACCTTTACAGTTTGGAACAATGCCATCAAGCTATGCTCTCTGGACGTTACTTTCAAAGACCTTTGGCTCAACGCCACTGCATATGTTAACATCTATTGGGCCCCACCTACTTACTTATTTACTACTGCAAGAAGCCCCAGACTGTAGCCTGGCTTCTGGGGGATTACCAAAAGATATTCTGGAAATGGGTTGATGCTGGTGACATTTTAATTTGACTGTTGTTTAAGTTATTTTACACTAATTTTAACCTTATACCTTTACCTCAATTTTAATTATTCAATAATTGTACTATTGCATATATTGTACACTGCCCTGAGCTGCCAGAACCTGACCCACCGAAACACCACCAAACAAGTTCTATATAAGTAGAGGAAATTAATCAATCCCAAGAACTGCCGTATTCCCTCAAGCAGAAAGCCAGGGTACAGTTCTAAAGAACAGAACAGCCAATGCAAAAGAGAGTCAGGCCAGAAAGAACCACATGAGATCTAATATCGATGGCCTGACAAAACTAAGGTAAGCAGGAGTCATAGTTATTGTTAACATTGCTACTGTTAGTTATGAATTGTGATTACTGTTATGAAACCACTATTATTCAATTGATGCTATTCTGGATTATAATGCATTTATCGATATTCTCCTATGTTCAATATAAACCACCCTGAGCCGCAAAAACTTATATATAGAAATAGAATATAGATATATAGTGGGAATTTAGGTTTGTAAGATCTCCTTCACTCTGTTCTGCCCTGTTCCTTGTACTCAGAGCCTAGAGACCAATTCCATGTCAAGATAATGCCCAGCTCATACCTTCCGATTCTGACAAATTAGCTTGTCTGTTATCAGATACGGACTCCTGTGTCTCACATGGGATGGCACTTTTTGCTCTGGCTGCCAGGAAGAACTGAAGTACTTTTAATGAAAGCCACCAGTCCGAAATGCGGATCTTCTGTATCTCACTGCGACACATTTCGTTTTATTTTGGTCGGTCTCGTACATTACACTGAGAAACTCTATTTTATACTTTTATTGATTAATTCTTGTTTTGTGAAGGTCTTTGGCTGTATACAATAAACCCAATACAATGCACTGAGATGACACTATCCATGCTGAGACGATAATTCACACAGCCACCACATAGGGTCCATCGTCTAAGTTTTGCTCTTCCTGAAAATTGTTCATCGCTTCCCAAAATTTACAAATGGTGAAGACGCCATTTTATCTCCAGTTTCAATTCTAATTCCCTGAGAATCATAGAGTTGGAAGGTACCTCCAGAGTCATTTAAGTCTATTGGCCTATATGCCATTTCATCTCCTTCACAGGGAAGGAAAAAATGTAATAACCCCCAGTAAATAGTTGTCTCAGTTTGGGGGTTAGCGTAGACTCGCTAAGTCTCATTACGAAATGCGTTGAGAACTCAGATTTAGATATGCTCTTTGGTTGGGATCCCAGAAAACATCAGGAACAAAGCATTTGAGTGGAAATATATTCGAAAGTGTTTATTTAGCACGCAAAAGAAGTTTCCCTAGACTCCCCAGACATCCTTTGGCAATCAGGATTTATATTCTCTCCCCTCCAATATGGACACAAAGTTAAGAGAATGCAATCCAAGGGGAAAAAAAAAAAGGAAAAAAAGAAGGAATCCAAGCTGGAGAGCCCTGCAGAAGAAAGTTGATAGAGCAACCAGGATGTATCTGTTCGGTAATCTAAACATCCGCAGGCTGAACATAATCACTCATTTACTGACAACAGAGACAGAAATTAAAACCTGGGAGCCGTAAAAAAATAGATCGGGAGAATTAACTTTGCCAAGAGTGCTTGTTTGGACTGTGGAACATTAGCACCACCTAATGGTAAAAACCAAGTTCCATAGCGTTGTATGTGGCCGTCTTACCTATTGCTACACTGGGGGAGGCAACAGGGGGAAAATGGACATTAATCAATCCTACATTAGTTCTAGGTTGTTGTAAGTTTCATCCCGGAACCAAATGATCCAGGAGTGTTGAAAGGGGGCGCGACTTCAAGGTGGCTCAAGGAAGTATATGAAGCAGAACTGCCCACAGTAGACCAAACAACACTTCAATGGACACAAGACATCTTCAGTGAATAGAAGCCTATGGCACATGGTTACTTCCCGATATTTGATGCAACAAGCTCTGGATTCTGGGTCAGAATCCAAACTACAAGGCAACATAAAAAAATTACAAAAAAATTTCTATTCACCCAAAAGATGGAACAGTTTCGCCACCGTCAAAAGTACACTTTAAGGATATGTCTTCCTCGCTTCTCCGATTAATTCAGCTCTTAGTGAAGATAACAACACTGCCAAGGGTTCATGGAATTCTGACATTTGCATTTTAGAAACGAAAGCAAAGAACGTTTCCCCCCCCCCCCCCCCAAGAACCAACAGGCAGGAATACGTTTTCATCTTTACTATCGAGTGCTCATGCAGAGCAAGCGTTGAGATTGCCAAAGTCTTACGATGCATCTTGAAAGAGAATTAAAAGGGAGGAGGTGGCTGTTTTTTTTTAAAATTTACCAAGTAATACTGGAAGTGAAGATCTTTCCATTTCTCTAGTTTGCTTTCCTCTTTTCGCTCTCCAAGCGTTTTAACTCCATAGTTTTAGATATCATAATATCAAGCCTGAACCCTCTCTCCAAGCTAAACTGAGGCTATCGTGCTTTGGTCACATTAGGAGAAGACAAGAATGACTGGAAAAGGCAGTTATGCTAGGAAAACTTGAAGGCAGAAGGAAAAGAGGAAAAACACAACAGAAGGAGGATTGACTCAGTCAAGAAAGCTGCAGCCCACAGTTGGCAAGACCAGAGAATGACCATGCTGATAGGACATTTTGGAGGTTATTAATTCACAGAGTTGCTGTTAAGTTGGAAGCAACTTGACGGCATTTAACACAGAGACAGAGTTTTAGATAAGATTTCCAGTGTTTGCCAACCACGTTTCCTTCAATGATCTACTGATCTACTCGAAGAGGGACCACACATTCAAACTAAGTATACAAAACAACACATCTGTTCCACTTAATATTTCTGGTAAGGGTAGGAGGAGGAGCTGGTCTCATGGTTTAAGTACCACTCCGTGCTTAACACCAACTCAGGGCGGCTATCCCGCCCCTGAGTGCTTCCTCCAACCAGCTTGCCTGTCTGTCCAGCAGCCAGCCAATCGCCTTCCGTCCCCCACACTTGACTACCCCCTCTTCCCTCCACTTCCCTATGAGGCTCAGAGGCTGCATATCCCTGCTGCGTGAGAGGTACCCCTAGCAGTGAGTTCCCTGCCTGGGTGCCTCCAGCCTGCATCCTTTCCAAGTCCTGGGGAGAGGGAAAGGCCATCTGCAGAGTTCTCCCCCCCAATCTAGCACCTGTTGTATTCCTGAAAGCAATGGGCTTTGTCCCTAGTTTATAATAATACAATTTGGACACCACATCAGTCTTGATGGATAGTAGGTGTCTTGTGGGATCTGCACAACAGGGACACTCTTTTATGGAGAACATCTGCCCCCCAAGAGAACATCTGTCCCTTTGTAAAGCTACACTAAAGGCAATGGCAAACCACTTCTCAATAACTCTTGCTTTGAAGAGCTGGCTGTGACTTGATGGCGCTTAAAAAAACAACAATTTTTATTAAAGATTTCCAACACCATTAAAGCTTTTCATTTCATCGGTCTTTCCATGGCTTGGGCAATCTTGGCAGGACGAGAGGATTTTTTTTTTTAAGCTCAAATGTTTTAGCAATCCCTGGAGCTGCTGTGGTTCAAACAAATATTGATAGCAAAGGCAGACACATAAAAAAAAACATTTTAAGTGCCAGTTTATGTGCCATGTTCCTAGTTTTCACTAGGAAATGGTTACTATTTTTCTCCTTCCCACAAGCAACTTAAGGGCCAATCAGATTTTTTTAAATTAACAATATTTCTTAATTCTCTAATTTAATATAAAAATATGAAAGTGTATTGCTTACAGTAGAGGATAGATCCTATCATGGCCCCTAGACCGATAAGGTCTCACAGATCCATGATTTCCCCTTCAGCTCAAAATCCCTGAGCAGGAACAAAATCTAAATTCAATGATGGACACCTCCTTGGTCTAAAATCTAAACCAAGAGATGCCAGATTTTGAGCATTTGGGGGTAATCTATGGACTTTGCATGCCTTAAAGGCCTGTTATGACCTTGGTTGTCTGGGAGAAAAACATAACCTTGCCTTGGTGAAGTCCCAGAAGACACATGTCAAAGGTCTGATCTCATAGATCCATCCTACACAATGTTCTTTCCACCCACCCGCAAATCTCAACAGAATGCATGCAGAAAGCAAAACCTGGAGCACACAATGAGGTTTCCTGTTAAACTTCTGAGGAATTTCTAGAGAAATGAGTTTTCCTAAGAACAATTAATGGTTTCCCCATGGATGGATTCCCATATCTCCCACATATGGTGGCCAAAACCATTTAGCTCTCATGGAATCTGAGCAAATTGGAATTGAGATTTCAGAAGAATGACCAAATGTAACATAGAATGACAGAAGTTACACATAATTTGTATACAGTTGATTGTGCTTTTATGTGTGTAGAGTAATGTTAGTCAACAGCTAAATATGTCATATAAATTCCACATTGATTCAGGCATAGGTCCAGTTTCATTTTTAAAGTGAACCCGTTGGCTTTTTCTTACACAGGTAGAATGTAAACAGCGTGTTCATCAAGTTATAAATGGGCAATCAAATGTGTTATTTCCCCTACTCTGGTACTGTGCAGGCCAGCTGCCTTAAGACTTTTTAGACAGCCTACTAATAGAGCAGGAGGGGCCTCTTCCATCTGGAGACATTGGAGCCATTTTCCTGCCTAGCGGTCATGTGGTCCAAGAAGGGAGACTGAGGAATAGCTCACAGAGAGGCAGGAGGGAGGAATGTGTGCCTGCACAGTGACAACTCGATGAACAACACTTATAGGTAAGCGCAACACTATTTTCATTGTTCTTGTTCTATGCAGTCCTACATGGGAGACTAACAAGCTGACTCATCAAGAGATGGGGTGAGCAATTCACTGGAAAATTGAATTCAAGACTGCTGCAAGATCTGTAGTGTCCATTATTCAAAAGCCTATGGAAAGTATCCTTCTATCGAAGAGATAGAAAGGTGTCCCCCATGGAGAGTAGATATATGGCTGCTCTGAAGCAAAAAAAAAAGGGGGAGCTTTGGAATTGAGCCTTGTGGCAAAAATGTCCCCTGTCGAGAAACCCCATCTCACAAAAAATGGGGTAGATGTAATTGTGATGAATGGACCATTTGTGCATGAATTGTCCTAAATTCTAAACTCCTGAGTTTAGAATTTAGAACATCTGCACTTGTATTCTCCAAACCAGCAATATATTGGGGGGGAGGCAATCAAGGGTGCAGAATAGTGGAATTAAGGGGCACAACAAAATGAAAAGTGCAAAGCAGATGCCATTTTGCAAAAAAACAAACAAAAAACAAACAAAAAAAACGAAAAGGGGAGGGAGCAAAGCACCATGGGAGGCTGCCTCCATCTAACTCAGATGCAGAAATGAGAGGAGGAAAGCCCAAATGCAGAAAGCCTACAATTGACTCACAGCATCCAAAGGAAAGCCAAAGCAAAGCTAAAACAAGATACGTCTCTTAATGTCTCTTAATGCTGAAATGATCCCAGAAAGCTTTGCATAATGATGGCTTTTTGAAAGCAATAAGAGATAAATTGCCAAATATGTGGATATCAGAAGAAGTGAACAGTGACTCATGAAAACTCCTCCCCTGCCACAAATTTTCTTAGTCCTTCAGCTGCTTCTGGACTCTGGTTCTTTTCTACTGCTTCAAATGGATTAGCATAGCTTACCATGGTGGCCATTATGGAATACCTGTCTTATTATACTATCTTCATATTATGATGATGATTGTGTCCAACTCATGGCGATCCTATGGCTCAACCGTTGCCACGGTTTTTGATCTTGCATTGCTTTTAGCCAAATAATGCTCTGCGGCCTGTGTCCATTTTGATCGTATCTAACCACCATGTTCTTTGTTGGCCTGGTTACCTTTTACCACTGACCAATCCTAGCACAATTGCTTTCTCCAACAAAATGCATTGCATGATATGGTCAAAATAAGTGAGCCAGAATTTCGTGATTTTGCCCTTCAGTGATAGATCAGGCTTCATGAATTCCAGTATCTCCCTGTTTGTTAGTTTAGCTGTCCATGGAACTCGCAGAAGCCTTCTCCGGTAGCAGAGTTCAAATGAATCAATTCATATTATAATAAATAATTAGTATAATAGTATAATGAGCCCAATCCCATCAGATCTCAGAAGCTAATCAGAGCCAAGCATGGCTAGTGTTCAGATGGGGGACCTCCAAGGATTTGGGTGGTAGTTCCTCCAAGTAACACTAGGGGCCATGATCAGAATAGCCCAGATAAACCCATTCACATCAGATCTCAGAAGCTAAGCAGGGCTGACCCTGGTTCATATTTGGAGGGGAGACCACCAAGGATTTGGGTAGTAGTTCCTCCAAGGAACACTAGGGGCCATGATGTGGTTTCTGGCTGGTATTAGTTGTCCATACTGAAGCCAAGCCCAGCGTCTTATACTAAAACATCTCGTGATGATAACACAAATTGATTGAAAACACCATACAAAAATTGATGTAAAATTATTTGAAATCATGCTAATCAAGCTACCAAAATATGCTTGGGGCAGACCAATCATTGCTCGCTTTGCAAAAGCCACATCCAAGAAGTCCTCCTTACCTTCAGCTTCCTAACGGCATCTCTCACAACCTCGGTGCCTTTGGGCTGCTCCACTTCTGTACTGCCAAGAAACTGAACACATGGTCATTTGTGAGAGAGTGAATGAAAACAAAGTTTTTAAATAAATCTATTAAAAAACGACTTTAAAATAACCCATCAGCATTTTATTTGCCAACAATAAATATCTGAAGAAGTGCTAAATGCAGAGAAACGGAAACACCATCTATCAGATTTATCAAATAAATAAATAAATAAATAAATAAATAAATAAATAAATAAATAAATAAATAAATAAATAAATAAATAAATAAATAAATAAATAAATAAATAAAATATATGTGTGTGTGTGTGTGTGTGTGTGTATGTATATGTGTGTGTATATGTATATGTATGTGTGTGTATATGTGTGTGTGTATATATATATGGTACAGTGGCTGTAAAGCAGTCTTTCAAATCAATTGGAATCTATATCTATATCTATATCTATCCATCCAATTGATTTGAAAGACTGCTTTACAACCACTATAGCCTTGTCTTCTTTCCACAATTAAAATAAACTGCCACTATCTACCACTGCCATCTTGGAGATGCGACTTTTCAGGAATGGAGGAATTAACGGCAGCTGACAAAACTTGTGGGTAAATTACATCAAGTCATAATTGACTTATGGAGACTCTGTGGCTCTCTAGATATCCATGCACTACAATTACCATGAGCCCCTGCCCCTGGTAACTGTAGTCCATGGACATCTGGGGAGCCACAGTTTGGTGACACCCATGGTAGGGTTTTCAAGACTAGGGATGAAAGGAGTTGGTTTGCCATTGCATGCCTCTGGAATTCCTTGGTTGTTTCCCATTCAAATACTAGCCAGGGCCAACCTGTTTAGCTTCTGAGATTTGATGGGATCAAGCTAGCCTGGGTCATCCAGGTCAGGGCAAAGCTATCGTACTCCCCACCCCACCCTGATAAAAATCAGATTGTGCCATATGTGCGGTGGCCCCTTTAATAGAGCACAGAAAATCTGGTGAATGGTATCAGATGTGGTGTCTGAAACATTTGGAAATTAGTTTATCTTTTAGAGCCAATGTTTTTCTTACTGAATTCTATGAAGACAGTTCATACATCTATGCAAGCGGTGGTATTAAATCTGTTTACTGTGGTAAGATTAACAAAATACTGAAAGGCAAACCATAACCCTGGCAAAACAGGAAACGAATTCGCTACCAACTGCTTTAATCCAATCTCAGCAATGCTTATCACATCTTGACTCTAACAAGTTAGTTATGCATCTTGACTCCAACTAATCATCTGACGGAGAGGCTGATTCTGTGAAGGCTAAAGGGGGTGGCAGGTTACAGTGGATGAGCGAGAGGGTTGTGAGTGTCCTGCATAGTGCAGGGGGCTGGACTAGATGACCCAGGAGGCCCCTTCCAACTCTGTTATTCTATGATTCTATGATTCTAGTCCTTCCTGGCAACTAGCCCCTGCCCATCTATATATAGGGCATGAGGAAAACAATTTCAATTTATCTGAAGAAGTGTGTGTGCACACAAAAGCTTATACCTAGAATTAAACTTTGTTGGTCTTAAATGTGCCCCTGGACTTAAACTTCGTTCTATTGCCTCAGACCAATACAGCGGCCCACCTGAATCTGGTCAGGAAGGATCTGAGAGATCATTCGAATGGCAAAATAAGCAGCATTGAAGGATAATAAACAGGTTGAATCCTGGAAAGCTAGCTGGCAACTGCTCCTGTTGCTATACAGAAAAAAAGAGTTGGCATGTATTTCAATCATACTGCAATGTAAAACAGCACAGGACACAGTTATAGTTCGATGTCTGTCAAGTATGTTGAAATGTATGGTAGTATAGTGTTTTTTTTTAAATAATTTTTTTTTAAATTCAGCTTCTGCCTGAGGTCTGGCCACTCTCCAGTCATGTCACTCCAAGAACCACAAAACTAACATCCCAACACTCAGTCTTGCCGCTCAAGCCCATAGCTTAGTTGCCTGCACAGCACCATAAATCAGGGTGTTAAGCCCGTGTTTTCTGGCACAGACACTTGGGATCAAGGTGAAAACTGAAAGGCGTTCAATGGCTCACTCTTCCTGGCTTCCAGCCCTGCTGTCTTCAATCAAAACCTTAACCCACGGGTAGTCAAACTGTGGCCCTCCAGATGTCCATGGACTACAATTCCCATGAGCCCCTGCCAGCAAATGCTGGCAGGGGCTCATGGGAATTGTAGTTCATGGACATCTGGAGGGCCACAGTTTGACTACCCCTGCCTTAACCCTTCACTTACACGTGCATCTGTGAGTGGCAAAGGCACAAAGAAATGAGTATACGCCATAGCCTAATTGGCATGGAAACATGAAGCTGTTAAACACTGAATCACACTGGTAGTCCAACAGGGTGAGTATGGTCTACGCCAGCCTTTCTCAACCTTTTTTTTTTACCACTGAGAACCCCCTGAAACATTCTTCAGGCTTCGAGAGCCCCCAGAAGTGGTGCAATCATGCAAAATACGGTTGAGAAGCATAGGTGTGTACACGCCCACCTGGGGCCTCTTCCCTTCCTACCCCCTCCAAAAGCATCATTGGCCACGTCGACATGACTATTATATGGCCATATCAGCCAATAAATGTTTAACCAAAAAATTAAACTCCCATCCATTTGGAAAACCCTTCCAGGCTCATCAAGAAACCCCTGGGTTTCTCTGGTTGGGAAAGCCTGATCTACTCAGACTGACAGCAGGTCTCTAGGGGTGGGCTGTCAAACCTAAGGCCCGGGGGGCCAGGTGCGAGGGATTGAATAGGAGGTTGCTTCAGTGAGGGGGGGGGAGAGCCACTCCACTTGTGGGTTCAGCACAGTGGAAAGACCTTGTCTGCAATAGTCGAGGAGAATCTCTTTGCTTCATTGCAGGTTCGCTGGTAAGTTGGGAGCCCCCAGAGTAGCATTCTTGCCAGCTTAAGGTTTCAAGGCTCAGGGTTCAGAAACTGTTCTGCTTGGCTTGCAGCTCTAAGGATACTGTCCCAGATGGCCATTGCAGGGGGTGGGGGGAGGCAGACAATCCTTGCTGAGGTCTGCTGGTTGCCACCCAAGTACCAAACTTGTACCCCTCTCCCTATGAAGGCTGTGCACTGGACCATGGGGGGGGGGGGACCATTCTTTGGCAGTTCCAAACATTGGTGGCACACAACCAATTGGGGTTTTTATGGGGATTTTATTGTGTTTTAACTATTTATGTTGTAAACCGCCCTGAGACCTATTTGGAGAAGGGCGGTCTAAAAATTAAATAATAATAATAATAATAACTAATACGGGAGCTCCTCCGGGAGCTCATTCCACCAGGTTTATACTGCACTCATATAAATGCATTCGTCCTGTTTATGATTTCTTTGTTTACCGTCAGAGTATTCAAAATCGAAACACAGGGAGTAGAAAAAGTTTGCCTCGTGTCATATGCACCCGCTCAGTTAACCACCTGCCTAGGTGCACCATGAGAAGTCACCCATAAACAATTGCTCAAGAACAACAGCTCAATGTGAGATAGAAGTCAGTGGACTGGGACTCACTAGAGCAAAATGTAACTTGATGGATGTCCTGACGTTTAATAGTGCCACTATCTTTCCAGCCAGCCACTGGATACGGTAATTGCCTTCACAAACCTTGTCATGCATGAGAATTTAGATGATTAACATGTCATAAATGAAACAAAATTAAAAGGTAGCATGCGTTTCTTCCAGTATAGTGCGGCTTACTTCCATAATTATGGAATCTGTATTAAATAATCGGAATGTTGCTGTTTATGACAGTTGGCGTGCAAAAGTAATTAAGAAGAATCGTAATTTTTTAGAATCATCTGAAGTGTTTGGGACATTATGGAGATAGAGCTGGCTGGATCCAGTGTTTCTTTTTTACTGGCGTAATGGTGACACAGCAATGGAACAACACGTCCATTGGCAGAGAAGGTACACAATATTTGCTGATTCCTCCATTTCACTAGAGACTTCCATTTTGCATTGTTCGTTATTTGAGAAAATCCCATGAGCCCTAGGAAATGAATATTAAAGTATTCAGGGAGATCCAAAGGGAGATGGGAAAGTTCTGTTAAATGAGTCTTACTTTTCTAACTCAGTTGCCAACTAAGGTGGCCATAAGACTTGTCCACTATGAAAATATGTAGCCTCCCTCCCAACAGATTTGAATAACAGATTTGAGTCTCCTGCATAGTACAGGGGGTTGGATTAGATGACCCATGAGGTCCCTTCCAACTCTATGATTCTATGATTCTACCAATATTCCAGACATGGGTGGAAAAGAGAAAGCCATAAATAGAGAAAGCCCTTATACATATGTGTGTATAAAGTGCCATCAAGTTACACTGACTTTTGGTGACCCCAGCAAGTGTGAGGTTTCTGTTGATTACTCACAACAAGTAGGCTTCTTTAGTGAAAAATCTCTTGATTGAAAGAATAATGAACTGGACATCATGGGAACTTTGCTAAGACTAAAGCCCTGCCCCCCCCTTGCGATGCCCCATCCCCTGCACCAAACGATTTGGGCATGCAGACAGTATCTGCATGAAGGCATTTGCTGGGATTTAGGGTCCCAGGAAGGATGTCAGTTCCCAGATGCACCACTGGTGAGAGGCTGGCAGCTTGAAGCCCGGGGCTAGTTATATTCACATCTACTCTAGTCTGTAACAAAAAAATCCAAAATGAGGTGGTGAGGCTGAAGACCATGGGACGCATGGAGATCACAAAGCAGAAATACATAATGTAAAACGTCATGGCAAAAACGTAGCAAGGCAGAAACATAACATGGTTTTGACAGCAAGAGATTTTCAAGGCAAATGATTAAGCAGTGGTGGCTTCCACAGTCTTCCTTCTCAATCTTTCTTAAGGATCTTGCATCCAATACCAACCCTGCTTAGCGAGATCCCATGAGATAAAGCTATACGATCCCATTCCGCATGTGTACCAAGAGTTAAAAAAAATCAAGAGGGAAAAGGTAATTAAAGAGGGAAATTATATATTACATTATAAAGAGGAAATTAAATTAAAGGGGAAGAGGAACATACAAGAAAAGTTCAGAGTAGTTGTTATGGGATGAACCATCACTAGTAAATACAAGCCATGTAATATGTCATTTAATAAATTAGTGTTTATGTTTATAATATCCTGTCTGTCATTACAAAATTCAAAGAGGTGTCCTGTGTGTTTCCCAGAGGTCTACCATCCAGGTACTTGACTCTAGTCTAAAGGCATCTGACAGCTCTGCTCAAATGAAGCAGCGGGGACAATCAATTATCAGCGGCCCACAGTGGGGATGGAGGGAGGGTTGTGTGACTGCACAGAAGGCTACTCGATGAACATCCACTGGCTCGTGTGTGGCTGGTACTGCTGCAAGGTGCACTTTAATTAGACGGCCCAGAGTCTTTCAGATGACTCAGATACTGGAGTATCTCATGAAGTGTACAGAATTCCAGGACAATCCTGGTTGCTGTAGGTCAAATTACAAACCTATATAATTTTGCAGCACAGGAGTCTGGTTGCAGCCTTGAAAATCTGTTCCATCTTATCTACAGGTTGTGGCCTATCTGCCATCCTGTAAGATGGAGGGGTTGGGGGTGGGGTGCAGGTGACGCTCCCAATGGGGCAAGTCCTTGTGTAGGGGTAGTTGAATACACCTTCCTTCGGCAAAATGAAGGAGAGATGGGAACCATGTTTTCTGGGCCAAGAAATGGGCTATTACGATGCAGTTTGGGTTGTCTGTATAAAGCTTTGCTACCATTCTGCTTATGAGGCTGAACAGTGGGAAGACATAGAAATGGAATATTTCCCATTGTCTGAAAAAGGCATCTTCTGCACCCAGTGTGCTATTAATTATCCAGGGTAGGGGAGAAAGTTTGAGACCTGGTATCAAAATAACAAAAAGGGCAGTAGGACTGGGAACAAAAGTAAGACCTATTTCCCTGTCTGGGGCAAGTTTGCAATGTGGGCAAGCCTACAAGCCCCAGAGATTTGGCCTGTAAGCTGTACTTGCACATTTTTTCCAGTACCTCATCAGTTTAGGTACTGAATAAATCCACCCCTTCAAAGGGCAAATCTTCCAGACTGGCCCTTGAATCAGCAGGGAATGTCAATGACGTTAGCTATGAAAAATGGCGCATGACCACAGCTGTAACCATAATTCTGCTGTGGCAGTCTGCGCTATGCCTAGCTGTGTTAACCTGCTGATGTGTAGGGTCTCTACCCTCAATTAAAAGAGCCTCCACCAAATGCCTATGTGGTTCTGGTATTGAAGTAAGGGCGGGCTGCAAGTTCGTCACATGGATGCCCATAACAGTGGAAGAATACATTTTCCGACCAAAGGCATCTACTCGCCTGCCGTCTTTATCGTGGTGCAGAGTGCTGCTCAGATTTCCCCCTGCCTGGCAACACTGCAGAAAGAAACAGAGGGTGGTTTCAGGTGCTTAAACAGGAAGGGGCACCCTTCCTTCTGTACTTTACTGAAATTATCAATTTTCTTAGCTGAAGGAGGCTGGTGTCTGCCAAGTACGCTCTAAAAGTTCACTGAGTCCTCTGATTAGTACAAGGGCCATCGGACCTATGTCTGGGGAGTACAACACCTCCATAAGAAGATCCTCAAATTTCACTAAGTCAACCCTGTAAGGGAGTTTTAGAACATTAGCCCTTTGAATTCTTTGTTCAGAATATGGCTTATTATCATCTGTAGAGGAATGCCTAGCCGGCTCTTTTACAATGTCAGCTGGAGAAGGCATAATAGATTTATCATTATCACCACCTACAGACTGTCCATGTCCATGTGGTGCTCCTCATTGTCATGTTGACGCCAATATTGGCTGTCGTTGATTGCACTAAGCCAGGACTCTGACCATAACCTGGCTTGGCTGTCTCATCGACATTGGTGACAGTCAACAACAAAGGCCTCAGGGGGCTTCATCGAAGGCGGGGCATCCTGGCTCCATCTTCTCCAAGATGACGGAACAATGATAGGTACCCATGATTTCTCAGAAGAGGATGAGTCTGATGAGGATGCGGACCCCATGTGGGGCTGCACAGAAACCACAAAGATGAACAATGTGCTCTCTTAGGGAGAGTGAGCCTAGTTCTAAAAGCAAGATTGCACACCCTCTCCGGGTTCATACTATTGAATACTTTGGGGAAGAGCTAGAGGGCATGATCCCTGACAGATGATCCAGCTTTCTGGCATTGGCACACCTACTATCATTGTATTAAGACAATTTTACATTGTTAGAAATCCCATCCACAATCTGCATTACTTTCCGCTCGTTTTCAAAAGGAGTCATTCAGCAGTTCTCAAAGCAATACAGCCATGATGGAAAATCCACATTTGCACTGTACAGATGGACCACTTAGATTTCCAATAGCATTTACATTTCTCAGTGGCTACCTCAAAACCATAAGAGGATAAACCAGCAAACATAGACTCCTCAATGGGAGTCAGTTGCATCACATCACCTCCAGAATAGATTTCTGTAACTCGCTCTACGCAGGACTACCCTTGCGCCTGATCCGTAAATTACAGCTCGTGGAAAATGCAACTGCTAGGGTCCTCACAGGGGCATCTTGGAGGGCCCATATCCAGCCAGTGCTAGGGCAGCTGCATTGGTTACTGATTGCTGCCTGGATCAGATTCAAGGTTTTGGTTTTAACCTTTAAGGCCCTCTGCGGTCTGGAACCCACATACTTGCAGGACCGCCTTGCACCCTATGCCCACCACAGGGCCTTGCACTCAGCGGGCACAAATCCGATGGTCATACCCGGTCCCCGGGAGGCACGTCTGGCCTCAACCAGGGCCAGGGCCTTTTCGGCCTTGGCCCCTACCTGATGGAATGAGCTCCCGGAAGAGCTAAGGGCCCAGCGGGATTTACCAGCTCTTCCGCCAGGTCTATGGTTGAGGTCGGAGCCTGGATGGTAGATTGGGACCCGCCCACACCAGGGTTACACTGGCGGTCGCTACTCTTTCCCCTTGGTTGGGTCAAGTTGTATTTTTTTCGCAGCCACTTGGACCGGGTGGATTGCTTGACTGGCCTTGTTATTTTATGAGGATTTTATTGTATGAGGGGTTTTATGCGTGCTTACTATATGTAACCCATCATGAACCTTGCGGGAGCGGCGGGCTATAAGTCCAATAAATAAATAAATAAATAGATAGATAGATAGATAGATAGATAGATAGATAGATAGATAGATAAATAAATTTAGCTTTCTTTCTATTTTGGAGACTGGAGAAAAGACCATCTCTTCCCATACTGTCCACCCAACCAGGCCTGCTGTCTATGCCCCCACCTTCAGTGGTAAAGTGGGTAGAGCCAGGGTTTTTTTCAGTGATGGCACCTCCCTTGAATAATGCTCTTCCCCTGGAGGCTCGCCTGGCACCTACACTGCTGTCTTTTAGGCACCAGATTAAAATGTTTCTGTTCACCCAGGTGTTTAATGAAGGAACTGATCTTCTCGCTGCTATTTCATTGTATTACTTTATGATCTGTGCCTTTACTTTTACTCTGGGCAAGGTTTTTTTTAAAGCTAGCTCTTAATTATTTTATTAATTCTCTTTTGATTTTTTAAATTTTGCAAGCCACCTTGGGCAGGATCCTGGAGACATGACACAATTTTAAAAACAAACAAATAAATTTGTAATTAGGCCTCAGGTGGTAGCCGAAAATAAACGGTGGTGGTTAAAGATAGTGTCTGTTCTCACTAATAACTGCAGAATTACCCTGGTAATGGACAAAATCAATTTCCAATTAAGCTGACATTGATTTAAAAAAAATTAGCTGAACTTGGCTGGACAGCTATGAAATAATTAAACCCGTGTTAACAGAACTTGACATAAATCCTTCTCTTCCACTAGAGAGCACTGTAGGATATGCTACTCAGATTCTAGAGAGCATTTCCTATCCCGGACTTATGAAAGTATCTTTGAGATTTCATAATAACTTCTAAAAAGCCTTAGAATCAAGGAATGCCTACAATGTTTCGTATAGAGAAAGAAACAACAAACCTCAAGGCACACCTTCAAGGCTAACAATGTTTGTGGGCTACTGTTTTCATAGACCGGAGATGCACAGAGTGCTAGTGGGCAGATACAGAATACCTTCACAGAAGGGAGAAAAATAACTGAATGTCAGGCTGCTTTCCATATGCTGTGAACATTTCCTATACAAAGTTGATAAACATGTCAAAGGGCCAGGAACTAAAAGGTTGAGCAAGCAAAGAAGAAATAGCATCAAATACAACTATTTATTACTTAGTGTGCATAATTAGGATCAAAAATGCCACAGAAAGATATCATTAAAAACTCAAATCCAAGTTTACCGCAACCAAGATGTAGTTGTTCGTCCAAGTCCAAAGAATCACATTAACGGTTACACGCGTTACATCAAAAGACCCGACACATTTTGACACCGAGGGCCGTCTTCAGTGGTCACAATTTAATACACACATGCGATAACTATTCCATCATACAATAGCTTTTTAAGGCCAGGCAAATTGTATATGAGTCACAAAAATGAAGCCCCCAAAACTGGATGTCAACCAATTCTCATAGACTAAGGAACCCTCATTCATCAAACATAGTGGCTGAGAATGATCATTCTGTCCTATGCTGAAGTTAAAAATCCCAAGTGTGCAAGCCAAAGATCAACAGCTGACCACGTTTTGACAAACTGTAATTACTGGTTGATGGCACGCAAATCCAGAAGTGTTGGAAATTTTAGACCAGATTTGTATACAGATTCTAATGTTTCCTGGTTTAAATGTCTGTTTGCATCTTTATAATACACAACATATATCCTCCAAGAGCATTAAGATCTTCAAAACATCTGCTCAGGATCCCAGGCACAAAGGAGATGAGATTGGCCTTGACCAGAGCTTTTAAAGGTCTGGTCCCATTCTGGTGGAACACTCTCTTGAAGGAGATCAGGGCCCTGCCAGATCTTAATCAGTTCCAGATCTTAATCAGGGCTGGCAAGATGGAGCTCTTCCACCACGCTTGTTGTTGGAGCCCAAAATAACCTCCAAGAAATGCTGGCCTCACTGCTGGAAGATGGAAAGACTGGTTCCCTGATGTTAATCCTCCCTGGTCTGGCACATTGGTTGGGGGAATTTAGACTGTTATGTTTTTTAATTATTGTTTTTATGATGTTGTTTAACCACCCTGAGCTGTAATGGAAGGGTGGGCTTTTCATTCATTCATTCATTCATTCATTCATTCATTCATTCATTCATTCATTCATTCATTCATTCATTCATTCATTCTCATGCCACCAATGAAGGTGTTTGGGTAAGTGCAGGTTCCATGTGGAGGAAACCATAGCCTGTTTTATAAATTTATATCGATCCACAAAATACATGAGGTAAAAAGGCTTCATTTCTTGTTACAAATTGTTAAAAATATGTATTTTATAATTATAATAATGCCAGTGGCCATTGTGTGAGGAAGAGTTCATGCACTCGAAAGCTCACACTTTGAATAAATCTTTGCTGGTCTTAAAGGTGCTATTGGAATCAAATTTTGTTGTGCTACTTCAGACCAACACGGCTACCCACTTGAATCTCCATTATAATAATTCGAGGTGTTTTTTTTTCCTTTCGCTGGGGTTAATATATAATATTCTCTGAATGAGTGTTTTTCTGATGGAGTTTGTAGTTTTGACCAATGAGGCAGGTCTTAGAGCAGGGGTAGTCAAACTGCGGCCCTCCAGATGTCCATGGACTACAATTCCCAGGAGCCCCTGCCAGCAAATGCTGGCAGGGGCTCCTGGGAATTGTAGTCCATGGACATCTGGAGGGCCGCAGTTTGACTACCCCTGTCTTAGAGGCTGAAACGTGTATGGTCGTAGGTTGGCCATTTGGTTGACTTGCCTGACAAGAAATATTTACAGCTTTTGTAAAGCTTATAGTCTGCCATTCAGGTGTTTAATGTTATATTTTCTGTCTATGCATACACCATATAATATATATTTCATGTATTGTTATTTCATTTCATGTCCTTTGATCCCCCTTAGCAGATTTAGCATATTCCGGGTTGAATTTGTTCCCCCCTTTCCTTTGTTCGAGAAAGAACTGCCGACAGTTGGGACAAAAGGCCTTGAACTGCAAGAGGCCAAAGCCCGCTTGGAACAAGAATGGGGCAACTCCCGACTCCACAAGCCAGATAACAAAAGCAGATGGCGTACTGCAGAGAAAACCTGCTGTCAGAGATTGATGAATGGGTTCTCTCCTTCTCTCTCATCACAGAAGTTAAGAGGGAGATGATTTACAGCTGAAAGAAACCTAAACGCCCCCAGCCTTGTAAAGTTAAAGCAATGAGATCAGGGGAGGATAAAAAAGGGGAGCTCTTCTTGAAAACCCCATTTTTTTTTCTTGAAAACCAAAGCTGTAAGATGAATCAGTGGATCATTAGGAGCACAAGACTGAAAATGGGCATTGCCGATTGTTTGTTGTACTCTGGGATATACCTATCTATCACCTGTCCATTTGTCTGTCTACTTAAAGGTAAAGGTATCCCCTGTGCAAGCACCGAGTCATGTCTGACCCTTGGGGTGACGCCCTCTAGCGTTTTCATGGCAGACTCAATACGGGGTGGTTTGCCAGTGCCTTCCCCAGTCATGACCGTTTACCCCCCAGCAGCAAGCTGGGTACTCATTTTACCGACCTCGGAAGGATGGAAGGCTGAGTCGACCTTGAGCCGGCTGCTGGGATCGAACTCCCAACCTCATGGGCAAAGCTTTCAGGCGGCTGCCTTACCACTCTGCGCCACAAGAGGCCCTTGTGTCTACTGTCTACTTACCCACCTAAAAAAAGAAGAGTTGGATTCTATACTCTGCTTTTCTTTAACCCAGTGGTTCTCAACCTTCCTAATGCTGTGACCCTTTAATACAGTTCCTCATGTTGTGGTGACCCCCAACCATAAAATGATGCAAGGGTTCTTTCACAGAAATTAAACCGAAATTGACCAGTGGCGTGAAGATCCACTGTTCATGATTGTATATAAATTGTTTTTTTTCCCTGGGGTTTCTCAGTTCAGCTCTGCCTCTTGTCCCACCATGCCGACCGCGCTCTTTTCCACTGCTCCAGACACACAAATGTTCTATCTTGATCTACTCCACAAGGCTGTTGTGTGGATGGCAACCCCCCTGGCCAAGCTGCTTGCCCTGTCGTGACCCCCGTGAAAGGGTCGTTCGACCCCCCAAAGGGGTCCCGACCCCGAGGCTGAGAACCACTGCTCTAACCTAAGGAGTCTCAAAGTGGCTGATAGTCGCTTTCCCTTCTTCTCCACACTGCGGAGGCCTCCTGGGGCAGGTGGAGTTGAGAGAATTCTGAGAGAACTGAGACTAGCACAAGAGAGTTCTGAGAGAACTGAGGCTAGTTGGCTGCATGTAGAGGAGTGGGGAATCAAGGCTGGTTCTCCAGATTAGAGTCTGCCATTTTTCATTATTGCCCCACGCATCTCACCAGAGATTAAAACTAGGTCAGTCCACAAGTGGCTGATGCTCTTCTCAGCTGGACGGAACTGAAGAAAGAAGCAAATCACTCTAGCCTGTTTTACCGTGACTCCAGGTGATATCATTCACAAAGCACATTCGCTTTCTGCCTCTATTCATCCACTCTCGCAGGTACGTGAATGATATAAAAGCAAGCAGAGGGCTCCACGACTGTGAAATTCTTACCAGTTTGCTTTTATAAGTGCAAGGTAGAGATGCAACAGCTACGAGAACCTTCCGGTGGCTCCAAGAGCCATTTATCTTAGAGAATCATCTGTGTCAAGTGAAATGGGAGCAAGCTATGACCATGACAAACAAGACTGGGCTCTTCTTGAGAGCACCCGAATTCCATGTGGTTCTGTATATTCTCTAATGCCACACCAATCTATGGCCTTGCCATCTTGAAGAAGGAGAGTTGGTTCTTATATCCCACTTTTCTCTACCTGAAGGAGTCTCAAAGCAGCTTACAGTCACCTTCCCTTTCCTCTCCCCACAACAGACACCCTGTGAGGGAGGTGAGGCTGAGAGAGCCTGGATATTACTGCTCGGTCAGAATAGCTTTATCAGTGCTGTGGAATTGGCTCACCAGATTAGAAGTCCGCACTCCTAACCACTACACCAGGCTGGCTCTCCTCCTTCTCCTGCTGCAACCTGAGCACCTTTGGAGGAAGAATCCAGTGACTCTGCATTTCTGCCTCAACACTGCTGTCATTCCTCCATCTGCCTAGACGCCTCTCATATTGTCTGCCAGGGCGTTGTAGCTGCCACAACCTGAAAACATTTAGTCAGGTATGTTGTGAACAGAAAAGGATGTTTTTATCCCACCTTTCCTTTCAGGAGACTGGAGATGGGCAGATGTAATTCCTCCATTTTGTCTTTTATCCTCACAACACTCTGTAAGGTATTTTAGATCAGGGATCCCCGATGTGGTGCCCACAACTTCCTTCCTGGTTCCCAACCCGTTGTTTTTTAAAAAGTGGGTGGGGCTTTGGCCCAGCAGGGCTTCTGACAAGTTTCCATATATGCAGGGCAATAAACTATGTTCATTTTTAAAAGGTATCTTGTGAAACAAAGAGTTACTATTAGAATTATGCATAACCTCACGCCCTGAAATTTTGTGGTTGGCTCCACCTCCTATGGCAGCCATTTTGTGGCTGGACTGACCACCTTAGGCCTATTCAAATGGCGCCCACAGCCCAAAAAGGTTGGGAGGCCCAGATTTCAGCCCTGCCCCTAGCCTAGTGAAATGGGCTCCCAAGAGAGATCAGGGCCCTGACGGACGTAAATCAGTTCCTCGGGGCCTGTAAGATGGAGCTATTCCCCCACTTATGATCGGGGCCCAGAAGAACAACCACCAAAAATGCTGGCCTCACCATTGATGGAGCAGGTGTTGAACTTTTCATTTTTATTTTGCTATTAAATGCTGTAATTCACTTTTCACTTGTATTGTGTTATGAAATGCTGTAACTTCTTATGGTGCCCATTCAATGGTGAAACGTTGTTTGTGACAATGCAAAGTTCTGTAATGTTTTGTCTTTGTACCTTGGCTCTGTAACTTAGCTTCTGGAACTATGTCTTAATCAGAAGGCCTTGTGAGTAGGATGTACTTGACCATCTCTTGAAATACTGCCAAATAGTGCCAGTGTTTATGTACCACACCGGCCTATTTCCAAGGCCAGTGGAAGATACTAGAATTGTTGATATTAAAGTATTGGGGTTGGGCAGGGGGGAACGGGACACTGCCTTTTGGGGCCTTTCCGGTGACTTTGCAAATTGGCAGTGGGTGGTCTAGGGCAGTAGTCCGCAACCTTTTTCAGGCTGTGGACCAGCGGCAGCGGGGAGAGCAATTGCCTGGCCATGCAGGCTGCGTTTGCGGCCGCGTGTGGTGCAAACGCGTATGTGCGGCCCGCTGCGGCCCTGCGGAAGCAGGGAGCCGCAGCCCGGTGCCAGGGCCTTTGCGGCCCGGCACCGGGCTGCAGCCTGGTAGTTGGGGACCACCAGTCTAGGGGGTGGTCCAGGTGGGATGTGCAAAGGGTGGAGATCTTAGATTATTGGTTTTACCCGTAAGGGCATTACCGTTACCCACCTCCAATGGAAAGTTATTTAATCTTATGTATCTCTGTTGTTTGACGCATAGGCTCTTTTGGGACAACCCACCTGTGTCATTTTGTTCTTTTGCAGTTGAATAAAATTATAAAAGGTTTTCCAATCTAGTGGTCACTCTGTTTGGGTGCTGCACACTAGGCAAACAATCCAAAAACTAGGTCCTGGGCTATCACCGTCACGAGATGGAAAGCTCAGCTCCTGATATTAAACACCCCTGTCTGGGATAATGTTTTAGATTGATAATGCTTTTAACTTACTTGCATATGATGTTTTATGGATGTTGTTACTTGCCATGAGCAACATTAGCTACACATAAATTATTATTAATATTATTATGAATATAGCAAAAGTAATGGAAGATCTAATCTTTATGGAATGGCCTAGAACTGCTTTAAGGTGATTGTGCTGCCTTCCTTCTGATCCCGAGAAGGCCCAGTTCCAGGGAATGGAAGGAACCAACCCTTGGTTGCATGGCAGGTGGGTGTGGCTGAACCAGAGAGGGAAAAGGAGTTGTACAGCTGAGCCGAGGCAAAGGGGGCGTTACATTCTGGATGATTCTAGAAAGCCAGCGTGGTATAGTGTTTAAAGAGAGGTGGACTCTAACCTGGAGAATTGAGTTTGATCCCCCTCTCCTCCACACGCAGCCTGCTGGGTGACCTTGGGCTAGTCTCAGTTCTCTTTAGACCATTTCTCGCAGAGCACCTGCCTCACAGGGGTTTGTTGTAGGGAGAGGAAGGGAAAGGTGTTCATAAGCTCCTTTGGGACTGCTTTTGGTAATGAAAAGTGGGGTATTAAAAATCAGCTCCTCTTCTCCTTCCCGAGAGACAGTGTGATGTAGTGGCTAAGAGCGGCAGACTCTGTTCTGGAGAACCAGGGCAGAGTCTGCACTTACTTTGTTTATTCCATTGTCGATCCTGTTGAATTCAGATCGCTTTGAACTCGGGTTTTCCTCTCCCCCATCCTCCCCATTGAAACAGGAAAGTCTTCTGCACGTGGTTAGGGAGGCTCAGAAGGTGGGGGGGAGCCAAGCCTCTTTCTTTCTTTTCTTGAAGGAGGGGGAGAGGAGCCAGGCAGGGAGCCTCTTTCTTTTCTTGGAGGGGAGGGGGAGAGAAAAAATCCAGGACCGACAGAAGTTGAGAGAAATTAGGGGCTTCTCCTTTAAGGCAAATCTGTCACATGACCACCTGTGGCTAATCACGGGGCCTCTACCACGGAGGAGAGCCCAGATTCAAAACAGCCTGGTTTCTCTAATCCGAATCTTGAGATATTGAGCGTTAAAAGCACTCTGAGATATCGCACAATAAAGGTAGGGTCACTCCGGATCAATCCTTCTTGCTGCAGAAGGAAATTTTAAATCGCCCCAAATCCAAATGGAAATCGAATTCTGTGTAGTGGGCAGGGACTGAATCGATCTGGGGTTGGAATAAAAGCTCCGTGCAGTTTACACCCAGGGTTGGTTCTGTGCTCATGCACAAGAAGT
Organism: Paroedura picta; assembly: GCF_049243985.1. Lineage (NCBI taxonomy): Eukaryota > Metazoa > Chordata > Lepidosauria > Squamata > Gekkonidae > Paroedura > Paroedura picta. Next base: position 22,774,241 of record NC_135370.1, on the reverse strand, counting down.
CTGCTGGGTGACCTTGTCAATGGCCAGTCACTGTTCTCCCGGGACTCACTCAGTCCCACCTACCACACAAAGTGCTTGCTGTAGGGACAATAAAGGAATGGCGATTGCCAGCCACATTAAGGGAGAGCAAAGTGGGGTATAAAAACCTATTCTTTTCCTGCCTCTCTCCAGCCTGCCCACTCTCATGGCTGTGTGGAGCCTGAAATCCCCAAAGTTGGAGAGAGCTGTTGCCAGGAAGAGTCATCTGGGGAAATCTTCTGCACGTGGATGCTATGAGAGGGGACATGATGGATCTCTTGAAGTATGTGAAAGGTTGTCACTTAGAGGAGGGCAGGGAAAGATTCCTGTTGGCAGCAGAGGGCAGGACCTGAGGTAAGGGGTTTAAACTATGGCCTATTATGCACGGCCGCTGAAACGGCGGCATGGAGAACACGGAGGAGGAAGAAGCGAAGCAAATCGCTTACGCATGTGATGGAACGCAATGGCGGCAAAACCCAGAGTATCTGATTATGCACACGGGTACTCCAGAGCTGCTTCTAGTTGTGACCTGGTCCCGGGAAGCTCCACTTTCTTCCGCATCTTGCTAATGCGGCTTTTTCGGCGGCATACGTTGACTCTGCGCCCGGTTGCTGCCTGCAGCGTGCATAATTGGTGATTTTAGCCGCCGCCATTCCACCCCGAATGCGGACCTTCCACTCCGTGCATAATGGGCCCATGTGGTGAACAATACTGGATAGATATCAGAATTTTTTTTTTACAGTCTGAATAGTTCATCAGTGGAATGGGCTGCCTAAGGAGGTAGTGAACTCCCCCTTGCTAGCAGGCAGCCTTCAAGCAGCAGCTGGACAGATACTTATTCTGAATGCTTGAGGCTGATCCTCCATTGAGCGGGAGGTTGAACTACATGGCCTGTATGGCCCCTTCCCACTCTATGATCCTGCCCATTATGTTTTTTTCTTGTATGCTGAAATTAACTATATAAGACATACTCTGATACTGTCTGTGCAAAGGTAATACAGGCTGTTTCTAACCTCCCAACCCCAAATCTCTCTTAGAATCAATTCCCATTACATTACCCATACTACAGTATTTTGCTACTGGAGAGATTTGTTTGAAACACTCTGGAGCTAGCCGGGGCCTGATAGGCACCGTGATTAACAGCCTCTCGAGTTCGCTTGGCATCTGTTAAAATGACAGCCACAAACCCTTATGAGGTTCTGGCAGACTGGAGTTAAAGCTTCCGTGAATCAGTCTGACTTTCCCGGGGCAGGAGCCATAATTTCACAGGGGGAAGTTATTCAGAGCTTATCTTTCAACTGACACCAGTACAATCTGTACAATTGGAGCCGGAAAAGGGGACTCCCCTCTTTCCCCTGAATTCTCTCTGCCTTTCCAAAGCATCTGAGAGATGCACTTATCAGCAAGTTAACCTGTCCAGTTGTTTTGTAGCTGTCCCTATGCTTCAGGCAGCTGATTCTCCTCCCCCTCCATTTTTACTTTAATTTAAAAAACACAGTAAACATTTGACATTAATCTGCAAGTATCAAACAACGCATTTCTGACAAAATTCACTTCTAGAATCTAGCTTACCCTACACATTTAATATTGCTATTGGACTTTGCACCAGTCATTAAACATCTCCTGAAAGTCTATCTGATTTGTTTGCTAGCCATTTTTTTTTTAAGTTCCCTTCCTCTCCCCCACAACAGATGCCTTGTGAGGTAGGTGCGGCTGAGAAAGCTCTGGGAAAACTGTGACTGACCCAAGGTCAACCAGCAGGCCTCCTGTGGCTTAAACGGCCTCCCCTTCATCTCTTCACAACAGACACTGTGTGAGGCAGGTGGAGTTGAGAGAGCTCTGGGAGAAAAGTTGACTAGCCCAAGGTCAGCCAGCTGCCTGCATGTTAGAATCATAGAATCATAGAGTTGGAAGAATCATAGAGATGGACCCTCATGGGTCATCTAGTCCAACCAACTGCACCATGCAGGACTCTCACGTCCCTATCGCTCATCCACTGTAACCTGCCACCCCCTTGAGCCTTCACAGAATTGGCCCCTCCGTCAGATGGCTCTCCAGCCTCTGTTTAAAAATCTCCAAAGATGGAGAACCCACCACCTCCCGAGGAAGCCTGTTCCACTGAGAAACCGCTCTAACTGTTTGTTTTCTTTGAAAGCATTTTATTTTGGGTGGCAGTGCCCAATGGGAGGACAGATATAAATGAGCATACAACACTGTCCAAGGAATTATGAAACTGTAAAAAAGAAAGATTGGTATGTGTACAAAAACGGAGAAATATCAGTGCAGACCAAAAAAAAAACACAAAAAAACCCCCAAGCCTTGCTTTAATAGTGTGGAGTTGGTCCACCGCCAATGCAGTCTAATTGCCTATGAATAGCAATTTTATTAACCTTCCATTAGGCTGTTACATTTCCCCCCTTACTTTCACATTCCGTCGATAGCATAAACGACCACATTCAGTTGTCTCGTATATCTCACAGAGTTTGGTTTCTTCAAGCTAGGTGTTTATGAATCAGTATTTTCTTGACTTGTATTGCATTTTAAAAAGGGGAACGGATTCCCAAGAAAAAATGATTTGTGAGTCCAGCGGTAGTTTAGAGGCCAATGCCTTCTTCAGGTACGAGCCAGGGTTGCCAGCCAACCAAAGAGTTCAGTAATTAACCTCCTGGGAGATCATTGTTCACCCAACCAGTTGGATAAAGCTATTCACAAACTACAGAGTCTGGATATTCCAGTGTTGATTGTCCAAGAGGCAATGGGAATTGCAAAACTACAGTATTTGCTGGCGTATAAGACTACTTTTCCCCCCTGAAAAACATGCCTCCAAGTGGGGGGGTCGTCCTATACGCCGGGTGCACTTCAAGTTGGGATAGACATAGCTGCCCATAGTGGCCCATAGTACTGGAATGTAATGTAACAAACTCTATATTTTGAGTGGAAATGTTGGGGGGTCGTCTTATATGCCCAGTCGTCTTATACGCCGGCAAATACGGTAATCATGCAGAGATTGGAAGACACTGACGCCCAACTACAGGGATCCTTGCTAACCGTGTAAGCTCACCTCAATCTTGGGATATCCCCGTATCATATAAAACCACCCCAGTATACCTCCAAATTTTATATGTATATCCTTTAAGAAGAGTGTATCTGTTAGCACATTAAAACATCTTCTGTTTACATGTAACCCGGGGCAGATTTCTCCAAATTCCTGTTCCTAAGAGACTCTGTGTGTATGGGGGCAATGTTCCGGGCTCACTTTTTCATATACTTATTGAATGTTCTAGGTCTGTTTGTTCCACTGCGTTGTCTTTTAGTGGGGTACTTGAAGAAAATTAAACTGCTCTGCATGGATGAGAAGCATTTGATCAATGTAATATTAAGCAACAAAGACCCTACATTTATTGCGATGGTAGCCTAGATATGGTTGACTGTTCTAAATCATACTCATGATTTCAAAAATGATTTCAAAAATTTTGTAACGATTTAAATGTCTGTTTTTTTTTCTCATGATGTTGTCTATATATGCCAATAAAAGTACTCTGATTCATGGATTCACTCTGGGTTGGGAAATCCCTGAAGATTTAGGAGCTGGAACCTGAGAAGGGTGAGGTTTGGAGAGTTAAAGGATCTCAGCAGGGTATAAATGCCATAGAGCTCCCCTTCAAATCTGCCATTTAACCTCTGGAATTACATCCGCTCTTCAGGTTATCTCCAGATTCTGGGACATCTCCAGCCAGCCGCTGCCACATTTATGGCTCAAAATATTGTACCCTTCAACTCTTTTTCAAATATATATTTTTATTTTAGGAAGAACACGAAGTTGGAAAGAGGTTATATTTAAACAATTTGTATTATTAAAAAATTACCCTACAAGCAAGCAAGCAAGCAAGCAAGCAAGCAAAAAATCTCCCCAATGTCCTACTCCTGATTATCTTTACAGTAGTACTTACTTCAGATATTCTTATAAACATTGTATCTAGTCTCCAGCTGACAGCAGAATTGGGCAATTGGTTGTTCACAGGTGTTTTTAAATATTTTAAAACTTATTTAATTACTATTTAAATTTTATCTGTATATTCTACTCTTTTTTAAATCCTGATGTAATCTATCCTGAGTCCACAGAGATAGGGTGAACAACAAATAGAATTATTAATAATAATTTACCACTATATAATTAATTTTCATAATCACTACATATTCCATATACCACACCTCATCACCTCTATGTAACAAATATAACACACTAGCTATAACCATTAATATATCAAAACCCCAAAATAAAAAAGTCCATTATAGACCTCATCGTAAAAAAATAGCCACATTCCAATTCTTTATGCGTTTATAGTCACATTTTGTTCTCATTCTGCTTTAACACTGGAATAAATTTACTATATATTTATGTACTATTTTAGATTGCTCCTCATTCTATGCTCCTGCTTTATGCCACAAAAAAATTGCAGGCCTCTACGATTCTAGAAGGAGAGATCCCAAAGGAGGAGTAAGGAGGGAAGGTATTCCATCATATTCCAATGATGGTGGCCAGCAGTTTCCCCCTAGTCCCCATCAGGGGTAGGTGGGGGGGGGGGGGTTGGTCTGCCGTTGTGTTCTTGCTGGGTTTGTATTTTGTTAACGGTTGTGTTTTAGGGGGGCTTTTAGGGGAACTGCATTTTACTTATTTTATCTTGTAACCCATCACGAGCTGGCTTTGCTGAGAGTGTCAGGCAATAAATTCAAATCACAGAATCACAGAATCATAGAGTTGGAAGGGGCCATACAGGCCATATAGTCCAACCCCCTGCTCAACGCAGGATCAGCCCAAATCATCCTAAAGCATCCTCAGCATCCTCCTCCTCCTCCTCCTTCTTCTTCATAGAATCATAGAGTTGGAAGGGGCCATACAGGCCATGTAGTCCAACCCCCTGCTCAACGCAGGATCAGCCCAAATCATCCTAAAGCATCCTCCTCCTCCTCCTCTTCCTCCTTCTTCTTCTTCATAGAATCATAGAGTTGGAAGGGGCCATACACGCCATGTAGTCCAACCCCCTGCTCAACGCAGGATCAGCCCAAAGCATCCTAAAGCATCCTAAATTAGGATGGTGATGATGGTGATGATGATGATGATGATGAAGACTTGGATCCAGTTGTTCTACAGCAGGCCAACATGGCGGTCCTTGGAAACGACCAACCGTGGTTTTGTTTTCGCTTTCTGAAACGCTGGTGAAAGGCAATGGCGGGTGTTTCAAGAATCAGGTAATATGTGGGAAATGGCAGCCCGATGCCATCCTTCTGCTCTTGTGGTTTTGACAGCGAAGAAATGGATGGATCATAAAATGTTCTCGGGGAAGTGACAGTGATACATTATGACAGCGTGCTGGGAAAGATTTGCTGTGCCAATGGCGATGTCCTTCTGAGCAATTACCGAAACACTAATTCATCATCAGCATCACAGGAATAAGCCAGCTGGGGGATGCTTTAGGACTCTCTCCAGTCTTATCAGCAGGAAAAGACATTCCCTGCTGGATTATCCAAAACACTACCGGGACTCAATCCCTTACTCAGCCGACGCTCGCTGCTGGTTCCAAGACTTGCATTTACTGATTACTGCACTTTACTTATGCCCCAATCTAAGTTCGTTGCCCTGAGCTTTGGAAATAAACGATCACTGTTTTTTAAGGCTCTTTACTAGCCACGCGTCCCCTTAGTATCTGATTATACTTCCAAGTTAGTGTTTTTTCACTTGATTTTTAATTCTCCTTGCTCCACCACAGAGGTCACCTTATTGTTCCCCCTTCCAACTCAATTACTATTACTGGCCAATCTCTTAGTGATCTATCTGCTGTACCATTAGTCCGAACAGCTGTGTTATCTCCCACTTTAAGCTTATTGATTTCCCCATAATTTTCATCTCCTTTCGCATTATCTCAATTCCAGAGTTGTCAAATCATCTATTCCCATGATTTTTTTTTTTACAAAAAACCTTGGCTGTTGATTAGGGATCCAAAAAAGCAGTTGCAAATGCTTGCAAAATTCAGGAGAAGCTGTAGCTCAGTGGAAAGGCCTCTTCTTGATAAGCAGAAGTTTTCCAGGTTCATTCTCAGGAGTCTCCAGTTAAAAGGACTAGGGAGGAGGTCATGAGAAAGACCTCTGCCTGAGACCTTGGAGAGCCACTGCCAGTCTGAGTGGACAAATACTGACCTTGAGGGACCAACGGTCTAATTCAGTACAAGGCTGAATGTGCCATTCCACAGATTACAACAGAGGCAAAGAGAAGAAGGACTGGTTCTTATATCCTGCTTTTCTCTACCAGAAGGAGTCTCAAAGTGGCTTACATTCGCCTTCCCTTTCCTCTCCCCACAAGAGACACCCTGTGAGGCAGGTGAGGCTGAGAGAGCCCTGATATTACTGATGAGGAAGAGTTGGTTCTTATATGTTGCTTTTCTCTACCTGAAGGAGTCTCAAAGTGGCTTACAGTCGCCTTCCCTTTCCTCTCCCCACAACAGACACCCTGTGAGGTGGGTGAGGCTGAGGGAGTTCTGATATCACTGCTAGGTCAGAACAGCTCGATCAGTGCTGTGGTGAGCCCAAGGTCACCCAGCTGGCTGCATGTGGGGGAGTGCAGAATCAAAACTGGCATACTAGATTAGAAGTCCGCACTCCTAACTGCTACACCAAGAGGTCTGCCTCTGTGTAACAATCCTAGATTTCTATGGTGGTCTCCCATGTAAATACTACCCAGGACCAAACTTGCTTAACTGCTGAGATGTGATGAGATTGAACGAGTGTGGGCTATCCAGGTCTGGGTTAATGAAGCCTACAGGAAAAACATAACAGTGTGGATGTGTTCGACTCCTCACTGCAACTCACCAACTACGCTAGAAGATTTGCAGAGCTGGTAGCTTACTGGTTACTAATCCAGGGGAAATAAAAGGCTTGCTTTGACTGACAGATGTTGCCATAAAGGACAGCTATAAAACCCATCCTTTCCTGCCACAGACTTCAATTCCTCTCCAAGCACAGTTAAAGTACAAACCAAGGCACCCACTGCGTGGCAAATGTAAGGAACACGGGCCAATGAAGCCAAATGATTTACCACCATGAATGCTGCATGGTCTCCTGGCAATGTTTGATCGTGTTTTGATCCAGATCTTTCCAGGACAATGCCACGGGTAGCACCTGCGTAGACTACTTTTCGTTATGTGCCATGCGAATTATAGGGCAGTTCCTTTACATTTTTAGCCTTGTGCAGTCAACCGTACTGCTCTGCTAAGTCTCTAGTGAGCAAAAGGTTTTATGAAGTCTGAAGGGAACGGGCACAGAAACGGCTCATGCTAAATGTGATTTGAGACCCCAGGCAGGATCCATGCAGTGGCAATAATTTAAAGGGTAATACATAATAAACTCACCGGAGGCCTGACCCGTCTCCCGGGAAAATTAACTGAAATGGGTTTGACTGCAATTAGAGCACAGCAAGGCTCAAAAGACCTGCAAAGAAACACTACAGCTTTCAAGAAGTAGCTGTTTGAGAAATGTATATAATGTCAGTCACTGCATGACCATACCATGCGGTACGGGCCATGCAGTGGGATCTGACAAATAAAGGATTTAACAAAAAAAAAATGCATAATTTGCATTGACTCTTTCTGCACTGCATATTTCATCCACTTCATTTTCCCTTTAAAACTTCAGAAGCAGGTTTGCAAAGCCGCATTCACTATTTGGAATTTTGTAAGTTGTTATAAGATGCTCTGACCTGAATGGCCCGGGCTGTTTGATCTGGGAAGCTAAGCAGGGTTAGTATTTGGATGGGAGACCACCAAGAAAGTCTAGGGTTCCTTGTAGAGGCAGAAGATGGCAAAACATCTCTGGAACTGGAAGGGACCTTCAGGGTCATCTAGTCCAACTACCTGCACAATGGAGGAAACTAAACAACTACCTGCCCACCCACAGTGACCTCAATTCCATGCCCAGATGATGCCCCCCAGAGTCCCTGAGCAGTGTGGACAGAAGGACATTTGCCTTTTGACCCCAAAGTGGCAACCAGCATTTCCCTAGGCATGCTAGAAAGGGCCACAGAACCATGAACTGACACATCTCTTCCTGCCCACCCACTCACAATCTGCCTAAGTTCACAGAATCATCACATCTGAAATGACTCTTCAGCCTCTGTTTAAAAATCTAAAATGGCTAACCCCCTAGTTGCCCTCTTCACCTTCTGGGAATTTAAGTTGTTAGCAAGACAAGTCAAGAACTAATTGGACTTTGCATATTTAGGAATGTTGGTCTTCTAATAGATACCTGAGTAACTGAAATCTCCCATGACCATTGTGTTCTGCCTGTTTGAGAACTTGTAATCTCATCAAGTAGCATCTCATCCAAGTCCTCTGCCTGGCCTGGTGATCTATAGCAGACCCCACCACCATGGTATTATCACTATTATTTCCTACTCCTTTTATTTTAACCCGAAGACTCTCAACTGAACTTCCATGCTCAAAGACATGTATTTCCCCACAAGTATACATCTTCTTTACATATATTGCTATTCCTCCCTTCTTTATTTGTCTGTCCCTTTTAAATATGTTGTAACCCTCAATCCTAATATTCCAATTGTGAGTATTATCCCACCAAGTTTCTGTAAAGTCTGTTATGTCATAGCCCTTGTTCTCTATTAGAATTCCTAGTTCTTCCTGCTTGTTTCCCCTAATCTGGGCATTAGTGTACAGACATTGTAATCCTTCATTTGTGTGAAGGTCTCTTGCCTTGAAACCCCTACAAGGTCAATCGAATTACAAGAGAAAGAAATTTTACTTGCAAAAAATAGTAGTATCTCTTACACATGACATATCCCTGTAGGGACATTTAATTTATTGTGAACAGACTGAACTTTGAAAAGGTTAGCTTACCACAGTTCCAAGCCGAGGTAGGTTAGAGAAGAAGAGAGGTGGCAGGGGCTCATGGGAATTGTAGTCCATGAACATCTGGAGGACCACAGGTTGACTACCCCCGCTATATATGATGAAACAGAAGGCTAGCAAGGACCACAGAAGCTCAATATCTAACTTGCTACAGCTTGAAGGCCAAGTAAGACAGAGAAGAGAGTTCTATTCAAGGCAAGCAAGGGCCAAAGAGACTCTTGCACACAGAATTAGCAATATCCAACCATCAACTCATAGGGTTTTCATAAGTTGGAAGCAACTTGATGGCACTCCACATGCAACCAACACTCAGAGTATGTCTTGTGTTGCCACTTTCAAACAGCCTTTGTAATCCGTTTTGGCAACTGGTTGGTAATGGATTTCCGCCCTGTCATTCCAGACAGGCTCATTTTAGTAACTAGCTGCTAGTAGAATTTATTTCCATGCCCACAGAAATCCACTTGCATTGGGTTAGCAAAGCGTGATTAGGCCACTTTTAATGGAAATCTTCCATTTTCTGCCACTTCCTTCCGTTTTCTGCCACTTCACCACACCTCCAAATCACTGTGGTGCACTATTTAAAATGTCAATAGCGCTTTCTATGACGACACTTTCTTCCTTCATGATCTCCCATAGAGCTTTTTTTGGATTGATCTAAGTTGAACACTAGAGTGTTCCGTGCTATACTGTCACCATTGTGATGTCTTGGCTCCATTTCCTCAATCCACCTCCGCAGAAGATTGCACAGCAAAATAGGGCAGGGTGGGGAAACAGCACTGTTTGAAACAGCCATAGCTTTTCACAGACGGTTCATTAACAGAAAGAAATTGGTGGTTTGAAGCCCTCACTTTACTCGAAATCGGGCCAACAACAAATAATATCCGGCTTAGAAGAATAATGTGAAAACCCTCTGTGTTTTGGCAAGTTCCTCTGTTCTCATGTGGTGCATGCACATGCTCATGTGCATGTTGGTTCCAGTACTGAAGTGTATGGGGATGGGATCAGGGATCTGGTGGATCAGGTCTTCCTTCATTAGATGTTGAAAGCATGAAAAAAAAATTCCGATGTCAGGCATGCCCTTCTCACAGATTACATCATCATCTCTGAAGAGATCCTTCTTTATGACTCTCCTTGTACTGAGTCTTTATAAGGAGGGAGCAGTGGGTTTAAATTATGGGAAAGGAGGTTCTACTTCAAGATCAGAAGTGACGGTGTAGATGGAATATGCTGGTTCAAAGGATGGTGGAGTCTCAGAATTCAAACAATTAATAAATACAGGATCGCTTTGTACAGCTGGAGTGAAGTTCTTTCCTATTGCAAACAGCATCTGTCCCAGTGCTGCTGGCAACCATGACTCCAAAAAATTGGTGTTTTTGTACAAGGTTTTCTGGAATTGGGATGGTTCTACATTCAAAAACTGTCTGCATGTCATCCATCTGAATAACATAATTACAAAAGAGAGCTACAACAGGAGTAGGTACATGCTAGTCTGTATATTAGCCGAGGCAAAAACAACAATCTGTAAACAGCCCGTGGCGCCACGGGCGCCACGGACTGAATAAAAGAGTAAGGGGTAGTGGGGAGGAGTTAGGGCGGGACCGGTCCGGGATAAAAACTCGGAGGGGCCAATCAGGAGCCGCGAAGCGGCTCCTGATTGGCCCCTCCAAGTGTCCATCCCGCCCGAAGCAGGCAATGGGGAGCCGCGCGAAGCGCAGCTCCCCATTGCCTGCTTCACCCGCGCAGCCACAGGTCAGCAGTCGGCCGCGCCGCCTTCTCCCGGCCGGCGGAGCGGCCTCGCGGCGTTGTAGACGCCGTGAGACCGCTCCGCCGGCCGGGAGAAGGCTTCGGAGACCCTCGGGGGGCGGGTGGGCCTGGCTGCCTTCTCTTGGCCGCCGGAGCGGCTTCGCGGCATCTATGACGCCGCGAGGCCACTCTGCCGGCCGAGAGAAGGCTTCGAAGAGCTGCGGGGCGTGGGTGGCCCTGGCTTGGAAGAGCCACGGGCTCCCTTGCCTAGGGCCCGCTGTATTTAGAACACAGCGGGCTTGAATACTAGTAACTTTAATAACGCACAAACTGATCTGAATGGGAAAGTTAAATTGGTAACTGGCAGGACTGTGTTGAGAGCTGGAACCAGTGTAACGTAGCAAACAGTCTCTCTGTGCTGCAAGTCATCACAGCTTATAAAACTGAGCATAACCAAACTCATTTTAATGTACATTTGCCAATCAGCTCCTTGGTTATCCAACTGTGGATGCATCTGAAAACAGTGCCCAATTGCGGAGACAAAGCTGCGTTTTATAAGATATGTCTGCTTTGTTTATTTCTCGCACGAGTAGAATGCACTTCGGAAGCTTCTTCCAAATGAAATATGGCTGCCATTGAACTTCATCTCAACAGCCCTGCACTAAACATGCCATAAAATTATATCACCGCAGCTAAATTCTGATGCAAACCCGACACCGATTCCTAAATCAAAGAAGTCAAAACAGTCATTTCCGTTCACTTCACTTTGACTGAAGCGCTGCAGTTACTTGCGTGGCACAGGCCATAAAAATGGCTTCAAAGAACAAGGTCAAGAGTGATGAGCATTTGATCTAATGTTTAAATCGAGAGTCTCCAATGTCTCTGATACCTTCCCTGGGGCTCACCAATTGTTTCTAAAAAGTGGACGGAGCTACGGGAGATTTGATTGGCCATGCCGATTTTTAAAAACATTGCTTTGGCTCTCATTGCCAGCACAGTACAAGGATCGTCATTGTGTGATTGAAAGGAAGCTGTGATGGCCATTTTGTGTCTGGCTCCGCCTCCTGTGGCAGCCATTTTGGGGATGTGTCTACCGTGCTGTGTCAGAAATGCAAAGGTGTCCACAGACTTTAAAAGTTTGGAAGACCCCTGGCTTCTACATTAGGAAAAGTCCATAGGCATTTCAGCCCTAAAATGCATTTCTTTCTAGTGAAATGTGCCAAGAAATGTTTTCTTAAATGAAAATATGTGGTCAGTTGGAACACTGTGGGTTTTTAAAGAATCAAATATTTTAAACAGGATTATTTCCCCATTGGTTTAATTACCCGTTAAAGCTCACAGAATCAAAGGACTAAATGAATAACTTGTTACAACTCTTGCCTTAGTCCTCTTTGTGTCAAAAATCAACAGAACACTTTTCATACATTTGTTCTTCTTTAGCACTGGGGTTATCCATCTTTGTCTTGCTTCACTAAATAAAGTGGATTCAAGGACTGCTGAGGTAGGTATCTTCCCCATGTTACAAAAACACCAATGATCAGGGGAAGGGACTGCAAAGTGACCTTTCAGTTCAGAAGAGGTAGGGAATTAAAACAACACACCATCTTGGAATAGTCAAAGATGACGAGATGTTCCAATCCGATATAGGAAAGAGAACACCCCCTTCTTGCTCACAGATTTGTGCTTCTAACTGGCTTCAAGCTCTAGTAGACACTACTGCGATAGGTTTCAGGTCACCAGGGAAAAGGGAAATGTCATCCCTGGCTGATCAGGACATGAGTCCTATGGCAACATGAAAGCCAGGTAGTGTCATGGACCGCAGCACTGACTATTCCTTCCCATGTGAAGAAGATTTGAACGATGCTGAGCACCTGGCCACACCCTAGAATGAGGCTGCTGAGACATTTCCAGGAACCCACTTTTGTCAAACTACAGGAGCGACAGGAGACTCTGTCAATTCTCTTGCAAACAACCTTGCCTTCCTGGGTAGACTCTGTCCCTCATCCTCCCCCCCTCCAAACATACCCAAGTCCACTGTATATCTCTCTGCAACTGACCCCTCAGGACATCCAAGGCTAAGAACCACCATGATCTTGTAGAGTTCTATCCACCATTACCGGGTGCAGCACTTTAAAGAAATGGGTAGTCTTCCTTCTGGACCTGCATTTCATGGTCCTTGCAGGAGGACATATGGCTTCACTCTAACCATAGCCTTTACAGGAACAACATCTAACCTACTGCACTATGGACTCCTGCCCAAGCAACCACATTTCCGCTCTTGCTCTGGGACCTTAAGCTTTTGTACGGCTGGGAGCTCTCCTTACTATGGTAAGTATGTGGTGTCAAGTGGAAAGGAACTCAAACAATAATGGGAACCAAAAGGGAATCAAATTGGATCACCCTGGAGTTTGGGAAGGTTTTATTTTTAAATAGATAAAGATGGGGACTCATGAAACCTAGTGCCACTCAAGGATGTGGATTCAGTTAGGGGTGGGCCATCACCTGCCTGATTGGTGGTCCAGGGCGAGTGACTCCCCAGGGGCCCCAACAGGTAGGCAATGAGTCCCAACTTCTCCTACCACTCCTCTCCGGCTTTATTTATAGTACAGATGATGATGATGATGATGATGATTGATGTGGAAAAAGGATTTGAAGTGTATGAGCAATGCCTTGCCAAGTCTCAGGAATTAAAGGTGACTTCTGGTTCCTAGTAGTCGGACCCTCTCTACCGCACACCTTTTCATCCTGCCATTTTAGTTATCATCTTCTATCCCTTGACGGGAAGCACTGGATCTGGGGAGCAGGCTAATAAACACTGTCTCCATAATGACCATATATCTCAGTCACCGGAAAAATATTAGGTGCTCAGAACATGAATCTGGTTCCAGGGAAATATTCAACCTTCACTCACAGATAGCAGCTCTATTGCACTTCACATTGAGTGGAGTCTTAGTGTCTCTCTCACGACCTAGTTATTTGTTTAGGCCCTGTGATGTGGTGGCCCTTGGTAGGGTTGTCCAATCCAGGCTGGGTGATTCTTGGAAATCTGGGGGCAGAGCCTGGAGAGGGAGCTCAGCTGAGACAGAATCATAGAACCCTAGAGTTGGGAGAGGCCAAATAGGCCATCTACTCCAAGCCCCTGCTCAATGCTAAAGCATCCAGGATATATATCTGTCCAGCTGCTGCTTGAAGACCACCGGTGACCTCCTTAGGCCATTCCACTAATGAACTTGAAGAACTAGAACTTTTTACTACCCAAAGAAGTCACTGCTGAACTACTCGGACTGTGAAAATACTGTTCTAAATGTAGTTTAAACCCATTACTGTGGGTCCTGTCTTCTGCTGACAACAAGAACGGCTCCTAGCCCTCCTCTAAGCGACAACCTTTCAAATGCTTAGACATTCATCATGTCCCTTCTCAACCTCCTCCAGGCAGAACATTCCCAAGTCCCTTTCCTCATAGGGCTTGGTCCCCAGGCCCCAGATCATCTTTGTTGTTCTCCTCTGCATCTTCTTGATTTTGTCCACCTCCTTTTTGAAGTGAGGCCTCCAGATCTGCAAACAGGACTCCAGGTGGGGTCTGACCAAAGCAGCACACAGTAGGATTATGACATCTTACGATTTCATTGTGATGCCTCTGTTGATAAGATTCCACTCACCTTTTTTATTTTCGCATTACACAAGTGACACAAACAATTTTTGGCAGGGGGGAACACTTGGGCATGATACTGGGGTCATTGTGGGTGGGGAGGTAGTTGAGAGTTTCCTGCATTGTGTAGGGAGTTGGACTAGATGACCCTGGAGGCACCTTCTAACTCTACGATCATATGATACATTTGCCTTCCTTACCGCCACATCACACTGTCTGCTCATATTTAGCTTAGTCCACAAGTATCCCAAAATCATCTTCACACACACTGCTACCCAGAAGTGTATCTCTCCTCCAGTATGCATACTTCTCATTTTTGAGATCCAGATGCAGAACTCTACACTTATTCTTATTGAATAGCATCTTGTTCTCAAAGCAATGCCAGAGTACGCTTGCTACAGCAACTATTTTCACTTTGTAGTTGAGAGTTAAGCTAAAATTCTAGGAGAGCTAAAAGCTCCATGTGGGTACTGGAACTCCTAGCCTTGGGTAGTTAATACACACACAAAAAAACCAAAAACACTTCTTTTAAACCTCCACAGAAATTGCCACTGGACATTCCTTCTGATTTCTGTATATATCACTGTGATGAGTGCCACTGATGCAACTTAGAATCATAGAATAACAGAGTTGGAAGGGACCTCCTGGGTCATCAGTCCACCCCCCTGCACTATGCAGGACACTCACAACCCTATCTCTCATCCACTGTAACCTGCCACCTCCTTGAACCTTCACAGAATCAGCCTCTCTGTCAGATGGCCATCTAGCCTCTGTTTAAAAATTTCCGATGGAGAATCCACCACCTCCTGAGGAAGCCTGTTCCACTGAGAAACTGTCAGGAACTTCTTCCAGAGGTTTAGACGGAATTTCTTTTGAATTAATTTCATCTCATTGATTCTGGTCCATCCCTCCTTTTAAATACTTGAAGTTGGTTATCAGATCCCCTCTCAGTCGTCTCCTCTCCAGGCTAAACAGACCAAGCTCCCACAACCTTTCAACATACATCTTGGTCTCCAAACCCCTCTCCACCTTTGTTGCCCTCCTCTGGACATGCTCCAGTTTGTCTACGTTCCTCTTGAACTGTGGTACCCAAAACTGAACATACTATCCAAGTGAGGCCGAAAACGAGCAGAATAAAGTGGTACCATCACCAACGTTGAGCCAATGAAATAGTTACATATACTAACAAATGTCAGTGCTTTGCTTACTGGAAGGAAAACTGGACAATAACACAAACTCTAACTGAGAAGATTGTAAGCCAGGGGTGGCCAAATCATAGCTCTCTTGATGTCTGTGGCCTACAATTACTATGAGCCCCTGCTAGGGGCTCATGGAAATCATAGTCCACGGACATCTAAATAATCTAAATAATAAATCTAAATCTAAATATGTATTTCTTTAGATTATTTAGATTATTATTTTAGATTATTATAGATTTTTCTAGATTGTCTGTGTGTGAAATCTAAATAAATAAATAAATAAAATCTGGAGAACCACAGTTTGGCCACCCCTGACTTAAACCATACTTCTACGGGCAACCTCTAAGGCAGGGGTAGTCAAACTGCGGCCCTCCAGATGTCCATGGACTACAATTCCCAGGAGCCCCCTGCCAGCGAATGCTGGCAGGGGGCTCCTGGGAATTGTAGTCCATGGACATCTGGAGGGCCGCAGTTTGACTACCCCTGCTCTAAGAAAAGGGTAGTCAACCTGTGGTCCTCCAGATGTCCATGGACTACAATTCTCATGAGCCCCTGATAGCATTTGCTGGCAGGAGCTCCTGGGAATTGTAGTCCATGGACATCTGGAGGACCACAGGTTGACTACCCCTGCTCTAAGGCACAGAGTAGCAGTTTATCGGGTGGGATGGGTTGGTGTTATCAGCACTGATGAGGACAACGCCTGTCCATCTGCAGTCTTCCACTGGGCAAAACAGGCTTCAGGTTCTCTGGGGTCCCCTCACGAAATAAACTTGCTCAAGTCCAAATCTGGCTTGTACCCGTCTTCCTAAATATGTATACCATCTACATCAGGAAGCCCTCCCCCCCCCCTTCAACTCACCAAACAAGCTGCAATCGAATTATTCTACTGGATCCCAAATTCCTGGCCCCTTTTGAACCACGACGAGTCGGCTGCACTTTTTGCAACAGGAAAGCAAACTCAGAGCCGAGAGGTTTGCCAGATGCCCGAGCGAGCGAGAATAACAGAAGTAAGCAGAGCTCTCACCTTTGCGCTGTAGGGAATGTAATGCTTTGATAAAGCCTCGGGAGTATGCATCCACGTTTTGTCTGCAAAGGAGAGGAGGGGGGGGGGAAACAATATTCAGCCACTCTAAATCTTGTCTTACGATCCTCCGGTGCAGGCATCCGTCTTTCTAAACAAGCTCTTGTAAGAACTCTTGCTTTAAAAGAATTTCCCCTAACAACAGTGACAAAATATTATTGCACATAGAGCAACCTTCTCGTGCCAGGGTCTCTCGTACCGAGACAGGATTCGTTCTGTGTTCAAAGAGCTTCGCATACAATATCTCAGAAACTCTTTAAACCAGCCAAGGAGCCCACGCCAGGGAAATCATGTCATAAAGCCCGCAAAAACACCACCCTTGGCCAGAGATTATTCTGCAGGCTCGTGTTTTTGTCGTTTACATTTGTATCTGTTTTTTTCTTTCTTTCAGAATTTTAGCGTCTGATTGGCCACTGGAGATTGGATTCGCCAACAGATTTGATTCACCAGTTCACCCGGAAGGTGGTATAACAATCAAATGCATGCATTCATTAAATGGCGGTGCAGATTTCTTTGGAACATGGCTTTGTCAGCAACTCTCGACTCAGCACAAGAATCTTCACTGTGTGACTGAAGATAAAATGCAGGCTCACAAAAGTTGCCCCCCCCCTGCCTTAAATATGCCCATTCTCTTGTCAGCGAATAACAATACTGGTCTACACACATGAACGCACACATGACTGAATCAGACCAGAAGAAGAAGAAGAAGAAGAAGAAGAAGAAGAAGAAGAAGAAGAAGAAGAAGAGTTGGTTCTTATATGCTGCTTTTCTCTATCCAGAGGAATCTCAAAGCGGCTTACATTTGCCTTTCCTTCGTTTCCCCATAACAGGTAGATGAGGTTGAGAGAGCTCTGACAGGACTACTCTGTGGGAACAGCAATATCAGGGGTCTGACTATCCAAGGTCACTCAGCTGGCTGCATGTGGAGGAGCAGGGAATCAAATATGGTTCGCCAGATTAGAGTCATCTTAGTGCAGTGGTTAAAAGCAGCAGTTTATAATCTGGCAAACTGGGTAGGACCAAAAAATCTCTTCATTCTAGTGCTGTGTGAACCTAAGGTGTATTATCATGAAGGAGATGCCCTCAGAGTGGATCTCAAAGACTGTGAATGGAGGAATGGGAACCTTTTGTATATACATAAGTATATACAAAAGCCTTCAATTGTCTGTGTTTCTGAACAAAGGTGTTTTTAAATTTCCTCCTTCTGCATAGCAATGTTAGAACATGAGCCATGTTGGATTAGGCCAATGGCCCATCCAGTCCAACATTCTGTCACACACTGGCCAAAATCCAGATGCCATCAGGAGGTCCACCAGTGAGGAGAGAACTCAAGAGGCCCTCCCGCTCCTGCCCCCCAAGCACAAAAAAAAAACAGAGCATCACTGCCTCAGACATAAGATCATAAGAGAAGCCATGTTGGATCAGGCCAGTGGCCCATCCAGTCCAACATTATGTCATATACTGGTCAAAATCCAGGTGCCAGCAGGAAGCCCACCAGTGGGGACCCTGGAATTCCCTGATGCTCTCCCATTCATGTACTGAACAGGGCCAATTCTGCATGGCAGCTAAGATCTGACAAGATCAGACTAGTCCCAACTAACAATGCCAATCAATGCTAGCTATAATATGAAAGGACTTTTCAGCCACCTGAAGGAAGTGGATGAAAAAAATTAAACTTTATTCTCACTAAAAGTTTGTCATTCCAATGGAACCTTCTATTTACAAGGTCCATACAAGGAACAGCCAACAAGATCCAGAAAAGGGGAGGGGAGCTAGTGTCAGGGGCTAACTGACTAACAACACTTCTGGATTAATAGAAAGCTTTATTGCTAGCAGATCAAGACACCTCAACGTTCATAGTCGAATCTGATCAATACACATACAGCAAGCACTTTTATGGTTCTCTTTTCCCGCCCAAAGCTGTACATTTTCCCGGAGAGCAAAAGCCCCCCTCCCACAGATGCCAGCCTGGGCTCACATCCAGAGACGATAACCGGGTTGTCTTGGCCTTGGGTCTTAGACAGTTCCCCTCCCAGAGATAACACAGCCCAGCAGAGTTATTTGCAAGACTAAATCACAGAGCAAAGCAGACAGTTCAGGGTTGTTACAGAGACACCTAGATAACACACATTGATTCAAGATGGAGTCACTCAGGTCAACCACAAATCATGGGAGAGATCACATGACCGTGACACCTAGAAACTGACTTCGAGGAAAACATCAATCAGTCTTCTGCCCACTGGATTGTCTTCCCTATGAGGAAACGCTGAAGAGTTTGGGACTTCTCTGTTTGAAAAAAGAGATGACTAGGGGGATATGACAGAGGTTTATACAATTATGCATGTGGTAGAGAATGTTGACCAAGAGAAATCTTTCTCACTTTTCCAAAGTATCAGAACTTCAGGGCATCCAATGAAGCTGATAGACACTAGGTTCAGGACAGACAAAAGAAAATACCTCTTGACACTGAGAGTGATTAAAATGTGGAATTCCCTGCCACAGGATGCAGTGATGGCCACAGGAATAAGCAACTTTAATAGGGGATTAGATAGATTCATTGAGGGGGGGATCTACCAATGGCTGTGAGCCATGGTGACTGAGGGGAACCTCCAAATTCAGAGGCAGTAAGCCTCTGAATTCCAGAGCCAGGAGGCAACATCAGGGAATGGCTGCAACCACTCTGTCCTTTTATTGGCCCTCCAGAGGAACTGGTTGGCCACTGTGTGAGACAGGATGCTGGACCAGATGAGCAACTGGTCCTTTTCCAGCAGGGCTCTTCTGATGTTCTTGGGAAGGCTTCAGCCTCTCTACCCTGTTGTTGGTCCTGCAGAGGAACTGGATGGCCAGTGTGTAAGGCAAGATGCTGGACTAGATGGACCACTGGTCTGATCCAGCAGGGCTCTCAGGAAGGCCTCAGACTTTCTGTCATGTTATTGGCCCTCCAGAGGAACTAGCTGACCACTGTGTGAGACAAAAGGCTGGACTAGATGGACCACTGGTCTGATCCAGCAAGGTTTTTCTTATGTCCGTAATGCAATTTAGTTTCAAAGCAACAGAAAGAGGCTGCTCTGAAATTGAAGACTGTGTGTGTGTGTGGAGGGGAAGATACTACCCTAAGAAGTTCAGCTGAAAATTATGCAAAAGGATTTGGCAGTGGATGCTTTCAATTTCTTAGATGAATGGGTTTCACAATGAAAGCCAGATGACTGTGTTCCTTCACTCATTTCCTTTAAAATTAATTTTAACGGGAATTCAGTCTGCTCCGCCTTATTTTTGCTCTGAAATAATACACAAAACACAGCGCTCCAAAATAGAGCAACCTCGGAAGAACAACAATTAGGATTACTTTGGCATTTCACATATATCGAAAAACAGGGAAACGTCTCTGTGTAGCAGCTGAAATGATAACTTTTTAACAATAGCCAGCAAGAAATTTAAATGCCCCGTTAAACCCTTAGAGGCACGATCTGAAGCAGTAAGAGCTTCTGTCTCCCTGCATTCAAAAACAGAGATTTAAGCACATGGTCTGTTTTCGCCATGAAATGCTGAGGTTTAAACATGGTGGATTTGGTTGTTTTGTGCCCTACTTTTTGATATGATAATTCTTACAGCCTCATGGGCGGACCTTTCACGTGAACACTTTGCTCAAGTTATGAAAGGACGTATCTAGATATCATCAACATACCTATGTCAACCCAGCCCAAAAGTTTAGACCAGCTGAGCTGTGTCTCAACTCTCGATGTCAGCACTAGGCTAGCAGCGCAGGACTGAGTGTCGAATGCTGCTTTCAGATCTAGAAAGAACAGCAGCGCCGACCCACCTAAAGCCGGCTACTTTCAGAGGTGGTCTGTCAGGGTGACCAGAGCCATTTCCTCCCCATATCCAGGTCGGAAATCAGACTGGAACGGGTCAAGAGCTGATGTTGCATCTTGGAAAGTCTGTAGCTGTCCCACAACCACATGGTCAGTCGCCGTACCCCAAAATGCCCAATGCAAAACTGGGATGTCTTCCAAAATAAGGATGAGGCTGTGATCACCACTTGCTTGCATGTGGTGCTAACTCCCACTTTCATATGATACTGGGCCCGGTCCAGGGGGGTCCCAGGCCTAGCCCAACTCAGGCCCTCAGGCCCTCTGCAGGACCACTTATCTGCTTATGCCCCCCACAGGGCTCTTCACTCTGCAGGTATGAATTTGCTGGTTGTCCCAAGACATTCGCCTGACCTTGCCGAGAGCCAGGGCCTTTTCAGTCCTGGCCCCAACCTAGTGGAATGAGCTCCCGGAAGAGCTAAGGACACTGATGGTGCTCTCCAGGTTTCCCACTGTTTAGGTTATCAGTATTGGCCCATTGGCTGGAACAACAGGGCTGAGCTTTAGAAGGGCTAGACAATTTGACTATGCCACCATTTGTTTATTGTTTTGCATAAGGGTTTTTATGGGGTTTTGTATTGCAGTTTTATGGTTTTATCTGTAAACCGCCACGAGATGGCTATTGACCAGAGTGGCGGTATAAATATTGAAATATAAATTAAAATATAAATGCTGCACAGATTTCTCTGTATTCCATTTTTGCCCTGGGATCCATCAGTGTGCAAATCAGGGCTGGGCTGGGTGTGAGGGGGGAAACTCAGGCTTTCACCAGTCAGGCATTGCTCCCACTGAGAATCACTTCTATCATTTACCCTCACAAACTAATTAAAAAATAATGTCAGATCAGAATTAGAACACGATTCTGAAGTGACAACACCTGCTGCCCAGTTTGGTAGGCACCTTTCCTTCTTTCTATTTTTTATTCGTTTGACTGAGATCGGGGACTGTCTGCATGTATGTGGTGGGGGTGGCACAATAAACAGGCCACATTTTTAAAATCCCTTTGTTTGTGTTGTGATGGTTTTGTGTTTCAACACAATTAAAAGAAAATATTTCCGACTTGAAGGGGGGAAGCTCAAATGGTGCTGGAAGGTGACTGGGGAGTTTCCACCATATGACAATGATGGCTGAGTAAAACAAACAGGGGGAAGTTTTGACTCCCTGTTCCTTGGCTATCCACGTATGCAAATCCTGGGGACAAACAGGGGGGAGAGCAAGCCAAAGGCTCCCCATGCAGTCATGGGCAAAATCGGGGCAACTATCCCCAGCTCAAAACCCAAGAGGCAGCATGGCATAACACCTGGCTTAGTCGTCCATGTGGTAGATGCCTCAGTGGTAGTTGGCCAGGTCAGATGGGTCCAGCACCAGCTTTTTCAAGGCAATGATGCAATTCCATGATGATGTCCTGAGAGATTTTAGCTGAGAATAGTGGGTGACATCTATGTTGTATCAACGGCTCCGTCCTGCAGAAAGTGGCCCTTGCCACCCATCCAATCTTCTCAATTTGTCTCTTCACAAATGGGCGTTCTATTGGTAGGAAAGCTTGAGGCAAGTCCCCAAAACTTGCCAGGAGTCAAGTATGCTGATACAGCACGGATAGCATTCCTAAAGGCTTCTAGAGTTGAGCCCGGTAGCATCTTAGAGACCACCAAGGTTTTCGGGGTATAAACGTTCAAAAGTCAAAGCTCCCTCAGAATCATGTTGATCTCTAAGCTGGTACTAGAATTGAATCCAGCTGTTCTACTGCAGACTAACATGCTTACCCATGGTAACTATCCCAAAGGCTTCTTGTTCATCTCTATGCAGAATACCCAGCTTGGATAGCCCAGGGATGCCTGATCCAGTCAGATCTTAGAAGCTAGGCAGGGTTTGGCCCTGGCTAATGCTTGGAAGAGCGATCTCCAAGAAATACAATGTCTATGATGTGGGGACAGGCAACGGCAAAACACCTTTGAATATCTCTTGCCTGACAATCAGACAATCTTGGAATCTCCTGGTTATATTGCACACATGAAAGAAGAAAAGGGTAATATCAAGTCCAATGAAGAAAATTTGGGGCGGGGCAACTACACCAATTGCGACTTGTAGAGAAAGAATCATACCATATAAAAAGCTTACTGTCCTTTCAAAGACGTGCAGTCCTCTCATTCGCCCTCAGTTGGATGGCACTCCCTCAAAGATTGGCCCTCAATGGAAGGGCCCTCTCCCACTGAGGGCCAATCAAGCACTCTTCCCCATGTCTGTCTTCCTCCTTCTCCATGCTGCTTCACAGAAGAGCCAGCAGGAGGTGGTTTTAAAATTTCCAGAAATTCTACACCTCTGCTGGGTGTTTTTATGTAGATAATGCTATCTGATGAGTTCAGAAGGGCCAGTCAATGCCTAGATCTCTATAGAAAGGCATGATTACTGCCTTTTAGTAGGTTTTATACAGGCCAATCATTTTATTTTGACAATTTATCAGCAGGTGGGAGTGGACTACGCCTCCACTTTGATGGGATCCTTTACTCTTTTGAAGGTATCTAGTTTTTGTCTCTACTCTACAATGCCTCTGTTTGGGCTTGCTGGTCTAACTCAGCAATGATTTAACCCCAAGCCAATGGCCATCCACCTTGCAGGGATACTTATTTAATGTTATATCAGAACAACATTTTGGCACGGCTTTCATAGACCGAATAACTTTGATAAATCAAGACCACTAATGGATGCACGATCATCTCTTGGCATTAAGGCTGGCCGCCAGTGAATCATGAGCAATGGAACGGCCTTTATCTGTAATGCTGATGACTCTCCGTGACCTTTCTATTCCATATCTTCATATGATTTTTGGCAAGTTCTTAAACGTGTTAATTACCCACTGATGCTATACTTCACTGGAATGAGTCTGAAATATGACTCCAACAGACTATGAGACTTGCATTTGCCAAGGGTACAGAAAGAAAGGGGAGGGGGGGGAAGAACTTTCTAAAACACTTTATAGGATTTCCGCAGGACCTGTAAGATGGAGCTCTTACACTAGGCGTATGGTTGAGGCCAGAGCCTCTTGTGGCGCAGAGTGGTAAGGCAGCAGACATGCAGTCTGAAAGCTCGGCCCATGAGGTTGGGAGTTCAATCCCAGCAGCCGGCTCAAGGTTGACTCAGCCTTCCATCCTTCCGAGGTTGGTAAAATGAGTACCCAGCTTGCTGGGGGGTAAACGGTAATGACTGGGGAAGGCACTGGCAAACCACCCCGTATTGAGTCTGCCATGAAAACGCTAGAGCAGTGGTCCCCAACCCCCGGTCCGGGGACCGGTGCCGGTCCGTAGATCACTTGCTACCGGGCCGCAGCTCCTCCTCGTCCTCCTCCCTGGCTGCTGCCTCAGGGGCTGCCCTGCCACTCTGCTGCCAGCTCACCTTTGGTGCTCTCCAGCGACTGCCATGGCTGGGGCTTCCCCTCGCCGTGGCACTGTGCAGCTGTTGCTGGCAGCGACACCCAACGGTGGAAAGTAAGGGGCGCTGGTGGGAAAGCAAGTGGAGCAGGGGCTCAGGCAGCAGCGGCGATGTTCCTCGGCAAAAGACTACACCGCCGGGCCTCAGTAAAATTGTCAGGCGTTGACCAGTCCCCAGAGATAAAAAGGTTGGGGACCACTGCGCTAGAGGGCATCACCCCAAGGGTCAGACATGACCCGGTGCTTGCACAGGGGATACCTTTACCTTTACCTTTATGGAGTCCTGGCACTTCGAACAAGGATCCCCCAAAGCTTACTAATTCTGCTCCCACTCTCACAGAAAGACAACTTACCCACTAGGCTGAACAAGATGGGATGGGACGAGATGTGTGACCACTGCTGCCTTTGTTTTTGTGTCTGATAATTTGGGAAGGTTTTATTGGGGTTATGTGTTTTTATTGTTCTATGATGTAAACCACCATGAGCCCTTTTGGGGAGCAGCAGTCTATAAATTGAAAAACAAATAAAATAAAATAAATAAGTAGAGGATATTTTGCATTCATTTCTATGACTAAATGGGGCTATTGACCTATAGGAAAGACACCCTTCACTCCTATAGGAAAGACACCCTTCACAATGATTGACCTTACTTCCATTACTACTGGGGATCCAAATGTGTTAGCCAGTTTGGTGTAGTGGTTAGGAGTGCGGACTTCTAATCTGGCAAGCCAGGTTTGATTCTACACTCCTCCACATGCAACCAGCTGGGTGACCTTGGGCTCGCCACAGCGCTGATAAAACTGTTCTGACTGAGCAGTGATATCAGCGCTCTCTCAGCCTCACCCACCCCACAGGGTGTCTGTTGTGGGGAGAGGAAAGGGAAGGCAACTGTAAGCTGCTTTGAGCCTCCTTCGGGTAGGGGAAAGCGGCATATAAGAACCAACTCTTCTTCTTCTTCTTCTTAGACAAGTGGACCACTTCCTTCCTTCTCATACTTAAATAAACAAAAGGTTAAAAACAAGGCCAGATAAACAATAAGCAATTTTGACAAGACTGCCACCTCAAACCAACACTAGCTATTGAACAGATGCTTCTGTCAACAATTTGTACTGTGACAATTCCAATTGAAGTATATAAAATGTAATGTAACACAGGGCACAATGCTTAAGAGAAGATTCTATGGTAAGGTTACAGGTGATGCCAAAGTTCCTTTCATGGAAGACTCCCTTCCCCAATAGAAAATGTTGCTCTTGGACAACAGTTCATGTAGGGTCCAGCCTTGAGTACCTGCAGTGGACACTTAAGTATCAATATTTTTCATTGTGTCTTCTCATAGCAGGCAACTATTCTTAAAACTGAAGATGGAGCTGAAAAGTAGAAACATGTAGAAAATATTTTGCTAAAAGGATTGGACAACTTCTTTTGATTCCAAAATTAGAGTCCTCATTTAACACTGGGGGGGGGGGATATGGGGAGGCACCACCAGCATGACTTAACTTCTGGAGGGAACCCTGGAAGTGACTCATCCTTCCTGGAAATCACAAGAAAATTCATGGTAAAACCACAGAGTTACCAGTGATTCCTGGAGACGTGTGACATCATCCCCCCAAGAATCACAACAAACTTTATAGTAAACCACAGAGTTACCGGCAATTCCTAGAGACGTGTGACATCACTCCGCCCCCTGCCCCTAGGAATTGCAAGAATCTTTATGGTAAAACAACAGAGTTATCAACGATTCCCAGAGATGTGTGACATCACTTCTGCATTATCATTGTTGGTGAATTTATCAGTGTCCGAGGCTAGCCTGTGGAAGCACCAGCTGGACTCTCTAGCCAAAGAAGCAGCTTGGCTAGACCTCAGTATGGTTCCCCGGCTTCCTTCTCCTGCTGAACTGGTTAGTCCAGTCACAACCAGGCAGCAAAAGCGCTTGCAGTACTCTCTGTTAGATCTGGCCAGGGAGAGATGTCCCCCCACCCCTCCCAAAATGGTCAATGATGGGCCTGGAGGAGGTGGGAATGAATGAATGAATGAATGAATGAATGAATGAAACAGACAGTATGTTTTTAAAGCAAAGGTTCTTCTGAAGAGGAAGGTTTTTAGGCTTAATGGAAGGCTAGTAGGGGCCTGTTCCATAGTATCAGGCCTTACCTACCAACAAAAATGTCTTTAGAATGGGTTAGCACAGTGGCGATAATAAAGAGAAACTGAGAGAACAAAAAAGGTTGATGCAAAAGCTCATACAAGGAGATTACATGGAACATCTAAACACCGCCCGCGGCGCCGCTGGCGCCGTGGACTAAATAATTCGCTAAGGGGTAATGAGGCAGGATCTGTCCGTGATGAGGAAGGGTCCAGATTGGACCCTTCCTCTGGACAGACAATCAGAGGGACCAATCGGCAGGCGCGAAGCGCCTGCCGATTGGTCCCTCTGATTCCCAGCCCCAGCAACTGCGAGCCGCGGCGCAGCGTGGCTCGCAGTTGCTCCCAGCCTGATGCGGCGAGAGGCACAAAGCGCCTCTCGCCGCATCAGGACGCTACCTGAGGGAGCCCCTGGCAGCCGCGCGGAGTGCAGCTGCCGGGTGCTCCCTCCCCGGCGGCCTGATGTGGTGAGAGGCGCGAAGCACCTCTCGCCGCGTCAGGCCGCCGCCAGACAGAGCTCCCGGCAGTCGCGCAGAGTGCGGCTGCCGGCACCTCCCTGCCTCCGCCACCGCCGCGGCCCTCCCTGCTGCCGGGGCCTCCCTGCCGCCGCCGCCACGGCCCTCCCTGCCGCCGCTGCCACCGCCTCCCTGCCTCCGCCGCCGCGACCCTCCCTGCCGCCGCTACCGCCGCCTCCCTACCTCCTCCGGCGCACGGAGCCGCCAGAGACAGCCGTCGCCGCGGGACACCATGCTGGGTGAGTTCCTAGCACCCGCTGTATCCCTCTTACAGCGGGCTATCTTTCTAGTGACTGTATAATCCCCCTCCACCCCCCAGAATGTTAAGATCAAGCATCTCAAATCTGGTTAAGGTCCCTGTCCCATGGGAGATAAAACTTGGCCTCAACTAGGGCCAGGGCCTAACTGGTATGGCCCTGCCTAAGCTGATGCCATCAGATCTTGGAAGCTAAGCTGGTTTGGCCCTGGTGAGTAGTTGAATGGGGGACCACCAAATAAGTCCAGGATTGCTATTGAGGACAGGCTATGACAGGCCACCTCTGAATATATCCCATGTTCAAAGCCCTACTGGGTGCCTGCAACTTAATGGCACATTGTACCACCACTATTGTCTGGAGCCATTTCCGCCCAGATTTTTCTTATGGCTCTTGGCAAACTGGCTAGGTCGGGGGTGACCAAACTGTAGCTCTCCAGATGTCCATGGACTATCATTTCTATGAATCCCTAGAATCATAGAGATGGGAGGGATCTCCAGGATCATCTAGTCCAACCCCCTGCACAATGCAGGAACTCACAACTATCTGCCCATCCACAGTGACCCCAATTTTATGCACCAGTGATCCCTCCCACACACACACACACCAAAGATCTCCAGCATCCAGCCTGGCTTGTAGGGAATTCACCTACCATCCCACAGTGGCAATCAGCAATTCCCTGGGTATGCAAGGAAGGGCCACAAGAGCCAAAAACTGGCACATCCCTTCCTGCCCACCCACTCACTATCTGCCCAAGTTCATAAAATCAGTATTTCTGTCAGATGACTATCTAGCTCTGGCAGGATGTCATGAACTTCTGCTGCTGTCCATGGACATCTGGAGAGCCATAGTTGCCCACGCCCGGCCTGGGCGATCTGCTGGGTAGGATTCCTCTACATAAAGGTATGTTTGGTTTACTTCAGACAACCCTCAGCATATTCTTGAGGGACTGCAGCTTCCTACAGTGGCCAAACTGACCAATGCTGACCACTGGAGCCCAACAGGAAATATGCAAGGTCAAAGAAGTGAACGATGCAGAT
This sequence comes from Paroedura picta, assembly GCF_049243985.1. Taxonomy (NCBI): domain Eukaryota; kingdom Metazoa; phylum Chordata; class Lepidosauria; order Squamata; family Gekkonidae; genus Paroedura; species Paroedura picta. The sequence goes on along the minus strand of NC_135370.1, from coordinate 22,746,394 downwards.
GGCCACCACTCAGCTGACTGCACCAGAGACTTAATCAATCATGGCATATGCCCTGTTTTCTTTTTCTCAGTTTGGGACTCACTGAGTTAAATCATACTTATTTCTACCAGTTCTTTCTAGGCTACACAACCAATTGGCAAAGGGACAAAGAGGAAAATACTGGCGGTCGAGCAAACATTCTTGAAGATTAGTTTTGTAATCTGGAAAAATAAGTTCTGATTGCCTTGCGTGACCCTCGCATTCCTAGCGTCCTAAATACTCCGGAGAATACTTTTTCAATCCTTTCTGCAATGAGGTGTGGAATCCCCCTCAACAGTACCCTGAAATGGTACAGCATTACACTTTGCACAGGCCAGGGTCAGCTATGGCTCTCCCCTTACCCTTTCCCCTATTAGATCGGATGTTGTCATGGGGACGGGGGGACGGGTAGTGGATTATACCACTGTGATGAACCCCGAGTTCCTGACCCAGGGTCCACATTCTTTAAGGCTGCTTTATCCTATGAAGCTCCTGGCTCTCCTGCTGAATTGTGGCACCTCTGCAGGCCCTCTGAGCAGAGCCCCTCCCATCCTCCCGCTTGCATTTCAAAAGCTCATCCTGATTGCAACTCCTTGCCCCTTTCCCACAGCACAGGTATATATTCCTTGCAACCCCCTCCTCCGGCGTCTCTGTCAAGACTCCTGTCCGTGAGCTTACGTGATCTGTAGGTCCTGGTCCTGATTCTATCAATAAAGACTCTTACTTAAAGCTTCATCCCGGAGCCCGAGAGTGATGTCTGTGGCGTGAATCTGCGTGGTCTCAACTGCTTGGTCCTGACAACCACCATTTCTATTTATTATTTATATATATGTTGTCATTTTGATGTCCTGTTATGATATTTGGATGGGGTTTTATTGGGGTTTTTAATTTTGGGGCTATCTGTAACCCGCCACAAGCCGGTTCTGGGAGTGGCAGGAAATAAAAACCCCAAAATAAATAAATAAATAAGAATGCGATGGCTGGGCGACCCTCGGCCAGTCACAGTTCTCTTAGGGCTTTTCCTGCAGAGCAGTTCTGTTAGAGCTCTCTCAGCCCCACCTCCCTCACAGGGTGTCTGTTGTGTTGAGAGGACGGGTAGGCGACTGCAAGCCACTTTGAGATGGCTTTGGGTCAAGGGGAGTCAAACTGCGACCCTCCAGATGTCCATGGACTACAATTCCCATGAGCCCCTACCAGCATTCACTGGCATCATCCCCCCAGGGGCTGATGGGAACTGTAGTCCATGGACATCTGGAGGGCCGCAGTTTGACTACCCTTGCTTTGGGTAGTAAAATGTGGGGTACAAAAAAACAACTCTCAAATTACGACTATGGGTCAAGTGTTTTTAATTAACTATTTAATAATTAATAGTGGAGCATTAGGATTTCACACAACAGAAAAAAAAATATTGCTACAGTTTAGTCTCCTGGTATGCATGGGTATATTCCCCAGTTAACTACCTCTGGTTAGAAATAATTTGTATGCAACAACCCTTAGAGGGACAGGTGCTCATTTTTCTGTCAGGATACTGAAAGCCGTATCTTCCTTGTACAGAATATCTTCTTCCATTCCAAACAACCGGTCTTTATAAATGGATTTATCTGCCAGCTTATTAAAATGACGTGTTGCTAATTTCGGATTGGCAATAGCATATTAGATTCCTTGCTAATAATGCTGCAGCTAGGTTTTCAAAGAAGCGTTAACCGTCTTTGACGTTTCAAGGACTTGCAGTGACAAATGACATCCCTGTTCTTCCAAAAATACGATGTTAAGCGGAATAAAGTTGTTTTCATCACTTCTCTTCCTCCTTAGTAATCTATCTCAAGTTTGCAATTATGTTGTTGTGTTGTTAGGTGCGAAGTCGTGTCCGACCCATTGCGACCCCATGGACAATGATCCTCCAGGCCTTCCTATCCTCTACCATTCCCTGGAGTCCATTTAAATTTGCACCGACTGCTTCACTGACTCCATCCAGCCACCTCATTTTCTGTCGTCCCCTTCTTCTTTTGCCCTCAATCGCTCCCAGCATTAGGCTCTTCTCCAGGGAGTCCTTCCTTCTCATGAGGTGGCCAAAGTATTTGAGTTCCATCTTCAGGATCTGGCCTTCTAAGAAGCAGTCAGGGTTGATCTCCTCTAGGACTGACCGGTTTGTTCGCCTTGCAGTCCAAGGGACTCGCAAGAGTCTTCTCCAGTTATAGGTAAGAAGATAAAAATCACCACCAGCTATTAGTAAATTGGCTGGTCAAAGCTGAACTCAGTATGCATGAGACGTTTTTCAGGAAGAATCATATAAATGCATCTACTCAGCTACAAACTTAATTGATGGTTCTTGACCAGTTGGGGACTCTAATGTCCTTCAATGGCCCAAGTTCTACTTCCATCAACACAAAGACCTTGGGATTAAAATTCGAAAAACCTGCAGAGACCATAATAATTAGCTGCTCTTAAGCTTAGTCAATAATCAGAGAGTCTGCAGATTCCTGCTGTGACATCACAACAAGTCAACCAATAGGAAGTCATGCATATAAATCAGAGACTGTTAGGAATATTATGACAGTGAAGAGAGACAATCCCAATTCTTCATATTTGCTGGCTTTTCCAGAACCAACAATGACTTGCATTCTAAGTAAGCAACAAAAGACAGCATCAAGCATTCGATAAAGCTATTGGATGATCCACCAAATATTATTCTTTTTCTTACAGATCCATGAATTATAACCCTAGTTCTTAAATTATGCTTACGTAAAACTGTATAACCAAATCCAGCTTGGCTATACAAACTGCATAGTTCTTGACGCATCCAGCTGCATTTAAGCTTAGTCAACAAAAAGAGGGAAGGCAAATTCCTGCTGTGACATCACAACAAGTCCACCAATCAGAACTCATGCACATATACTCATCTAGTTCTCTAACTGCAAACCAAAAAAAAAGTGTCACAGTGACATAGAAGTACACAGGCTATTAACCTTTCATATTCAGTAAAATTTGAATGCACAATAAATTTGGTGTATGAAATACAAATATCAACAGGAATGGTACTAGAAAGCTTTTTTTTAAAAAAAATTAATAACATCTATATATCACCCTCTCCTGAGGCTCGGGGCAGTTTTATTGTATTGGTCAAAGGCCTTCATATTGAAGGAAGCAAAATTTAAAAAAATTAACTACATAATTCAGCTAAAAAGATAATGACAGATAAAAATCCATTAACAGTTTAAGTTAGGATTTAAAACTCTTAGGATACCATTTCCCTCCCATAGTGGTTTCACTCTAATTTTCCTGGCTTCAAGGGCATAAAGAGTCATTCTACTGGATATATATGGATGAATATCAGACTATAAAACTATCAATCTGTCATGCTCAGACATTGTAGATGCATCTGGAATTAGCTTTAAAATAAATTTATTCCTCAGCTCATCATATAATGGGCTTGTTAAGATGTAATGGGTGAGATTCTCAGCTTCCAAGTAGCCACGCCCACAGAGGCATTGACATCTTGGAGTATTCGAGAATCGGCCAAATTGCAGGGCTGGAGGCATAGCTTGATAGGCGAAAGCCATTCGTAGAGGCATGGAAGGAATGTCAGTCAAACAAGGTGTACTTCTATGGTCTTTCTTAAAGGATTTAAACCATAGAAATGTCAATGACCAAGATCATCTAAAACTATTGACTGTAGTATCCATATGAGACATCTAGTAGCTGATATTTGCAGCTTGCCAGCGTGGCTACCAGTCACAGAAGATGAGACCAGGTTGCTGATGTCATCACTCAAGGTTGGGAAGTCTCCTGGTGAAGTCCTGATCTCCCCAGAATGTTTCAAAACTTTCATAAGCTGGTGGACCCCACCTTTGGCTAAAGAATTTACCCGAATCAATGCAGCAGGTGATCTGCTGGCAGGGTGGATGACTAATATAATTGTAAAAAGGTAAAGGTAAAGGTATCCCCTGTGCAAGCACTGGGTCATATCTGACCCTTTGGGTGACGCCCTATAGCGTTTTCATGGCAGACTCAATACGGGGTGGTTTGCCAGTGCCTTCCCCAGTCATTACCGTTTACCCCCCAGCAAGCTGGGTACTCATTTTACCGACCTCGGAAGGATGGAAGGCTGAGTCAACCTTGAGCCGGCTGCTGGGACTGAACTCCCAGCCTCATGGTCAGAGCTTTCAGACTGCATGTCTGCTGCCTTACCACTCTGCGCCACAAGAGGCTTTAATATAATTGTACCTATCTACAAAAAGGGCAATAAGAACGAGACACATAACTACCACCCAACAAGTCTCCTTAACGTAGCATTGAAGATGTACGGTAGATACTTAAAACCTAAATTAGAAGAATGGGTAGAAGATAATAACGTCATTGCTAATTACCAAAATGGGATTTAAATGGGGCCATTCGACAACTGAGCACTGTCAAACACTATACTATTTAGCTTTCAAGTGGGTAGCCAATTTGGCCTGAAGCAGCAGAACTACGTTTGCGTTCAGTGGCGCCTTTAAGACCAACACAATTTTATTCAAGATATATTAGGGACAAAGCCTGTTGCCTTCAGGAATTCAATGGGAGCTAGATTGGGGGTGGGTGGGGAGTGGAAGAACTCTGCAGATGGCTTCTCCCTCCCTCCATGACCTGGAAAGGCTGCAGGCTGGAGGCCCCCGGGAAAGGAACTCACTGGCAGGGGCAGCTCTCACGCAACAGGGATCTGCAGCCTCCGAGCCTCAGAGGGAACTGGAAGGAGGAGGGGGTGGTCGGGGGTGGGGGATGGAAGCCGACTGGCCGGCCTCCGGATAGACAGACAAGCTAATGGGAGGAGGAGGCACTCAGACAGAGGCTATTGGTGTGTGTGACCCGATTCACATACCCTCCTCCCAGGCTGGTAGACTGTCCAAAGCCCACTGAGGAATTTCTGGTCTCCACGTGTAGAAGCAGTCAGAGGTTTGGGTGAGAACTTTTGAGCGCGATCCAAAATTGTTAAATGGAAAAAAGAGCTTTACTAGAAAAGAGCTTTTCTGGTTATCGTGTTATGTTATGATTATGTTAGGCCATGTTATGTAATGCCTGTTATTTATTGCATTATTATAATACTAGTAATCAAGCCCGCTGCAGGGGAATGCAGCGGGCGCTAGGTCCTACCTCAGTCGGCGGCGGCGGGCTGGTCGGCGACGGCGGTGGGCTGGTCGGCGGCGGGCTGGTCGTCGTCGGCGAGCTCGTTTAGTTGGCGGCGCGCTGACAGGCGGCGCGCGCCAGGCAGGGAACCCCCGGCAGCTGCGCTTCGCGCGACTGCCGGGGGCTTCCTCGGGCGGCGGCCTAACGCGGCGAGAGGCGCTTTGCGCCTCTCACCGCGTCAGGCCACCAGGCAGGGAACCCCCGGCAGCCGCGTCAGGCCGGGAGGAACTGCGAGCCGCGTTCCTTCAGCTGGGAATCGGGGGCTCCCTGGGTCGATGGCCTGATGCAGCGAGAGTCGCTTCGCGCCTCTCGCCGCGTCAGGCCGGGAGGAACTGGGAATCGGAGGGGCCAATCGGCAGGCGATTGGTCCCTCCGATTGTCTGTCATGAGGAAGGGTCCAATCCGGACCCTTCCTCATCACGGACTAATCCCACCTCTACCCCCCTTACCGAATTATATAGTCCGTGGCGCCCGTGGCACCACGGGCGGTTTAAAGATTCCATGTAAGCATTCCACAACCGCCCAGAGCAGTAGGGAAGGGCAGTATAGAAATCTAAATCTAAAACAAACAAATAAATAAACAAACAAATATATAAATAAAACACAATCTCAATTCCCCTTAGCACTTGAAAACATTATATCAAAACACTACAAAGTATTCCAGAACTAAGAATTAAAAACATGAGACTTGGTAAGGTGGTCAAGGTGGTCCTTCTGTGAAATGGACACAAGCCCACCGGAACTCAGAAAACATAGGCTGGTCGACTCAGACTCCACTCCATTTTTTCCCTTCCTCAGTTCTTGCCCTACACCCCTTGCACAGTGTGTGTAGCCTTCTAAAATCTTTCTTATCCTATTTGGAAGGAGCTTTGACCTATCCTGAAATTGGGTTTGAGTCCTCATGTTATTACTTTGCACCTTATCTACAACCATATCCAGGTGTGCATCCTCTTTATGGCCCATCTCAGAATATCCAAATAGCCATCTGTCATGCCTCTTCCTGGCAGGTGGGCAAACAATCACCTGCAACCTGCCTATTTGTCTCCATAAAGGAAACTCATCTCCTCTCAACCCAGAGTCTGAAGAGTTTATTACTCTCTTCCCAGGAATGAATGTTCTCTCTAAGACCAGGGCATACCTCCGTGTTTATCAAGGTACCCTGAATTTCCTGTATGAACAAATTACAATATCAAACGAATGGCTGCCAATCAAGCATGAGTGGTGGGGTATTTGATGCCTGTCAGCCCCTTCCCTTTGCATTTGTGGAGGAGCAACAAAAACCCAAGAGATTTACAGGAACCTTGGTGTGGTGTCATGTACGGTGGATTTCCTGTGTTCTGTATTTTAACTTTCCTGAAAAGCTATAAATGAACCAACCTGTTCCTAATAGCAGGTAAACACATCAGTGTTTAATGCCATCACAGTTCTAAAGTAAACAAAGCTTCTTTGGCCCACAGCCACGAATCCTGTAAGGTTTAAAACCTGGTTTAAAACCAGTTCTGGGCAGGAAACGTTGCAAAACGTCTGCCCCCAAAGTCATTGTTGTTTTTATTTCTGCACATGGCATCATTTTTACTGTGTGAAACCCACCATAGTATTTTTGAATCTGCATCTCCCCTGCCCCATAGCATCGAGTGTGTTTTTTCAGGGCAGTAATTAAAACTAGCTTTGCAATGACTTTTCTTTCACAATGATATTGAGGACACTCTTTTTTAAGCATAAATGTTAGTGTGTTTTTGGTTTCTTCCCCAAAGCCCCTATAACAGACCCTTTCCTGCTCTTAGTCCCTTGTCCACCAATGGGAGCTCGAGATGCCTGCTGTTGATTATCAGCCTCCTCAGTGTCAATGATCACATGAACATGCCTTTTGCTTTTGGGTCTCCCTGGCAACCGAGCCACGCAAATGAGGAATACTCCTCTGATACGCATGGCATTTCCTGCTACAGCCTTCCACAAATACTCCTGGGACTACAAAGCAATAGCTTCTCTGTAGAACTGTACCACACCGGTAATTATGTGCAGCAGAAGTCTATGATCGGATAGGGAGGATTGTTTGGGGTGGGGGTTGCTTGACAATTTATCAGGCCAGCAAAGTAGAGGGATCTTCCCTGTGCCACCGTGCATTGGCTCAGTGGCTGTCTGAAATGTTAGTTCTGTCTTGCAGAAGAATGAGGAAGCAGAGCTGCTTTAGGCTATGGGTGGAGGTTCCCATTTTGGACTCACCAGTGATTAAACAAAAACTTCATGGGGGAGGGGAGGGGATGATGTGGGCTTTATGTTTACATGGGAACCTGTGGTCTGCTGGGGTCAATCCTGCCCGCTCTCTATGACAAACAGTACACCTCAAAGGGGGAAAGGTGGTAGCTTGGGCATTCAAAAGCCTGTATATCCCCACGGAAATTTCTTGTTGAAGTCTCCATGACCATGAACTACAATTCTCATGAGGACCTGCCAGCAGCATGTGCTAGAGTGGCGATCAGGTGACACTGCAGCACAATGGAGGAAGTTCCCACTCCCAGAGTTACTGTTAGGACTGATTCAAATGCATAATTGCTGTAAAAACATAACACAGTATCAGAGCACATGCATAAATGGGAATGTTTTCAATTTTTTTTTAAAGGATGATTTAAAAGGGTCAGTGAACTGACTGTGGTGAAAACTGGTACATGCATAATAGCCCCTGGTTACTCACTATTACAGGTGAAAAAATTCCTGGAAATTTTGAAACTACTTTCTCAAGTAAAAAAATAGATTTTTTTTGGAAAAATTGAAAAATTAATCATTAGCGTTCTTTACAGATTAAAAATCACATTGTTACTTTGGGAACACAAGATGCAATGTGTGTAAATTGGCTTGACATAAAAGTATGATGTTTGATATATTAAATGTACAGATTATTCCAAAAATAACAACACAATTTACTTAAAAAATATTTTGTAACAATTGGATCTACAAGGTCCTGAAAGACCCACAAGCCAAAAGGAAACCAAAGCCTTTTTCCTTCTCTTCTGACAACTGCATTGTCCCTAGAGACAGAAATGCATCTTTCTTTTGCATTTGAGAATTGCATTGAAAATATTTTTTCAATATTTGCTTTTCCTTGGTGTACAGGATGATTTGCTATGATTTGATACTTCAGAGACTTGCATGAAAGGCTTCATGTTAGATTGTTTTAGAAATATATTGGAGGGTTAAATATATGAACACCATATAACAAACCTGTTATTTATGATTGTAAAAGAAAATATCCTGCTGAGACAGGATAATCCATTTCCCCAAAAAAAGATTTCAGGGAAAAAAGCAGTATTGGGGGAAAAAAAGAGGCTTCCCATATCTACTCATAATATAAAATGCAGACATAGGGCTTTATTCATTTCTTTAGTTACTTCATGTATATCCCACTTTCCTCCTTAATGGGGACCCAAAGGGAATTCTTCTTTAGTCTGTGTTATCCCAACAGCCTTGTGGAGTAGGTTAGGCCAAGAGTGAATATCTGGACCGAGATCACCCAGCAAGCTTTCATGGCAGAGTGAGGATTTGAACCTGGGTCCTCCAGATCCTAATCTGACACTGTAACCAAGGGCTTTTCAACCAGTGTACCGAGGTGTACCTCTGGAGGCCTTCAGATATACCATAGCATTTGGGAATCTAAGACGGCAACCACACAGGACCAGCAGCCACCACTGTGGCAGCACTGCAGCCCGCCAAACGCCAGTGTTCACTAGGAGGGGCTCATGGGAGTTGTAGTCCATGGCCATCTGGAGGGCCGCAGTTTGACTACCCCTGGTATATACAGTACATAACTGTGATGAGCTGCTGTCCTCCATACACATAACACAATTGACTGCCATGTTTCATCCGTTCTCAGACAGTTCAGGAACTTGTGCGTTTCATTGTGTACCAGAATGCTATTTGACCTCTTGCTGCTCGTCAATTTTGCAATAAGATCCTTCCACTTCTGCTGCTTTCTCAAAGAAAGACTTAAATGCAATCTGCAACCAGCACAATTTAAAACTGGCACTCCTGAGCGGCTTTTCCCCAAAGATGCTTACAAGAAAAGGCCTCACTGACGTGGACTGAGAGATACTTCCCCACTCCTCCGCTTATGGGTTTAAAATATCAGGCTTGGTGAAAAAAATCTGGAGATCCTGAATGTTTGCACTTGTTTTGTTTATGGGGGCATCATTGACGGGTAACTACAAAGTAAATAAAAATAAAATCTGGGCATGGACTTGGGGTCATTGTGGGCGGGCAGGTAGTTGTTAGTTCCCAGTATTGTGCAGAGGGTTGGATTAAATGACCCTGGGGGTTCCCTTCCAACTCTATGATTCTTTGGTTTTGGCTAAAGGTAAAGGTATCCCCTGTGCAAGCACCGAGTCATGTCTGACCCTTGGGATGACGCCCTCTAGCGTTTTCATGGCAGACTCAATATGGGGTGGTTTGCCAGTGCTTTCCCCAGTCATTACCGTTTACCCCCCAGCAAGCTGGGTACTCATTTTACTGACCTCGGAAGGATGGAAGGCTGAGTCAACCTTGAGCCGGCTGCTGGGATCGAACTCCCAGCCTCATGGGCAAAGCTTTCAGACAGCTGCCTTACCACTCTGCGCCACAAGAGGCTCTATGGTTTTGGCTAGTCTTGGGCTACTGTATTTTGAAAAGGAAAACAAGGGCATATTTTCCAACTGACTTCTTCAAACAAGCCATCGTTATGACCAATCTCATTTTAAATACCCCTATTAAACCAGGGTTATTGCCGTGAACTTTGTTCTATTCCTAACCGTCCAACTCCAAAACTGGACTTTCTAATCAGTTAAAAGAACAAAACAAAAAAGAGCCCCCAACTCCAAAAGTGGACTTTTTAATCAGTTAAAAGAACAAACAAAAAAGAGCCCCAAACAGGACAGACACCATAAAAGAGGACATCTGGTAACTCTAGGCTAGTCCCAATAAAAGCTATTATGTGGGTTTTGTTTTGGACTGATGTAGCAACGCACAATCTGTTTGGGTGCTTTCACTCTCTTGCCATCTCCCCAAATCCGTGGGCGGTTTTTGCAGTAGTATACGAACGCAGAGTGTAGAATTGCATAACAAATGCACCTACACAGTTCTGTTGCTTTCGCGAATTTTCACTGCAGAAACAACAGACAGAAAAGGGAAGCCAGAAAAAAAAAATCTAAGCACTTAACGCAGGCTTGGATCCAGAGAACAGCAAGCAGCTCTGCTCATAGACCAGACTTTTCCCACTCCCCCTTTATCCCACGGGCCCTGCACTACCCAAAAACCTGCTCCTGAAAGGTCAGGGTTCCTATTAAGAATGGCACGGATTGGGTGCAGTAGGAAGAAGCCATCTGGGGGAACAATGATCCCCTCTGTGACTTCTGTTGCCAGTGGAGCCAGGTTCATTCCACTTCATAAAATGGGTCATGCAAAGGTTTTGCCCTTTTCTGAGACTCCTTTTTGTAGTGTCTCCGATTTATTTCCATGGCCACCAAATTCTCTTGCCTTAGAGTTCTCTGCTGGACCTAAAGAACACGATGGCTTCGTTGTTTAAGGCAGTGGTCCCCAACCCCCGATCCGGAGACCGTTACCGGTCCGTCGATCAGTCAGTACCGGGCCGCGGCTCCTCCTCGTCCTCTTCCCTAGCTGCTGTCTCAGGGGCTACCCTGCCATTCTGCACTTTGGTGCTGTCTGGCAGCTGCCATGGCTGGGGCTCCCCCTCGACGTGGCACCGTGCAGCTGCTGCTGAGCACTCCCCAGCGGGCGGCAGGAAATCAGGGGCGCCGGCGGGAAAGCAAGTGGAGCAGGGGCTCAGGCGGCGATGACATCCCTCGGCAAAAGACTACCCCCCTCCAGGCCTCAGTAGAATTGTCAAGTGTTGACCGGTCCCTGGTGATAAAAAGGTTGGGGACCACTGGTTTAAGGAATGGCCAGTGTGTGGGGGTGGCTCTGGGGGAAAAGGGGATCCTTTAATGTCAATAAAACAAACAGGCAAATGAATGCTTACACCCAGAATTAAACTTATTTTGGTCTATAAGTTGCCACTGGACTCAAACTTTCTTTTGTTGCTTCGAACCAACACAGCTACCCACCTGAAGAAGGGTGCATGAGAGAGTTCCCCAGGGGCTAGGCAGCTTTCCCAGAAGTTCAGCGACTGCTGATATCACTAGACATCACTGGGGCCGACGTCCCCTGTTGCTCTACAGGCCTAGTCTCTTTCTCCACAGTGGAAATGGTAAATGACTGGATTGACTGGCTGACTCCCGCATCTTAGTTCCGTGCTCACTTCTCTAAAGGGACATGGCACCACTTCCAGAGCTCCTCGAAGCCTTCAGGGGTTCCTCCAGAGTCAAAAGGTTGGAAACGACTGGGCTAAAACTTTGTTCTATTGCTTCAGACCCACTTGAAGAAGTCTGTATGGGCACGGAAGCTTATACCCAGAATTAAATATGGTTGGTCTTCAAGTGGTCCCTGGACTCAAACTTTGTCCTGTGGCTTCAGACCAACATGGCTACATACCTAGGTCAAGTCTGCATGGGGCTATTTATCCACTCTCAGCCTGAATAAATCCCTCCCCTCTACACTAAATTCGATTTCCATTTTGTTTCTGGGAGCTTTACATTTTCCCTCTGTAACATGCACGATTGACCCACAGTGACCCTACCTTTCCCCCATGATATCCAGGAGTGGATATAAGCTGCACTATTTGAAAAACCATCATCAGTAAGTGTGTAGATTTTTGCTTTTTGCGAATTAACTTCCTGCTCCAATTAATTCCAAAGTTGCGAATGAACTTCCTGATTAGCCAGGGTGTCAGTTCAAAGACTTCCTGGTACACGATTGCAAGGTTTCCCTCTCTGTTTTAAAGTGACTGAGCTCCAGTAGCCCACATTTCTCTCAGCAGAGATTTACCTCGTTTTCTGAGAGGCTGCTGGCTCGGGAGTCAAAAGAGAAGGAATAAAGCACTCGTGCCGGATGGACTTCACCTGACCTTGCCCCCCCTTCAGGAAAGGTAGGTCAGCTTTGTGACCAGCATTCCCCTCCCCCCTCTGAGCTTCCCTGATCAAGTGCAGAAGGCTTTCTGTTTCAATTGGGGGAGGAGGAACCACAGATCAGAACCACCCTCTGCAGATCCTTAAATTAGCCCAAAGGCTTATTTCCTCACTTGCCAGTCAGGCTAATGACTTCCACAATGAACACAGATCCCACCCCCCTTGCATCTCACTCTTCACCCACTCCACTCCTTTTCTCTCTCGCATAAGCCCTTTCTGCAACCCCAACAGGCATCCAATCATAACACGCTTCAATCGCCCATTCAGCCCCAATCCTTCTTGCCCCAGAGGCCTGTCAGAAATACATACTGGGGGAAAACGCACACACCTTAAATGGCAGAGACGAAATGCACAGAAACTATTTTCCTAGCCAAGCACCACAGGCCAGCATTATTATTTCAGCACTGCAGTCGGCAGAGCAAGACGGAGATGTATTAGCTTTGGGGCTGATAAATCCATTTTAGCTGCAGCAATGTATTTGCTAGGCAGGGGGGCAAGATCCGGGCCGACAGAAGACACGGACCCAAACTTTGGACTTGAAATGAGGCCACAGCTTTCTTGTTATGTAAATGAGCAGAGCGACCCGCCCTAGTGCCCTTGGAAAGCCGTGCTCACGTTGACATGTTCCCACCGGGCCCCGGCAAAGTGGGAGCAAGCAGCCCTCCCTCATGCCAGCGTCTTCCACCCGAGCCACGGCAGGCTGATTAGTTAAAAAAGCAGCCACCACAATTATCTTGATTTTATTTACTTAGGTCCCTTTTTGTGTTTCCTTTCTAACCAGTCAAGGTCCCCAAAATGGCGCCCAGAGGAACATAAAAACAGATTTAAAAACAACTTAAAAAAATTTCAAACAATTCAATAAAGATGATGAAGAAGAGTTGGTTCTTATATGCCGCTTTTCCCTACCCAAAGGAGGCTCAAAGCGGCTTACAGTCCTCCCCACAACAGACACCCTGTGGGGTGGGTGAGGCTGAGAGAGCCCTGATATCACTGCCCGGTCTGAAAAGTTTTATCAGTGCCGTGGCAAGCCCAAGGTCACCCAGCTGGTTGCATGTGGGGGAGCATAGAATCGAACCTGACATGCCAGATTAGAAGTCTGTACTCCAAACCACATAAACAATCAGAAAGGAAAGCCACTAACTGTTAATGGGCATCTGCCAGAAAGAAAAAGAATCCTCACGGGTTGGTGGAAGGCACCAACAGGAGGAGGTACACAAATCTCCCTGGAGAGGCGGTTCCAAAGTTCCAGTGCCACAACTGAGAAGGCCCTGTTTCCCCAGGGGCAACTGAAGCAGGGTCTCCAAAGACAAGCAGAGTGAATGGGAAAGTTCATATGGGAGACACGGTCCTTAAGGTATATTGGGCAATGCATGGTTGGTGTAATGTAATGGTTCTCAATCACTCTGAAGCCACGACCCCAACTGCAGCAGTGGCAGGGGCAGCATGCACACGCCCACAGGCAGTGTGTGCATGAGTGTGTGGGTGCACAACAGTCTGGAGGTAGTGTGGAGGCGGCCAGTACCATTGCTCTGCCGCCACCAGCCGCTGCCGGTCACTGCCGCTGCCTGCTACCGCCTACTGCTGCCGGCCACCACCAGCGACTGCCACCGTCACCCCGATGGCCACTGCAGCGGCAACAATCCTGGTGTAGTGGTTCGGAGCAGTGGCTTCTAATCTGGCAGGTTGGGTTTCATTCCCTGCTCCTCCACATGGAGCCAGCTGGGTGGCCTTGAGCCAGTCACAGCCCTGATAGGGCTGCTCTCGCAGAGCAGTCCTGTCAGAGCTCTCTCAGCCTCACCTACCTGACAGCATGCCAGTTGTGAGGAGAGGAAAGGAAAGCGATTGGTAGTGAAAAGTGGGAATATTAAAAGTGGGGTGTAAAACCAATTCTTCTTCTTAAAGGTCAACAAGGACTCTAAATTTAATCTGAAAGCAAACTGGGAATAGGCATAGATGGAACAAGCCTGGAGTCACATGGTCCAGCCAACGTTCTATCCACAGCATTGTACAATACATCATTAGCCACGCAGAAAATCTCAGCACGTGAGCCACAGCATACATATCAGTCGAGATTCCTTAAGAGGCTGAGCCAGAAATTTGTGTGCTGTGTTCTCTAGCCATTACTATGATGCAAATCCCTCCTCTTCCAATTGTTACACTTGCACCAAGTTTAAACATAGGTCATATCTGCACTTACTTTTTTCCCCCACTGTAAATCCTGCCAAATTCTGATCGATTTTAACCCGGATCAACAGCAGGCTGGAGAGTGCTTTATTTCCTGCCTTTTGTCGACCAATGATACAGCCAAAGCAAACTGGGGAGGGGCAAGTGGAGCACGAGGCTGCTTGTTATACAATAAACAATAAACTATTGTATGCATGCATATGAAAGCTAATACTCAATGCTAACTGTGTTCATTGTTAACAAAAACGCCACTTACCATAAGGGTCAGAGTTCAATTTTTACACCATCCCAAAGAGGTGAAATTGACCTCAGCCAGGGCGTTATTGACCCTGGTCCTGGCCTGGTGGACTACTCTGAGATAATATCAGAGCTACACAGGACTTAATCAGTTCCACAGAGCCTGCAAGACAGAGCTGTTCTGTCAAGCCTACAGTTTAGGTCAGAGCTAACTTTGAGAAGATGCTGGCCTCCCTGCCTGAAGGTCCACCCACGGGTAACATCTTAAGCACTCCATATGTCCCCTCCGGCAGAAATCTGTGCAATAATTTATAAGTAGTGGTAGTTACGGGGTTTCCCAACTGGACTAGTTGAATTTTAACAATAGATTTTAAATTTTAAACTGTATAATTTTTGATTACTTTGTATTCAATTTTTATTGCAAGCCACCCTTGAGCCCTCTTGGGGAATGGTGGGGTAAAAGTCAATGAATGAATAAATGAATGAAGTCACATAAAGGCTTTACTAGCTCAAAAACCAACCCTGTTTTTAAAAAGGCCATTGTACTTTGGCCAAGTCTGACTGTACAGCAAAGTCATGAAGACAGGAGTGTCGTTTTTGTGACTAGAGCCGATATTTTTGCCATATGGACAGCATGACAGATGTACCCTGAGTGTCACCACGGCACAGAGACACCCATTTGAAGGAAGGCAGAATTCCCAAAATGTCTTGTTCCTCAATTCAGGATTTCAAAGGAAGCAAAGCACTACCATTTGAAACACAGCACATTGAGATCTCACAGAGTCTGCTTCTCTGAGACCAAGATGGCAGCAGACTCCCATTTCCCTGTTTCATTTGATTTCTTTAAGCTAGTTTACCACTAAAAGGCGCTGTTATCTGGAGGACAGAGACTATGTTAAGATAGTCTCTGTCCTCCAGATAACAGCGCCTTTTAGTTAAGGCTTGCTTCCTCGAGGCTGGACATCTTACTTTTAAGGTGCTTATTGTTTACCAGCTACTCGGTAGTTATGACAAAACCCCACCACCACCACACACTCCAAAAATGCTGCACATTGAGCCTAGACACCCTGGACAAAGAAGAAGACTTGGTTTTTATACCCCACTCTTCACTACCCGAAGGAGTCTCAAAGTGGCTGACAAACACCTTTGTCTTCCTCTCCCCACAACAGACACTCTGTGAGGTAGGTGGGGTTGAGAGAGCTCTGAGAGAACCGATTTACGAGAACATCTGTAAGAGAACTGGGACTAGCCCAAGGTCACCCAGATGTGGAGGACTGGGGAATTAAACCTGGTTCTCCAGATTCGAGTGCTGCTCTCTAACCACTCCACCAAGCTGGCTCTCAAGGTCTTCTAAACAGTTCAAAATTGAGGACCTGCTCAACTCGCTGAATCATATGAACAGAAATATAAGGTTCCACATGTTGTTAGTTGCGAAGTCATGTCCGACCCATTGTGACCCCATGGACAATGATCCTGCAGGCATTCCTGTCCTCTACCATTCCCCGGAGTCCACAAAGTTCTACATATCTCATGCCTATTACCCAAGTCGCCAGGAAGATCAGATGAATTCTATACACATATCCCCCCGGCAGACTGCTCCAATGAGACCATCTCTGAAGCGGCCCAATTCTGTGCTAAGACATTGTCCATGAGAAAACAGGTAATCCAAACTTTTAAATAACTTTTTATGTATAATTAATCACAGCACAATAAGGTTCTGAATTTGAATCTCTCTATATTAATTTTACGTTTCTATGTAAAGTGGGCTTTTAAATTGTGGTTGACCAATCCCTGTACCGTAATAAATGTGGAAATCTAAAGATATCACTCCGCTTATCTTGGGGGGGGGGGCGGGAGAAGGGAGGGGGTAAACACGAAAGTAGGCGGTCTGCAGAATGCTGATTTAACACGTGGCTAATTTCAGTGCATGGAGCCAGAATGCAGCATGTGCTACGGTGAAGAGGTACTAAAATGGGAAAGACAGGCAGAAAGAACAGCAGCAATGAAAGGGAGACTCCACTCTTTCTGCAAGCCATCTGGTGTTATAAATAAAGAGAACAGAATCTGGGGTCCAATGCCCACACTCAGAACTCTGCTGTAAACTCGAGTCTCTTGGTAACACAGGACTCATTTCAAAAGCAATCCTTTCTCCAGATTTGATGCAATTTGTCTACAGGGCTACAGTAATATAAGGACTTCTATTCATAAAGGATGCCTGCTTTCCCAACGTAGCGGACAAAAAAAAAAAAAAGATAATAGCGGCTAGCTTCAAATTGATGCCAGATGGGGAAAGTTTATTAATAAAAGCCTACTACCAGATGTCTTTCAGCGAAAAATATTCTGAGAGGACTGTCGGAGGTTCTCGCATTTCGAAAGGGTGATTTCTCAAAGTTCTTTTTTTCCACGCAGAAGATTTCCCTACGCTGGAAACACCTGGAAGGGGGGGGGAGTTGGCATCCTTTCCTAAATCAGTTTTCCACCTGGCAACAATTTGAGTTCTCCTTCACCTTGTTTGCGGTCCCCGTACGAAGCAAGTCAAAGTGTGCTTACCTTTCTTCCGGCTAAAAGCGCGGTTCATGATGAGAAATCACCCCCACTGTGTGTGCAATTTAATCTGGGGAGGGGGAAAAGAAACCCACATTCAGTAAATTCTTAAAAAGCATGTCGAGTCTGTAAACGACGCGAGGTTTCAGCTATTAATGTCACAAGGCTTTTAAAAGAAGAAACCCAATTAACCTCGATAGAAGCCCATCTATCTTTCAATTCCGTATTCTCGAAACAGCAAAAAACGAGCCAGCCCCAAACGGCAATGTTAACCACGGTGACTTGAATTATGTGAGATTTAAATAAGCGCCTGCATGAACAGGCTGTAGCTTTGAGTGTCAAATTTTGCAGCAGAAAAGGCATTGGGATAAGATCTTCCAGACAGGGGTTAATGGAATGTGTTCTGTTTATCAAATTGCAGGGGGCTTTAGGACCTGGGAGCTGCCCTCCACTCTCTTGCTTTGTCCTCTCCCTCTCCCTACCAGAGAGCCAGTTTGGTGTAGTGGTTAGGAGTGCGGACTTCTAATCTGGCGAGCCGGGTTCGATTCTGTGCTGCCCCACATGCAACCAGCTGGGTGACCTTGGGCTTGCCACGGCACTGATAAAACTGTTCTGACCGAGCAGTGATATCAGAGCTCTCTCAGCCTCACCCACCCCACAGGGTGTCTGTTGCGGGGAGAGGAATGGGAAGGCGACTGTAAGCCGCTTTGAGCCTCCTTCGGGTAGGGAAAAGCGGCATATAAGAACCAACGCTTCTTCTTCTTCTTCTTCTACCTGGCCTTTCATGACGACACATGTCTTTGCAGGTCTCCCCTGTAGATACAACTCCCTCATACTCCCATATATGAGATGCTGGATTAGCTGGCCATTCATGATAGGGAAAGCTCTCTTTAAATTAGACTTTTCTCCCTCCTTTCAATTGCAACCTGAATGTGAACTGGATCTCTTTGAATAAATGCAAGCATCTTATTTTTGCAATATTCTTCTTGGGAAATTTATTTACTGCGCTCAGCATCGATCACCACGACTGGGCAAACTCTGCTGTGCCAAAATCAAATATCCCATTAGTGACAACAGTTCTCAAGCAATTACAGAGAAGAACTGGAAATAAACGTATTTGGCGTTTGTTCTGTTAGACATGAGCTGCTGTTGCGCGTATGCTGAATTCTGCCACAGTGGGACGGAGGGCCGTGTCAGCATACCCCAAGGGCACACTGCCACTGCTCTTGCCTGAGCTCCCCCCTGCCCTCCCCATTGCCCTCCTGATGCCAAGCACCATCAACAAAACTGCATGCCTATGGGGCACCTAACTAGATGAGTGGGTTGTTGAGAGAACTTGCAAATGAATGAGCTGGTAGGGAAGGATATATCGATGGGCTTAAGAATATAGGAGACAGCATTCTGGATTAGGCCAGACTTTCGCAATCAGCGTTTTGAGAATCCTGGAGTTTTGCAAAGGCTCCAAAAGAGGACTCTTCCTTCCTTCCTTCCTTCCTTCCTTCCTTCCTTCCTTCCTTCCTTCCTTCCTTCCTTCCTTCCTTCCTTCCTTCCTTCCTTCCTTCCTTCCTTCCTTTACCCCCTTTCTTTTTCTGTCTTCCTTCCTTCATCTCCTTTCCTTTCTGTTTCATTCTTCACTCCTTCCTTCCTTCCCTCCATCCATCCTGCCTTTCTTTTTCTTTTCTTTCTCCCTCCCTCCCTCCTTTTTTCATTCTTCCCTCCTTCCTTCCATTCCTCCATCCTTCCCGCCTTTCTTTTTTTCCCCCTCCCTCCCTGCCCCTTCCTTCCTTCCTTCCTTCCCCTCCCTCTTTTTCTTTTAATCTTTCCTTCCCTCTCCTTCTTTCTTTGTTTCATTCCTTCCTTCACGCCAGCTGTTTTCTCCAGAGGAACTTGTGCCTGGAGATATTGTTATTCCTGAAGATCTCCAGGCCCCCACCTGGAGATTGCCAACCCAGCTGCCTGCGCATGGAAGAAGAGTGGAGCATCAGACCCTGTCCTTGAGATTAGACAGTGCTCCTCTTTAACCACTCCTCTTTAACCACTGTGCTGGAGCTGGGAGAGGATACCCAGCACCCAAGAAGGACAAATAAATTTTACAGATGTTTTATCAAAACTGCTGATACTTTGCAACTGCTGATACTTTGTAACCAGTGTAACTTTTAATGTTGTAAACCAGATTGTATCTATCGCATTGTCTGTTACTCAATTTTTAATCGCTGTGTTTCTTTTCTTGATTTGGTCAATCACAGTAATAATAAATATGATGACCCTTCATTCCAGTTTTCTCCTGTATCAATGCAACGGCATTCTGGGATACGCCCTGATCATTCTAAAAAGCATTTCAAGTATGTAATGCAAAACAACAGCGACTACTTATTTCCCTATAACTTTTAAAATCGGCCTCAACGTCCATTCTAACACAAAGAACAGATCCCTTAAGAAAGCAATGAGCAATACTTTGAACAAAGCACAATACTCACTAACAAATGAATAAGATACATTTCCACAATGGTTTAAATACACATGAATTATTATGGTGGTGAAAAGTGCCACCAAGTCACAGCTGGCATAGCAACTCCTAGATCGTTTATGCACTGGAGGCTTTATGCCGGGCTCCAGGCTGGAGTTTTAGTCGTGGCAGGTTGCTCCACCTCTTCCTGCACCGACATGGGGGAGCATTTGGCCTGGTGCACCTCATCCACCCCCTATTTGTGCTCCTGCACGGGAACTGGGGCAGTGAGGTTCCCAGTGTGTAAAAAGTCCTAGTGGGGTTTTCAAGGCAAGAGATGTTAAAGGTGGTTTGCCATTTCCTGCTTCTGCTTAGAAACCCTGGACTTCCTTGGGGATTCCTCATCCAAGTGCTAACCAGGGCTGCCCCAGATTTGCTTCAGATATCTGATCCAATCTGGCCAGTTTGAGCCATCCGCTTTAGGGCAGGGATGAACAAAGATGGTTTGCCGTTGCCTGCCTCTATGTAGCAACCTTGAAGTTCCTTGGTGGTCTCCGATGCACATCCTAACCAGAAATGACCCTGCTTAGCTCCTGAGATCTGACGAGACTATGCAATCCTGGGCCATCTGGATCAAGGCAAGAGATGTTCAAAGGTGCCATCTGCCTAACAACCCTGGACTTTCTTAGTGATAACCCATCCAAATGCTAACTGAGCTGGACTGCTAAGCAGCCAAGATCTGACGACATCAGGCTAGCCTGGGCCATGTAGATCAGGAGTAGTCAACCTGTGGTCCTCCAGATGTTCATGGACTACAATTCCCATGAGCCCCTGCCAGCAACCGCTGGCAGGGCTCATGGGGATTATAGTCCATGAACATCTGGAGGACCACAGGTTGACTACCCCCGATGTAGATCATGCCGACCGCTTATTATACACCTAAATAAAATGTATTATTCAAATGATTTTTGTATAGTTTGCACCCCCATTACTTTTGAATGATATTACCTGTGAAGTACAATGCTTGTGAAAGCCTGCATACCATATCAGAGGCACACAACTGGAATTAATTGGCTTAATAGTTTACACAAGGTCTAAGATTAAACTTCTCTGAGGAATGTAATATCCCAGCTGGCCAAAGGGGCCGTGAGATCAGCTGACTGTCGTCCTACCGTAAGTTCATTAGAAGTAAGCAGAAAAAGTTTTATACAAGGAAAGTACAGCTGGTTCTGAACATTTAGGAAAACTCGGATTTCTTGCAGTGATGAGAAACTACCCAGCCTTTCTCAACTTTTTCCACCACTGAGAAACCCCTGAAACATTCTTCAAGCTTCGGGAAATCTCAGAAGTGGGACAATCGTGCGGAATATGATCGGGAATCAGAGCTGTGTACAGGCCTGCCCGGGGCCCCTCCCCTTCCCACCAAGCGGCCCATCATTGGCCATTTTGGGAGGGGTGGATGGGTCAACATGACCCTATGTGGTCCTATCTCTCGATAATTGTTTAACACATTTTAAAAATATATTAAAATTAATTAACTCCACCCCCATTTGGGAAACCCTTCCAGGATTGTCAAGAAACTCCAGGGTTTCAGGAAACCCTAGTTGAAAAAGCCTACCCTAACCTTTTTGAGTTGGCAGGTGCCTATGGAATTCTGACTGGTGGGGGTACCATAAAGTGCTGGGCATTGCAGTTATGCATAAGTATAAAAGGCAATCTTCGACATTCACGACAGAAGTTACGTCTAACAGAATGCCTTTCAAAATGAAGATAATGTTAATGTTAAAAAAAAATTCTTGCTCACAGCAATGCAGTGACTCCTCTGTCCTTTTTTTTTTTTTTTTTTAATCTGCATTCTCAATCCAGAATCTGCACGGTCAATCAGAAGCCGTGCTGGACAAAAATGTCCCCCGGATCACCTCACTTTCAAAATACACTTTTAGGATGCCACGTTAAGAACCTCAAGCTGTCTACAACTTTACTCAAAAGAATCAGACATGTACCTATTTGCTTAGACCAGTGTGGCAAAGAGAACTATAACTAGAGATGTGAAGACCTGGAAGGGGGGGGGTCCTTCTCTTCTTCTCCCCAAAACAGACACCCTGTGAGGTAGGTGAGGCTGAGAGAGCTCTGAGAGAACTGTGACAGGCCCAAGGTCACCCAGCAGGCTTCATGTGGAGGAAGAGTGGGGAGTCAGATTAGAGTCTGCCGTTCTTAATCAAGGCCACATGCTGAAATAGGGTGTTTTTTCTGCCCTTGGAAATGAACAACATGCTTTCTAAGAAGAGATTTAAACCCAAATGGATAGCATGAAAACCTCAAGCCATCTATGACTTTACTCAAAAGAATCAGACATGTACCTATTTGCTTAGACCAGTGTGGCAAAGAGAACTATAACTAGAGATGTGAAGACCTGGAGGGGAGGGGGAGTCCTTCTTCTGATGGAAAAAGTTTGAACATCTGAAGCAGGGGTAGTCAAACTGCGGCCCTCCAGATGTCCATGGACTACAATTCCCAGGAGCCCCCTGCCAGCGAATGCTGGCAGGGGGCTCCTGGGAATTGTAGTCCATGGACATCTGGAGGGCCGCAGTTTGACTACCCCTGACACTGGGAACACAAACATGAATCCACCCATACATTTGTCGCTTCTGACTTATGGCAACCTTACGACTTAACCATCTCCAGAATGTCCTCTCCTTAAAAGCCTTTCTCAGGCTTTGCAGATGGAGGTCCGTGGCTTCCAAGATTGAGCCCATCTACCTCATGTTAAGTCTTCCTTTTCCTCCGAAACCTTCTATTTTTCCTAACATACATACAGTTCATGGAACTGGCAGTAGAATCTCCTTCTGAACGCAGTACTAAGAGTTAGACCAATTTTTTGCTCCTTCATTCAAATCATACAGGTAGCTGGGTGATCGTAGCTTAATCACAGTCCTGAAGAGCTGTTCTTATAGATTAGTTCTGCCAGAGCTCTCAAAGCCACACCTATCTCACAGAGTGCCTATTGTGGGGAGAGGGGGGGAAGGCAATTGCAGGCCGCCTTGAGACTCCTTCGGGTAGTGAAAAGTGGGGTATAAAACCCAGCTCTTTTTCTTTGTTTCATATCAGATCGGTTTGGCCAGGAAACATTTTCATTTCGAAGCACTTACGCAGAATACATAGACGTGGAATTAATTATGATTGCAACAAAGCCAGCGAATTATGGAATGAAAGCACAAGTGCTTCATAATGAAAGAACTCTTCTGCCAGCGTTTATATTTCCCACTAACTGACTCAACCACAGTTGCATGTTTTTCTAAACACTGAGAATTAACTTTCCAGCCATTTGGAAAAATCTCATTAACGGGACAGTTGGGATACAATTGAGATGCAAGGCTGAACTTCCCATACAAAAGGACATGAATGTCAAAAACCAAAGTGATTTTTGTTTTAATAAGAAAAGAAAGCCATTTAACGGTGGGGAAATGGGCTGTAACTGGGGGTAACAAAAATCTCATTATTAAGATTAGCACTGGATCTTCGCTGAAAAAACTATCCCATTTCTTTTGGATTTCATATGAATACAGAAAGGTTTGCGCTGCATAAATGCAAAGTAATTTTTAATATACAGATATCACTGGGCTGCCAAAAAATGCAGATAGGGAAATATTGTTCAAACACATAGGTTGTCAGCATCACAAACAATTTTCAACCTTCCGTTTACCTTACCAAAAACTACTTTCATCCTTTTAATATATATTTTTTTAAATCTTGTTCATATTCAACCATTTTACATACCATGTGTGCTTAATCATATCTATGCTAACACTGCAAAAACCTGGTTGCATCACAACCATTGAGAAACACCCATTAAGTCCTTAGATCTACCTGTATAAATATATGAAAATATATCTCAACATAGCATTCAGCATTTGACAGTAAACTTTGTTCTAAGAAATTAGGATAAGTTATAAAAATTCTGAACTAAAATTATCCCTCCAACAGTTCTGTGAAACAGGTTTGACCTAGAGATATTATTATTATTACTATTACTATTACTATTGTTGTTGTTATTATTATTATTATTATTATTATTATTATTATTATTATTATTACTACCTGCCACTCCCAAGTAGGCTCTTGGCGGGTTACAGGTTTCCAGTTAAACCCCCCCATTAAAACCCTATTAAAATGGACAAAAAATATAAATACAGTAGACCAACAACCCAACAACATGGCGGAAACCCCCCTCTACCCCCAACCCCTACCCCTACCTCTAGAGTAATCAACTTGCAGTTTAACACCAGGGGGGCCCCATCGATCTTCCTCCACTGCCCCAGCCTCAACCGTAAATCTGGTGGAAGAGCTCCGTTTTGCAGGCCCTGCGGAACGCTGGAAGTATGAATATACTCCACCTCATTTATTTTATTTATTTATTTATTTATTTATTTATCATGCTTCTAAACCGCCCTCCCCGGAGGCTCAGGGCGGTTTACATTATAACAGAGAACAATACATAAAACAGTCTGAAAAATGTGCTTTCATAAATGTAGTTAGATGAGTAGATTTTCAGAGTCTGCTTTTGTCTATCTTAAGGAGTTTCAAACTCGCCTACAATTACCTTGCCTTCCTCTCCCCACAACAGGCACCCTGTGAGACAGGTGGGGCTGAGAGAGCTCTGAGAGAACTTATACTAGCCCAAGGTCACCTAGCACGCTTCTTGTGTCTCAAAGTGGCTGACAATCACCGTCCCTTCCTCTCCCACCCCACAGCAGATGCTCTGTTAGATAGATGGGGCTGAGAGAGCTCTAAGAGAAATATGAATGGCCCAAGGTCACCCAGCAAGCCTCATGTGGAGGACTGAGAATCAACCCCAGTTCTCCACATTAGTGCCCACCACTCTTAACCAATAAACCACACTGACTCTCAGGTTACTGTGATCCTTTGTATCACAGGGGGCATGATAGCCCTCTTTAAGTAATTGAAAGATTGTCACTTAGAGGAGGGCAGGATGCTGTTTCCGTTGGCTGCAAAGGAAAGGATGCGCAGTAATGGGTTTAAACTATAAGCACGACGATATAGGCTAGATATCAGGAAAAATAATTTCTCAGTCATAGTAGTTCAGCAGTGGAATAGGCTGCCTAAGGAGGTGGTGAGCTCCCCCTCACTGGCAGTCTTCAAGCAAAGGTTGGATACACACTTTTCTTGGATGCTTTAGGATGCTTTGGGCTGATCCTGTGTTGAGCAGGGGGTTGGAATAGATGGCCTGTGTGGCCCCTTGCAACTCTATGATTCTATGATTCTATGATTCTATTCTGCCCAAGATCATGGGTGTTGTTCCTTGTTTGCTTCTTTCTTATCACTTCATTGATTAATTGGTTGATTGATCGATCGATCGATCACCCTCCCTTGCAGCTTAGGGAAGTTTATGCAGAGCACAGAGATAAATACAGTTCAACAACTTCAAACAACACAATAGTAAGAGTAGTTTCAGTAACCAGTAATAACAGTTCCACAACAGTTCCATACAACAATTCCGACACCAGTGTCCACTATGGTCCCATAGGCTGGTCGGTTCGGAGATCAGTTCCTGGGGAGGGGTTTTCTGATGGGCCCAGCAGGTATTGTAGATTTGGTCAGCCTCAATCAAATGCCTGGTGGAAGAGCTCCATTGTGCAAGCCCTACAGCAGCTCAGGCAGTGTCTTTTATATGCCATTTAAATATCATTTCAGTGTCTTTTATATGTCAAATACAACTGATGCATAAAATGTGTTTACATGAATAGGAAAACACTCAGATGAAAAAAACAGACAACTGTATAAAATAAAAGCTCTCAAGTCCAATGTACACAAGGGGAAAATGAACGGGAGGTTTTGGAGCTGTAAAAGTAAGGCATTCCTACAGTGCTATCCAAGGCAGTCACTCCAGTTTAAATTCACTGGAGTAAATCTACATCAAACTGCACGGCTAGCTGAGGTCAAGAGAAGTTGCATGCTGGTAGAACAATGAACCATGTACTGTTGGTTGTCGTGGGTTTTCTGGGCTGTGAGGCCATTGTCTGGTAGTTTTAGTGCCTGAAGTTTTGCCACTGACACTACAATCAAAAACCATGAGACTCTAAAAGCACTTCACGACGATTCAACAGATAAGACAACCAAGACCTTGACTAATGACCACCTCCAACTGGCTATGGATCCCTGGCCCTAAAGAGGCACGTCAGGCCTCAACAAGGGCCAGAGCCTTCTCGGTCCTGGCCCCCACCTGGTGGAACGAGCTCCCCGAAGAGATCAGGGCCCTGCCAGAACTTCCACAATTCCGCAGGGCCTGCAAAAAGGAGCTCTTCCACCAGGCATTTGGTGGGGCCGACTGAGCCATAACACCTACAGGTGCCCCCCAGACTGAGGGAACGAAGCGACTGAGGGATTGTCAAGTTATTGTTGGAAGTGCTGTTCTAATTGTTCCAGTTGATATTTTGTTGTTATTGTTATATTGTTATATTGATTTTTGATATTGATTTCGATAGTGTCCTATGTGAATGTTCAAAAATGTTTTATGTAAACCGCCCAGAGCCGTAGGGAAGGGCGGTATAAAAATAAAAATATAAATAAAATAAATAAATAAAATAAATAACGGACTCTCTAATGAACTCCACTCATACATAGGAAAAGTGCTTCCTAATTCCAGTCCAACCCCTAGGAAACTCCCAGATAAGACGGGAATGTGATGCATTCCACTCTCCCCCTCCCAAGAGCCCAGCAACTGTTTATACATGCCACACTTCAGCACAGAGAGATTCCCATTAGGGTTGTACACTTTGGTGACTTGGCAGCCAAGGGGCCATTCCCACCCATAGCAGCCAGCGCCGCGCCATGCTGCGGGGGGAGGGGGAGGCGCCGGTGCGGCGGTCGACGCACACACGCAAGCAGGAGCTGGGAGGCAGGGAAGAGGGTTGGGGCTGTTGTTTTTTAACCTCCTAAATGTATACCCTGAAAATCATGTGGACCTTTAAGGCAATGGTCCCCAACCCCCGGTCCGAAGACCGGGACCGGTCTGTGGATCAGTCAGTACCAGGTTGTGGCTCCTCCTCGTCTTCCTCCCCAGCTGCTGCCTCGGGGGCTGCCCTGCCACTCTGCCACCAGCTCACCTTTGGTGCTCTCCAGCGGCTGCCATGGCTGGGGCTCCCCTCTGGAGTGGCACTGCGCAGCAGGTGGCGGGAAGTCAGGGGCACCGGCAGGAAAACAAGTGGAGCAGGGGCTCAGGCGGAGGCAGGGACGTCCCTCAGCAAAAGACTACCCCCCTCCCTCGGGCCTCAGTAATACTGTCAAGCGTTGACCAGTCCCCAGTGATAAAAAGGTTGGGGACCAACGCTTTAAGGCACAGCTTGAACCTAGTTGTTCTGCTGCAAACAGATATGGCTGCCCCCGGGGACCATACGGCGGTCACTCTTGAGGAAACAGTTAGCAAAAAGTCACTGCATGCCGAACTCACCCCAGAGAGCATCCAACAGGTTGAGTCTAGTAAATGGGATGGTTTCTGATCACACCATATGTGGGGGAGAAGCTGGCTTAGATGCAAGCAGACAAAGTCTTACTTCATGGAGCTGATCAGCTGAACAGAAGGTATGGGAGATTAGGCTCCTTGATTAAATTATTTATGGCAATTTGTATTAAAAGAATGATACGTCACTCCTGTACCCTGTTAGGATTGTTACCATTTTTAATTCCCCCTATCGGTACAGCAATAAATCCTTCAGTAATTATTTAACGCCACTGCCGCCAGCCTCTTAAGGAATTTAGGAACCGCAATGTTGCCCAGAGGAGGGTGACGAGGGTTACACCATGCCAGAGTCCTGCTGGGCATGGTGCCAGGGCACAGCAGTTAATATGCAGCATACTTCTTCTACGCAGACGTCTTGCCTACAGCCGTTGAGCACGTGGAATGGCACAGGAGTCATCTTTGGGGGCCTAGGATAGCAATGTTCCGAAGTAGCAATCATATTAAAAGATGAACTAAGATGTATATATTTGATTCAATTGAAGTCCATCGACAGGAGGAATCCCAACCTTTTAACGCTTGCAGGCACCTTTGAACTTTAGCCGGGTGGGCACAGCTACAGAATGGTAGTCACAAAACGGGTGTGTGCTGTCCTGCCCGGTAACATAATGGGTGCCAGTTAATTACAACCTCGGCTGGGAAGCCAAGACCAAATCAGTAGGGAAGTTCAGAGTCAGGCGTCTAGACTTGAGGGAGGCAATTCACCAAGGAGGGCAGGGTGGGGAGTGTAGGCCAGGCCAGGCTGGAGTCATTTGCCAGGGATAGTGCCGAAGCTGTACCATGGTCAAGTAGTACAGGAGCAGAATCAAAAGCCAGACAGAAGTCAAGAACCAGGGGAGGAATCAAGGAACAAGCCGAGGTCAAGGGCCGGGAACAAAGTCAAGCCAAGCCAAAGTCAGAAAACTAGGAAACAAGTCAGAAATCAAAGCCGAAGTCAGAAACCAGGAACATAGTCAGAAGGCAGGCCGAAGTCAAGAACCAGGAATCAGTCAGGTAGAGCTTCACAGTAACAAACCACAATATTAAGTGTTTGGGAAGACGGGAGGGGAAAACATGTGTTGCGCCTACACTGACACCAAGGCTGGGTCAGGCAGAAGACTTGCAGCTGGGCCTAATCCTCATCGGAGGAAGGAGCTGCACCTGGACCCCATCAAGACTAACATGCTGATCTTCTGACAGCTGTCGTTGGTCCGGCAGCACTGTCACCACCACTCTGGCGAGTCCTCGGGGCTAGATGGGGTCTTCTCCTGAGGTTTTATGTAGATTGGTACGTAGGACTGGATATCAGCCTGGCTGGGACCAGGCTGCTCATCGTCATGTAGCTGGGTGGACACTGATGGCAGGCTCTCCAAGCGGTGCCTGGAAAGTGCTTGGACCGTGCACCTGGGTCAGCCTGTAGAGCACCCTCTGAGGGGCTCAGCCAGAGGTGCAGCCTGTGAGGCAATAAAGGCTGCCTCAGGAGGCGGAGCTACCTGTCAAATAGCTCCCACTGCTTACCTTCAGTCACACACTAAAGATCCCTGTGCTGTGGTACCCGCTGTTGCCAGAGCAACGTGTTAAAAAAACTGAGTGGCGAAGATATCAGCAGGCACCATGCTGGGGACTCCCGATCTAATGTATTTATCTATCCCCTGATTTGACGGGTTTGGCAAATTAGTGCTCTACTTTTCTTCCACCGCGGTTCTCCTATCTGACTTCCACGTTCTACACTGGATTCCGCACTGTGGTGTTCA
Source organism: Paroedura picta (assembly GCF_049243985.1). NCBI lineage: Eukaryota > Metazoa > Chordata > Lepidosauria > Squamata > Gekkonidae > Paroedura > Paroedura picta. The sequence continues at coordinate 22,717,486 of NC_135370.1, read as the reverse complement.
CCGAAACGTTAGAAGATGACCAGGCGCTTAGCCTTCTTGGAAAGAAATTCTCTGACACATATTAATTTTCTCCCCACTATGTAGCAGGAAGGCATTGCCAGGGGGTAATTCAATGAAATGAAATCTTTGCACGCAGGCTTACTTTGCTCCGGTTCCACGTGACGTATCCGGCATTAAATTTTTGGGGAAGGCTCCCGCAAAGCTTCTGAGCCTTTTTTTTTTTAAAGAAAGAAAAAGGACAGCAAGAAAGAAGCATCGGCAAAGGGGCCAGCTGTTCCTTGAGGAAAATTCTTGCAGTGGGGCTCAAAGTGTCAGTGCCGATCAACACAGATTACAACGGCGGGAACCGTTTTCAAGAAATCGGTGACTGAGGGACAGAACCGCCCTGTGCTTCTTTCATTTCAGAGCCTTTCTTCTGAGATAGAGGTTCAGATCCACATGTGTTTTGCAAACATACAGATACCGGTGGGACGACTTTCCGAATGGACTTCTTTCAGGGGACAGGGTGTTTTTGCCACCGAAGGCTCAAATGCTGTTACCCGCCACGAGCCTTAGAGGAGTGGCGGGCTATAAATCCAAATAATAATAATAATAAATGTCCCCAGATGTCACAGTGAGGGGTGGTATATAAGTCAAATGAATATATAAAATAAATAAAATACTTTACTAGGTCTTACACATAATTAGAATGTTGATGCGGCCAACACCGGATCTTAAATTTGCATCCATGTCTCTGGAAAGAAAGAACTCCTTTGAACTGGAAATACTTTCTCTCAGGTCTGCTGGGTATGAGTTAAAAGATGACGCCTCACAGGGTGTCTGTGGTAGGGAGAAGAAAGGGAAGGCGAATGTAAGCCGCTCTGAGACTCCTTGGGGTAGAGAAAAGCGGCATATAAGAACCAATCTTGTGGTTGTTGTTGTTGCTGTTGTTGTTGTTGTTGTTCTTCACACAAAGGGGACTGCCAAGATTTTTATAAGCAGTCGAAGAAAGAAATTATGCTGCAAGTGTCTGCAGGCGGCTTAATGAAACATTTTAAATCTCAGCACTGGCCACAATTTGTTGGCAGACTGTTTGCTTAATTTAAGCTATTAATATGCCCAGCTTTCTCCTGACCCACTCAGGATGCAATGCGATAAAGCTGTATGAAGTCACCCAGGAACAAATTAAATATTGGAAACAATAAAAGACTTAGCGCATTAAAAAACTACCTTGTGCTGGAACATAACCCGTCACTCAGTAAATCTGAGAGGCCCTCATTTGTAACAAATGCTTGTTTGTATACCTAATTCAAGACGCCTTTTTGAAATAAGGATGCCTCAAAACCCACAGGGAGCTCCTCCTCGTTTGACTAGCGCTCTGCTGTAATGCAAATCGTATCTGACAGCGCTTCTTTTGTGAAATAAGAACAAATCCATATCTAATGCACTGAGAGAGATGCAAAGTGCAGGGCTGTTTGCATTGAGGAGTTTGATGCGTTTGCCTGGGGAAGGAAGATTTTGGGAGGTGCTGGCAAAAGACCAAACTTTTCAACTAAAAATATGTCTGCAGCACAAGGTCCCCTAGGGCTTCATCAGGGCGATACCGCACGTGCGGAAAAGGCTGGGAGGGCGTCCATATGGAAGTGGGGCTGATCCCTACTTCCACATGACGTCACTGCCGGGCCAGCCCCCTCCCAGACCTGGCATGCGTGAGGCTGCCATTGCCCCACTTTGAGGGAACATGGATATTTTCAGCGTAACTGTAAGGCCTTCGGGGGCCAGCAGAACCTGGCCTGGCAATCCTACCTTCCTGCAAAAAAAAAAAAAAAAAAAAAAAAAAAAACACTGCCCCCCTGCACAGGGAAACCTTTTTGCCCCTGCAAGGACACAGGAAGTGGCGGACTGGGTCCACCATCAAAATATGTCCCCTGTGGGGACACAAGGAGCAGCAAAGGATACTGCTCCACCACAATGTACTGCCGGTGGCTCACTGTGGCCGCCACTGTGCGGAATGGCCCCAGAATAACTTTTTTTTAATGGCAGAAGTTTAGATTTCTCTCAAGGGCAGAATCACAAAGCCAAACTATTCTTTAAAATGACAGTGTGTGAACATTAGCATTAAATTATGTTTATTATGTTTGTAGTGCACATTCCTTATTTCTAAAAATCCTTTTTCAGACTGTGACTGGTCGGGACCCCAAGAAAGGCCAAGGATTTGGGAACAACCACGACATGCCCTAGCAGGTATTTTCCAATCCAGAGATGGACATCCGAACTATGTACCATATTCAGTTCGGTCGCCATGCTGGTCTGAAGCAGCAGAACAAAGTTTGAGTCCGTGAACACTTTAAGACCAACAAAGTTTTACTCTGGGTTTAAGCTTTTGTGTACAAGCACACTTCTTCAGATAACATATTGTATACCATATTGACTGCTCTCATTTACAGGGTTTGTATATATGAGGCCCTGGCCTGGATCCCAGTGGAGGTGAAATTATCCTTCATCCTAATTCCAATTAAATTCAGAGACAACTGGGTGCCCGAAATGTGTTAAATGAAAAACTATTTCACGACAGACATTTGGTCGAAGCTGGTGAAGTCATTTACTGGGCCCCCAGAACCCTCCTCTTATCCAGATAAACCTTCTCTCTGAGATTGCGACTGTAATCGCCACCTGAGCATGTTATATTAGGTCATGATTGATAGAGTTATGATTGTTAATAGAATGATCAAACTTACCTGTACTGTTACTCATTCAGGTTTTCTGTAAACGGCCCTGTGCTGTGAGGGCGATATCTATACCACTATATATTTCTGGTAAGGGATTTGAGGGGGAGCTGGTCTCATGGCTTAAGTAACACCCACTCATGGCAGCTGTCCCACCCCTGAGCGCCTCCTCCTCCAACAGGCTTGCCTGTCTGTCCAGCAGCCAGGCCATCGTCTTCCGTCCCTCACCCCTGACCACCCCCTACTCCTTCCACTTCCCTCTGAGGCTCGGAGGCTGCAGATCCCTGCTGTGTGAGAGCTGCCCCTGCCAGTGAGTTCCCTTCCCTGGGCCCTCCAGCCTGCAGCCTTTCCAGGTCCTGGGGGAGGGAGAGGCCATCCGCAGAGTTCTTCCACCCCACCCATCCCAATCTAGCTCCCGTTGTATTCCTGAATGCAACGGGCTTGGCCCCTAGTATAAAAATAAATACAAATAAATAAAATAAATAAATTGCTTGCAAGTAGTTGCATGTAGACATCTTGAAACTCCCCCCCCCCTTCCAAATGTCTTTTGACAAAATACCTCGGAAGGTATTTCCCATGTTTGGAAGACATGGAAAACCCTACTAATAAGCCACAAGAAACTATCTTGTGAAAGTAGTACAGATATACATTAGAAATCAACCTGCCTGGTCTTACTTCAGCTTTTCACTTTCACTCGCCAATTATCACAGAGGAAGACAACCATCCAGGGTTGTCAACATCCAGGTGGGGCCTGGAGACTTCCAGGAATTATGGCTCATCTCCAGAGGACAAAGATCAGTTCCCCTGGAGAAAATGGCTGCTTTGGAGGGTGGACTCTATGGCATTATAGGAGGGTTGCCAGTTCTGGCATGGGAAATACCTGATTTTAAGGGTGGGGCCTGGAGAGGGCAGGCTTTGAAGAAGGACTTCAGTAGAGTAGAACCCTATAGAGTCTACCCTCGAAAGCACCCATCGTCTTCAAGGGAAATTATCTTGGTCGTCTGGACATCAGCGGTAACAGTAGGAAACTCCAGCTGCCAGCTGGTGGTTGGCAACCCTACACTATATGCTACTGTGCTCCTTCTCCTTCCCAAATTCCGCCCTTCCCAGGCTCCACCCCCAAATCTCCAGTTATTTTCCAACCCGGACTGGGCAACCCTGCAAATCTGATCTTTTAAACACATGGTTCCCTTTTTTTTTGCCAAGATGAAATGCTTCAAACGGATAATTTGGTGGCTATCTTTCGCTTCTGCAGGATGGATTACTGAGCTTCAGAACAAACTGCCTGCTGGCTAAAGCAGTGCTCATAAATCAACAGAGCCCGGAGATGGCTACCCAGTGGCAGTCTGTTTATCGGTTCAGCCCTATACTATTACTCCTAGCTTTCCTTGTCTCCCAAGTTCATTTAAAACTCCTAAAAGAGAAGATCATTGGGACAATAAACAGCAGTGTAAACAAATCGAGAAGGTCAACAGCATTTGAGGACCCAAAAGCTGTTGCGAGGAGCTGTAAACTCAGGGCTGTTTGCCCTGATGGGACGTCATCTCTTTAAGGCAGCAAGCGATCCCAGTGTGGCCCTGTGGATACTCACTGCACTATAGCAGATGAGGAATGTGGGACAATTGAGCAAGGCTCATTGTGTGTCTTTTCTTCCCTCCCTTTTTACAAGAGGAGCATGAAAGGCGACAGCCAGACCCCAGAGGGCTTTGATGCAGCTAATGGCAGCTACAAACTGGGCATTGATCCCGCTCCATCTAGACAAAAAAAAGCCTTTTTCATCCTACAACATTAAACGCACACAAAGGACCGGCCTCCTGATGCCAACTGCTTATCCGCCCACTGATGGAACTCACAAAGTTGCAGGCTCTGTTTAGCTCCAGAGCTGGAATGGCTCCCAGTTAGGCCTTTCCCTGAGTTGACCACTGTCAGCCGTTGCAGAGGTCACCAATTTCCTTCCTCACAAAGAAACTGCTCCATCCACTGTCAGCCATACCTAAACAGATTCAAGTGGAGAGCAGTGTTGGGCTGAAGTAGCAGAACAAAGTTCAAGTCCAGTGGCAACTTTAAGACCAATTGAGTTTTATTCAAGGGGGTAAGGCACACCCACTTTGTGAGTCATAATGAAATGGGCATTACCAGTCCATTCTTATAGGTAGAGGGTAAATTAGGAAATAGAAGATTAAAGATATTTGACAGATTCAGAGACCAAACAGGAATAAGACACTTAAGCATACAGGGCTATGAGTTGTTTGAGTTCAATTCTGGATCAAAACCTCAGTGAAGGTGAAGAAGAGTTGGTTCTTATATGCTGCTTTACTCTACCAGGAGACTAAAAGTGGCTTACTATCACCTTCCCTTCTTCTCCCCACAACAGGCACCCTGTGAGGGAGGTGAGGCTGAGAGAGCCCTGATATTACTGCTCAGTCAGAACAGCTCTGTCAGGGCCATGAGTAGCCCAAGGTCACCCAGTGAGCTGCACGTGAAGGAGCAGGGAATCAAACCTGACTTGCCAGATTTGAAGTTGCCGCTCTTAACCACTACACCAAGCTGAAGGAAATAAATCTGTCAACATTGGGGGTAAATGGGCAGATGCAATCAACCGAGACCTGGTGTCAGATGGTGACATCTGTTGTAAATTCCTGTAAACTCCTAAATCCTGTAAGCCCCTAAAAAGTTGGGGCGGATACCTGGGAAGTTGAAATATGTTTTCCCCTCTGGGCAAACTACCAACTCAGGATACTAGCTGCTAAACATGTTTGGCCAACTTGTGTTCAGATCAATAAATTACCTAAGCAAGAACAAGGATTTTCCTACAATTTGAAAGACTGTATTCCAAAACTATGTGTTTTGGAATCAATAAATCTAGATTCTCACAGGAGCTGCAGAACACAACTTCTTTATTTGCAACCTAGCTCCAATTGACTTAGGAAAATGAAAATAAGGAAAAAGAATAATTTGAGGGGTGGAGTTTGGTTCAGCTCATATATGGACCCCCCCCCCCCTGTAATGATCATCACTTTGGGGCTACAGCCCTGCATTCCTTTTAATATTATCCCATAGCATCACATGACCTGCTGGAACATTTTTCTAAGTGTTTGCAGGAGCTACAGCAGGAAGGAGGCGGAGGTTCCACGCAGAAATGTGCTGGCACCAAAGCAATTCCTTCCACCATTTTGGATGCAGAAGATTTTCACCAGCCATTCTGTATTTCAAACCAGAAAAGAATGGTCGCATAAAACGCTGGCTATACATACCAAAATTGCATCAAAAGAGTAAACTTCCACTTTCACCAGCAGGGAATATTATTTGCTGTCCATCTGCTTCCGATTTATGGCAACCGTAACTTGAAAAGTCCGGATTAGCCAAATATCATCAGATCTCGGAACCTAAGGAGGGTTGGCCCTAGTTAGCTCATGGATGGGAGACAGATCAAGGAAGTCCATGGTCGCCATATTGGGGCAGGCAATGGCAAATGAAAACTCTACAGCAGGGGGAGTCAACCTGTGGTCCTCCAGATGTCCATGGACTACAATTCCCATGAGCCCCTGCCAGCATTTGCTGGCAGGGGCTCAGGGGAATTGTAGTCCATGAACATCTGGAGGACCACAGGTTGACTACCCGTGCTCTACAGCAGCGGTCCCCAACCTTCATCTGGTCGGGGACCGCCTCCGGGGGTGGGGGAGAGCCAGCGGCCCGGCTGCCGCAGTTGCTCAAAAACGTGCAAGTGCGGAATTGCCGCATATGCGTGTTTTGGCCACCAGGGGGCGCAAACGCGCACATGCGGCAGTTCCGCGCGTGCGCGTTAGCGTCGCTGGCGCACCAGCTGCCGTGCCGGCTGCCATGCCGGCCTCTTTCCCCCCCTCTCGCTGCAGGGGGGGAGGCAGGTGCGGCCGCTGGCGGCCCGATATGATGGCCTTTGTGGCCCGGTACCGGGCCGCAGACCGGGGGTTGGGGATCCCTGCTCTACAGGGTTGCCATATGTCAGTAGCAACCTGATGGCCAAACAAAAATAAATAATAAAAATAATGAATTAGTTCATGAACTCCAAAATACCATCTCATTAACAGCTTTGCCAACTGAGGGTTTTGGCTTCCTTTCTTGGATCAATCCATCATATGTCAGGTGTTCCTCATTACCTGCCGCTTTCACCTTTTCCTAGCGGTATTGTCTCTTCCAGTGACTCCTGTCTTCTCATCGGGTGGCCAAAGTACAATAGCCGCAGTTTCATCATTTTCACTTCTCGGGAGAACAATAAAATCAAAGCCCAGTAGCACTTTTAAGGCCAACCAAGATTTACTCAAGGCGTGAGCTTTTGAATACAAGCACTCTTCCTCAGACTAAGAACTGAGGCAGAGTGCTTGCACTCAAAAGCTCACGCCCGGAATAAATCTTTGTTGGTCTTAAAGGTGCTACTGGACTCTGATTTTATTGTGCTACTTCAGACCAACACGGCTACCCATTTGAATCACTTCTAGGGAGAGTTCAGGCTCGATTTGATCTAGAACCTGCTTATTTGCCTTTTTGGTGGTCCACGCTACGGTTATCAGTAAGCATTGATTTATTGTTCTCCCCAACGTTCTATTGTTCATAATGTTATAGTTATTACTGTATTATTATATACTGAGTTATGTGTATTTTTTCTGTTTGATGTCAACTGCCCTGAGCCTTCGGGGAGGGCTTTTATATTTATATTTGTATTTGTATTTGTATTTGTATTTGTATTTGTATTTGTATTTATATTTATAAATAAGACTCTCCTCCAGCCCCACACTTCAAATGAATCTACTTTCTTCCTGCCAGCTTTCCTCATTTCTCAATGTACAGAGCCATACATTGCAATGGCTCTTGGAGTGCAAACCATTTTACACGCAGAGGCTAATAACATTCTTTGACACTGTCTGAATTGCCCAATCTTACCTCTTAAAAATAAATGTGGGCAAAACCAAAGTCATAACCAGACCAATTCCACACAGAGGTGCAGAACTCGCACTGCGCCCTGCTTGCAAACGCGTGGTTGAAAGCCATGCGTTTGCAAAGAAAACCAGGGTATAAAAACCAACTCTCCTCCTTCGTCAGATCTGACAGCATCTGATGCATGCAGCTTTTGATTCTCAAAAGTTAATTCCCTGAAAATCTGGTTGTTTTCTAAGATGCTACTGGACTTGAATCACGCTGCTCTACTGAGGACCAACACAGGTGCTCTCTGAAAATTTCTAACTACAGATTCTAGCCTGCTGTGCTTATAATGACACCATAATGACAAAATTGATTTGATGTAGCTCCAGCTGAAAAATATAGTTCAGAACCATTCGTGGCAGGCCATATAAAGAACTTCTGCCAGGGTCGTGCATCATTGAGACTTATGTACCAATTTCTCTTCCAAAATCCACAATGTCAGTATGCTTTCTCTCTGGTCTATAAACTTTTAGATCTGGCTTGTTAGGGGGAAATATGTTCACACCAAACAGCAGCAAACACAAACATAAAAATGATGGTTCGGGAAGCTTAAATGTAAAAATAATCTAGTAAACAAAGCGTATGACATTTAAAAAAACAGTGCTTCAATTGGGCACCGTGTGAGTTAGAGCCTAGTCTTCAGAACTTTTATAAGGAAGAAAAGGGCAAAAATTAAAAAAATGATCAAAAAGAAGGGGGGGGGGAACAGCAGTAGACATTTACGGCTCCAACAAGGTAAAGTTAGAGCCTTAAACTATTTTCTTCACATGAAACAACATCTACAACGTAGAGGGGTAGAAGCAGATTTTTCCTCACAGTGCAGCCCATTAAAAGTTAAAAGTGTTAGTGGGAGCCAACTTGTTTGTAGTGGTTAAAAGCAGTGCCTTCTAATCTGGAGAGATAGATTTGATTCCGGCTGGATGACCCTGGGCTAGTCACAGTCCTGTTAGAGCTGTTCTTACAGACCAGCTCTGTCAGAGCCCTCTCAGCATCTCCTATCTCACAGGGGAGAGGAAAGGAAGGCCAGCCACTTTCAGTCACCGTCAGTAACTGAAAAGTAGGATGTAAAAACCAACTCTTCTTTTTCTAGCCCAATCTGCAGTATCATCAAGACTCTTTATCTCCGTCCAGCTATGGAGGGCAAACAACAGATTTACAGGAAACATTCGACAGAAAAGGCCAAATTGATATCCCTATCAAAAGTGTATATTTGTATGTCACAACCACTCCACTTATTGGGAGGGATGGAAGATTGAGGACTACTGCCATGTTGTTGGGTTTGTTGTTGTATGTTTTTGTGTCCTTGGGTTGTTTGAATGGGATTTTATTGGGGATTTTAGCATGGACAATTGTAACCCACCACGAGCTGGTCTTGGGAATAGTGAGTAATAAATTTAAAATTTAATAATAATAATAATAATAATAATAATAATAATAATAATAATAATAATAATAATAATAATAATAATAATAATAATAATAATAATAATAATAATAATAGAACTTGCAATAGCATACATAAGAGAAGTCTGTTTTTTTGCTAAGACAGATTCATAGCTTAGAGAAACTTCTTACAGTCCCATGAAAGGGTACACTTGATTCAGACAAATAGTTCATTTGGAGGTTTTGCCAATAAAGGTGTCTTGAGCCTAAGCTTTCGGGAGATGATTCTGCGAAGATTCAAGGGGGTGGCAGGTTACAGTGGATGAGCGATATTGTTGTGAATGTCATGCATAGTGCAAGGGGTTGGTCTAGATCAGCGGTCCGCAACCTTATTTGGGTTGCGGACCGGTGTGGGGGAGGGCGATCCGGGTCCCGCGCCTGTGCGGCAACTCCCGTGCAAACGCACATGTGTTGACCTGCTGTGCATGTGCGTTTGTGCCTGGTGAGGCTGCAAATGCACATGCACGGCAGTTTCACGCACGCATGTATGCACGGACCTGCCACACGTGCGTTTGCAACTCCACCGGGCGCAAATACGCATGCGCGGACCTGCCGGCATGCCAGCAGCCGCGCTTCTCTCCCCCCCTCCTGCAGAAAGAAGCTTCGCGGCCCGTCACTGGGACATGGCCCGGTGGTTGGGGACCACTGGACTAGAAGACCCAGAAGGTCCCTTCCAACTCTATGATTCTATAATTCTATGATTCAGACTGTTTACTGGCAATGTGAAGGGGCAGGTCTGACTGGCTCCCTCCAGAGACTAGACAAGCAAGCAAAACATTAATTGCATAATACCAAAGGCCATCACAATTAAGATGCGCAGAAGGACCTAGATAACCATGGCAAAAAAAAGAGCATAATAAAAAACTTTTAAAACACGTAATCAACTTCACAATATACAACTGATATATATATAGAAAGAGGAAACCTCCTGATAACAGGAACCAATAAGGTTGGGCTATACAAATAAAGATTATGTATTGTGAACTCTTTTGCTAACCAATCACAAAGAGACACAGAGAGAGCAGAGAATGAAATGTATAAATATGAGTGCTTCTCTTTGATGCATCAAATTTTGTGTCCATAGCTTTAGACACCTCTTCCTTTTGCTAGCAAAATAATTTTTTTGCTTATCAAGTGTTCTCATTTTGTTCCTCTTACAGGGTACTTTGGATGTATACTGTCTATGAACAATCTCAAAAGTGAGGTGAGAGGCAGTGAGTTGAGAGAAGACAGCCAAGTGAAATCTGCTGGTATTCACCCAAGGATTTTATTTTAGATGACCTTTTTCTCTCCCCCAGCCCCATCCAAGCTTTTTAAATTCCAGCAGCAGCAGACGATACAAAAATTTCCGGTCATCAGACCATCGAATGACTGAAAGACAGAAGTGGAGCAAGACTGTGACTAATTTCATCTCAATACGGAAAACTGTTCAAGAAAGAATTATATTTCATCCTGTATCTGGCTATCACTCAAGGCTTCTCCAACCAACCAAGTAGCATTTGGACAAAAAGAACGGCTGAGAACAATTCAGGTAGTCCAGTCAGGCAGCCCCAATAATATCATTTCGACGGCTCGAAAGGACCACAGAAAATCCTATTTCACTGAGGTAACTGAAAATGTCTCAAAGCACATTTTCTTCATGTCTACACACCTCGCAAACTTAACTAACCTGGAGATATTCCCAGAAACTTTGACTACCTTTCACACCTCACCTAAACAATCAGGTAGGATATCAGATCACTCATTTGCTGCCAAGTCTGGAAAGAAAATAATTTTTAAAAAAAAATCTATTTCAAACCCTATAAATGGGCCCAGAAACTGCTCCCAAAAGGAGCTCTTGCCAGCTAACGGCTACCATTGCCTTGTGAACTGTCCAATGAGCAGTCTGAAAGCCCAGTTGCACAATGTGGCAATCACATTTTGGATTATTTGCTGCCTAAAGTGCTGGATCTGACCGGACAAATAGTCTTAACCTGTTTTACCCTCTTGCTCGACCTCTTTAAATGCTTCCTTTGCGTGAGTGAAATATATCCCTTGGCCCTGAATAGTATATTTTCACACTGCCGGATGTTCTTTGTTATTGGTCTGATTCTGAGTAAAGCAATACAGGATGGGGGTTGCTGTTGCATACAGTGAATTTCCTTCTGTTAATAAGCCATCTCTGAAGCTCTTCCGGGAGCTCATTCCAACAGGTCAGAGCCAGGACCAAGAAGGCTCTGGCCCTGGTTGAAGCCAAAGCCGTATCTCCTGGGATTACTAGAACTGAATACTTGGTACAGTTTTGCCTGTTTGAATCGCTAATTCTCCAGTCCGTCTGCCTGACATATTCCCTTCAGTGCCCTATACTTCTTGCTTTATTTTGCCAGGTTTCTTAGAATTCTCTCCAAACTTGTAGAGGCGGCAGCTTATTATAGGAACAAGGTGGAAGGAGAGTTTCTTCCGTTCACATCCCAGCTATTTTGGGGTGGATTTTGGCCAACTGGGAAGCAGCTGACTTAGTGTTCATGTATCTCCCTGATCACACACAGCAACATTAAGGGCCCACTTTTCTATTCCACTCAAGTGCAGTTTTCTGAGCAGGTATCATCCTTCCAGAAGATGACAGCCACACTCACTGATGACGTGTACAAATAAAGCAAACCACTTGTGGGATGGGTTTCCCTGGGGCAAGAGGACAACCCACAAGTTATTCTCCATCACAATCACCCACTGGGGTTCCCCACAGGAATTTAACAAAGAACTGAGGGAACAGAATCTGGGCCTGGCTATGATGATATTATCCATTCAGACGTGTCCAACCCTCGGTGATTCTACAGAAAAGTTTCCACCACGCATTTCTGTCAATGACCACTTCTTTTAGATGGTTCATGGTCAGCCCTGTGTCGGCTTTGATCATGCCGAGCCAGCGGATCCTTTGGCGGCCACGTTTCCTTTTGCCACTGACCGTGCAGAGAATTAATGATTTTTCTAGCGAGTTTGATCGCATGATGTTTCCAAAGTAAGTGAGCTTTAGCCGTAATATCTTGCCTTCTAATGACATAGATGGTTTGCTCCTCTCTAAACCTATCTTGTTGGTAACTTTGGCTGTCCATGGTATTCGCAGCATTCATCTCCAACACCATAATTCAAAGGTATCTATTCTCCTGGTTATAAACCCCTCCAAACTGGCTCGACTAAAGGTGAATGAGGAAAGCTGACAGGAACAACGTGGTTTGCTCTTAAAATTGAAGAAAGTTATTCAGAAGAAACACACACAAACGGAGCCATCTATTGACAATCAACCACGAGTTGTGGTTTTGTCAGGTTTCAAACAGTTCGAGCCCAAGGACCTCTTCTTTTTGTGGTTTTGCGGTTCTACGGAACAGTTTTTGGGAAAAGACCATGACTGTTATCATAGAATCATAGAGTTGGAAGGGGCCATACAGGCCATCTAGTCCAACCCCCTGCTCAACGCAGGATTAGCCCTAAGCATCCTAAAGCATCAACGCAGGATTAGCCCTAAGCATCCTAAAGCATTGATTATAGAGATGATTTATCTCACAGTATAATTGTTCCTACTGCTTTCTTTTGTTTTCGCTTCCACGGAAATGATCATATAATATGATATCACCCAATATGATATGACATGTATTTGTTGGTATTAAAATAAATTGGGGGGAAAACATCTCTCTGGCAGAATAAGAACATATAAAATACAGCACTCGGCTGCAATTTAGTTTCGCACGAGACTCAACAAGTCCTGAAGACAAACTGTGGTATCTCAGCTATCCTGAGAGAAAGAAACTTCACCAGTGATATGATACTCCACAAATTTAATTCCCACTCCTGTTCAACTGGACCTTTTCTTTCTCTCACAGCTCCCCACCTCTAATCATCAGCAACCTACTGGCAAAACTTCCCTCCCTCTGCTCCTATTGGCTGGTTCAGAATACCACTCCACTCTCATTGGCTCCTATGTTGCAGGGCTTTGCCACACCATCATCAATCTAACATGACAGACCAAAGATTTCACATCTTCTGACACCCACCATAATAAAATGCCTTCCAAAGAATGGAGGTTAAATATTCATTTGTCATTTATTAAAACAAATCAGGGTGATTCACTATTTGAGCAGTTAAGGGGATTAATTAAAACCAATTAAGAGCTCTACTCTTCACACTCACCATCATGGTTTTCAGGTCTACTTCAGTATAGCAGTTGTACAACAAATAGAATAATGTTTAATATAGACTCTTACCGTGATGAGCCCAAATATTCACCAAGGGTTCGAGTAATTGCTTGCTTTCATGCGGAATAAATCACTTGTTCACCATCCCATTTGGCCTCATGTCTTTGTCTTCTCCGGGCCAGTTCCTAGTATTTGATATGCTGAAAGTACCAAACGGAAAAAGCCAGTCAAACAGCCGGTATGTTGTCAGAACAAATTCATTATTCTGATTTTGCTATCCTTTCTTATTAAGGCTATGTATGTGAAGGATTATGAATTGCATTCAGTAGGATCACTGTAGCTTCCAACCCAGCCAAGCTGAGCTTCTCACACTGAGACAGTAGGCAATATTCTACTCTCCCTTGGAGTGGATATTTTTTTTACCCGGGGGTTGCTTAGCCAGGATTTCTCAAAACAATAAATGTACAAAAGAACATTTTCAGCACAACCTGTAGGTTATCTACTCATGTGAACTTTCTTTGGCGGCTGATGTCGAAAGCAATGGGCAAAGCAGCGGGCCCTCAATCTCCTTAAGGAGAAAAACATTTGGGCACAAATTTACTTTGTTTTATGTACCGCTGCACTATTTACTGTGGAAATCTAGGGGATATCAGTCTATAAATCTGGCATTTCAAATACACTTTTTTAAAATCCATGTTAGAAAGAAAAATATGAGACACTCTAAACACCATTTTAAACACCGTCTCACACTACCTATGAACCCATATAGATTTTTACTGCCGTGACAAATGCATAGATAAAAGTAATTTAAGGTACTCCTCTGGTACAAGTTATAGATGAGTTTGGTGCTTATCTCCACAGAATATACCCTGACAGCACTCTACAAAGATGCACAGAGGAGACCTTATTAATGGGTAGTTAATCGAAAACTCTGCCTATGAAAAATGGTTAGGAAAAGCACAGAGATAGGAGGTGGGGAAGGAAGCTAGGAGGTCGGAAAGCAAATTCGCCAGCTTGGCTTCGTTACCAGTTACGACGGACTACCAAGGTTTAATGCCTAGCCGAGTCTGAGAACCTTTGAGTGACAGACTGTTCAAACAGCATTTTGTGGAGAGTGTTAGTTAAGAAATAGCAGTTGAGAAATTACAGTTGAAGAAGAGATGGTTTAGCACCGGGGAGGAGACAAGGAGGAGTGAGAGGATAATAGAAGATCCCCATTCAAGCCGAGAAGGGACAGAGCTTGTGGTCAAGATGTGCCCAGTGAAAACAAAGATAACTCTTAAAAGAGGAGCGATCCCTGGCCGGTATAGATGGAAGGATTTTAGGAACTTGAATGTACATCTTGCCTTCTAAAGTTGAATTGCCAGCTGAAACTCAGAAACTTATGGTTGCGAGTTAAACCGGGGACTGAAAAGAAAACCTCTCTCCTCAACGCTTCAAAGACCTCGTTGAAAAGCGAAAACACTTGGCAACATGTTAGCTGGATTTAGTGTGATTACAAAATTACCTCGGTTTTTATTATCGGTTCACCTCATATATCCTACACAAGATTCCACCCGACTTTTCCCCCTCCAAGTTAAACAAAATGTCTGGTTATTTTTATCTTTCCCAAGCCTCCCACATGCCACTTACAGATGTAAAATATAAGTAGATAATTTTGTCTCTTTCCTCTGGGCTGGGCCAGCATCAAGATATACAACAACTTGACAGGGTGGGACAGCAATAGACTTACTAATAAGATTAAAACAGCATGGGGACAGTAAACACAGTACATGAGCTCAAGCTCCACGGAAGGGGTGGCCAAACTGCAGCTCTCCAGATGCCCATGGACAATAATTACCATGAGCCCCTGCCAGTACATGGTCATTGCAGTCCATGGACATCGGGAGAGTCACACTTTGGCCACCCCTGTAGCAATTCAGCCAGCTAATATTTTCAGGAATGGGGGAAGGAGGAAGAAACTCCTCTGGGTGGGATCAGGTCAAAACATGGCACAAATGCCAGCATTCATACTCTGCAGTGGAACAGTTCTTCCAGGTCGTGTGCAGTGGCCATTCAATATGCTTCTGTTGCCCCTAACCTGCTAGCACAATCCCTTCAGATCTTGTAAGGTTGACCCTGTGGGATAGGAGACCTCCATGGGAAACCTTTCTTTCCTTCCCTTCTGTTAAAAAGCCACGTGGGCTGAAACAGAGCAACCAAGCTGATAGAATCATAGAATCATAGAGTTGGAAGGGGCCATACAGGCCATCTAGTCCAACCCCCTGCTCAACGCAGGATTAGCCCTAAGCATCCTAAAGCATCCAAGAAAAGTGTGTATCCAACCTTTGCTTGAAGACTGCCAGTGAGGGGGAGCTCACCACCTCCTTAGGCAGCCTATTCCATTGCTGAACTACTCTGACTGTGAAAATTTTTTTCCTGATATCTAGCCTATATCGTTGTACTTGTAGTTTAAACCAAAGGCCGCGGTACCGGGCCGCCGGCAGCCACGCCTGCCTCCCCCCGCCGGCAGCAAGAAGGAAGGGAAGAGACAGGCACAGCCGCCA
The DNA here is from genome assembly GCF_049243985.1 of Paroedura picta. Taxonomy (NCBI): domain Eukaryota; kingdom Metazoa; phylum Chordata; class Lepidosauria; order Squamata; family Gekkonidae; genus Paroedura; species Paroedura picta. Next base: position 22,701,667 of record NC_135370.1, on the reverse strand, counting down.
GCAGGGCGGTGACGCAAACGCGCATGTGCGCTGTTGCCGCGCATGCACATTAGCGCCCCCTAGTGGCGAAATTGCGCACGCGCAGTTGCCACGCATGTGCGTTAGCGCCACCTGGTGGCAAAACACGCATGCGCGGCAACTGCACGTGCGCGTTTTCGCATCACCCGGGCCATTGGCTCTTCATTCACTCCGGAGGCGGTCCCTGACCTGAGAAAGGTTGGGGACCGCTAGTTTAAATTACTGCGTGTCCTTTCCTCTGCAACCAACGGGAACAGCATCCTGCCCTCCTCCAAGTGACAACCTTTCAAATACTTAAAAGAGGGCTATCATGTCCCCTCTCAACCTCCTTTTCTCCAGGCTGAACATATACCAAACCGAAGCAGCAAAAAAACTACAACCCTTTGCCACTCAAAAAGTAACATCAAAATCAAAATCTGAAAGAAGCTAGATGGATGTAGAGTCATCAGGCAGGAGTCATCAGGCAGAAAGGAATGTCAGGGTTGTGAAGTGGAGGCTGACAAGGGCACACCACCTCTGAACTCCTCATTCCTTGAAAGCCCCACCGAGGTCACCAAAAGGATTGCTTTGGCTTGGCACCGCCTTCCCACGCCCACAGGGCTCTTGTACTTTAATAAGATGACTGCTGCTCCCTACACTGCTTTAAAAGAGAGAGGAGAGTGCTGTAGCTCATAAGGGTCTTGTTTTCATAAGGTTTCTCTGCGACAGTGCCACTTTAATATTCTGGAAATAACAAGAATCTAATCAGGTTTCAACACACACACACACACCCCGCACACCCCAGTGCTTTCCTATTCAAGCAAATTTACTTTCCTATTCCCAAACACGAATAAGAGATACAAGGGTTATACAGTGTTTACAGAATATAAACGATTGCTGGCAGTGAGAGTCAAATGATTTAGCATTTATGCAATACAAAAAAAAAAAAAAAAAAAACGAGCTTTGAATTAAACATTTGATTTACATTTCTAGTTACACCAGCCTGTAAATTGCAGTGGGGAAGTATTCCACGGTGCAAGCTTCGGTCTAAATCCGTCAATGACAGGTATAAATCTACATCGGATTTCTTCATTTACCTAAAGATTTCTTCATTCAACTAAGACCCTAATGGAGAATAACATTTCAAGTGCGAGCAATCTCCTGAAAGAAAAAGAGAACTAACGAGTCAAATCAGCATAAAGATTTGACATGAGCCCTGATTGGCTGGAATCGTTTTTGCAATTAATCGACGGGGAAGACGCATCAGATGGGAAGAAAACCAGTGCTGAAGAAGACAAAGGAGAAGAAGAGCTGGGGGGGGGGGGGTTGTATCCGATTTTTCATTACCCAAAAGAGTCTAAAAGCGGCTTTCTAAAACCTTTCTCTTCCTCTCCCCACAACAGACAACCTGTAATGTAAATGGGGCTGAGAGAACTCTCATAGAATCATAGAATAATAGAGTTGGAAGGGACTCCTGGGTCATCTAGTCCAACCCCCTGCACTGGGCAGGATACTCACAACCCTATCGCTCATCCGCTGTAACCTGCCACCCCCTTGAACCTTCACAGAATTAGCCTCTCTGTCAGATGGCTATCCAGCCTCTGTCTAAAAATTTCTAAAAATGAGAACCTACTACCACCCGAGGAAGCCTGTTCCTATGAGAAACTGCTCTAACTGTCAGAAACTTCTTCTGGATGTTTAGACGGAATTTCTTTTGAATTAATTTCATCCCATTGGTTCTGGTCCGTCCCTCTGGGGCAAGAGAAAACAACTCTTCTCCATCCTCTATATGGCACTCTAAGAGAACTGCTCTGCAAGAATGTCTCTAAGATAATTGTTACTGGCCACAGGTCACCCAGCTGGCTGTATGTGGAGGTGGAGTGGCAGATCAAATGTGATTCCCCAAATTAATGAGTACATTATGCTGGCTCTAAAGTCTATACCCTCCCCCCTCCCCAAATGAGCTCTATGCTCCACCATGTCTAACTGGTTAGTGATCCCTGGCCCCAAGGAAGCTAGAGCTTTCTCTGTCCTGGCCCCCATCTGGTGGAATGGAAGATCAGATGGCCCCCTGGGAAAACACGGCCACCACATTTTTGATCATCTGGGCTGATGGCTTAAAATTCTCCCGGCACAGTGAGTGAACCCGCCCAGGTTGGGAGAAGAGTGTGTTAGTTGCCGCCAGAAATTGAACAGAGGACTTTTTAATGGGTTTTTCATAGGGATTTGTATTTTATGTGGTGTTTTTACTGTGTAACCCGTCACAAGATGCCTTGCCATGGATGGATGGATGGATGGATGGATGGACGGACGGACGGACGGGAGGGAGGGAGGGAGGGAGGGAAGGGAGGGAGGGAGGGAGGGAGGGAGGGAGGGAGGGAAGGAAGGAAGGAAGGAAGGAAGGAAGGAAGGAAGGAAGGAAGGAAGGAAGGAAGGAAGGAAGGAAGGAAGGAAGGAAGGAAGGAAGGAAGGAAGGAAGGAAGGAAGTGCCCATGGACTCCAATTCCATTTTGGAAATAACACTTTAGAACACGCCCATTTTCTGTCATGGCAAGGGGACCTCTCCGATGATCTGTTCACAGTTCAGAACAAGCCGCAATGGGAGCTGTCTTGAGCCTAAGCACCCGGCTGCATTCGGCACGGGCCGCTGACCAGGTAGCCTCCATTACTGCATGCACAGTCCTCTGAACTGTTAGGATTACAAATCTATGGTTTCATGTGCATGTGCTCCTTCTTTGCCAGTGCTATTTGAGGTGTTAGTCAGTTTGGTAGGTGCTCAAAAAATTACTGAGTTATGCCACAGTTCCTCAGACGGCAGTGTGGGAATGCGAAGAGGTTATGGGCCATTTTAGAAAATTCACTACACGGACGGCTTTTGGCACGCAAAATGGCCACGGAAGGGAGACTAGAAGAAGAAGAAGAGTTGGTTCTTATATGCCGCTTTTCTCTACGTGAAGGAGGCTCAAAGCGGCTTGCAGTCGCCTTCCCATTCCTCTCCCCACAACAGACACCCTGTGAGGGAGGTAAGGCTGAGAGAGCCCTGATATTCCTGCTCAGTCAGAACAGCTTTATCAGTGCCGTGGCGAGCCCAAGGTCACCCAGCTGGCTGCATGTGGGGGAGTGCCGAATCGAAACTGGCATGCCAGATTAGAAGTCCGCACGCCTAACCACTACACCCAACTAGAGAAGGAACGCACGTTTTTCTCCTCATTCCGGCAGGATCAAGAGATCAACACAACCAAAGAAAGCATATTGAATCAGTGTTCTTGGGCAAATGGCTGGGGACTGGAACAGGATCATTTTGCAAGACAGCAGAAATAGTTTGCCGTGCCATTTATAATGGTTTCAAGGGTGCAATCAAATTATGCTCTCGACCAGAGCACGTTGCATCCTGGATTGGTAATTCTTTTCTCTGGAGACAATTAAAATTTACTGGGACAATTACTGTTCCCCCTCTTGAGTACTGTGGTTAACTCCTCGCAATCCTCAGGGTTCTCAGGGCCCTCTATGACAGCGCGTGATAATTGCGAGCAAAGAACAATGGGATAATTAATGATTTCCCTTCCCACTCACAGCATATGATTTGGAGGATCATCCACTACAATGGCTCCAAGCACTCCCTTTTCCTGCTTTTCATCAACAGCATTGCAAAAGTTCATTCTGCTCTTAAAACCCCTTTTTAGCGGGGAAAGACAGATGTATTACTAGGGTTAGCAGCTTGCCTCAGGCACAGGAGATAAAAAAAAAACACAATGCAAAAAAATAAGGGGGAGGCAGGGAGGGAGGGAGGCAGGGAGGGAGAGAGAGAGAGAGAGAGAGAGAGAGAGAGAGAGAGAGAGAGAGATTAGTCTTCATCTTGAAGGAAAAATGTATTTCCTTCTTGTTGCCTTTTCAGACAAGGACAATAACATATAAATAAGCATGTCTATGGTTTTGTTTTGTTTTGTTAATGATTATCTCTATTTATCAACAGACGTGTTTAAAGAAAAGTAATGCCCATTAAATCGACGTTGCATTTGGACCGGGTGGTCACCCATATGCGGATGAAAAGAAAAGAGCTGGTTGTTTTTTTTTTACTACCAAGAGGAGTCTCAAAGCGGTTGACAGTCGGCCTCCTTTCCTCCCTCCACCACAGACATCCTGTGAGGTAGGTGGGGCTGACAGAGCTTTGGGAGAACTTCTTCTGGCCCAAGGCCACCCAGCAGGCTGCATGTGGAGGAGGATTTGGGAATCAAACCCGGTTATCCAGATTGGAGGCTGCCACAGGCACCACACCAAGCTCTTCTGCTTTAACATGTGCTTCCAGTTTATACCAGAGAGGCTGTAGAAATCCTGACCGATTCCGCATGAGGAATTTGCCCCCAGGGCAGTCGTTGCTTGCGGGTTTTAGTGCTGCTTCCACATGATGTTGGCAGCAACCTGGAGCTCTCAAGTGGCTGGTGTAAGTTTTATCCAGATTTGCTCTGCAATGAGGGAAATCGGCAAAAACCAATTTGCCACTTCTTACTGCGTAGCGATCTGGAGAGCAAACATGGGCAAGCCTGCACACAGGGAGAAACACGCAACAATATTGGGAGTGTTTTGCCTGCCCTCACGCCTACTCTCCCCTCTCCATGTCCTGATCGTGATTTTTTAAATAAAAATGCGTTCTTGCGGGACCACAAAGCTATATGCCCCTATGTTAAAATAAAATGTTCTGCTCACTGTACACAGTAATTTTGGGATCAGGCAACCAAAACACATTCCATTGTGTTTTCTGGCAGAGGGGTATGAACAGGGAAAGGGGGGGGGCATGTGATGAAGCAGCCCTCTCCTGATCAGCTAGGTGTCCATGCTGCTTGTTTTAAAACCTTATTGTGAACCAACAATCACTCATCGGGATGGCCAGCCTATCACAAATCTACCCAAACATAAATAGAGTCCATTACAGCATGAATCCCAAAAAGAGATAAAGGTAAAGGTAAAGGTAAAGGTATCCCCTGTGCAAGCACCGAGTCATGTCTGACCCTTGGGGTGACGCCCTCCAGCGTTTTCATGGCAGACTCAATACGGGGTGGTTTGCCAGTGCCTTCCCCAGTCATTACTGTTTACCCCCCAGCAAGCTGGGTACTCATTTTTACCGACCTCGGAAGGATGGAAGGCAGGAGGAAATGTTTTATTGTTGTGGTGTGATCCTGCGGCAATGCAAAAGTGCTAGTTTTTTTTTTTTAATGTCCAGTGTTGTGGCGTTTCTCCATAGCAACACAGAAGTGCATTTTTTTTACAAAATATATTAATTTCAGGGCTTGGGGGGCTCATACTCCCCTGTGTTGCTCTTGGAAATACATCCCTCCCCTCTGCCAGGGACTGTTAGAGGCTCCTTCACAGCGGGCCTCAAGGGAGGAGGGAGGGTTGGGAATCTTGAGCAAGACCACCCTGGGGGGAGGGGAGATTCCACTAGTAGGAGTCTTTGGAATCTTCAGCATGTAGTCAGAAGTATGAATTACTCATTATGTATATAGATGTCTGGGGCAGTGAAGTGCTGTATTCTTGGTAACTGGGGGCACAATGGGCGGGTTTCTGAGGTTCTGGTCTTATTATTATTATTATTATTATTATTATTTGGATTTATATCCCGCCACTCCCCGTAGGCTCGTGGCGGGTCACAGGAGTCCTATCCCCATTAAAATACCCATTAAAAGACTTTAAAACAATCCCAACATGGCGGAACTTATCATTCCCACCCCTGCTATCAGAGCGGCAGGGAGGGTGGGGAGGAGATGCTAAGTCTGGGGGGGGGGAATGTTGGCACTCATTCGCTGACCCCGGCCTCAACCAAAAACCTGGCGGAAGAGCTCCGTCTTGCAGGCCCTGCGGAAAGCTGGTAAATCCTTGTTGGTGGACCTCTTGGTGGCACCTGGGCTTTGGCCACTGCGTTGGATTGAATGGGCCACTGGCATGATCCAACATGGCATGTCTGGGGCAATGAAGCTCTGTATTCTTGGTGCTTGTCGGGGCAACACCGGGAGAGCTTCTGGCCCCACTGGTGGACCTCCTGATAGCACATGGGTTTTGACCCCTGTGTGACAAAGAGTACTGGCCTGGATGAGCCTGAACTATAACTCAGTTATAGCCTGAACTATAACTATAACTCAGGGTGGGTATGATTTTATCATGTATGCTTTAAATTGTTAGCCAGCCAGCCTTGCAGGTTCTCATGAAGGTATAAGAGCAAATTTTGTAAATTAACAAGACCCAGATTGATTCAATGGAATGGGGCCCATCACTAGTCCTAATAGCTCATTTTCTGCTCTAGAGGGCAAAAGCAAGTTTTGCATACATCTGATTTCCCTGAAATGTAAGCCAGGCAGCCAACCTGGTTTTATGCCTTTTATAAATTGCTATTGACATTGAGGATTAACTTGTTATTAGAACAGGAAAAAAAGAAGAGGGGGACACTATAACAGCAGGAAAGTGAAGAGTCCTTTCTCCTCTAGGGCAGATCAGTCCCTATTATGCTTGGTCAGTCTTAGCAGTTGGACACGATCCATTTCCTAAAGTTCCCATCCTGTTTATTCACAAAGCTTTCTGAGCAATGTAAGATGTCCTCTGAGTACAAAGTACTTCAAATTAGATCTGCAAGGGAATTCCAGACATTTCCCTGAAGCAAGAACGTGTCACCTGGCAGCCGTACATCACAGGTGGGCAGTGCACTGTGTTGGTAGAAGGCCTGTGCAGCAGTCAGGACACTGAACTGAATAAAGAGTAAGGAAATTATTACTGGACCTAATAAAATGGACAGAAAAGAGAAGAGATAAGCATAGCTCCCAAGTATTCCAGAAGAAACAGAGAAGGAATGAAGTCACTCCCACTATAGTCCTGTTCACCCAAAGAAGATGGGCCCACCTTGCGTTGCCTGCCGTGGAGGGGAGAAAGGCATTAGAACTTTAAAGGTAATGCAGTCTCTTTACAATTTAAAGAACTTCTGAAAACCACCACAACAGAGCAAGTGAACTCTAAAGGCATTTGAAGGGCTCCCAGTCCCTTTAAATACATTCTCCAGTTCACCTTGAAGGCAGTTAAATGCACTGCCACCACAGTTATCTAGCACTCCTGAAAAATTCCAACTATTCTAGGGGGAGGGGGGTTGGATTTAGGTATTTTGGATAGCTAAAAAATAGCAATCTATCAGTCAATCAATAATCCAGCGGAATTATTTAGGGGGTATTTTTTTTCAGAACAAATATGTCATATGGACTCCCCCGATATAGATAGAGATAGAGAGATGGAGAGATGAAAGAAAGAAAGAAAGAAAGAAAGAAAGAAAGAAAGAAAGAAAGAAAGAAAGAAAGAAAGAAAGAAAGAAAGAAAGAAAGAAAGAAAGAAAGAAAGAAAGAAAGAAAGAAAGAAAGAAAGAAAGAAAGAAAGAAAGAAAGAGGGGGGAAAGCCCAGAAGAACCCTGCTTTTGTACCATGGTTTTTACTATCCAAAGGAATCTCAAAGCAGCTGACAATTGTCTATTCCGAACAGGCACTTTGTGACATAGTTAAAGCTGAGAGAGAGTCCTGAGAGAACTGGGACTGGCCCAAGGTCCCCCAGCAGGCCTCCTGGGTCTCAAAGTAGCTGACAATCACCTTTCCTTCCTCTCCCCACAACAGGCATCTTTTGAGACACCTAAACCCCAGGAAAACCAGCCAGTGAGGCTGCAACTGGACAATCAGAAAACACTTGAAGACACTCAGCAAGAATGATTCTGGCACTCCTACATCAGTGCAGTAAAGCAAGGAAGTAAAACATCTTTAAAATGAAGATTTAAACCCTCTTGAAGCCCCAGACTTTCACAGCAAACTAAAGACAATACGCTATCAAAAGATGCCACTTTCCTGTCTTGGGCTTTGAGACTTCTTGTATGGAGGATTTTAAAAAGAAAAAGCAATACGTTACATCTTGATTTCTCCTTGAAAGCTTATCAATTCTCAGGCTTTCATAGAAAAGGCAGAGTTCAAGGAATCCGCGAATTTCGCAACGGGACCTGAGAATCTATCAAATATCACAGTAAGTATACAGTGGAGGAAATACTTAAGGGACAACAACAATTTCCAGTTAGAAAGCCATTCTGCTCTCAAGGGCATGGTGATAGCAGACTCCAGAAAACTTAAAAAGGAGAAAATATAAAAATGAAGGGAAGCACTGAAGAAGGCGGGCCACATGCGGCCCCCTACCTCTTTCTGTGTGGCCCTCCAACCTGCTTGTCTGCTGCTATCACCCTCAGGGCATTTCCCCCCAGACCCATGCTGCTCTTCCTGCCTCAAGAGGCACCATCTACTGCTTTGCATCCTGTCCCTTTCTTGCAAAAAAGGCAATAGCAACATTGTTTGTTTTGGTCTCCATGGTTCCTTCTGTCAGCCCCCTCTTGTTCTTATCCTCCATAATAGCATTTTGGCCATTCTAGGTGCTTTGCTAGCCAGCAAAGCTCAGGCACCCATATCACTCAGCTTTTTAACTCCCCTTGTCCATGAATTACCATGTTGAAGCTATTTATGTAGATAAGGAAGGTAAAGTCACTGTGTGAATGGGTTCAGGAGATGTCAGGTTGTCTTTTGCAAAAAAAAAAAAAAAAAGGCAGGAAAAGGATGGGGAAAGGCCTGGTTTTCTTTACAAAGAAAGGATACAAAATGTTTTGCATACTGAACATTTCCAGTGGCTCCACCCATCAAAGTAAGTGGCTTCCAAAGTGACCGGTAAGGTTGCTGCTGGTTGCTGCTGCAAGCAAAAGCATTCTTCCTTCCACAACAAGAACTGGTTGCTCTGACTTCCGGCCTTGCTTGCTTCTGCCTCTCCTCCTTCTTATACATCTCTGATTGCAGGAGCCAAGGAGTGGCCCCTTGAATACTCTCTTAGCAGGGAAGCTTATGGCATTCCCCTTCTCACATCTTCCTCCAGTCAAGTTACCTTCCCTCTGGTTGCCATTTTACTGCTCATGATTGAGGCTTGGCTGGCAAGGAATGATGTGTATATACACCCTGCATATAATTTGAGGCCAACTTAATGGCCTATCCTGTTTCACGTTGAAGACTGCCCTCATTCATTCTTTTGGTCTACTTACCCTTTTTTGGAGTATCCCCATTTTTTTAACATATTAAAATTAAAATGTATTAGCAGGTGCATATTTAAACTTCAAGGGGTTGTGTTTGGCAGGCAGGAGGCCAGCTTCTCGGCGAAGAGGGGGGAAGGGAGCTCCGCAGCGTCCTAAAAGGACGCTCCAATCCCCGCCTCTCTCGCCGAGCACGCTGCCGGCCACAGCGCGCCCCCTGGAACGCCGCCAGCGTCACCTCCTCCTCCCCCCCCCGCCCTCCGCCCATCAAAAGGCGACACGGGTAAGTCCATGCCGCCACATTATTAAGAAATAAATCACATAGTATTCAATGTACTTAGGGTTGCAACTCTACCTGCCAACTGTGAGGGCCAGATATCATGTTGTTAAATGTATTGCTGAGAGTGGTAGACCATTCCTTGATGATGAATTTGTTAAAAAGTGCATGGTTAAAGTAATGGAGGAAATGTGCCCTGAGAAGGTATCATGTGTTAGTTGTGTCAGTTTATCTGAATCTACCATCACCAGGTATGTTGAAGAACTAGAAGAGCTGCATATGTTACTGGTGTTAAGGCAAAATGGTTTGTTTCTTTTCTTCAGCATTAGATGAGAGCAATGACATTATATACATCAAAGTGGGTTCCTTAGCAAGATTAGAAGGAGAACAATAATCTGCATGGTCTCTTGCTTGCTTCTTCTTCTTTTCCACAGATGGAGAAATGAATGAACCAGATTTAAAAATTGGCCCCATTTTGGGTTTTGCCAGAGATTCTCAACCATCTTACAGTTCCCTTAACAGAGCCATCAACTACTGAAGAGCCACTTCACTACCTAACATCAGCCTTTCTGATTCCATGGTCAATTTCTGCATAAGGGCTCAACTCTGAAATGGCCATTCAGCAAGAGGAACTGGCTGGCCCTTATGTGAGACAGGATGCTAGACTAGATAGACCACTGGTCTGATCCAGCAGGGCTCTTCTGATTTTCTTAGAAAGGCTTCAGCCTCTCTGCTGTGTTGTTGGCTATCCAGAGGGACTAGTTAGCCACTGCGGGAGACAGGATGCTAAACTAGATGGACTATTGGTCAGATCCCGCAGGGCTCTTCTTACATTCTTATGCCCTCCCTGACTGAATGGTACCCAGGGGATGCTATCCTAAAACCAAACACAACTATCAGTTTGCTTTCATCCAGAGTTGCTGCTGGCTGCTCACCCTTCGGCAAGAAGGGTTTAAAGTCATGATACAAATTGCCAGTCATAAATCCTAGTATAGGATACATGCCAGGGAGAGATGGTACGCCCCTTTACCAAGCACAATAATGAGACCAGACCTTTCTGCAGTAGCCTTCCACATGAAGCTCTTCTAATCATCCTTTCCAAGCACCGTTCTGACATTCCACACATGTCCTTCATTAAAACCAACATTAATATATTATTGCTATGGTCCCACTGTATACATGTAGCTTCAACCTTGGCTGAAGACTGTGGCAATTACAAATGAGTCTCCTGTCAGGGAAAGTCACAGTAAATCTTGATTAACAGCGCTGCTGGGGCAAAGGTAAAAAAAAAAAGAAAAAGATAATATCACTAGTTGTCCAACTTTTCCGTCCTTCAGATGAGCATGGCGCTGCAGGAAACAAATTTTGCATCAACAAAATAATTAAAGGGAGGGGGGGTATTGCTCTCACCTACAGTGTTTAAAAGAATGTGAGCTCATATTTTGCACAGTTACCAAGGAAGCTTAGAGGAAGGTCTCTGTAGTTCAGCCCTGTCCGTACCCTAATCTTCATGGAGCTCTATTTTGCTACAGCCTGCTTTGTTTTAATTATGCCTTTGGCCATATACAATTATCTATCTATCTATCTATCTATCTATCTATCTATCTATCTATCTATCTATCTATCTATCTATCTATCTATCTATCTATCTATCTATCTATCCATCCATCCATCCATCCATCCATCCATCCATCCATCCATCCATCCATCCATCCATCCATCCATCCACCTACCTACCTACCTACCTACCTACCTACCTACCTACCTACCTACCTACCTACCACAGCCTGTTTTTCTCCACAGAATCTAGAGGTCCCTGATTAGGCCTCAAGCATGACCCTATATTTACCCCTAAGATAACCTCACTAAAAGATATATACACAAAATGTTTTTTATTACTTGGTCCTGACCTGGCCAGCCCACTCTTGTCAGATCTTGGAAACTAAAAAGTGTTGGACCTGATTAGTACTTGCATGGGAGACCACCGAGGAAGGGCAGGGTTGTATGAGAAACTTCTATTTCTAAATAAGTAACCTCATAGAATGAAAGTTTCTTTATTTCAGAAAAATGAAAGCATCTGCAACAAAGGCATAGTCAGAACTGAGAAACAAAGCATAGAACAAGCAATATAGGGGGTTGCTTTTCCCTCCCCTGGGAATTCAAACCAGGCACAAATCAAAGGAGTCAAAACACTGAGATAACCATTTGGCCATCCAGAACACCAGGTCTGGGGACTATGAAGTACTAACCAAGTGAGGGGGAGAAATGTGGAAGGAGGATAAGGTAAAGGTAAAGGTATCCCCTGTGCAAGCACCGGGTCATGCCTGACCCTTGGGGTGACGCCCTCCAGTGTTTTCATGGCAGACTCAATACGGGGTGGTTTGCCAGGGCCATCCCCAGTCGTTACCGTTTACCCCCAGCAAGCTGGGTACTCATTTCACCGACCTCGGAAGGATGGAAGGCTGAGTCAACCTTGAGCCGGCTGCTGGGATTGAACTCCCAGCCTCACAGGCAGAGCTTTCAGACTGCTGCCTTACCACTCTGCGCCACAAGAGGCTCTTGGAAGGAGGATAGGGAGTTATAAAACACAGCGGCAGGAAACGGCCTTGGGGTGTCAGACCAAAGCATCTATGCTACATCACGGTGAGACAGGTCAAAGCAACACCTTAGCAGGCAACAGAATCAAATCCTTGAAATAACAAAATCATGGCAGAAAACCTGGGGATTCTGACAGGTTGTTACACAGAGGTAGGCAATGAATGTCTTTTGCATTGAAACCCCTGCAAGGTTGCCAAAAGTCAGCCACAACTTGACAGCAAAACACAAACTCACACGCTTGTAACTTTTGTGTGAATGCAAGATGACCCCATTTTTTCTTGATGGCTCATTTGGGGATGAAACACCTTGTCTACATTTTAGGTCAACACAGCATTACGTGGAAAGAGTTAACGCTCCACCTCCATATTTGAAAGAACTAGAAGAGTTTTCCTACAGGCTGGGCCCCCGCGCCGTTCAGTCTACCTTCATAAATATTAAAAATTAAAAAAGAAACCACATGCAAGTATTACAAAGTGCTGGGCTGCAAATGTTTAGATAATAAGATGAAGCCTTCTATTTTTATCTCTACTTGAAGGTCAGGCAAAACAAAACAAAACACCTTGAGCATAGACTCTTCCATTCCAATCAGGATGAACTTAATTCAACAGGCCTATCAATATTTTCCATTCCAGAACAGTAAACAAAGCTAGTGTTTTGTGCCCACAAACAGAGATATCTCAGAGCGCATTCGTGCAAATGTGTTTGCCATAAGACAGTTGCTGTATTCATGCACTGGGTACATTCATAGAATCATAGTGCTGGAATGCAGGAAGCGTACAACTAACTGCCCACCCACAGTAACACCAATTCCATGCCCAGATGATTACCCCCTTCAAAAAACCCAGAATCCCTGGCCAGATACGCCTAAATTTGCCTCCATAATGGTGATCGGCATTTCTCTGGGCATGCAAGAAAGGGCCACAAGAGCCAAGCATAGACACAATCCCTTCTGCCCGCCCACTCACAATCTGCCTAAATGAACAGAATCAGCATTTCTGTGAAGTGGATATCAAGCCTCTGCTTAAAAACTTCCAAAGATGGACAACCCACCACCTCCTGATGAAGCCTGTTCCACTGAGGAACCGCTCTAAGTGTCAGGAACTTCTTCCGGATGTTTAGCCGAGAATTCTTCTGAATTAATTTCAATCCATTGGTTCTGGTCTGACCATCTGGGGCAACAGAAATCAGCCGTGCTCCATTGACAGCCACTGAAGTACTTTAAGATGGTTATCTGGGGCTTCTCTATAGTCTATTATTACATGAAGAAGTTGTGAAAGATTGTAAAGTGAAACTAAAAGACTTCTTTGAACTAAATATGCAGGAGGATACTAAAATGAAAACGGTGTGGGATACAAGTAAAGCCTACACGAGGGGCTTATTGATATCCCACAGCTGTAAATTAAAAAAGCTTAAAGATCAAGAAAGACAGAAATTAGAAGAGGCAATAAAAAACAAGGAAAAAAGATAAAAATACTCTACAACAATTAAAGAAAACAACTGGAACTCTTAGAGGTGGCCAGATTAGGTGAACAGTTAAATAAAGTAAAACGACGATATTTTGAACTGGGAAATAAACCAGGCAGATGGCTTGCTTGGAAATTAAAGAAGAAACAACAAAATAAATTGATTACAGCCCTAAAGAAAGATGGGAATATATTACTGGAGGGAAAAAAATTAAACCAGGTTTTTTTTTTTTATTTATTTTTTTTAATTATATGAGAAGCAGGACATCTCTAGGGAGAAAAGAGAGAAAAACAGAATATTTTGAGATTGGATTCAGAACAGTTAGAATTATTAAATTAGCCTATAAATTCAGAGGAAATTATAAACACAATTAACAATCTAAAAGATGGTAAAGCTCCGGGACCTGATGGGCTAACAATTGGCACAAAGGAGGAGGGAGAGAAGGAGGACAGGGGCGGGGAAGACCCGTGATTGGCCCTAATAGGGTAATGCCCTTTCCCTATTGGATGCATGTCTCCCAATGAGTGCCAGTCAAGGCAGGTTTTAACCGATGTGTCGTCCACACACAAGCCAGATTTTGTGTCATTCAACATTGACTATAAAGATACAGATAAGACCTAGAGATATCAACCTCCAGGTGGCACCTGGGGTCCCCTGGAATTACAATTAATTTCCACACTATGGAGCTCAGTTCCCCTGGAGAACAAGGCTGCTTTGGAGGGTGAACTCTGTGACATTGTACCCCACTGAGACTCTTGTCCTCCCCAGGCTCCATTCCCAAATCTCCAGGAGTTCCCAACCTGGAGCTGGCATCCCTTCCCTCTACCCACCCCTGCTGGTGGACAACCCTAATGGGGCCTTCTTTCTTCTCTCTCTTACCTGGCCTTGGGAGCTGTAGCAACTTAAACTTTTTGAAGTTAAATCTGTTCAAAATAAGTTAGATGTCCCTACATGGCTCTGTCATGTAAGATGTGCTTCTCTCTTTTCCCTTTTTACCATTGGAGTCAGATCAGCGTTGTAACTTGTTTGAACAGCATTTTTCTTTTAGCCGGAATATGTGAAGGATTAGAGATACTGCCTGAAGCTTCTGTACTTCTGAGGCAATTGATATCTTAAAGAACATTTAACTCAATTAAATGATACCAAGCACAAAGTATAGTGAGGGGTGGGGCCTAGGGAGGGCGGAGTTAGCAAATGCCACATTGTCCACCCTCCAAAGTAGCCATTTTCTCCAGGGGAGATGATCTGGAGATCTGTTATAATTCTGGGAGAACTTCAGACTTCCCCTGGCGTTTGGGAAACCTAAGTGGCTGTGTAAGCACCATGGGACATGAGACCTGTGGTCCATCTAGTCCATCCAGTATCTGGCATCATACGCCTGTTGTTTTAGAGCAGGGGTCATCAACCCCCGGTCTGCGGCCCAGTGACGGGCCGCCAAGGCCACAGTACCGGGCCGCCGCCGGCCACGCCTGCCTCCCCTCGCCGGGAGCAAGAAGGAAGGGAAGAGATAGGCGCAGTTGCTGCGCATGCGCGTTAGTGCCACCTGGTGGCAAAAACACGCGTGTGCGGCGACTGCGTGTGCGCGTTTTTGCAGCACCCGTGCCGTCGGCTCTCCCCTCACTCCGGAGGCGGTCCCTGACCTGAGAAAGGTTGGGGACCGCTATTTTAGAGGGCACACCAAACAGGGCACAGAGAACTAGACTTCCCCCTGAGGATGTACCTGAATTTGCTGTCAGCCACCGTTGTACCACCTTCTGCAGCATGCTTGGAATATTTCCCTGACAATTAATAGCCATCGTTTTATATTGCTGCACTCATTATGCACTCAAAATTCCTTCCCTGTCTTCAGAGGCCTGTGGTAGTCGGCCACATCTGCCGCGACAACAGCAACTTAAATCATCTCATCTGGACATGTTTAACTCCAGGCCTTCCCCAATCTTTCACTTCCGCTGCAAAGCCTAATGTGCTAATTTGGGCATTTGGAAGACCCACAAAATAAAATGGATTGTTACGAATTAGCACATGAAGACAACAGTCCCCACTATGGCTCAGCTATGGCTATCCTCACAGACAGGACACAGCAACTGTATGGCACAGCAACTGTACCAAGGGAGAGATTGATATTTCATTATGAGCAGTGAAATCAATGGGGCCTTATGTTCGCGCTGATGAATAGGGACTCCCCCCCCCACCTACATAACACTTGCTTGCCTCCATCACGACCTAGTAATAAAAAAAAATCTAACAGCAGATTTCATTCTTTGAATGTACAACTCCAGTAATTCTAGATAATAATACTCCATTGGCTCTGAATTGGTTCTAAGTATCCGCGTTTATTACCCTGTTAATAGGATGATCACTATTATGACTCAAAAATAATAGGATGTCCAAATGTTAATGGAGATAGCACTTAACTCTTGACGTTGTTAAGCAACGCATCCTGGACTTAAAACTCTAGATTTTAAAGATTCCCTGTTCGTATATATTTTAAAAGTTTATTCTGCGGAAAAAAAAAAAATCTTATTTGGGTTTTTTTCTGGGCAAGGCAGATATCCAGTTCCAAACTCCTGATGCCTGTCACGAACCGTAGGCTGGTCCGGCTGACCATAGGAGAGCCCCTCGTAGAGAACTCCATACACATGTCGTGCAAAAAAAACAGTCTTTATTCAGGGATTCCATGGGGTGAAGCAGGACAATGCTTGGCAGGCAAAGGAACATTGACAGAGACAAGCACAGGTGGCCCCCTTGGGTCTATATATAGGGGGTTAGTTTAAGCGGGAGAGATGGTTCTCATAGTTAAGGCTTTTGATTTAAAAGTCCGAATTCAAGAGACATTCAGTCTGCACTCTCTTCCATCCCTTGCAATAAATTTCCAACCTCTACTATGTGAACCAAGAATGAAGATAGATAAGGGAGAGTTCTTCACAGTGGCGGAGGGGGGGGGGAGAGATAATCTCTACGGGTCATAAACTGAGGGATGGAGTAGGGGAGAGAAGGTACAGAAACGAAACAGGAATGTGGGGTTAGGGATGGGTGAAGGACAAGCAGGTCCGTTAAACCTCTAAACTAACACTCTTGAGGAGATTGAGAGGGCGATCGTGACAATGCCTCTTTCCCTCTCCCGCTCACGCAAACACTAGGGAAGAAGCTACCAAGTCCTAATTTAGTTCTCCCTCTGATAAAGCTGTGTATGTGTATCACAACCACAGGGTAGAGTTCTCAACCCCAGATGGTGGCTGAAGATCCCCTGGGATTACAACTGACCTCTGGGTAAGAGACATTATTTCACCTAGAGACAAATGGCCACCATGGAAGGTGGACTCTGTGGTGTTAGGCCCCACTGAAGTCCCTCCCCTCCCCAAACGCAACCCTCCTCTGGCACCAACCCCAAAAGGACCAGGTGTTTCCCAACCCAGAACTTGCAGCCTTCAGATATCATTCATTCATTCATTCATTCATTCATTCATTCATTCATTCATTCATTCATTCATTCATTCATTTATTTGATTTCTATACCGCCCTTCCATAGGGCTCAGGGCGGTTTGCATACAATATAATGAGGGGATACATGGAATGAATTAATATACAACAACAAAAATAATCTAAATCAGTGGTCCCCAACCTTTTTATCACCAGGGACTGGTCAATGCTTGACAATTTTACCGAGGCCCAGGGGGGGGTAGTCTTTTACCAAGGGCTTTTACCAAGCTCTACTGCTGGTGCCCCTGACTTCCCGCTGCCCGCTGGGGGGTGCTGCCAGCAGCAGCTGCGCAGTGCCACACCGAGGGGGAGCCCCAACCACGGTGGCTGCTGGAGAGCACCAAAGGTGAGCCAGCAGCAGACTGGCAGGGCAGCCCCCAAGGCAGTAGCCAGGGAGGAGGATAAGGAGGAACTGCGGCCTGGTACCAACTGATCTATAGACTGGTACCGGTCCCCGGACCGGGGGTTGGGGACCACTGATCTAAATAACACAATACCAGTGATCTTAAATAACAATACAACAGGAAGAGGAACTTAGCTAAGGCCCTTAGAGAGGTCAGACTGGTTCAGGCCATGGAGGGGGTGTCTGAGGGGGACCTGTGGTTGTTCTCAGGCAAATGCCTGGTGGAGGAGCTCCGTTTTGCAGGCCCTGTGGAATTGTGGGTGTTCAGACAGGGCCCTGATCTCTTCAGGGAGCTCGTTCCACCAGGTGGGGGCCAGGACCGAGAAACCTCTGGCTTATACTAGTATACTAGATAGGGATAAACGGATTAAGATCTGTCATCCAGCTGTGCATAGAAGGCTCACTGTCATGGCCCCTCCTGCCAGCACAACAGTTCCTCTAATGAGAACATGGAATTGCCTACAAGGAAGCTGAGGCGGCTGGCATAAAAGATGAAGAAGGGCCAGCAATTTCAGCTCCTGGGTCAGCCAGGAACAAGTAGCAGGGCTTCTGAGAAACTTACAGCCTCTGAAACAGAGAGCTCCTCAGAGTCTCCTCCCACAGTCAGATGCTATCGGCAGAGGCTTAGATCGACTGTACAAGATGGACACAAAGCAGCATGCCTACAAAGCTGGGACCGCAAGGAAGACTCTGAAAATGAGTCGTTCCAGAAGCATTCCCATGCAGACTGCAAGTCTGATTTAAGGCTCAGCTGGAAAGGACGCTGCGTGAGAACATCTTGCGTCTTTCCTGAGATAACCTGATTTCACACCTTGCTCCTGAATCTCCTGACAACTGAAGGGTAGCCATGACCCTGACCTTGGTTTCTCCCTGGTGGCATATTGTTTACACAGCTCTGACTTTCAACTTGTTCTCTTGACTCTCCTGGCTCCGGTAGCGCTCTGGCTTTTGACTCATGGCTTGTTCACGACCCTGCTAATGGGCATAGCTTTCAGTGCGGCCCTGTGGCTGCAGGAACTCTAATTCCAGTCAGAATCTGTACTTCGCACCTGTTACAAGGTCTCTCTCCTGTTCCAGCTCTGTGCTGCAGGAGCAGCACAGCAGACCCTACACACCAGTACACCCATAAAGAAGTGGAATTTCTTTTGCACATGGGTGGGATGGAGAAAGAGGGACCTACTGCTTGCAGGTCACTCCCTGGTGTCCATATCTGGAAAGAGTCTGATAAACACCTTCCTTCCTTCCTTCCTTCCTTCCTTCCTTCCTTCCTTCCTTCCTTCCTTCCTTCCTTCCTTCCTTCCGTTTTTGCTTGCTTGCTCCCTAATTCTTTCATTCCCTCCCTTTTCTTTTTTCTCCATTTATACCCCAACTTTTCCCGGAGGCTCAAGGCGGCTTACAAAAACATTTAAAATATACAACAAATCAATTATTAAATTAGGCTTTAGAATTCTAAAACATAGTTACTAAAATTAATAACTCAACCTAATTCATTCAAAGCCTATTGCTGCCTCCTCTTTATGACGAACTGGCATGCTCTATTTTCTTTTCTTTTTAAGTAATGTTCCTGATGTCACTATGGCACTTCTGGGTTCAACCCGGAAGTGAAAACGCATAACTCTAGGAATCACCAGAAACTCTGAGGTAAATCCAGAAACTCTATGGTAAATGCCTGAAACTCTATGGCAAACTGGTGCCATGCCTACACCTGCTGCACTTCCTAATGAGCTGTTGGAGGGTGCTGCAGAGGCTGTGTCCAACCTTCCCATGCCATCTGTGGACCATGCCTCCAAGGACCGCATTGAAGATCAGGGTCAGCCTGATCCTATGAATGACAAGCAGGTCCCAGCTAGACTGCTACACAGCCCTATGTTTCAGCACCCTTGAGCAAAGCCCCATTCAGCCCGGAAGACTCAACAGAGGGGTAGCAACGGCGCTGTCATACCAACCTGACAGCTGTCAGAAGATGAGCCTAGCTGTCAGCACACTGTCCGACAAGATGGGGCGGGACTGAAGCTCTTTCCCCGGATGACGACGAGGCCTAGCTGCAAGCCCTCCAACTGAAAGCTACACCCAGGCTTGGTGTACTTAAGGAGAGGCTTGAGACAAGCCTCTCTGTGTATGCAATGTCTGTATTTCCTGCCCGTCTGCCTAGATGTTTTGGTTCGCTACGGCAAAGCTCTGCTCAATGGATTCCTGGTTCCTGACTTCGGCTTGACTTCTTGACTTTGTTTCTGGCTCCTGACTTTGGCTTGCTCCTTGACTCCATTACTGACTCTTGACTCTTGACTCTGGCTCAGCTTTTGACTCTAGACCTCAGCTACCAGACCACAGTATAACTTTAGGGCTTTCTCTGACAATCGATCCCAACCTGACTTTGATTCCACTCCCTGCCCCATCTCCCTTGGTGGACTGACTCCCTATGGACTGGACTCTGAGTTTGCCTCACATTTTGGCCTTGGCTTCTTGGCCAAGGGTGTACTTAAATCAGCCCTTCTCAATGTTTTTACCATTGAGAAACCCCTGAAACATTCTTCAGGCTCTGAGAAACCCCAGAAATTACGCAATTATGCAGACTATGGTTAGGAAACATAGTCCTGTAGGTGCCCACCTGAGGCTCCTCCACTTCCTATCCCCCTCCAGGACCATCATTGGCCAGTTTGGGAAACAGGGGCAGATCAACATGAACATATAGGGTAAACAAATATTAAATAAATGTAGAAATATATTAACTAACTCTCACCAATTTGGGAAACCCTTCCAGAGTCATCAAGAAACCCCAGGGTTTCATGAAACCCTGGTTCAGAAAGCCTGTCTTAAACAGCAACCAGTGTGCGACGGGGCAGGACACCGCAACCAGGAAGTGATGTAGTGATGTCAACTGGGCCGCCGCTCCCAACCTTCCCGGTCTGGCAGACCTACCCGCTATAAAATATGTTCCTTTCCAATTATGTGAAAAAATCATTAAAAGGCCTACATCTCCTTGTTGTTTGTTGTTAGTTGCCAAGTCGTGTCTGACCCATTGTGACCCCGTGGACAATGATCCTCCAGGCCTTCCTGTCCTCTACCATTCCCCCGAGACCATTTAAGTTTGCACCGACTGCTTCAGTGACTCCATCCAGCCACCACTTCTCCTATGTATTATTTAAACCTTCACCAAGTTAAAATAATTTTCTCACTGTACATTCTGCACCCATAACCTATTGTTGCGGAAAAGCAACAGATGTTTTTTTTCATAAGGGGATCCTGATTCCTTAAGAATCAACAAAACACACTGACATTACATTAAGATTACACAGCAGTCAACTTCAAACTACATATTTAAATAAGAAACAGATGTTTATCTTCATAAGCAGCTGTCTGTGTGCATGACAATTATGTCTCAAGGGCAGTTGTTAAAACATATGATGATATACACATATACTAACGAGTGAGAGCAGTTTTTAATTTTCTCCTGAGGCAATCTATGATAGCTTGGCTTTAATCTTGAAACAATTCAGGTTTCCTATCCGACTTGCCACATTCCTGATTCCTGAACTGCTTAATGGATCTCACTGCCTCCTCTGCCCCCAAACTTCCATTTATAATTGACTTTTCAGATCCAAATTCTAATCTCCATTTCACGAGAACAGGGATTGCCAATGTGCTGCCTGTGGGTGGCATCGTGCCCTCCAACACCAAATGTTTTCAGGAAGTAGGTCGGGCCAGGTGGGCCTTTTGCCCAGCAAGACCTCTGTTTGGCCACTGGAGGTGTGATTGGATGTGCAGATTTTTCTTCTAAAAGCATAGTTTTGGCAGCAGCTGCCAGCACATCACAAAGATCTTCACTGCAGGACCGAAGGTAAGATACAGCAGCCATTTTGTGGCTAGCTCCACCTCCTACAGCAGCCATTTTGCACCAGCCATTTTAGAAATTCTGACCAACCAAGATCGTGCCTACCAAAACTGGCCAACTCTATCACTCTCTATCACCCAAAATAAGTCTTAGAACCATAGCATAGAAGCTACGTTTCTGTCTGGAAACCACAGAATTTGGGAAGGGGGGGTGTCAATTAGGGTTGGGCGTTGCAGTGGCCAAAACGCCCAGCCCTAGTGTCAATTCCAGACGATGTTCTATGCCAAAGGCTCCCATCCTTTTTTGAACCTGTGTGCACCTTTGGAATTGTGACACATAGTGGTGGATGCAAGCAGAAAATGGCTGTTGCAGGAGATGGAGCCACCCACATGGAGGAAGGCCAAGTAATTTTTTTAAAGATATATTGGGGCAGAGAAGTGAGAGAAAACACAACCAACAAGTTGCTGGCAGCTGCTATTGAAATAATGTTGTTTTAATCTCCTTGACTCAATTACTGACTCTTGACTCTGGCTCAGCTTTTGACTCTGCACCCCAGCTACTGGACCATGGTAACTGGATCTCCAGTGGCCAATCAGAAGTCTTGCTGGGCAAATGCTCCAACTGGCTACACTCAACAAGAAAGGTAGTTGCCAAGAAAGATGTCTGTGGGTGCCACAATGCCCACTGGCACCATGCTGGGGACCCCTGCTTTAGACGGCCTCCCTATCTTTAGCACAGAGATCAGGGGAAATTCCTAGAGCATCCATATATGGTCATTTTACCGCTGCTGTTTAATTCCTCAAGGGCAGAAAACTGGGGCTTCGATAGTATCTTGGTGAGGTCAATCCTGGAAGCTGCTGCCTAAGGTTGACCTCCCTTTGTTCCTCCCACTCTGGTTCTTACAATGCTGCAACAGGTCTTGATGATGAGTCCATAATACGGATTTAGGGTATACTGAAAACTACATTCCCTGGCCAGGACTCTTGCAATATACCATTAAGGAATGGAGGACTTTCCTATTAGAGCAGACAGAGTCCACATTAGGAAAAGGCCAAGCTATTTTGCAAGTTATTGTAAACCCAAAATAGCTGTGTTTGTGACATCCAGTTCTGAACAGAGTCGCATGAGAGTTCACCCACGACTACTGCAGGGAAAGAACATAAAGGCAATTTATCTTCTGGATCGAATTCTGATTGAATTTCCTTTCCTCCCGGTGTACAGAATTGTCCCAGGCCTTCGGGTTACCTAATTCTGTGTGATTTACTTTCTGTCTGCTTTTTTCTTAAGTTGGCAAGGGAACAGACAAACTTTTGCACACGTTAGGGAGACAAAAAGGAGAAATAACTGACAATGTGCATCTGAGTGGAGAGCTGTGAGGGCCCTGCATAGCTCCTAATGGGCTGTGCCTAAGATTCCCATTTGCCTGCTTATGGGGGACCCCTCCAGCGAATTGCAGTCCTTCCTCATCAATGTTTAGGCGACTGGAGGGCAGAAACTGGGGCTGTGTGGTGGTGGAGGAATGCAGTTACCCTTGCAAGAAAAATTAGGAAGAGAAATAAGGCCTTGGCTACTTTCAGGAAGTTCAGACCACAGAGTTCCTGACAATTCCTAGAGCTCCTCAGAAGTTCCAAGGGTAGCTCTAGGAATCACCGGAGACTCAATAGCAGTGGTTCTCAACGTGGGGGGTCGGGACCCCTTTGGGGGTCGAACGACCCTTTCACAGAAGTCACGGCAAGGCGAGCAGCTGGGGGGGGGGGCGCTGTCAATGTTGCCACTCCTCCTGATATGTCTAAAGCAGGGGTAGTCAAACTGCGGCCTTCCAGATGTCCATGGACTACAATTCCCAGGAGACCCTGCCAGCATTCGCTGGCAGGGGCACCTGGGAATTGTAGTCCATGGACATCAGGAGGGCCGCAGTTTGACTACCCCTGGTCTAAAGTATAATCAAAGCAGAGAGCGGGAAAGAAGAGGTGACTGCAAGAGACAGCCGAATGAACTATACTGAGTTGGAGAAGGCGTGAACCTCCGGGCTTTGATGCTGTCATTTTAGGACTATATCCTCCTTTTGTCATTTAATACATCATTCCCTGACCTTTTAAAAAGGGTCTGGTTTCTTGTGCAAACTTAGCATCAAGAGCCTGCAGGGCTGAGCTCAGCTGCCCTAGCAGAGGCTCAGAGGTTGTGGGGTCTTTGACAGGGAAGGAGATACAATGACTCTCCCCCTCCACACCCCCTTCTATTAACTCTGCCCAGGCCAGATGGTGGGAGGAGACCGAAGGGCAAGGTCAGCCATCACCATCGGCTTCGGCAGAGGAATCCCTGCTGGCTCCTTCCCCAAAAGCTTCATCATCCTTGGCCCTTTCAAGGTGATAACCTCCGGGATTACTGTGAAGTGACTGAACCCCCTTAAATATAGCAGCAGTCTGCTGGCACCTTAAAAGCTAACCAGGTTGATTGCTATGCGCTTCAGTGAGTCAGTCACACTCCCTGCCTTAGACATAAAGACATCAAGCCGGGAATCTTACTTAAGCAAGCAGATTAGGGGGGAGCCTGGGTAAGGCAGAAGGTGGATTTCTTCAGGAACCTTTTAAATGTAAATCAGGGCGCGTGTGGAAAGGCAGCTTGGACTCCAGACGTGAAACTTCGGGAGAGCGATCTTTCTGAGGGTCTGAAGCAGAATGGCAGTTACAAATAATGGATGAAAGGTCAGAGGTCTTTGAATTCATGAGCATGGTGATAACTTTAAGGGGAACTCTGCAGATACTGGTTGGGTTATAGTTTGGCAAAGAAACAGCCAGTCAGAATTCTAACAAGCGAGACCTGCAGGGGCTCATGGGAATTGTAGTCCATGGACATCTGGAAGGCCGCAGTTTGACTACCCCTGCCTTAGTGAGTAAGGAAATCCAAATCTGTTTAATTCAGGCTGAAATGTTGCATTGAATCCAGAGGTCCCCCACAATACCTTCCCTGGTGCAAACCAATTGGTTGGAGCCTAGAAAGGATCCTGATTGGCCACTGGACGATTGGAGTAATGTGCAGATTTTGGCAAATAGCTGCATGTAGAGGACTGGGGAACCAAACTCGGTTCTCCAGATTAGAAACCACCACACATAACCACTGCACCATGCCGATCATCAAAACGGTAATCTTGAAATGACCAAAGCCTTCTTCTAAAAAATCTGAAGTACTTGAATAAACAGTCCTTTACACACATAAAAGATTATTTATCAAAATACAACCAAAGGGATAAACTAATGGGCGCTCCCTTCCTCCCTGCCCACACCTACTTTGTAGGTGTTTCATAATATTAAGACTGATCAGCTAAAATGAGAGGAAAGATTAACAGCAAATTCAAGTTAAGCCCTGTTTCTGATAATTCTTTATTTTAAATACGGGGGGGGGGGGGAGGCTCAAATGACACTACAATAAAGCTTTCCTTACAGGTTTAATCCAATTTTACTTCATGCCAACAAGGAAAGGATTTGGATGTTTATATAAGAAAAATTTACCGTCTGTTCAGCAGTTTTGATTGTTATTGCCATGGGACTAGATTCCTGCTCCAATTTCATTTTACTTGCAGATGCAATATGAGAAACAGTCCAACTTGCAGTCATTTCCAATCAACATGTTATATTACAAAATATTGCTTTTAATTTTCCCCAGATTTACATATGTGCAGTGTTACAAGAATTGTGATTCAGGTGCTGAAATCACAGCTAGAATGATGGTAAATTAAATGGGCAATATATAATAACAGGACAATGAACAAGATTAATCAATTCTTGTTAAGAATGTTAAATCAAAAGTACAAGTTTAATTTAGGAATATTCACAGAAGTAAGCAAGTTTGTTTTCCTTCAACGGATTTGGAGGGGATGGGGCTTGCTACAACCAAGAACCAAACAAGGAAGCAGGTGGAGACACATCTTTAAAAACGGGTCTCTTGACCCTTTTTAGCTAGTAGGCAACTTTGGAATTCAGACTTGGGGTCATGGGTGCAACCACAGAATGTCTGCTGCAGGAGACAGAGCCAATCACAAAATGTTAGGGGGAAATGTGACACTTCAACAGGTAAGGCTGAAGCTCTATTTAACAGGAGTCCTGTTATTCAACACTGACTTAAAAGTACTGCAAAGAGCAGACATTGATAACAAAGCAGTAAGTACAAGAGCAGCTGTCCATTTCCAGAATGACCACGTTGCCTGCCACAGCAGCATCCAGTTAGGAACAAAAGTGAAGGGGGGCGGGGGGAATTGCACAACAAATTCACTTCTGGGTGAGTACCTGAAAGTGACATCACAGAACCACATGAAACTCTTAGAATTCCCTCAATCTCTATGGTAAAAACCACAGAGAATAGGAGGTGTCCTAGAATGTCTTCTCCCATTAACTGGAAGAGACTTTGCAGCATTTCACAACATTGTTTCCTTAGTCTCCACCCTAAATGGCTCCAAGCTGGTGTCCCTATCCATAACCCGATGTGGGAAACCATGTATCTGAGAGACCGCCTCCCTGCCTATACCTCCAAAAGAGCCAGCCACCTCCAACTGGCTGCAGATCCCTGGCCCCAGAGAAGCATGTCAGAACTCAACAAGGGCTAGAGCTTTCTTGGTCCTGGGCCCCACCTGATGGAACAAGCTCCCTGAAGAGATCAGGGCCCGGCCCAAACTTCCACAGTTCTGCAGCGCCTGCAAAAGGGAGTTCTTCCACCAGGCATTTGCATGAGGCCAACCAACTCAAATATCTGCTGGTCCCCCCCCCCCCTCAGATGGCCTTTCATGACTGACCAATCTGACCTGCCCAGGGATTGTCATTGTTGTTCTATTGATAATATTGTTTGGGCTGTCATGTTATGTTACGACTATGTTATACCACCTTGTGTTATGACTGTTATTGCATTGTTATAATATTCCATGTAAACATTCCGCAACGTTCAATGTAAACCGCCCAGAGCTGTAGGGAAGGACGGTATAGAATTATGAATGAATGAATGAATGAATGAATGAATGAATGAATGAATGAATGAATGAATGAATGAATGGGGGGAGATCACTACACAAAACTAACAGCATGTGCATACTTCTATCAATATTCTGTACATGAATACATGAAAGTATCACAATATCTATAAACTGCTAAGATACAAGACTGAAGAATCTGGTTTTTTTCAGAAAAGAAACAACTAAGAGGAGACATGATATAGAAGTTTATAAAATTATGCACAGAATAGAGAGAGTTGCCAAAGAAAACTATTTCCCCTTCTCTCAAAATATTAGAATTTGAGGGCACTCAATGCAATTGAAGGTCAGGAGGTTCAGGATGGACCATAGGAAATAGTGCCTGACGCAGAAAGTGATTCAAAGGTGGAATTCACTGCCAGAGGATGTAGTGAAGGGCACATGAATAAACCGCTTTCAAAAAGGTTTAAATAGATTCATGGAGGATAAGTCTATCAATGGCTACTAGCCATGGTGACCGAGGGGAACCTCCACATTCAGAGGCACTGAAGCTCTGCATCCCAGAACCAGGAGGCAACATTCTGCATCCCAGAACCAGGAGGCAGAAATACATCACAGAGCTCTAGTTGGGCCTCATTCACCCACTCTCATTGCACACCCTTAGATAATCAGAATGGATAACAACCGGTTACAGACAATTACTGATACTTGTGAACTGTTTTAAATAAGTTTCAATGAACCATATGTACATTATTATTTTATGTAGTAGAATTGCTGTTTACAGATTAAATGTTGTACACCGCCCCAAGATGGCTAGTCTGAGAGGGGGAGGGGGTACAGAAATTGATAAATAAAAAAATATAAACAAATAAATATCAGGAGACGATTGGCCATCCAGAGGAACTGGTTGGCCATTGTCTTGAGACAGAACCCTGGATTAAATGGATTACTGTTCTGATCCAGCAGGGCTCTTCCTATGTTCTTAGGAAGTTCTCAGCCTCCAGGCCCTCTTGCTGGCCCTACACAGGAACTGGTTGGCCACTGTGAGAAACAGAACTCTGGACTAGATGGACATCTGGTCTGATTCAGAAGGCCTCTTCTTGTGTTCTTAGGAAGGCCTTGGCCTCTATCCTCTCTTGTAGTCCATCCAGAAGAACTGGTTGGCCACTGTGTGAGACAGGGTACTAGACTAGATCAGCCTTTCTCAACCTTTTTTACTGTTGTAAAGGTAAAGGTAAAGGTATCCCCTGTGCAAGCACCGAGTCATGTCTGACCCTTGGGGTGACGCCCTCCAGCGTTTTCATGGCAGACTCAATACGGGGTGGTTTGCCAGTGCCTTCCCCAGTCATTACCGTTTACCCCCCAGCAAGCTGGGTACTCATTTTACCGACCTCGGAAGGATGGAAGGCTGAGTCAACCTTGAGCCAGCTGCTGGGATCGAACTCCCAGCCTCATGGGCAAAGCTTTCAGACGGCTGCCTTACCACTCTGCGCCACAAGAGGCTCCTTTTTACTGTTGAGAAACCCCTAAAACATTCTTCATGCTTCAAGGACCTCTGGAAGTGATGTCAGCAGGCCACACCTTCCTGCCACAGCCCCAAAAACCACATGTCACCAAAAGTGACATCACCCAATCATTCCCAATGGGCATGACATCACCAGGCCACTCCCACAGCACAGGGAGTAACAGCAGAGAAATGTTTTCAGATGATTTGTGAACAGAACCATATCTGCGCTCTGGACTCCAGTTGCTACCACATGCAATGAGCATCACCTAGCAAGGATTTGCATAGGCGGGGGTCCTCCCCTTCCCCACCCCTCCAAGCCCATTGGGAGGGGTTCATATCACGCGATAATTAAAAATATATAAAATATATAGAAAATTAATTAATTGCCACCCAATTGGTGAAACCCTTCTGGGGCTAGCAAGAAATTCCAGGGTTTCACAAAACTCCAGTTGAGCTAGTCAGGACTTGATGGACCACTGGTTTCATCCAGTAGGGTTCTTATGCTCAGAAAAGCTGATAACTTAAGAGAAACAGCATGTCTTTCCCATTCAGGGTATCAAATGTATTTATTTGCGAGCCGCAAGGGAGTGGCGGGCTATAAATCTAATAATAATAATAATAATAATAATAATAATAATAATAATAATAATAATAATAATAATAATAATAATAATAATAATTTATGCATTTATTTATTACATTTATAGTGTTATAGGTGATAAAAACCAAGAGACCTCAGAAAAAATGTAATGGGCTCCTCAGCTCAGGCTCAACATTTTCCTAATTCCTGGCAACAGACCATGAGTGAGATGCTAACAGGGCCCTACAAAAAATATCCCATCAATGTGATTCAGGTGCCAAGGAATCCAAACTATTCTTTTTCAGATTTCTCCAAAGCTATGGAACAAAGCACTTCAACATTGGCCCTTAGAACAAAGTGTGGCTGATCTCTATGGATTTAGAATGTTATTTCCCCTCCGGCCATTAACCGGCATCGCCAAGACACGGGGGAAAGTCCTGCAATTTAATATGGTCTTGGCCTGTTTCTTCACAGATGGTTGAGACCAGAAGTAATATTTAATAACATTGGCCTCTCTGCCCATGTCCACCAGGCAGAAAACCTGCACTCCAGCTTCTGGTGGACGACCCCCACCCCACGTGAGCCACAATGGTC
Source organism: Paroedura picta (assembly GCF_049243985.1). Taxonomy (NCBI): domain Eukaryota; kingdom Metazoa; phylum Chordata; class Lepidosauria; order Squamata; family Gekkonidae; genus Paroedura; species Paroedura picta. Next base: position 22,672,905 of record NC_135370.1, on the reverse strand, counting down.
AATTTAATTACTTAATATTTATTATTTCAGCGTATAAGATTTTAATGTAATTGCATTACTATTATTAATCTTGAATTTTATCCAGCGATTTTTATGTATGGCACAAGGATGTAATCTGCCCTCAGTTTTTGAAGACAGGTAAGAATAATAAATATGTATAAAATCGAAGATTGCTGCTTTTCATTGAACATGGCAGGTGTCCCAAGGAAGGTTTATCAAGCCAAGAGCATCCTAGTGCCCAAAAAAGTGCCCGTTCTTACCACAAGGACCATCTCCTCCTGTGTTGTTTGCCCCTTGCTGAAGACCCTCTTTTCCAACCCCCTGCTCTCAGTTTCCAACCCCTGGCTCCCCATGTTCTCACCTGCCGTGCTTGCGCCAGAAATGTGTACCTGCCTTTTCAGTGGTGGCACCTCACTAGTGGAATGTCTTCTGCCGTGAGACCTGCTACCTTTTTTGACCTTTTGACAAGAGGCCAAACCATTTCTATTCCCAGCCTTTTAACTGAAGGGTTCAACATTTCAAAGCTGTTGTTTTTTCCTCCCTCTTTCCAGTCTGCTTAAACACTGTAAGCTGCTTTCTGCCTTGAGATTTTATGGGTTATTTATTAAAAAATTTATATCCCGCCTTTCCTTCTGGCAGCTTACAAACCACAAATTTAAAATGTACAGAATAAACCCCTCTGCCTTAAAAGAGAGCTGCAGTCTAAAAAAACCCAGATGACAGCGTGGTCCTTTTGCCCCTTCTTCACATGTGTGGAGGTTGTGCCCCCTTGCCTCTACAGACAGTCTGCCCCATGAGTCAGAGCTATGAAAGAAAAGGTATGGGCTCAAGGATTGGCAGGAGAGTGACCTCAAGGATTGGCAGGAGAGTAGGGGATCAACTGCAAACTTGAACATCAAAAGTGAGAGACAGGGATATATGGGACTAGATGGTTGGTTTGTCTGAATTTTTTATTTATTTAATTTATTCATTAATACCCCATCTTTCCCCCAATGGGAATTCAAAACAGCTGATGTTGTTCTCCTCTCCTCTGTTTTATTTTCACAACAACGCTGTGCGGTAGGTCATATTGAGAGATATGACTCATCCAAGGTCAACCAGCAGGCTTTCACAGAATGAGTGCAGGGACTGGAACTTGGGTTTCCCAGATACTTGTCTGATACTCTTAAGTGCCACAATGGACCCAAGGCCACAGAGGGCTTTAAAACTCATCAACCAGGACCTTGGACTGAAGTCAAAACCAAACTGGCGGTGAATGAGATATGTTTGCATCAGCCAGCTCCAGACAACTGCATTTTTTGCCTTGTCTTCAAGGGCAGCCCAATGAAGAGTGCATGATAGTAATCTAGCTATGAAGTTACACAGAAACAGATCACACAAGCTGAGTCTAGGAAAGGAGAGAAGGGGCAAACCACGTGCTGTGGATAGAAGGCACACCTGACCAACTTTTCAAACAGCAAGGTTAGGTCGATAAACATCTCTAAGTCTTGAGGAAGATTGCTCCAAAATATCTGACGCATGCATGCACACAAAAGCTTAGGCACAGAATGAAACTTTGCAGGTCTTCAAAGTGCCACTGGACTCCAATTTAGCCCCATTGCTTCAGAACAATAGGGCGACCCAACTGAATAGCTTTACAAAACACCAAAGTTCACTCCATCCACCACACGTGGATCCAACCCCTCTAAACTACTGGACATCCTGGCCAGCGAACACACTGGTTCAGATCCAGGATGGATGGCACTTAATGGAATACAGAGCTAGCTATCAACTGGATATCAATGAAATCCAACCCGTCCCTTTTGTAGATATTGGACAATCTGGGTAGAATTGTTTTTAAAAAACGGAACGCCGCAGTATGACAATCTCAGTCTGCTGATCTGACCCGTCCATTTGGATATTGTTATGTCTCTTTGATATGATTTCTTTCTTTTCTTTCTCTTGTGAGCAGCCTGAAATAGGAGAGGCAACGTTTACATTTTCTATCAGCCCCCAAGAATTCCGGCACAGACTTTATTTGCCTTTAACATGATGCTTTAGATGGCCTGAAATGTTTTAAGTGAAGGAAGAAAGTACTTCTCAATATGCATAAGCTACTTCCCGTTCTAGAAGGTGATTTGCTAACAAGAAGAGACAACAGCAGCAGTATCATAAAATCACTAGTAGTAGAGCCCGCTGAAACTAAAATTCAGCGGGCGCTAGGGGCCTGGGGAGCTTCCCCCCCCTCCCCCCGATCCGGGAAAAAGCTCCCCAGGCTCCGGGGAAGGCGATCCGCGGCTCTGCGAGATCGCCTTCCCTGGAGCCTGGGGAGCTTTTTTCCTCCCCCCCCCCCGATCCGGGAAAAAGCTCCCCAGGCCCTGGGGAAGGCGAGCCGCGGCTCTGGGGGCTCCGTGGGGCGGCGGCTCCGGCTCGCGTCGGCTCCCTTCTTCTGAGGAGGCGGCGGCGGTGGCAGGTAGGCCCCGGTAGCGGTGCGTCGCTGCACAGGCAGGGCCTCCGTGGGGCGTCGGCTCTGTTCTTCTTCGACGGCGGCGGCAGCAGGTAGGCCTCGGCATTGGCGTAAAGGAGCAACTGCGAGCCGCGCTGTGCGCGGCTCGCAGTTGCTCGGGGCTGGGAATCGGAGGGACCAATCGGCAGGCGCTTCGCGCCTGCCGATTGGTCCCTCCGATTGTCTGTTCGGAGGAAGGGTCCAATCCGGACCCTTCCTCATCCCGGACACAACCCGCCTCAGAACGCCTTACAGTTTTATTTAGTCCGTGGCGCCCGTGGCGCCACGGGCGGTGTTAAGATGATGAGGATGATCACAAGCCGACAAGGAAAGGCGGATGGACCCGGGGATTCTCAGTCTGGAGAAGAGGAGGTTAATGGGGAACACAGGAACATAAAAAGAGCCCACATCCTGTTAGCTTACATCCTGTTTCACACAGGGCCAACCAGTTCCTCTGGAGGGCCAGCAATAGGGCATAGAGGCCTTCATAAGAACATCATAAAAAGCTCTGCTTTTTTAGTGGTCCATCCAGTCCAGCATCCTGTCTCACACAGTGGCCAACTAGTTCCTCTGGAGGGCCAGCAATAGGGCATAGAGGCCTTCATAAGAACATCATAAAAAGCTCTGCTTTTTAGTGGTCCATCCAGTCCAGCATCCTGTCTCAGTTCCTCTGGGGGCCAGCATTAGGGCAGAGCCCAAGGCCTTCTTAAGAAAGTCAGAAGAGCCCTAATGGAATACACCAGGCATCCATGTAGACCAGAACCATGTCTCACTCAGTGGCCAACCAGTTCACTGGAGGTCCAACAGGGCAAAGAGGCTGAGGCCTTCTCCAGAAGTTGCCTCCTGGCTCTGGAATTCAGAGGATTATTACCTCTGAACATGGAGGTTCACCTCAGTCACCATGGCTGATAGCCACTGACAGACTTATCCTCCATGAATCTAATCCCCTTTGAAGGCTGTTTTTCCACCAAGGCCATTACACCATCCTCTGGCAGCAAATTCAACATTTTAATCACTCTCTGTGTAAAGTCATATTTCCTCTTTCAATATTTAAAAGGTAGGCACATAGAGGGAGGGCAGGGAGCTGTTCCTGTGGGAAGCAGAGGATAGCTCTCAATAACAGGTTTAAATTATGGGCAGAAAGGTGCCAGATAAATATTGGGGAATGTCTTTTTTACAGTCAGTAGTTCCGCAAAGAGAGTGGTTCCGCTTAGAGAAGTGGTGAGCTCCCCCTCGCTGGCAATCTTCAAGTGGCAATTGGAAGAATACTTGTTAGGGATGCTGTAGGCTGATCCTGTGTTGAGCAGGAGGCTGGACTAAATGGCCCCTTCCTATTCTATGATTCAATATTTCTACTTCATAGCACATTTAATTAAAAAAAACAAAGGTTTTCCGCCTTGAAAGAGATGTGTGCAAAACAATAAACAGAGTACGAGTGTAATTTCTATATCATTGTCAAAAATCGGAAATTCAGGTTATACTAGTCTCCTTGACTTCCAAAGGAATCCCACCGCTACAGTCAACTGAGAAATCAACCTTATCCTAAAAATCCGAATTGAAGCTTTTGACTAATATTATCCATCTATCGTCTATAGCAGGCTTTCTCAACTTTTTTACTGCTGAGAAACCCCTGAAACATCCTTCAGGCTTCGAGAAACCCCAGAAGTGGTGCGATCATGCAGAATATGGTTGGGAAGCAGGACTATGTACACACCCACCTGGGGGCCCTCCCCTTCCTGCCCACCCCAAGCCCATCATGGGCCATTCTGGGAGGGCAGGTCGACATGACCATATATGGTCATATCACCCAATAAATGTTTAACCAATTTAAACTATATAATAAAAACTTAATTCACTCCCACCCATTCGGGAAATCCTTCCAGTGTTGTCAAGAAATTCCAGTTTTTCACAAAAGTCTAGTTGAGAACACCTGGTCTACAGTTACAATTAGAAGTCCCCTAACTAGAAGTCCCATATCTATGCAAAACAATACTTTGGAAACCCAGCACTAAATCTCCCTGGTAATTTCTTAAAATAGCTTTTGCGTGTCAACTGGCAGAAACATCAAACACAACAAGAGGTGGGTAGCAAAGATCACCAAAATCCAACGGCACACGTAACTTATACAGTTAGACCCTTATTCTATCTATTCCAGTTCTCTGAAGACAAGTCTTTCTAGGGCAAAATATTTCTCAGATATGGCACTAGAGATCCTTTAAGTGCCAAGATTGGATCTGGAACTTTCGATGTTCAAAGCAGTTAAAAATGCAAAGAGCATGAAATAACTAAGTACAGAATTCCTTAAAGGTTTCATGGAAACCCATTAAGCCAGCCTTTCTCAGCTTTTTGCAAAACCCCTAAAACATCTGTCAGGATTCAGGAAACCCCAGAAGTGGTGCGATCATGCAGAATATGGTTGGGAAGCAGAGCTGTGAACATGCCCACCCAGGGCCCCTCCCCTCCCCACCCCTCCAGGCCAATCATTTGCTATTTTGGGAGAGGGTGTGGGTAGGCATGATGATATATGATCATATCCCTCAATGAATGTTTAACACATTTAAAAAATATATATTACAAATTAATTAACTCCCACTCATTCAGGAAACCCTCCCAAGACCATCAAGAAACCCGAGAGTTTCACAAAACCCTGTTTGAGAAGGCCTGCATTAACCCTAAAAAGGCGTATGGCGAATCATCTTATTAACTGTCCACTTTAAGTATTTCATGTTTGGGGATTCGGCTCAATTTTGTCTTCTGTGAACTGCCCCAGTCTTTTTTCTTTTTAGTGCCCCCCAATATTATCTATGTAGGAATTGCTTTTTACCTAGCTAGCTTTACAAGTCCTAACACGGATTCAAAATTCTTACACTGAAACCCTAAAACACTTTTTCTTTTCATGAAAATTCTATGGTAGATAACCCCCTTTTTGTTGTCATTCCCCAGTTGTTTAGATGATTATCATCATAGAATCATAGAATCATAGAATCATAGAATCATAGAATCATAGAGTTGGAAGGGGCCATATAGGCCATCTAGTCCAACCCCCTGCTCAACGCAGGATCAGCCCAAAGCATCCTAAAGCACCCAAGAAAAGTGTGTATCCAACCTTTGCTTGAAGACTGCCAGTCTTATCACATAGTCTCCTGTTTGGAAATGAAAATCTGCACCGCTTAGGCTGTTATCAAATAAATTTGAGCTATTCAACCCATCACCATTCATTCTGTGTTAGGATAACCAGAAAGCAAGCCTGTTGACCTTCAGTGTATTCTTCAATTCATGCCATTTTAATTGATATCATTGTTCAACATGTGCTCCTATATCTTTTAAAATTCAGAAATCGTATTTGTTTGTATTTTAACTTTATTTTAAAAAATAATTGAAAAGCCAATGTGCTATACAGACTTTTCTGGGGGAAAGTATAGAACTAAAAATATGCAAGTTATTACACTTAACAGTCTTGAATATACTGGCCGAAGTCCACCAAAGACTTAGTAGGGATGCAGATCAGCAAGAACAAAACAAGGCTGAGAGTTATTAATAGTCTTTCTGAGCAAGATGCATAATGGATTGTTTGGCGGAGAGATGCCAGAGGGATAATCCGATTTGTTTGTCGTAGTGAAGAACCATCAAAGCTAATAAAAGATGCTGGAATCTGCTACTGCCAGACCCATCTAGATTTTGATGGTGCATTTGTTTTAAATTTTCATAGAATCATAGAATCATAGAGTTGGAAGGGGCCATACAGGCCATCTAGTCCAACCCCCTGCTCAACGCAGGATCAGCCCTAAGCATCCTAAAGCATCCAAGAAAAGTGTGTATCCAACCTTTGCTTGAAGACTGCCAGTGAGGGGGAGCTCACCACCTCCTTAGGCAGCCTATTCCACTGCTGAACTACTCTGACTGTGAAAAAATTTTCCCTGATATCTAGCCTATATCGTTGTACTTGTAGTTTAAACCCATTACTACGTGTCCTCTCCTCTGCAGCCAACAGAAACTGGCTCGTGAGATATGGTCTCACACAGCGGCCAACTAGTTCTTCCAGAAGGCCAACAAGAAGGCATAAAAACATAAGAAGAGCTCTGCTGGATGAGACCATCTTTGGGCTCGGATGGGGCAAGGGAGGCAGGGTGAATTCTGTGCCTGCCTTCTCCGATCCTTGTAAGTAGTAAAAAATAGTCTTGCACATCACAATGTATTGTAACATGATAAACAAGTTTTAATACATACACACACACACACACCTGGGGGAGAAGGGAGAAGGCAATCAAGGGCACGTGGTATGAAGGAGCACTATTGGGCGGGGAGAAGAGTTAAACCAATTGCATTTTGAAGAGGGGAGTACTAGAGTACCTTTCCCATGTAAGGAAGAGGGAGCAGGGAGGGAGGACAGCAACAAGGAAACACTCAAAATGGCGGAGGCAGCAAAAAACCTGAAATGCAAGCATTTCCACACTGAGCAGCCCCGTGTTAGATCCCATTAAACCCCACTTGAAAAGATTAAATCCATTTTCCTGAGGATTCCTTTGCTGCAGGGTGAGGGGGCAATTCAGGTCTGTGCATGAAGAAGCAGATTTCTGTGCATAAATGAACCAAAATATCAACCCTTTAAAAACACAAATCTGAACAATATCACAAGTGTGGAAACAGTCTGAATGAATACTGTCCCATTTAAAAGTTTAGGACAAGAAATAAAGATAGTGCAAGAGCTTCCGAGTGAAACTTCCTACTCCAAAGTCTCATGCAAACAGAGATAAGATACTTCTGGAAGATACCTTTAGAAGTTATATTACCTACTAGAAGGCGGATTATTAAAACACTTCAACAAGCACAGGACCTAGCAAACCAACTTTCACAGGAGACAGAGAGGCATTCGCCACAAAAGCGGAAACAGCCTCCATCTCAACCTCCACAACTGGGTGCATAAGACTCCGGGTAAAGCCCTGGAGAAATAAAAAATCCTTTTGGTAAACGTTAATGGATAAAAATGCACTGGTTAAAAGACCAAATTTTTTAATCAGTTGAAAACATTTCAAGCTGATATTATCTGTCTACAAGAAACCCACATTAAATGAAGACATGTGAAAGTGTTAGATTTTAAAGGGTTAGGGAAAGCCTTCATTGCTTCAACCCAGGTCAAAAAAAGAGAGGTAGTGATAGATGGGAAAGATGGCTGCTTGAACACTTCTCCTAAGGAGGAGCTCTTGGTCAGTATAGGGGGCTGAATGTATCTACGTCCAGCAGAAGCAAGCAAGGTGCGCAAACCTTGCTAAATTCTCCTTATAAGAGTTTCGGAAAGCTCCGGAACTCTAAAAAGGCCCGTTACTGATCTGCAAAGAGAGATTCTCCAGATCTTAAGCTATACGTGACTACTAAAGGCCAAGAAGCAGTCTGCCATCAGAGCCTTCTTCAACGAGGATCGCCTTTTCTTTCTCATTCCTCTCTCATTTTCTGAACTGCTTTGAAGAGACTTCAGAGTTCTCTAACTTCAAATGCCTGCTATCAACAGTGAGTAACATTTTAATGACACTAAATTGTTTTTGTACACCTCCCCCTGTCTCGTCTACCAAGCCACGCCAATGAGTTCATCTTTCTCACAAAGAGTTTCCTGCTTGTTTTTCTTGTCTTTTTTCAAACTTTGGGGGAAAGGTGAAACATATGAACAATTTTTAAAGATAAATGAGCTAATTTGGACTGTTTACATTATACGGAGATTTCCCTTGATAACGGCTCTCGCAATATCTCTCCCACTGTGTGACTTTCTAAGCAATCAGAACTTATACGGGAGGACCTCTCCTGGCTGTTTGAAATACTGCACAAAACTGGCTTGTGTTGACTTCTAAGTCTGATTGTTAATATGGCTATTTTGACTCAGGTGGTCCGTCTGTTAGCAAAACAAAGAGAAGATCTGAATGCCTTCACAGAAAATTTGTTGAAAGATATTTTTAAGGAGATCCAAAATGGCAAGAACAGGAATGATGAATCAAATGATAATGATAATATTAACCAACTGGAACAAAAAATAGCAAGAGTGAAAAATTACAGGATTGGAAATCTTCAGCGGAAGAAAATTTTGAAGCATTGGAGATGGAGTCCTTCAGAAAGCAAGACCTGCAACAAGTACTTATTATCATCACTGATCAAGTTCCCCTAGATGAGGTTACCTTTACTGAAAAGACATATCTCAAAGCAGAAACACAAAAGAATCAGCCAAAAGACACATTGGTTTGTCCTGAAAATAATAATTCTAAAAGAGCTTCCCAGGAAAAAAATGGTCCTAACACACCCCAGATTGGAGATCAGGAGGTACAACTGTTTCAAGAATTATTGGCAGATATTCTGTGGAAAGGGGCACAACTTCATTTCCTAAGCCTCGAATTGAGACCTCTTTAAGAAGACTGGGAGGAGGCAAGGGGGGGGGCTGACATTTTTTCTGTTTCTGTATGGATGGCATTAATACTTACAGTAACTGCAAAGATTTTAAAACAATTTGAATTGAAGAATTTAAGAGCTGCAAATGTTATGATAAAGCGGGCTTCTCTTTTTTTTCCCCCTTAAAAAAAATACTGGGCTAAAGTAGCTGTAAATGTCATGATAAAGGGTGTTTTTCCTTTTTTATCTTCTTTTTATAAATACTAGATTAAAGTTCATATTGTTTTATAAGAAATGCTTAATATTAAGTACTTAAAATATGTTGTTGTAAACAAGTGCAGGAACCAGCTGATTTTCTAGCTTAAGGCTATGCCTTGGTTCAAGTCTAAGGGTAAATTTTATAACACTCAAGTTTGACTGTAAGTGCTGGAAATGTTATGTTAAAGTGGGATTTTTTTGTTGTGGCTTTGTTTTTATATTTACAAACAGACATCTACAGTATTCAGCGATGCAAAACTTCAAGCAAATGGGGACTTTGGGGATTAGAGGGAGGGATGATATTGTAATACTGTAATCAAAGATATTTTTCCTTGTTCTTCCTATATATATATAAAGAGAGAGAGAGAGAGAGAGAGAGAGAGAGAGAGAGAGAGAGAGAGGTAGTAATACACATTTTAAACCCAAATATTAAAGCTGATATTTTGATTCAAGATCCAGAAGGCAAATTCATCACGCTTCAGAGACAACTGTTAGATGGAAAGAATCTAATTTTGACAAATATTTATGCACCCAATAACTCTAAAGACAAATGTTATGATGGCTTTTTCCAAAAGCATATTGAAGTATTAACATGCAGAGCTTGTTTTGATTGGAGATTTGAACTCTGTCCCGAATCCAACCTTTGATAAGTCACACCAAAAACAAGGAGCTAAGTTACCAAAGACTGTTCTATCCAATTTTAATCAATTCTTATCAGTTGATGTTTGGAGAGAATTAAATCCACAAAAGCGGAAATATACTTTTTATTCACAATGGCACAGTTCTTATTCAAGGACTGATCAAAGTTGGCTCTCTTAAAACACTATTTCCGACAGTGGTAAATATGGAAATATTACCCAATACATTTGCTGATCATAAACTTTGGAACTAAAATTAAACAATCAAAGAACAGGGCTAAGACAATGGAGGATGAATGAACATATTTTTGAAGACAAACACTCATTGCAGAAATGTGAAGCAGTCTTACAAGAAATGTTTCAAATCAACGAAACACCCAATGTAAAAATCTCCATAATATGGGATGCTAATAAAGCCCATAGGACCTATTATGCACGGGGCTGGAAATCCAGGATGGCGGCAGCAGGGCAGCCCCAATTATGCACCTTGCTGCCGCCATCCCAGCCCTAGCCCGGCACAGCAACCCGGAATACCCACGACAAGGGAATGTGGAATCTTCCACATTCCCTGGGACGCCGCGGGTGCCAGTCCTTCCCTCAATCTAAGCCGACTGGGGAGTCTCCCCACCCCCACCTTGGTGGGACAGCAGCATACCGCTCCCTGCCATTGTGTGGTGGGGGCCCAATTCCTCCCACTCCCTCCACTCTCCCCTGCTCCCCTCCTTACTGTTGCTGCCTCCAGGCAGCGTGTCGTGCTTTTAATTCCGCCTCTTCTGCATGATGGGATAAGCTGATGAAAACTCACTAAATACATCGTTGTTTTTCTGATCTCTGCACAGAAGAGTGAATTTACTGATATTGCTCTGCATGGAGAACTGCTTCTTCAGTGCTTTAAGCATCTTTTAAGCGTTGTTTCTGAAAGAGGCTTTTCGCCTATTCATTTCTCACCTGCCTGCCTCAGGCACTCTATTAGTCATGCAGAGAAGCTCCTTTGGTTATACAGATTAGTGACTGCATTAGAGAACAAAGCGGAGTTGGCAAAACTACAAGGGGCAAGGCTATGAATTGTTCCATGCAGACAGCATTGCAACGTAGTTTTTCAACAGACTATATTCAATGCAGAACAACGATTGTAGTATAATAAAGCGGTCTTAACTCGTTTTTTAAACTGTTTTATTTGGCTCCGTGCAAAATACCGCAAAACAGGGCAGCCCATACTCCGGGGGATTCCTTCCCCCATGGGTACATGGGGAAGTGCCTGGGTATGCTGCCCCGGTGCTATGCCCAGCAGCAGCCCTGCGTGGCTGCTGCCGTGCATAATGGGTCTATGAGAGGGATATTAATCCAACAAAACAACATGATAAAAAGGAAAAACCACAAGAACTAAAAATGATTCAGGATCAACTGAAGCAATTACAAGAGCAACATCAGATGAGACAGTGTAACAAACTTGGAGGCAAATTAAGGACTTCTGAAGAGAGAGATCACTGAAACAGAAGGGATTTAAAAAATCTGGATTTTTTAAAACAAAAGAATCTTGAGCATGTGGATAAACCAGGAAGAAGGCTGGCTTATAGGTTGCAAAAAATCTTTCAGAAAAACTCTATTTCACGGCTGAAACACCATGGAGTGGAATACTCTTCTGAAAAGAACTCTCAAGAGAAGTTAGTAAGCTTCTTTCAACACCTATATCGTTCATAGAGGAAAGGAAGTAAATTAGAAGAAGAATTGGGATGGTTGGAGGGTATCCCTATAAATAAATTCACCGTAGAGTAGCGATCCTCAACCTGTGGGCTGCGGACCACATGTGGTCCGTCGACTAATTGGAGGTGGGCCCCGAAGGACGCCTTCTTCCCCCCCCCCCGCCGCCCTTTACTTCATCCCCCCCGGCCCTTTACAACACACTTCGGGTGTCATTGTCTCCCATCACTCCCAGATGGGACTATCTCGTTGCAGAGAAACAAGCTCAGGGTTCCCATTGATTTGTCATTGTCATGAGTTAAAATTTCCATGAAAATAAAATGTTCCTTATGTTCATTTCATTGTTGTGGCGTGTCCGTATCTTATTTTGAAGGGATGTTTAAACGTTTCCATAGCGACCAGAGTCAGAGAGCGTTAGGGCAGTGGGCCTCAGTCAAATTGTCAAGCGTTTTTTAAATCAAAAAGTATCAACTCAAGAAATGAATGATGCAATATGGGGAGGGGGAGATTATATTTTACGATGTTTTATGATTGCATTTTAATGGAATATATTATTGTGAACCGCCACGAGCCAGTTTGCTGGGAGCGGCAGTATATAAATTTAATGACAAATAAATGAAATAAATAAATCTCGAAAGGTCATTGTTTAATACTCAGGGTCAGAAATATGAAATGCTTAATCATGCCAGCTGCTAAAAGCGTCAGACATGGCTGACGCGGCAATTTGATGATTGCCACCATCCAAGAGACAGAAAACATGCGTCGTCTATCTATCCCAGGGGTAGTCAAACTGCGGCCCTCCAGATGTTCATGGACTACAATTCCCATGAGCCCCTGCCAGCATTTGCTGGCAGGGGCTCATGGGAATTGTAGTCCATGAACATCTGGAGGGCCGCAGTTTGACTACCCCTGATCTATCCCCTCTGCTTGCATCCAGTTCAAAATGCAGGAGCACGCTTAATCTCCCACCACCCTCCTTGCTTGTATCACACTGCCATTAGCCTCAGGCCGTGCTTCAGATGTTAATCTTTGCAGTTCAGAATTCTTTTCTCTGACTTCCATTGTCCAATTTAATCTGTGCCGGTAGCTTTTGTGGTGCCTCCGGAACTAATCAGTATCGACTGAGAAAGCTGTATTGAACCAGAGAAAACCCAAAACGCTGACTGAAAAATCCTTGGGCCTCTTCTTTGGGCAGCTGCGTAGCGTGAGTTGAAAGCTATACCGAAGATGGTTCCCAGAAGCCACCATTCATTTTAAAGGGACTAGGAGAATCTATTTGCAGTTTAGAGAAAGAGGAAGAAGAGTTGTTTTTCTACCCCACTTTTCACTACCCGCAGGAGTCTCAAATGGGCTTCCAATCGCCTTCCCTTTCCTCTCCCTACAACAGACACCCTGTGAGATAGATAGGGCTGAGAGAGCTCAGTCAGGACTGCTCTGTGAGAACAGATCTAACAGGACTGTCACTGGCCCAAGGTCACCCAGCTGGCTGCACATGGAGGAGTGGGGAATCAAACCCGGCTTGCCAGATTAGAAGCCACCGCTCTTAACCATGAAACCAAGTTGATAAAGGAACTGTTTTGTTTTCCTCTTAATATACAGTTGCTCTACCAAAGCCACCATTGATGGGACCAAAGTTAATGAGACATTCATGGTAGCATCCTAGGAGAGATACAACTTTAAAACCAGGGGTCCCCAACACAATGCTCATGAGTGTCAGGGGACCTGCCAATGTTTTAAGGAAGTGCGGGGATCAGGTACGAATTTTGCCCAGGAAGGCTTCTGATTGGCTGTCCAGACTTTTTATTTATTTATTTAGATTTTTATACCGCCCTTCCTTATGGCTCTGGGCGGTTTACATAAAACATTTTAGAACACTTACATAGAACATTTACATTTCTTTTTCACATCCCTTTGGCAACATCTTCCACCACAGCAGAAGGTTCTGCACTGTTTCCCAATGTAAAACTGTGGCAGCCATTTTGGTGCTGTGCCCATCCTGTCATGTCAGAACCCAAATGGGCCCGCAGGCTGAAAAAGGTTGGGTCCCACTGTCTTAGGAGAGTAAGACTGGTTAGGGTGGCACCTATGAATACTGCATTCCTACAAAGAGGCTGTGGGAAAGGGGCAACTTGGTAAGGGCTGTGGTGGCGATGAATCCTTTCCTACTGTGAGTTTTTCCCTACTAAAGGAACGATACAAGCAGTCGCCTGATTCTCCTACTAGAATAAATGGATTTCCTGGAAAATGGAGGAATGCCTCTTCATCCCATCTCCAAGTTCCAGGATGAATTAGATGTACTCTTGCTATTTACCAATGAAAAAAAACTCTCAGGGGATCCATTTCGCAGGGCCTGTAAAGCGGAGCTCTTCCACCAGATCTATGGTTGAGGGCAGTGGGGAGAGAAGATCTGTGGGACCCCCAAAGGAAGGTATTCCACCACATTTTTAACAGTGGTGGCCACCAGTTCTCCCGTAGTCCCCAGCGGGGGTAGGGGGGGTTGGTTTGCCGCCGCGCTTATTGTTGGACTCTGTATTTTTGTTATTTGTGACAGTTTTAGCAGGGTTTTTAGGGGACTTTGTATTTTTATTTTTATCTTGTAACCCGCCACGAGCCGGCTTTGCTATGAGTGGCAGGAAAGGTTCAAAGGATGGATGGATGGATGGATGGATGGATGGATGGATGGATGGATGGATGGATGGATGGATGGATGGATGATTTGCAGACCTCCCAATGTGGAAGCAAAAATGAGGCAGAGTGGAGTCTTATTAAAATGGGGAAGTCATAGAGGCTAGGGGAGATGAGCTGCACCCGCAAAACTATGTGACTATGAAACTAGACCTCCCTAGTCTGCATCAAGCCATGAGCAGCTGCAGAGAGATTACAGTAGGAAACCCATTTTTACTGGAAAATTTTTAACTTCTACTTGTGCATGCTTATCTATGGGGATTACAAATGTACTTGGGAGAAGGTCTGCTTTTGTGGTCGTCTGTGACTGTACCACAAAGAATTCAACTGCTCTGGGATTTATTTTTAGTGTATTTCTTTGCCACCACTGCTTTGTATGGCTCAGTCTTTATGCCTCATCTACACAAGGAGAAGAGTCAGGGGGGAGAACGCTGCAGTTGATCAAATCAGTGTAGGGGAAGAAAACTGCATACTTGGGTCTCCCCCACACAGAACAAAATTCTGCAAATTAAATCATTCCCCACACCAGAGAGAAAGACACTGCCCTTGCTATCTGCCACTTACAGGGGAATACTGATGCAAAGTAATCTTGAAAAATGTAGATTCAAATGAGTAGCCTTGTTGGTCTGAAGTATTACAATAAAATAAAATAAAATAAAATAAAATAAAATAAAATAAAATAAAATAAAATAAAATAAAATAAAATAAAATAAAATAAAATAAAATAAAATAAAATAAAATAAAATAAAATAAAATAAAATAATAAAATAAAATAAAATAAAATAAAATAAAATAAAATAAAATAAAATAAAATAAAATAAAATAAAATAAAATAAAATAAAATAAAATAAAATAAAATAAAATAAAATAAAAATATAAAAGCCCTCCCCGAAGGCTCAGGGCAGTTGACATCAAACAGAAACAATACACATAACTCAGTATATAATAATACAGTAATAACTATAACATTATGAACCATAGAACATTGGGGAGAACAATAAATCAATGCTTACTGATAACTGTAGCGTGGACCAACAAAAAGGCAAATAAGCAGGTTCCAGATCAAATTGAGCCTGAACTCTCCCTAGAAGTGATTCAAATGAGTAGCTGTGTTGGTCTGAAGTAGCACAATAAAATCAGAGTCCAGTAGCACCTTTAAGACCAACCAAGATTTATTAAGGCGTGAGCTTTCAAGTGCAAGCACTCTTCCTCAGACTATGAACTGGCCGTCATGACAGTGGGAATATATAAAAAGGTAAAGGTATCCCCTGTGCAAACACCGAGTAATGTCTGACCCTTGGCCGTTGTAATATATAAGCAAAAGTTAATCCTGTTACATTAGTAAACTGTGTCACAGCATCCAAGTACAGCTATATAATTCTTTGCTAAACCAGCCAATCAGAAAAATGTGCTCATTTCTCCACTGTACCCCTCTGCTCCATGGGGCGATCAGCCCTAAGAATGTCCATGAAAGACAGCCCATAGCAGGGCTATGAAGTGATGGTTGACTTCCGCTCCCACTGTGGCTCAGGGGCAGAGCATCTGTTCGGCATGCAGATGGTCCTAGGTTCAACCGCCAGTATCTTCAGCTAAAAGGACCAGGCAGCAGGTGATGCAGGAAAGCTCTTCCTGAGACCCAGGAGGGCTGCTGTCAAAAAGAGTAGACAAGCCTGGCCTTGATAGACCAAGGATGGGATACAAGAACAGGTAACTTCATGAGAAATTATGATGGAGTCATGGCTCAGTGGTCTTCAGCTGGGCATGCAGAAGGTCCCAGGTTCAATCACTGGCATTTCCAGCTAAAAGGATCAGGCAGAAGGTGATGAGAAAGGGCCCTTGCCTGAACCATTGGGCACTGTTGCCAGCTTGAGTACGCAATACCCTAAGCATGATGAACCAGTAACTTGATCAAGCAGGTGTCCAGGTGTGGGGTCAAAAGTTAAAGAGCACTTGCCTGACAGGGGGCTGAGAACCTAGAGGAACTAGGCGTAACCAGGGACACCTGCATCAACTTCTACGATGTCCTTCAAAAACATACCATGAGTTCTTTGCTACAATTAATCTCAACGGGGATTAGGAGAGAACTATGACTATTCTGGTAGGGACTAAACCTGGTCTCTTGCATCAATGTCAAGATCCTGTTCACCTGTTACCTGTTTACCTATTCTTATGTTCTCTTCCCAACCTTAACATGTTAGGTAAAGGTAAAGGTATCCCCTGTGCAAGCACCCAGTCATGTCTGACCCTTGGGGTGACGCCCTCTAGCGTTTTCATGGCAGACTCAATACGGGGTGGTTTGCCAGTGCCTTCCCCAGTCATTACCGTTTACCCCCCAGCAAGCTGGGTCCTCATTTTACCAACCTCGGGAGGATGGAAAGCTGAGTCAACCTTGAGCCGGCTGCTGGGATTGAACTCCCAACCTCATGGGCAAAGCTTTCAGGTGGCTGCCTTACCACTCTGCGCCACAAGAGGCTCTGCGCCACAAGATGTTAGCATGCTTTTATTGCCCAGTATTTTTATACAGAGGCCCAAAGGGTGGGGCAGGCCTCTTTCTCCCAGAGCATTTTTTTAAATTGCTTTGATCTTGTATATGTATTGGTTAGGAATGCTTTGTGGTATCTAGGTTTCAGTGCATGCTTTGCATGGGAAACATGGCCTAGGTATTTTGTTTAGCATGCCTATTTTCAAATTGGGGGGAGGGATGCCAGGGAAAACATAAAAGTTATGCTTACAAAACAAAATTTAGAGTCCAGTAGCACCTTCCATACAAGTTATGCTTGTAAGTTTGCCCTTCAGTTCTAGCAAGGAAGCACCTCGTTCTCTGTTCGCTATTTTCTTCAATAAAGAGATTTCCTTCAACAGCAAGTCTGCTTATTGAAAAAGGGAGGGAAAGGACACAGAAAAAAAGGCCCATGGAAAACTGGATAATGACTCTGTTCCACCATAGTCACACTGCTGCTTGCCAAGAAAATACTCCATTAGGATATTAGATGTTCCCCCACCCACACACCCCAGCAACTTAATTAAGGAAAACCTTAAAAAATGACAAAAACCGAACAAAGTACCAGCAGCTGGGGGGCGGAAGCAGTACTGCTTTTTCAGGCTCTATTCTCTTCCTAAAAATAACGTGATCCTTTCTGACACCATCCATTTCAAATGCGGAATCTGATTCTTTCTGAAAAAGAACTTCTGAAGCTCAATTAAAGTGCAGAGAAAGTAATGGCATTTGACAAGAGAGAGAGAGACTTCTGCTACGGAAACAGAACGTGGAGTTAAGAAACCATCTCCCAAGAGAAGTTGACGCGACTACAATTTCGTAACCACAGCTATGGATGTTGTTGCCATGATTGATTGTGATGTATATCTTGACGTTTTATATAAACTGCCCTGAGCGTTATTGGAGGTGGTATAAAATATAATTAATTAATTAAAGGAATATGCTCTCTGTGTGTACATATATGCTGAAGGATCTCACGCTGTGCTGCTCCACGACCTTAAATTCTCCTTCTGCTAAATCGGTCTAGAAATAAATTGGGCAACTTATTTAGCTGGTGTGGAATTCTAACAAGGTATGCACCCCGTCTCCCCAAAATGGCCAGCTGCCGAGTGCTATTGTGGTGGGAGCAGCTAGACAGAGAACAGAGAGACACCCCCCCCAAGTGAGAAGTGGTCTCTCCAAGTGTCCTTAAAGAGTGGGGGGGGGAAGAGAAGAAAGACTATAGCCCTGAACCGGGGGGGGGGGGGTGGCTAGAAGTGCCCCTAAAAGTGCCCATAGCACATGTTTCATGTGCAACATGGAAAAACCAGCCCTGGTGTGGTGTCATGGTTAGACGGCCGGGTGAGAGATTACTTCAAAACCTCAATGGGCCATGATGCCTACTGTGTGACCCAGGGGTTCTCACTTTCTCTCAGACTAACTGTACAGAGTTATCACCATGATAATAAGATGTGGTAGGCAGAACTCTAAGCTCAAATTCTTGGAGGAAAGTGATAAAAGTCAGTTTGGTGTAGTGGTTAGGAGTGCGGACTTCTAATCTGGCGAGCCGGGATTGATTCTGCGCTTCCCCAAATGCAGCCAGCTGGGTGACCTTGGGCTCACCACAGCACTGATAAAGCTGTTCAAGCAGGAATATCAGGGCTCTCTCAGCCTCACCCACCTCAGAAGGTGTCTGTTTTGGGAAGAGGAAAGGGAAGGCGATTGTAAGCCACTTTGAGATTCCTGCTGGTAGAGAAAAGCGGTATATAAGCACCAACTCTTCTTCTTCTTCCTTTTTTTCTCCTTCCTTTTCTTCTTCTTCTTCTTCTTCCTTCTTCTTCTTCCTTAAATCGGCTTATATCGACCTACCAAGCCATTCATTTATATCACTGGATTATATCTGAAGTTCCTTCTCAATTGCATGTTATCTAGGAAAACTACAACTTTGTGTGTGTGTGTGTAAGGAAATAAAACAGCCCATGATTACAGGGCTGGATGATTGCCTCAATCAGGATTGTGCACAGCCCATCATTTCAAAAAACCCCCTTCTAGTCAGCTATGCCATTCAGTCATTGTTTTTAATCGCCGCTTCGAGCACAAGAATGTTTACGTGCAATTGAAGTCACCTCCAAGCCCATTTAGAAAAAAAATTGAAACCAAGCTCTTTTCTTTAAAAAAAAAAAATTACAGAGACTGGAACACAACAAATGACTTCCCAGCTCCAGCTTGCATGGGTTTCCCTGAAACAGAAGCTCTAGGGCCGCAGGGTCAACAATTCAACCCCGCCAGGCTCTATCAAGCTCATGGCCTCCAGCAGCAGTGTGTTGTGTGGCTAATTACCCAGGGAGCTCCTCTCTTTCCAACTTACAGTTAACAATCGCCAACGCGGCTGTCACTCACCGCCACCCAGCACTGCGGGCCGGAGAAGAGAGGCGGAATGATGCTTCCATTTATCAAGTCCCAAGAAGATGCACGTCAGTCAGTTTTTATAACCAAGTCAAATCTTATCAGCAGCCTGTTCCAGAGGCAGAGTGATGAAGGCTGCTGCCAACGTGAGAGCCATTTTTATTTTGGGAGGGGGGAACAGAAGGGGGAAACGAAAGGAGGTGGGGAAGGAAGACATATGCTTTCCTTTCTTCTTGTTACAATAAATCACTGAAGATGAAGCAGTGCCGGGAATATGATGCCCGTGTGACTCGTTTTTAAGTGAGGCGTACGTTATTGGAAAGCTGTTTTAATATTCCCGTCAATGGGAAAGTTGCATCAGACTAACATACTTTTCAAGCCAATAACCCATGATTTTGCTCGACACCTAACAATCAAGTTATTAAGAAAGAAGTTATAGGTGGCTTCTGTTCACAACAGGGGAATATGTGCAATCAAATGCCAATGGGGAAAGATTATAGATTTTAGTTGATTAGAAAACTGAAAATTCAAACGAACAAGTATCTTATTAGGTTCCTTCTGTTTGTTCAGTTTGCGAACTGTCGCTTGAAATATCAGAGTTTGTTCACCCTAATGGTTGCTTGCGGGGCGTAGGAATCATAACATTAGAGAGTTAGCGACACCGAGGATAGAAATGGAGCATACCTCTTTAAGAGATCTCCAACAAGGAAATTTTAGAGGCGGGAATTGTTCCATTTATAAACTACTGCTTGAAATACTGGAGTTTGTTTGCCCGAATGGTTTTAAGATTTATAAACAGTGTATTAAAAAATACGGCCTTTTTTACATTGGAATCTCAAGAAGACCATTGAAGGTTCGGATAATGGAGCACCAATCCAGGATTTAAAAACATATTTCTGAAGCTCCATCGCTAAATCATTGGCATGAATTTGGACATTCTCCTGAGGACCTTTGGTTCTTCAGCTTGGAACAAGTAATAGTGAGACAACATCAAAGAATTGATGTCAATAGGAAACTATGCAGCAAGAAAAATTTTTTAATTCATTCGTTGGATTCTGTTATACTCAATGGCCTTACTTTAACCTGGGACTTACCCTGTTTCTTATAAGTGTGTAAAAAGTAAGCATAATTATTAGCAGGGGCTCTTTAATTACATTGTAATTGAGTGCACCTGTGATGCACCTGTTTCATCAGGCAATGCTTTTTACTGGAAAGGACTGAATGAACGGCTTGAGAACCCATTTGAGAAGTTGGACAATTGAAGGGTCTCCAAAACGGTGTGAGAAGGTGGCCCCATTGATACTATGAGGTAGGACGGTTGATAATATTAGATAGTAATATAGATGATTAATAATTAAGAACTCTTGGGTTTGATATTTTAATATGCCCCATTGATACTATGAGGTAGGATGATTGATAATATTAGATAGTAATATAGATGATTAATAATTAATAACTCTTGGGTTTGATATTTTAATATGCATTTCTCTATCTTTCAGTGTAAATACATGACTGGTTATCCACTGATAGAAAGTAACACAAGATAGCTATACTTATGTGGGGGTGTGCAAAATGGGGATAATAACAGGTGATTGGGGGTGGGCACTAATATGTTTATACAACAAAATGGAAAATGTATTTGTATTGTATGTAATTATTTAAGGAATGTCGCTGGTGAAGGTGTAAACGCTGAAAATGAGTATTAATCCAGAAACTTGTTTTGGCTATTGTTGTTTTGGATTTGAGCGTTTGATCTCGAATAAAGACAGAAAGAAACAACTGAACACTTGGAATAGAGATTTATTATTGACCCATATCTTCGGACTTTTTCTTTATTTTATACTTTGTTGGCCCGACTGGATTTCTCTTTCTTGGACTCCACTAGGGGCTTGGCTGCCCCACAATAGGGAAGTGCATGCTCTGCATACAAAAGGTCCCAGCTTTACTCTTTGGCATCTCCACCCCAAAAGGCAGCAAGAGGAAAGAGGCCTCAACTGTAAACAACTACCAAGACGATTCTGACCTACACAGTAAGGAGAAAGGGGGAGGAAGTATTCAGGCCTCAAACACGTCACCCAGGGAATAAAGGAATGAAGATTGTCATGACAGCTAGATGCACACAAAACATGTGTTAATTCTTACAGCTTTTGAATAAGTTATTTTTGCTCCTGCAAAGTTAATCACAATTTATCTGACGAAGAAAAGAGTTCTTCCATTAAAACATCATTTTCGTGGCAGGTTATCTGCAAAAGTCACTGCCCGTAATAATTCAATGTGCTCTTTAAACAGCATTTTTTTATTTTATGAAGGGTTTTTCTCCCCATTTTATGCAAATTAGGCATTTATCACAACTTAAGGGGTAGTCAAACTGCGGCCCTCCGGATGTCCGTGGACTACAACTCCCATGAGCCCCTGCCAGCAAACGCTGGCAGGGGCTCATGGGAATTGTAGTCCACGGACATCCGGAGGGCCGCAGTTTGACTACCCCTGACTTAACCTATTCCCCTTCCACGTGTTGTACAGGGATGAGCCAACTGTGGCTCTCCAGATGTCCATGGATTACAATCACCATGACTCCCACACAGCATGGTACTGGCAGGGGTTCATGGTAATTGTAGTCCACGGGCATCTGGAGAGCCACAGTTTGGCCACCCCTAGCTCATACCGATTGTCTATTCCGGAGTATGCGAGAATACAAAGATTCCAGGGGAGCGAGATATCATGCCTTCTTTCTGAAACTTAGATTGATTTCCCTGCTTTTGCCATTTGTTTTTAATCGATGAATTTGCACCAGTATGCACCACTGAACCGTCACTATTTCTGGACTTAGAAACTGGAGGCCAATACTTACAGAAAGGAGAGGGATATTATGCTGATAATCTGAAGGGATATCCAAGAAGCTTGACAGAAAATGCACAGCGATTTCACAAATATTAAAGATTCTTGATTATATCCAACAGTATAAATGGAGATGAAAAAGAAACAATCAATTTTTAGACTGTATAAGTAAACTGGGGAAAATGCAAACTCTGGGGGAAAATGCAATATATGGCGCATGATATTAAAGTAATACCAAAGATATGCTTACCATTCATTCAAGTAGCAGTTCTCTAATAAGTAAAATGTGATATTTATTTTTTTCTGAATTATATTTACTATAAATATGAATGAGTTTTCTTCTGTTTTCTCTGTTGGTGTGCCCCTTTACTTCATTTTTTTAAAAACTGGAGCATGGAACATGTGTGCTTGTTTCAGACAAATAAAATATTTCATAATGTTTTTTTCAGGTATCACTGATTTTTTTAAAAAATAAAAAACCTCCTAGTACGTGCCTGAACGAGAGGTGAGACCCCTACTGAATCAGACAGTACTTAAGCTCAACTTTGAGACAGCTGTGTTCTAAAAAAAGACCTCCAGCCCCCGAAATTGAAGCCACTATATCCACTCAGCCGTATGGCTTACACATAACTTCCATTAAACTAAAGGGTCAAATTGCGCCGCTGGTGACACGGTCTCTGGAAGCCAGGCTACTTTTTTACTTGCCCTTCCCCACAAAGCACACATAAATCTGAAAGGACAGTGCTCTGACGTTCTTAGATTCATCTTTCAGACTTTTCCGTGCTCTCAAAACAGCAAGGATTATGTAAAATGACAGCTTTCTCAAGCATACTTTCCTTTTTGCAAAGATACTGGGCAGCTTCCCAAAGATGGCTCAAACACAAGGATTACCGAAGAAGCTTAAAGGACACTCGTGACACTGATTTTGTCAGAAGCCTACAGTAACAACCCCAGATGTGGATGAAGAAGAACATGAAGAGGACGAAGACGATGTCTTGGTTCTTATATGCCGCTTTTCTCTACCCGAAGGAGTTTCACAGTGGCTTCCAATCACCTTCCCTTTCCTCTCCTCACAACAGACGCCCTGAGAGGTGGGTGAGGCTGAGAGAGCCCTGAGATTACTGAAGAAGAAGAAGAAGAGTTGGTTCTTATATGACGCTTTTCTCTACCCGAAGGAGTTTCAAAGTGGCTTACAGCTGCCTTCCCCTTCCTCTCCCCACAACAGACACCCTGTGGGGTGGGTGAGGCTGAGAGAGCCCTGATATTCCTGCTCGGTCAGAACAGCTTTATCAGTGCCGTGGCGAGCCCAAGGTCACCCAGCTGGCTGCACGTGGGGGAGGTGCAGGGAATCAAACTTGGCTCGCAGGATTAGAAGTCTGCACTCCTAAACCATACACCAAGCTAGTAGTCTCCCCTTCAAATATTACCCAGCGCTGACCTTGCTTAGCTTCTGAGAGCCGATGAAATCAGGATATCCTGGTTAGGGCAGAGAGAAGCAGAGGTGCCTTGCCATTTCCTGCCTCTGTGTTACAACCCTGGTATTCCTTGGCAGTCTCCAATTCAAGTGCTATCCACCCCTGCTTAGTTCCCGAGAACTGCACTATCCAGGGCAGAGTGTGCACTTACTTTTTTTATTCCATTGTCAATCCTGTTGAATTCAGATCGCTTTGAACTCGGATCTTCCTCTCCCCCCCCCCCCCCGCTCCTCATTGAAACAGGAAAGTCTTCTGCACGTGGTTAAGGAGGCTCAGAAGGGGGGGGGGGAGCCAAGCCTCTTTCTTTCTTTTCTTGAAGGGGGGGGGAGGAGCCAAGCAGGGAGCCTCTTTCTTTTCATGGAGGGGAGGGGGAGAGGATCGAAAAAGGCAGAGGAGGGAGGAAAAATCCAGGACGGACAGAAGTTGAGAGAAATTAGGGGCTTCTCCTTTAAGGCAAGCGTGTCACATGACCATATGTGGCCTATCAGAGGTTCTCTACCACGGAGCTTTCTTTTCCAAATGGATATTCAGGATTAGCAGCAGTCTGAGATATCCCACAATAAAGGTAGAGTCACTCCGAATCAATCCTTCTTGCTGCAGAAGGGAAATTAAAATCGCCCCAAATCCAAACGGAAATCGCATTCTGTGTAGAGGGCAGGGACTGAATCGATCTGGGGCTGGAATAAAAGCTCCGTGCAGTTTACACCCAGGTCAAGCCTCTTCTGAAACGAGAGTCAGTTACTTACCTTTACAGCATCTTGTTTACAACTGTGTTCTGAGTCTACATCTTGATCCAAAATATCAGCTCGCCAAGCCACAAGTGTTAGCCTCAAGAGCCACACAACCAACTACAGTAGATGGCAGTGGGCAGGAATCTGCAACAATCCCATCTGCTAAATGAATTTTGTTAAAAATGTTAGTTGTGAATGCGACCGTAGGGACCTTTCCGATGCATTGTATCAAGGAAGCCTGCCATAATCCTTCTGACATGCATTGCATTTTTGTTCCCGAACTTCGTAAAAGGCGTACCGACCCGCACTGCAACCTGCCCGTAAAGCCCCGATGCCAGAGGGAGAATCACACCGATCCATAGCCAGAGGAGCATCATGTGGCAGTGCTGAACGAGCTATCAAAAACAGGCCTGCTTTTTTTTTTTAATAAGAATTTTTATTTTTATAGAGATATTCAGAGAAGAAGAGCAATAGATTTTGGTTACAACATATCCTCATCCCTCAAATGTCCACAGTCCCTTTTTTCCTTGCTCCTAGCTTCATTTGGAGAGGCAGTCCAAGAAGAAGCTCCTCTGCTCCTGGAATTCTTTTTCACGCAATGAGGGCAGCAAGACTAGTCTTGGCTAAGAACTGGAAATCACAGGCGACGCCAATTATTGATTTATGCTTGGACAAACTTGCTGAATTAGAAAAAATGGCGAAACTCACGTCCTTAGTCAACAAAAAAAAGCAGGCCATGCCACACACGGAGAAGTGGGCCCTGCCCGATCATGACGTTCACCATCCCTGCTGGTACACTTTCCGACTGAATACACGAAGTGAAATAAAAAAAACTGGAGCAGGTCCGTGCTCCCTGGAGAAGGCAGCAATTAGCATGAGTGTTTGGAAATCATCCCGGCAAGTGTCACGCTGTCCTTCTGCAGGCAAAACAACTCCCGCGGGGCGAACGCCGTCGTGTCCGACAATCCGCTTGGTGTGGAAATCGCACCCTGGATTAACAAGGCGTCAGATGTTTCGGTGACAGATCTCCTTGCTTCAAAACCTCTCCAGCGGTGCCAAGCCCATCGCAGTCACTCAGCGAGATGCTGCCCGCCGACAAAGCAACATGCGATCGAAGACTAAACGAGGGGAAGGAAATGGCGTTGGATGGGGCCAATTGATCACAGGCTACACAATGCTCCCAAGGCAGAGGTGAGGGACCGGGTGGCCAAAGAACTTGCCCTCGTGGCAGGGGCTTTCACGGGAAACGGTCTGCAGACCAAGGTACCAGACCTCTGTCTGGGGAAGACTTTTGACCATGGAGGAACCCCTGAAATACGTTTCAGGCTTCGAGGAACCCCGGAAGTGGAGACACGCCCGGTTAGAGAAGTGGGGGCGGAGGTAAGATGTGGGAGCCACCCAATCTATCAATTGATCATTTCCCATTTCTGTTGCGGAGAAAGAGACTAGGCCTGTAGAGCAACAGGGGACGAGGGCTCCAGTGATGTCTAGTGATGTCAGCAGCCATACAAACGTCTGGGAAAGGCTGCCTAACTCCTGAAACCCTGGTTGGGATTAGAGATAGTCTTGTGCCACTAGGGTGGCTAAAATGATGGTAGAGCCTGTTTTCACCGTCGAGTTCTTGACAGCTACCAGAGCGTCACACAATGCTAGTGACACAATGACATTAGGCAGTAGGTGATGGGAAAGGCCTCCACCTGAGTCCCTAGAAAGCCACAGCTGGTGTTAGGAGATTGTACTAATCTGGATGGACCCAGAGCTTGAGACAGGACAAAAAACAGAGACTGAAGGGAAGATTTTAAAAATCCATATTTAATTCAATTTGTGGAAGGGTTTGGCAGTAGCACATCAGCTTGGCCCCCAAAAGGTTCAGTCCCCAGAATTTCTAGTCTACAAAAGGACCAGGCAGTAGTAGTAGTAGTAGTAGTAGTAGTAGTAGTAGTAGTAGTAGTAGTAGTAGAAGAAGAAGAAGAAGAAGAAGAAGAAGAAGAAGAAGAAGAAGAGGAGGAGGAAGAAGGAGAAGAAGAGGAAGAAGGAGAAGAAGAGGAAGAAGAAGATGAGTTGGTTCTTATATGCCGCTTTTCTGCACCCGAAGGACTCTCAAATCAGCTTACAGTCAGGACATGTAAGACCGTGGCCTGAATCCATGGAGAGCTGTGGCCAGTCTAAGAATATAGTACTAATGTTGATGTTCTGAAACAGGACAAAAAGCAGAAACGGAAGGGAAGACATCTACAAAAATAGGGGATATGCAAGATCTCCATCTGAGAACCTGGAGGGCTTCTGCCAGTCTGAGAAGATGATATGGACCTTGATAGACCAGTGTGGTCTGATTCAGGCTAGCTTCATGCGCATGTTCACAACGTGCCAAGCATTTCTGACTGGCTATCATGTTCTTTCTTCAGTGTTCAGAAACCAGAGTGGGTGAGACGAAAGCACTGCTCTGATCTCTGCCCAAAATGAGCAGGTGAGAGGGAGAAAGGGAGGACGTGACACGGATCATGAGGTAGGCTTCTCCCCGCAGCCCTCACTCGCCCCTCTCATGCAATTATCCTGGTCCACCCATGGCACAGCAAGGAATTCAGCCAGAATTCAATGGGATGCCATGGAAGCAAACACACACACACACGCACTCTTCCTTCTGGGACTTTGCACTCACGCAGCACCTCGTTAAGGTGGGCTGCTACCTATGCAAAGCAGCCGCAGAAGCGCACCAGCTGGGTGGTGTGGCCAGTGTGCTAATGAAGCATCTGGAGCCATTCCTGAGCAGGTAGGAATCCAGTTTAACAAGTTTCTGGGCAAGGGAGGATTCTCAAAAGGAGATGCTCTCGCTTCACAGCTACATTGACATTCAGCCTCGCTTGTCGTGGCTCTGGTGAAACCCTGCAAGTGAGTCTGCCCAAAGCTTTCACCGTCTGTCTCTTCCACCACTGCTCAGTGCCTCAGCTGCTAGGATTTTCAAAAGGTTATGGCCCTCATTAATTACGAAGAATAAAATAAGAACATGTCCATATCCTGGTTTGCCTTGACAGAAGTTGGTTTCAGGCGCATAGCCGTGTCGGTCTGAAGCAGCAGGGCAAACTTCAAGTCCGGTGGCACCTTTTAGACCAACAAAGTTTTATTCAAAGTATGAGCTTTCCTGTGCATGTGCACATCCTGAAGGGAGAAGTGTGCATGCACATGAAAGCATAGACCTCAAATTAAACTTTAAAGATGCCACCGGACTCAAACTTTATTCAGAAGTTGGTTTCATCATCTTCACTCTTTCCCCAGCGGAACCTCAGTCAGTTTCCTGGCCTGTCCCAAGGAGCAAGGTAGGCAGTGGTGGCCAGTCAGATATCAAACAAGCCCTGGTTAACCAGCTTCAAGCCATGGAAACCCCAGTACTGCATGAAATCGAAACCAAGCTATAGATTAAAAGTCATCGACATATGACAAATGAACTGGGTTTATGGTTGTTGTTGTTAGGTGCGAAGTCGTGTCCGACCCATCGCGACCCCATGGACAATGATCCTCCAGGCCTTCCTGTCCTCTACCATTCCCCAGAGTCCATTTAAGTTTGCACCTACTGCTTCAGTGACTCCATCCAGCCACCTCATTTTCTGTCGTCCCCTTCTTCTTTTGCCCTCGATCGCTCCCAGCATTAGGCTCTTCTCCAGGGAGTCCTTCCTTCTCATGAGGTGGCCAAAGTATTTGAGTTTCATCTTCAGGATCTGGCCTTCTAAAGAGCAGTCAGGGCTGATCTCCTCTAGGACTGATCGGTTTGTTCACCTTGCAGTCCAAGGGACTCTCTCAAGAGTCTTCTCCAGCACCAGAGTTCAAAAGCCTCAATTCTTTGACGCTTGGACTTCCTTATGGTCCAACTTTCGCAGACATACATTGCAACTGGGAAGACCACAGCCTTCACTAAGCACACTTTTGTTGGCAGGGTGATGTCTCTGCTTTTTAGGATGCTGTCTAGATTTGCCATAGCTTTCCTCCCCAGGAGCAAGCGTCTTTTAATTTCTTTGCTGCAGTCCCCATCTGCAGTGATCTTGGAGCCCAGGAAAATAAAATGTGTCACTACCTCCATTTCTTCCCCATCTATTGGCCAGGAATTGAGAGGGCCGGATGCCATGATCTTTGTTTTTTTGATGTTGAGTTTCAAGCCAACTTTTGCACTCTCCTCCTTCACCCGCATCAACAGGCTCTTTAGTTCCTCTTCACTTTCTGCCATTAGAGTGGTATCATCTGCATATCTAAGGTTGTTGATATTTCTCCCTGCAATCTTGATCCCAATTTGTGACTCCTCTAATCCCGCCTTTCTCATGATGTGCTCCGCATACAAGTTAAATAGGCAAGGCGACAGTATACAGCCTTGCCGAACTCCTTTCTCAATTTTGAACCAATCAGTGATTCCATGTTCAGTTCTCACTGTTACTTCTTGACCTGCATATAAATTTCTCAAGAGACAAATAAGATGCTCTGGTATTTCCATCTCTTTAAGAACTTGCCACAATTTGTTGTGCTCCACACAATCAAAGGCTTTAGCATAGTCAATGAAGCAGAAGTAGATGTTCTTCTGGAACTCCCTAGCTTTCTCCATGATCCAGCGTATGTTGGCAATTTGATCTCTAGTTCCTCTGCCTCTTCGAAATCCTGCCTATACTTCTGGAACTTCTTGGTCCACATATTGCTGGATCCTAGCTTGTAGAATCTTGAGCATAACTTTGCTAGCATGAGAAATGAGTGCAATGGTGCAGTAGTTTGAACATTCTTTGGCATTGCCCTTCTTTGGGATGGTTAGAGGAGTGCATTTGGTATATCAGTGCCAAGAAAAATACCTTATCTGGCTATTCTTTCAGCCTGATATACATCGGGAGATGATTCTGGGTTATTCAGAATGGCCACACACCCCCTGATATCCTGAACATATTCAGGATTTTTCAGTATGACTGGATGGTTGAAATGAGAAGGCATTTAAAAGGATAGCAGTCCTTTTAAATGCCTTCCAGGTGAACTAGGTGCTTGCAGAAAGCATTTCAAGAGACAGTGAGTCCTTTAAAGGCCTTCATAGTTCACTTGAAAGGGTCTGTTGGCCATTCCACTTTAAACCAAGGTGCCCAGCAGAGCCTGGGTTTTTTTTTTTGTTCAGGCCTATTGGATCTGGGATCTTTCAAACATATTTTGAAACGTTTAGGTCTACTCCCAATTTGGTGCCTTACTAGCTTACGTGCTTGCCCCATGTTCAAGTCATTTATTCCCCTCACTTCTTACTGAAGCCAACTTCCTAAGATGGAAAACCCAACACTGAACCATTCAGAAAGGCATTACGAATATTTGCTATTTCAGAAGACCGAACCACCATGGGCATTTCCGCATGGAGGGGTAAAACACGAGTGGTTTCCTGCTGGCAAATGCAGGATGGTAAATTTCGTGTCTGCAGCCCTCCTCACAGGGAAACTCCTCTCATGCTTTCCCTCTGCCCTGTCAAGGCTCTTTGCAAGGGAAAACAAGGCGAACTTCTCCCTCCACTCCTAGGCTTGTCAATCACAGCAAGCCACCAATCAGAGCACAACAGTTATCTTGTGGACTGAAACTTTCTCACCCCCCAGCCCACAAATATATTTTAAAGGCACTTCCGCTTTGTTATGCGACAATGGCACAACATATATGCATCTTTAATAAAATCACTGCTGCCTCGTTGCTATAGAGAAATGCCTGAATGATATAGCACACCCCCTTTTGGGGGATTCATATTTTTTTTTGTACTTTATTTCTGTCTGGATGGATTTCTGAGATGCTGCACATTGTCCTTGGAGCCCCAGAAGACATTTTGTGCTAATGGCTGGCTTTCAAACAAGCTGATCAGATCCCTGCATGATTGGGAGATCATCTGCCCCCCCCCTTTCCAAGTTCATTTACCACTTCCAGAAGACACAAAAAAGACTGTTTTTGCCTGCCTCAGTTGTGAGAAGGCTGGACAGGTAACTGAAGCCCAAAAAGACATTTTGTGCTATTGGGAGGATTAAAAACAAGGCGCACACATGGCTGAATGAACGGGAGAAAGCTGCTAGATCACCCACCCTTTTCCAGCTTTTTTCCCACCTCCAGAAAACAGAAACGGGGCTGTGTTTTGCGTGCCTGATCCCAAGAAAACCACGGACACTTCAAAGAAGATTTTATTTCACCTTGGAAAATGTAGGTTTGCAGTCCCACTGCGAAACAGACCGCGTCATTAAAAATAAAATTATGCAAAGGAAGAAATGGAAAGGAGGCTGCAGAAGCAAGGGTGGGACAAAGATGCCAAGACTACTGCGCATTTCCCTCTCCATACGGTCTTATCCCTGGTGGCTCACTGGTGGTTCATGTGATTTAGTAGTAGTAAATCCAGTTTTCTGGATTCCTGAAATCACGATTTAAAAGCAGCCTTATCATGACCCAGCCATTGGACAGCCTTGGGATGTTGGTGACGTCATGTGGAGGGGGCTATGTATGCCGCCAATATACCAAAGCTGTCCAGGAACATTTTCCTCGTGCGGAAATGGCCCATGTATTCCTTCTTAGAGTGATCAGCTGGGTGCCTCTGGGAGCCTCATATTTCTTTCATTACACTGGTGTTTTGTTCTTCCTTCAAGAAGTTCTCAGTGACGTTATTCTCACTGCAATGCTCTGAAATACTTTTTTTGAAAAGAATTATCTTTTGTGCATAAAGAACAATGAGAGATTTAAGAGTGATCTTATGTAAAGTTACTCTGCTCTAAGTTCTTGGAAATCAAGGGGGCTTAGACGGGAATAACTTTGCATAAAATTATACCGTTAGCTATACTTACAAAAGCAAGGAACTTAAAACTGAGAAAAGATACTGAAAGTACATCCAGTCAGATTACATAACTACTCAATAGTTCTGCTCATTATCCACTGCACTGTTGGAATCCAACATACTATTAACAAGAGAACTGGAGATAACAACCATAAGTGAACAGTGTCCAACTTGTCACTTGGGGGCAGCCCCCAAGGCATCAGCCGGGGAGGAGGACGAGGAGGAGCCGCAGCCCAGTACCAACTGATCCACAGACTGGGACCGGTCCCCAGACCAGGGCTTGAGGACCACTGCACTACACCACACTGGCTCCTAATGCATCTTCGCTACTATTTTCAATTTTACACATCGTATAAGGCATACGTGAGGCTCAAGCACGTGAGGCTCATCTTCCTTGTAGCACCACAGTTAATATTCCATCAAAGTTCCTATTACTTATACAAGTTTTTTACATCTATACGAAAATCTCTTGGAAATTTAAATCTCTATCTTGATGGTCTAGACAGGTCAGCCTTAGCAAGAGTTGTATTAATCTCTGCCTGATTAGATAAAAGAATCTTGAACGCTCTTGGGCATACATCTGTTTCTGTGTGCATAAGTCACGGCCAATGTATGGCAACTTCCTTTACTAACAACAATCAACATTGCTCAACTTCCAAGGTCTGATGGGATCAGGCTGACCTGGGCATAGCAGTACTTCTTCAGAAAACAGCTGACCTTACTGTGAAGAGAGACTTTAACATGTTCAGATGTTACTTAGTGTTCTGGGCTGCTGAGAACTTCCAAGTTGACCCTCCGGTCCATAGCCTCCAGCCCCAACAGCTTCAATGTGGTCAACTGGGGAAGAATCACTTGGTACATCACCAGCTTGGTGTAGCGGTTAGGAACAGGGGCTTCCGGTTTGATTCCCTGCCCCTCCTCTACCTGCAGCCAGCTTGGTGATCTTGGGCTCACCACAGCAGTGCCAGAGCTGTTCTGGTCAAGCTGTAATATTAGGCCTCACCTCCCTCATAGGGTGTCTGCTGTGGGGAGAGGAAAGGGAAGGTGATTGGAAGCCGCTTTGAAACTCCTTCCAGTAGAGAAAAGCGGCATATAAGAACAAACTCTTCTCCCTCTTCTTCTCTTATCCAAAGAACGATAGCATTTTGTTCACATTCAATGTGTTCTGAGCCAGTCAAATTGCTTTCAGTCCCTTGCAGATTCATCTCAAGGTACTTGGCTTTTATTTTCAGTCCTGGCAACTGCACATGTAACATTTTGTCCCTTTTACTGGATCATCTGCAATGGGATCTCTCTGTACGGCTCTAAAATTTATTGTTTATTATTGAACTTATAAACCGCCACTTCCAGCAAGTTGACTTGCAGTGGTTTACAATAACAAATAACACAATGCCAAAGATAAAAATCCAACACAATAAAATTACATTATTTGATAAATAACAAATTACATGGCGATCAAACAGGAACAAACTCTTTCCCAATGACAGGACCATCATAGCCGATATGGGTTATGGTCATCATACAAATAATGATGGGAAAAAGAAAAATCAGGGGATAGACCGTCCAGCAACTCCCAGCTCAGTCGACCATCAAGCCCAGCAGCCAGAATACCCCGGGAATCAACCACCCGGCCTCAACCAAACGCTCTAAAATGATGTGTGTGATCCTGCCTTTTGGAATTTCTTAGCATTTCCTAAAGGCTCAGTCTTGCTTTGGACCTCTTTGTTTAACTGAAATAACTGGATGGCTTAATGATAACTGGTAGGATGACAAAATGGTCAGCACATCGGGATGGCTGTGAGGCAAAAGGGGATCCTTTATTCTCAGCGAAACATCTGTCTTTATCTAAAGGGAAATGTGGTTTATTAAGAAGTATAAAACCTTAATCGTTTCAAGTGTGTTATAAAAGGATAATGGTTTCCTTTAGGCTAGTAACTTATTAGTTGCACAGTAGATAGTTTTCTTTTTCTTTCTCTAAAGTTCCCTAAATAGATCAAGCTACAAAGGCTTATCTTACTCACTTGTCTATTAGGCTAATGATTTCCACACACAAAAAAAGTATTTGCCTCACTTGCCACAGAGGCTAATGACTTCCACACAATTCCCTTCACTGGCCACTGAAGCAACTAACTTCCACACAGAGGAATTATTGCCCTCACTTGTCATTCAGATGAATGCCTCCCACACAAAGGAATGATTCCTTCACTTAACACTAAGTCAAATTAATTCCTCACAAAGGAATTATTCTTCCCACACACAAACACACTTGCCACTGAGGCTAATGACTCCCACACAATTCCCCTCACTGCCCATTGAAGCAACTAACTTCCATGCAGAGGAATTATTGCCCTCACTTGCCATTCAGATGAACCTTCCACACAAAAGAATGATTCCTTCAATTAACATTGAGTCAAATTAATTCCACACAAAGGAATTATTCTCTCTCTCACACACACACACACACACACACACGCTTGCCACGGAGGCGAGTAACTCCCACAGAAAGGACACAGATTTCCCTCATTCTCCATGGCATCTCACTCCATCTCTTTACCCACTCCCTTTTTTTTCTCTTTTATTATTATTACATTATTATTACTAGATAGATTTATTTCCTGCCACTCTCTACAAGGCTCGTGGCGGGTAACAATAGTCTTGCCCCATTAAAATATCCATTAAATGACTTTAAAACATGGCGGAATAACAATCTTATTCCCACCCCCCACTGACAGAGTGGCGGGAAAAAGGAGGGAATGATGTGACTTCTAATCCGGGGGGGAGGGGGGGGATGGATCTTATTCACTCAACCAAAAGCCTGGTGGAAGAGCTCCATTTTACAGGCCCTGAAGAAAGCTGGTAAATCCTGCAGGGCCCGCAGCTCACCCGGGAGCTCATTCCACCAGGTAGGGACCAGGAACAAAAAGGCCCTGGCCCTGTTTGAGGCTAGACGCGCTTCCTTAGGGCCAGGAACGCTAACCCTCTGAACAAGCCAGTTAACTCTTGCACATAAAGCCTCTGAACAAGCCAGTTAACTCTGCCACTAACTCACTTGCTCACTCATCCAGCCCCTCTTTTTTGTACCTTAGAGCAGTGGTCCCCAACCTTTTTATCACTGGGGACCGGTCAACGCTTGACAATTTTACTGAGGCCGGGGGGGGGGGGGGGTGGCAGTCTTTTGCCAGGGGATGTCGCCGCCACCTGAGCCCTTGTTTCGCTTGCTTTCCCACCGGCGCCCCTGACTTCCTGCCGCCCGCTGGGGGGCTCTGCCAGCAGCATCTGCACAGTGCCACGCTGAGGGAGAGCCCCAGCCATGTCCGGCCGCTGGAGAGCACCAAAGGTGAGCCGGTGGCACAGTGGCAGGGCAGCCCCCACGGCAGCATCCAGGGAGGAGGACGAGGAGGAGCTGTGGCCCAGTACTGACTGATCGACGGTCCGGTACCAGTCCCTTGGACCGGGGGTTGGGGACCACTGCCTTACATTTTTAAACCACAGTAAACTTACATGTAAACCCCCATTTTAATTCACAGAAATAAAACACACACAATATATCCACATAGCACAACATTACAGCATACCTGAAAGAATGTCTGCTCTCTTGAGATCAGGACATGCATCACAGTCTCAGTAGTGTCCAGGGGAGAGCCAGCTTGGTGTAGTGGTTAGGAGTGCGGACTTCTAATCTGGTGAGCTGGGTTTGATTCTGTGCTCCCGCACATACAGCCAGCTAGGCTCGCCACAACACTGATAGAGCTGTTCTGATGGAGCAGGAATATCAGGGCTCTCTCAGCCTCACCTTCTTCACAGGGTATCTGTTGAGGGGAGAAGAAAGGAAAGGAGATTGTAAACCATTTTGAGAAAAGCAGCATATAAGAACCAACTAATCTTCTTCTTCGACATCCACCTTGCCAAATCCCCTTCCATAGTGTATGCAGAAAGGTCACACCATGATCTGTTTTCGGAAGGGAGGGAGGTCCTGTAGCTGGGCCAGGAGATGACAGAATTGGAAGCGTGCCTACCCACCCTGGCTGCAGTGCATCTTGCTATCTTGCCCTTGCCCAGGAACCTGCCTATGGAGGACCAGGTCACAGGAGTAGCCTGCTCAGCGTTTTCCATCTTCGCCAGGCAAGGCTACTAGCGCCCTATCTGTCCGTGGCTTGCTTAGCCACAGTCATCCATGCAGAAGTCCAGATTAGACTTCTGTAACTCACTCTACACAAGCCTGCCCTTGTCTCTGACCTGGAAATTGCAGCTGATGCAGAATGTGGCTGCTAGTGTCCTCACAGGGACATCTTGGAGGGCCTATATCCAGGCAGTGCTGAGGCTGCTGCATTGGTTGCTAGTTGCTACCTGGATCAGGTTCAAGGTGTTGGTATTAACCTTTAAGACCATCCGTGACCTGGGCCCCACATATTTGCAGACCTGCCTATCTCTTTATGCCCCCTGCAGGGCTCTTCGCTCTGCGGGTGCAAATCTGTTGGAGGCCCCTAACAAGAAGGAGGTTTACCTAGCCTCAACAAGGGCCAGGGCCTTTTCAGTCCTGGCCCTGACTTGGTGGAATGAGCTCTTGGGAGAGTTGAGGACCCTGACAGAGCTTTCATAGTTCCGTAAAACAGAGCCTGTAAGACAGAGCTCTTCAGCCTGTTCCTTGGTTGAGGCCAGGGCAAGTTACATCTAGGCCCGTCCACAAAGTCAGGTCATCAGGCTCCCCTTATGCCCTGAGGCACCAGTCCAAAGCCTGTAAAGCGGGATGAGGCCTACTGTCACCACTATGGGTGGGTTAACTGGTTTATTTTAAGAGATTTTAAGGGTATTTTATTGTGGGTTTTATCGGGCTTGTTACGCACAGTGTGGAAGTGGCAGGCTATAAAATAAATGAAGAAATAATAAAATAAATAAATAAATGAGAGAATGTTGTGACCAACAAACTATCTAAGGAAAGACATACCATGAACAATGAAGAAAGTACTTTGCAAGGTATAAGCCAGTGCAGTAAAAACAGGTGAGGCCTATAATAATCCTTGCAATATATTCCATTATCAATGTGTCCTCCTGGGTTGTTCTATTCTATTACAGTTGTAATCTTTTAATGAAAATACCCTCTTGAACATTAAATAACTTGACGCTTCTGTGTGTGTGCAGTTTGCGCTGTCAAGTCACAACTCACTTATGGTGCTCCTGTGGGTTTTGTCAAGATCCTATTGTCACATGTTCTTGCCATGATGTTCCCACAAGCTACGTTGCACTTATCCGGTGTATTCATGTGGCATGCATTTGCTGACATTATTTAGCTGTGCTTGCCCAAGGAACAGGGTGGATGAGAAATGTCTTGTTATCTAACTTGTCAACCCCAGGGAGGCTCGCAGTAAATTTCCAAAGAGCCTCCCTGGTACCTATTTGTTACCTTGGGTGGCGAGGACCATGCTCTTGGTAGGTCTTAGGCAATCTGTCTATTCGATTTTGCTTTGGCAGGCTTGTGGCGTGGGAATACTGAATTATAGCTTCTGGGTTTTGGGCACCAAGTGGGGCTGGGGCTAGGGGTGTTGAGCAGCCATATATCTAGGCAGGCTTCTGCTAACTTTAGCTTTGGCAAAGAGAATCATGTACCTGTTTCATTAACCCTCCGATAAATAGATTTCTTCAACCATTATTGGGGAAGTCGACTTGAGGCAAGAGACTGAGGTGGTTAGCCATTGCCTGCCACTGTGTTATGGTCCTGGATCTCCTTGATGGTCTCCCATCAAAGCACTAAGTGCTAACCCTGCTTAGCCTTTGAGATCTAATGAGATCAGACTGGTCTGGGCTATCCCAGTCAAGGTTAATTTTACACATTAGGGAAGCTTATCTAAATTGTTCTCCAAGCACTTTCCTAGTCTTTTATGTCCAATTTGTTGGTGTTCGTTGTCCAAACTGCCTGCTCACATGACTGCCATTTTCTTTTTTACAAGCCTCTTTCCTTCTTCTTAAAAAGAACCAGTGACCTTCTCGCTCAGCCAGAGAGATTTGGCTCCTTGACAAAATGACTGAGGATAAATTAAGCAGAAACATCATTTCCAGGAAAAGGAGACAGATGGGGGGAGATAGTCAAGGACAGGGCCTCATCTAGCAATCATCAGCATTGCATGCCAAAGGTCCCACCTTCAATCTCCAGCATCTCCAGATCCAAAAATATAAAAATCCAGACTAAGATGGCATGTGGCGTCGACAAGCGTTGCTGCCAGTAAAATCAAGCAGTACTGACCATGACAGATCAATGGTCTCGTGTCCTGTAAGGCAGTTCTGCATGTTCAAAAGGGCATCAATGCAGTATCCAATTGAGAGTATTTGGAGATCTCCCCAAATTAAAACTGACCTCCAGTTTAGAGAGATAAATTCCACTGGATGTAATGGCTGGTTTGAAGAGTCATCCCTATGGTATGATTTCCCACTGAAACCCCTCCCCTTCCCAGAAACTGCCCAGTTTATGCTCCAACCCCAAATCTCCAGAAATTTCCCAACCCTCAGCAACTGTACCTATTGAGGTTGTGGTGGGGCCAATAGAAAGAACAGGACGGATGGTATACCAAACTGCAATGTGAATCTGATGCTGGGCACTAGTTGTGGTGGATAGAGTGGAGGATGAAGACATAAGAACAAAAGAGAAGCTGTGCTGGCTCAGGCCAATGGCCCATCCAGGCCAACACTTTGTGTGACACAGTGGCCAAAACCCAAATGCCATCAGGAAGTCCACCACTCAGGGCAGAACTCCAGAAGCCCTCTCACTGTGGTCCCCCCCACCTAGCACCAACACTACAGAGCATCACTGCCACAGACAGAATACTTCCTCCCTGTTGTTACACACCCTGAGACAACTGGGAAGGGTGGGCTCTAAAAAGAAAGTTATTATTATTATTATACCTTGTGGATAATATGGATTTCTGATCCATAATTTTATCCAGTCCTCTCTTGAAGCTGCCTATGCTTGTAGCCATGGCACTGAATTCCACATGTTAATTACTAGCACGTGTAAAAACACAGTCACGTGGGTGCAATAGAACATTTCCCACTATGCAAAGTTTTCTGCACATACATGCGCGCAAATAAACTCAATACTATCAAAATATTGTACATTCAAGTGACTCAGAAATATTAGTGGTTAATTAGAGGTCAGAAATATTAATTAGGAATATTAGTGGTTAATTTTTCCAAATTTTATTTCTTCCATTTTCTTTTCTGTAAATTGAAGAAAATGTTGGATTTGAGAAACAATTATTTGGAAGGCACACAAACCAGCCGCCACTCTACCTTTGACTCCATTAGATAGCACTGCCCTGTTATTATGGAACAGAACATTATTATTATGTTCCTCCGCCACAGACTGTAATTTCTTAATGGCTCATCAGGATTAAAATCTGCATCTCTAGTAGACAGGTCTGAGATACGAAGAGAATAGTTTAGTTCTCCATTCAATCATCAGAAAAGCCAAAGCTGAGAGTGAGCTAAGATTGGCCAGGGAAGCCCATTGTAACAAGGAAAGATTTTTCAGTTACGTGAGGAGCAAACGTAAAGTAAAGGAGACAACAGGCCCACTGCTGGGTGCAGATGGACAAACTCTAACGGAGGATGCAGAGAAAGCAGAAAGGTTCAGCACCTATTTTACATCTTTTTTTCCCACAGGTCAAAGGGTTTAGGCACATCTAGAGATGGCAGTAGCCAAGGGATAGTGTCTGGGTGGCAGGTTGACATGGACAGAGAGGTTGTCAAGAGGCAGTAAGCTGCACTGGATGAGTTCAAATCCCCTGAGCCGGATGAAATGCACCCGAGAGTGCTCAAAGAACTTTCCAAAGAATTTGCAGAACCCTTGTCCATCATCTTTGGGACCTCTTTAAGGACTGGAGATGTCCTGGAAGACTGGAAGAGAGCAAAAGTTATTCGGATCTTCAAAAAAGGGAGGAAGGATGACCCGGGAAACTACAGACCAGTGAGTCTGACCTCTGTTGTGGGGAAGATAATGGAGCAGATATTAAAGGGAGCGATCTGCAAACATCTGGAGGACAATTTGGTGATCCAAGGAAGTCAGCATGGATTTGTCTCCGTCAAACCAACCTGGTTTCCTTTTTTGGCCAAGTGACAGATTTGCTGGATCGTGGAACTTCGGTTGATGTCGTTTACTTGGATTTTAGTAAAGCTTTTGATAAGGTTCCCCATGACGTTCTGATGGACAAATTGAAGGACTGCAATCTGGATTTTCAGATAGTTAGGTGGATAGGGAATTTGGTTAGAGAACCGCACTCAAAGAGTTGTTGTCAATGGCGTTTCATCAGACTGGAGGGAGATGAGTAGTGGGATACCTCAGGGCTCAGGACTCAGAGCTCGGTGCTCGGTCCGGTACTTTTTAACATATTCATTAATGATCTAGATGAGGGGGTGAAGGGACTACTCATCAGGTTTTCAGATGACACCAAATTGGGAGGACTGGCAAATACTCCAGAAGATAAAGACAGAGTTCAATGAGATCTGAACACAATGGAAATATGGGCAAATGAGAACAAGATGCAATTTAATAAAGATAAGTGTAAAGTTCTGCATCTGGGTCAGAAAAATGAAAAGCATGCCTACTGGATGGGGGATACGCTTCTAGGTAACACTGTGTGTGAACGAGACCTTGGGGTACTTGTGGACTGTAAGCTAAACATGAGCAGGCAGTGTGATGCAGCGGTAAAAAAGAAAATATTTTTCACAGTCAGAGTAGTTCAGCAGTGGAATAGGCTGCCTAAGGAGGTGGTGAGCTCCCTCTCACTGGCAGTCTTCAAGCAAAGGTTGGATACACACTTCTCTTGGATGCTTTAGGATGCTTAGGGCTGATCCTGCGTTGAGCAGGGGGTTGGGCTAGATGGCCTCTGTGGGCCCTTCCAACTCTATGATTCTATGATTCTCTGCCAGGCATTCGATAATGCTGAGATAGTAGTTTTTACAATGCCTCTGTCTCTGCCATTTTGAACCAAGCCAGGTAATCTGATATTCACACAGCAATTGATCCAGAGCAATCAGCAAAACTGTTTCGATTAGTTATTGTCCAGGCTTTGAGCCAGATTGTTTGGAATTAACTAATCCACTTTTCCTAGTGTTCTTGTGTAATTTTTTACTACCCTTTACATAATTATTCCATGTAGATGGTATTTTTCCCATTTTGTAAACTTCCTTTCTAGTACTTCTACAGAGATATCAGAAAAATAAGTTTCTGTAAATGTGAATTTAAAAGGATAAACTTAAAGTAGATGTTATGGAGCTATCTCCCTGAATCTTTGTCATAGACTGTGCAAAATTCCTTGCACCGAAATTTGAGAGCCATACCGAATATAAATTGTGCTTTAAAAATTAAGGACACAAAGGTATTTATTACCCTGAAGGACCGTTTATGCACTGGAGGTTTCATGCCGGGCTGCAACTGGAGTTTTAGACATGGTAGGTTGCCTGACCTCTTCCAGCACTCACATGGGAGAGCATCTGGCCTGGTGTACCTCATCCACCCCTGATCTGTGCTCCTGACAGGGGGGTGTGGCAGTGAATTTCCCAGTGCATAAACAGTCAAGGAGATGGTCCAGTATCAAGACCCTGTTCACTGGTTACCTGTTTATCTGTTCTTATGTTCTTGCCCTGATTGGTTACCTTGCCCTGTTTATGTCCCGAATAAATTGCATAATATTTCTTCATAGTATTAAGGCCTGAGGCCTCTTTCTCACATATCTCCTGGGAATATAATTTTTTCACCCTGTTTGCCATGATGTATCGGTTAGGAATGTCTTCTTAGAAACTACAAAGTTTCTGTTGCACATGCTTTTTGCATGGGAACATTGTTCATGCCTGGCATCATAGCCAGCACACCCAATTTCAAATTGGAAGGAGGAGATTTAGAGACAGTTTATAGTTTGCTTGCTAACATGGTCCTTCAGATTGAGCAAGGGACCTCCTTGTTCCCTGTTCGCTATCTTCTTCAATAAAGAGATTTCAATAAAGAGTTTGATGGGGACTTGAAACTAAGCAGGGTCAGCCTTCAGATGGGAGACCACCAAGGAAGTCCAGGATTTGGACACAGAGCCAGGCAATAGCAAACCACCTCTGAATGTCTCCTGCTCTGAAATCCCTGTATTGCCTTGGTCTTGATGTTACTTTCCACCCAGCAAGTTTGTATTTAAATACATTCCAATTAAATCTGTTTTTTCAATCAGATTACAGATAACATTCTATAAAACAAAGTTATTCAGTCCAGATTTTACTGTATCTGTGCAGTAATGAGCGTGTCACCTGTGTATTATTTATTTACGGTCATTTAGACCAAAATTTTTGAAGCACTACTATACAATAGCAGTTTGTAAAGGGAAGGTAATATATTAAAAGGTTAAAAATGCATCAACAATAAAACTTAAAACTTCTTCACCATAAAAGCCAACATTTAGAAGCCGTTGACTATTTTACACTGATAAAATGAGCCATAAAAGCTATAAAACTAATAAAACTCTTAAAATATAAAACAAGAGACTAGATTAAGAGGCATGCAATACATCTGCTAACCAAAAAACATAAGAAGTTCTGTGGACCTGTCATGGCTATACATGAGTGACCCATTCTTTCCTAATTCTTAAAGCTAGCCACGCAAATTTTGCTACTTTGCTAGTTAACAAATTATCTGTATCTGATAGCAATATTTGCAGGCGATGCTTTCTCAGGTCGTGAGGGCATTC
Source organism: Paroedura picta (assembly GCF_049243985.1). NCBI lineage: Eukaryota > Metazoa > Chordata > Lepidosauria > Squamata > Gekkonidae > Paroedura > Paroedura picta. The sequence goes on along the minus strand of NC_135370.1, from coordinate 22,631,323 downwards.
TATAAGCATTGGTACTAATGCACCTGTGCGAATATGATTATACAGCTTGCACTCAAATAAGATGTGTTCTGTGTTCTCTACTTGACCCTCATTGCAGATACAGAGTCGATCCTTGAGAGGTAGTCCATCAAATTTCCCACTCAAGTAAGCAGAGGGCAGGGCATTGTGACGAAGGAGGGTAAAGGATCTCCTGTGCTCAGGATTTACCACTTTTCTTAGATATTGCATCTGGGTCACCTGTGTATTAATTTTATAACAGTGACTAGCTTCAAAGCCTGTTCCTAAGAACGGGCCTTGAAAGAGTCCCCTCCCCTAGCCCCTGGCCAGGCAGCTTAGGTGGCTTTGGGCCGCAGCTCACAGCCGGATCAAGTGGGGCAGGTGGGGGACAGCGCATTAGCAGGCCAGGGACAGAGCTCCCTAGTAGGCAGTCAGGAGGTCGGGAGGCCCTCGTTAGCAGGCCCAGCCTAGCACGCCAAGAGGCCCTCTTTAGCAGGCCTTCCACCATGACCCTTTGCCCAGGGAACTCTCCCCTTACCTGCTGCTGGCTCCAGGCACTGAGGCGCATCTGAGAGCAAAGAGGTTAGAGTCCAGGGACGGAGGGCGGGAGCTGCAGGGGCAGGGCCAATCAGGGTGCAGCCGGCTTTGCTGGCTGCATCCTGATTGGCCCTATTCCAGCTTGGACAGCCTGTCACGTTCCAACCCCCAGGCTGTTTCACAAATATATAAAGGAACAATGGATAAGGATTTGTGTATTACTACCTCCTGATGACTGTGAGACTGCCTGATTCATACAGCAAAAAGTTTGCGGAAATTGCAAACAACAAAACCATCTTTGTCCAGTATCATTAATACAAAATACTGCAGGGGATTGTTAGCACACTTTAACCCCTCACAAGCAGCCTGTGAGGCAGCTGAGACTTGTTCTCCCAAGGCTATCCAATTAGTTCACTATCCGAGACAGCTTCAGGCGGTTTGGTGGAGAACTGAATACAAGAACGCCTTCATCAGAAGTTTGTTCTCTTCCAGTACATCCTGAGGTCTCACCTAGATCAAAGCTGTAATACCAACACGTACCAAGTTTTGTCTCCAGTTGAAACATCTTTGTTTCATTAACATTGTTCTGTCCATAGGATCAAAGAGTTGGAAGGGGCCATACAGACTTAATGCAGAATCAGCCTAAAGCATCCTTGAGAAGTAACTGTCCAGTCGCTGCTTAAAGAATGCCAGCAAGGGGGAGCTCACCACCTCCTTAGGTAGACAATTCCACTGCTGAACTATTCTGTGAATTTTTTTCCCTGATATCTATCCAGTACTGTTCTCTACCATAGTTTAAAGTCATTATTGCACGTCATATCCTCTGCTGCCAACAGGAACCTGTCCCTGCCCTCCTCTAAGTGACAGCTATTCATATATTTAAAAACAGCAATCATGTCCCTTCAGGCTGAACATTCCCAAGTCTCTCAGCCTTTCCTCACAGGGCATGGCCATCCTCATTGCTCTCCTCTGAACCCTCTCAATTGTGTCCACATCCCTTTTGTAGCAAGGCCTCCAGTACTGACAACAAGCCACTGGATCTTAATTTGTTCGCTAAAATGTGTTATGTTTTCCTTCTCTGCTGATATCAGGCCAGTGGACAGTCGTATTCATGAGTAAAAGTTCTGCAAATTAGTTTCAGCGGGTAGCCATGTTGGTCTGAAGTTCAACTGCCAGGTTGAAGCCCAGGAGTGCTTAAAGAACAACAAGATCTTGGAGGTATGAGCTGTCAAGGCTCAAGGCTCCGACAAAGGGATTTTTGAGTCTTATGCCCACAAAATCTTGTTTTTCTCTAAATCATTGCTGGACTCAAATTTTGTTTTTTCTCCCTGCAAATTAGAGATTGATGGATGGTCCAGAAGGGGTATTAGACTAAAATAGAGTATTAACAGAAAAGAACTCATGTTCAATGTCAAATCTGATGATAAAGCCATTATTCATTATTTAAGGGAGGAAAAAGAAAATATTTACTTCACATTTGAAAAAGGAATGTGGTGATGCTGAAATGTAATTCAACTTCATTGCTAGCAGATGCAGTTTGCAAATTAATATATATCTTCAGTATGGTTTTTTCATGCATAGAATTGGCAATAGCTACTACATTAACACCCTTTCTCGTCAAGACAGTTATTATGCTTATAAAATTTAAAACATTTTAACCGAAGGAAGACAGCAGGAAAAACTAATCACATTGTAAATGCATGACATATCTCTACATCAATAACCTTGCTTACAAGATCCAGGAGATTGAGCTCAGCATATCTACTGATCCTCAATTTCATATAGAGTAATGTCTAATATTCACTAACAACAAAATATTCCGGATATTGTATTTAACATTAAGCGGACATTTTAGTTGCCCTGATGGAATAATATGACAAACTTTAAACTGCAATTTTCAAACACCCCCAAAAAACAGGATTTACAATTAACTCTTTATTGTCACTCTACAAAACTTAACAAAGAGTGACCTCCTTCAAGTTCATGACGTTAAGTAATCTATCTATTCCTCTTAATAAAAGGGTAAGAGAGTGCTAGGAAGAGCTGGGACTAATCACCTATCCACTAATCAGGGAGACTGTCCCAGCTGTCCTATCCCTGATTGGACATCCATCCAAGGAGCAGCCAATCAGGAGGGACGTCCTGCCCCTTGCCACGTCCCCCTCCAACTTCTTCCATCTGGAAGGATGTCCCACATCACTCCCATTACCCGTGGTCGCAGTCCCTGGCCCTCTGCCCTCTCTCCCAGCTCCAGCTGGGAGCAGGACGTCCCAGCTCCAGCAGGACATCCCTCCTGATTGGCTGCTCCTTGGATGGATGGCCAATCAGGGATAGGACAGCTGGGACAGCCCCCCTGATTGGTGGATAGGCGATGAGTCCCAGCTCTTCCATCTGGAAGAAGTACCAGCCACTGGTAAGGTAGGCAGGCAGCTGGAACTGGGAGAGAGGGCAGAGGGCCAGGGACTGTGCCCATGGGTAATGAGAGTGATGTGGGGCGGAGGGAGGAGAGAAGGAGCCCCCACCAGTACTCCTGCTGCCTTGTGGCCATGCCAGGCCTTGGCAAGGTTGTCCGGGCAGCACAGGAAGGAACGGTATTCCCACCAATACTTCCCCCCCCACCTGGAAAGGCCCACTGAGGCCTACAAAGGCCTCAGCAGACTTTTTGGAGGTGGCGGGGGAGAGCAGAGCCCTCACAAGCACTTACTTCCCATCCCGAAAAGGCCAACCAAGGGGCCTCAGCGGGCCTGCCCAGGGAGGGGGAGGGGGCCTAACACCCCTTGCATTCCTGGCTGCAATGGGCTTTGCCCCTAGTTGTCCTAGAATGCTAAACAAGGATCTGGAAGACCCATGTTCAAGTCCTGACTCGGTAGAAAGAAATTAGTCACTTAGTAGTCAGCACTTCATAGTGATTATAGCAGGCGCCCCCACACCTTTTCTGGTGCCTACACATTATGTTTAGATAGCAGGAATGGCCAAGTGGGGCTTTTGCCTACCATTTGACTGGCCAGTGAAGAGTTGATTGGTTATACGGATTTATTAAAATGTTGCTGTGACAACAGTTGCTACCACAACAGAAAGAGTTTCACTGTGCGTTTAATGGCAAGCTTCAGCAGCCATTTTGTGACTGGCTCCACTTCCTGTGGCAGTCATTTTATAGCAGCCATTTTGTGGTAGCACCCACCACACTGTGCCTGAATTTCAAAGGTGCTCACAGGATCAAAAAAGTTGGGACCCCTGGGTTTGGGTGTCAAAACAGATGTGAAGAACCAGGTTCAAGTCCCCTTACTGCAATATAAATTTACTAGGTGACCTTGGCCCAGTCGTTACTCAGGTTAACTTACCTCACAGAGTTGTTTTAGGACAAAATGAAGAAGTCAAAAATGATGTAAGACACTTTGGCTGCAATTGGGGAGAAGATATGGTACAACTAAAGTAAAATAATTCTTACCACAGTACATTACCTCCATGTAAGACTTTTAACTAACCTTCTGGGACACATTGCTACTCAGTTCTATTGGTCAGTCCAAGAGACAAAAAAAAAAGAGAGAGGACTTAGGCTTCCTTTCATGCAAACTTTAGTTAAGTTCACTCCATCCACAACGTGGATCCAAAGTGGCATACAACATTTTACTCCCACCCCCACACCCCCTATTAAAGATCAAAATAACCCTGTGAGTTAAGTTAGGCTGAGAGGTCATAACTGTCCCAACATCTCCCAGTAGGCTTTTATAGCAGTGCTGGGACTTGAACCTGGGTCCTCTATCCTATTTTGACACTCCAGCCACCACCCGCCCAGTGATCAGTAAGTGACTAATTTCTTTCTACATTATTATGGCTTCATAATAAGCAGGACTCCACACCTGGAGTACTGTGTGCAGTTCTGGAGGCCTCACTTCAAGAAGGACGTAGATAAAATTGAAAGGGTACAGAGGAGAGCGACGAGGATGATCCGGGGCCAAGGGACCAGACCCTATGAAGATAGGTTGAGGGACTTGGGAATGTTCAGCCTGGAGAAAAGAAGAAGAAGAAGAAGAAGAAGAAGAAGAAGAAGAAGAAGAAGAAGAAGAAGAAGAAGAAGAAGAAGAAGAAGAAGAAGTAGAAGAAGAAGAAGAAGAAGAAGAAGAAGAAGAGATGGTTCTTATAAGGAGGCTCAAAGCGGCTTACAGTCGCCTTCCCATTCCTCTCCCCACAACAGACACCCTGTGGGGTGGGTGAGGCTGAGAGAGCGCTGATATCACTGCCCGGTCAGAACAGTTTTTTTTTATCAGTGCCGTGGCGAGCCCAAGGTCACCCAGCTGGTTGCATGTGGGGGAGCGCAGACTCGAACCTGGCATGCCAGATTAGAAGTCCGCACTCCTAACCACTACACCAAACTGGCACCAAAAGGAGATTGAGAGGGGACATGATAGCCCTCTTTAAGTATTTGAAAGGTTGTCATTTGAGGGAGGGCAGGATGCTGTTCCCATTGGCTGCAGAGGAAAGGACACGCAGTAATGGGTTTAAACTTCAAGTACAACGATATAGGCTAGATATCAGGAAAACAATTTTCACAGTCAGAGTAGTTCAGCAGTGGAATAGGCTGCCTAAGGAGGTGGTGAGCTCCCCCTCACTGGCAGTCTTCAAGCAAAGGTTGGATACACACTTCTCTTGGATGCTTTAGGATGCTTTGGGCTGATCCTGCGTTGAGCAGGGGGACTAGATGGCCTGTATGGCCCAACTCTATGATTCTGTGATTCTATGATTCTAAACAACTCACATAGTCCTTAAAAAATATGCCCTCTAAGTACAGGGCAACATATGGTTTTAAACTGGGAAAAATCCACCTTGAGGTCTCCCACCACCTATCCTTCTATATATTGTATTTAAAATATTTCTAACCCTGCCTTTCTCCAAGCACAAGTTGGACCTAAGAACTTAAGAGAATCCCTTGTTGGATCAGGCCAATGGCCCATTCAGTCCAACGCCCTCTGTCACACAGTAGCCAAAACTCAACTGCCATCAGGAGGTCCACCAACAAGGCCAGATCTAAGGCATGTAGCACTGTCTAATCACATTCCCAAATAAAACAGTAAATCAATGTAAGTAAAAATGTGATAAATATAATCAGCAAGGCTGCCAGGATGCAACCCTCTTGAAATACTTCCTGTGTATTCTTGACCCACAGAACACTGTCTCTACTCCAAAAGTCCTTCTAAATAACTAACAGGCCCTCCATTTTGAGAATGAATCAGTGATTCAGTCTCATAGTGACACAAAGCTATGTAATTTGAAACGGCAATGTTGAGATTTTAATTTAAATGCTATTCTTTTGGGGGCTTAAAAATACCATTGCTTGAGAGGAGCAAAGAAATCTTTGAGGATCCATACGCTCAGATATTTCTAAATCTTTTCGAAATTAGTCACTATAGCCCTGAATTGGTAGCACACTGAAAACGAGAAGAAGGGGACTGTACGCTATTTTTCTCCTTAATTAAAACTAGATTTCTAAATCCGTTAGGAAAGAGGGTTCATTACAAAGTCACATCTAGAGAAAAAAGATACAAGAAGTTTCTGTCTCCGCTGCTGAATGGTACATCTAGTCATGAACCAGCGGGTCAAAGAACTTTCATGTTGGTAGATTAACGATGAACGACTTTCACCGACATCTTTCACAGTGAGGAGGTAAAGTCAAAGCAGACATATATATTCTACATAAAATACCAGAACTCAAAAAAATTCCGAGAGAACAAGGGGTGAAACTGGCTGAAAACCTTCCACAGTTCAAGCAACGAGTGATGTAGATTCCATACATGAACACATTTTTACTCTCAAGAGAGTTCTAAAAGGGTCTTTGCCAAGTAGGCACATAATGTTTGTTCGTTTATTTAAAACAGCTCTGTGCTGCCTTTCTACCCCAAAGTGTCAAAAATCAAACTTTAAAACATTTCTACATTAAAAACATCTCAAATGATATTCAGTAATTCCATAAAAAAAGCCTCTTGTGGCGCAGAGTGGTAAGGCAGCCGTCTGAAAGCTTTGCCCATGAGGCTGGGAGTTCGATCCCAGCAGCCGGCTCAAGGTTGACTCAGCCTTCCATCCTTCCGATGTCGGTAAAATGAGTACCCAGCTTGCTGGGGGGTAAAACAGTAATGACTGGGGAAGGCACTGGCAAACCACCCCGTATTGAGTCTGCCATGAAAACGCTAGAGGGCGTCACCCCAAGGGTCAGACATGACTCGGTGCTTGCACAGGGGATACCTTTACCTTTACCTTTAATTCCATAAAAACTTACACATAGACGTAAAAACAAAACTCAGGGAGGTTTATGAGATGGGTTTATTGAGGGTATGCCCAATGAAACAAAATCATCTCCACCAGTGGCGAGGAAGGAATCTGTCTATCCGTCCAAATTTTTATTCCCCCCCTCTTGGCAGATTCAGGTGAATTTTTTGTAATTATTGTTATTATTTATTTTCAGTTTATATCCCGCTGCTCTCAGCAAGCTCGCTTGCGGCAGGTCACACTAAAAAAAACCAATAAAAATACAATAAGGTAAAGGTATCCCCTGTGCAAGCACCGAGTCATGTCTGACCCTTGGGGTGACGCCCTCTAGCGTTTTCATGGCAGACTCAATACGGGGTGGTTTGCCAGTGCCTTCCCCAGTCATTACCGTTTACCCCCCAGCAAGCTGGGTACTCATTTTACCGACCTCGGAAGGATGGAAGGCTGAGTCAACCTTGAGCCGGCTGCTGGGATCGAACTCCCAACCTCATGGGCAGACAGCTCCAGACAGCATATCGCTGCCTTACCACTCTGCGCCACAAGAGACTCATAAAAAATACAATACTGACCCATTAAAACACCCATTAAAAACCCTATAGTGAAATCTCCCTGGGGAGGGAATTCCAGAGTTTTGACCCTACAACTAAGGGTTGGGTTGTTACCCATCTGGCCTCAGATGGTAGGGGAACCCAACAGGGCCTCTGAAGAATACCAGAGGGAATGGGTATGTTCATATGGGAAATGGCAGTCCCTAAAGTACGTTCTTCTTCCTTCCGGTAATTAATTCCATATGGGATTCCAATGCTTGGGTTTCAAACCAATTGTCTGGAGTTGTACCAAAGAGTTCCATTTACTACTGCTTTTTCTCCTGTCTGCTGCTATACTCCCGGCATTACCTTCATCCACCAATAAGGGCTTGTTTAATTTCTTAGACAGATCCAAGCCAATCAAGGATTGTATAAGCAACAATGTAAATGTGATACCCCATCAGCAATCACATATGGTTAGGCGCTCCTGGCCACGGTGTGACACAGTGTTAGACTGGATGGGCCACTGGCCTGAACCGACATGGCTTGTCTTAGGTTGGGTTAACTGTAAATGGGGCCTACAAAGCCCATGAAGAATGAGAGCAGTGTTTCTTGGATCTGCATACTCTTGGACTGTGCCTAATACAAAGTCCATTTCGAGCAAGGGCCATCGAGCTTCCTGGATTAATACATTATTTTGTCAGGTTTTTAGCAACTCTCCCTGAAAAAAAAGCCTTGGGAGAGGGAGGCATTTTTGATGTTGACAAAACCTTTTATAAAAATTACTCCTCTTGTGGTTCAGCCCTAATTGTCTTTTTATTACAACCTTGATGATCCCCTGGACAATTTTTAATAAATCAATAAAAAGCCACTCAGGATGAAGGCAGCCATCAAGTTCAAGAAACATAAAAGCATTAGACATGTTTTCTCTGCACAAAAATCACCCCCACTTGAAGCTGTGTGTGTCTGTGTGTTTGTGTGTGTGTGTGTGTGTGTGTAGAGCAGATGTCTGTAATGCATAGTTTGTCCCTCTGGTGCTAGTTTTCAAATTAAAACTGATAGAGGCGCTTGATTGAATATTCTTTTCTAAATATAGATTGACTAGCCTGTGCCTTTCAAACGTTGAATGAGACCACTCTGTACCAATAAAAAGAAATCTAGAGAAAGATTCTTCTGTCATGAACAACTATCTGAGAACATGTTAAATTTATAGCCAAGCACTTAGGTTTGCAAATCTGTTAATTATCGAAAAGTCCAATCCTCTGAACACGTTGGTAACGCCCACTTAATTTGCAATTTGTTTCTTGCATGTGCAGAAACAAATATTTTGAGAGGTGGCAAATACAGGATCTGTTTCCCACATCCTCTACATCAGCATTTTTGGCCAGCTTCAGGGACTAGTGGAAGCCCTTGAGGGTGTCCATAGGGTCCTCAGGTGTGCTGTAAGGCAGGGGTAGTCAACCTGTGGTCCTCCAGATGCTCATGAACTACAATTCCCATGAGCCCCTGCCAGCAAACGCTGGCAGGGGCTCATGGGAATTGTAGTTCATGAACATCTGGAGGACCACAGGTTGACTACCCCTGCGGTAAGGAAAGAGACCCAGAGCCCTTTTCAGTTTTCTGGAAACAGCAGAAGGGACTATCCTTTTCAAGGGAATGAAATGGAATCGGCTTCCTCCTTTCTGAAAGGGTGAGACATTAGAATCATAGAGTTAGAAGGTTACTCCATGGTCAAAAGGTCAAAAAGGCTGTCCTATGGGCAAAGCAGAACTGTGGGCTGGCTTTCCCAATATGTCAGCAGCCAGGCACAAAATCCAAAGTGTCACTCCCAAGTGATCTCATTTTCATTTCAACAAGAAACATCCCCGCTCTCCTTGCTTTCTGCAAACTACGCAAAACATGCAAAACTGAGTTGTTCAAGAGGGCTTTTCTAGACAGGCAATAACGTTGCGCCATACTAAATGATTCACCAAAGTTACTTGGATAAATTATTAGGGCTTTGATCTATACTACTGTATATAGCTTTCTGAAACCAGGATCCAGCAATGGGAGCGGGGAAGGTATTGGAGGCCCTCCTTTGACACAGGCTTGGGTAGGGTTGCCAGCCCTGGGTTAGGAAATACCTGGAGATTTGGATGGCCAAGCCTGGGAAGGGGGTGGCTTGGAGAGGAGCATCAGCAGGGGATTACTCCCATGGAGTCCACCTTCTAAAACAGCAGTTGTCTTCAAGGTAACTGATCATGGTTGTCTGGAGATCCACTGTAACAGCGGAAGGTCCCCAGGAGACAACTGGAGGTTGGTAGCCCTAGATGTACGCCATGTCTCCAATGTTTTGAAGATGCATCTTTGTAGATTTTGAAACAGAGGCTGGATAGCCATCTGACAGAGAGGATGATTTTGTGAAGGTTCAAGGGAGTGGCAGGTTAGCATGGATGAGTGATAGGGTTTGTGAGTGTCCTGCATAGTGCAGGGGGTTGGAGGAGGAGGAGGAGGAGGAGGAGGAGGAGGAGGAGGAGAAGGAGAAGGAGAAGGAGAAGGAGAAGGAGAAGGAGAAGGAGAAGGAGAAGGAGAAGGAGAAGGAGAAGGAGAAGGAGAAGGAGAGTTGGGTTTTTTATGTCGCTTTTCTCTACCCAAAGGAGTTTCAAAGCGGCTTACAATCACCTTCCCATTCCTCTCCCCACAACAGAGGGAGGTGTGAGGCAGGTGAGGCTGAGAGAGCACTGATATCACTGCTCGGTCAGAACAGCTTTATCAGTGCCGTGGCGAGCCCAAGGTCACCCAGCTGGCTGCATATGGGGGGAGTGCAGAATCAAACCACAGAATCACAAAGTTGGAAGGGGCCATACAGGCCATCTAGTCCAACCTTGCATGCCAGATTAGAAGTCCGCACTCCTAACCACTACACCAAACTGGCTCTCAGGAGGTCTCTTTCAACTCTATGATTCAAACACATTTTGGAGGTGGGACGCTGAGGAGGAAGAGACACCTCCTCACTCATACCCTTTAGCTAATATAACTGCAGATAGAAGTATTCTCTATTAGGGATAGGCACAAACTCTCTAAATTCTGTGCCAAATTAGGATGGATCGGGGCTCGGGATATGACAATTGGCATGTATGTGGTCGTCAAAGAAATAACTGATCTTCTGGAGTGCAACTCATGGAGGTTCAGAAAACTCTGACAAGAAAATGGTGTGGATGGTGTCTTCCAGCCTCAGAAACATGAATAGGGACCCCCCTAAACTTAACATGCACTGCCGCCTGACAATCACAGATTTCCCATTCATCACAATGGGACTCAGATCTTGATCAGTGTAGGATGAGCATGTGTTCCCTTTATTATTATTATTATTATTATTATTATTATTATTATTATTATTATTATTATTATTATTATTATTATTAGATTTATAGCCCGCCACTCCCTTGCGGCTCGTGGCGGGTAACAATATCGCAATTCCCCATTAAAACCCCATAAAACAATAATAACATTGCCAATATTGCCGGCATGGCAAGAATGGCAGCTCAACTCCCCCCCTCCCTCCCACTACTAGCGGGTGGAGAGGAGGTCCTGATGACGTTTTGCTTCGGGTCCAAAACCTGAGTCCCCGGGGGAGGCATAGATCTATTATCAGGCCCGGCCTCAACCGTAAACCTGGCGGAAGAGCTCCGTCTTGCAGGCCCTGCGGAATGTTGAAAGATCCCGCAGCTCTCCCGGGAGCTCATTCCACCAGGTCGGGGCCAGGACCGAAAAGGCCCTGGCCCTGGTCGAGGCCAGGCGTGCTTCCCTAGGGCCGGGAACGACCAACAGGTTTTCACCCGCAGAGCGCAAGGCCCTGCGAGGGGCATAGGGCGATAGGCGGTCCCTCAGGTATGTGGGTCCCAACTCGCGTAAAGCCTTGAAGGTTAGAACCAGAACCTTGAACCGGATCCGGGCAGCAATTGGCAACCAGTGCAGCTGCCTCAGCACTGGCTGGATGTGGGCCCTCCAAGATGTGCCAGTAAGGACCCTAGCAGCTGCGTTTTGCACTAGCTGAAGTTTCCGGATCAAGGACAAGGGAAGGCCCGCGTAGAGCGAGTTACAGAAATCTATTCTGGAGGTGACCGTTGCATGGATCACTGTGGCTAAGGGTTCGGGGGACAGGTAGGGCGCTAATAGTCGGGCCTGGCGAAGGTGGAAAAACGCCTGGCCCGCTACTTTTTTGACCTGCGCCTCCAAAGTCAGGGAGGCATCAATGGCCACACCCAAGTTCCTGGCCTGGGACGTGATGGTGAGTTGCGTCCCTGCCAGGGTGGGTAAGCGCGCTTCCTGGTCCTGCCCCCTACGTCCCAGCCACAGGACCTCCGTCTTGGAGGGGTTGAGTTTCAGGCGACTCTGCTCGAACCATTCTGTCACTGCTTCCAAACATCTGGCGAATGGTTCCGGGGGGAGTCCGGGCAGCCGTCCATGAGGAGATAGAGCTGGGTGTCATCAGCGTACTGGTGGCAACCCAGTCCAAAACTCCGTACCAGCTGGGCCAGAGGGCGCATAAAGATGTTGAATAATGTGGGGGAGAGGACCGCACCCTGAGGGACCCCACAAAGGAGTCTATAGGAACGCGAGAACTCATCTCCCACTGCAAGCCTCTGGGTCCGGTCCTGGAGAAAGGAGCGTATCCAGCATAACGCTGTGCCTCGTATCCCCGTGCCGGCAAGGCGGTGGACCAACAGCTCGTGGTCCACAATGTCAAAAGCGGCCGACAGGTCCAGAAGAACCAGCACTGCCGACCCGCCCTTATCCAGCTGGCGACGGAGGTCATCCAACAGGGCGACCAGCACCGTCTCCACCCCGTGGCCAGGTCGAAAGCCAGACTGATATGGATCGAATGCCGAAGTTTCTTCCAAGAATGCCAGGAGCTGGTCTGCCGCGGCCCTTTCAACCATCTTGCCCAGGAACGCCAAGTGCGACACTGGGCGATAGCTGGCGGGGTCCCGCGGATCCAGCGTAGATTTCTTCAGGAGAGGGTGAACCACTGCCCCCTTCAGCTGCTCAGGGAACTCCCCGGACTCCAGGGAGAGGTTGATAATGTCCCTGAGCTGGCCTCCTATCTTCTGGCCGCCTCCTTTGAGGAGCCATGATGGACAGGGGTCAAGGGGGCAAGTGGTCGCCCTAACTGAGCCTAGCAACTTGCCCACTTCGGATAAAGAGAGCCATCTGAAGCCGTCTGAAGCCGTTTATTGGTGCTGTGGTTTAGGATGGAGAGGGTAGATTTGCGTAGGAGCTGAGGAGGGGGAATTGCTTAGCTAGCTTACTCTGCCAGGGGGCTTGGCTCTGCCCCGGGTTCCTCTGCATTGTGATTTGATTTTTGTTGGCTTCTTTGCTCCAAAGGGAGAGAAAAAAATCGGGATTTTCATTCCTCTTTCATTCAGCAAGCATTTTTGTTTAGTGGGATTTTCCTGCTGTTTCCTTGGTGATTCTCCTTCCTTTTTCTTTTCATTTTGTTTCTCACACACACACACACACACACACACACACACACCATCCTGAATCACACACACACTTTGGGGTCCAGTAAGATGAGGGATTGCAGTTTGGGAATTTAGGGAAGGGGTTGCTATGGGGGAGTTGCTTAGTTCTCTGCCATTTTATACACACACACAGTGGGCTGCTTTTGGTTTGGGGGTTATCTGTGCTTGTCTTTACGGCCCACTGACTTTGTTTTTCAGACCACTGCTCTCCATTTGGAAACCCACCACTGGCCTGCCTCTCCCGGGGAGCATCGACCTTAGTGTAGATCATTAAAATGGCTGGTAATTAGAATGGTTATAGTATAGTATAGTATAGTATAGTATAGTATAGTATAGTATAGTATAGTATAGTATAGTATAGTATAATATAATATAATATAATATAATATAATATAATATAATATAATATAATATAATATAATATAATATAATATAATATAATATAATATCCTCTTGTGGCGCAGAGTGGTAAGGCAGCAGACATGCAGTTTGAAAGCTGTACTCTTAAGGCTGAGAGTTCGATCCCAGCACCCGGCTCAAAGTTGACTCAGCCTTCCATCCTTCCGAGGTCGGTAAAATGAGTACCCAGCTTGCTGGGAGGTAAACGGTAATGACTGGGGAAGGCACTGGCAAACCACCCCGTATTGAGTCTGCCATGAAAACGCTAGAGGGCGTCACCCCAAGGGTCAGACATGACTCGGTGCTTGCACAGGGGATACCTTTACCTTTACCTTTAATATGATATAGACCACCAGCACAGTCTAATACCCTGCAGAAGAGGAGGGGAGACCGGATCACATACCCTGGGGACCCTACCCAGCCTCAACCAAATGCCTGGCGGAAGAGCTCCATTTTGCAGGCCCTGCAGAATTCTGAGGGTCCCGAGAGGGCCCAAAGCACAAAGTGGCTGGATTTGGGTTCTGGACCCGTCCCAAACCAAAACCAAGCTTTCCTGGTTTGTGTCCATTCTTATTCTTAATTTATTTCTCAGTTTAGTAACAGGCAAACATATTAATTTGGGTTAGTTACTGTTCTACCATTATCTGATTGTGATTTATCTTCTGCTCAGTATTGCAGATCACACTCAGAAGTTTCCATTCACTCACGGACACGCACACCAGTTTTTCAAAGGCAAGAGGAAGCCATCAAAAGATTCTTCCTTTCCGTCCAACTTTAATGGGTCTCAAGACTCTCACAAGCTCTTATCCTTAAGCCTTCCTCCTGCATTGTTACCCTCAGCTTAGACCCAGGTCCTGTATATCCCTGCTTGAAGCTTCCAGATATTCCTTTCGGTCACGCTTTCCCTTACTTCAAAGAGTTCTTCTAAATAAAGGATGCCACAGCCCTCACAAAATGAAAAGCCTATGCACTGTATTCCGTTCAGCATCACAAGTATATAATTTTAGGACGGCAGCCTTTGTGGTCTGCAGTAAAACAAGATTTGAATCAAGTAGCACCTTCAGGAGCAACTAAGGTATAGGTCAGAGGTCCCCAACACGCTGCCCATTGACCGATTCCACATGAGGGCTTATACCCAGGCCAGCACTTGTGTGGTTGTGGGGCTAATCCCCACTTCCACATGAATTTATTTATATTATTTATTCATATTTACATACCGCCCTCCCCGAAGGCTCAGGGTGGTTTACATAGAACTGAAAACTATACATGGAACCATACATATAACTATAACATTAATATTATTAACTGATAATAACAAGGTAACAGTATAATATTAAACAATAGTAATACAAACAGGTCCAGGAGTCTCGGTGGATTTCTAGGGAGGGAGAGTGGAAGAGCTCCCTTTTGCCGGCCCTGCGGAACTGTTTGATGTTCCATCAGGGCCCTGATCTCCTCCAGCAGCTCATTCCACCAGGTAGGGACAAGGCTCTGCCCCTGGTCGAGGCCAGGCGGACTTCTTTAGGGCCAGGGACCAATAGCTGTTTGGTAGCAGCGGAGCATAGAGCTCTTTTGGGGGCATAGCCAGGGAGGCAGTCCCTCAGGTACACTGGGCCCTGACCGCATATGGCCTTGAAGGTAATTACCAGAACCTTTAGCCTGATCCGGAATTCAACTGGCAACCGTTGCAATTGATGGAGGATGGGCCGGATGTGGGATCTCCACGGTGTTGCTGTGAGAATCCTGGCCGCTGTGTTTTCATCATCACCGGCCCAGGCCTGGCCTGATTCAGGCCCCCAGGTTCCCTGTAGCAAGGGAATGCAGACTGTTCTGTGCTCCTTTCCGTGCTGTAGGCGCCATCGGGGGGGCAGGTCGTGTCAGGCCTGTGTGATTGGAGGAAATGCCCCAGTCGGCTTTGCGGCATTTTGCAGCAGCACAGAGCCGACCAGGGCATTTAAATTTTTTTTGCAAAGGTGGAATTGTGTTGTTAGGCAATCTCAGCTTCAGGAAACTAATCCCCCGCTGCCGCCCCCTCCCATGCAGCTGAACCTTTCTGCCCCGGCTGCCTCATGTGGAGGCAGAAATCTGGGGCGGACAGTGTGCACCGGCTTAATCAGTCCCCCATTGGGACGCAGGAAATGGCAGGGCAAACTACCCCAATGCGATTTACTACTGGCGGCCTATTGCAGCTGCTGCCTGGCAGAATAGGTAACTGAGAACCCAGGCACCTTTTCTGGTGCCCGCAAAATGGTTTATCTGGTTTATCTTTAAAATGCTAAAGGTAAAGGTATCCCCTGTGCAAGCACCGAGTCATGTCTGACCCTTGGGGTGACGCCCTCCAGCGTTTCCATGGCAGACTCAATACGGGGTGGTTTGCCAGTGCCTTCCCCAGCTTTAAAGTGCTACTGAACTCCAATCTTATTGAAACATATAACAAGAGAATGGGTAGTGCCCTACACCCTACATCTATTGATTTATGTAGATCAATAGATGCAAAGCCTACCCAGTGTATTCTGATCGGCATCACAAGTATATCATTTTAGATATGTTTTTAGACAGCTCGACGGATATCTGATTTCATCTGGGACTCCTAATCTCAAATGGAACAAATGCACCACTGAGAATATGAGTGATCAAAGTTCATATAGGGAAAAGAAAAGAAAGAATGTTTAAAAAAACGTACTCTATGTTATATTCAGGTGGGTAGCTGTGTTGGTTTGAAGCAGCAAAAGAAAGCCCAGTGGCACTTTTAAGACCAACAAAGTTTTATTCAGCTTCCTCTGAAGAATTGTGCATGCATACAAAAGCTTATTTATTTATTTATTTATTTTATTTCTTATATTTATATACCACCCTCCTTTGTGGCTTAGGGCAGTTTACATGCCCAGCTTAGACCCAGAATAAAACTTTGTTGATCTCAGAGTCTTTTTGATCTCAGAGGCGCCACTGGACTCAAATTTGGAACATTATGTGCATGCTATGCTTCCAGAGGAGTTTTTCTTTAATCCTCGTTTTAACGCATCAGCAACTGCACGCAGTTCCGAGCCCTGGTATCTTTTGTATTGAAAACTGATCATATCCTGCATTCCAAGCACAGAAAGCTATTACGGTGTGATTATGTTTCAGCAAGCTTTCATTATGCTCTCTCGGTTCCTAAAAAATCGTGCAGAGCATGAACTCAGAAACAGTAACAGAGAATATAAAGAGGACCCAGTATCAAAAAAAATGTAACGTGATGCATCTTTTGATGCAAATCTATACACCTACTACTACTGCAGTGCAAAGCCTAGAAAATGAGACAGGCTGATAAAACATTTGGGACAGCTGGTAGCTCTCTGGTAGGGAGCATTATTTTACAATGAGTGGCTGAGCATGTAGGATTTACAGACCCTTTTCGTGTGAATATCACCCTGCTCTTTCAAAACACGTGGCATCCAGAAAACTGGTTTCAGAAATCCACGCCTGTTACCCACAACCTCTCAGTATATTCTCAACACAGAAGGAGCTGGCTTGGAAAGCTTTCAGAAGCAGAATTCCCGCATGCTTCCCTCATTAAGTCTACGAATGCCACTTCAGAGCCACAGACCACACAGCAGTAACATGGATCTTTGAGAGCCAACATGGCTAAGGGTGGCACTTTATGAAATCCCCAGGCGATTATGAGCATTTTGCCAATGTGATACTACGACTACTACTGTGACAGTATATTGGAAGAGCAACCACTGACGGAGATAGAACAGAAAGCGGGTCACTTAACCTAGGATCCCGTTTTGGTTGACTCTTGATGTTTGATCATATGTTTGACCATTTAGACTTTATGTTATAACCTTTTCACCTATAAACACAGAGAAGACTACTATATCATTGTGCCTCGTGATTTCCTTTTTTCTTCTGAGTCCACATGGAACCAGACACATGTCGGCCTCTACAGCCTTCCTCAGTGGTCAAAACGACACACATTCTGAGAGTATTAATATATTTTTCTCAACCAGGTGCTGTTTTCTCCTATGCTGTGTGGTTAGGCAAAGAAATTTTTATATAGAAGCCCTTATGATGTCTTACTCACACAACTTCGATCCAGTATGGAATTTCCAATCTCTCTAGGTGTGTGTAACATCAAACAGTAGAAACCCAGGGGTTTCTTGGCAGCCCTAGAAGGGTTTTCTGAATTGACCAGAGTTAATTAATTTTTAATATATTTTTTAAAATTGTTAAATATTTATCAGGTGGTCATGTTGACCCACCCTCCACTCCCAAAACAGCAAATGATGGGCCTGCAGGGAGAAGGAAGGAGAGGGGCCCTGGTTGGGCATGTGCACAGCTCTGCTTCCCGACCATATTCTGCACGATTGCACCACTTATGGGGTTTCTCAAAACCTGAAGAATGTTTCAGAGGGTTTTCAATGGCAAAAAAACGTTGAGAAAGGCTAGCCTAACCACACAGCATAGGAGAGAACACCACCGGGTGGTGACAAATATACAATACTCTGAATGTGTGCATTTTTGATCACTGAGAAAAAATGTGGAAACCTAAAAGCATCTACCAGGAATGCTTGTAAATTATACAGTCTGATGATATTCGGACCCCTAACATTTTAAATTTTATATGCGCGCACTATAAAATAAATATTTAATTTGGTGTTTTGTTTTATTTGTTATAGCTTGACTCTCTTGACAAAAAATGTATTTTATTTATTTATTTATTTATTTATTTATTTATTTATTTATTTATTTATTTATATACCGCTGCTCTCAAACATCTCACAGCAGTTCACATAAATCCGTGAATACAATAAAATCCCGTAAAAAAAAACTATTAAAACATAATTAAAACACAATATCAAGGTGGTAGATAATAAATATATAACCCACTCCCCTCCCCCCGATCAGGGAGCAAGGGATCTCAGCTAGAGATCCACAGTGGACAGCTAGAGAACAGAGGACAGCTAGCAAATTCTTCCGTAGGCCTGGGAGCGCTACAGGCGCAGGCGAGGGCTGGCTCCGGCTAGCCCTGTGCATAATCGGAGGAGCCAGGCTTTCACGCCTGGCTCCTTCCCGGACCTACAGCGTCCCTGCAGGGACGCCTCTCACTCCTGCCAGCTCCATGGCTCTGCGGAGGTGACAGGGCCATCCTCCCTCCCGCACCGTGTTGGGAGAGCAGCATGCTGCTCCCCACCATTGTGCCCCCAATTCCCTTACCCCCACTTCAGAGCGCTCGAGGCGCTTCTGGCCCCTTGTTGCGTGTTCGGGGGCATTGCTCCACCCCATGTATAATCGGGAGATGGCGGTGCTTTTTGCTTCGGCGCAACAGAACAGCGGCAGCCGGGCATGGCTGCCGCCATGCATAATGGGTCTTTGAGAAACAAGGCCTGCTGGAGGACCTAGGGATAATCCCAGTTCTCTTGGCGCTCTCTCAGCCCCACTTGGCTCACAAAGTGCCTGTTGTGGGGAGAAGAAAGGAAGGTGGTTGATTGTAACCTGCTTTGAGGCTCTTCAATGCAGAGGTATACAAACCTACTCTTATTCTGACCGGGTAGTGAAATGCTGTCACAAAGAAAGAATTAAAAGGATTAAAAGAACATACTAAAACAATGGTTTGTTTTTAAGAAAGGTATCTAAGAACCAGGGACACAGAGATTTACTGGAATACATTTGAAAAAGACAGTGAAACAGATCCCTAAGAGAAATTTGGAAAACACAATAAATCACCTCAACATGGAGCGAAAACGACCAGGGGGACACGCAAAAGAGCAAGTAAGAAGCACTGAGCTCCCTGTGTGGGAAGAAAAGCAGGATAAACACAATTAAATAAAACTTGTCGATTCTCCGATGTATCTTAAAAACAAAAATTCCGCACTTGTCTCGACATTGGGCGCTTACTATATCTGACAATGTCTCGCTAACAATACTAGGAGCAGGGACAATATTGATCTCACCATACACCGTAAGTTTTAATCTGCCACACGTATGATTCAATTTCAAAGTAAGTCCCTGTCACGAAACAGGCATCCTTAGCTGTAATAGCCTTGGTTTCTAGAGGCATGATCCAAAAGCTCTGCAAATATTTCTGTATTTAGGTAACTCTTTCTTGTAACATCTCTTCACAAAGCCGAGAAAGATTTATGAAATCAGCGACTTAAAAAGAGAACAATGTAGGAGCTGCAACTATGTTAAGGAAAACCGTCGGCAAATTTATTCTGGTTTAACAAAATAACATCGTCCTCTGAGGATTGCCTACAAACAATTACCGAATGCAGTCAGAGAAAGAAAGAGAACATTATCTTCTTCCTTTCCCCCCCAAGGAAAATTCAAAATCTCTTGCCAATGTAACAATGTTTAATCCAATATAAAGCATCATCCTTCAGCATCCGTTCGGGACTCCAAACCTATCACTTCAAGTGAATCTCTCAGAACCACCTCTGTGAGGCCTGCTAGGTGGCCCTGCACCAGTCCCAGTTCTCTCGGGACTCTCTCAGCCCCACCTGCCTCACAAGGGGCCTATTGGGGGGGGGAGAGGAAGGGAAGGCCATTGTCAGCCACTTTGAGACAAGGAGGCCTTCTGCGTGACCCTGGGCCAGTCTCAGAGCTCTCATTGGGGGGAGAGGAAGGGAAGGCCATTGTCAGCCACTTTGAGACAAGGAGGACTTCTGGGTGACCCTGGGCCAGTCTCAGAGCTCTCATTGGGGGGAGAGGAAGGGAAGGCCATTGTCAGCCACTTTGAGACAAAGGAGGCCTTCTGGGTGACCCTGAGCCAGTCTCAGAGCTCTCAGTACCCTCTCAGCCCCACATGCCTCACAAAGTGCCTGCTGTGGGGAGAGGAACAGAAGGTGATTAATTGTAAGCTGCTTTGAGACTCCTTTGGGTAGTGACGAATGGGGGTCTAAAAACCAGCTCTTCCTTCCTGACAAGAGAGGATCCACAGCAGACCTCTGGCTTCCCCCCCACCCCACCCCAGCCATTCCTGTGGGTTCCCCAACTACCAGGAACACTATTCCAGAGGCCATTTGGGAATGCAGCAGGAACATGTGAGCAGCAAACCCCTGTTCTGAAGAGGGAAATCCATTCTGCCTGCGGAAATCTTAAGTGCACTTCAAGGCAATTTGCGGAGGACAAAATTCTCATCTGCTCGCGACATTAAATCACGTGCGCATTCACTTAGAGACATTACATGCTCTTCAAAAGTTGATTTTATTTTTAAAAAAGAAAAGAAAAACCCAAACCAACATTCCTAGCATATTATTGTCCCATGACTAGGGAACATTTCAAATGGAAATCCCATCCCGTGTTTTAGCAAATCTTTTTGTAGGCTTTGATTAGCAGTGATACGAAAGAGAAACGGTTAACATCACAGCAATGATACAAAAGAGAGTGGGCTAATATATTTTAAGACTACCCCTCCCCGCAACTAAAACCCTACCTACTGACATTATAGTAAGCACAAAACTCACTATATCTCCTCCTCACGACAATCCTGTGGGGTAGTTTAGACCAGTGGTCTCCAACCCCCGCTCCGGAGACCGGTACCGGTCGGTCCGTGGATCAGTCAGCACCGGTCCACAGCTCTTCCACACCTGCTGCCTAGGGGGCTGCCCTGCCACACTGCCGCCAGCTCACCTTTGGTGCTCTCCAGCGGTCGCCATGGCTGGGGCTCCCCCTTGGTGTGGCACTGTGCAGCTGCTGCTGGCAGCGCCCCCAGTACGTGACAGGAAGTCAGGGACACCAGCGGGAAAGCAAGTGGAGCAGGGGCTCAGGCGGCGGTGGAGACATCCCTCGGCAAAAGACTGGGCCTCAGTAAAATTGTCAAGCGTTGACCGGTCCCCGGTGATAAAAAGGTTGGGGACCACTGGTTTAGACTGATCGAACGTGAGCAGCCCAAGGTCATCCAGAGACCTTCCATGGCATGAGCAGGGATTGAACCCTGGCTCTCCCAGATCCTAGTCTGACTACTACGGAGTTTTGGCTTATCTTTAAGAACAATAAGGAGGAACTGCAATAACATCTGTATACTCAATTACAATTAGAGATGGGCACAAGCCAACCCACAAAATGGAATAGTTCGTGGGTCACAAACTGGGCTCGTGTGGCCATGAGGACACAACAGCACACAACCACATATGGGTCTTACTCCTCTGCGCAATCGCAGACCTTTTCAGGGGCAGAGTTTCCTCACTGGACGCATGTGCATTGAGCATGTGAAGCACACAGAAATCTCTCTTCTGGCATAGACGAGGCTTGTCTTCTGGTTTCTGTGGTTACTCCAGTGATTATCCGTATGGCCTGATTGGCATCCTAGGAAGCCATGAGAAGGGCTCCCTTTGGTTTCAGTGGGAATGCCTTGCCCACCTGAGAGCTCACTATGTTCTTTTGCTCTCTAGGGGAGAGGGTGAAAAGGAGACATGCGTAGTTATTTGGAGAGAGGGAGACATGTGTAGCTATTTGGAGGGAGAGAATTTTGTGGGATAGGTGGGGGGTTTAGAGAGAAGGAGCACCTCCAGCATTACCTGTGGTTCTTTAGCTGTTCATTTCTGGCTGGGATTCAAGCCCCCACCACCACCCAAGAGGCTGATTGCCTGGCTGGGTGCAGGTAGATGTCTTTTATTTTTTTGTCTTTGAAAGGGGGGCTAGTCTTTGAAGAGGGGGGGGGTCCTGGAAACATTTTCTGCGTTAACTCTCCTAATTTTCTTTCTGGAAGTGGGGTGAAGGATCAGAAATAAATCCAGATTTCTACCTTTTCTACAAAGTGCTTTCGGGAGGCTGTGGGTAAAAGCCGGATCTAGATGATTTCAAACAGATCCTCATGAACTCATATGATTTTACTGTGACATGAAATAAAACCACCTACATTCTGTAGACCATGTCTTAGACTAAAGCCAGCATCACAAAAGTCAGGAATCCACAGCATCGTGGTGCCACAGTGGGGCAAAAACGTTAAAAGACTTGGATCCTCATGAATTTTGCACTGGGTCCCCCAAACTCACCGTAAGATCACATCTTGTATCGATAGCCACAGTATACACCACGAAAATCACAGATCCACGCCTTCCTGTCCACACCATGGAGCAAAACCATGGTTCCAGAGCACGGATCCCCAGGGATACATGGACTTTTATTTTTGGTTACACCCATATCATTACCCAATTACATATCATGGCTATGGGTATGGGCACTTAGAGCACCACAGTAATCTCCAAACGCACATCTCTGTGGCTCTCCCATGGTGCTAAGATTTGATCCATGGTATCCTCATGGATCCTCAGAACTTCCATGTTGCGTCACCCAGAACACAACTCCACATATTGTTTTCTTTGCCGCATGTGGTTAAAAGACATGGATCCTGATGAGTTTTGCACTGGGCCCCCCAAACTCACCATAAGGTCACTTCTCTGCTTTGTGCTGTTGCCATGGTAGAAATCCATGGTTTCAAAGCATGGATCCTAAGCATTTTTGTACTGGTTCAGCCAAGGCTCACCATCACTCATCATCTCCATACCAACAGAAGATAACACAGAAATCATAAATCCACTGCTTCTTGGTATCTCCACATCCAATATACTATCTTTATCCAATTGCCTTTGGAGGACATCCATTGCACAGTCCTCCTTCCTTTCTACCTGCATGCTCGTTGCCCCTTTTGACATTCTGTAATCTGATAGTGAGTCTGGTCATAGGTGTCAAAGGGTAATTTGGGAGGCCTTTAGGAGAGGCTCTCGTTTGCCACTTTCCCCTCCATTTCAGGGTTGTTTACCTCAGGGGTAGTCAACCTGTGGTCCTCCAGATGTCCATGGACTACAATTCCCATGAGCCCCTGCCAGCGTTCCATCATGAACATCTGGAGGACCACAGGTTGACTACCCCTGGTTTACCTAACTATTCGCACTTTTTGGTTTTTCCCTGCAGAGCTGGGGGATGGGGATTGGAAAACCTCTGGACCCTCCATGTCAAAAGCCACAGTGTCTGCATCTGCCTCAAACACACCCTTAGGCCCATCCTCGAGGACTAGCAATACACCTAATTCACAGCCTCTTAGACCAGCTGATAATCCCAGATTGGGTCCCAAGTTTCACCCAGAGCTTTGGGACCACTTCCAAACAACTTCCAGTGAACCCTGTGTTGTGGATTGCAGGACCTCCACTATTCTGGCAGGTGGCAACTCATCTGGGTGAGGTAGGTGTGGATAGCATTGGTAGGCGGCCCTGGTGATCCAGTCAGAGGCTAACGCTCAGTGATCTGCCTGGGTGGCCACAATCCAGGTGGGGCAATGTTCTCTCCCATGGAATCCAGGGTGCCCCACAAAAGGCTTTTGATGGGAAGAGTATCCTTCCTAACCAACTCTCCCAATGGAGCAATTCAAATGAGTAGCCATGTTGGTTTCAAAAGCTTACGCCTTGAATAAATCTTTGTTTGTCTTAAAGGTGCTACTGGACTCTGATTTTACTGTCCCAATGGAGAAATAAACCAATAGTGGTCACGTTGAAGGTAGAGTGTCAAGATGGGAGAGTGGGGCCTGTAGGCCACAATGAGAAGTTTGGCCACAAACATCCATGAACGATGGTTTGAGACCTCTGTTACTGGATTCAAATTGTCTGTTACCCCTTAATCCTGCATTAACTAGGTAGGAAACAAGGTCTCAGAAATCCCCCGAATATCATCTCACCTTCTAGACTTGCAGTACCACTAAGCTTACACAACATAAGCGATCAAATTTCAAACTACATTAATCCTGTTGTAGAAGATAAGGTCATTTTAGTTTATTCTTCCACTGTTCATTCATGACACGTAGAAATGTTATTATGCAGATTCAAAAACACTTGCACCTCATCGGCAGTCTGAAATCACATTGCCAAAAATCCTCCTACCAAAGTCTATGTAATATGTAGATCACCTCTCACAGGTATATCTTGGAGAGTAGAGGGATTTCAGATGCCAAAGGACAATAGCAGGTGAAAGATAATAACAGGCGAATGACAACAGGAGACGTGATTGGATTAGGTGTGATTTGAAGGAGGGTAAGTAGGCATGGAGAAATCAGCACTGGTAATGAAACAGGAAACCTAGGTCTCGATTCAGTCCAGGTGGATGCATTGTCTTGAGCTCCATTATCATTACTCTGGGAAAGGTGTCAAGTTGTAGCCAATTTATGAGACCCTGCAGGGTTTTTAAGGCAAGAGACATTCCGATGTGGTTTGCCATTGCCTCACTGCATAGAAACTCCAGATGTCTTTGATGGTCTTCCATCCAAATACTAAACAGGGCCCAACTGATGACATCTGGCTAGTCTGGGTTCTCCAGGTCAGGGCTGTGCTATTCAAGTTTGCCTCAGTAAAAGATTCCACATGGCTTTTGTCTGGGGTTTCAGCTATGGACTATCATGGTTACCTCTCTTTGTTCTGGAATTTGAAGTCATAAACGAGGAAGAACCCCACTATGACCCTACGAAACTAAACAAGTGTTTGTCTGAAATTCAATGTGTTCAGTTCTGAGCACCATGGCTCAAGAAGAATACTGACCAGCTGGAGCGTGTTCCAAGAAGGGCGACCAGGATGGTTGAGGGGTTGGAAACAATGGCTTATGAGAAGAGGTTGAGAGAGCTTGGGGAGGAGGAGGGCCAGGGGTGATGATCATAGAATCATAGAGTTGGAAGGGATCTCATGGGTCATCTAGTCCAACCCCCTGAACTATGCAGGACACAACACTATCGCTCATCCATTGTAACCAGCCACCCCCTTGAGCCTTCACAGAATCAGCCTCTCCATCAGATGGTGATCCAGCCTCTGCTTTAAAATTTCCAAAGATGGAGAACCCACCACCTCCCGAGGAAGCCTGTTCCACTGAGAAACCACTCTGTCAGGAACTTCTTCCGGATGTTGAGACTGAATTTCTTTTGAATTAATTTCATCCCATTGGTTCTGATCCGTCCCTCCAGGGCAAGAGAGAACCACTCTGCTCCATCCTCTATATGGCAGCCTTTTAAATACTTGAAGATGGTTATCAAATCCCCTGATGACAGCTATGTTTAACTAGGTATAAAGTAGACATGTTGAAGAGGGGGACAAGTTTCCTCCAGAGACAAGGACTAGGAGCAATGGATTAAAATTAGGGGAAAGGAGGTTCCACCTAGATATAAGAAAACATTTTTCTGATGGTGATGAAATAGGCTGCCCCACAGGATGGTGAAGCCTCCTCTGCTGGAAATTATTAGGAGGAGATTGGATGAGCACCTCTCAGGAGTGTATGATTATTAAGTCTCCGAGAAGGTAGGGGGCTGGACCGGATGACCCTTTGAGGTCTCTTCCAGCTCTGTGTGTTTCTAATTCAGTGCTACTTCGGTAGTTCAAACTGCCATCCAAATCAGATGATGATCTTGGCCATCGTCCCAAACTCCAGGGTTTTTTAAAGAAGACATTCCATTCATCGCCGTATTAATTGGACAACAATGTAAGAAAATAGACAGGATTTTGTAGAATGGTTTTTAAATACTAAGCAGAAGATTAAGAGTGCAAAAATGAGAAGCAAAGTGTAAATAAGATCAACAAAAACCAGTAACAATGAACATACGCATTTTTTTTAAGCTGTAAAGGGAAAATGCCACATTGGTTGAAGACATCAGCCAGGCTGAACAGCGCAGACTGAAGCAGAAAACAAAAGGTGAGAATCTCTTTTTTAAAAAATATGGATGTCCTACAACAATTGTGTGCTTGATCCTCAAAGTTAAGGAAAGGATGACTTCCTGTAACAAACTGCCTTAGGTTGCTTTCAATCTATTGCTTAATTTGAATAACTCAACTAATTATAACAGTCTCTAAAATCTGGTCAGATCTTGGAAGCTAGGAATGGTCGATCCTGCTTAGTATTTGGATGGGAGGCCATCAAGGAAGCCCAGGGCCACTACACAAAGGCAGGCAAAGGGGGAGCACCTCTGAATGGGTCTTGCCTTGAAAACATTTCACAGTTGTCGTAACTGGTTGCTTTCTGATGGCAAAAAAAAAATCTACATAGCAAAATTGGGTTCCTCCAGTTTTGGGGAAATTTAAGCAGCTTTTAGAAGATCTGAGATTGGGACCTACTTTGACATCCACTTAGTTCCAATGTTCTCCTTACTACAACCACTTACCCCTTCCTCTCTTCCTTCCTGTTCCGCTTCATTCTTGTTTTCCTACTTCCTGTTCCTCTCCCCACTTAGCCCCTCTGTCCCGCAGCTGCCAAATCACAGGACTCTTAACACTCACAACCACCAATTTTGCTGCTAATCACCATAAACAAATATTCACTGTGACTCAGCAAGAGGATTCCTTCCAGGTCAAGGGCCAGAATTAACACTTGACAAAATCACCATGCTTTGGTGGAGATATTTCTGGCACAATCACCTCTATTAACTTCCTCTCCAGTGGCCAGAACACCTTCTGTCAGAAGTTTGCATGCTACACCACAGAACTGAGCAGAAATCCACCACACCTCCACCAAGAACTTCTGGAAATGCCTGACCACCCCAGAACATGGTGCCCCAATTCCCAGCTCTGCCTGTCAATAGTACCAGAAATTCCTCAAAAGGTCCAGAAGAATCAAGGAGGACAAGTCCTTACGGTCACTCTCCTGGCAGAGGCTGTCCATCAAGATACTCAGCACCATTTCACTAGCACCATCCCCAAAGTCAATCTGAACAGATAATTAAATATGCCTAAATGTTATTTTTTCAAACCCAGAACTTCCTGAAGTTGTTCTGCCACTACACATGCCAAGGCTTTGCCTCCAGAAGGAATGAACTGGAGCTCTTATCTCGGACAATGATTTCTTTCTCTCCCTAAACTTCATAGTGCGAAAAATTAAGAAGAAATATAAGGCCTCATCTACTCGCAGGGGATTCTGACCATAGAGTTCCTAACAATTTCTAGATTCCAGAAGTGACAAAGGTGGGACCAGCAATTGCCAGAAAATGTAGTGTTGAGTTTCTAGTGACTGCTAGAATTACTACTGTCACTTCCATGTAGCTCTAGGGATCTAGGGATCTCTAGGAACCAGGAACTCTATGGGGTCAGAACTGCCAGCAAATAGCCAAAGCCTTATTTTATTTTATTTTATTTTTTTCCGCCCAGGACTCTACCCTCCCCAGAACTCTCCAGACACTGCCTGGCAATCCTATTTTAGTTCTTTGACTTTGAACAGTACCTCAGACTTCTAGTTGTAAAGTCTGTGTGAAGTGTAAAAGACCTCACATCAAATGTTGCATTCCAGCTAAGTCAGACACATGGCTGAAAACTAAGCAGACCCCAACAATGAAATTGCTACTTTTTCCGTTATGGCTTCAGCCACATAAAAATGCACAACGTAATTTTAAGAAGCCTTAATACATGACAGATATGAAAAATCATGACCAATGATAAATAGTTAGAAAAAAATTACATAAGGTATTGTCTCACATTCCTAAGGACATGATCCTGGAAGTAAGCTCCACTAAGTAGGAGGCTTGAACAGGATTCCGAGTAGACCTGCATATAATTTCTCTCTTACTCACATACATATTGTCATGCCTGTGCTCCCTGCGCCTTCGGACCCGCCACCAGCAGGTGCTCTAGCGCGCACTCAATTCCAATCTGGACACTGACCCAGGCATGCCTCACGTGAAGCTGGAGACCAAAGATCTGGTGGGGGATAAAGACCCGGCCAATCCACCAGTTAATGAGCAGCTGGTACTAGCCAGCCCCAAGTGCCATTCTATGTAAAACCCCAGGACAAGACGCCATCCAGTCCCGAGGACTCCCCAGAGTGGCAGTGACGGTGCTATCAGACCAACATGACAGCTGGCAGAAGACCAGCACAGTTGTCAGCATGCTGTCAGTCTAGATGGTGTAGTGGTTAGGAGTGCGGACTTCTAATCTGGCAAGCCATGTTCGATTCTGCACTCGCCCACATGCAACCATTGGCTCACCACGGGGCTGATGAAGCTGTTCTGACAAAGCAGTGATATCAGGGCTCTCTCAGGCTCACCTCCCTTACAGGGTGTCTGTTGTGGGGAGAGGAAAGGAAAGCCGACTGTAAGCCGCTTTGAGACTCCAGGTAGAGAAAAGCGGCATGTAAGAACCAACTCTTCTTCTTCAGTAATATCAGGGCTCTCTGCCTCTCCTACCTCACAGGGTGTCTGTTGTAGGGAGAGGAAAGGGAAGGTGACTGTAAGTCGCTTTGAGACTCCTTTGGGTAGAGAAAAGTGGCATATAAGAACCAACTCTTCTTCTCTATGGTCAAGCTGCAGCTCCTTCAGATGTGGATTAGGCCCAACTGCAAGCCTCCCTGCTGCAGGCTGCCCCAACCTGCCCTGGTGAACTTTCGGAGAGCTTTGAGGAAAGGTTCTCCGTGGGTGCAACACGTGCATTCCCCTGCCTGTCATCCCGGACACTGTATGTCCTGGTTCACTACAGCAAAGCTCTGCTCAACTGTATCCAGGTTCCTGACTTTGGCTTTGATTACTGACTTCATTCCCAGCTCCTGACCCTCAGCTTTGGCTTTCAACTCCGTTCCTGGCTCCTAACCCTCGGCTTTGACTTCTTACTTTGTTCCCAGCTCTTGACCCTTTGACTTTGGCATCTGACTCCATCCTGGCTCCTTACCCACAGTTTTGGCTTTTGACTCCATTCCTAGCTATTGACTCTGGTTTGGCTTTTGACCCTCTCCCTGGCTTTCGACCCCAACCTGGCGTTGACTCTGCTCCTTGCCCCACCCTCCATATGAATTGTCCCTCAGCTCCCGACCCCTTGGACTCTCTGATGTCTCCTGACTTGTTCTTGGCCACTCAACCAAGTAGGTATAGTCTGCCAGGTTAGTATGCATACGTGGCTCAACAGCCAGAACCCATTAAACCAACATGTAATTGAAAGCATTCTAATTTTTATTTAGAGACCTCCTAAGCTTAGTGCACACTAATTAGTCAAATATTTTTTTAAAAAATCCAGATTTAAACTGATTAAAATGTATATACCTCTCAGAAGGATTACTGCACCTTTTAAGCAATGTTTGATGTGCTTACTAGTATAGAAAATGATATGTGTATATCATGGACTTTTAGATAACTTGATGCTCAGGACTTCCAACTGGAGTCTCTTACAATCTGCAGTCATGATAGATGCCATAAGAATGTGCACTTAGAAAAAATTGGTACAATTTTGATTCGGCCCAAAATGATTCAGGTAAACCCGAATCAATGACTAGGCACAGTGATTCGGGTTCCCATGATTCGGATTTTCCCAAACTGATTTGGCTCCACTGGAGCCCAACAAAGAGCTGATGTTGTGGAGAGCCAGCAGATCAGGTCTCCTGGAGAAATGTTTAAAGACTCCACCAGAAGGGTCTTTAGCAGGGTCCTTCTCAATGAGCCCAATCAGCCGAATCAAGTCCAAATTGATTGCGGAATTCTCTGATTCTGCCATTTAAACTAATGGGAATTGTAATTTGCCTCGGATAAGCCAAAAAAATTTCTTTAGACTTCTAAAAACTGAATCCCACATCCTTAGTCTGTACACATGTGCTGGCTACAACCAACACGAGAAGGTGCTGTTGCTTCTTTTCCCCACCGGATTTTTCTGCTTTGATTTCTCAGGTGTCATATCAAAACTGTCCTCTGGCCTACGCACATCCCACCCAGGAACCGCAATTACTGTATAGATCCTTATTCTCCAAATGGCAGGTAAACATCCATGCTCTTTGGTATTTATAACCAAAAGACTCAGCCAATGAGATTAATCAATCAATCAGTTTATTATGGTCACAGTCCAGATGAAAGGGGCCACGATATTTAAAAATTCAGCCATACAATAATATCTGGATTACGACATTAAAATTAACACAGCATTAAAATTAATACAAAATACAATACATCGCAAATTGGTGGAACTAAACGAAGCACGGCCCTAACTGTATTCTGCGAGCTCTTTCCTAATTTGATAGGCCAGCCATCGATACTTGGAAACCTTCCACATCAGGTTCTGATGGTTATCCACTAACATGATTGACAGAAGGGTCCTTCTACTTCGACCGGCAGAAGAAGAAGAAGAGTTGGTTCTTATATGCCGCTTTTCCCTACCCGAAGGAGGCTCAAAGCGGCTTACAGTCGCCTTCCCATTCCTCTCCCCACAACAGACACCCTGTGGGGTGGGTGAGGCTGAGAGAGCCCTGATATCACTG
Source organism: Paroedura picta (assembly GCF_049243985.1). Taxonomy (NCBI): domain Eukaryota; kingdom Metazoa; phylum Chordata; class Lepidosauria; order Squamata; family Gekkonidae; genus Paroedura; species Paroedura picta. Next base: position 22,600,926 of record NC_135370.1, on the reverse strand, counting down.
CCCGGTCAGAACAGTTTTATCAGTGCCGTGGCGAGCCCAAGGTCACCCAGCTGGTTGCATGTGGGAGAGCGCAGAATCGAACCTGGCATGCCAGATTAGAAGTCCGCATTCCTAACCACTACACCAAACAAGAAGCAAGGATGGGATTAATAATAACTTCTCTGATCCTACGGTAGAGCTACGGTCAAAGAAAACATGTCCTAGAGATTCTGGAGTTTCCGCTCCACGTACACAGTTCTGAGAGATCAAAAAGATCAATGGGTGACACTGTAGAGACTTCTCCATCCTGCTATTAAGTCACAACATGACATTCCACGATGACTGACAATTATGTTTTCCCTCACAGTTCCGTTTGAAGAACAGCCGCCTCCTGCAAACTCCTAAAAGGATTATAAATTCAATTACGAGAGACTGCATGTTTTCATTAAGTTCAAATTCAATATGAATACGCAAGCAGCCCGTCTTCCCTCACGGGAAGTCGCAGATAAACTTGAACAAGTCTTATTTTTAAAATCAGGCCGTATAATTCCACAGACTGCAAAACAGTTTACGCAAAAGATGTCATTACAAAACGCATCAGAAGAAGCCAAGCTAATAAAGCCAATTAGCGGCAGGTTATTTGTAACAGACTGCAAAATAGCCCACTGTCAGAAATCCCTGTAAAATGTCCTTTCAGCCTGGAAGGCAAATCAAAATATTCTGCCGAACCTTCGCAGCATACATTCCGTTGCTGTGATTTAGCATTATCGATAGACAGCATCTGCATATCGCAAACTACGTAGCCGAAGCAGGCCTTTCCCACTAACGATAACAACCATAGGGGGCAAAGCTGCAAAACGTGTGGTTTAAAACACTTGTCCCCCCGCTATCTGCACAACAGGTACAGCGGGACGGATTAGCGAATTAAAAGTTTAGTACTGAAATGTGTAGCTCGTTCCTTTCACAAGTTTCCTCGTGACAAAAGTTGTAGGAGAGAGAGTAAGAGGTTGCTTACAAAGACAAAGAACGCTCTTCTAATGCGCACGCATGTGAAACTGATTAAGAGGTACTGGAATGAGCTCGGCTTCGCAAGCTCTTTATTCTCCCTGGAGAAACGGTTCTGCAAAATATGCTTGTTATTCTTAGAAACCATATGCGGTTCAGCAATTCAGTATCAAGTAACAATGCTCCGTTCCCTTTGCCTATATAATAGTGTGCTTTAATAATCATAATGCCTTATGAGCATTTAACTTCTCTAAAAAAAGAAATATCCTGGTTTCTAAAATTCGAATGGTATAAAAATCTCAGCGCTGGTAATGTATGTGTCTAGCACTAGATCTGGCATTGATTTCCTGTCTGGGAGGCAATAATAAGCAAAACAGAAAGGGTATTTCATTTCAAAACTAATCGTTCTTCTACTCAGCACAAGCCATCTCTCCCAAATGTTGGTTTATCTGTTTCCTTCTAAAGGCAGGATTTCTGTCAGCACGACGGGGGAAAGAAACAAAAATAGAGCACAGGCAAAGATCACACCGGTCCATCCCAGGAACTTTGCATCATCAACCCAAAGGTCCAACTTCCTGTTTCCCCTTAGTAGGCCACTGTAACAGAAGCCATTCTAGTCCAAACTTGGACCTTCAAATCATCAACCCAAAGGTCCAGCTTCCTGTTTCCCCTTAGTAGGCCACTGTAACAGAAGCCATTCTAGTCCAAACTTGGACCTTCAAATCATCAACCCAAAGGTCCAACTTCCTGTTTCCCCTTAGTAGGCCACTGTAACAGAAGTCATTCTAGTCCAACCTTAGACCTTCAAATCATTCAACCCAAAGGTCCAACTTCCTGTTTCCCCATAGTGGACCACTATAACAGAAGTCATTCTAGTCCAACCTTAGACCTTCAAATCATCAACCCAAAGGTCCAACTTCCTGTTTCCCCACAGACCTTTAAATAAGCAGCCACAAAGCCCAGCTTCCTGTTTTTCCTGAGTGGGTCACAGTAACCCAAGTAATTTTAGTCCAATCTTGGACTGTTAAAGATGATGCCCCAAGATGCTTCCATGCTTGAGAGGACAGACAGGGGGCAGGAAGGAAAGGTTTCACTTACTGATGTCAGGAATTGATTATCTAATCTCCCATTATTCTCCTAATGTGGCCGTATTTATTGTACACAGAATGTTTCCCATGTGATTCACTCTCAAGTGAATACAAACAAATCCAAATTGCTGTTTTTTTCGTATTTCTCTGGAATCTGTTAACCATTTTCATTAAGCTGAATGTTAATATATTCTCACACTTTGCCTGTAAGTATGAACTGATTACTTTCATTCCATGATATTGTATCTGAGGAAGTGTGCATGCACACGAAAGCTCATACCTCAAATAAAAATGTGTTGGCCTTAAACAATTTGTACTGTGCAGTAAAGTTTGTGTTGGGGTCCGTTGAAGAAGCTTTCATGAGCAAAACGCAGGATTTACTGGTCCCTCGTTTGGATTTGGAATTTCCAGTGGCATTCCTACAGCTTCTTAATATATTTGCAGTATTTCTATGAATTGTTTGCATAAAGCTTTTCTCGGATCGGATAAAGCTTTTCTTCATATTGTACCCGTTCTTATTGTGATGTCTTTACAAAGTGAGTTTCGTTCTTTTGCATGATTATTGGAAGCTAAACAACAACAAACAAACAAATGTTATTAACGTTCACACAATAACAACATGTGCAGGATGCATAGCCCCGTTAAGCATTCTGCACGTTACACAAATATGCTGTCCTACAACAGGGAACTATAAACAGCTGTTCCCAATGTACTAAGTTGGAACAGCATTTTGAAAATGGGAACGAGATATTTTATTTTATTTATTGGATTTATATACCACTGCTCCCAGCAAGCTGTCTCACGGCGGTTCACAAAAAGAAACATAACGTAAAATAAGATATCCAATCTGGACCATGTGGATGAGAGCTGCTTGATATCATTACAGACAAAAATTTCCTTTATATCAAACTTTAAAAAAAATGTTAAATAATTTTTTTACTTCCTAATGATTCAAGTTAATTGTTACTATTTTGAAACCTTTACAGTTCTATAGTTTGCTCTAGAACAGCTAGATTCAAGTCCAGAAGCCCCCTGGAGGCCAACAAGATAAGGGGGAAATAAGATTTTGACTCCCCAAAGCTTATGCCCCAAAAATCTTGTGGATCTTTGAAGTTACAAGCTCTTTTAAAGGAGCATTGGAGACAAAATAACATAGTGGTTAAGAGCAGTGGACTCTAATCTGGAGAAAAGAGTCTCATCACCCACACCTCCTCCAAAGGAGGCCTGCTGGAGGACACTTGGCCAGTCTCAGTTCTCTCACAACTCTCCTGCCTCCCAAGGGGCCTGTTGTGGGGAGAGGAAGGGAAGGCCATTGTCAGCCACTTGGAGACTCCTTGTTGTTGTTGTTAGGTTTGAAGTCATGTCCAACTCCGCTCCCAGCATTAGGCTCTTCTCCAGGGAGTCCTTCCTTCTCATGAGGTGGCCAAAGTATTTAAGTTTCATCATCAGGATCTGGCCTTCTAAGGAGCAGTCAGGGCTGATCTCCTCTAGGACTGACCGGTTTGTTCGCCTTGCAGTCCAAGGGACTCGCAAGAGTCTTCTCCAGCACCAGAGTTCAAAAGCCTCAATTCTTTGATGCTCGGCCTTCCTTATGGTCCAACTTTCACAGCCATACATTGCAACTGGGAAGACCATAGCCTTGACTGAATGCATTTTTGTTAGCAGGGTGATGTCTCTGCTTTTTAGGATGATGGCTAGATTTGCCTCAGCTTTCCTCCCCAGGAGCAAGCGTCTTTTAATTTCTTTGCTGCAGTCCCCATCTGCAGTGATCTTGGAGCCCAGGAAAATAAAATCTGTCACTACCTCCATTTCTTCCCCATCTATTTGCCAGAAATTGAGAGGGCCTGATGCCATGATCTTTGTTTTCTTGATGTTGAGTTTCAAGCCAACTTTTGCACTCTCCTCCTTCACCCGCATCAACAGGCTCTTTAGTTTCTCTTTGCTTTCTGCCATTAGAGTGATATCATCTGCATATCTGAGGTTGTTGATATTTCTCCCTGCAATCTTGATCCCAATTTGTGACTCATCTATCCCCGCCTTTCTCATGATGTGCTCCGCATACAAGTTAAATAGGCAAGGCGACAGTATACCGCCTTGCCAAACTCCTTTCTCAATTTTTAACCAATCAGTGATTCCATGCCCAGTTCTCACTGTTGCTTCTTGACCTGCATATAGGTTTCTCAAGAGACGGATAAGATGCTCTGGTATTCCCATCTCTTTAAGAACTTGCCACAATTTGTTGTGCTCCACACAATCAAAGGCTTTAGCACAGTCAATGAAGCAGAAGTAGATGTTCTTCTGGAACTCCCTAGCTTTCTCCATGATCCAGCGTATGTTGGCAATTTGATCTCTAGTTCCTCTGCCTCTTCGAAATCCTGCCTGTACTTCTGGAAGCTCTCGGTCCACATATTGCTGGAGCCCAGCTTGTAGGATTTTGAGCATCCATTATCACTGCTAGAGTCAGTGGGCTATATTTCTGTAAAAATAGCCAGAGATCTTCTTGTCCATCCCCATTTTATCAAGGCTGACAAAAATAAACCCTGGCCCAGGAGAATTAGTGCCATTATGTTAGTCTTTACGATGCCACACAAAATCCTTTTCTTAATCACATATGCCAGCCATTTCAAGACCCCTTCGAATCAGCGAAAGCTAGGCATCTCTACATAGCCCACTTCCGTCCACAGCTCAGGGGACGGATCTGTCCCTTGTACCTGTTGGGAACCCACTCAGCTCTCATATTTAGAAAAATGCCATCATACACATAGAGCACCTCTTGTCTCTATAGCTACTTGGGTCAAGTGTTCTGAAATGCAATCATTTTTAGAAACTTTACAAGAACAAGTGACGTTCCTCCTGTAACTGGTGGTCTATCTAATTCCTTCTCCTTGCTTCCTTTCCCAAAATGATACATCTGCACAATTTGGAGTCCACAGTAGTGCCTTGCTCAAGGGTATGGTGTTACGCTGGCACAATGAGGACCCAGGATGGCAGGCTACTGGTCTCTCCTACTCCTTACTGGGATCTCGAAATAAAACAGGAGTCTGTCTGCACCCTAAAGCAGAGGTCCCCAACCTGTTTCAGGCTGGGAGCACCATGACATGGCAAGCACAGCCACAACATGGCTACCTCAGGAGACCGAGCCAGACACAAAATGGCTGCCACAGCTCGACTTCAGTCACAGAGGGAAGATTCTTTTGTTGTGTTTGCAGCTGCTGCCAAAGCACCATTCAATCAATCAAATCTCCAATAATCAATCAGAAAACTTGCTGGGCCAAAAGGTACTACCTGGCCCCACACAAGAACATTTTGGAAGGGGCCAGACATGGCATCAGCAAGTTCCAGGGAGCCCATGGGCCACACACTAGAGCCCCCATCCAGAGGTCTAACCCAACTGATGAATGGACAGTCAAGAAATACACTCAGAGAATCAAACAACTTTGAAGAAGAAGAGTTGGTTCTTATATGCCGCTTTTCTCTACCCAAAGGAGTCTCAAAACGGCTTACAGTCGCCTTCCCTTTCCTCTCCCCACAACACACACCCTGTGAGGTGGGTGAGGCTGAGAGAGCCCTGATATTCCTGCTCAGTCAGAACAGCTTTATCAGTGCTGTGGCGAGCCCAAGGTCATCCACCTGGCTGCATGTGGGGGAGTGCAGAATCGAACCCGGCTCGCCAGATTAGAAGTCTCTTTGGACAAGTACATAAGCAAGATCACTAGACCTTATAAGCAAAAATATAAGCGTAACATTCACTAAACAGATGTTTCATTTGGTCAATATGTGTTAATATTAAAGACCAGGAAAAGGTTTGAATTTGACCACATGAAGCATTCTTTCTAGAGTTGGTCAATGTGAATGCATACATGAAACTACCTTATACTGAATAAGGCCACTGGTCCATAAAGGTCAATACAGGCTACTCATGGTCATAGATTTTACTAGGGGCCAAGCCCATCGCATTCAGGAATACAACGGGCACTAAATTAGGGGGGTGAAGAACTCTGCAGACAGCCTCCCCCTCCCCCCAGGACCTGGATATGCTGCAGGCAGCTGTTAGGGAATTCACCGGCAGGGGCAGCTCTCACACAGCAGGGATCTGCAGCCTCCAAGCCTCAGAGGGAAGTGGAAGGAGGAGGGGGTGGTCAGGGGTGGGGGATGGAAGGCGATTGGCTGGCTGCTGGACAGACAGGCAAGCCGGTTGGAGGAAGAGGCACTCAGGGGCAAGAAAGCTGCCCTGAGTGGGTGTTAAGCATTTAAACCATGAGACATGGTCCTCCTCCAAGGCCTTACCAGAAATCTATTATGCAGAATCGATTGTTTATAGCCAAAGTCCATTACAATATATATACAATATATACAGTTGAAATCAATAAGACAATAAAACAATATAAATAAACGTAATGTTAAAAACATTAACTCTCTGATGGGGTAAGTTTGCCTCGAATTTTCCTTGCAGCCAGTGCAAACAATGACCAAAAAGAACTAATCAAAGGATTAGTATCTGATAATAACAGAAAGACCAATTTCTCTGTCAGTGTAAAAAAATTGTCCCAACAGGAATCTAGTTATGAATTTAGTCCTTGGTTCCAAATATAGAGGACAATCTAAATTACAATAAGAAAGACATTTGACGGCAGGTTCTCCACAAATACATAAGCAGTGGGCTAGAGGTACACAACCAGGAAGGCAGGCCAATGACACAGTTTGAAAACGAAAATGACTAAAGCCATTCAGAGATTTTGTGATGAAATGGTAACTAAATAATCAGAAGTGAATTTAAAAAAAAATATCTTAAAGGGGAGGGATTAGATTATCAAATAGGGTGTCATTTTTAAAGATCCAATCCCGTAACCTGGGTCCTTTTGATTAAGCTCTCAATAAATCGTCTGGGATGGACTCATGTGCCCTGATTTTGTTACAGCAAGAGAGTCGAAAAGGACGTTACTGGTTACGTAGACTGCCAGTGGCTCTCCAGGGTTTCAGGTCAGTGAGAGAACACATCCTATTATCTATGGCCTGGTCCTTCTAACTGGAGATGCCAGGGATTGGAGCTCCCCCTGTTAAGCAAAGTCGTCAAAATGCATTAGCTGATGCCCACACACTTCTGTTGACAGCAGGTGCACAACAGGAAGCAAGAGGACAGGACAGGCACCTAAATTCATAAGAAGAGACATGCTGGACTGAACTAAAGGCCTAACAAGTCCAGCATCCTCTTCAGACAACGCCTGGAGAGGACACTTCACACATGCTAAATAATGCACATTAGAGACCACTTCCAAGTGGACTTGGCCACTTCACACAGGAAAATCCAGTGTCAAATCCAGCATTGGAAGTGGATTGGAAATGCACACAAGGAGGAAGAGAGCAAGAGCACCATCCCGCTGAGCAACTGATACAATGAGGCGCACGGGTTAGTAGCCGCTGTAACTAGTTACCCCCAATAGTCCCATCTGCCATACATCTGTCCACTCCCCTTTTAAAATCTTGCAAGTTGGGACCTTCATCACATCCTGTAGCAGTGAGTTCCACAGTTTATTGTTTGTTTATTTATTGCATTTATATACCACCCTCCCCTAAAGCTCAGGGTGGTTCAGCTACACGTTGTGTTAAGAAGTACTTCTTTGACTTTGAACCAAATCCCCCGCTGTTAACTGGGAACAGAGGGAGGAATCAGTCACGTTTTGGAAGCTTGAAGGGATCAAGAGCAGGCGAGCCCAACGTGGTCCCCCAAATAATTGATGTCCATTGCCCAGTGACACGATCAGGCCGCACCACTTGCTAACAGCCACTTGACCACGCAGGGAGGCAACCACACAGAACTGTGGCTTCTCTTATTTCCTCACAGGTACCAGCCGGGGATAATCCTTTGGCTTGTCTTCCGGTATTTCCTCTGCAGACACTAATAGCAAAAAGGTGATTGTTCCTTAGCTGGCCGCTTTTTGACTTTTCACAACAGTCTATTCCACCTTTTTGGGCAAAGACCCGAAAGGAAGAATTTGGGCAAGTGGAAAATAGCTGTTGAAAGAGAGACCTCCAAGTCCTCCGTCTGGCAATCTGTGAACAACAGCAGCTACGAAACAAAGCCAGGGAAATGGCTAAAGGCAGGGAAGAAACAGAGAACTCCAACATTCTGGAAACTGAATTTGGCCCCGCCCCTTAGCTCCCCCCCCCCTGTGTACGGTGCACCCACAGCGGTCCTAGAATCATAGAATTGTAGAGTTGGAAGGGACCTCCTGGGTCATCTAGTCCAACCCCCTGCACTAGGCAGGACACTCACAACCCTCTCGCTCATCCCCTGTAACCTGCCACCCCCTTGAACCTTCGAGCCGGATCCACAAGGGAAGCCCCAGGATCGTGCTGAGAAGGCACCCCACATTTGGAAAAGTAGAGGAACGGCGTGCAGCCGTCCAATCAGGAAACACTACGCTGGATCAGACCGAGGGCCTATCAAGTCCAGCATGCTGTTCCCATGGTGGCTGAGCAAGTTCCCAGATGGGATGACCAGAAGAGCCCTCTCCCACCTGGGCTCCCCTTCAATGGACCTGAAGAGGCATACTACCTCCAGTAGTGTAGGGCAGAGGTAGTCAACCTGTGGTCCTCCAGATGTCCATGGACTACAATTCCCATGAGCCCCGGGGCTCATGGGAATTGTAGTCCATGGACATCTGGAGGACCACAGGTCGACTACCCCTGGTGTAGGGCATAGAGAATCCCTCATTAGTAGCCACAGATCACCCCATCCTCCACGAATCTGTTGGGTTCCTTCTGAAAGCTTTCCAGGTTGGCGACCAACCTCACATCCTGTGGCAGCTAGTTCCACAGGTTAACGATGCCCAGTGTGAAGAACTTCCTTCTGACTGCCATGGGTTTCTCAAGCTGCAGCTGATGGCCCCAGGTTCTAGTATTACCAGGACAGGAGAAAAATCCCTCCCGGTCTACTCTGCCATGCATAATGTTATAGACCCCTTACCACAAACCAACGAAAGTACTGTGTTTGAGCCTCATACAGCAGCCGCTCTAGCCCCCTAAAAACTCTCCATGGGGAAGCAGCCCCAGCTGTTGCATCCCCTCTCTCTGCTCCTCCACATCGCCTGTGGTTGCGGCACAGCAGGAAACGAGCAACAGGTGACTCTTTGCCAGCCACCTGGAGACAACAGAAGGCTACACGGCATGGCACTAACCGCGTGGCTGATCCGGCAAGGCAGCGTTACAAAGCAAAGTTTCGTAAGACTAGGCTCAATGGAGAAACCAAAACATTCTTGGAAGAGGCTGCTGGTTCAATCCCGTAAAGCCATTCAAAACCGAAGACTCAAACTTATGCCAAGGGAAGAGAGAAATGCAACCCGCAAGAAGAAGAGCGAGGATTATAACGCACTGCAAAATATTTTGGTCCGGCTCGCTGGCGTGAGCATCTAGGAAGGAGGGCAACGTCGCGAACGGCAAAAGAGTCACAACCACGATTCACCTTCCCTGTCCTCACTTTCTTTTTTTTGTGTGTGCCAAAAACAGGCTTCAGTCCTCCTTTCGATGGCCACGTGCCGGCGGATCTCGGGAAAGGCATATCGTGCAGCATCGTGCAGCACATGCCGTCAGCTGTTTTGGAGAAATGTCATAGAAGGCGGACGGTCCAGGCTTTTAAAAATCCCTCTCTCTGTATAGTTTTCAACGCACCCTCCTCAAGCACTACCTTGTCTCCCCAGCCTGATGGACCGAATTCACCGTTTTTCCCCCCCCTCTACATCTGTACACAAGATTGCCTTTGCAAAACATCTGCATGTTCCCGAATCTGGCAGTGATGGCTTTCTTGTGTGCTCAGACGCCAAAAGGCTCCGGCTGAGCCAGCAAAACACTGCCTTTGTGGGACCACAGATCTTCTGCTTCTGTTTAATTCCCCCCTCCCTCCCTCCCCATGGCTCTCTGCCCCTCTCAGATTTCGAGGATCCCCCTTCCCAACATAGCCCAATTGAGTAGATGTGCCCTGCCTGCAGTGTGGGAAACACACAAGGTTTCTTTAGGCACCAGCTGTGCCGACTGTCAGGTTCACACTGGTCTTACACCTGGAAGTGTGTGTGTGTGAAAGGGGACTTGGCTCCACAGTTGCCAACTTTGGGTTAGGAAGCACCAGGAGATTTTGGGGGCAAAGGCCGGGGACAGAGGGGGTTGGGGAGGGGCACGTCATTCCACCCTCCCCAGCAGCTATTTTGCCCGGGGAAACTGATTCCTGTCTCCTGGGGATGAATTCTAATTCCGGGAGACCTCCAGGCCTCGCCTGGAAATTGGCAAGACCACAAAATATGTCCTCCTCCTCCTCCTCCTCTCTCTCGGGGGCCAGTCCCACCCAATGGACCCGGCCTGCTCGGCCGTGGCCCAGAAAGACCTCCCAAAGTGGGACGAAACGCGGGGCTTGTTCCCTCCTGGCCCCGAAGCCCGCAACTCCAGCCTCGGTCCGTTCTCCGCCCGCCCGCCCGCCGCGGAGGGGAAGCTCCGTCTGCTCCTCCGCGCCCTCGCCGCCGGACCCCTCGAGCTGCCTCCCACCCGCCCGGGCTCGGCCACCCCCAGCGCGGCCCCCGAGTCTGGCCAACAGTCTCCCCGCACGCCGCTTACTTCCGACAGCGCAGCCCGCACAGGAGATGCCGCCGCCGGGTGGGCCTCCGCGCAGCCTCCGGCGCCAAAGTTGCCGAGGCGGAGCCGCCCCCTCCGGGCCAGCCCCGCGCCGGGCAGCCAGGCAGGCAGGCGCGCAGCGGCCCGAGGGCGCCTCCCAGACGGCGGCGGCCACAAAGTCGCCTTCTCACCCAGCGCAACGCGCGAGCTCCTTACCCGCGCAGCGCAGCGCACGCAGCAGTGGCCTCGGCCGGCCGCGCCTCTGACTGGACTCCGCCGCCTTCGCCTGTGCCGCCGCCCGCGTCTCCCTCTGTCTCTCTCTCTCTCTCTCTCTGTGTCTCGCGCGGCCCCCGAGCAAAGTTTCCTGACGTCACCGGCCCGGCTCCCTTCCCCGCCCTGCCTCGGCGCTGGCCGCCGCCTCCCGGGCAGCCTCGGCCGGCGAAGGGAGGCCCCGCGCTGGGTGAAGCGCATTGGCCGCGCCCGGCGGGGAAACTTCGCTCTGGAGAAGCCGCTTTCGGAGCCGCTTGGCCCGTCCCGGGCGGGGAAGTCCCGCTGCAAAAGCGCGTTAAAAGTGCATCGTCCCAGGCGTGCCTCGCGGCCCCGCCTGCTCCCCGGGGGATTGCGGGAGGCTCAGATAGGACGTGTGTCCCCATCGGCTTCTGCAAATAAGGGATCTCTGGCAGGGGTGCCAGTCTCCAGGGGAGACCGGGGGATCCCCTGGAATGGCTGCTCATCTCCCGGTTACACAGGTCAGCTCCCCTAGAGGAAATGGATGCTTGGGATTGGGGGGTGGAGGGGCTTTATGGCAATTTACCCCACTGAGGTCCTCGTCCTCCCCAGGATATGTCCCTAATTCTCCAGGAGATCCCCAGGCTGGATCTGGCAAGCCCACCCCCATCATCCCCAGTGGCCAGCAATCTATCTCTAAGACAAATCTCCTTTGAAAGACCCCTCCAATTGGAGTTGTGATCCTTGTTACGAACTAGGAAAAGTCCTAAAAGAAGACATTTTCATCATTTCCAAAAATGACCCAAAAGAGGACAGGCACCATCTGCTTTGATTGTGTCGAGCCAGCGGATCCTTTGGCGACCACATTTCCTTTTGCCGCTGACCATGCAGAGCATTCATGATTTTTCTAGCGAGTCTGATCGCATGATGTGTCCAAAGTAAGTGAGCTTTAGCCATAATATCTTGCCTTCTAATGACATAGTCGGTTTGCTCCTCTCTAAAACTGTCTTGTTGGTAACTTTGTCCATGGTATTCACAGCATTCATCCCCAGCACCATAATTTGAAAGCATCTATTCTCCTCCTGTCTTCCTTCTTCAGGGTCCAGCTTGGGAGTGGTTGACAAGAAGAAGAAGAAGAAGAAGAAGAAGAAGAAGAAGAAGAAGAAGAAGAGTTGGTTCTTATATGCCGCTTTTCCCTACCCGAATGAGGCTCAAAGCGGCTTACAGTCGCCTTCCCATTCCTCTCCCCACAACAGACACCCTGTGGGGTGCGTGAGGCTGAGAGAGCCCTGATATCACTGCTCGGTCAGAACAGTTTTATCAGTGCTGTGGCGAGCCCAAGGTCACCCAGCTGGTTGCATGTGGGGGAGTGCAGAATCGAACCCGGCATGCCAGATTAGAAGTCCGGACTCCTAACCACTACACCAAACTGGCTCTCAAGAAGAAGAAGAAGAAGAAGAAGAAGAAGAAGAAGAAGAAGAAGAAGAAGAAGAAGAAGAAGAAGAAGAAGAAGAAGAAGAAGAAGAAGAAGAAGAAGAAGAAGAAATTGACTGAAATCATCAATTGCTTCCCTATCAAGGGACGCCAGTCACAAAAAATATGAATCTAAGGCACAGATCCTCAGTTCCTTTCATGATTATGAGCTACAAACCACCTCCACCAATGTAGCTTTATTGATCCCCCAGGTTAATTAGCAGCCCAGCCCTAGTCCCTGTGTATTCCTAGCCATTTTGCTACAAGTTTCCCAGAAACATCTGCATGCACATTCCACTGTGACTTTGGTGGAGAGAAACACATGTGCCTGTTCCACTGCCCCACAGCAGAGGAATATTTTCAGCACACTCCCCAGATTGTGGTTATTTTGATCCGCACAGGGTGGGGAGGGGTGTGCAAACTGGCAGCCAGTCAACAATGTGCAAGTCAAATAATGGGAGAGCCACTTTGTTCTAGATTCAGACGGGTCTGCAGATGCAGAATCAAGTTATAGTCCAGTAGCACCTTTAAGAACAACAAAAGTTTATTCAAGGTAAGAGCATTCATGTAGCCAGCGTGGTGTCATGGTTAAAGAACAGCGGGCTGCCGTCTTCTCCACATGAAACCAACCTTCGGCTAGTCACAGTTCGCTTAGAGCTGTTATTGTGTGCAGTTCTCACAGGGCTTTCTCACACACCCACAAGGATGTCTGTTATGAGGAGAGGAAAGGAAGGTGGTTCTAAGCCATTTTGGGATTCTTTCAGGTAGGAAAAGATGGGTATTTAAAAAACAGCTTTTCTTCTTTGGGTGGTGAGCTGTATTGGTCGGAAGCCACAGAACAAACTTTGAGTCCCAAGGCAACTTTAAGAACAACAGAGTTTTATTCAAGGTATAAGCTTTCCTCAGTGCCCATGGACTCAAACTTTGTACTGCAGCTTTATTGTAGACTAGGGACAAAACCCGTTGCACCCAGGAATACAATAGGCACTAAGACACACCCCTACACTGTGCCCTTCCTGGGTGCTGGCCCTCCTGCCCCTGCTCCCTGCTCGAACTTGGGATCCAGCACAGTAGAATGGTTAAAGAGGAGCAGACTCTAATCTCAAGAGGAACCTCCACGGTCAGCAGCACTAAGCTTTTGTTTTCCTTTTGGAGAGCCATATTGATGTAGTAGTTAGGAGCACGGACTTCTAATCTGGAGAGCCGGGTTGGATTCCCCGCTCCTCCCCCACATGCAGGCAGCTGGGTGACCTTGGGCTCCTCATGGCCCTGATAGAGCTTTTCGGATTGAGCAGGAATATCAGGGCTCTCTCAGCCTCACCTACCTCACAGGGTGTCTGTGGTGGGGAGAGGAAGGGGAAGGCGAATGTGAGCCAATTTGAGACTCCTTTGGGAAGAGAAAAGCGGCATATAAGAACCAACTCTTCTTCTTCAGTAATACCAGGGCTCTCTCAGCCTCACCTACTTTACAGAGTGCCTGTTGTGGGGAGAGGAAAGGGAAGGCGAATGTGAGTGAGACTCCTTCAGGTAAAGAAAAGCGGCATATAAGAACCAACTCTTCTTGTTTAAGCATTCTCTATTACAATGGCACATATCACATAACCACACTCTATCACATATCTACTTATCATTCTAGAGATGTACAGATGTCTTTTGTTACACAACTTTTGTCCAAAATATATGAAGAGTTCATTTGTGCACCTCACTTTTCACCACCCGAAGGAGTCTCAAAACAGCTGACAATCACCTTACCCTCCTCTCCCCACAAGAGACACCCTGTGAGGCAGGTGGGGCTGAGGGAGCTCTGTGAGAAACTGCTCTGTGAGAACAGCTCTAAGAGAACCGTGACCACCCCAAGGCCACTCAGCTGGATGCACATGGAAGAGCGGGGAATCAAACCCAGCTCTCCACAGTAGAAACCGGCACTCACAATATCTATTTTTTTCTAGTTTAATATTAAAGCAGCCCTACCGGCAACGTTCTGTAGTTATCATTTTTGCAAGAGGGTTTATTTTTTCCTTCTAATTTCCACTTGCTTGGATTTTGCCAGCTCTGTTTAGCCTTAGGCCCTCCTATCTCGACCCCAAACTCCCCCCCCGCCCTCCACCCGCTCGCCTTGACTGTATTCTATTTCTTCCCTCTGCTTATTCGGCTTCTGGGATGAAAATAACAGATGCCGTTGCCAACCGCATAGGAAGACAAACATCTTAGCCCTTTTGCAAACAGCCTTACCCAGATTCAAATGAGTAGCCGTATTGGTCTGAAGTAGCACAATAAAATCAGAGTCCAGTAGCACCTTTAAGACCAACAAAGATTTAATCAAGGCGTGAGCTTTCGAGTGCAAGCCCTCTTCCTCAGACTATGATCTTCTTACAGGACAGGGAATGTATAGCAAAAAATCAGCCTTAGCCAGGTTAGCTTTAGCCTTCATTGCAATTGATTGTGATATCCTGTTCTATTATTAGCAACAATAACTGATCCCTCACTAGGATCATAGGATAGGGCCAGATCGTGTGGCTGTTTCTGATTGTTTGGCTGCTTTTTGACAATATCAAGGAGGAACGCTTGTAATCTATGGGTAACGAGAGACCCAGGTTGGTGTAGTGGTTAGGAGTGTGGACTTGTAATCTGGCAAGCCGGGTATGATTCTGCGCTCCCCCACATGCAGCCAGCTGGGTGACCTTGGCCTCGCCACGGCACTGATAAAACTGTTCTGGCCGAGAACGAATATCAGGGCTCTCTCAGCCTCACCCACCTCACAGGGTGTCTGTTGTGGGGAGAGGAAAGGGAAGGTGAATGTAAGCTGCTCTCTGACTCCTTCGGGTAGAGAAAAGTGGCATATAAGAACCAACTCTTCTTTTATTTCAGTAATCTCAGGGCTCTCTCAGCCTCACCTCCCTCACAGGGTGTCTGTTGTGGGGAGAGGAAAGGGAAGGCGACTGTAAGCTGCTCTCTGACTCCTTCAGGTAGAGAAAAGCAGCATATAAGAACCAACTCTTCTTCTTCAGGAATATCAGGGCTCTCTCAGCCTCACCTCCCTCACAGGGTGTCTGTTGTGGGGAGAGGAAAGGGAAGGCGAATGTAAGCCACTTTGAAATTTCTTCAGGTAGAGAAAAGCGGCATATAAAAACCAACTCTTCTTCTACCTCACAAGGTGTCTGTTGTGGGGAGAGAAAAGGGAAGGCGATTGTAACCTGCTTTGAGACTCCTGATAGAGCAATAATATCAGGGCTCTCTCAGCCTCACCTGCCTCACAGGGGGTCTGTTGTGGGGAGAGGAAAGGGAAGGTGATTAGAATCCGCTTTGATACTCCTTCGGGTAGAGAAAAGTGGCATATAAGAACCAACTCTTCTTCTAAGGAAGCTGGGGTGAACCATATGGAGGCCACATACAGCAAGTGAGGCAGAATGGCTGTAACTTTCATACGGTGATTGTGAAAGGGTCTGGGAAGCAGTGTGTGTGAATTTGATCTTGGGGTACTTGTGGACTAAATACCAGCTAAATATCAGCAGACGGGAATGTGGCGGTAAAGAAGGTAAATGCAGTCTTGGACTGTATCTCCCTCACTGGTGGTCCTCAAGCAGTGTCTGGACAGATACTTCCCCTGGATGCTTGAGGATGGTCCTGCACTGAGCAGGGGGTTGAACTAGATGACCTGTATGGCCCCTTCCAACTCAATGGCTCTATGATTCTATACTGCCTTGCTGATCTCCCAGGCAAATACTAACTAGCACCAAACTTGCTTAGCTTCCAAGATCTGATGCGAGGAGGCCATCCTGGGCCATACCTTGCTATGTTACTAAATATCAACATGGTAATCTTCTGGATCAGATAACAGGTTAAATCTCAATGAGAAAGAGGAAGGGTCCTTGGAAGCATCCAGCCCACAAGACTCCTTACCTTGAAAGGACTCTTTCCCATCTGGGTGACAGATCCCAGTTAGACGTCACATAAGGCCCGATGAGAACATTACAGTCTCAGAAAAAGCAATGACAGAAACCAGCCAGGAAATCTTCACACCCCTCTGTCGCCTGCTGTAAAAACCATTATCAGGTGTGTAACACTGCTGGGCGAGACTCTGCCATCCAGAGGAGAAAACTGCAGGACCCATTTGGCAGGTTGGAAAGTGATTAGTAAACTCGATTTCTGCAGATATCATTGACTGCTCTCAGGGATCCCTTTCGGACGGGACTAATCTACCCGCACGGCAAGGTGGAAGAAGAATAAGTGAAGAAAGAGTGGAGTCCGTCAAGAAGTGGAGTCCATCCCTCCCAAGCGAATCAAGCATGCTTTGCTAACCTGACGCAAACGCGTTTGTATGAATGAGTAAATTCAGTCTGGTGTAGTGGTTAGGAGTGCGGACTTCTAATCTGGCATGCCGAGTTCGATTCTGTGCTCCCCCACATGCAACCAGCTGGGTGACCTTGGGCTCGCCACGGCACTGATAAAACTGTTCTGACCGGGCAGTGATATCAGGGCTCTCTCAGCCTCACCCACCCCACAGGGTGTCTGTTGTGGGGAGAGGAATGGGAAGGCAACTGTAAGCTGCTCTGAGACTCCTCCAGATAGAGAAAAGCAGCATATAAGAACCAACTGTTCTTCTTCGGTAATATCAGGGCTCTCTCAGCCTCACCTCCCTCACAGGGTGTCTGTTGTGGGGAGAGGAAAGGGAAGGTGACTGTAAGCCGCTTTGAGCCTCCTTCAGGTAGGGAAAAGCAGCATATAAGAACCAACTCTTCTTCTAAATATATTCCAGTAGGAGACACGGGTCTTTCTGAAATGACATTAGTTCATTAGTAACCAGTTACTAAAACAGGTCCATTCTGAGAGATTGATATGGTGTCCTCCTGAGAGTGCACAATGTTTTCATGCCAATTTAGTTAGTGTTTAGGAGTGCAGACTTCTAATCTGGCATGCTGGGTTCGATTCTGTGCTTCCCCACATGCAGGCAGCTGGGTGACCTTGGACTCACCACAGCACTGATAAAGCTGTTCTGACTGAGCACTGATATCAAGGCTCTCTCAGCCTCACCCACCTCACAGGGTGTCTGTTGTGGGGAGAGGAAAGGGAAGGTGATTGTAAGCCATCAATCAATCTTTAATCAATATTTATTTACAGTCATGCAGAGGAAAAGGAAGGCGACTGAAAGCCGCTTTGAGACTCCTTCAGGTAGAGAAAAGCGGCATATAAGAACCAACTCTTGTTGTTGTTGTTGTTGTTGTTGTTAGTGGTCGAAAGCCAGCATGGGGTAGTGAGAAATTAGGATCTGGGAGACCCAGGTATGAATCCTCACTCTTCCCTGGAAAACTTGCCAGGTCAGATTTCTGGTTCCATTTCCAGCTGACGTTGCTCATGGAAAGGCAAAAACCATGCGCACAGCTCTTGGACTCTCACCACAGCCGTGATTTTTGTTGCTGACAGCCGTTCGCCCCCGAGCACATGAAAGAATAGCAGCAGAAGCGGCTCCAAGAGCTTGTTAGCAGGATGAGTTGACAGCCTCATTGTCTCTGTCTTGCTTCTCTCTGACGGGGTGGAAGCTGTTCAGCTCACAGAGTGGCAGAAGAAAGAATGATTACCCAGAGGCCTCCGCATTCTTGTTCTTTGTGCTTCTCACAGTGCCGTCTCCCGACAAGCCAGCTTGGTGTAGTGGTTAGGAGTGCGGACTTCTAATCTGGGAAGCCGGGTTTGATTCTGCACTCCCCCACATGCAGCCAGCTGGGTGACCTTGGGCTAGCCATGGCACTGATAAAACTGCTCTGACCAAGCAATAATATCAGAGCTCTCTCAGCCTCGCCTACCTCACAGGGTGTCTGTTGTGGGGAAAGGGAAGGGAAGGTGACTGTAAGCCGCTTTGAGACTCCCTTGGGTAGAGAAAAGCGGCATATAAGAACCAACTTCTTCTTCTTCTTCTTCTTCTTCTTCTTCTTCTTCTTCTTCTTCTTGCCCTTCCAAGCCGTTTGAAATCAAGCTCCCTCGAAATGGTGCTCAGATGGTCAGCCCAAGGAAAAGTAGACCTACGTGGGTAAGGTTACTCTGGATCCGTTTCCATAAGAGGAGAGAGCGTGACTGACATACCTTGAGATCCTGAGCAGAGTTGCAGTCCATGCATTTCAGTGGACTTAGATGGGTATTAAGAATAAAAAAAGAGCTTTGCTAGATCAGACCGGTGGTCCATCTAATCCAGCATTCTGGGCTAGCCTCACACAGTGGCCCATCGGTTCCTTTGTATTGCCAACAGCAGGTCATAGAGTCTGAGGCCTGCCTAAGAATGTAAGAACCCTGCTGGATCAGTGGTCCATTCAGCATCCCGTATCATGCAGTGACCAACCAGTTTCTCTGTAAGTCTAGCAACAGAGCACAGATACTGAGGCCTTCCTAAGAACATCAGAAGAGCCCTGCTGGATCAGAGCAGTGGCCCATCTAGTCCAGCATTCTGCCTCACACAGTGGCCAACCAGCTCCTCTGGAGGGCCAACAACAGGGAAGAGAGGCCGAGGCCTTCCTAAGAACATAAGAAGAGCCCTGCTGGATTAGACCAGTGAAGGTCCATCTAGTCCATCATTCTGTCTCACACAGTGGCCAGCCAGTTCCTCTGGACAGCCAACAGCAGGGAATAGAGGTTGAGACCTTACATTGTGGTTGCTTCCTGGCACTAGGATTGAAACTGAATAAATAAATTTTAAAAGACATCTGGCCAAGTGAGTTTTGACTTATGGAAAGTTATGGAAAACTCTGATTGGTCTTTCAGGTCCTAGTGAACTCAAAATTTTTGTGTACTACTACAGAATATTATAGTTACCTGCCTGAATGTAAAAGCCTAAAAAGTCTAAAATGTTGTGGGTTTTTTTGGATTTTTATTGAATAAAACCAGACACTGCAAGTTTGCATGACCTTTACATTTCTTTTTTCAACATCCTGCCCAGTTCATTGACCGAACAGACTTTACATTCTATAGTGGAGAAAAACCCCAATAATTTTGTTCTTTTGTTACTTCATCAGTGACAGTGCTGTATTCTGCACAGGAAAATCCAGCTGCCAAAGCACATTGAAAGTGCATTATCCTATGTGTGTGGAATGAGTACTTGATCACACAATGTAGGTATGAGAACAAAATTCAAGTCTAGTTGCAACTTTAAGACCAATGAAGTTGTATTATAGGTATAAGCTTTCATGTGCATGCCCACTTCTTCAGATATAGTGGAATGGAACTTGCCAGTCCATACCTACAAGTAGAGGGTGAGCAGCAAACTAGCATACATCAGAATAAAGCTGTTTTATGGAGGGAAGGACCAAATTGGAATAACAAGTTTAGTATACACTTGCCCATTTGTTTGGGAATAAATAAATAAACATTGGAGACTGATGGGCAGATGTACCCTTCTTAATGATGGAGACTGCTGGGCAGATGTACTCTTGTTAACCATGGAATGCTTTGTTCTGCTGCTTCTGACTAGAGTCACCATATCCCACCTGGCTACTAGGGGGGATAGAGGGGTAGGGTTAACAGATCCAGGTTGGAAGCCTAGGGAAGAAAGGGACCTCAGTGGGGTACAATGCCATAGAGTCCACTCTCCCAAGATCTGTTTTTTTTTTTTTTGTCCCCTGGGGAACTAAACTCTGTCTGGAGAAGAGCTGTAATTCCAGGGGATCCCCACCTGGAGACTGGCATCCTTCTCTTAACCCAACAAAGCTAGCTGACTTAATTCACAATGAAGGCATGTTAGAAAGTCATAAACAAGTAGGACAACATAAAAACTGGCCTGGGAAAACTCAAAGTAGGACTACCACCATTCAGGAACTGCCATTTCAACACCCGTGTGTTCCAACACCCATTTGGGAGAAGGAAAATGAGATCAAGTGGATGCAGTCGTTGGATAATGCCCTTTCTGTGCAGAACAGGAAAATCTGCTTCTAAAGTGCATTGAAAGTGCATTATGTAACGTGTGCGGAATGGGTGCTAGTGGGCATAAATGCAGGAAAATGACTAGAACATCCTGCAGGGGGCAGTAAAGAGGACAGCTAGGGACCTTCCTCTATTTCAAATTGTTCCGTTCTTGTCTCTGATTCACTTGCTCAGGTTCACTTGCTCAGGTTGCTCTGGGTTTTTTTTTTCAGAGAACAGTTTCTACTTCTCTCCCAGCTAGTGTAAAGAGAGAGGCTTCTCTCTTTTTCTCTCTCTTATCTGTTGGGAAAAATCAGATTTCCTTAGCAGAGTTATTATATAAATAATGAGACCAGACGAGGCAGGTTTACTGTATATAAAAAGACAAACTTTACTAGCTAAACAGGGTAAGGGCACTGGAAGTAAAAAAAGAAAATACTTAGCTCATTACAGGAGCTGTCTACCTTAGCTGCTACATGGTTGAGATTCAAGATGGATCTGCTTCTCTGCCCAAAGCAGAGTTTTTCTCAAACAAAGAGAGGAAGTAGAATTCTTTCTCTTCCTGCCAAAATTGCGTACATGACAAACCAGAGTCAGGCCATGGCCGGGAAGCTAGGAAATTTACATTTGAAAACAGACCATTTGACCCACTCTGCCTGTCCCACTAGCAACAAGTGTAAACAAACAGTTTAACCCTTTTGACTGGCAGTCTGTGGCTGGCTCTTGCTAAATGACAAAGTCCAACAAACCCCTTCTCAAGAGTTAGCCACTGACATCAAACAATCCTAGCTCATCTCTAAGATTCTCAAATCTCCTTTTATCTAATGGTTTAGTCAACACATCAGCAATCATATTGTTAGTAGTACAGTACACAACATCAATAAGTCCTTCTTTGAACTTCTCTCTTGCAATTGCTATCTTGATTGCGACGTGCTTCGTCCCATTCTTCATGTTCTCGCCTTTGATCATTGCGATACAGGCTGCATTGTCCTCATACATTGTGACTGGCTTAGGTTCATCTACACCAAAGTCCTTCAGTAGACCTATTATCCATTCAAGTTCATTGCATGCATTGCAGGCTGCTATGCCTTCTGCCTCTGCAGTTGATCCAGCTATCAGATGCTGTCTTTTACTGGTCCAGTTGATCAGGTTTCTGCCGTAGAAGAACAAATATCCACTTGTAGACTTCTTTTCAAACTTGACTTCATGCCAGTTTGCGTCCATATATCCCACTAGTTGTGGTTTTGCACATGGTGATATCTTCAACTTCAAGTCTGCACTTTTGTTGAGATACTTTGCCATTCTTATTACAGCTTTCCAGTCATAGTGATCAGGAGAGTTGACTTTTCTGCTCAAGATCCCTACTGCAGCTGTAATGTCAGGTCTGGTAACATTACTCATGTATAACAACTTTCCAATGGCTTCTCTGTATGCCTTGTTGTTATCCAGTGTTTGTCCATCAGGTAAGGACATGTAAGCTGTATCTAGTGGAGTGCCAATTCCTTCTTCTTCTTTGATGCCCACTGACTTAACAAAGTCCATTATTTTGTGTCTTTGGCTAAGTAGAAATCCCCCGTCTGTGGTCCTTTCCACTTCAATTCCAAGGTAGGTACTTATGTCGCCTAGTTGCTTGACTTCAACATGTTTATTCAAGCATTCAATAATTTCTTTTGTTTCCTCTTTGTTTCCGCAACATAAGAGTAGATCATCAACAAATACAAGTATGTATTGATATTGTCCATTTTTAATTCTGGAGTACAGACACGGTTCTGCTGCTCCTTGTTTGAATCCTTGTGCCTCGAGTAGGCTGTTGAGCTTCTCATTCCAAGCTCTAGCAGCTTGCTTTAGTCCATAGATACTTTTGTGCAGTTTACACACAGTTCTTGGATCCATAATTTCACTCCCAGGTGGTAGATCCATGTAGATTTCTTCAGTTAATTCTCCATTGAGAAATGCTGATTTGACATCCACTTGCTCTACTGCCATGTTTCTTGATGCAGCTATGCTGAGCAGTGTTCTTATTGATGTGTAATTGACAACAGGTGCATAAGTATCAGTAAAGTCAGTTCCAAATTTCTGGGTATATCCTTTTGCTACTAAACGTGCTTTGTATCTGTCCACGCTTCCATCGGGTAATCGCTTTATCTTGAATACCCATTTGCATCCAACTGTATTCCTTCCAGCTGGCAATTTGGTGTATGACCATGTTTGGTTGTTGCGAAGAGAATCAAGCTCTTCATCCACTGCATCCAGCCATTTGATCCTTTCACTCATTGGAAGATTCATCATCTCTTCCCATGTTGACGGTTCACATTGATCTGGTGCTTTGACTTGACAAGTGTAACGTTTTGCAGGTATTCCTTTATTCTGTCTTTTCGACCTCCTCACAGCAGGTGGCGCTGTCTCATCTGCTTCTTGGGTTGCCCCTTCCGGTTGGACATTATCATGTAGTTTTGTGTCTTCACCAGCAGATGGCGTTGCCCCTTCTGTCTGAGTAAGGCGATGTAGTTTGGCATTCTCTTCACTGGGTGGCGCTGCCCCTTCTGCTGAGCTTGCTCTTTGTTCCCGAGCATTAGCTCTGGTGGCCGCCATCTTCACCCATTGAGTGAAGCTGCTTGCCTCATTGTTCCTGCAATCCTCTTCTCCTGTAGAGAAATCCTGTAAAGAAAACTGCTTGGTACAATTCTCATCCACGAACACAACATGTTTTATATCAACTTCAAAAGTTTTAGGATTCATGACTCTAAATCCTTTGTTGTATGAATTGTAACCTACAAAAATTCCCAGCTCAGTTCTGGGATCCAACTTTCCACGCTTTTGCTTCGGCACATAAGCATAAACCTTAGCTCCAAAAGTTTTCAAATGTCCCAGGCTAGGTTTTCTGCCATTCCAGGCCTCATATGGTGTTTTGCCAATCACTTTTGAATGTGATATATTGTACAAGTAAGTTGCTGTATTCACAGCTTCAGCCCAGCACACATCAGGCAAATTTGAACCTAATAACATGCATCTAGCACTTTCCATCAAGGTTCTATTAAATCTCTCTGCAGTTCCATTCAATTCTGGGGTGTATGGGACAGTCTTCCCATGTGAAATCCCCTCTTGCTCAAGATAGTTTTCAAATGCAAAATTGCTGAACTCAGAACCTCCATCTGTAATTAAACATTCAGGAACTTTTGAGAATTTTGTCTTTAAATAGCTTACATAAGTTTTAAATTTGTCCAAAGTTTGATGCTTTGTTTTCAGGAAGTACACACAAGCATATTTTCTTCCATTATCAATTATAGTGAGAATATATCTTGCTTTTCCAGCAGATGCGGTAATGGGACCGATCAAGTCAGCATGGACCCTCTCTAGAAGCTTGTATTCCTTGTTCTGAGAGTTCCTTTGTTTGCTGCACATGGTGGGCCTTGTTGCCTTTCCCATGAGACAAATTTCACAACCTTTCCTGGACATTTCACATTCTACAATCTTATAATCAACATCACACAAAGATTTCTTAACAGATTCAAAGTTTCTGTGTCCCATTCGCCTATGAAATGCATAAATACAGTTCCTATGCTTGCAAACATCCCTGTTTACATTCAGCAGTTTATGCTTATCTTCCTTATCATATCCTTCCATTTCAGCATTCAGAAAATAAAGATTTCCTCTTTCTGTAGCTTTAAATGTCTCATCCACAGCAGAATCATAAATTAGCCATTCATTTCCTTTTACATGAAATTCAAAATTTCCTTTAGCAAGTCTGGATACAGAAATCACATTGAGCTTAGCATTGGGAACAAAGAAAGCATCTCTTATACTGTAGTGCACAAAATTTCCACTAATCCCTTTACATTTGAAAGATATAGTTCCTCTTCCAATGGCTCTAATTTCTTGACCATCCACAGAATACAGAGACTCAGAACATTCCTCAAAATTAGTAAACAGACTTTTCTCATTTGCTAAAACAACCTCTGATCCAGAATCTAAGCAAAATTTTAATTCTGTTTCACAAACAATATTGTCTTTTTCAGTCCCACACAACTGATTCACAGACAGAGTTAACACGTGCCTTTGGCCTTTGCTCTTATCAGCTTTAAAGTCCTTTCGCTGAGATCCACTCTGTACATTAGAATCTGTCTGGTCCTTATTCTTATTTTTCAAGAATTTCCTACACACATTTTTCTTATGACCAGATTTTCCACAGTAATAACACACAATTTCTTTCTTATTTAATTGTAGCACAGATGTGCCTTTTGAACCTTCAGCTCCATGCTCTGTAGCATTCACATCACTCTTCAGCAAATAGTCAGTAGTATAATCCACTGTAAGATTGTCCTTACACATCAAATTGTGAACTCTGGCTTCATATTTTTTTTGGTAAAGATCCAAGTATAACATTAATTATCAACTCATCCTTAATATCATGTCCAATTTTCTTCAGTCTGTCTGCATATTCCAACAGCATGTTTAAATGTTTACTTAAGTCCCGTCCCTCTTCTAATCTTGAAGTCAGAAATTTTACAAAGAGAGATCTTTGGGATAGTGCAGAGTTATTCTGATATCTCTCCTCTAATTTTTTCCACATTTCTTTTGCTGATTTTGCCGTTAAGAACAGCCTTGTCTCAGAGTCTTGAATTGCTCCAGAAATAATATGCATTGCAGCATAATTATCCATTTCAAACTGTTCATACTCTGGGGCATTCTCATCTGGAAAATCTTTCTTTATAGTATGGATTAATCCATTCATTCCTAAGACATTATGTACTTTGAAACGCCACGAAATAAAGTTGTCTTGAGTTAGAAATGGCAAACATTGGGTTGAGGAGGAATTTAATTTTGGAGTAGGGGTACTCTTTACTTCCCTGTTTTCTCCAGAATCAGGATCATGTTCTTCTCCAGTTGGGGCCATCTCGGCTGGCTGCTGCTGCTGGCTGCTTTCCAGATATCCACACACGCACACACAGGCTCAGCTCCCGTTTCCTTTGCAGAAGGTCAGCGCGGGTCTTTCTTTTTGCACAGCTATCAAAGAGACTTTTCTCAAGCTCTTAGCTCTGGCTTAAAAAGACATTAATCCGTCTTCTTCTTGCAAAAAAAAACTCAGGACGATCTCCAATAAGAAAAATGCAAAAAATGCTTTTTCCTTCCTATCCTGTTCTAGCTTCTTTTTAAACTTCACTGCCAGGTCTCAAAAATTCAGACATGCACAGAAAAAACATCTGGGCCCATAACCTTTATGTTGGGAAAAATCAGATTTCCTTAGCAGAGTTATTATATAAATAATGAGACCAGACGAGGCAGGTTTACTGTATATAAAAAGACAAACTTTACTAGCTAAACAGGGTAAGGGCACTGGAAGTAAAAAAAGAAAATACTTAGCTCATTACAGGAGCTGTCTACCTTAGCTGCTACATGGTTGAGATTCAAGATGGATCTGCTTCTCTGCCCAAAGCAGAGTTTTTCTCAAACAAAGAGAGGAAGTAGAATTCTTTCTCTTCCTGCCAAAATTGCGTACATGACAAACCAGAGTCAGGCCATGGCCGGGAAGCTAGGAAATTTACATTTGAAAACAGACCATTTGACCCACTCTGCCTGTCCCACTAGCAACAAGTGTAAACAAACAGTTTAACCCTTTTGACTGGCAGTCTGTGGCTGGCTCTTGCTAAATGACAAAGTCCAACATTATCTTCCCTATAAAGTACCTTTTTTTCCTTCCGTAAATCTATTATGTTCTTAAGCAGCATGTGCTCAGCTTTTCTGCATATTCAGACTCTGCCAGCAGGAGAGAGGATTTGGTGGAGGAGGCAGAGAGCATTTTTCAGAATACGGGAAAGTCGTCTCCCCATCGTCGTCCGCTCCCCCCCCCCCCCGGCTGCCTGCCCAGCATGTTAAATAAGACGGGATGTACGGAAACAACTGAGATGAGAAATAATATAGCAGCCCAAGAGATCTGAATGCTGATATGAAGGTCATTGATACTGGACTGGAGAGACGTCATGCGCCGTCTGCCCAGACCACATGCAATTAAGGTAGAAGTTTTTGCAAGGCTGAAAACAAACAAAGTTCCCAGAATTTGAAATGTAACCAGTTGGGATGCTGTTAAAATTCTTGCTGGCTTTATTAGTTTTTTTGTTTTGTTTTTTTAACTTGGATAGCAGTCCAGTCATAGAATCATAGAATCATAGAGTTGGAAGGGGCCATACAGGCCATCTAGTCCAACCCCCTGCTCAACGCAGGATCAGCCCTAAGCATCCTAAAGCATCCAAGAAAAGTGTGTATCCAACCTTTGCTTGAAGACTGCCAGTGAGGGGGAGCTCACCACCTCCTTAGGCAGCCTATTCCACTGCTGAACTACTCTGACTGTGAAAAATTTTTCCTGATATCTAGCCTATATCATTGTACTTGTAGTTTAAACCCATTACTGCATGTCCTTTCCTCTGCAACCAACGGAAACAGCATCCTGCCCTCCTCCAAGTGACAACCTTTCAAATACTTAAAGAGGGCTATCATGTCCCCTCTCAACCTCCTTTTCTCCAGGCTGAACATTCCCAAGTCCCTCAACCTATCTTCATAGGGCTTGGTCCCTTGGCCCCAGATCATCTTCGTCGCTCTCCTCTGTACCCTTTCAATTTTATCTACGTCCTTCTTGAAGTGAGGCCTCCAGAACTGCACACAGTACTCCTGGTGTGGTCTGACCAGTGCTGTATACAATGGGACTATGACATCTTGTGATTTTGATGTGATGCCCCTGTTGATACAGCCCAAAATGGCATTCGCCTTTTTTACCGCTGCATCACACTGCCTGCTCGTGTTTAGTTTACAATCCACAAGTACCCCAAGGTCTCGTTCACACAGTGTTACCTAGAAGCGTATCCCCCATCCAGCAGGCATGCTTTTCATTCTTCTGACCCAGATGCAGAACGTTACACTTATCTTTATTAAATTGCATCTTGTTCTCATTTGCCCATTTTTCCATTGTGTTCAGATCTCGCTGAACTCTGTCTCTATCTTCCGGAGTATTTGCCAGTCCTCCCAATTTGGTGTCACCTGCAAACTTGATGGGGAGGCGCTGGAGGAGGCCATGCCAGTCCTTTGCAGCATTACTCCAGATGAAATGGATGGAAAGTCAAAGGGCTTCACTTGGCCTAACTGTGCGTAGGATTGCACTGTTAGCTTCTCCTTTGCACCAGCTGATCTCGGGGTCCTCTGATTCCAGGCCATTTCCTGTTTCCTTTAGCCCATTTCATCCATGTCCACTGTGTCATGCACAGCCGTCTTTCAGCCCGTTTTATGCATCAGCTGGATACCAAAGTCATCTCACGTATCAATGGCATGGCAGGAACAAATGCCAGCAATGGAAACGGGTGGTGGTGGGAAGGCCAAAAGTACAGCAACTGAGAAGCAAAAGAAGTGGGAAAGCACAACTTCGGCATTGTATATTGGTGGATTCCCTGCCATGGGCGGCCCAAGCTAGCCTGCTCTTGTCAGATCTCAGGAGCTAATGTAGGCAGCCAATGTTAAATAATATGATGGAGTGTTGGCACCTGGTGTTCTGCCAGCCATTGTCCTAATTGAAATGATGTGCTAATCAGCTGGGGCTGTGCCACTGCTGGGACTGGGGTCTGGGTGCCTCTGATGGGGCACATCCCTACACTCCAAGCAGACAGAGGTAACCTCCACAGTGTGCATGATTCAAAAACATGTGAAGAATATCCTCCAGGGGGTGCCAGAGGAGATAGAATGGGAACTTCCTGAGGTTTTTTAAAGAACTTCCTCCTCTGTCCCGATTGGCTCAGTTGGAGACTTCCGGCTTCTTTGAGCCCACTTCCTCCCTGCTTGCCTCCGGAACAGGCAGAATGCATGCAAAAAGGCAGTTAGACTGTTAGGACTTTCTCTCTTCTCTCCTAGTGCCGCAGGGGGGAGGGGAGGGGAGGTGCGGGCACCGGTGTGTCAGTGAGTGCACACATGCAGGCACAGAGCCAATGCCCGCGCCTCCCCTCCCCCCTGCGGCACGGCGCTGGCTGCTTCGGGCGTGAACGGCCGCTTTGGATGCCGAAGCGTGCAGCCCGAATCCCTAGTGCTTCCCAGATCTAGCAGTCAATCAAGAGTCCAGGGAAATTGGGTGAATTTTAGACCAAAGCATCATCAGATAAACCTGATTAGATTTCCAGGACAATTGCTATTCCGTTCCATTACACTTTCTTTTCCCCATATGCCAGTGGTTCTCAACCTGGGAGTAGGGACCCCTTTGGGGGTCGGACAGCCCTTTCACAGGGGTCGCGGCAAGGCGAGCAGCTTGGCCGAGTGGGGCATCATCCACACAACAGCCTTGCGGGGTAGTTTGAGATAGAGCGTTCGTCTGTCTGGAGCAGCGGAAAAGAATGAGATCGGCATGGTGGGACAAGAGGCAGAACTGAACTGAGAAACCCTGGGGGGAAAAACAATTTATATACAATCCTGAACTATGGATCTTCACGCCATCGGTCAGTTTCGGCTTAATTTCTGTGAAAGAACTCTTGCATCATTTTAGGGTTGGGGGTCACCACAACACGAGGAACTGCACTAAAGGGTTGCGGCAATAGGAAGGTTGAGAACCACTGCGGTAGTCACTCTTACGCTGCCTTAAGTGGTGCGCTAACATCCCAAAGATGAGAGGAGCAATCTTGGTTGCAAACACATGGATCATCCGTACCGTTGTCGAGGGCGTGCAGTCAGAGGGGAGACGTGGGTTTTCCTCCGCGTAGGCTCTGAAATTACCCAGAGTGGAAGTGTATCCTTGCTGCAGAATATATACTGTTACTTGCCCACCAACACACACAGCGACGCGCATTCCTGCTGCATTAGAAGATCGTGCGCTTTCCCTGGAGGGCTTCCTAAAAAAAAAGAAACCACACACACAACAATCTCCGAGCGGAAGAGAGGTGTCCTTTGACATCCCCTGGAAACAGATTAAGCGGGGAAGAAGACGCCCCTTGCTTTCCAAGCCCTGTCAAAAAAAGACGAGCCAGATTACCTCTAAGACAAAGGAGAGGAAGGGAGAAGAGGGGGAGAGACACACTGCAGGTCTCGGGGCTGTTTTCTTTGGCGTGAAGTACAGAAATCCTTTTCCCTGCACTGAGATGAGCTTCTTAATGAAATTTCAGTTCTGGAGATAGGGGAGGGAAAGTTTTTTTTTGTACAGAAAAATGCAGGAATAATGCAGGGAGCGGGCAAGGGACAAAGGGACAGGTCACGTGATGTGGTATGGAATGCACCCGTTCTTCCTGGTATTTGGCCTGCGGATATTTCCGCCCTGCCCTGGAAAGACCTTCAGAGAGGGTCCACCCTTTATGTTGTAAACATGGATATTAGAGAGGGCTGCCAAGTGTAGCACGTGGAGATCTGCTATGATCATTTATCTTCAGATTGTGGGCTGAGTTTAAATATGCAAGGAGGGTGAGGGCAGCACCAGCAGCTTAAAGGATAAATAGCTCAATTGAGAAGAGAAACAACTTTGTAAAGAAGAGAGGAGATAGTCTCAACAGCTTAACTGACTAGCAGGTCTGGAAAAGTGTGCACGCATGTGAAAGTTTTTACCCAGAATATACTGTTGTTGATGTGGAACACATATTTTGGTGCGCCCCTGGGATGGAAATGGATACGGATGTGATGTCTGTTTTCCAGCCCCAGGGAGCATGCCAGAAGGAGAAGGGAGGCGGCCGGTGGAGGAGGCTGAGGCAGCAGCTGAGGCAGCAGCTGAGGCAGCGTCCACACTGGCGCAGGCTGAGGCAGGGGCAGAGGAAGCTGCAGTGATATCGGCACTGGCAGAGGCCTGAGGGAGCCCCTAATCTGGCAGCCATGGGGAGGCCAGCTGAGGCGCCGGAGGAGGCCATGTCAGTGACGGAGGAGGCTGAGCCAGCAGAGGTAGGGGAGCTGCTGGTGGTGGTGGAGGAGCCGGACAGGTGGCTGGGGCTGCTGCCAGTGACTGACTGGCACACATAAAAATCCGATGCTCTAAAGTAGCATAATTCTAAGTTCTATTTTATGATCTGTTTTAAATTACATTATATCAAATGACCATATTTTTTGAGTCTTTTATGTATTAACTTCATACGACATGGTCTGAACGACTGTAATAAAGTTTGAACTGAACAGGGGAGGCTCCGCAGCTGGCACTGCTGGACCTCTTTGGAGAGTCAGCCCTGGTGGCAGCATTGAAGGGTGGGAAGGGGATGCGGTGGGTGGAGGCTCATACAGCAGGCACCCGGCTATGGTGGTGGTACTGGCTGGGTGTGGTAGCCTCAGTGGGGCATGGGCGTGGTCTGTGAGTCCTAGTACAGGATCTTCAGGGGCAGCTGGTGCCACACCAGTTGTGGTGCTGGTGCAGGAGGAAGCAGCAAAGGGGACCTGTGAGGCCAAGATTGAGATGGAGGCGATGAACCTGCAGCTGGAGGCACTATTCTGGTGGGTGTGTGGATGGCACAAAACACACCAGGCCTCCCTCCATAGCCCCAGATGCCCCTAGGGCACCTCCCTAGTGTGTGCTGTCACGCTCAGCACCCTCTGTGCCACCCTGCAGCTGTGGCAGGTGTATGGCTCATGGAGGCCCTGCCAGTTAGGGCAGAGGGCAGACCAAGAGTGATTGGCAGATGAGGTGGGTGGGATTTGAACCCACGAGGCGCCCCAAAGCACCCAAGCCAAGCTGATGTTCAGCCAGGCACCCAAGAGCCTAGCTTGAAACTCGGCCAGGCTGTGGCACAACATTGGCCCTCTGTAATGCCAGAGTCAGAGTCAGTCCAGGCAGCTTCCCAGGTTGGACTGAAGGCTGAGCCCGGGGACACCTCGGAGACCCACAGAGGTGAATTTTGGGCATCAGCTTTCATGTGCAGGCATGCTTCCTCGGATGTATTGATTCTGGTGGGTCTGAAGCAGCAGAACAAAAGCTGAGCCCTGGGGCCCCTTTGTGGCCGAACTGTGACTCTCCAGGAAGGAGGGAGAGGGAGGGGGGAAGTGTGTGTGGGGGGGGGGAAGAATCTGTGCTTGTGTGCATGTAAGTATGTGTGTGTGAGAGGGAGGGAGGGAATAAGACTGTCACTGTTTTTATTTGGTCTCAAAGGTGCCCCTGGACCCAAATGTGCTGTCATTTCAGACCAACACAGCTAACCACCTGAAGAAATATGCCTGCACATGAAAGCTTATTTGCAGCAGAATAAAACTTGGTTGGTCTCAAAGGTGCCTTTGGACTCAAACTTTGCCTGAAAAAGTGTGCGTGCACACAAACGTTTATGCGCAGAATAAAACTTTGCCGGTCTTAATGATGCCCTTGGACTTAAATGGGTTCTATGGCTTTAGACCAAAACAGGTACCACCTGAATTAGTTTAGTCATTTTAGCTTTAGGGATGTATCTATCCCATTCTGGGACCAACAGCCACATCAGCAGAAGGGAGATGACATTTCCTCTGGTGACCGGGACAGAGGGATCCTTGAAAGGGAGCAGCTTCTGGGCAACAGCAGTAGTGGAAGGTGACATTGGTGGAGAATCCCTCACAATGCCATCAGCTACCCTGGTGAAGAAGAAGAGTTGGTTCTTATATGCTGCTTTTCTCTATCCAAAAGAGTCTCTCAGCGGCTTCCAATTGCCTTCCCTTTCCTCTCCCCATGACAGACACCTTGTGAGGGAGGTGAGGCTGAGAGAGCCCTGATATTACTGAAGAAGAAGAAGAGTTGGTTCTTATATGCTGCTTTCCCCTACTCAAACAAGTCTCAAAGCAGCTTACAGTCACCTTCCCTTTTATCTCCCCACAACAGACACCCTGAGAGGTGGGTGAGGCTGAGAGAGCTCTGATATTACTGAAAAAGAAGAAGAGTTGGTTCTTCTATGCCACTTTTCTCTACCCGAAGGAGTCTCAAGGCGGTTTACAGTCGCCTTCCCTTCCCTCTCCCCACAACGGACACCCTGTGGGGTGGGTGAGGCTGAGAGAGCCCTGATATTCCTGCTCGGTCAGAACAGCTTTATCCGTGCTGTGGTGAGCCCAAGGTCACCCAGCTGGCTGCATGTGGGGGAGGAGCACGGAATCAAACCCTCCAGATTAGAAGTCCCCACTCCCAACCACTACACATGAAAACTCATGACTCAGAGAACCATAGTACTGTCAAACCAGCTCAGAGCACATGGTTCACTTTCAAAGGCCAATTGGAACAGTTGGAACTTACAAGGGATGTTTAAAGGACCAGGAAGTGGGTGATGGGAAAGAACTCTTCCTGAGACCCTAGGGAGCAGCAGTCTCTTCCTGAGACCCTGGGGAGTCGGCAATTCTGACCTCAATTGAGCGAACGTTTCATTCACTGTAAGGCAGATGCATGTATTAACGAAGGGCCTGTGGCCCAGTGGTAGAGCATCTGCTTTGCATGCAGGAAGTCCCAAGTTCAATCCCCAACATCTCCAGTTGAGAGGGCCAGGTGGCAGGTGAAGGGAAAGACCTCAACCTGCAACCCTGGAGAGCCCCTTCCTGTTTGAAAAATCTGGATTTTTCCACCAACCAAATTTAAGACTCCCTCTTTCTCTATAAAGTTCATGTATATATTAAATGCCACGTGTTTTAAAAATTAGGATAACCTTTAATTATCTGTTTCGAAAAATACCCCTGGGGAGTGATGATTTCCTCTGTGAAATTGGCCATCTTCTGTGGGTCATTTTTAAACACCACTCTTCAACGGCACAATGGACTTTGAACAGACCTTATTCTTTTGTCCAGAGCGCGATTAGACCCTCTTGCTTAATACATAATCCGCAACGATCTGGATTGTTTCTAATAATGTTTTTGCTTCCATTCTGAAATGTGTCTCAGCGTTTCTCAAAGTCCAAACGCTTGCTTCTTCAAGTCCCAGAGTGCAGCTTTGTTGTTTCCTTTCGCTCGGGCAAATCTTACAAAGCCCATTCAAGACAAACACGGTTAAATCTATAAAGGAATCCTCTCCAAGACGGCTGGATGTTTTGCTTCCCGACACTTATTGTTTCTGAAGCATTCGCTGCCGTTGGTGCAGATACAAAGCCCAAATCCTGATAGGGTGAGTCTCTACGGCATAATCACTGGCATTTGCTTGATGTGGTAGTTAAGGGCTACTTTGTAAAGATATTTAATAAGCTTCCAAAGGACAAATCCACTGTGAGGAAACAAGGGTTGGCTTCCTGCCCTTGAAGATTTTACCGATATGAAGATATGGGAAGGACTGTGGCTTAATGGGAGAGCCTCTGCTTCGTATGCAGAAGGTCCCAGGTGTTGGTGCCATTACCTCAACATTATCATTTTACTAGGGGTCAAGCCTGTTGCATTCAGGAATACTAGATTAGGGCGCTAGATTAGGGGGGGTGGAGTGGAAGAACTCTGTGGATGGCCTGCCCCTCCCCCCAGGACCTGGAAAGGCTGCAGGCAGCTGTTAGGGAACTCACCGGAAGGGGCAGCTCTCACATGACAGGGATCTGCAGCCTCCGAGCCTCAGAGGGAAGTGGAAGGAGGAGGGGGTGGTCAGGGGTAGGGAAGGCGATTGGCTGGATGCTGGACAGACAGGCAAGCTGGTTGTAGGAGGAGGCCCTCAGTGGCGGGACAGCCATCCTGAGTGGGTGTTAAGCACTGAGTGGCACTTAAGCCATGAGACCAGCTCCTCCTCCAAGGCTTTACCAGAAACATATTATGTAGAACAGATTTATTTAATTAATATACCGCCCTCCCTAGCAGCTCAGGGCAGTGAACAACAGGAGTATGTTTCTTTATTTATTACATTTATATGCTGCCCTCCCTTGCAGTTCAGGGTGGTTCACAGGGAACATGAAAACCTCATGAGATACAACGTGAACTCAGTAACTGCATCAAATCAGTAGCAACAGCATTAACAGCATTGGACATTTAGATATCCAATGCTTATCTTAACTGTTAACTTTTCGACCACAACCCTGCATGTTGGTCAGTTCAGGATTGCCCCATAATGTGTCTAGTGGGCATATCTGAGTGGGAGGGGGTCCTAGAGGGCCCAGAAGATGTCAGATCACTGGGCTCAACCAAATGCCCGGCGGAAGAGTTCCGTTTTGCAGGCCTTGCAAAAACTGTGCTAGCTCTGGCAGGGCTCAGGTCTCCTCTGGGAGTTTGTCCCACCAGCTGCGGGCCAGAACAGAAAATGACTAGGTCCTGATTGAGGTCAGACATCCCTCTTTGGGGCCAGGGATCACCAGCCAGTTGGCGTTGGCAGAGCATAGCACTCTTTGAGGGGCATAGGCAGAGAGGCGGTTCCTCAGGTATACTGGGCCCAGACTGCATAAGGCCTTCAAGGTGATTACCAAAACTTTAAGCTTGCTCCAGCTTCAACTGGTAACCTGTGCAGTTGTTGGAACACAGGCCAGATGTGGGCCCTCCAAGATGTTCCCATGAGAAGCCTTGCCACTGTATTCTAGACCAGTTGTAATTTATGAGTCAGGGATAAGGGTAGGCCTGCGTTCAGCATGTTGCAGAAATCCAGTCTAGAGTTGACCATCACATGGATCACTGTAGCTAGGTGTTCTGGGGCCAGGTAGGGTGCTAGTAGATTGGCTTGGCGCAGATGGTAAAACGCCAGCCGTGCTATTCTGGGTTTTGGCTGCAGCGTGACACAGAGTATTGGATTGGATGGGCCGCTGACCTGATCTAAGATGGCTTCTCTTATGTTCTTATGCGTTTGTGCAGGAAGTCTGCAAAATGTCTGCTTCATTCATCCTGTGAAATCATATTCCACTATGAACATAACCATTCCGTCTTCCTTTACCTCCCTGCCTGATGGTTCTGGTGTCAAGGTCAGGAGGAATACACAACGGATGTGGGGGTGGACCCTTCACCTCATCGGCCTCTTCACTGTGTCACTTGCGTTACCTCACAGGAGTGTTTGCTTGTGAAACCAAAATCCTTCCTCCTGCCACACAGAGAGGAAAATAAGTTACCTCAGGAAGGCCCTCTGTGTGGTCTTCTAAGGCAATCTCAGTCTTCCAGCTAGATAAACGGGACCAGCTTGGTCTTTCAATTTAGTGCTGGAAAACATGAGTTTCGGTAGCAGGATTCATTTAGGATTCACACAGCAGCAGGCCTTGTTTCAGTACATTCCCCTGTGGCCATCTGCAAAGCAGTGATCAAAAGACATCTAGGTTCTGTCACTTTATGTCGATATATCCGTTACACAAGATGAGAAACAGAAGACTTCATCACAATCATTCCTGTGAAAAAAGCATCTGCTCAAGAATGTAAACTTCTCTCTTCCCTTTCTTTTATTAAGCTGTGATTTTGTCTTTCATAACCAGTAGTCAGCCTGTGGGTGACAAGACCTGCTTACATAGATCCAAAATCGAGCCGTCTTTGATACCGCCACACAATGACAGAATGATCAGTCTGGAATTCCAGAAGCCTTTCCTTCAGAAGGAAACATACTGGGATAGGCCGAAAATTGAATGAAGAACCAAAAGGTGAAAGAAAATTCAAATCTAAGGGCCCAGTCATGTGTGGGTGTTATACAAAACAATATGTAATATATTACATGTTAATCTATAACAAACGTGCTACAGGAAAATAGACGTATTTAATGTGACTGAATTAAAAACACATAGGCCCAATATAATAGCCTCAAAACAAAATAAAAACGTGCAATTATGTCAGATATTAGTCTAATGCAACTATGACTGTATGCATTTTGGCCAAACGGCCTTCTTCAGTGGCCAAGCATCGTGGGTATGCAATGGCTCCAGACACTGCATCCTTATCCATGGTTCCTCTATATATTTGTGAAACAGCCTGGGGGGTGGAACATGTCCAGGTGTCCGAGTTGGAATAGGGCCAATCAGGGTTGCTAGCTGCACCCTGATTGGCCCTGCCCATACAGCTCCCGCCCTCCCTCCCTGGACACTAGCCACGCTCCTCTCAGACACGCCAGAGACAGAGAGAGACACACAGAGCCCTGCCAGACTGAACATGAGCCCTCAATCCCTCCTATCGCTCCTGCTGCAAGGGAGGCAGAGAGAGACACACAGAGAGCTGCCCCAAGCTGCTGACCAGCCCTGCTTCCCTCCCTAAGCCCTAATTACTGGCTAGAGAAAGAGACAAAGAGAGAGATCTGTACCTCCCTGTGTCCCCTGGGTCCTTGCGCCCATTGCATTCCTGGTTGCAATGGGCTTTCTTGCTAGTCTTTAAACCTCCCCCCCCCCCCGCTCCAGAGGAGCGGGAGGAATAAAGGAGTAAGGGCAAGTGGGGAGGAGTTAGGGTGGGCCCTGTCCGTGATAAAAACTTGGAGGGCCCAATCAGGAGCCGCGAAGCGGCTCCTGATTGGGCCCTCCAAGTGTCACTCGGGGGCCAAGCAGCTAATGAGGAGCCACGCAAAGCACGGCTCCCCATTGGCTGGTTGGCCCAGCCTCGCCTGGCCCGGCCGGAGAGTCGCCGCTCAGAGGAAGAAGCCTTCCCCAGCAGTAAGTCCTCCGGCTGGCTTCCCCTCACCCACAGAGCCTTCTGCCGGGCCCTGGGGCAGCCGAGACTGCTCCTGGGCCTGGCAGTAGGCCGCCGAGCCCACTGCCCCCGTCCAGAGCCTTCTGCCGGGCCCTGGGGCAGCCGAGACTGCTCCTGGGCCCAGTAGAAGGCCCCAAGGCCACCTACCTTACTCTGTTCCTCCCTTCCTCCCAGCATTCCCTTTATCCTTCTCTTCCTCCCAGCATTCCCTTTATCCTTCCGTTCCTCCCAGCATTCCCTTTATTTTTCTCTTTCTCCCTTCCTCCCTCTCATCCATCTGCCTCTTTCTGGCTACCTGTTTTTCTCCCTCTTCTTCTGTCTCTATCTTCCTCCCTTTCTTTTTGTCTTTCTATCTCTCTTTCTCCTTTTCCTCCTTCCTTCGCCCCATCCCTCCACCCACCCATCATGCTAGGGCCCGCTGTTTTTTGGCCACAGCGGGCTTAATATCTAGTAATATAATAAGGCAATAATTCTTGAAACTAGGACCAAGTTAAAATTGCTATGAAGGAGAAGGCAGGAGGAAGTGATGTTAATAAAGAATTAGTTAATCGCATTGGTACATGGTCATGAATATTAAACACGTGTTCTAAAGTTACATCTTTAGATCCCTCACCTATAAACATTACCCGTGATACAAGGCAGAGAGATACTTTCAGCAACCAGTTAGGAAGAAACTTTGGGGGAAGGGATGGGGCAGGGGGACAACTCACAGAAAAACAGGACCTCTCACATTCAGGTGTGAGCCTGATGCCCCAAATCTCAAAGGACATAGATCTACATATTGAGGTTGCTTAAGAAAACACCAAGGGCACCAAACAGAGATTTTGGGAAGCGGGTATATTTTCAGAAATTGCCGGAAATGGACGAATGTACCAAAGTTATTATGAGTAAAGCAAACAATATAGGCTGAAAGCAAACAGATGGATCATAAATGTTCTCTCAGTTGGGAGAAGAACTAAAACAAAGGCTATTTCAAGATCAACAGGTGCTAGGGTTGCCAGATCCTCCCCCTAGCCATCAAGCAGGGGATGGGGGGGGGGGGTTACGGTTGTCACAGCCAGGTTGGGAAGCTCTTGAAGATTTGGGAACTGAGCCTGGGAAGGCCAGGGACCTCAATGGGGTACAATGCCATGGAGTCACCCCTACAAAGCAGCCCTAAGTGATCTCTGTCGTCTAGAGATGTAATTCCAAGGTATCCCTAGGTCCCACCTGGAAGCTGACATCCCTAACAGGCACCCCAAATACTTTGCTTGTCCAAAGGCTTAATCTTGCCAAGATGAGCTCCCCCCTTCCTCATGAGTAGCTTTCCATTCGGACTGCCTACGCGGATCATTTTATTCCTGTTGAAACCACATGTACATGTTTATTCACTCAGAGGTTCGGGGGTGGCAATGTTCAAATAAATTTTCCAAACCTAGAGGATTCAAGAAGCAGAAATCTAAACTGTCGACTTGAAGCTGTGGGTCACTTCTCTTCTGGAATTTTTTATTTTTAAAACACAAATATTTTCGAAGTGGAGCACGCCTGCTTCCCGCCTTCCTGAACACAGCTGTGTAAACCTGTGGCTTTGCGTGCGCTTTGCTGCTGTTTTTGCACGAACAGTGCGGGATTGTTAAAAGTTCTTTTGGAAACAAATATCCTTGCCCCAGCATTATTTTTTTATAATAATTTCTTCGCTGTCTACATACTTAGTTAGCAGTTTAAAATCTGTTTATAAAAATAGCATCCTAATTTCAGTTTTGAATCAGGTGAGTCACGACAAGAAGGGAACGTATTTTGTAGATGTTTGGTCCCCCCTGCAGAACACAGTCCATTTTTTTCAGAAACCCATGTTGTCTGCAGAAAAAGAGTCAGATTTGAATCCAGTAGCACCTCAGAGACCAAATAGCTCTTCAGAGCATGACCTTTCAAAGGTCTAAAGCTCCCTTCATCAGATATGAGTTGGAATGGAGATTCCCAAGTCCTTATATCCCTTTCTGAAATGGGAGAGGTGTTGCAAAGAAGGGACTCAGGATGCAGAGATACAGTGCACACAGCAATTAGCTTGATTAGAACAGAGTGGGAAAGCTTGAGGGGCAGAAAATTAGTATCTGTGGTGTGATAAGAATTCAACGGGGGGGGAGTCCATTGTTCTGAACATGTAAATCAATGAAGATTACCAGATCCCTTCTAGCAACTGGTGAAGGATGGAGAGGACTTACCAGGAGAAAGAGAAAGGCCTCGACCACATCAATATTCTCACATAGGAAGTGACATCATCACACTGCAACATATTGGTGACACTCTGGTATTTGGGCAAAAACTCTATGGTAAAAACAACTTATATCATAGAGTTCTTCTCCAAATACCAGAGCATTGGCCAGACATTGCTGGTGTGATGAAGTAATTTTGTGTGCAACGGTGGCAACCAGGTCTTTTTCCTTGTAAATCCTGCCCCAAAACAACTGATTGTGCCTGGGGAGCAGGACCTGGCAGTGGAGGACCTCTGCTTCCACTGGGGGATCTGAGAACCCTAGAATGAACTCAAGTTCAGCAATTTTGCATTGTACTCTCCCCTTAAAGTTTTCTTTGTTTGAGGTCTGCCACTGTGAGGTCAGTGGTGGAATGACCTAGAAAATTAAAACGTTCCCCTACTGCTTTATGAGTTTCACATTTTTTTAATTGTTGGGTGTTTGTTTGTGTTTTTGCATCCTTGCATACAGGCATGCTACATACTGGAAGAAGCAATCGTGCATGATGAGAGAATTCTAACTGTTGTGTTTTATCCGTTAGTGTCAATCAGAGTCAATTTTAAAAATCTCGGTGGGTCAGTCAGGCAATGACTCTGCTTTTATGTAGTGTGCTGGAGACAGAGTCAGTGTCTCAGTAAGTTACTGTAACAAAAAAGGGTGTATTGTGAACAAAGTTTACCTCAAATGACTAGCCGTGTTGGTCTGAAGTATCACAACAAAATCGGAGACCAGTAGCACATTTAAGACCAACAAAGATTTGTTCAAGGAGTGAGCTTTTGAGAAAGTCTGAGGAAGAGTGCTTGCACTCGAAAGCTCACGCCTTGAATAAATCTTTGTTGGTCTTAAATGTGCTACTGGACACTGATTTTGTTGAAAGTTTACCTCAGTAATAACATCTGAGATGGAATCTATGCTTGTTATTACAATTTTACAAATTGAGAAGAGAAAAACCTGTCAGCCGTTCAAGAAATATGCTTTTGGTTTGTGAACTGTCAATATAAATAAACATGTTTAACAGTTAATCCAAGAAAAGTGAACGATTATTTTGATAATTGATAATTTCAAGAAAAAGAATAACTGCCCAAGTGAAAAACAACCTGATCGTAACCTATGCAGCAACCGTGTCTCAAAGCAAAACTTCCCCACTTACTCTGCCTGGGATACCTTGAAGTCGAAAGGCTCTCACACAGATTTATTTTCATATTCAACAAAGATATTGGTTGAAATCATCGACCCAGCTCAAAATCCAATTTTTACAACATTAATTTGTGTCCATTCTTTCTTTTGCAGAGGGATTGAGCTGTATGTCTCATGTAGAGGCTGGAAGGGCATTGCTGACATCTGATCACATATATAACATTGGATGATGAACAAGTGAACAGACCTGAGATGAAAAGTTTGGTGTTTTTAGGGCCAGTGATTGTGTTGTCAGAGTGAATACAGAGACAGAGCTGGCATCAGGGCTTCTTTTTAAATTCCTCCTCTCAAGGCCTTATGTGAATCATGACTAATTGGTTCCATCTTGCAGGTGTTCCTAACTGGACCCGTGCAGGCCACGGTCCTCTTATAATCTTCAGGCTCAAACTGTGGACTGGCTGTACAGGAAAGGTGAGCCACAGGACGGGAGGGGAAAATCGGAGCGAGGAGATAATTTTCTCCTCCAACCCCCTTCTGAACTACCCTAACCACGTGCAGAACACTTTTCTGTTTCAATGGGGAGGGGGGGAGGGAAGAGGAGGACCCGAGTTCAAATCGATCTGAATTCAACAGGATTCACAATGGAACAAACAAAGTAAGTGCAGACTCTGCCCAGGTTGGGACCCCTTGCCCACATTGCACTTCCCACTCGGGCGTGGAATCTTGCTGGACAACCGTAGACCAGTTGCTGGCTTTCGGCCTGGCCAAATGGAGGAGAGGTGAACAATGGAAGCCACTTCGGGAACATGTGAGGGAGCAAGGCAGAGTATGGATGGCATGTGCTAGCGGCACAAAGGGAGGGTCCTCCAACGATCCATGGCTGGTTGTTGAGCGAAGGTGCTGCAAATGGTCTTCTATGAGATGAGGCCACCAGAAGGTGAATTTATTACCCAGCCCTGCAGAGGCCTCCCATGGGGAACTTGCAGCTGGTGTCTAATCCTATCCCATCTCCCAGGTGGTTGTGTAAAGCGAAGCTTGGTCCTCTAGGACAGGGGTAGTCAACCTGTGGTCCTCCAGATGTTCATGGACTACAATTCCCATGAGCCCCTGCCAGCCTTTGCTGGCAGGGGCTCGTGGGAATTGTAGTCCATGAACATCTGGAGGACCACAGGTTGACTACCCCTGCTCTAGGACCTCTCCGATGTAATTTGGCAGTTGTAAACTGAGAAGTTTCACTGTACAAACAATTTACCTAAGTGCATTAGAGCATTTCTCCAAGTTTTGGTCGCATCCTTATAAAATGCCTCTTGAAATCCCCTTGGCAGCCTCATTATGCTCAAGATTGCAGCCATTGTCTACAAATTATTGTTCAAGTTGTCTAAATATCTGTCTTCAAATTCTGTTCAAGTAATTCAATTGGGTTTGAGGGGAAATTTGTTCTGGGAGAAGAAAAAGCTGAGTAAATGGCAACATTAAAGGTGAAAGTAATTAATGGTCTCACAGCCAGATGAGGTATGGGGGTTCTGCGGACAATTCTTCATTTGTATTTTTAACTTTATCCATGTAAGCCTTCTCGTGTTGCCTGGTCCCTCCAAGTAACTGACGGGGGAGTGGGGAAATTTACACGGAGCAGCAGAGAGGCCCATATGACACACAGTAACATATCTGCATTACTGCCCATGTGACCTGGGGACATCACGGCAATGCTTTGGTATTTTGGGGAAAACTCTATGGTAAATTTGGCTTCTACCATAGAGTTTTTTGCCCAAATATCAGAGCGTCATCCCAGTGTGATGACAGAACTTCTGTGTAATGGCAGTAATATAGATACATCCCTGCATGTTGGCTGGTCCTCCTACTGTTTCAGGATAAGTTCACCCCTCTGGTCAGGTGATCAGTGATGGAGGAGCCTGGGAGCAGGGGACCTCCGCCCACATAAAGTGAGTTACACAAATCTAGCTTGGAGGTGAGCATCATGTGGATCACTAGCTAGGGGTTCTGGGTCCAGATAGTCGCTAGTAGCTTTGCTTGGGGAAGGTGAAAAAATTCCTGTCAAGTTACTTCTGTGACCTGTGCCTCCATGATAAGAGAGGTGTCAAAGGTCTGTGCAACTTATAGTTGCACCATCAAGACAGGGGTGGCATGCTTTCTACTCTGGTCCCTTCCTTCCAAGCCATAGGACCTCCATCTTCAAAGAATTAAGCTTCAGGCGGCTTTGCTGGAGCTATTCCATCGCAGCCTCCGGACACCTGTCCAAAGAATTGTATTTGGCTACCTGCTCAGTAGCAGGTAGAGTTGGGTGTCATCCATATATTGGTAACACCCAAGTCCAGACCAGCTGGTCAAGAGGAAATATCAAGATGTCAAAGTGTATCAGGGAGATCATGCCCTGCATCCTATAGTACTCTCTGTTGTTGAATTTGTATGTGTATGTGTGTGTGTGCTCTTGTTCCAGTCTCTGGATTTTTTTTCCTACAAATTTCTTGGTTTGTTCTGATTTTTCTCTTCTTCTTGGCAACCACTGCTAATAAGATTCCTCTAATGAAAGACTTACTTGTTTCCCAAAGTGTAGTAGAGCAGGGGTAGTCAACCTGTGGTCCTCCAGATGTCCATGGACTACAATTCCCATGAGCCCCATCTGGAGGACCACAGGTTGACTACCCCTGTAGTAGAGGACATTCCTTCTGTATTATTTATTTTAAAAAATTCTTCCAGATCTTTTTACACTTCTTTATTACATCATCTTGTAGTAAAAGAGCATCTGCTTTTTGTTTTTCCATCCAATTGACAAGCTACCTCTATAGGGTTGTGCTCTGCAGATGTTTTCAGTTAAATCTCTGCTTTATCTAAATTAATTGTTAGACTTTTTGATATTGAACACATGTCTATTTTTAGTACATTTTATGTGTATCAGAAAAAAACGTGAAATCTTCATCTTTTGAATGTTCGATCCTCCAGGAGTCCCTTAAGTCCAGTATTTCCAAATATTGGAGTACAATTTTTGGTCATTTCTCATGTTTAGGATTTCTAGATCTGTCTTTTTTTGGATATAAAATTCCAACCATATCTCCAAAAACCATTATATCCTCATGTTGAAATAGCTTGACAAAAATAGTTTAACAAATATT
The DNA here is from genome assembly GCF_049243985.1 of Paroedura picta. NCBI lineage: Eukaryota > Metazoa > Chordata > Lepidosauria > Squamata > Gekkonidae > Paroedura > Paroedura picta. Next base: position 22,557,705 of record NC_135370.1, on the reverse strand, counting down.
CAGGCCAGGAAACTCTGGCCTCCCTACCTGGAAATCATATCCACCCAAGTATGACCAGCCCCCATCAACAAAGTTTTTTAACTATGAAGAGATGGCTTTTAATCCTAATTCATTCCTTTTAAAAACCTAATTAACTATACAATGAATATTTTTATTCCTTATTATATTTTTATTTCTTTTAATAATCTTATTGGTTGTTGTTTTTGTTTGATTTTGCTGTTACCTGTCCGGAGCTTGTAGGGAAGAGCGGGCTACAAGAATAACATTGTTGTTGTTATCTTCATAAATAATTTGGAAAAAAAATTAAAAATTATCTTTAGCATTATTTGGAGCATATATTATTGCTAGCATTGAATAAGGCTTTTGCTGACAAAAATTTGCCTCCCCCAAACACCTGTTTATATTTTATGTTTCCTTTTCTTTTAAAATAAATCTCTAATTTTTGGCTAATTTCTAAAGACCTGTGTTGAAATTATAATTTATCTTGGAAGCCTAGTAGATTCTTCATCAATAAGAGAATTAATAAAAATTCATGGGCTACAAAGTACAGAGAACAAACAAGAGATTTATGACAGTGCAGAGATAAACTATTGAACAATGCCTAATTTAACTACTATGTCTTATTTAACTATGAACTATGCTTAAACTACTTATTTCAAAAAAGTTTTAATTTAAAACAAAGTGGAAACATATGAAGCAGATGAAATTATCTGTATTCATACCTTTCAGATACATTTTAACTCACTGCATATATATGTGGATTGCTTTATCTGTGGACTAATCAGGTGGCCTCTTCCCCCCCCTTTTTTTTCTTTGCTTGATGAAGGATTTTATTTGAAGGGATCAGAGCTTCAGCTCCTGTGAGAGGCAGCAAAAAAAGCAGTTTAGGGTATTTGACAAATAGATGGCTTAACAGGAAGATATAATCATTTTTTTATTCTAAACTAGGGGCAAAGCCCATTGCATTCAGGAATAGAAAGGGCGCTAGATTAGGGGAGTGGAAATGGAAGCAGATGGCCTCTCTCTCCCCCCAGGACTTGGAAAGGCTGCAGGCTGCAGGGAACTCACCAGCAGAAGCAGCTCTCACATGGCAGGGATCTGCAGCCTCCGAGCCTTGGAGCGAAGTGGAAGAAGGAGGGAGTGGTCAGGAGTGGGGGACAGAAGGCGATTGGCTGGCCATTGGACAGCCAGGCAATCCAGTTGGAGGAGGAGGCACTCAGGGGTGGGACAGCCACCCTGAGTGAGTGTTAAGCACTGAGTAGCACTTAAGCCATGAGACCAGCTCCTCCTCCTCTAAGCCCGTACCAGAAGTATTAAGTGGAACAGATAGGAGCCATTATCTTCTGTGCTTAACTACTTGGCTTTCTTGACCCTGTGTATTAGTAAGTATGTGCATTTTCCTGTTATTTGCTAGAAATAGTCTCTGGTGAGTAGTAGGCCCAGTTAACTAGCTATATACCTTAAGTAAAGGTCAATTTGTTGTAATGATACATTTAGAATTAATATTATAGTAGGGCTTATTAATGTCCGATCTGTAGTTTGTGTTTTCCCCCTTTTTCAGCAATCGGGTAGCGAAAGTGTTTATATCATTTATGGTCCCTGTTTTAAGCCTACTAATTTACATACTGCTTCCTTGTGCATTCATGTTTAAAATATGTGTCCATCTGTCTCCCCCCATCCACCCACCCATCCAGCTAAGGGTGAAAATATTTGACATCTTGATGTTTTGCTGTTTGGCCATTTTGCGGTGATCCATAATAGCTATCCCCGCCCCACCCCACCCCCGGTTCTTCTCTCACAGCTAAAAGAAACCAGAATGAACAATGACCTGAAATGTGAATTACATCACAGTCGGTGTGACAGAGCAGGGAGCAGGTTAATGCTGCAAATGCCCCAGAGAAATGAAACCTTGTGATCTGAAACATGGGAAAAGGGTGACCGTTTCCCCCCTAGCTTGTTTTCCATAAACAATCCCTTGAAATGACTTCATGGAGGCCTCATACATGGCACTGTTCAGGAGAACCTGAAACCTGAAAGCAATAATAAAAAAGAATGAATGGGAAAATGTGAATGAGGGCCACTCAGCAAAATAACATCTCCTAGTGTGTGCACATCATGCTGTCAAGTCACCACTGACTCATGACCACCCTCATGTAGTTTTCAAGGCCAGAGATACTCAGGGGCTTTACGCACCGGGATCTTTGTAGCAAATTGGTCACTGAATGAAAAATCGCCATTTAAAATAGTGGAATTCGTCGTTATGCATACCTGCCTTTGTAGTGGAATCCAGTTGCGTTTTGTAGCGTTTCCCACAGGCTTCCGGTCTCGGCAGAAATCGCTAGAAAGGAAGCGCTATTGCCAGGCTCGTCTCGCCCCTGGCCATCAAGCAGCCAATGGGCAGCCGTTAGCATGCTCCCAAACAGACCCTTTCCCTTTAAGAAAGGTTTTTTTTAAAAAAAAACAGACCCATTGTAACGAATCTGTGTAGATTCGTTGCAACGGAGAGACCCATCCAGCTGCCTAATGTGTTTGAGCTGTCGTTTGATCGTTTGATCGTTGCCACGCTGCCTCTGAGTGAAAAAAAAAAAATCCCCCCCCCCTCTCACGGGCCCGATTTTCGGCTGAATGAATGTGTAAAAAAATAAAGGGAAAATACTTCAGCAAACGTGCTTTTCTGTGGTTTGTGCTTAGTGACTAAAGGGGAAGGACTGAAGCCAGGGAAGCCTCTAAACAGAAAGAGGCTCGCTAGTACGTTTATCCCCGCTCGCTTGGAGAAAAAAAAATGGCGATCGCTTCGCCGGAAGATCAGAGAAGAGAGCCAGGGGGAGGGACTTTGTAGAAACCGCAACAATGTTAACGCACAGGTCTTTTTTGCTAGTGTTGCAGATTGGTTGCAGGAGTGTATTGCTTTCCGGAGGGTGAATCCACTTTTGGGGATTTCCCTGAAAGCGCTACAAGGAAGTGCTTTTTGCAGATTGGTTTCAGGTGTGTGGCAGATTGTCGACGACGTCGTGCGTTATGGCAAATCAATAGCGTTTTCAATTGGCAACCATTGTGCGATTTTGAAGGCGTGCAAAAAGCCCCTCAGAGGTGATTTTCCATTATCCATTTTCACATCATGGCCATAGTACCCCTTGGTTGGGTCCCATCCAAATAGTAACTAGGGCCAATTCAGGTTGGTATCCAAGATGTGACCCGATCAGGCAAGCCTGGGCTATTCAGGTCATATATCTTCTGGGAAGACTATGCAATTTCAGAAACATCCAACCTCTGGCTGATACACTTCATCCTGGCCTCTTGTTCTGCATGTTCTGGTGGATGGCAGATTCAACAATGAGGCTAGATGTCCATCAGTATAGCCAAAGACATTCAAAGTGTTCCAAGCCATGCTTGTAAGTCTTCTATGCCAGGGGCTAGTCAACCTGTGGTCCTCCAGATGTTCATGGACTACAATTCTCATGAGCCACTGCCAGCAAATGCTGGCAGGGGCTCATGGGAATTGTAGTCCATGAACATCTGGAGGACCACAGGTTGACTACCCCTGTAATCTACGCAATTCCCAATTAATGCAATGAAACAACAAAAGAGGGAACAAAGTAACCCACCCTGTGTGCACAAGTTAGGAACATAAAAGATTGAGCAGCACCTTCTAGAATAGTCATTTCCTCCAGGGGAACTGCTCTCTGTTGTCTGGAGACCAGCTGTAGTTCCAGAAGATCGCTAGATGTTACCTGGAAGTTGGCAAATCTACATGCAGGGACAAGAGCCAGCATAGTGTAGTGGTTAAGAGCTATGCTGGCATCTAATCTGGAGAACTGGGTTGGATTCCCCACTACCCCACGTGAGGCTGGGGTGGTTTCCCAGTGCCTTCCCCAGTCATTACCGTTTACCCCCCAGCAAGCTGGGTACTCATTTTACCAACCTCGGAAGGATGGAAGGCTGAGTCAACCTTGAGCCAGCTGCTGGGATTGAACTCCCAGCCTCATGGGAAGAGCTTTCAGACTGCATGTCTGCTGCCTGACCACTCTGCACCACAAGAGGCTCTTGAGAAAGAAACATGGTGCTCCAAAACAAACTAAGCTGTGTTCCTTGTGGTTTTGTACTTGACCTCTGATATAATGTACCGTAGTGGTTTAGTTCATGGGGAGAACACCATTTGCACATCATGGTTGTTGAATTACGCAAACTCTGCAGCGTGCAAGATGGAGGAGAATATAAGGAGTGTCCTGCAGGGGGCATAAGACGAGAGGTGTTTTTAGCATGGTTGGATATCATTCCAGGATCCTGATTGGCTCAACAAGAGACTTCCTGTCTTTTGAGTATACTTCCCCCTGCTTGCCTCCAAAACAGTTGAACAAAATGTTAGAACAAATAGTTAGATTGTATGTCTCCCTCTCCCTCTCTCATTCTGCACACAGTGATTTCTCTTCTGATTAAAACACGTTTTAGTCTTTAAGCACACTGGTGCTCCTCTCTCTCTGCATATTCAAACTCTGCCATCATGGTGACTGAGTTTATTGCTCCCGGACGCTGGCACCTTGTGCTCAGTGCCCATCTTTCTAATGAGAGTCCCCAGCTGTGCTCCTTGCCATTGAGAGTGCTCATAGGGACAAGTTCTTCTTACCAGCGTTCTGAATAGCTAATGGTCCGGAGTGGCTCAGAAGCCTCTAGCTTTAAATAGAGCTTGCTTCTTTCTGACTCATTTCCATCAATTATATATGTCCTAGGTGGCCGGACTGCTCAGTCTTTCAAGGGAAGTGGTACATCCCACGGTAGGCAAACTGTTGAATTTTAAAGACATCTTTGTGTTCTGGGGCTGGTGATATTTGACAAGGCCCGTAAACACCCCACGAGCAATGTCATTTGGATCTTTGTTGTTTCCCTTAGAATTGTACAAATGCTTCAGCAAACAGTGTGTTTTTGTGTGTGTGTGCACACGTGTGTAGAAAATGCCGTCGTCACAACCTATGGCTACCGAATAGAGTTTTCAAGGCAAGAGATGAACAGAGGTGGACTTTGGGCATTGTCTGTCCCTGTCTAGCCACCCCAGACTTCTTTGGTGTTTTCCCATCCAAGTGCCAACCAGATGTGACCCAACTTGGGTTCCAAGATTTGATGAGATCAGGTTGGCCTAGGCTATCCAGGTCAGGGCAAAAGACTAACTAGCAACCCTGAACTTCCTTGGAGGTCTCCCATCCAAGTACTATAAACCAGTAGGGATGGGCAACAGATGTAGACTATGTGCTCTGCCTCATGAGGCCTATGTGTCTCATGCAATGCAGACTGAAGATGAAATCAAGGTCTTGGTTCTCACCTTTAAAGCCCTAAACCAGGGGTAGTCAAACTGCAGCCCTCCAGATGTCCATGGACTACAATTACCATGGGAATTGTAGTCCATGGACATCTGGAGGGCCGCAGTTTGACTACCCCTGCCCTAAACGGTCTGGGGTCTTCATACTTGCAAGGCTGCCTCCTCTATTACACCCCTCCAAGAAACTTAGCATCTAACATACAAAATTTGCTCAGGGTCCTCAGCCCCAGAGAGATCAAGGTGGCCTCAACCAGAGCCAGAGCTTTTTTGGCCCTGACCGCAGCCTATTATTATTATTATATTTATATTTATACCCCGCCTCCCCCCGAAGGCTCGAGGCGGCTTACATAACCCCGTCCCCTAAAACCATAAAATTACAATAAAACCTGATAATTTACAGTAATGGCAACAGCGATGGCATAATCTACTCATTTGCTCTCCGCATCCTCAACTACGGAGGGGGGTGACGCTCTCTACCGCCAGTTTGTGAGGGGGGGCTGATCTTCTTTCCGCCCGGCCTCAGGTATAAGCCTGGCGGAAGAGCTCCGTCTTACAGGCCCTGCGGAATGCTGGTAATTCCCGCAGGGCCTGCAGCTCACCCGGGAGCTCATTCCACCAGGTTGGGGCCAGGACCGAAAAGGCCCAGGCCCTAGTCGAGGGCAGGCGGGCTTCCTTGGGGCTGGGAACGACCAGTAGGTTAGCCCCCGCAGAGCGTAAAGCCCTGCGGGGGATATAGGGCAAAAGGCGGTCCCTCATATCCCTAGTGGAGTTCTCTTCTATGCAAAATCAGGGCCCTGTAGGACATTAAACAATTCTGTAGGGCCTGCAAAACAGCTATTCTATCAAGGCTATGGTTGAAGCCAAGGACCATTCTTGACAACATCTGGCATCTCTATTGAAAAAATCTACAGAAAACACTGAATAACTTTGACTATTCAAAACGTTTGCCAAAATTAACACCAAGAATGCACTTTATGTTTTCCCCTCTCCCATAAGAGAGAAGGTGGTGACTAGATATGGCTTCCAAATTAAAATAAGCGGACTGATTTTAAAATGTTTTAATGGATTTTATATGGATTTTCATAGAATCGTAGAATCATAGAGTTGGAATGGGCCATACAGGCCATCTAGTCCAACCCCCTGCTCAACGCAGGATCAGCCCAAAGCATCCTAAAGCATTTTATTGTATGTTGTGAGCTGCCCTGAGCATTTGGGTAAGGGTGTCATGTAAATCTGAATACAAATCAATAAACAAACTGTGGCCTGGAAAGGAAGACCAGTTACAAGAGGAAGGAAGTCAAATTGCTCAAGGTAATAAGATGACTCTGTTGGCTTGCCATCCCTGCCTGGCTCTCCCAGAATCACCTTTTCAGGGCTGTGGGAGAAAGGGAATCACTCCAGAACAATCCTTCCCAGCCAGACTTGGTCGCTGCCCCATCTAATCTCATCAGATTTCAGAAGCTAATCAAGGTGGGTCCTGGTTAGTATTTGGATGGGAGACCTCTAAAGTAGTCCAGGGTGGTTATGTGGAGTCAGCCAATTGCAAGCCACCTCTGAACATCTCTTGTTTTGAAAATATGCAGTGGTGGCCAGATTGTGGCTCTCCAGATGCCCATGCACTACAATTTCCATGAGCCCCTGCCAAAACCATTCTAGCAGGGGCTCATGGGAATTGTAGTCCATGGATATCTCGAGAACCACAATTTGGACACCTCTGCTCTATGGGATTGCTCCAAATTGGCCTCACCTTGGTGGTACTGTCTATCACCATGATCCTAGCATCCTACTATAGGCTTTCTGGATTTTTGCAGCATTTCCGCACGGTGGTCAAAATGGCGAGACGCCCGTGACCTGCAATAGCGTAATATTAAATCATGCTATTCATCCCCTCCACACTTCAATGCCTTCCTGCTGCGTCTTCCCCTTCACACATGCTGCGCAAACAGCACATGAGATGCAATGCATTATTTCACTTACCGCTCCTTGGCCGGTCAATCAACGGGGCCAACCGATCGGTTTGTTGGTCTCGCCCCCCCCTTTTTACTACAGACTTACACATAGCAATGCGTAATCTCTTCTATGAAAACACATTGCTATGTTATTCAAAGCACCCCCCCCCAAAAAAAATAACACGGCCAGCAAGCAGAGTATATGGTGAGGGAGGCAGATCCCCCTACCTATAATTTAAAACAGCTGAAAGGCTCCCGGTGAGCTCCCAGCCACCCCCCATCAATCCGGGCAAATTAATCGTGGGTGGTTCACGCACAAACACCATCAACCCATCACCCCTGCCCTGCCTCCTTCACTGAGCAGGAAATGGAAGAAGGAGGGCAGGAGCGAGGGTGGGACTTTGCAGAGCTGACTGTCGTGCATTTTACCCTCCATACATTCCTTTTGCTGGTTGTCTACCGGTGGATTGCGCTTTTTAGGTTGGTGAATCCACTTTTGGGAATTCCTGAATTTTAAAATGAAGGATATAGCAAGCCAGCTGCTGCCTAGATGCTGGATGTAAGCAAGCAAATGAAATGATTTTCAAGCTTACAATGGCAAAAATCAGTTTATTCCACTACAAACAATTCCTCAATCCATAGGATTGGTGCGATTTAATATATGTTTATTACATAATTGTATAAAACTGTGATTAACATTATATTATTTATGATTAATTTTTAAGGGTCATACCCTTCTGATATATGATAAGAATTCATTTAAAGAGAACTTATGATTAAAAGTTAAAGGTATTTTATTTTAATTTACTAGTACTGTTTACTTACACCAAGCATGTGGACATTTGTTTACATAATATATATTTTGTATTTAGAGTATCTTACATCACTGATGAAGATACTGAAAATGAAAAAAAAATACTTAGGAGTTTGTTTTGATGTTTTGGAAGTTTGAGGAATTGTTTATAGTGGAATAAACTGTTATATGCCATCGACAGCTTGAAAATCATCTCATTTGTTTGTATTATGGCTGACTTGTCAGATGTTGGATGTAGGCGATGTCATGCAGAGCAGCCAGAATATGCTGCCTCCATTCAGCAAACATTTCACTATATTTATCGTGTGCAGAAATGCCCTTGGTTCCCTGGACAAACTGAGTTTGCTTGCTTCATTTTCCATCGGCAACATTTTTCTCTATCGCGCTTTGTAAATTTTCATTACCCCAACCTCGCATTCCAAAATGATTTCGGGAGACATAAATTAATACTTGGAAATACATTGCCCAAGGCTCCCTCCTTGTTATTCCGCCAGCATGTGGCAAATGCATACACTGCGATAAACTAAACATTCACATTTTCAGATGGACCATTGGCTGCACCTTATAAAATGAAACAAAGGACTCTCTGATCAGTAACCTTTCCAGTGGGAAAGGAAAGGTCTGACCATGTCGTAAATTGGTGTGCAGAAATTATTCTTTTAATCTAGATTCCTTTTTTTAAAAACAGTTTGGGGCTTCTCAAGGACTTCACTTGAACAATTTTATGAAGCGCCTTCTGGTGATTTCAGAGATGAAAATATTACAAAAAAGTGTATCGGTCTGATTGTTTACTGCAGCTCATAAACTCACTGGTTGTGTCAAGAATCAAGATCCTAATCTCCTACTGTCTTTTTTTAAATTATTTTAATAAAATAAAATAAAGCCTGAGCTTCCAGGGAGGGTGGTAGATAAATATAAATAAACAAACAAACAAACAAATAATATTTGCTGTCTGCCTTGGATTCCTAAAAGGAAATACTTACCTCGTAAAACATTGGCAAAAGGTCTTGCTAGATTACCCTCCTTTGTGTAATTCCCCTCCACAAATCAAGAGCATCTGGGGTAACAAGGATCAATTAAAATTCGGGTAACTAACATATCTAAGGAAGTTTAGCTTTGCTGGTACATAAGTAGCTTGACCCAGTTCTCGCTAGCTTTCCTATACCATGGACATGAGATGTCTTAATCAAACCGTTTTAAATTCTCTGGTGTCAGAACATCGATCAAGAATGTGTTTACTGTGCCTCTTAAGGAAAAACAGTATTTTAATTCATTATTTAAAACAGGATCATCCTGCACTCTGCAAATAAAACTACTCAAGGGAGCAACACGTAGCTTTGTAGAGGTGGAAAGCTTTTATTCTGATGCAGGTGGTGGCACCATAAGCTCTGAGCCAAATCGGAAACTTCCTGGTTACAACTGAAGATCAAGCGAAAGGCACAGCTGAGCCAAAGAGAGCAGGTGCCAGAGAGGAGCTGGGATTACCCATGAGTGAAACATGGCCGAAGGGAGTATCCTGCTTCCAAACCGATCAGCCTCCCATCTGGAACTAATGCAAACACATGTGCAGTCAAGAGAAGCCAGATCTGGCGTGTCTAAGGCTGTGCTTTTGAGGAGCTTCTATTTCATGGAGACCAACCGGCTACGCATCAGCCCAGAGAATCAGCAACCCTGATATGTAGAACAGTGTGGATGAACTTTTCAGCACCCCAAGAATTTGTTAGAGTGAGCAACTCAGCATGCCTGGACATTGGGGGGTGGGGCACTGCATCACTTTAAAGGTGTGTAGGTGTTACTTCCTTGAATGGCACTGCATCACTTTAAAGGTGTGTAGGTGTTACTTCCTTGAATGGCATGCCTCCCTTTGTCTTCACCTGGGAGCTGCCTCTGGCCCCTCCTCTTTCTGTCCCTCCTTTCTCTTCACAAGGCCTTCCTTGGAGACAGATGCTTTCACAGTTTTCTCCTGTAGATACAATACTTTCATCCATGTGATGCCAGACAAGCTGGCCATCTGTGGCGGGGAAAGTATTCTTCTGACCAGGCTTCTCTTTCTCTTCTTTTGACCAGGTAAGTTTACCTTTTTCCACAATATACTTTTTGGAAGATTTATTTGCTATGCTCAATATCATGCTTGTATAACTGGGCAAAGTTCTGCTATATCAACCCATCATCCCACTAGAATTGGGGAAGCTGTTCACCTGGTCATTGGGACATCCCTTGGTCCTACAAATCAATACAAGTGTTAGATGATTACTCCCTAAAAAGGGATTTTCTCCTGGCATGTCTAAATATTTTTCCTTCAAACCTATCAAGAGGTCATTTTTTACAAATTCCCTGAAATGAAGTGAGAGAGAAGTGGCCTGCATGGATGTACAGTACCAGATACGCTTCCACACCTGTTATTCAACTGCCCCAAATTTCAGATGTGCCATCATTATCTGGGGGACTTTATGGGAAAACTCAAGTATATGTGTGCTGATGAGAAACATCAGGTGAAGATGATGTTGAGTGGGAAGGAGCCTTCACAGATAGTGGTCACTGCAAAAATTCTGTCGATTATCTTAAGGACCAATTTACCTCTGATGCAGATTGGCTGCTTGACATTCATTTCTATTCATATGTCTTTGCCTGGAATTATATTACTTGCTGCTATATATATACCAAAGCATATGCCAATAAAGGTATCTGAAATCTGAATTGGGGAAAGGGACTGAATTTATTTATTTACTTCAACCATCTGTTAGCTGCCTTCTGCCCCCAAACCCTCCTCAGTCTTCATTCCCAAAATCCACAGGAATTACCTATCCATGAGCTGTCAATTTTATGACACTGATCTACCTTCTAGAAGCTCAAGGCAGCTCACAATGCAAACAAATTAATATGGTGGTGGTGGTGGAAAGTGAAATCAAGTCACAGGCAAGTTTTGGAGACCCCAAGAGGGGATCTCAAGGCAAGAGATGTTCAGAGGTGGTTCTCCATTCCCTGACTCTGCCTGGCTGCTCTGGTCTTCTTAGGTGGTCTCCCATCCAATTTCTAACCATGGCAGACCCTGCTTTGCACCTGAGAACTGATGACATTTGGCTAGACTGGGCCATCCAGGATAGAGCATAAAATAACATAAAAATGTATAAAAGGCATTAGTTTTTTTTTTAAACCCTGCAATAGGTAGTAAAATTGAGAGAAAGGGAGCTGGGTATTTCTCTCCAGGAAGGATGTTCTGTTACCACAGGGCTGCCCCTGAAAAAGTAGGCATTATCCTGATCACATGCATGCTTAAATTTAGCAAGGCATCTGCAGTGATGCCCTGACCTGGGTAAACCACACTAGCCTGATCTCATTTGATCTCAAAAGCTAAGCAGGGATGCTTAACTGTCTGGGTTGTTGGGGTTATGCTCTAGTATTTGGGCAAAAACTCTATGATACAAGCTAAATTTACCATAGAGTTTTTGCCCAAATACCAGAGTGCTGTCTCCAACTTCTCAGAAATCAAGTCCTATGAGGAAAGTCTGGGGGACTTAGGAATGTTCAACCTGGAGAAGAGGTGGTTGAGACGGGACACGATGCGAACAGGCAGGGAAAGGTTCCTGTTGGCAGCCGAGGGTAGGACCCGCAGTAGCCTCTGTTTAAAAATTTCCAAAGATGGAGAACCCACCACCTCCTGAGGAAGCCTGTTCCACTGAGAAACTGCTCTGACTGTCAGGAACTTCTTCCGGATGTTTAGACAAAATTTCTTTTGCATGCATTTCATCCCATTGGTTCTGGTCCGTCCCTCCAGGGCAAGAGAGAACAACTCTGCTCCATCCTCTATATCTTTTGTATGTAGTATCTTTCTTTTGCCTCCATAAAAATGGAGACAGAAGACCTCTGTGGAAAATCACAATGGTGCCTCTCTTTTGGAACATTTCATCAGGTAAAGTATTGGGTTTCTTCTGAGTAAGCAACCTGTCTGCTGTGATTTGATGGGCAGTTTATGTGACCGACTTTGGCGGTCACGGCTGCATCACTGCCGTCCTGTGATAGCACGGCAGTATATTTTATGGGAAGGTATAAAGCAACTTCCAAATTACCTTTGGAGCGCAACCAGCTATAACCAAGCGAGCATATGTCCCCAGCTTTCCATAAAACAACACCAGGCATGGCAGCGGGGAAGTGGTACCTTCCCTCTGATGAATGGCCCGCCTGTTTTAATAATTATGCCTCTCTCTCAAAATCATATGGCAGAACAAGGTCTGCCCTCTCCCATTCTTGAGAATTTGCCAGATGTCAATTAGGGGCACTTGAAGATTAATTTCGAACCACTCTGAAGTATGAGCATGACGTGCTAAGTGGAGTGACGCTTCAGAAAGCCAAAAAAGCAAGAGACACCCACAACGGGAGAAAGCAAGAAGCCACCAAGTTCCCAAGAAATACGGGACCCACAACGGAATGCCTTCTACCAAAGGAATAATTCCCCCTTGGTGTCTTTCTGCTTCCTACCACCCATAAAAGAGATGTGGCTAACTCTGCTGAGAAAACCTGCCATTTAAACTGCAATATAACATAGAATAATAAATTCTTAATAGGGTTGCCTACAGGCCTTGGCAAATGCTATGAGATGTTGAGGTCAGTGCCTGGGGAGGATATGATGTTACTTCCAGGCGATGAACATAATAACATAAGAAGAACCCGACTGCATCAGACCAGTGGTCCATCTAGTCCAGCATCCACTATCACATGGTGGCCAACAACAGGACACAGAGGCCTTCCCCTGAGAAGAAACTAAGAAGAACCATGCTGGATCAGACCAGTGGTCCATCTAGTCCAGCATCCACTATCACATGGTGGCCAACAACAGGACACAGAGGCCTTCCCCTGAGAAGAAACTAAGAAGAACCCTGCTGGATCAGACCATTGGTCCATCTAGTCCAGCATCCTCTAGCAAGTGGTGGCCAACAACAGCTCTTGAAAACGGTGTGTCTGGAGTTTGGTTGCACACAGAGTGCATACTGGAGTTATGCTAACATAGCAAAAGTGCACAGCCATAGAAGCATGGTGTCATGAACATGAATCCCAAAAGGGGGCGGGGGCGGGATGAATGCTTTATCGTTGTGGAGTTTCTCCATAGCAACACAGAAGTGTTACTTTTCTATTAAAAATGCTTTAATGTTGTCATGTTACTGCATAGCAATGTGGAAAGGCACTTTAAAAAAATTATTTAGGGGCTTGGGGGAACGGAAGTCTCCAAGACAACTGCTGTGCTGTGATTGGTGGCTTGCTGTGATTGACAAGCTGAGGAGCAGGGGGGGGGGATAAGTTCAACTTATTTTCCCTTGCTGCCTCATTGGGAGGCAAAGAGCTGCGACAAGGTGGTGGGAAAATATGGGAGGGGTCTCCCATCAGGAAGCTTGCAAATGCGTAACTTACAACCACATGTTTGCAAGCAGGAGACAGCGCGAGATTTGCACCTCCGTGCAGAATCGGTCCCAGTTTTGATTCATTTGTTATTTCCCTCATTTGTTATTCCTTCCCGACCAATGTTTTTATTGTGGGAGCTTTCTGTGTGTGTGTGTCAGTATTTATTTTAAGCTTTGGTTTTAACTTGTTTTAATGATGTATTCATATGCTTTTTTAAAAAATAACTTTTAATTAAGATGGGATTTTCCTTTGCATGTTTTAATTTGTTAGCTGGCTTGAGTGCCTTTATGGGGATAGAAAAACAGGTAGAAATCTCATTAATCAATGTGATGTGATTTTTAAAATACAGTTGATGGAAAACTAGCGTTTTTTTGTGGGGGGGAAAAAAAGAAAGCAGGAATATTTTGCAGGAGGCTCCTGCCAACTTCGGTCCTCTGTGTCCTAAATGATCAGGACACCATCACCTTAACTTTTCTCTTCTCTCCTCGCTCCCAGATGGTTGTGTGCAATTCTATGGTCTGTTTATTGGAACCACCGGCTCTCCTGAGACATCCTGAGACCTCAGCGTTTCCTGATGGACCTGTCCCAAACAAGCCAGGCATTCAGTTTTTAAATTGCCCAGCAATAATTCACAGCAATATCATTTATTTATAGCAGGGCTACAGAGTGTTCAACCAACCACCCAACCCCTTTTTTGGGAAATGCTGTACTTTCTGAGAGTGGCCACTCTGGTTCACTGGGCAGGACATTGCCCTTGCTCATGAGGAGTCCAGAGCACGCCTCTTCAGTTTTGGACACAGACTCTTGTGGCATCAGATGTCACACCCCCTTTCCTTTGCCACCCCTCTGCCATCTTGACTATCTTCATGCTGTTCCCTTGTCAGAACCACGGAGGCAGCAATTGGTGCTTGATCGTGCTGTGGCATTCTTGTGCTCCTCTCTTACATTCCCAGTTCCTCCTCATATATCCCCTTTCAACTTCACACCATCCTCTTAGACATGCATTCCTGCCCCCGATGCCTGTTCCACTCAACTCTGAGCATTGCCGACTTCCGGGTTGGCTGTTCTCACAAGTAGGTCTTCTTTCTTCTCTTCACAGGTCCTGCTTGCCGTTTGTCTCTCTGGTCCTTCTGCTGCTGGCCTGCCCCTCATGGATGGATTAGGTGTGGGGTACTGCTTCAGAACTCTTCCTTTTCTACTCCCCACAGCCAGGTGTGCATAGCAATCTTCGTTGTTGCCAGGGATGCGGCTGCTGGGAACATGGCATCATGGCTCTTCCTGCAGCTCTCCGCCTCCTTCTGGTGCGTCTTGACCCCCCTCCTTTCAGCCTTCTCTTTTCCCTCTCCTCTGCACTCCATCCTCTTTCCCCTTTCCAGGAGGGCTCTGAGGAGTCCGAGGCTTGTCCCTCTCCCAAGTGCATCGCCTCCCTCCTATCTCCCCCTCCTTCCATCCATGTCTCTTGGCTTCCTAGTCTGGGGATGTGAGGGTTTTGAGAGCCACTACTTGGTCAACTCTTTGATAACAAAGCATAACACGTGATCCCAGTGAAGATGGTAAGACTTCTGGAATAATAATCTGATAACAGTGAACAGAAGAATAATCCAAACTACAATATAATCCAGCACACTAGCTTGAGCATCAGATACAGATATCATTGGAACATGCAAGATCTGCAGTGTGCATAACTGAGCAAAATATCAAAGGTGTCCTGTAGGGGGCATCGGAGGAGATGTATATTTAGCACAGATGGGATATAATTTGCAAATTATCTCCTCTAGTGTCCTGATTAACAGTGTCAACAGGAGACTTCCTGCTATTCAAGCGGACTTCCTCTCCGCTTGACTCCAGAACAGCAATTAAACAGAAGAATGACTGCAGACAATTAGGTCTCTCTTCCCTTCTTTCGATATTTATTTATTTATTTATTTATTTATTTGTTTGTTTATTTATTTATTTATTTATTTATTTATTTATTATATTTATATACCACCCTCCCCTGAGGCTCAGGGCGGTTTACATGGAATTGGAATAAAAACAGTACAGATGTTTCTCTCCTGAATAAAAACTATTTTATTCTTTAAGCAGCCTGGCCCACACTCTCTGCAAATCCAAACTCTGCCAACAAATAGGAGAGATAGGTGTCATCCTAAACCAGGCTTTCTCAAGCAGGGTGAAACCCTGGGGTTTCTTGATGGCCCTGGAAGGATTTCCCAAATGGGTGGAAGGTATTTAATTTTGTATATATTTTTTCAGTTTATATATTTAGTGGGTGATATGACCGTATATAATCACGTTGACCCCCCAAATGGCTAATAATGGGCCTGGAGTGGGTGGGAAGGGGAGTGGCTCGGGTGGGCATATCCCCTGCTGTGCTTCTACAAGATTGCGCCACTTATGGGGTTTCTCAACAGGAAAAAAGTTGAGAAAGACTGCCCAAATCCCTTATACCCAATTATGAGTTTTGGGCTACAGAATCAGATGAAATCAACAACGAAATCTTTTCCCCCACCTTAGGAATCTTCCAGAAGATATACCTGCTCCTTCTCTCCTCCCCCACCATCTTTGACCATAGCTGTACCTGGTTTTCAAAAATAATTCCTAATTAGCATATTCAATGGTGGACCTTGGAAGAACTAAACACCAACAATTCCCAAGCTAGCTATATTTTCTGCTTAGCCTAACTGGACCTTCTAATGCTTCAGTTAGTCCCAAGGTGGAACAAGGGTACACTTACCTTGCAGTAACCCATGAAAAGAACCAGTATCTAACAATGCAAATGTCCAGACTAATTTGTTAAGCAGTTTTCTTTAAAAAAAAGAAAAGAAAATAAACCCACCTTAATTTGTCTGCTGAAATCTGTGCATTCAAAAACTCGTTTTCATCCCATCCGTAATTTCCAAATGCATTTCCGATACTAGCAGTGTTTTTGGAGAGGCGAATGAAAATGGAAGGACAGGAAGTTATTTTCAGCAAGTATCAAAAAAAGAGAGAAGTAATCAGTACACAAAAAACGACCTTCTCTTCTTCTGCCATGGATGATTGATCTCCTGTCCTCTTCCAAGAACACGGACTTATGTAAGGATGATATAAAGGAAAAGAATTTTAAAACAAACTTAAAGGTGTCTTGCTCTTTTGCTTTCTTTCAACAGAGTAAACTTTACACAAAATTCCAGGAGCTTGAATCAATACAAACTTATGTCCCACATGCACCAAAAATGCCTTGGTGGGGAATATCTGCAATCCTTGATGCCCATGAGATTCAGAGTTCAAAGGTGTGGGAATGCAATCAGCATGTCATTTGGGAAAGGCCTACCTTGTAGGGCTGTGTGTTGAAAGGTAAATGTTCCTGGTGGTGTGATCCACAGAGGCACAAGTGGTTGCAGGAGGAAGAGCTGCGGCCAGTTCCAAAGGCATGCCTGGGCATGTTTCAGGGAGGCAATGCCCACTGGCTCCTGGACAGTGGCTCTTGTTCTCTCCCTGACCTTTTCCGCACGAGGAATTTGGCTGGTGCTGATGTCATCCGGAAGCGGGAATTAGCCCTCCAACCAGACAAACGCTGGGCCTGGCTGAATTCTTGGTGCGGAAAAGGTCCTCGTTAGTCTTTGTGTTTTGCCTCCTGCGGCTCAAAATGTGAGATCCAGGTTTTTGTCTTCTGACTTGCTGAAGCTTCTGTGTAGCCCTGACTGACAAGAAAGCTAATCAGACAATGATGTATCTGAATATATGTTTTTACCAGTAAACTTTTCCCGTGCTCTTGTGCCTCATTGGAGCTCTGCCTCCTGGATCCAGGCACACGCCTTCACGACAATCTCTTTGAGTGTGCAACCAGAGTGGAACCTTTCAGCATTGGGAAAAGCTATAATTTTTCTTGTTGGCTGACTTTTTCCCAGAGCCTTCAAGAAGAAGAAGAAGAACAAGAACAAGAAGAAGAAGAAGAAGAAGAAGAAGAAGAAGAAGAAGAAGAAGAAGAAGAAGAAGAAGAAGAAGAAGAAGAAGAAGAAGAAGAAGAAGAAGAGTTGGTTTTTATGCCCTGCTTTTCACTGCCCAAAGGAGTCTCAATGTAGCTTACAATCACCTTCCCTTCTTCTCCCTGCAACAGACACCCTATGAGGGAGGCAAGGCTTGAGAGAGCTCTGACAGGACTGCTCTGTGATGAGCCCAAGGTCACCCAGCTGGCTGCATGTGGAGGAGCGGGGAATCAAACCTGGCTTGCCAGGTTAGAAGCTGCCACTCTTAACCACTACACCAAACTGGCTCAGATCTGTGGCCAGTGGAACCTCAACGTCTGAGGCCAGTAGAAAGGTTTATTGGGAAAAGACCAAAATTCCCATCAAAAGGGTTAACCTCACTTGTTGCAATAGGGTATACAGGTCTTGATCCAGTGTATCATGGACAAAAGCATCCCAAACCTGGAATGAATCACATCTAAAGGGGCTGAATACCAAGCCATTCCTTCTAGGAATGACAGGATATAGGCAGCTCCAATTATGTAGAAACCATTAAGGACAGAGGTCTTCAATTTTTTAAAATCAGTGGATTCCTTTGGTATACTGATAGTGCAGTGGGTGTTGGCACAGAATAGCTGCCTCAAATTGGCTGCCACATTTTACCTCTACTCACCCCGAGAGGAGCTTTGTGCCATCTGCTGCCAAAGTGGGACAAAGTAAAAGTTGGAATGGCCCAGAACAGGCATTAAACAAACAAGCATATTGCAAAAAACAGTGAGATGCATTACAGACACTTGAGAACAATATTTTAGGAACTGAGGAATTGACGATTAGGGGGCAGCTCCCGAGAAGGCTTTTCTATCAACATCTGTGGAAAGTGCAGGTTTCCTCTTTCCCCAACCATTCTTGGTTCAAGGTCCGTAATCCAATTTAATGGGTGGATAATCCAGGGCCTCCCCAAAACTTCTTGTCTTGGCAACTGGGGGCAATGGGGGAAATAAGAAAATAAGAAAAGCCATGTTGGGTCAGGCCAATGGCCCATCTAGACCAAGACCCTGTCACACAGTGGCCAAAACCATGGTGCCCTCAGGAAGTCCATCAGGAGGGCCAGAACTCCAAAATCCCTCCCACTCTTGCCCCTCAAACACCAAAAATATACAACGTCCCTGCCACAGAGTGTTCCATCTATACCTGGTTCTAAACCTATGGTTCATTAATTTCACAGAGTGCCCAGGAGTTCTTGTAGGGGAGAAAAGTACGTCTTTCTCTGCCTTCTCTACGTGGAGTACGTGCTGAACACCAAGATGATATTGTTGTTGTTGCTGTTATTAGTTGCGAAGTCGTGTCTGACCCATCACGACCCGATGGACAATGATCCTCCATTTAAGCTCGCACCGACTGCTTCAGGGACTCCATCCAGCCACCTCATTCTCTGTCGTCCCCTTCTTCTTTTGCCCTCGATCGCTCCCAGCATTAGGCTCTTCTCCAGGGAGTCCTTCCTTCTCATGAGGTGGCCAAAGTATTTGAGTTTCATCTTCAAGATCTGGCCTTCTAAGGAGCAGTCAGGGCTGATCTCCTCTAGGACTGACCGGTTTGTTCGCCTTGCAGTCCAAGGGACTCACAAGAGTCTTCTCCAGCACCAGAGTTCAAAAGCCTCAATTCTTTGATGCTCGGCCTTCCTTATGGTCCAACTTTCGCAGCCATACATTGCAACTGGGAAGACCGTAGCCTTGACTAGATGCACTTTTGTTGGCAGGGTGATGTCTCTGCTTTTTAGGATGCTGTCTAGATTTGCCACAGCTTTCCTCCCCAGGAGCAAGCGTCTTTTAATTTCTTTGCTGCAGTCCCCATCTGCAGCGATCTTGGAGCCCAGGAAAATAAAATCTGTCATTACCTCCATTTCTTCCCCATCTATTTGCCAGGAAAACTCTATGGACAGTTCCAAAAGGCAAGATGTTGACATGTTGCATTTTCTGCCTTGTGAAAAATTGGCTCTCAGAGTCAAGGAATGCTGTTCAGTCTCTTAAGAGTCATGTGGTATGAACGCTTTCTCACAAACTGAGACTATGTATATTTATTTGTAAATACTTAGGGCCATTTCGCACGGCTTCAAAATAGCACAATGGTTGCTAATTGGAAACGCTACTAATTTGCCATAACCCACGACGTCGTAGACAATCTGCAACAATCCTGAAACCGACCCGCAAAAAGCGCTTCGTTGTAGCGCTTTCAAGGGAATCCAGAAAAGTGGATTCACCCTCCGGATAGCGATACACTCCTGCAACCAATCTGCAACAGTAGCGCTAAAGACCTGTGCGTTACCATTGTTGCTGGTTCTTCAAAGTCCCTCCCCCTGGCTCTCTCCTCCAAACTTCCGGCAAAGCGATCACCATTTTTTTTTCTCCGAGCGAGCGGGGATAAACGCACCAGCGAGCCTCTTTCTGTTTAGAGGCTTCCCTGGCTTCAGTCCTTCACCTTTAGTCACTAAGCACAAACCACATAAAAGCCCGTTTGCTGAAATAAAGTCCCTTTATTTTTTACACATAAATTCAGCCGAAAATCGGGCCCGTGAGAGGGGGGGGGATTTTTTTTTATCACTCGAGGCAGCGTGCCAACGATCATACAATCAAACGACAGCTCACATTAGGCAGCTGGATGGGTCTCTCCGTAGCAACGAATCTACCTAGATTCGTTGCTATGGGTCTGTTTTTTTTTTTTTAAACCTTTCTTAAAGGGAAAGGGGCTGTTTGGGAGCATGCTAACGGCTGCCCATTGGCTGCTTGACGGCCAGGGGCGGGACGAGCTTGGCAATAGCGCTTCCTTTCTAGCGATTTCTGCCGAGACCGGAAGCCTGTGGGAAACGCTAAAAAACGCAACTGATTCCACTACAAAGGCAGGTATGCATAACGACGAATTCCACTATTTTAAATGGCGATTTTTCATTCCGCAAACAATTTGCAACAAAGATCCCCGTGCGAAAAGGCCCTTACATTTTGTACTTGAATAAACAGGGAAAGGTAAGGGGGAGATGTCTTTTTTCTTCAGTACCCCTAATCTGTAGATGAGACAAAAGATTGATTTTGTTACAAGAGGAAGTCTTAGGTAGATAAGAACACTTATCAGCTTTCCATGTCTTATCCTAAAAGGGATGCTTGATAAGGAATTGTTGTTAATTCTTCTGCATGATGATAGCAAATTGACCTATTAAGTTGCCTTCCTCATAGTAAACCAAAAAACAGATCTGTTTTGTAGGCGTCTAATGATGATAAAGGAAGAAACCACTGCCTTACCAGGCTGAGCCTGTGCTAAAGTGTACCCAGTCAAAATGCTTAATAGGAGGCGGGTCCCTGAGAAGCAGGGTTGCTGTGCTGGGCAATCTGTGGTAGGGTCACAGGTGGGCAGAGTCCCAAGAGAAAGATTAAAAAGAAAAGAATAAGGCCTTAGAAATTCTGACCATAGAGTTCTTGGTGATTGCTAGCAACCTAGGAGAGGAAGAAGATGCTGGGATTACCATAGAATTTCTGAGGATGTCTAGAAATGCCCTTGTGACATCTAGGTAGCTCTAGGAATCAACAGGAACTCTATGGTCAGAATTTACAGTAAGTAAGTAAGGCCTGTATAATTGTGTTACTATTTATTTATATTTTCTTAAAACCTCTAAGGATTTCAGAGCTGTGTGCAGACCTCTCCTGCATCGCAACGACTCTATAAAGCAAATTGTACTGAGAGGTCACGACTGATCAAATGCTATTGTTGCCAACCTCCAGGTAATGGCTGGTGATCTTCTAGGATTACAACTGATCTCCAGACAACTGAAATCGGTTCACCTGGAGAAAATGGCCACTTTGGGAAGTAGTTTCCCTAGTGCCCCTACAATCCTGGCCTCCTCAGGCTCCACCTCCCAACTGAGAGGCTCCACCTCCCAACTGAGAGCCGATAACCCTGGTCAAAACACTCCAGAATGCAATCTGAACAAATTCAAAACCCACTGATGTTTGCTTAGCATTGCCTTGCCTAAGTGTTTATGGCTGAATGGAATTTAAATCTGGGCTTCATGTGTGTGTAATTCTTTTTTTTAAAGTGTGTTATATAAATAAATATGAAAAATCCAGAAAAATTAAAAATCCCAGCAGTTGTTTCTAAAAGACTCCAGCTGCAACTGAAGATGGAGAAGGGAAGATGAGTCATCCAATGTGGAGTCTGGTCCTTCTTACTCAGTATCTTGCATGACAGACATGCAGACGGACCTCCCTATCCCCTCCCCTCCCCGGCATTTTATTTCCTAGGGATGCGACTGAACAGAAGATCTGCCACGCTGGCTCAGATCAAAGGTCCGTGTTGCTAGTGTTCTGCTTCCCACAGTCCCCAGCCAGATACCTGCTGGGAGAGCAGACACAACCCCAGGCAGGAATGATAAATGGCCCAGTCAGAGGAAAGTTCTCTGCATTCTGCTGAATCATGATGGGAGAACAAAGGCACAGAGAGGCATTTTGCAGTCCAGGAGAACACTCTATGACCTCTATATGGAGTCAAGCTCAGTGGACCATTCTGTTAGGACTGCAAGGCCCCGCCCACCATAGAGGTCAGGGGTCCCCCAACCTCAGATCTTACCCCCCCCCCAGTAATCAGCTGGCTGGCGAGGGGACTTACCTGCAGAGGGGGGAGTGGAGGCTTTGGCCAGCATCCAGGCGATGTTGTCAACAATATTGCCCACTGCCAAAATCCATAACCAGCATTTGGGCGCTGGAGTTCAAAGGTGTTGGAATGCAATTGTCATGTAATTTGGAAAAGGCCTACCCTTTAGGGCTGTGCGTTGAAAGGTTTAAACTTTCCTAGTTGCGTGCTCCACAAAGGTACAAGTGGTTGCACAGCCTGATCTCACCAGAGTCTGAAGCTAAGCATGGCTAGCCACAGTTCATATTTGGATGGGAGACTGTTGGAATTGCAGTCTGCAAGTAACTTGGTGAAGTTAGCTGTTAAAGCAGCTAAACTATACCTGTGCGTTCACTAGGGGCATCAAGTGGTTACAGATGAGGTTGCAGCAGAAAAACCCTGAGCACATGCTCTGGGGATTCTTTTGTTTAAGGTGAGGTCTCACTCATTTCCTCTTTCTTCAGGGAGAGAGAGAAACTCTGTGTGCTTTACTGAAGCACTGAGCAGCCCCCATTAGGCTCAGATGTCTCCATCTGCTGATGTGTTAGACATAGTCCTGCCTGCAGCCTAGCCATAAGGGCTTGCGATGAGTTGCTTACTACTCTTTAAGTTTTTATCCTCTGCCTCGGTAAGGAGCCTGAAGCAGATGAATATGATATATATTTGTAAATAATCTTTCCAGTAAAGATTCTCTCTTTTTAAACCTCAAAGTGCTGTGAGTCTGGATCTGTGCCTCATCCACAAAGGTAACTAATAACTGCATATGTTCAAAATGCTCTGTTACTCTGCAGTGCTATTTATCTGGAGGAACTCAGGACCAAGCCAAATCCAAAAGTCCTAACAGGGATCGCCAAGAAAGTTCAGGGTTGCTGTGCAGAGGTAGACAATGGCCAACCACCTCTGCTAATCTCTTGAAAACCCCATAGTCCTGGGGTTTCCAGGAGCCCATTGCAATTTGAGGACACACCTTTCTTTTGTATTATGAATTGCAAGAGTTTCCCAGACGTTTCATTCTCTGATCAGCTCAACCAACGTCTGATGCCCATCTGTCTTCAACATCTCGTTGAATGAAACCATGCTCAGACGTATTCACATGCTGGTTAATTCACATGCTGTGACAGTATTTGTGCAGATTTGAAGATTGGCCGCTGAACGCATTTAACAGTGATGCAGCAAATAACCAGATAGACAGTTGCTTTCAATAGATGGTAACTTGTCCATCTGCTGTATTGATTGACTGTCCAGCCGTAAATAGATTCCAAAGGAGACGTAATTGCAGATGATCCATTTGAAAAGCAGCAGGTATCCTGTGAGTTAAACATTGATCCAAAACTGTCAAGCCCTTCACCTTTGTTCACCGTCAGTTGTCTGAGGCTTTCAAGCTGACCTGTGAAGGTCATTGGAGTTAATAATTTAAGCCTCCGCCTCTTCTTTGCCATTATCAATCACTCAGAATCAAAAGAACAATCAAATCCCTTCCAGGTAAAGGTGAGTGGGGCTTTCATAACTGAGTGAACATAATGATAACCACTTGGGGAACTGAGAACACAGACAAGAATTGAGTGGCTTCCGTTCAACAGTGTTGCTCTTAAAGGGGTGCTGTTTATACATTTATTTATGGTATTTATCGTCCACCATTCTCACAGGAAATCAGGGCAGATTAAACATAATAAACTAGGACAATGCCCCCCCTCCAAAAAAAGGGTACTGTATTTGCCGGCATATAAGACGACTGGGCGTATAAGACGACCCCCCAACATTTCTATTCAAAATATAGGGGCATTCTGCACTTGTTCAAAATTGCACAATGGTTGCAAATTGAAATCGCTACTGATTTGCTGTTATGCACAACGTCGTTGACAATCTGCAACACTCCTGAAACCGATCCACAAAAAGCGCTTCGTTGTAGCGCTTTCAGGGAAATCCCAAAAAGTGGATTCACTCTCCGGAAAGCGCTACACTCTTTCAACCAATCTGCAACACTAGCAGGAAAGTTCTGTGCATTACTATTGTTGTGGTTTCTGCAAAGTCCCTCCCCCTGGCTCTCTCCTCTGATCTTCTGACGAAGCGATCGCCATTTTTTTTTCACGAAGCGAGCGGAGATCAATGCACTGGCGAGCCTTCGTTTACCCAGAGAGGCTTCCCTGGCTACAGTTCCTCCCCAGAACTGTTTTAAGTCACCAAGCAACACACAGCCCCATTTGCTGGTTTATTTTCCCTTTATTTTTCACTCTATTTTCGGCAGAAAATCGCGCCCATGCAGGGGGGGGTATTTTTTTTCACTCGGGGGGAGCGTGGCAATGATGAAACGGCAGCTCAAACACCACCTGCTAGCTAGATGGGTCTCTCCGTTGCAACGAATCAACGCTGATTCGTTGCAACGTGTTTTTTTTTTTAAAACCTTCCTTTGCCAAAAGGGGGGCCAGGACTGTTTCCACACTGGGAATTTGCCCTGAGTCACCGCTCATCCAGGGGAGGGGCAAATTCCTGATTCTGTTCAACGCCAACACCAAGCCGGGGCCATCCCAGGCTTGGCCGGACTCAGGCCCTCAGTTGTCCCAAAATAACGGGGCCCAGGTGGCAACAGGGCTTATGTTGGGCCTCGGCCGTCTGGAAGGGAAAAGTCAGACTGTCCAGGCCTGGCTCCCCCCCCCCCCCTCAATTAGTACAACAGAGCTGCCTAGGGCATATTTTTTATTTTTAAGAATGCAATATTGTGTTGGACTCACCTCCCTCACAGGGTGTCTGTTGTGGGGAGAGGAAGGGAAAGGTGTCAGTCAGCCACTTTGAAAATAAAAACAACGCTTCTTCCTCTTCTAGTGTGCAAGGGAGGGAGAATAAATATCCGATTCTGAATTCTGTGGGTGGGTTGCAGCCGCTTCCAGGTTTCGGCTTTCACAGGGGATCCAAAACCGACAGCTGTCTAATAGGGTTTGTCTGGGAACATCAGCTTGAACAGTATCTTAGATATGAATAAGAGAATACACTGGGAAATGAAATGCAGAGCAGAAGATGATCTTCCCCAAGTGAGGAAAGAGAGTGCATTTTCCCCTCTCTCTTGTGAATGACATCTGCTTTCATTTCCCGTCAAAAGTAATTTGGATGCAATGAGCTGAAGGCTACTGATTCTTCATTCCCTTCCAAAATAATGCCATCACATGGATGGAAAAATACTACCATGTGAACCCATCTCTGCAGTAGGGCCTCCTCTGATTGACTGTTTGATGTGATTTATAGCCCGTAGAGATGCCAGCCTCCAGGTGGGACCTGGGGATCCCCTGGATCAGTGGTCCCCAACCCCCGGGCTGCGGCCCGGTGCCGGGCCACAAAGGCCTCGGCGCTGGGCCGCGGCTTCCTCTTCCTGCCCCCCCACAGCGAGAAGCTCTCCAGGCTGCGAGCAAATCGGCCGCCAAAGCGGCCGATCAGCTTGCGGCCCGGCAAGCTTCTTGCTTTGGGAGGGGGCGGGAAGAGAAGCTTGCCGGGCCGCAAGCTAATCGGCTGCTTCGGCGGCCGATTTCCTTGCAGTCTGGAGGGGCGGGGAGAGGGAGCCGTGGCCACCGGCATGCCGGCGGTGCAAACGCACACGCGCAGACTTGCCGCGCGTGCGCGTTTGTGTCCGGCGGGGGCGCAAACACGCACGCATGGCAAGTCCACGCATGTGTGTTTGCGCCGGGGCTGCCGCGCATGCGCGGGGGCCCGGGTCGCCCTCTCCTCGCACCCCAGCACAGCGGTCCGCAGCCTGACAAAGGTTGCAGACCACTGCCCTGGATTACAGATCATCTACAGACTACAGAGACCAGCTCCCCTGTGGACTCCATGACATTGTACCCCATTGAGGTCCCGGTCCTTCCCAGGCCCCACCTCCAAATCTCCAGGAGTTTTCAGCCTGGATCAGTCAGGACTACCTACCTTCCCCTGATAGTGGCCAGGAGGGAACTGGCAACCTATGAAACTGGAAGTAGAACATGTTCAGAGAAGGGTGACTAGGGTGGTCAAGCGGTTGGAATCCATGCCTTAGGCAGAGAGGTTGAGAGAGTTGGGTATGTGTAGCTCGGAGAAGAGGAGGGCCAGGGGGGAATGGGATAGCTGTGTTTAACTTCCTTAAAAGTTAGACATGTAGAAGAGGGGGCGAATTTGTTTCCTGCAGCTTTAGAGGGAAGGACTGGGAGCAACGGGTATAAATTAAAGGAAAGGAGGTTCCACTTAAAGATGAGGAAACATTTTCTGAAGGTGAGGGCTGTTTGTAGGTGGAAGGGTGTAGTTTTTTAGGAGGAGATTGGATGAGCACCTGTCAGGGGTGTGTGATTTTTAAGTCCCTAAGAAGGTCGGACGCTGGACTGGATGGTCCTCAGAGGTCTCTTCCAGCTTCTGTGTGATTCTCCTTCTGGATATTTTAGCCATGTTACTTTTCTTCCTGGAAGTATCATTTTTTCCCACTTTCGACCAAATCCTGCCTGAATCCATTGAATATGCCAATGGATTCAGAGGCCTTCCCGGCCCTGACCGCTCCGGAAAATAACATGGGGGAAAGAAGCAATGACTGAAAAATTCATTTTGAAAGTAAGCCAATACCATTTTGGGGTTTTTTGTTTTGTTTTGTTTTTTTAACGTGACAGGAAACGAAAGAGGAGAGGTTACGCTTCTCCCTCGCGTTTTAAGTCATTACTTCTCTCAGGGAGGGAACTTTTCTCCAACTCCTGCCCGCTTAAGAATGCAGGGACGGTATTGTTTGCATGAAAAATGTATCTCTAAGAAAATATAATGACTTCCATCTGCCAGTTTAAAACTTAATTTATGGACGTCAGGCTTGGTTTCCTTCCGTGCTGGCCTGGCATTTTAATTTGCGTGGCGGGGGATCCACCAGAGACCCCCTTCCTTTCCCTGCATGCACAACAGAAGTCACGAGGCCGGCTCTCCTCACAGAAGCCGTCTGCATGGAGACTGGGCTTGTGTGATTTCTTCCCCTCCCCGTCCTCTTGAGCCCCACGTTGCTATATAAATAACTACATATTGTTGTTGGGAACTTCAAAGGCATATCCAGTGGGTGGGTGTGATTTGGGCCTGCATGCACATCTCAGATACTCCCTGGTTATGCCACTAAGAAAGAGAGGAGGCAATTTCCCGTAGACTTGAGGATATCGAAATGCAGACTTTACTTTCCATCCCATGTAATACCTGTTCCCCCCAATTCTGGGGCATCTCATCCAACTATAAACTCCCACCAGCTTCTCTCTCTCAATTGGACTCAATTGGGCAAGGAGGGCCTTCCTCCTTGCCAGAATCAACTCCTTTCCCTCAAGTGTGTCCTAGGGAAGATTCCATCAGATTCCCGCCCCCAAAAGACTTTGTCTACATGGCTGTAAAGTCCCAGACACACGACCACATATTATTTTGGAGTGTCCATTCTTCTCTCCCCAAATAGCCTCAATCCAGTCATATTTGAGGGATTTAAATTCCAAAGCCAATTCTAAATCCCTCATCATCCAATTAATGCTTTCAGAAAAGGATCCCATTAAACTTGCCAGGGTAGCCGATACCCTTGGAAGCACGCTCCAAATAAATAACTCATGTTTGCAAGAGCGGGAACGTAATATTGTTTAATCTATTGGATGGTGTTCGTGTATGCCAATAAAGGTTTTCTGAGTCTGAGTCAGACCACTAAGAAAGAAAGAGATCTGTTTTCAAACTCAGGATGAAGGTAGCAGGGTGAATGAGACCAGAGAGTTGAGTTTGGGCAGGGAAAACGTGTTCAAATCTTCGCTGGTCGCTTAGGGCTGCCAGCTGTCAGGTGATGCCTGAAGAAATGGCTAAAAAGCACCAGGGTTCTCCGCTCTTGGTTGAGAAATACCTGGAGGCTTTGGGGGAGAGGTGGAAGTGGGCAGGATTTGGGGCAGGGAGGATATAATGCTGTGTAGTCCACCCTCCAAAGTAGCCATTTTCTCGGTGGGAACTGATCACTGTCTCCTGCTAGGGCATTTTTTGTCTCTTCCGGGATGGACAGCCAAATCTTCCCCTGGTGCACGTGCCTTCCCTGACATAGGCCCTGTTGCCAACCAAAGCTGCATGGCATCGGAGGGCCTGAGTTGTGCCTGCCTGGCCCAAGGCCGATGTGGAGCAGAACCAGGAATTTGCCCCACCACCAGATGAGCAAGTGGGGCAAATTCCCAATGTGGAAATGGTCTGGATCACCTTGGGCTCGTCCCTATGTCTCTCAGCGAAGCCTACCTCACAGGGTTCTTGTTACAGGATAACATTGAGAGAGCAGAGAATAATGTTGTAAGCTATTCTGGGTCCTTCACTGAGGAGAAAAGTTGGCTATAAATAAATGTTGCTTAGTTCTCAAGTTTTAAGCGCTTGGTGGTTTAGAGCAGGGGTAGTCAAACTGCGGCCCTCCAGATGTCCACGGACTACAATTCCCACGAGCCCCTGCCAGCGAATGCTGGCAGGGGCTTGTGGGAATTGTAGTCCGTGGACATCTGGAGGGCCGCAGTTTGACTACCCCTGGTTTAGAGTCTACTCTCTGGCATGCTGCTGTGTTTGACTTGCTTTAAGTGCCTTTACCATGTTGCCCGAGTTTAAATACTAAACAAGCTTTGAGTGGAGCACTGGCTGCTTAAAGAATAAATAGCTTTACTGAGAAGAGCAACAACTTTGTAAAGAAGAAAGGAGAGAGAAATAGTCCTAATAGTCCAGCTCAGGGGTTCTCAACCTTTCTTTGCCGCAACCCCAACTTCGGCGCTGAAAACCAACGGGGACCCAGCTGGAGGAGCTGCCGGTTTAGCACTGCAGAGGTGCTTTTGCTGGGCCCCCAGACGTGTCCATAGGCAACCCCCACATGAGGTGACTGGAGGGGGGCGAGGGCCCTGCCCGGGGCAGGGGGCTGCTGCCGCATCCACATTGCTTGCTGTCCCGCTGCAGGCCGGGCTTGGGCACACCTCTTGCTCCCTTGGCTCGCCGCTTCTCTCCTTTCTCCCTTCTTTTAACCACGGGGATTTCTGCGGAGGCCCCGCTGCAGAGCATGAGGGGCTTGCTGGACGGAGTCAGGCAGGATGGGGCGACTTTGGACCCACGGGCGGATGGGGTCACTTTCCTGCCTCCTCTGAAAGAGCTGAGCGAAGTGTTTTCAGCGCATTCCTTCGCAGGAGCTGGTGCGACCCTCCAAGTAGGCTGGGTAGCTGCAGGAGCCAGTGGGGCACTGGAAACGTGTGTGCACGGGTGGTGTGTGCACACATGCACACAACAATCGAGGCGGCGTGGAGGCAGACATTGCCATGGCTCTGCCACCTCCGTCCATCTCTGCCGGCCGCTGGCCGCCGCCTCCGCCAACCGGCTCCACATGCTGCAATGTATAAGAGGTGAGGGACAACCTTGCTAGTAAATAGTTTCGGGATTGGATTTATACGATGTCCACCTCTTGTGTAGTAGAATCTCAAAATAGACCCAACTAATCTCAGGCATAATCTCAGGTGTGCATTCCAATTCAAGGTCTCTTTCAATGTTACTCCCAGATATTTGAAAGAACTACTTTGTATGATAGGGTGCCCATATATACTCCAGGATGATTTTTGAAATACCATCTTTTTTGAAATACCATCACTTTTGCCTTCTTCTAATTAATGTTGAATGACTCCTATGTGCTATATTCATCTAGTGCTTGCAGCTGCCTTCTTAGTCCAATTTCAGGAGGAGAAATTAAGGCCTGTCACCAGCATACAATAAAATGGAAATATTTTGTTGGCCAGGGAATGGTGGAAAGAAATGAGGGCCGGAAAGCCTCTGAAGAAGGCAGACACCAACGTAGAAATCTACATCAAGAGAGAAAAACGATGCACAGCAACCTGCTCAAATCCGGTTATGAAACCTCACTGCCTTATTTACTCTGCTAACAATGATAACAGCCAGGCCCAAATCTTTGAGGATCTTCTCAGTCTGATCCATGAAAGTAAAGAGAGCAGCAAGGACTTGGTCCCGCCATTCTGTATCCTCTCTGATTACTTCTGGTGGTACCAAAGCACTCCCTGGAGCCTTCCCCACCTCAACTGGGCAATAAGTATTTTGTTTTCTATGACTGAAACTGGAGGCCAGGGGAACAAGTTTTCAAGATCAGACAAAGGGGGAGATTCGTGGTAGGTTTCTGCAGCAGAAAATATTGTAAAACAAGAACAAAGTTTTATTCAAGATATGGGCTCAGATATTACATCTGAGGTGTGCGTGCACATGAAAGATCATATCTGGAACAGCTTCGCTTTGCTGTATAATATAAAACGCTAAGGCCTAGGTGGGTGGAGAGTGGGTGGGGCCAATCCAAAGATTGGACTGGCCCCACCCTCCAATTTGGGACCAATAGGGAGGTGACTCAGCCCACCCCACCTCCAGCCTGGCAGGGGCAATCTGACAACATTGCTGCCAGTCTGCCCCTGAACACCACAGAAAATTCCTACAGTACAGAGCCAAAGGCCGGGGCATATTCTCAACATTTTGAGATTGAATAGCGATATTGAAGTTCCAATTTTCTCACAAGTGAGAGGAACAACCACTGAGGAAAACTCCCTTTGAAAACAGGAGATATCTGGAACCCATTCTGGTTGGACACTGTGGTGCGGCTGGGGCAGAGAGAGAGGCAACATGCGAAATCAAGGACCAATCAGAAACAGGGGGATGGAATGGATTGTAGGAAATCACACAAGCGTAGGTAATGTGGGCTACACCTGGGGTTTAGTGGGGAGGAGATGGACGACACCATGCTACAGGGCCTGCCCTCCAAAGCAGCCTGATTTTCCAGGGACACTGATCTCTGCTGTCTGAGAGCAGTTGTGATTCTGGGAGGCTGGCAACCAATTAGTGTCTCCCAGGCAGAGGGAAGAAATCCCTGCTGAATTCCCCTAACTCACCCCTGACTCCTCTCTCTCCCTCTCCTCTGTCTCAGGCCAACAGCTCCTGGTTGGTCACTGCTTCTGGCTGCCCCGATGCCCTCTGCTGTACTCAGCACCGGACACTCCAAGGCTCCTTCCTGCCTCTGCCTCATTGGCTGCAGGGTTGCCATGGGGATGGGCAGAACCAGCCTCGCATCACAATCTCTCTGGTGGGACATCCTGCCTCCCAGCTCCGGTGGGGGCATTTGCACCAGAGATCTGGAGAAGATGCCTGTCATACAGACAAACAGTGAGTACAGGTCGAAAGATTTGCAAATAGAAGCAAGAAAACAAGGGAGCCCTGTGGGTCTGCAGTAGCAGAGCAAACGTTGAGGCCGAACAAAGTTGTATTCCAGGAGTGACACAATTCATGAATCAAAATCCTCAAAGCTTATTTTGAGTCTAACCAGGATGACCTCTGGAGTTTAATGGGAGGCTAAGACCACATTTACAATTCATGTAAGACCAGCCAAGGGCTCCATCTCAGTTAATTCCTTGCTTAGGGTCCCTTCAAGGTCTCTAGACACATCTCACAGGTCAGGAAACAGCTCCTCCCTCTCCTCCTCCCTGAGAAGCCAGCCACCAAGGGAAGCCTAGAAAGGATGTTTTGGAGTCAGTCCCAGGAACTCAATCTTTTGGGGCACCCCTGGAAGGAACTTCAGCCTCAGCACAAGTCCCAACAAGGAAAATGTTCGGGGGGTGGGGTGGAGAGAGGGTTGCCTGAGCAAAACCTCCAGCAGAACCCCCGTTCTGTCCCACTCTCATTCCCTGGTTGAGGAATCCGGAGGAGACTCCTTCAGTCTTCCGGAATCTGAGTGAGCCCGTGAAGGTGTCCATGGTGCTCAGGTCTGGGAAGATTGGCTACGGGGATCTGAGAACAGATCTTTCAGGCCAGAATTTTCTACAGGTCTTTTCGGGATACAATTATCTTTCACCCCCACAATTTCCCCTTGGATGCTCTCAGGAGTTTCCACCAAGTGAGCAAACTGATTTGGAATGGCCCTCTGAAGATGAGAGGGTCGCCTGGGATAAAGGCCTCAGCTCCTGTAGTCTATTTTCTGGCGGGGGAGAATATATGGGACATGGTGGATTCGGAGAGAGATGTTTCACCCTAGGCCAGTGCTTGATCCTGGATCATGAACTACCTCAGTTCTCCTCTAACTCCATTCCTCCTCCAGAAAATACCATGGTGTTGTGGTTAAGAGTGGCAACTTCTAATCTGGCGAGCCAAGGTTAATTCTCTCGTTCCTCCACATGTAGCCAGCTGGGTAACCTTGGGCTCATCACAGCCCTGATAGTGCTGTTCTTACAGAGCAGTAATGTCAGGGTTATTTTAGCCTCACCTACTTCATAGGGCGCCTGTTGTGGGGAGAGGAAGGAGACTGTAAGCCGCTTTGACAGTCCTTTGGGCCGTGAAAAGTGGGGAATAAAAGTAAACTCTTCTTCATTTTCTAACTGCTGTTCTAGAGCAGTGGTCCCCAACCTTTTTATCACCGGGGACCACTCACCGGGGACCACTCAACGCCTTTTACTGAGGCCCGGTGTGTGTGTGTGTGTGTGGGGGGGTAGTTTACTACTCTACTCTCAACCACTGCCCTAGAAGGCGTCCTTCGGGGCCCACCCCCAATTAGTTGAAGGACCAAATGTGGTCCGCCACCCACAGGTTGGGGATCGCTATTCTAGAGGCTATCAGGGAGGAAGGGTGCTTAAAAGAGCAGGAAGTCTTCAAATAAATCAATTGGGACACAGGAGAAGAGTATTTGGAAAATACCAGGAAGTTCCTAATCTGAATATACCAACTATACATCTCCCCTGATGCCTTCTGTAGGATATTTTTGATATGTTGTTGAATTATGCACATTACAGGATGCCAACCCATAGTCCCTTCAACTGTGGCCTTTCTATTTGCAGCTTGCTTTCCTCTCTAATATAACATATCAATTTTTCAACGGTACCACTAAACCAGCATCACACTTTCTTTGACTCACATTGTACACATAAATACTATATCAGTTTTCAGCCAATAAATACCATATTTGTTCTCAAAGAGAATCAGGCATGTAACAGTACAAATACAACACAACACAAATGAATTCACAGCAACTATTCAGAGAATTCCTTGGTGGTCTCTCAGCCAGATACAGATGAGGGCTGACCCTGCTTAGCGTCCAAGATATGACAAGAGTGGGCTAACCTGGGCTATCCAGGTCAGGTATTCCTGTAATTTCCCTCCATTTGTTTAGAAGAGAAGACCGATTTCTTGCAGTGTGCGGTCTTTGGACTATTAACCTAGCATGCTTTCAACATGATATCGGCTGCCTTTCTCTTCTTTTTAATGAGAGCTAGGCCGATTCCGCACACACTGGATAATGCACTTTCAGTGTGCTTTTGCAGCTGGATATTCCTGTGCAGAACAGGAAAATCTATTTTGAAAGTGCATTGAAAGCATATTATCTAGCGTGTGCAGAATGGGCCCTATTCACAACATTTGCCCAAGTTGGTGATATTTTGCCCACCAGGTTCTGTTAGTCCCATGCTTGTGTGTGTGTCACAAAACTGTGTGAGGAGGGTACTAAGAATGCAATATCCAGCGGCACAAGAGTGGAGATTGACTCTTCTTGTAATTTAGCAGCATGGTAAAAAGTCAGTAATTTTCTGTGCTGAGAACACTGTATGTTCCTTCTGCCTGGTCTGAACTGGTCTTGCAGCTGGATTACGCTGCAGGCTGAATGCAAAACAGTCCTCCGCAGTTGTACATAAATAGCCAGAAGTCCCAGAAGCACCACTGAATTTGTCATAATGATGAGTGGTTTCCGAGGGGACATATATATTTGGAATGGGGGATTAGACATGTCGGGCCAAGAAGTAGTACAACCTGCTCATATCTCTCCCTCTCCCCCTCTCTTTCTCTCACTGTCTTTCTCTCTCTCACTCACTTTCTCCTTCATTCTCTTTCTCACTCTCTCACTATCTCTTCCTCTTTTCTCTTTCTCACTTTTTCACTCTCTCTCTCGCATTCTCTCTCTCATTCACTCTTTCTCACACATACACTTTCTCTCTCCCTCTCTCTTTCTCATTCTCACTCTGACTCACTCTCTCGCACTCGCTCTTTCTCTCACTCATTCTCAGGGCCATTCCGCACCGGGATCCATGTAGCAAATTGTTTGCTGAACGAAAAATCGCCATTTTAAATAGTGGAATTCGTTGTTATGCATACCTGCCTTTGTAGTGGAATCCAGTTGCATTTCTATCGTTTCCTACAGGGTTCCGGTCTTGGCAAAAATCGCTAGAAAGGAAGCGCTATTGCTGAGCTGTGTCCTGCCCCTGGCCGTCAAGCAGCCAATGGCGGCCGTTAGCATGCTCCCAAACAGCCCCTTTCCCTTTAAGGAAGGTTTAAAAAAAAAAAAAACATGTTGCAACGAATATGCGTTGATTCGTTGCAACGGAGAGACCCATTCAGCTAGCAGGTGATGTTTGAGCTGCCGTTTCATCGTTGCCACGCTCCCCCCGAGTGAAAAAAAAATCCCCCCCCCTCACGGACCCGATTTTTGGCCGAAAACAGTGTGAAAAATAAAGTGAAAATAAACCAGCAAACGGGCCTCTATGATGCTTGTGCTTGGTGACTTTAAACAGAGGGACTGCAGCCGGGGAAGCCTCACTGGGTAAACGAAGGCTTGCCGGTGCGTTGATCTCCGTTCGCTCGGAGAAAAAAAAATGGCGATCGCTTCGCCGGAAGATCAGAGGAGAGAGCCAGGGGGAGGGACTTTGCAGAAACCGCAACAATGGTAACACACAGAACTTTCCCGCTAGTGTTGCAGATTGGTTGCAGGAGTGTAGCGCTTTCCGGAGGGTGAATCCACTTTTTGGGATTTCCCTGAAAGCGCTACAATGAAGTGCTGTTTGCGGATCGGTTTCAGGAGTGTTGCAGATTGTCAACGACGTTGTGCATAATGGCAAAACTGTAGCAATTTCAATTAGTAACCATTGTGCTATTTTGGACGAATGCGGAACGGCCCTCACTCTCTCTCTGATAATCTCTTTTGCTCTCTCACTCATTCACTCTCTCTCTCTGACACTCTTTTTCTCTTTCTCTCTCTCCCTCTCACTCTTTCTCTCTGCCTCTCACTTTCTATCATTCTCTTTCTCACACTCTCACTCTCTCTCTCTTTCTTTTTCTTTTATTCTCTCTCACACACTGTCGCTCACTCACTCTTTCTCTCTTACACACATGCACACACAGTATTTCTCTCATTTTCACTCCCTCTCCCTCTCTCTTCCTCTCATTCTCACTCCCTCTCTCGTACTCTCACTCTCTCATTCTCTCTCTGATACTCTCTCTGATCGGCACCCTTCCTCATCCTGGATAGGGCCCGCCCTTGGGGCCCTTACTGCTTTATTTTATCCACTCCGCTAGGAGCGGTTAAAGATGCTTCCTTTTATCCATCCTCCAGAACATTCTTGTTATGTTCACAAATGCCATGTTTTAGCAAAAAGTAAAAGCTCATGGCTAAAAAGAATGTAAAAGACAAAAACGGCAGCTGCTAAGTGCCCCTTGCTGATTAGCATGAAATTTCAGGAGATGCTGAGCATGTTTAAGCTGCTGAGAGCATCTGGCACACTGTATTTGGTGCCTTGAGTACCCCTCATATTTGAGAACATGACATCAAAGCTAACACTTCAGAGATTCAGAAGTCACCGTGACCAGAAACTAAACAGGTCAGCAACTCCAGTCTCTACCTAGAGGTTGGCAACCCTGTGGTTGTTAGCTTTGTAGGAAACCCTCCCCCCAGTTTATTCTTTTATTTGTGAAATGGTGTCTTGTTGACCAAGTTAATTCACTTGACCAAATGAAAATACTGGATGGGGGGAAAAAAAGGAAATCTATGGCATCAGTATCAGCTAAACGAGCCTCTTGTGGCACAGAGTGGTAAGGCAGCAGACATGTTGTCTGAAAGCTCTGCCCATGAGGCTGGGAATTCAATCCCAGCAGCCGGCTCAAGGTTGACTCAGCCTTCCATCCTTCCGAGGTCAGTAAAATGAGTACCCAGCTTGCTGGGGGGTAAACGGTAATGACTGGGGAAAGCACTGGGAAACCACCCCGTATTGAGTCTGCCATGAAAACGCTGGAGGGCGTCACCCCAAGGGTCAGATATGACTCGGTGCTTGCACAGGGGATACCTTTACCTTTACCTTTTATCAGCTAAACGCCCCTTTCAAGCATGTAGTTCTCTATATGCAGCATGGGTTTGAGAGATGGCATTAATTGGTTTCATTCATTGGAGTTAATAGCAGAAATAATTCCAAGAAAGGGGAATGTCAGAAAGCACAACAGCAATTATTTGCAGCGAGTCAAAAGACCAAACAAGGTATAGAGTTACTTTATTAAATTTTAAAAGCACGATACTTCAAGCTCCAGAAACGCTTGCCAATAGAGGAAAGTTTAATTTATTTTCTTTCCGATTTTCACTAAAAATGTGCCCCAGCAAGCCGCTGTCACTGTACAAACAACAGAGTGCGGGTTTTAGTAATATGCTCAGGAGCGGAAACCCCCTCAATATAGGAACAAAGGAAGCCTTTTCTTGGGAAACAGGAGCAAATGTCGTTGCCGTGAATAAAGTAACACAGGGGGGAAAATAAAACAGAAAAGAGAAATCAAGAGTACAGGATATAAAGGGGCACGGTTAACCTGTAATTATAGTTATTAATTTATGCAACATTGTCAGCTTAGGTAGAGCTGCACACAATTTAACTTCATACGGGAATGTTAAAAAGATCCTGGGTGTTCGGGTGGCAGAAAATCTAAAAGACCGTTTATGCACTGGTGGTTTCATGCCGGGCTGTAGGCTGGAGTTTTAGTTGTGGCAGGTTGCCCCACCTCTTCCTGCACCCACACAGGGGAGCATTTGGCCCGGTGCATCTGATCCGCCCCCTATTTGTGCTCATGCATGGGAGCTGGGGCAGTGAAGTTTCCAATGTGTAAATGGTCAAAGAGATAATGATGGAAACCACCAGATAGTGGGAATAGAAAAAAGCAAGAGTTTAAAAGCACCTTGAAGACTAACAAAATTTGTGGCAAAGGAATGAGCTTTCCTTTTTTTTAAAAAAAATGTCAAATACAACTTTTATTAAGGAATACATGAATCTTAGGAGTAGAAAAACCACATTACATTGTTCACAAATTACACTGCCCCCCCCCGACACCCCCTCCATGGCCTGCACTCATCTGACCTCTCTGGGGGTTTATCTAAGTTGTTGTTCGTGTTATATTATTGTTGACTTAATTCATTGATATTATGTTAATTTAAACCACTGCTGGATTATTGTTGATTTTATTTTGACTATGTTCTATGCTTAGGTCGTTCCATGTGATATCCACAATGTTGCATGTAAACTGCCTTGAGCCATATGGGAGGGTTGTATAAAAATCTAATAATGAATGAATGAATGAATGAATGAATGAATGAATGAATGAATGAATGAATGAATGAGTCCGTCACACCCAAACATTCCATCTAATAACAAAAGTAAGGACTTCTGACTCCGTTCAAAGTCCTTGTCAATGGTATAAGTTAAAAGATACTGATAAAGATTTTCAGACAGAAACTTCTCTTCCCAAGTCTAAACTAATTATGTAGTCCTCTTTCTGATCTGATTTAATTACCTTTCGTCTTTAATTTAAAGACTGAGGTTGTAAATTCAGTAATATATGATTCTAGAAAGGATATCACTGGGTTTCAAGTTAGTGACTGGCCCAAGGTCACCCAGCTGCCTGCATGTGGAGGAGTGAGGCATCAAACCTGGTTTTCTAGGCAAGAGTTTGCCATTCTTTAACCTCCACACCACCACATCAGGTTGCATTTACTGTTCAGTAGCCATCTTATCAGAAGGTTCTCACCCCTTCATTGGTATACAACCTCCAGTACTGGAGAACCAGCGTGGTGTAGTGGTTAAGATCAGCGGCTTCTAATCTAGAGAACCAGGTTTGATTCCCCGCTCCTCCAAATGCAGCCAGCTGGGTGACCTTGGGATAGTCACAGCCCTGTTAGAGCTGTTCACACAGAGCAGTCTTGTCAGAGTTCTCTCAGCTCCACCTCCCTCACAGGCTGTCTGTTGTGTGGAGAGGAAGGGAAGGTAATCCCCTTTGAGACTCCTTTGGGCAGTGAAAAACAGGGTATAAAACCCAACTCCTCCTACTGCTTTCATAGCCTTTCTAAACGTTTTTACCATTGAGAAAATACCAAAACATTTTTCAGGCTTTGAGAAACCCCAGAAGTGATGTCAGCAGGCCACACCTCTCTCCCACACCCCCAGAAATCACATGTCACCAGAAGTGACCTCACCTAGACACTCCCACCATATGTGACATCATGGTCCATCATCCACTGCATCCCAATGCAAGAAATAGCCCAGGACCTACTCTGCTAGGTTGGGGACAAGGCTGGGGCAGGCATCTGCCACTCTGTTGCCCCGTGGCACCCCCCCACACACACACACACACACAAACACAGTTAACTTAACATGAGAGTATGGTACTTGTGCCTCAGCATTCCACTTGCTATCACATGCAGTGAGCCTCAGCTACAAAGGATTTTTATGACCAGGGACCCTCCTTTTTCCACCGCTTCAGTCCCATCATTGTTCCTTTTGGGAAGGGGGGAGCAGGTCAACATGACCCTACTGAACCTGGGAAACCCTTCTGGGACCTTCAAGAAACCCCAGAGTTTCCCAAAACCCCTATTGAGAAAGCTTGTTTGATTGCTTACTTCTCCCATCTTGTCAATTTCCTTTCCCCCCAAGAAATGGAATATGTCTGGCGATACCTGGGTGCCTTGCAAAACCTGGGTCTCTTCCGCAGGATGGCTAAGCTGATGAAAACTCACTAAATACATCGTTGTTTTTCTGATCTCTGCACAGAAGAGTGAATTTACTCCGCAAAACTGATTTTGCTTTGCATGGAGAACTGCCTCTTCAGTGCTTTAAGCGTCTTTTAAGCGGTGTTTCTGAAAGAGGCTTTTCACCGATTCATTTCTCTCCTGCCTGCCTGAGACTCTCTATTAGTCATTCAGAGAAGCTCCTTAGTTATGCAGATTAGTGACTGCATTCGAGAACAAAGCCGAGTTGGCAAAACCACAGGGGGCTACAGGGCTATGGATTGTTCCATGCAGAGAGCATTGCAACGTAGTTTTTCTACAGACTATATTCAATGCAGAACAACGATTGTAGTATAATAAAGTGGTCTAAACTGGTTGTTTTTTAAACTGTTTTATTTGGCTCCGTGCAGAATACCTCCTGGATCCCTTGTGGAAAAAAACATTGTCAGAAGGAGTTTTATATAGTGTCCGTCTGCGTGTGCAGTTTGAAGTTTGAAGAGGTGTCTGTCCTCTGTTGTGAACTCTCATTGCTCTGTTGAGAATGATTATTGCTTATTGCAAGAGGGCTGATTTACAGGAAGGGAGGGGTCAAAGCATGGGACTTTCCCATGGCAGCAACATGGAGGGGCACTTTAAAAGCCACCTGCACAAGAGGTACTTGGGACTGACCCCCAGTACACCATGCTAGCTTTCATATTACACGTTTGTTGGAATATGCAAGAACTGCAGTGTGCAGATATGGTGAATGTCCTGCAGGGGGCATTGGAGGAGATGTGTATTTAACATACCGTATTTGCCAGCGTATAAGTCGACTGGGCGTATAAGACGACCCCCCAACATTTCCACTCAAAATACAGTACTATGGGCCACTATGGGCAGCTATTATCCCAACTGAAGTGCACCCGGTGTATAAGACGACCCCCTCCACTTGGAGGCATGTTTTTCAGGAGAAAAAAGTAGTCTTATATGCCAGCAAATACTGTAGTTAGACTGGGAACTTCCTGATATTTTCAATTCTTTTTTTTTTTTAATGAAGAGGTTAAAGACAATTGAAAATGATAGTCGGGAGGGCAGAAACTCTTCAGGAGAATATTGAATTATTTCAGGCAGGCATCATCAAAGTTCACCACACCATAGGAAATGTTTTGTTTTTGTTTTTTTTAAGCCAAGTGAATTCCTATTTAGTTATAGAATAGAGTCAAGGAAGCTCTGAAAACTGCCAAGCATATTCACCCAGGAGTTCCACACTGGATATTGTTGATCTTCTAACAAAAATATGTTCCTTATTAAAATTGGCCGTCTTTCCCTGAATGGAAAAACAGCCAAAATAATAACTTTTTTTTAAAGGGAGGGGCGAGAGGATTCAGGAAATGACAGG
Organism: Paroedura picta; assembly: GCF_049243985.1. NCBI lineage: Eukaryota > Metazoa > Chordata > Lepidosauria > Squamata > Gekkonidae > Paroedura > Paroedura picta. The sequence continues at coordinate 22,517,476 of NC_135370.1, read as the reverse complement.
CCAATTTGCCTAATTCCTGTATGGAGTAAATTGGTGGAAACTATGATGAACAATGGCATTATTAAGAATACCGAGGAAACCTGGTTGAAGATGCATTCAAAATGATTACTCACCACACACAGGGGTTTAGTCAATGCTAACCAAAAAACTGTCTTGGGCTTTGATTCAGTTAAAAATTGCCTTTGAAGTAATGTGCCAATCTTTGTGTTTGGAGATGAAAAATAAATTACAACACAGAGGAAAGAGGTTTGTTACTAAGCAGCACAAATGTTAATTGCTCAGCCATGAGGCATTCAAGACATCTGGGAGATTTTCATGACACAAGCTGAACTCTAAAGCCATACCAATGCTCAGTAGGGTGGACAGTCAGAATGATGGCATGATTTCATTCTGGGTTTTTTAAAAAAGCCAAACAAAAGTGACTTCATGCCTTTCTAGGGATCACTTGAATCTGTATGCCAGAGGTGGCCAAACTGGCTCTCCAGATGTCCATGGACTACAACTGAGATGATCAATAGGCCAGGGATATCTGGAGAACCACAGTTTGGCCACCCCTGCAGAATGCCAACCTCCCAGTGGGACTTGAGAAAAACCCATGAGATTAGAATGAGAAAAAAAGTAAATTAGTTTATTCTGTCCTAAGAGTCTTTACAGAAATGCTTCGAGTATGTTCAGATGAATGAATCCTTCGAAAATAATGCTGCAAATAGATATCGATTAAAGCTAGTTTCAGGAAATATTCCTTTCTTCAGAAACATTTCATCTGTATGAGTGACAAAAAATCAGATCAACCTGGCAACCCCGCGGAAGGGGCCAGGCGACTCCAATTGGGGCCAGGACACCAAGGTTGAGTACCACTGCTCTAGGGGCTAACTTCTTACTGTGCAGCCACATTAAACGCTAATTTAACAGCTGGAGACATTTGTTAATGGTGGTAAAGCAGTACTGCTGGGTGTTTTTCTAAAATCAATGTTTAATTTTTAATCGCTTTTCTAGATAAAAAGATAATTCAATTTCATTATTTAGACTTGAAGGAATGAACCTGGAGGGTGAACTTTATGGCGTAATACCATGTAGAGGTCCCTCCCTGCCCAAGGCTGAATCTGCACCAAGCTTTTATTCCAATCCCAGGTTGATTCAGTCTCTGCTGTCTATACTGAATGCGATTTCCATTTTGATTTTGGGTGATTTAAATTTTCCCTCTGCAACCAGCATGATTGATCCAGAGTGACCCTACCTTTCCCCTGCGATATCCTGGAGTGGATATAACCCTCAATATTTGAAAAATTGTCATGAGTAAAGGTGCAGCTCTCTGCTTGTCTCAAACTAACTAGCTGCCTCGAGCCACCAATGCTGTAGAAAATTGGCCAGGGCATCAGTTCAAAAGCTTCCTCGTTCCCAGGTTGCAGGGCTTCGCTTAAAGGGGAAGCCCTAATTTCTCTTGGCAGAAGCTTCAGAAGCCCTAACGTCTCTCAGCAAGGATTTGCCTCTTGGATTTATTCCCCCATCTCTGTTGTCTCCAATCCTCTTCCCCCTCCCCCTTTCAAGAAAATCAAGAAAGGTGCTTCTGCTGTTTTTGGGTAACCCCTCCCTTCTGAGCTTCCCTAATCACGTGCGGGGGGGGGGATAGAGAAAGACCCAAGTTCAAATCGATCCGAATTGACATGGATCCACAACAGAATAAACAAAGTAAGTGCAGAATCAGCCCAGGTTCCATCCCCCAAATTTCCAAGTACATTGCAACATAGAATCGGCAACACTAAGTAGTGGTGTAATTGTGTTCCAAACAGATAAACAAACTTCAAAGTGTGAGGAGAAAATTGAGAGTGTACTATGAGAACAGTAGTTAAATTCTGTATATAGTTAAATCCCTGTATATTCATAACAATTTATACCATCATCAGTGTTTCCTTTTTCATACTACATTTTTGCGGAATTGTTACTCTGGATGATAATAGCGATGCCATCAGAAGGTTCTCCAGCAGGGCCAGGCCTCTCGAAGCCCTACCCCTGTTACCTATTTTCCATTGGATTCCTTTTCCTTGAATTTCCACTGGGAAAAATAGGCTTATGTACATCATTGCACACAGTGAAAAGAGGGGAGAAAGTTAGATCCAGCTGGAAATGCAATTCATTATACAAAGATCTAGATTGACGATTTGGGGGTGGAGATTGGACCGGACAGGATCGCAGTTGGGTACAATGCCATAGAGTCCACCCTCCAAAGTATCCACTTCTCCAGGGGGATCAATGTCTAGTCTGGAGATGAACTATCATTCCTCGGTATTCCCAGGTCCTACTTGGAGACTGGCATCCCTATTACTTTGGAAGGCATCCCTATTACTATGCCATTATGCCCCATTGAAGTACCTTTCTCCCCAAGCCTCACTCTCCTCAAGCTGTACCCCAACCCGCAATCAGCAGGTATTTCCCAACCTAGATCTTGCATGCCTATGAATCCAGGTGTTCCACTGTAGACCAGCATGGTTGTTGGAAATTACTCTCTGTGCAATGTCTCCTGACTTGAGTCTCTAACAGGAACTTTCCTCACCATAGAGTTAGTGAGATAGATAAGAACACTGACCACTCACCTTACAATCTCTCTGTCCTGTCCCTAGAGGGTAATTTCCTGTTTCCTGAGTCTTCTTTCTTCTCCTCCTTTTCTTCAAGCCTGCAACATGATTGATGCAGAGATGCCTCCAGCATCTCTCACCATCCAGCTATTTAGATTAGAATAGGTATCAGCTCTTTACCACCAAGTGTGTAGAATTACGTTAACTAATGAGTAGTTCCAAGATTAGTTAAGTACAACCTTGGAGAATGTGCTTTTCTTTGTTTGTTGTTTTCTGACTGCTTGCACCCAACATGCTGCGCTTATCAGCCATACTAGGTACTCTGCTAGCTTTCGGGATATTAAGACTTTACCACAAGTCTATCAGAATTTAATATCCTTCAGTGGTTACCCTCTGAACCTGTAGAAATAGAACAGGGTCACAGGTCCGGTAAGGCTCGAGGCCTAACTCACTTCATAAGATTAATATGAGACAAATAAAGTCTAGGGAACAGGATTCAGAAGCAGAGGGCAATATATTTGGAAGAGGATTGTGCCGCTTTTATGAAGTTTCTGAAATGTCTGCATGGGTTTGCCAACCTCCAGGTGATGCCTGGAGATCTCCTGGGATCAGAACTGATCTCCTAGTGCCACACATCAGTTCACTAGGAGCAAAGGGCCACTTTGGGAGGTAGCATTATACCCTACTGAAGTCCCTCCCCTCCCCAAGCTCCACCCTACTCAGACCACATCCCCAAATCTCCAGCCATTTCCCAGCCTGGAGCTGGCAACCTTAGAGCGCATGCTGATATTTAGTTCATCTTTTCCTGAGCGTGTCAACAGAAGACACACAATCCAGGAATTCCCTGAACATCAAAGGATGATGTAGCAATTGGAATTCACAGACCTTTTATAAATAGGGTTGACAGTTCCCCTGCAGAGGGTAGGGCTGTAATTGTGTAAATTGCGTGGTTTTGGCATGGGAGGTGAGCTGTAATTCCAGGTCCCACCTGGAGGCCACCACTGCTACGTACAGAGGCAAGGGGGGCCACTCTAAGAAGCCTACCCCAAGTTGATCCATTTCATTAGCTGGGGCTTCTTTCCAGGAAACTGCTCTTAGGGATTGCAGCCAAACTGGACAGGATTAAAATCGATAAACAGAAAGCTGTCCGTGGACGACTTTGGCAAGGGTGGCCTTTAGCTTGGCCGAACTCCCTATTTCCCCTTCTCCTTTGAGCCCAATGACACGGCCAACAGGCCGGCAGCTCATCTATTAAAAATTGCTTTTAAGGAAGATGGTTTGTCCACAAATACATGAGGCTCAAGGGGGAAAACAATCATTCTCCCTCCGTGTAACGAGGCTGACAAATCAGCTCTCGGATGTGGGAGTGAACTGTGACCAAAATCAACATTTGTTTTCCCCACATAATTTACCTTGCCTGTGCTGAAGGGAACATGCGGTGCATGCCTCCGCTATCCAGAGAGATGGGGATGGCTACAGCAGTGGCAATATTTCAGAGAATTCAGCCATTGAATAATGGGAGTGGGGTTACCTATTGGGATATTTGGCTAACATGGGAGAGTTTTGCCCAGTCATAGAAGCCTGATACTGGGTATGGTAAATAAATGTCCCAAGAAGTATATTGCAAAGAACAGTAAACTTGCATTTCCCCCCCAAGTTGATCCAGTTTGTGTTACATTATGCAAGGTCATAAAGCAGGGTTCATACCAACAGAAAAGAATTTCATTAAAGTTTTTGCAGTCCTTGGGCCATTCTGCACACATTGGATAATGCACTTTCAATGCACATTAGAAGTAGATTATCCTGTTCTGCATGGGGAAATCCAGCTGCAAAAGCACTTTGAAAGTGCATTATCCTATGTGTGCAGAACAGGCCCTTGTCGGAGACTAATTGGTTTCATCAGACCGATTCTGCATGAAAGTAACATTCAGGTTGCAAAGGGGAGAGAGAAGCCTAATCTAACATGTACTTTCCCCATCACAAATGGACAGCTTGTCCAGTGTCATGTATGTGGGCGTATGAGGGCTCTGTCTCTACAGGAGAGGCCTGCAGAGACATGTGTCTCCATGGAAGACCATGCACAGCGAGCGAGAGGACAAAGATACATGGGGGGGGGGGAGTGTGTCAGAGGGCAACTCCCAGCTGATACAGTTGAAAGGAAAGGAATCTCCAAATTCTGGAGACATATCTGTTAAAGAAGCATTTCGATTACCTCACCTAAACATCTTTCCCTCAAATTTGACCTGAGGTAGAATTTTTCAGATTTCCTCTCAGGAGAGATATTGTTTACACAGGTGTAACATCGCTGACACGTTATACCACATACTTTTGGAATGTCCTCACTACATCGCTTCCCTTTAGCTGAATATTTGAAAAAACTGAGATCTATCTGTGTTGATGAGAAACAGTGGATTAAAACTGTCCTAAGTGTGACTGCAATAATTGTAAAAGTAGCTAAGTCTTTATTGGCAATGTTAAAAGAAAATCTCTCCGTTATGTATTCTGTAACTGCAATTGTTAAGTTTTAGTTTTATGCTTTGCTATTTTTTGCCAATAAAGATACTCTGACTCTGATGTAAATATAAGCAAGTAAACTATATTCTAGCCTTTATCCGATGTTCCTGCGTCTCATTGAAGCTTCTTTTAGGAGTCTAAGGGAAAAGCTTATTTTGCTCTCCCTCAAAGTGTGCCAAAGAATGGGATCTTTGCAGCTGGGGAAGGGTAACTCTCTCTATATTTTGTCCCTCCATCACACAACACGTGGTGCCTCTGAGAGTACAACAGCAGTGGATCCATCAAGCTCTTCCCACTCCCACAGTGGCAACCAGAGGATGGTTCCCAACAACGCAAAGGTCCGAGATTCAGACTCACATGCGAGTCTGAAACGGAGAAGGGCTCAATGAAGTTGTGAGCCATTTTGGGTTTTCATTGGGTAGAGTCAGCATAAATGAAGACACTGAATGGCTTGAACAACTTTTCTTCACCTGAGCACACCTGTATCATGAACTGTTTCAGTGTTCCTAAGCTCTGTTTTCAGCAAACATGGCCATAGAATACTCCTGCCTTTTAGGCTTTTCAATCCAGGCCATACCGATGGTTCATTTTTTCCAAGCAATTATTCTCTTGCTCTCCCCGTTCCTTTTGAAATGCCTATTTCAAATCCAGTGTTTTAAATTTGCTCTGTCTTCTCCCCGACCCATAAGAATAACCCAGCAGGATGTATTGCCCAAAGCATTTCCCGGAAACATCACGATGATTACATGGATTTTGTAAGTTCTTCATAAAAGCAGAAGAGAACAAGAACACGAATGGGGGAGGGGAAAAAACCAAAAACCAAGAACAGCCTGATGAATGACATTTTTGCAGTCACTTGAGGCTTACTAAGATCAAATCAGGAATTACATGTATCGTTATCAAGCGTAGTTTCTCCTGCTCGGCAGTATACCAGTATTTTGGGAGCATTCCGAATTTCTCCTCCTCCAAAATTCTGTAGGAAACAATGCAGCCTTCTAGAAAAGGGGAACTGAACATGAATGAATGAATGCACAGGGGCAAATTCTGAAGCAATAAAACAATAGTACAGGGGAAATCCACTCATCCTTACCATAAATGATCTGTTCCACTTAATATTTCTGGTAAGGGCTTGAAGGAGGAGCTGGTCTCATGTCTTAAGCGCCACTCAGCACTTAACACCCAATCAGGGCGGCTGAGTGCCTCCTCCTACAACAGGCTTGCCTGTCTGCCCAGTGGACAGCCAATCGCCATCTATCCCCCACCCCTGACCACCCCCTCCTCCTTCCACTTCCCTCATAGTCTTGGAGGCTGCAGATCTCTGCTGCATGAGAGCTGCCCCTGCTGGTGAGTTCCCTGCAGACTTTCCAGTTCCTGGGGGGAGAGGGAGCACTTCGGTGCTCACAAACTGTTTTCAGAAAATGGGAGTGGCCTGGTGGGGCTCAAGCTTAGTATGGCTTCTGCTTGGCCAGTTCAGTTCCATTTGATGCAGGATCAGCTTGGCAAGTATTTTCTGACTGGCCACTGGAGAGACGATGGGCAATGCAGATTAAAATAACTGCTTTGGTGCCAGTTGCCCCTGGTGGTGGGGGTGGTTATAATAATCAAACTGGGTAGTAAACAACTGCCACTGGGGAAAAAAAATCTGAGAGTATCTCCTATTAGATGAGTTTGCCCATTGAGCATTCTGTGTGTGTGCGTGTTACTATTTAGGAGCTTTGCCTAGTTGTGGCATCCCCTGCTTCTCTCTTACAAGGGAGCACAAGGATGATCTATCACACGTCCAAGCGATTGTGCTTGGGGGACGGTGGAGCTTGTCCTCTGCCCTCCCCCTTGACTACTCTTTAGTTCAGGAGTGGTCAAAATGCGGCTCTCCAGGTGTTCATGGACTACGATGATCATGAACCCCTGGGGCTCATGGTCATCGTAGTCCATGGACATCTGGAGAGCCGCAGATCGGCCACCCCTGCTTTAGGTGGTGGTGGTGGGATGCATCTTCAAGTAGCAGCCAATGGGGCAGGTCTGCGGGATTTTCAAGGCAAGAGATGTTCAGAGGGTGTTTGCTAGTGCCCACTTCTGTGTAGCAAGCATGGACATCCTTGGTGCCGACCTTGCTTAACCTCTGAGATCTGACGAGATCTGATGAGTTCAGTCCAGCCTGGGCCATCCAGATTAGGGCGAACAACCCTGGGGGTGGTTCAAAGGGCTGTCATGGCCCAATCGACTTACCATAGAGTTTTCAAGGAAAGAGACATTCACCAGTGGTTTGCCATGGCTTGCCTCTGGGTAGCAACCTCGGTTCCTTGGTGGGCTCCCATGCAAGTACTAGCCAGAGTCAACTCTGTTCAGCTTCTGAGATCTGATGCAACCAGACTAGCCTGAGTTTTTTTGGTACCAAATAGTTTTGCGTGTTCACAGGGTTCATGCTTAGAACATTCAAAACATAAGGAAATCTAATAAAGGAGCAGAAATAGGGGGAAAATGGGGGGGGTAATTTGTAAAGAGAGAGAGATTTAAAGAATGTGCCTGAGTTGTGAGAACTCATGGGCATATAATATATTCTAATGCTGAGAGAGTAGACCACTTTCAAAGGAAGTTTACAATGCATTACAGAGTCATTTTGCTTAGAGAGGGTATTTATCTAATTTTCGGCTGGATGGCAAAGTGGCTGCAGATGTTACAGGAGAAGCTCAAAACCAAAGTAGCTGGAGAAGAATTAGGCGGGATGAGCCTGCAACTTTTCAAGGGGGGGGGGAAAGAGAGACAGACAGACAGACAGACAGACAGACAGACAGACAGACAGACAGACAGACAGACAGACAGACAGACAGACAGATAGATAGATAGATAGATAGATAGATAGATAGATAGATAGATAGATAGATAGATGGTGTATAACAGACTAGGGGATGCTCAGACTTGGAGGCCTCCTGTCCCACAAATTGTACACCGTGGCCTCCCTCTGTGTAGCAATCCTGGACTTCTTTGGTGGTCTCCCATCCGAGTACTATCTGGGGCCAACTTTGCTTAGCTGAGATCTAATGAAATCGCAGTAGCCTGAGCTATCCAGGTTAGGGCCAGTTCAGTTTTTGTGGCGGGAAGTGCTGCCCAGTCTTAGCCAATTTATGGAGATGCCATAAGCTTTGCAAGGCAAGAGACATGCAGAAGAGGTTTACCATTGCCTGCCTCTGTGTAGTGTATCTGGACTTACTTGGTGATTTCCCATCCAAATACTACTCTGGCTGACCCTACTTAGCTTCCAGTATCTAACTGGATGGGGCTAGCCTTTGGCATCAAGGACAGGGCTATTTGAGCATATAAGGACAATAATGTTAACATGTTAAGAGCATAAGAGAAGCCATGTTGGATTAGCCCCATCCAGTCCAACACTTGGTATCACACACTGGCCAAAACCCAGATACCATTAGTAGGTCCACTAGTGGGAATAGAACTCTAGAAGCCCTCCCACTGTTGCTCTCCTAAGCACTAGGAATACACAGCGTCCCTCCCCCAGACAGAAGAACATATGAGAGGCTATATTGCATTTATGTATTTATTTTGTGCTTGGATTTATATACTGTCTCTCTTGGCCCAGCTCATGGTCCATTCAGTCCAACTCTCTGTGTCATACATTGGCCAAATCCCAGTTGCCATCAGGAGGTCCACCAGCAGGGCCACATCTACAGAAGCTCTCCCACTGTTGTTCTCCTAGCACCAGGAATACAGAGCATCCCTGCCCAAGACAAGAACATAAGAGAAGCCATGTTGGATCAGGCCAATGGCCCATCCTGTCCAACACTCTGTGTCACACAGTGGCCAAAATCCAGGAGCCATCAAGAGGTCCACCAGCAGGGCCAGAACTCCAGAAGCCCTCCTGTTGCTGCCCCCAAGCACCAAGAATACAGAGCATCACAGCCCCAGACATAAGAACATAAGAGAAGCCATGTTGGATCAGGCCAGTGTCCCATCCCATTCAACACTCTGTGTCACACAGTGGCCAAAATCCAGGAGCCATCAGGAGGTCCACCAGCAGAGCCACAACTCCAGAAGCCCTGTTGCCCTTCTAGGACCAAGAATACAGAGCATTACTGCTCCTAGACATAATGTGCCATATATTGTTACAATCATCCTTTGTGCTGCTAATGATTGGCAGGGTTGACCCTTGATGGTAACCAGAACAGCTTCAGAAACTGTTCATAGGAGGTTAGCAGGCATCTGCCATGGAGCGATAATAGAACAGACGGGGAGGCTGATATCATGGCTTGTTGACATGTTAGGAGCTGCCAGTTGCTAGGCAGCCATGTGGCATGGTGTCTAAATGCCTCCTAGTAAGAGTGGCACGATGCTTCGCTATCAATCACTGCTCTGAAGCCAAAGCCTATTAACTTCCAGATGAATACCTGGCACATTGAAACTGCCTGCAACTCAGCAGAGCTGCTGCCACCAGCTATCTGAGAGCTATGTTGACAGCCAGTGGTCATCTATAATAACAAAAGGCTGCACGGCTGGCAGGACTCATCAGAAAATAAAAGAACCCTCAAAACTGGCCACCATCTTCAGGATGATCACGAGAGTTGCAGGGCCAAAAATGTATTAGGTTAAATGTTAAAAAATATAATAATTTGCCTAGGGAACACAGAAGCTTTTCACAGTGTTAAGAATTCTCCATGTTTCCTGGTGAAATGGGAGAAGCTGTTCAAACAAATGACAAAGATTATCTGACTCCCATGGTAAAAAGCGAAAGAAATTTTACTGACAAAGATAGAAGCACATCTTACATGACATGTTCATGTAAGGACATTTAACTTGTGAACAGATCAAATTGAACCCAATATGGTATATCCCAAATGGCCCAAATCCCAGTTTTGGTACTAGGATTCAGGTTCAACTTGATTTTGGAAAGCCCAATTTTTTGGTCACTTCTAGACTGGACTTCTGCAACTCGCTCTATGCAGGCCTGCCCTTAGCCTTGATTCGGAAACTACAGCTGGTCCAAAACACAGTGGCCAGGATCCTCACAGTAACACCATGGAGGTCCCATCCTCTATCAACTACAGTAGCTACCAATTGAATTCCGGATCAAGCTAAAGGTTCTGGTAATTACCTTCAAGGCCATATGCGGTCAGGGCCCAGTGTACGTGAGGGATTGCCTCCTGACCTATGCCCCTCAAAGAGCTTTGCGCTCTGCCACCACCAACCGGCTAATGATCCCTGGCCCCAAAGAAGCCCGCTTGGCCTCAACCAGGGCCAGAGCCTTCTCTGCCCTAGCCCCCACCTGGTGGAATGAGATCTTGGGAGGGATCAGAGCCCTAACTGAGTTAAAACAGTTCTGTAGGGCCTGCCAAAGGGAGCTCTTCCACCAGGCGTTTGGTTGAGGTCGACTAGAATCAGCAACAGCCGCTGGTCCCCTGAACCTCCCTCCTAGGAATCCATGTATCTGAACTGAACCATGGACTGTTTGATTGTTGTTCTGTTCAATAGTTATTTTCTGTTGTTGTTATTATTATTATTGCTATATTTTACTTGACACAAAACTAAGTTCAATGTATTGTTCTTTTATGTTCCATGTGAACCACCCTGAGCCACAAGGGAAGGCAACATACAAATACATACATACATACATACATACATACATACATACACACAATGCCCTAGAGTCACCTTGAAGGTCTCTCCAGGGATCAAACTGTCAGGCAGCAATGCCAAATCCGTTGGACTTTTTGCAATTCAGGTAACAAATCAAGCTAGGGTTTCAGGGCTTGTCTAAAAACTTGTGGGGGGGGGGTAGGAAACCAGAATCAGCATTGATTTGGATTCTTTTTAAGTTTTGCCAAGCCGAATGCATACCTCTACACTGCAGCTCCCATATCATAGCAAGAGGCCTAGCCAAATTAATTTGGATATTTAAAACAACGGAAAGCTATCCATACTTACTAGAAGTGTGTCTACTGTCAAGGCATTCAGGATTCAATCACAAAAGCAGCAGGCCATTTCAAAGGCCCGGGTTGCGGTGGCCTTGCAGTATGTCTATTGGCAGATCTATTTGTTGAAACTGAAGCAATAACTCATGATTGCTCAGATTATGTACAAGTCTCACTGCTTGCAGGTAAATAAAGCCAGCGATCAGTAGCAACGGAGTTTTTGACAAATTATGACAAGCCCGATCCCGTCATATCTCAGAAACTAAGCAGGATCAACCCTGGCTAGTATTTGGAGGGAAGGGGGGGATGATATGGATAAGCTGACCATCTGTTCCGACTTCTGCGGGACACTCCCGCCTTTGAGGAAATAGTCCTGCGTCCTGCCCGGGTCTTCAAAAGTCCCACTAGCCAGCTAGAAGCCAGTGTAAGGTGACCATATGTAATTATTTACATATGGCAGGCGACTCCCCCCATCCTGGTTTTTTGGAAAGGGTTGTGTGTGTGTGTCTGTGTGAGGGAAGCCCTCTGGGAGTGCGAACAGCCCATCTAAGACCAAGAGAAGGCGGCATGGAAGAGGCAGGCAGCTTGCAGATCTCCCCCTCCGACTGCCCCAGACTTCCCCGCAGTTTCTGTGGCCGGGCAGAAGCGCTCTTCCTGCATCAGGTGGACACCTCGGGAAATCCAGGAGGCAGCAGCTAATGCGTGAGAGGCGGGGACTGGCCGGGGAGGGAGAAGATGGAGGAGGCCGAGTGAGTAGCCAAAGGGAGCTGGCGGCAACCTGACAGGACAGGACAGGACGGGGCAGGTGTGGTCTTGAGCCAGGTGGGATGTGGCGTCTGCGGCATGGGGTCGGGGCTTCGGGTGTCCATGGTGAGTTTCAGCCTCTCGGTTGGGCTGGCTCCTGGGCTCTCCCCTGGCCTCTCCAGCCCTGCCCGGACAGGAGCCGGCCAGCAGAGCTGGCCCTGCACTGCCAGTATCCTCCTCCTCGCCCCACGCTGCTCGCTCACCTGGCTGGCCCTTCGGGAGCTCTCTCTCTCACCTCCTCCATGCACACTGGAGCTGGTGGCCAGCTGGCCGAGCGAGGCATAGCACACGGTCCTGCTTTACTGATCTTAAAATCTGGTTGCCTTAGACATGGAGGCAGGCAATGGTAACTCATCTCCAAATCATTTTCCCTTATCTGGCTGCCTGGCAATTCTCCAATCTCCTGACTACATGACGCAGGCCAAGGGTTATATAAATGATATAAATATAAAAAATATATAACAAATATGCAATAAATATGCAATAAATAAATACATATAGGTAAATACATATAAATCATATATATAAATCATATATAAATAGTGATTTGACCAAGCAGCTCTGTTTCTCTTCTCTGTTTCCTGCGTTGACTGTATTTACTAACTGCAGCCAAGACAGAGAGCATTTTAATTCCAGACTTACATCATGCGTTTTAGCATTATGTGGAAAATATGACATGCCTTGTGATACATAATAGTCTCTGTTTACATGACTACAGATAGAATCTTGCATGTCATGGGTGTTGGCAGAAAGTGCAGAGAGGGGGAAGCACCAGGCTGCTTAAAGAATAAAACAGTTTTTATTCAGAAGAGGAACAACAATGTATAGAAGAAGAAGAAGAAGAAGAAGAAGAAGAAGAAGAAGAAGAAGAAGAAGAAGAAGAAGAAGAGTTGGTTCTTATATGCCACTTTTCTCTACCCATAGGAGGCTCAAAGTGGCTTACATTCCCCTTCCCTTTCCTCTCCCTAGAACAGACACCCTGTGAGGGAGGTGAGGCTAAGAGAACCCTGATATTACTGAAGAAGAAGAAGAGCTGGTTCTTATATACCGCTTTTCTTCTACCTGAAGGAATCTCAAAGCGGCTTACAGTTGCCTTCCCTTTCCTCTCCCCACAACAAACACCCTATGAGGTAGGTGAGGCCGAGAGAGCCCTGATGTTAGTGCTGGATCAGAACAACTTTATCAGTGCTGTGGTGAGCCACTGTTCTACTGTTCTAAAGGAAAGCAGGGAGAAAGTGGGTTCAAAAAGGAAATGTCCTTTTTAGCCAATCAGGACACTGGAGGAGATAATTTGAAAACCAGCAGGAAGTTCCTATCCTATCTACACTAAATATACTTTTCTGGTGCCCCCTGCAGGACACCCTTTAAATTCTGCTCAATTATGCATACTGAAGAGCTTGCATATTCCAGCAATGGGGGTTGGTGGGAATGCTAGACCAAAGTGAATATTTTGGAAGGCCATAAACGAGAAAGAAACAAGTCATATTTTGAACCAGGAGAGACAAGTGGCATAAAGCCATAGCTGCATTTGGTCCCAACATGGTGCCCTGTTGCCCACCAACCACTTTCTTGATGATCATCAAAGGTTATTAGAAAGTAGGTAAGGACAAGGTGGGGCTCTAGCCAAGTAGGATTTTTGGTTGACCACTGAAGATCTCATCAGATCTGCAGACTAAAATACATTGTTTAAATGGCAGCTCCTGTTATTACAGTTGCTCTCCTGATGAACAAGGTCAATTCGCCTGGAGAAAATGGCTGCTTTGGAGGGTGGACTCCATAGCATTATACTCCACTGGGGTCTCTCCCCTCTCCAGACCCTGCCCTTTTCAGGTTATACCCCCCCCCCCCAAATCTCTAAGTATTTTCCAACCAGTGTCGGCAACCCTAAGGATTGCTAATTCATAGTTGGGAAACTCATGGATATTTGAGGGAATGGAATATGAGAAGGGAAGGGAAGGGACCAGATCTCAGCAGGGTATAAATCCAGAGTCTGCCCTCCAAAGCAGCCATTTTCTCCTGCGGAACTGATCCTAGGTTGAGTCTGCATTGGGCTTTTTATCCACTCCCTGAATAAATCCCTCCCATCTACACTGAATTTGATTTCCATTTTGATTTGGGGCACTTTAAATTTTCCCTCTGCAACATGCATGATTGATTCACAGTGACCCTACCTTTCCCCCATGATATTCAGGAGTGGATATAAGCTTTGATATCTGGAAAACTGCCATCAGTAAGTGATTAGATTTCTCCTTTTTGCGAATTAACTTCCTGCTCCAAAGCTCCCTGATTGGCCAGGGCGTCAGTTCAAAGACTTCCTGGTTGCAAGGCTTCCCTCCTTGTTTTAAAGTGACTGCGCTCCAGAAGCACATACTTCGCTCAGCAGAGATTTGCCTCATTCTCTGAAAGGCTACTGCTGGCTCAGCAGTCAAGAGAGAAGCATTAAAGAACTAGTGCCGGCTGGACTTCACTCAATCCTTCCCCCCTCGCCAGTTCAGGAAAGGTAGTTCAGCTTCATGACCAGTGCTCCCTTCCCCCCTCTGAGCTTCCCCAATCAAGGGCAGAAAGCTTTCTGTTTCAATTCGGGGGGGGGGGGGAAGGAGGAAGACCCAGGTTCAAATCAATTTGAATTCAGCAGGATCCATAGTGGGGGGGGGGGAGTAAGTGCAGAATCAGCCCTTGACTGAAGATGAGGTGTAATTCTGGGATATCTTCATGCCCCCTCTGGAGTTTGGCAATCTTATGCCAGTCTCATGGGCACTATTGAGCTAGACAGACTGGAGGTCTGATCCAGTACAAAACAGCCTTGTGTTCATATATTTAAACGAGAAATAAATTCGGAATTATTTTGCCCTGTTTCTCCTCTGTTCATAATTTCCCTAGATGCTGAACAGGCATGCTTGTTTTTCGCCATGTCAGTAATTACTACTGTCTTTGTAATATTTAGCTGTCTTGGGGAAGTTTCATAAATGTCATCCTTCCAGTCATGTTTGCAAATGCCTAGGCTTCTTTCGCCCCGCAAAATTAAGCATGTAGCAATGAGAATTTTCATCAGCGCTCGGTTTTAATTAATCAGCTGTACAAACGAGAGCAAAAGAGATGAATGATCAGCAATAAAGCAAAATTCACACAAAGATCTAATGACAAGACGTTGCTCATTAAGGAGTCCTAATTATAAATAAAGACTTTTTTTTGCAGCAAACGTGAAAAGGAAGGACATCAACGACTGGATTCCAGCAATTGCCCACTGATGGGCATCTCTTTTATGATTTAAACCAAGCCAAATGCCAATGGAACTTTGGTTATAACGGATGAGCCCCCTAAGCAGAGGTGAGATAGGAAAACTGTGGTGAAGAATGTGAGAAGCAAAGCCACAATCTATCTTCTATCTGCAATGAGGAAGGGCGCCTCGTTTGTCTTGCCTCCCTAAATCTTTTCCAGAATGGCACCTGATGATACGATGAATTAATGGTCCACTTCCTTTATTTAGTTTTAGTTTGAATGCTCCATCCTTTTCGAGAAGTGCCGGGTGTTTTGTATCTTGCTACCCGAAGGAGTCTCAAAGCAGCTCACAATCACCTACCCTTCTTCTCCCCACAACAGACACCCTTGGAGGCAAAGAGAGCTCTGAGAGAACTGCGACGGGCTCAAGGTCACCCAGCTGTCTGTACGTGGAATCAAACTGAGCTCTCCATTTTCTAGCTCTTAGCCACTACTCCAAGCTGGCTCTTTAGTTACTTAGTTCTGATGGTGAAGGTCACATGATGGCTTGGAAGACATGAAATGATCTGCAGGATTTTTAAAAAGGAGAATACAACGCTGTGTAGGCAGATACAAAATCATTTATGTTAGGAGCACAATTGACTCCTCAGATTTCCTATTATATTAACTATATATGGTGCAGTTTGGGGAATGTTACCCATCTCTCCTCTCCTCTCCTCTATATTTTGTGGCATGTTCCAGCTCCTAACATAAATGATTTTGTATCTGTCTACTAAACAATACTGCATTCTGCTTTTGTATTTGACGTTTTCGCACTGTGTACCTTCCTTGTTTGGTAGTTTAAAAAAGGAGCGTCCAGAATATTCTTTCACCAGTCGTTGATGTCCTTCCTTTTCACGTTTGCTGCAAAAAAAAGGTTAGGGTCATCTTGAGCACAGCCCCCTGATACCCCAGAGTAGCCGGGGGGGGGGCTTCCTCTCTCACATTCCCCACTTCCTGTTTCTCAGGCTGTCAGGGTCATCTGGCCTCCTATCATACTCTGAATGTTATTGGCTGCCCTTTCCTGTCTCTTGTTGTCAAGTTGTAATCTGTGCATATCTTTGATGAGAAGGTGATCCATCCTGTAAGATCACAAGCTGTGGGAACAAATAGCTTAGGGGTGGGGGGATGGCTCTATACCTGTTCCAAACTTTTGTCTTTAGCTTTAACAACAAAGAGGGCCATTCCGCACCTGATTAAAGAAGTGAGAGTCTTACCTTTTGCAAACGCCATATTTTTAGTGTTTTGCACGACATCGTAAACATCCAGCCTTACATCTGCAAACCGGCTGCTACATCCTCCATTTTGAAGCACTTGCAGGGGAATCCACGAAACTGGATTCCCTCTGCTATGCAGCGCTTGCAGGATGAGGGCAGCCAGCAAGACACGCGCACAAGATACGTGCGTTATCAAAGCGGCTGAAGTAGCAAGATTTCCAGCTCCAGTGCCCTTGAGCCCGCTTCCCTCTCTCTTGACCCGGAATGGGGCTTTCTTTTAAAAAGAACTGCCTGAAGCAACGAATAGACACACAATCGCTCAGGCAGAGCACAAAATAAACTTTTCCCCACCAGTTTGCCCATAAAGCATGCCTCTTCCCCACCAAAAAAACAAGAAACAAAACCCAAAACAACCCCCCCCCCCATTTTTTTTTAAAGCTTCAAGGCTCCGGATTTCAACAGGGCTTGCAGTAAAAGGAGCCCTATGCATCTATGAATAGATTCTCTGCATCTATGAATAGATGCATATGTGTTTAAACGCAGAAGTTTTTTTATTTAAAAAAAATTAGCTTGCAGTCCCTTTAAAAGAGGGAGAAAGGTGACTGGCTGCCTGTATTGATTTACAGGGGAATGACAGGCGCGTGTATAGCATGTTCCCCTCTTCCGCCATTTCAAGCAGCTGTGCAAAATGCCAGCAAGCGCGACATGGCAGCAGAGGAGCCAGCAGGTGAGGAATTCCGGGAGTTGCGGGTTTTTTAGCGCTGGCGTAAGGCTTTTTTTCCCTGTGCGGAATGGTCCAGTGTTTTATGTAGCTGTTTGTCGTCTTCTCAAAAAACAACTGAGCTTTCATCCAGGATTTGGAGTTTGCCTTTTGGGAGAATGTCCACGAAACATTTTAATATTTATTTAACTAGCAGAAAAACCCGTTGTATCTCTGAAAACAACGGGCACTAGGCCAAGCCCCCCTCCCCTGGGCAGGCCAGCCAAGGTCTGGAGAGGATTCGGTGGGCCTTTTGGGGGTGGGGGGAAGGCATTGGGGGGGGGGGACTCCATTCCCCCTGCCACCCCAAAAGGCCGAGTGATGCCTGTGGAGGTCTCAGTGAACCTTTTTGAGGTGGGTAGGGAGGCACTGGCAGGTAGTCCATCCCCTCCCTGCTGCCCCCAAGAGGCCCACCGAAGCCTGCAGAAGCCATAGCGGGCGTTTTCAGGGCGGTGAGAGAGGCACTGGTGGGCAGTCCGCTCCTCCTCCCGCTGCCCCAACAGCTCTAGTAAGGGCCTGTTTAGCATTTAAACTAAAGTTAAATCTCTACGCATTGGGTGCTCAGCTGGTAAAGGCAGTGCACAGTAATTCTCAAGATTTATTGCTGTTTGGAACGAGTCAGCCGGCTGCGTGTTTCCCAAAACTCTCGGAGAAAAAAACAGGTTTCTATTACCAGCGATTGGAAACAATGCGCTCGTGCAGTTAAAATGCTGCCGTTAGCTCGGTTGCACGACCCCGCTATTAGCATTTAACATTCTTGTGTCTTATTAGCGCGGATTAAACTCATAAATTGGGCCTCACGCGGGAGGCCGAGCTCCTCAGCTGTAAAGGCAAAGAGATAATGACCCATTTGGATTTGAAGCCTTGCTTGAAATCAGCAGCAGGAAAGGGAGGGCACAGAGCTGAGAGGCGCACCCACCGAGAACTCAGCTGTGCTGCTAGATAACATTATCCCCACACGAGAAAGGGGATTTGTTTTGATTATGCCACTGATAAGGGATGGTGGGCTTAATGCAGAGAACTCAGTTGTGCTGATCTAGTGTAGGTTTGCCAACCTCCAAAGGTGGTTCGGGCAGATCTCCTGCTATCAAGATCAGGTCCCCTGTAGAAAATGGCTGCTTTGGAAAATTGCATTGTTCCCTGGGCTCACAGGACCACACAGGGAATGTCTAGTTGAGTGCCTGAATGAAGGAATGCCACAATTTACCAATGTCCTAGACCAGTAGTTTTCAACCCTTTCATACAGTTCCTCATGTCGTGGTGACCCCCAACCATAAAATGATGCAAGGGTTCTTTCACAGAAATTAAACCGAAACTGACCAATGGTGTGAAGATCCATTGTTCATGATTGTATATAAATTGGTTTTCTTCTGGGGTTTCTCAGTTCAGTTCTGCCTCTTGTCCTGCTATGCCAATCTCGCTCTTTCCCGCTGCTCCAGACAGACGAACACTCAATCTCAATCTACCCTGCAAGGCTGTTGTGTGGATGGCGACAAGTAACTTCCTGGAGTCAGGACAGAGACGCAATGACCAGCTGACTTCACTTCTGGGGCTCCTTGAAGCCTGCAAAATGATTTCGGAGGCTCTTCCATGGTCAAAAGGTTGAAGAAGATTCTCTTGCACAGTGATTTGTTTGTTCCTTGGGAAACTGTGTGGCATTATAGAAGAAGAAGAGTTGGTTCTTATATGCCGCTTTTCTCAACCCGAAGGAGTCTCAAAGTGGCTTACAGTCGCCTTCCCTTCCCTCTCCCCACAACAGATACCCTGTGAGGTGGGTGAGGCTGAGAGAGCCCTGATATTCCTGCTCGGTCAGAACAGCTTTATCAGTGCTGTGGTGAGCCCAAGGTCACCTAGCTGGCTGCATGTGGGGGACTGCAGAATCGAACCCGGCGTGCCAGATTAGAAGTCCGCATTCCTAACCACTACACCAAACTTTCTGAGTCCTCTCCTCTGCTGAACCTCACCTTTCTCAAACTGCACTCCCCCACACATACAGATCTCCAGGTATTTCCCAACCCACAGCTAGCAATCCTTGTCTAAACTGATTAGCATTTGTCATCACATTTTCCATAAAACATCTTCAGTAATAGTGGAGAACTTCAGCATTTCCAGTAGCCCTCATGGACTCTCAACCAGGATTCCCTCGGGGTCATCCTTTGGGTCACCCAGACGACATGAAACCAAATCACACGACTTCTTGTTGGCACGTATAGCAGGGGTCCAGGACTTTTAAAAACAATGGGCAACCATTGCAATTTTGACATGGGGTGGTCGGCGCAGTCATAAAATGGCCGCCACAAGAGGTGGAACCAGCCACAAAATGACTGCTGCAGGAGGTGGAGCTACACACACACACACACACACACACACACACACACACAGTTTCAGGGGAAAGAGGGGACATTAAAAATACACTGGGAAAGGAGATATGGAAGAGTATGAAGGAAACACTGTGATGGCAGCTGCCATTGAAACAAAGTTATTTTCATCTGCACAGCCAATCAGATCTTCAGTGTCCTGTCAGAAGCCCTGCTAGGCAAGGTCCCCGCCTGGCCCCACCCACTTCTTAAAAACACTTGCTGGGTACCAAGAAAGGTGCTAGCAGGTGCCTTGTTGAGAACCTCTGGCATATCCATCCAGAAATGATTCTTAGCACTCCATGTTGTTTCCCATTCCCCACTCCTCGTTCGTTTACCCTTTTAGCTGCCCCGAGACGCTGAGTGAGGAGTGGGCTATAAATTAAAGAAATAAATATCCTACCTTCTTTTCCCTCCCCCACCCAAAAAATCACGACCATGGAAATAGGATTCCCTCCTCCCATCCATTTTGTCCTTAAAAGCTCTCAGCAAGATAGAGTGCCGGTAGCTCAAGATGCAATATGGAAAATTCATTTGTGAAAGACAGTCTGCTGCTAAAGGCAGGGGAGGGGTAATTGCTTAGGCAAAGCTACTCCAGAGAGAATATCTGTGAAAAAAAGCCGTTCTCTTCCGCAGGAGTATTTTGTTTCTCCAGCTTTTCCCTCGCCCTTCTAAATCCACAAGCTCCTTTTTGCATCCTTGTATCTCCTCTGCCTGGAATGAACTTTCTATCAGTATCTCAGCGCTGGATTGATTAGCAGAATAAAACGGGGGTTGCAGCATCCTGTGATTTAGATTCTGACTTAATTACCTGTTTCTAATGTGCAATCTGGTGCCTTTTTATTGGCTGGGCTTTTACTACGAGCGGCGGCATTTTGCAGGGCCCAGATTCAACCATAGGCAGCAGAAGGAGCCAGGTGCCCCCTTCTTAACTGCACCAGGCATTGAAGGCACATGGGAAAGAAACGGTGATGGGCAATATTCTCAGAGCCTTTTCATTGCTTTGAGATGTATATTACCGGGGCTGTAGAAAAGGCAGTGCCTGCTGAAATGTATCGTAACTTCTAGTTCTACATTACCATTTTAATGTAATCGGCAAGCTCATTTGCTCCAAGTGCCATACATTCTAATAGCAACGTATCGGCTCCATCTGTGGATACTTAAACCTGCAGATCAGGGCCATTTATGCAGAAGTCAGGTTTCAGGGGACCTACCCCACCAATCAGCCCACCCCCAGGTTGGAAGAAAAATCTTAAAACTTTTTTTTAAAAAGTGGGTGAGTTTAAATTTCCCCAAATACAAAGAGTCCCTGTTCATCGACTGTGATTGAGGGCTTGAAGCTTGGAGTGGGGAAGCTGGGGGGGAGGGGGAATTGGGGGGGCACTGCCCCCATTGGAGATGGGGGGAGCCACCACTGTGACAAAGCTAGAATTGGGCAGGTTGGGGGATTCCCCCTATGATTCTTGAAAGTCCCACATATATATATGACTTTCACTACTCTCTTGGATTGGGAGTCAGTCTATCTCAGTTTTAAACCTAAACTTGATTTAAGGTTGAATTTTTTTATCAGGCTTTTTCCAGCTGAGCTTAGTTCTGGGGTTTAATACTGGATCAACCGTTATCTGCCTGCCTGCCTGCCTGCCTGCCCGCCCGCCCGCCCGCCCGTCCGTCCGTCCATCGACCCACCCACCCACCCATCCATCCTTCCATCCATCCATCCATCCCTCCATCCCTCCATCCCTCCATCCCTCCCTCCACCCACCCACCCACCCACCCACCCACCCATCCATCCATGCATCCATGCATCCATGCATCCATGCATGCATGCATCCATCCATCCATCCATCCATCCAAACCCCCACATAAAACAATACATGGCCAAGTTTTAAAAAGTCCCAGGTGGCAGAAAAACACTATTTACAGGAAACACCTTTCCCCCCCCCGCCCCCCCATGCACAACCGTCGGCCTTCCAGGTGGTAGCTTCTGAGAGTATCCAGGCCAACAGCTTCTCCAAAGGCCCCTGTGGGGGTGGGGGGAGCCGATCCTCCTGACCTCTACCTAGTGCCTAGCGGAAGGGCTCTGTTTAACAGGCCCTGTGGAACAAATTGTGAAATTGCCTTGTATATTTTGTATTTTATACTATTTTAACTATACTTTTTATGATTGTTTTTTAGATTTGTGAGCCACACCACTTTGTGGGGGAGGGGTGCGAAATAAATTGAAATAATAAAAAAATACCATTGTCGGTCCAGTGATAACACATCCAGATATACCTAAAAGACTGTTGTGAGGTACAAATTCCCGTTGGGTCATGTGCAATTGACTTCTTCTCAACAAACACATATTGGATCATGCCCTTTGCTTGGGAAATGAGATTACTGCATCAGCCACGACAGGCAGTAACTCGACAAGTACAGCTTATCTCAGCCTAATGCTTTTTCTGTTGTGGTAGGCAATGGAAATCACTTATGATTCTTGCCTTGAAAACCTCATGAGTGGTTGCCATAAGTTGCCTATGACTTCACTGTGCTTTCCATCCTTCATATGTTTGATATTGTGTTGTTATACATTCTTAAATATATATATATCTGTGCTCCCTTGTCCTTGGGCAAATGAGTGCCTGAGTCTGGCCAAGCCTGGGATGGCCCTGGCCGGGGGCAACAACATCTGTAATCAGGAATTTGCTCCATTTGCGCATTGGGGCAAATTCCTGGTGCGGAAAATCAAAGAATCATAGAATCATAGAGTTGGAAGGGATCTCCTGGGCCATCTAGTCCAACCCCCTGCACTATGCAGGACACAACCCTATCGCTCATCCACTGTAACCTGCCACCCCCTTGAGCCTTCACAGAATCAACCTCCCCGTCAGATGGCTATCCAGCCTCTGTTTAAAAATCTCCAAAGATGGAGAACCCACCACCTCCCGAGGAAGCCTGTTCCACTGAGAAACCATTCTAACTGTCAGGAACTTCTCCCAGATGTTTAGACTGAATTTCTTTTGAATTAATTTCATCCCATTGTTTCTGGTCCGTCCCTCCGGGGCAAGAGAGAACAACACTGCTCCATCTTCTATATGGCAGCCTTTTAAATACTTGAAGATGTTTATCAAATCCCCTGTCAGTTGTCTCCTCTCCAGGCTAAACAGACCAAGCTCCCCCAGAGAGAAGAGACTAGACCAGATACAAAAGTCTGCATGGGCACACATGCCCACAAAATAATGGGAATGATTGTTTATTTCATTGCTGGAACCATCCATCATTGGAATATTTCTTCGCTGGGATGCAAATTATTATTTTTTTTAAAAACCATCCACCCTTTCTGGCAGGTGGCCGAAAGTCACCAATACAGAAACCTCAGTTCAGATGACAAGCAGAGGCTTTGTTGCGAATGCATTTCGCTTTGAAAGAGAAGTTCAGGAGAAATCAGTTTTATTTTGTATTTTATGAGACAGCAGTGGGATGTTGACCAAGCTGTCTGAACACAAAAAGAAAGAAAGAAAGAAAGAGAGAGAGAGAGAGAGAGAGAGAGAGAGAGAAAGAAAGAAAGAAAGAAAGAAAGAAAGAAAGAAGCATTATCATTGGGTAATGCAAATGGATTTATAGCAATCTAAAAGACATCTTAGTTTCTTGTAATTGTGTCTTTTCTTTATTTATCATTGCAGTACAGATAGGCACGCAGTGAGTGAAGGAACACAGGTCAGTGATCCCCCCTCCAGTTTTTTTTTAAACAGTGTGAGTATCATCTCACCTTCTGTTTGGTGTGGCTATAAGGTGACCAGATTTTAACATTGGTAAAGCGGGACACCATTGACCGGGGGGGGGGGGGTGTTAAAAATTTGGTCTTTATGGAGCAACAAAAAGTTTCATAGAACGCATAGAATGCAAAAATAGTATTGTAATATATATATTTTCATTTCAACATAAGTACAATTTGCCAGGTACCCCCAGATGTCCCTCCAAATGTGGGACAATCTCTGTAGCTATATAGAGTCAGTTAAAAAGTCAAGAGAAGGGGTTTGGGTACTAGAAAGAGTGCACAAGACTTCTGCAAATCAAAGGAGTCAACGAATTGTCAAAAGAAAATGTGCCGATGTGTTTGGGGAGAAACCCTGGAATAAAAGCCACTCCATACAAAGATTTAAGTCCCTGTGAAAAGCTTAAGAAACTCTCATTAGCCTGAAACATAAGAACTAAGTCTGTGGTTATACCTCAGAAATTTCAACCCCTGATTTCACCTGACCTTTCCCCTCTGTGCTGAATAAAATATTTTCTTAATTTGGAATCTAAAAATGGCTCAAGTATAATCTTTCCCTCAGGTTCTGGGGCTGAGCCAGCAGCCAAAATATTATACTTCGACAGGGTGAGACAGCCGGAGTCTTTCAGGAAAGAGGAAAACACATCACCAGGGCAGCTCAGTCAGACAGGGAAAGAAAAACAGAGGGGAAATCTTGCCTCTGAGGGAGGAAAGTAGATGAGAGCATCCTAATCTCCCAAGATGTATATGGCAAAATATGCTACATTTGCATTTATTCAAGTAAATCCAGTTTACATTCAGATTGCAGCTGAAAGCAGAGAGACAGTACCAAAGTGTACTTTCCCTATCACAAATAGCCAGCTGGCCAAGCATCACGAGTGAAAAAGAGAAATCTGCAGAGACATGCTTCTCCATGGAAAGCCATGTTCCTCGTTCAAAAAGTGAGAACTGGATTTCTGAGGATTCCCTTGTGGGACAACTGAAGGGGCAAATTGGGTCTTTGCCAGAAAAGGGGAAAGGGGTGAAAAACTTGGCCCTATGCAAATGGCAATCTGAGACAAAACCCTAGTGTGGAAACGGTCCTATACACAGTGATATAGTCCTCCCCCAGACTCCAATGTCCAGGAATGGTAAATTGATCGCTCTCTTGAAAACCAGTGTGATTTAGATATTAAGAGTGGTGAGCTGATCCTGCATCGTGCAGGGGGTTGGACTAGATGGCCTGTATGCCCCCTTCCAACTCTATGATTCTATGATTCTGTGACTGTAATCTGGAGAAATGGGTTTGAACCCCCACTCCTCCTCCACATGCAGCCACCTGGGTGACCTTGGGCCACTCATTGTTATCTTAGGGCTGTTGTTACAGTGATGACGGACTCATGAGGGATGTGTTGAAAATAGAAACATAAATTAATGTAAACGTATAAGAACAGTTCTCTTAGAGCTCTCTCTGCTCCAGCTACCTCCCAGTATGTCTTTTGTGGGGAGAGGAAGGGAAAGGTGTTTGTAAGCTGGAGGTATTCTGCATGGAGCCAAATAAAACAGTTTAAAAAACAACCAGGGCCTTTTCGCACGGGGATCTTTGTTGCAAATTGTTTGCGGAAGGAAAAATCGCCATTTAAAATAGTGGAATTCGTCGTTTTGCACACCTGGCTTTGTAGTGGAATCAGTTGCGTTTTTTAGCGTTTCCCACAGGCTTCCGGTCTCGGCAGAAATCGCTAGAAAGGAAGCGCTATTGCCAAGCTCGTCCCGCCCCTGGCCGTCAAGCAGCCAATGGGCAGCCGTTAGCATGCTCC
The DNA here is from genome assembly GCF_049243985.1 of Paroedura picta. Taxonomy (NCBI): domain Eukaryota; kingdom Metazoa; phylum Chordata; class Lepidosauria; order Squamata; family Gekkonidae; genus Paroedura; species Paroedura picta. Next base: position 22,492,525 of record NC_135370.1, on the reverse strand, counting down.
CAAACAGCCCCTTTCCCTTTAAGAAAGGTTTTTTAAAAAAAAAACAGACCCATAGCAACGAATCTGTGTAGATTCTTTGCTATGGAGAGACCCATCCAGCTGCCTAATGTGAGCTGTCGTTTGATTGTATGATCGTTTGCACGCTGGCTCGAGTGATAAAAAAAAATTCCCCCCCCCCTTCTCACGGGCTCGATTTTCGGCTGAATTTATGTGTAAAAAATAAAGGGACTTTATTCCAGCAAACGGGCTTTTAAGTGGTTTGTGCTTAGTGACTAAAGGTGAAGGAATGAAGCCAGGGAAGCCTCTAAACAGAAAGAGGCTCGCCGGTGCGTTTATCCCCGCTCGCTCCGAGAAAAAAAAATGGCGATCGCTTCGCCGGAAGTTTGGAGGAGAGAGCCAGGGGGAGGGGCTTTGAAGAACCAGCAACAATGGTAACGCACAGGTCTTTAGCGCTAGTGTTGCAGATTGGTTGCAGGAGTGTATCGCTATCCGGAGGGTGAATCCACTTTTCTGGATTTCCCTGAAAGCGCTAAAACGAAGCGCTTATTGCTGATCGGTTTCAGGAGTGTTGCAGATTGTCTACGACGTCGTGGGTAATGCCAAATTAGTAGCGTTTTCAATTAGCAACCATTGTGCTATTTTTAAGCCGTGGGAAATGGCCCCCAGTTTATTATATTACAATCGTTGTTCTGCATTGAATATAATCAGTTGAAAAACTACATTGCAATGCTCTCTGCATGAAACAATTCATAGCCCTGCCCCCTGTAGTTTTGCCAACTCTGCTTTGTTCTCGAATGCAGTCACTAATCTGCATAACTAAAGATCTTCTCTGCATGGCTAATAGACCATCTCAGGCAGGAAGGAGAGAAATGAATTGGTGAAAAGCCTCTTTCAGAAACAACACTTAAAAGACGCTTAAAGCACCAAAGAGGCAGTTCTCCATGCAGAGCAAAATCAGTTTTGCAGAGTAAATTCACTCTTCTGTGCAAAAATCAGAAAAACAGCGGTGTATTTAGTGAGTTTTCATCAGCTTATCCATCATGCAGAAGAGGTCAGCTTTGCAACTCCTTCGAAGAGTGAAAAGAGGGGTATAAAATACCAACTCTTGTCTTCTTCCAGCAGTTTGTACCCTCAACCATTTAGGTGCCTTTTTCCATTGGAGGGTTGGGTTTTTGCCCCTTTTTGTGTGTTGCTCGCATTTCAGCTTTGCAACACAAATTAACCTCTGTTGTTTAACTTCGTTTGGGGGGCTCAGAAGAATCGATGTTGCCCTCACTCTAACAGAAGTATCCCAATGCTTCGCTAGGTGTATTTTTTTCTATGTACTTGCTTATCAAAAAATCCAGAAACTGAAATGTAGCCCCCCCTTTTTGTTCAGTTCCACAGCCTTTTAAATCTGTGCAAAAGTTATAAATTTTCATCTGAGCATCTCACCCCAAAGGCTGTTCTCCTCTTGGATCTTTGCCACGTTGAGTTGGAGGACGTGCGACACCTTCTAATACCTCTCATCTGTTTTTCCACATCCCTGCAAGCGGTGGAGGAATAGATCATCTTGACACATTTTTGCTCTTTTAGTGTGTATATCCAGGAGGAAGCAGAAACCGTTGTGTCCCCGTGGAAGTCCGAAGAGAGGAGGCCCCATGAAACCTTTATGTTGGCCCTTTCAAGGTTAAACAAATCAAGTCAGGATTCTGCCAGCCATTGATCTTCCAGACAATTACTTTGGCTGTGTAACGACCACAGCTAGGATTACAATTTAGGGTTGCCAGCTTCAGGTTGGGAAATTCTGGGATATTTTTTACACCTGAGAAACTCCTGAAATATTTGTCAGGCTTTGAGAACCCCCAGCGGTGGTGCAGTTGTGCAGAATATAGCTGGGAAACAGCTGTGTACATGCCCTTCCAGTGGCCCTCCCCTTCCCACCCCCTCCCGGCCCATCAGTGGCCATTTTGGTGCAGGGGGGGAGTTGACATTACCATATATGGTCATACCACCTGATAAATGGTTGACAGGGCCTGCAAAACGGAGCTCTTCCACCAGGTCTATGGTTGAGGCTGGGGTCGGTGAGGAAGATCGAGCCCCCCCCCCCCTCCGGCATTAAGTAACAACTTGAGTCATCTTAACTTTCCTCTCCCATCTAGAGATTGGGTTGGGTAGGGTAATATCCTGCCATGTTCTCATTTCTATTGTGATTTTATGTCTTGAGTTTTTGTGTCCTTTTAATGGGGGTTTTAATGGGTTTTTATCAGACATCTGTAACACGCCATGAGCCGGCTCCAGGAGTGGTGGGGAATAAATTTAATAATGATAATGATAATTATAATGATAATGAACTCCCACCCATTCAGGAAAACCTTCCAGGGCCATCAAGAAACCCCGGTTGAGAAAGCCAGTTCTAAGCAGCCCCACACAAACTGATCTCTGTTGCCTGGAGATGAGCTGGCATTCTGGGGGATTTCCAACCTGGACCTGACTCGTACAGATTGTCTTAAGTAATTTGACCCTCGGGGACCCTATTTGGGTGGAAAGGCAGCCCAAACATATTTTAAATAGAATAATGACATAAATCGTCCCCCAGCTAGGGTTACCCAATCTCAGTTGGGAAATTTCTGGAGATTTGATGGTTTAGAACCTGGGGAAGGTGGGGTTGTTTGGTGAGCCAGTTTGGTGTAGTGGTTAGGAGTGCGGACTTCTAATCTGGCATGCCAGGTTCGATTCTGCACTCCCCCACATGCAACCAGCTGGGTGACCTTGGGCTCGCCACAGCACCAATAAAACTGTTCTGACCGAGCAGTGATATCGGGGCTCTCTCAGCCTCACCCACCTCACAGGGTGTCTGTTGTGGGGAGAGGGATGGGAAGATGACTGTAAGCCGCTTTGAGCCTCCTTCGGGTAGGGAAAAGCAGCATATAAGAACCAACTCTCCTTCTCCTTCTCCTTCTCCTTCTCCTTCTCCTTCTCCTTCTCCTTCTCCTTCTCCTTCTCCTTCTCCTCCTCCTTCTCCTCCTCCTCCTCCTTCCCCTTCCCCTCCTCCTCCTCCTCCTCCTCCTCCTCCTCCTCCTCCTCCTCCTCCTTCTCCTTCTCCTTCTTGTAGAGGGGAGAGAGCTCAAAGGGTTAGAATGCCCTGGAGTCTGCTCTCCTCAGCTGCTACTTTTCACCTAGAATCAGTTGTGATTCTGGGATATTTTCAGCTGCCACTTGAAATTGACCTCCCTCTCCTTAGCACAATGACCTCCATCTCAGCCCATGGAATCAGTGGGACTGGAAAGGCATCAGGCGCCGTTTTCTCCCGTCAAATGAAAGTGGGATGAAGGCAGCTCCAGGGCAACTGATCCCCATAAGTCTCCCAGAAGACCTTAAGCTCAGCAAGATTTTGAGCAGAATTTAACAGCGGAGAGCAAGGCTTTTATGTCCCTTGGCACAAGGCACCGCTACCATATTATGTAGCAGGAAATGAGAAAAATTTCCAATTAAAAAAAATTGAAATGAGAAAGTGTGTGTGCATTTGTGTGTGTGTGTGGGGGGGGGGAGGTGTCTCCTGAGTAATATAAATCTACATCCCCCAACGTCCCACACACACACCTGACTCCACATCCACGCAACATATGTGCAACGCCAAAACATTCAGCCTACAGCAGCACAGCAATAATGTGCATTCATGCTTTCAGCACATAACTGCAAGGAGGGGCCGAGCACAGAACTAGTTCTGTGAATGAAGAATCCTCCCCCAAGATAGGAAAACGGGAGCCAGAAAGTGCTAACCAGGTCAAAACATGGAGTGACGCTCGTAGCAGGGTGGAAAGGACTCTGGAAAACGCAGAGGGGTCTTATCTCTGAGCACTGTAGATTCATGCAGGATCGCAGGCCAGTAAGTATATCTTCCTCCCCCTCCCCCTACCGACTGCCAAAAACCATACTGCACAAATATTTTCTGCTAGCCCCTCCATCTCGACATTCAATCGTTTTAGGACTTCGTTTGGGCAAGCCAACGCAGCATGAAGGCTATCGACGGCAAACACAGAGCTCTTTATTAATTGCACCTCAGGTGGAGGCTCAGCGATAAGTCCGTTTGATGCTGTGCAAGAATCCACTCCATTGATCGCCGCCCGAACAGATTGGGGAGGGCGGGAGAGGGCTCTCCTCTTAGCGCCACAGTGCAAATGATGGATCGTCCGCATTCCTTCTTTTGTCCAGTTTATCAGTAGCAGAACAGGTGTTGATGCTTGTTATAAGCCCATGAAAGCAGATTTACGGCAACCAAACAGACGTGTTTTTCTTTCCTGAGAAAAAGTACTAATATATATATATATATATTCTGCAAGACTCGGCATGTTCCTGATTGAGCTGGGCAGGGAGTCAGATGTAGTGGATATTGACTCAGGTATTTATACCCTGCTTTTCTCCCCAACGGGGACCCAAAAAGTCTTGTGGCATCATTTACTCCTCCTCGACTTTATCACAGTAACAACCCTCTGAGTTATGATAGGAAGAGAGACTCCCTGGGCTCAAGATCGCCAGCAAGCGTCTGTGGCAGAGTGAGGAAGGCTTTGGCTTTCTTGCTCCAAGAGTTGAAGAAGAAAGATGTTTGTTTTTCTACCCCGATTTTTCTCTACCATGAGGAGTCTCAGTCGCCTTCTGTTCCTCTTCCCAAAACAGGCACCTTGTGAGGCAGATGGGCTGAGAGAATCCTAATAGAACTGGGACTTGCCCAAGGTCACCCAGAAGGCTTGCTGTGCCTCAAAGCGGTTGACAATGGCCTTTCCTTCCTCTCCCCACAGTAGAAGGAATATCCTGGCCCAAGTTACCCCCAGACTCCCACCCCCCTATTCTATTTGCTTTATTGAGAAAAGAAAAAAAAACAATATAAGGAGAGAGGGAGAGGATCCTAACTGATTAACATTCTTCTGGCAGCAATCAGAGAGGAAGTGTACTCAAAGGAGCAGGAAGTCTCCAGTCCAACCAATCAGGACACAGGAGGAGATTATTTGAAAAATATCAGGCAGTTCCTAATCTAAATGTGCTAACCGCATATCTCCTCTGATGCCCCCTGCAGGATATTCTTCTTGTGCCCTTGAATCATGCACACTACAGATCAGACATATTCCAATACTCACTTCTGTTCCTCATTTGTTACCAATAAGGCACCGTTAAGGCAGATTAACATTCTGTTATCATGCATATAAAGGGGTGGAGAGAAACCTCCTTTTACGACTCAGATGGGGAAAGATTAACTTTCTCTTCTGCTTATATTAACAAAGGCTGTCTGCTAGACTATTATTAAATGTGTTCTGTTGCCAACCAGGGGCTCATAGCAATTGCAGTCCATGGACATCTGGAGAGCCACCGGTTGGCCACCCCTGCTATAGATGGATTAATCCCAGGGCTTTGTGTCTCGACTTTATTATCCTTTGCCCATGCAGTGTTTACATCTTGAAAATGGAGATGATTTAATTAAGCAGTGGTTATTATGAGTTTCCCCCCAGGTGTTGCTCAGTGTGAATTCCAATTTAGTATTCCATCCTTTGGCTAGATGATACAGCACGTATAAATAGGATTACCAAAACTGGGTTGGGAAATTACTGGAGATTGGGGTGGGGGGAGTGGCTGGGGAGGACAGGGGTTGAGTACGGGATGGACCACAGTGGGGTGTAGTCTGTGGTGTAACAGAATCCGCCTTCTGAATCATCCATTTTCTCCAAGGGAACTGATCTCTGTAGTCTAGACCAGGGTAGTCAACCTGTGGTCCTCCAGATGTTCATGGACTACAATTCCCATGAGCCCCTGCCAGCGTTCGCTGGCAGGGGCTCATGGGAATTGTAGTTCGTGAACATCTGGAGGACCACAGGTTGACTACCCCTGGTCTAGGGGTCAGTTGCAATGCATGTCCACAGCTCTGCTTCCCAATCATATTCTACACAGTCGCGCCACTTCTGGGATTTCTCTGAGCCTGAGGAATGTTTCTGGGGTTTCTTGATGTTTAGAAAGGTCGATCAAAGGTTGACTCCAGTCCAAGCCAATGAAGCTGATGATGGTGTTTTATTTCTGAAGCAAAATTAGGAAGGGTACCAAAGAACAGTGCCTCTCTGAACATACGGGAATTGAGATTGCATTGGTAGAGCTGGAAACCCTAATTGCGTTACACTAATTATGCGCTGCACCCTTCTGGCCTTTATGGAATTTGCGTTCCTTTCCCAGACAGCAACCAGTTAAGAAGCAAACAACAAAAACACGTTTCTTACTGCTCTGAAAAAGTGTCCCAGGCTGTCATTCCAAAAAGATTGCCAAGCTCTAGGTGGAGGCTATGTATTTATTGATTTACTTATTTATTTTTCTATCCTATACCCCAAACACTATGGCACACTATTTTTCCAACCTTATAATACCTTCAAACCGCAGAGCGCTTATGTTAGCCAGACTAAACGTATTCCCTTCTGCAATGGTTAAAGGCAGGTATAGGAGAATTCCGCACAATGAAAGACTTTGCAGGTATTGCCATACAGAACCGGACTCAGTTTGCCATATCATTCAGCGATGTGAGCTGTATAACAACAAACGTTCTGACTTGATCTCCCCACTTCGACCCTCTCCTAATGTCTCAGATGGCAGGGCTCTTGAATCGCTGCTTATCGATACTTGCTCGGAGACCAATGAACGGGTAGCCAAGTTTTTATCTATAGTAATGTCCCACAGGGTTAAGAAGTAAATGTCACTGGTTTCATCTTTTTGTATTTGCTGCTCCCTTCCCTTTTGTAACTTTCCTCACAGGTTTTTAGACTTGTATTACGGAACCGATTTGTATATTGTTTTATATCGTGAAAACAATTAAAGGTTTTGTATTGTATTTTATTTATTTATTTATTTATTTATTTATTTATTTATTTATTTATTTATTTATTACATTTATATCCCACCACTCCCACAAGGGCTCGTGGCGGCTAACAAGATGAAACCCCAATACATAAAAACCCCAATAAAATAAATGTCAATTTCAATCAAACTAGCCAATCAACTAAAAAACATCTATTCATTCGGCGGCCAAAAACTCATACTAATCATTATTTAAAAAACCCTCAGGGTGGACAGAGGGGCCGATCTTAATAGCACCCATAGGATGGCAAGGGGGGGGGGTCCAGATCTTCTTCTGTGCGCCGGCCTTAACCATAGACTGTAGACTAGATGAAGACCAGCCCTCAATCTACAGAGATCCCTTCCCTCAGCTGAAATGGCAGCTTTGTAAGGTAGACCGGATGACACCATAGTGGCTACTGGTTGAATTCCAGATCAGGCTTAAGGTTCTGGTGATCACCTTCAAGGCCATATGCGGTCTAGGCTCTGAATAGTTGAGGGACTGCCTGTCTGCTTACGCCCCTCCCCAAAGGGCTCTGTACTCCCCGAGAGCTGACAAGCTGGTGGTCCCTGGCCCCCAGAAGGTGCACCTGGCCTCAACCAGAACCAGGGCCTTCTTTGTCCGGGCCCCCACCTGGTGAGATGAGCTCCCAGAAGTAATCAGGGCCCCGCCGGAACTAAATCAGTTCCGGTAGGGCCTGCATAATGGAGCTGTTCTACCAAGTCTTTGGTTGAGGCCAGCAAAGCAACACCAACCAGAATCTCTCCCCCCCACCCCAAATAACCAGTTATGCCGAACAATCATGGGGCAACACCTAACTTGGTCATACGTTATATCAAATACGATTGATAGTTCACACAGTCATGACCGTTAAATATTATTCAAGTTTAAAATGTTGTAAGTAAAAATGCTGATAGAATCATAGAATAGAATCATAGAATAATAGAGTTGGAAGGGACCTCCTGGGTCATCTAGTCCAACCCCCTGCACTATGCAGGACACTCAGAACCCTATTGCTCATCCACTCTAACCTACCACACCCTTGAACCTTCACAGAATTAGCCTCTCTGCCAGATGGCGATCCAGATGGCGATCCAGAAATTTTTAATTTCCAAAGATGGAGAACCCACCACCTCCCGAGGAAGCCTGTTCTACTGATGTATTCTGTATTCTATTCAAAATGTTACGAGTTTAAGCCATTATTTCATTCTATATACTATAAGCTATGAGCCATAAACTTTACTGTAAACTGCTCTGAGCCGTTAGGGAGGGTGGTATAGAAATGTAAAAAGCGGTAGTGGAAATTAAAAAAAAAAAGAAGTCCATCAGGCAACACCATGACATCATGCTCAATGAAAACCTGGAAGTGATGTCAGCTCGCTCTAGGAAGCTCTGGAAACTCAATGGTTTTAGACCAGAGTTTTCCCAGAGATTCCTAGAGAGGCATGATGTTACTTCCAGATTTCCCCAGAAGGGATATCATGCTGTCACTAATAGCTGCCCTCCCATGTCTCTGCTCTTGCTACTTTCCTGGCTGCTTGACCCGGCTTTGCAACCCTTGGCTGTACCCTGTGTTGCATTTTCACTTGTGCAAGCCATTGTGCAAAGGACATTTCAGCACACCACCCCTTTAATAACTTTCTTTCATCAAATCATACTGCATCCCCAAACTGAATACCTAATGAGTACATCAAGTAGCCTTTTACCCTTTGATGTTTGTACACAGGGACAGGAATGGGAGATGGGAAAGTCGCCTTTGATCTTACAGTAGCTCTTGCGCTAACGGAACTGATTTCGGTCACACTTCCAGCCCTTTGCAATGTTTCTCCGAAGCACTGAGGCTTTGCACTGTGAAAGGATTAAATAACGTGTCAAGAATATAACCAGCCATTAAACTTGAAAGTTGGTAAATAATAATTTTCACCTGAAGTGTTTTCTATCCCGATACACTTCTAGTGGGAAAAAAATGCTGTGAGCACAGGAAATCACTTACTCCAGGCCAGATTCTCTGCTGTGTTTATGAAGAAGAGTTGGTGCTTATATGCCGCTTTTCTCTACCCGAAGAAGTCTCAAAGCGGCTTACAGTCACCTTCCCTTTCCTCTCCCCACAACAGACACCCTGTGAGGTGGGTGAGGCTGAGAGAGCCCTGATATTCCTGCTCGGTCAGAACAGCTTTATCAGTGCCCTGGTGAGCCCAAGGTCACCCCAGCTGGCTGCATGTGGGGGAGCGGGGAATCAAACCCGCCTCGCCAGATTAGAAATCCATACTCCTAACCACAACTCCAAGCTAGGATGAGACCATAATCCTGTTTATTAAAACATTTGTACTCTGCCTTCTCTTATAGCTCAAGAGGACTTACAATACTTAACAATAAATTCCTCCTCAATTCATCCTCAATATGATAAAATGCAGCAATTTGTACTCCAACTAGGAGCCAAGCCCGTTGCATTCAGGAATACAATGGGCACTAGATTGGGGTGGTGGGGTGGAAGAACTCTGTGGCTGGCCTCTCCCCCTTCCCCCCAGGACCTGGAAAGTCTGCAGGCTGGAGGGCCCTGGGAAGGGAATACACTGGCAGGGGCAGCTCTCATGCAGTAGGGATCTGCAGCCTCTGAGCCTCAGAGGGAAGTGGAAGGAAGAAGAGGTGGTCAGGGGTAGGGGATGGAAGGTGGCTGGACAGACAGGCAAGCCGGTTGGAGGAGGAAGCACTCAGGGGCGGAACTCAACATTGAGTGGGTGATGAGTCGCCCTTAAGCCATGAGACACACTTCTCCTCCAAAGACTTACCAGAAATATATTATGTGGAACAGATGAGAGTTCTGACAAACAGAACAACCATTTCAGCAGAACCACCGATGTGTGTGATGTGCCACCAAATCGTTTTCCAGCTTATGGCTAGCCTATGAATTAATGTCTATTCACAGGTCTTGGAAACTGAGGTCCATGGCTTCCTTGACCTAGTCAATCGAACATAAATTAGGTTCAAGTATTTCTTGACTCTTTTTAAAGAAACCAAACCAGCTTGGGCCTATAACAATGTTGTCACTACTACGGCACTCCCTACTGAAACCGTTTATGTTTGACTAGGTCCTATTGAATGTGGTTCACAGTTCTTAATCCAAAAACACTTCCTTTTCTTAGGATGTTTTGACCATCTGTACTTCATTGGAATGGGCCAATCCCTCCCCCAGAACATACAATAGTCTTTGCCTGTTACCTGCTTGAGCATCTGAACTCATGGAGGGACAATGAGGAAAGAGACTTCCTGGCCATCTTTTCTGATGAGAAGGTCCAGGAGGCTCTCAATGCCTCTCATCAGAACCAGGAGGAATTTGAGGATTTGCTCATCATTGCATGTCTTGAACTGCTTCTGATCACGCATGCAATGACCACAGGGCTTACATTGTCTGGTAGAACATGAAGTCTAGAGAGAAGGCACCTCCAGCATCCCTTGAGGCTACCAAAGGCACGCTCCATCACATTCCTTGCTCAGGAACGCTTCATGTTGTAATAACTCTGCTGGTCGTCACATGGCCACTTGTATGGGGTCATGAGCCACTTCTTCAGGGGGTATGTCCCATCAGCCAAGATCAGGGCTGGCACCTGAACTCCCTCTATCATGACCATTGAATTCCCAGGGACAAAGACTCCAATGTCCATGGCAGTGCACTGGTGGGACTCCTGAAAGACAAATGCATCCTGTCTCCAACTACTCCAGCTCATCTCCATATCTATGAACCATCCAGTGTGGTCCACTGTCCCTTGCTGGAGCACAGAGCAGAAGTTCTTTCTGTTGCCATACTCCCACATGTGGCAACCATCCACAGCTTCAATGCAGTGGGGGAATCCCAGGCAGCCAAACCTGCCCATGTTCTACAGGAGAAACACAATCAAAGCATACCCTGGAGACAAAAGTAACCTTGCGCCCCAAACCTCGCTGGTATTTCATGCAGATGCCCCGTGGGGCATAGCAGTACATCTGTATTGCTGCATATCTTTGTGCCAAAAAAAGGAAATTTACAAGCATGCCAGGACCCCAGCCTACCTACCTTTCCAATGTCTTCTCCCAGGCGCACCACCTTGCTGTAGACCTTGGCCTCCATTGTGAAGCAGACTTCCAGCACAATTTCTCCAACAGTGGACATACCCAGGCCAAACTGCTGGGAGACAAGTCTGAATGGGATGCTGTTTGCCAGGAACCACAGCCATCCTCTTCTTCACCATGATGGGCAGGAGCGTGTTGGTTGCCTGACACTGCAGCCTCCCTCTGAGCATGGAAACAATCTTCCTGAAGATGCCTCTGGTCATCCTGAAGTTCAGGATCCATTCGTCATCACTCCAGGTTAACAGGATGAAGTTCTCCCACCAGTTGGTGGTTCTCCTGTCCACCCATCTGAGCCTTGCCACTCTCCTGGACCTTAGGGAGACCCTAATGTACTGGCAGTGCTGGGCACACCTGGAGAGAGAGGTCTGTGCAGGGTCTACATGCGCCTTAGATGGGTCATCTTCCCATATAAATCTGTGTTCCCCCTGATCCGAGTGAGGGTAGAAGAGATGAACTGGATGATGGATGGCACCTGAGCCAGCATGGCCATCAAGAGATTCTCCATTCTCAATAGACTCCGGTAATGGCCGCTCTCAAGAAACAAAGGAAAATGGTGGAAAGGTGTGCTGCTGGTTGGGTTTATACAGGTAACATGTGGGGTGTGCTCTGGGTGGGGATGTGTGCTCCCCCAAGCAGCAGGCGGAGAAATTAAACAAAAAAGTTAATTCCTAATGAAGGACAAGGCAATGGTTCAATGTTGTGGTGTTAATGCACTGCAATGTGTAAGTGTCCATTAAAAAAAATTGCACCTCGGGGACACTGTTGTGACCCACAAACCTTCACTGAGATGGTATTGGTTGCCACCGATGATTGACAGACCGAGGAGCAGTAAGTAAAATTTGTGTTGCTCTCTTTTCTGTTTTCTCCACTGCCTTGTGCGGGGGCAGGGGAGGCACAATGCGGTGGCTGAGAAACACAGGACCGGTGTACTGTTTGAAGGGCCACAAACGTGAGGCTTACAATTCCATGATTATGAGCTGGAGGCCATGCACGTTTTATCTCTCTGTGCAAAAATGGTCAATGATTCTTGAAGTGGTCTTCCCTTCCTCTCCCCACAACAGGCATCTTGTGAGGCAGGTAGGGCTGAGAGAGTCCTGAAAGAAATGTGAGTGGTCCAAGGTCACCCAACAGGCCTCATATGATTCAAAGCAGCTTACCATCTTCTCCCCTTCCTCTCCCCACAACAGGCACCTTGTGAGGCAGGTGGAACTGAGAGTCCTGAAAGGTGACTAGTCCAAGGTCACCCAGCAGGCTTCATGTGTCTCTAGGAGGCTTACAATCTTCTTCCCTTTCTCCCCACCCAACAGGCACCCTGTGAGATGTGGGCCCTGGTTTTCTCTACCTTAAGGAGTCTTGGCATGTAAGATTCTTGGCATATAAGCTTTTGAGAGAGCTTATAAATTAAACTTCCTTTTTCATTCAGTCCAGTATGACATTTGCATTTCATTATCCATTCACTTGGCACCTTCACCAGGCACAATAACATTCCTTGTCAATTCCTTGCCCAGTTTCAACTTTTTTAATTTAGTTGATCCTTCATCCTTCCCATATGAACACTCTCTTTTGTGTTTTTTTTTTAAAGGGAAGGGAAAGAAGCAGGGGCAACTGAGCTGTTGAACTACCGTCTTTAAATATCCTCAAAATCTCTTTAAGGCTTATTTCATTGGTTTTCATCGTGCTCTCATCTGCAGAACTGAAAGGCTTTAGTTCATCTAAAGCTTATCCTGAACTCGTTGAGGTAACTTTCATATTCTGACATAGACTTTTTCTGCACCAGAAATTTGCTCCAACTCACCGCTCGTCCGGTGGCAGGACAAATTCCTCGTTCCACTCGACGTTGGGACTGCCGGGGCCTTTTTCACCTCAGATGGCAGTGGATCTTATGACAGGCCTGGGCCATGCGGCAAAGAAGAGTCAATCTGTCCAGGCCCTGCTCCCCCCACCTGTGGCTGGGACTGCGCTGTCCTGGAGGTACAAAAAATGCCCCAGGCACCTCCTCCTCACTGTGCAGTGCGGTAGAGCCTCCTGGAGCATTTTGTTTTGTTTTGTTTAGAAACATGGTATTGCGTCCCAACACAATATCAAATTCGGAAAGAAAAAATACAGGCCCCCTCCGTCCCACAGCACGGCTGAAACTTGCCACCTTAGCTCCTATGTGGGAGCACAAATCCAGGCTGAATGAGGTGTGGCAGCCAAAATGCTCCCCTATGGGGGAGCAGGATGGGGTGGGGCAAAGTGCCCCAGCTCAAGGACAAGGAAGCAGCCCAGTGTGCAGCCTCCTGTGTGGTAGAGGTCAGAGTGGGATGGGCACAGCCACAAATGCCTGCCACAGGAGGCAAAGACAGTCACAGAATGGCTGCCACAGCTTTCCTTCAGCCACGCACTCAAGATCCTGCAAGAGCAACATTTATCAAAATCTGTACAGCCAATCAAGTCTTCAGTAGCCAATCAGCAGCCCTGCTGGTCAAAAGGCCCACCTGGCCCCTCCTACTTCCCTAAAAATACTTGATGGGCACCAGGAAAGTTGTCAGTTGCCACCATGTTCCCCACAGGCACTACACCGGGAACTCCTGATATACAGAATTGCTTAACAAGTGATGCAACTGATATTTGTCATTATTCCACCACTAACATCATCACCAGTTCCTGGCGATTTTTGGGGTAGAGCCTGGAGAGGTCAAAGTGTGGGGAAATGAGGGACTTCAGTGAGATAGAGTCCACCTTCCAAAATAGCCATTTTCAGCAGGGGGACTGATCCTTATAGCCTGGAGATTGTTTGTAATTCTGGAAGGTTCCATGGTAAGCCACAAGGCAACAAGGACTCTACCCATTACTATGGAACTGAAACCAAAGAACTCTCAGGTTTTTATTTATTTGTTTAAATGTGGTGGTTCAAGGCAGTTTACGGTTATAGGTAGAAACATTTCTAGTTAAGACAAAAACAACAAAGTTGGGTCATCTGGAGTGTACATTTTTGGAGGAGGAGGACACTGTGGATCAAAAGTTTGTGAACCACCGATCTGGCCCTCTTCCCGAAAATCTGAACCTTGCAAAGGGCACCAAAGAACAGCAAAGAAAGGAAGAGCTCTAATCTTGGTGACATGGCCTGATGAAAACATCAATAATTATAGGAATGAGGACACTTACATAGAATGCAACCACTTATGATTTTATCTGCCATTTTAGCCAATCTTGCCCATGGTTGGGAAATACCTGGAGATTTTGGAGGTGGAACCTAAGGAGGGCAGGTTTGGGGAGAGGAAGGGACTTCTATTTTCTGCAGGTGAACTGATCTGTGTTACCTGGAGATCTGTTACCCAGGAAATTACCCACCACATCCTGGAGGTTGGCAACCATATTGATAAGGGATTCCTAGATTACAGACAGGCATGAACCAACTCATGAACTTTCCTTCATGATGAATTTTGGACAATTGAAGAATCACCATGAACATCGATGAATTTTAAGGCAGTTCCTGGTAATTCATGAAGAGCAGAAAGCAGGGGGGGCTATGTCTCAAATCTTTTCACCGGGAGCAGAAAACAACAGTTTCCCTGAGAAAAGTGGCAGGAAGGGAAAATCCCTGCTTTCTGCTTTGCTCACTTTTCTCAGGGAAACTCTTATTTTCTGTTCCCCATTAAAGGCACCGAGGAGCAGAAAGCAGGGGTCACAAACTGATATAAACTGGTTCAATTTGCAAACTACCCTCCTAGTTCATATCAGTTTTTGGTTCCGTTTGTTGTTAGGCCATGAACCACAAAAATACAGTTTGCACCCATCCCTATCCTAGACCAGTATGTGCCTGGACAACCCGTCTAAAATCCCAAACAGTTGCTTTTCACCTTGTGATTCAAGTACACCAGGGGTAGTCAACCTGTGGTCCTCCAGATGTCCATGGACTACAATTCCCATGATCCCTGTCAGCAAATGCCATGGACATCTGGAGGACCACAGGTTGACTACCCCTGAAGTACACTGATGATTTCAAATCTTTTCAACAAGATTAAATGAAGTACAAAGTTCATCAGTCTTGTTTGACAAGCAAAAACATAATGGATATTTGTTTAAATAACTTTCTAATATCAAGATGGATCTGTTTTCTATCCATACGTCAATTGACTGAAAGAGCGAGTCATCGGGATAATTTATTCTCTGTCAGTTCGAAATTTAATTCAGACTGCTAGGGAAAATGGCGGCCATTCCTCATACAGTTTCAATCAGGGAAGATTAAGAACTCGATTGTATACGAGCATCCTAATTTCATCTGACTTGCCCATACATTTTTCATGCTGCTGAACAAACGTGACATGGCTCCCTGGCCTTGATTATTTTGCCTACAATGCTGGGTTCATGGGGAAAAAAGAGATCAAGATGGCAAACACTTATTTTAATTAAGAGAGGACACAAACGGGTGCGTGAACAGCTAGTGTGTATAACTGCAATATGATGTTAGCATGCAGTCCATACTTAATGGGCAATACATTTTATCACCTTGATAAACGTGCATACAGCAATGTGTTTTTTGTTCAGTACTCCATGTGAAACGTTTCACCCAAGGTTAAAAGTTTTATCCAGGGTAAATACTTCCCCCTCCATCACCTACCTGCAGAACTGATGGAGTATATAAAGATGTAGCATTTCCTTATATTTTGAAGCCACAAAGGGGGGGGGGGGGAGATCCATTTCCCCCAGTTTCTTTTTTTTGGGGGGGGGGGACATGGAAACGTCATGAAAATTTTAAATATATGCAATACTTACTTAACCTATGAAACCTAATTTTACAGCTTTAACAGTATAATTAGTGCATTAGTTACAACTTAACATATAACATTGCAATATTTGACAGATTTATGGAATTTAAAAGTTATAAATACCTTCATTCTGAACAAGCAAAACTGTAAATATGCCCAGTGCTCTAGAGAAAACTGCAAGCTGATGCACCCTAAGCTATTTTAGCATATATATCTTGATTTTTTGCTATCTGGTCAAAGAGTTAAGTTCTCAATAAAAGGTTTAGTTTTTCTCTGTGGTTTTGATGCAATTTTTGTCTTACCTCTTGATTTCTTTCTGTCTCTGCTCTGCAAATAAGCTACTTGTTACCCAGTTAATGGGAAAATGTGTCACAGTGGTTTGAGGGAGAGATAAAAAGGTCCATCATATCAGGTCAAAAGACCAACGGGAGGTATGTGTGATAGACTGCCAAGAGTTAATGCCTTACAGAATCAGAGAACCTTTGAGTGATTCCATTCAAACAGAATGCTGTTGAGAGAGTCAGTAAAGGAATGACAGTTGATAACTGACAATTTCTATCTGTCTGTCTGTCTGTCTGCCCGTCCATCTGCCCATCCATCCATCCATCCATCCATCCATCCATCCATCCTTTGTCAATCTGTCCATCCATCCATTGTCCATCCATCCATCGTCCATCTGTCCATCCATTGTCCATTCGTCTATCCATCCATCCATCCTTTGTCCATCCGTCCATCCATCCATTGTCCATTCGTCTATCCGTCTATCCGTCCATCCGTCCATCCATCCGTCCGTCCATCCATCCCTCCACCCATCCCTCCATTCATCCCTCCATCCAAATTATTTACAGCACAATCCTACATAAAGTTACTCCCTTCTAATTCCATGGACTTGAATGAATTTCCTCTGGAATTACAGCTCATTTAGAGATCCATTTCCCTGGAGAAAATTGAAGCTCTGGAAGGTTTCACCCCCAAATCTCCAGAAATTTCTCAACCTGGAGTTGACAACCCTCCCTACTCCCTTGGGGAAACCTGTCTACTGATTGACTCTGCAGATTTGTTAATAATGTTACTTTGGCAGCAGTTGCCAGCACAACACAAGGATCTTTACTGTGTGACTGACGTGCTGACATGAACCGGGGCAGCCATTTTGTGGCAGGCTCCAATCCTGAGGGAAGGGCAGTAAGAAAGAAGAAAAAGAAAAATGGATGCTCAGGTCCTATCCTTATCATCTATTACCCAATGCCTTTTCCAATGTGGAGGTAGCTTTCTGATATGGAGCATATTCTTGGACATTAGAAGGAAGGCCAGCATCTTTCCTTGAGCCAAATAGTGGCTATTGCTAATAGAATATGAGCCACAACAGAAGATCAGTCTCCAGAATGGACCAATAGAGGCTAAGTGGAAACTAATATCCAAGCCGGATATCTCTTTTAACCTTTATATGAATTCAATTCTAGGCATGTGCAATGGGAAAAAATTGGACTGATTCAGATTTGGCCCAATATATTCTATCTGTTGCCCAAATCACTTTTTGCTGGTTCAGATTAAGCCAAATCCAATTCTTTTTTTATTTTTTTTGTGTGTGCATATGTCTCCCCCTACCACCGCCTTCTCACGGAATGGAGACACACTCCACTGCTTGAGAAGGACAGGGATGCTGGTATTTAAAGGGTTCACCAAGCACCTGATCATGACAGATCAGCTGTTTAGCGAGGTCTCCACTGTCCCAAGATCCTTCCTTTCAACTGCCACTGATACCACTGATTCGGGCAGTTTAAAGCACAGGGATTGGAGATTGGGCTTTGATGGGTCCAAAAAGTACCTGAATCAACATTGATTCGGATACTTTTCAGCTTATCCAAACCGAATTGCCCATCCCAGTTGAATTCAGACTTTATCTTAAGATAAATGTTTGTCACTTTTTTAATTTTGTAATTTTGGATTTATATTCTTTATCCTAATCTGCCACAACGCCCCCTTCGTTTCAAACCTCCCCACCTTTTCAATTTCCTCTCGCATTCAATCTACAAATTATTTTAATAAGTTAATAATGACAAGAGTCGCCGGAAAAGACAAAAATGCTAGGAAAAGATGGAGGCAGCAGGAAAAAAGGACGACCCAAACAAGAGATGGATTGATGGAATCGAGGATGCCACAGTGCTCAGTTTGGGCTGCCAGTCAGAAGCAACTTGAATGAAATTCATGCAAATTTTGTTTAATACTTTCTCCCCCCTTAATTAGGGTTGCCAGTTCCCAGGTGAGGGCAGGGGATCTCCCAATCTGGAGCACCTTCCCCTGTTTCAGGGCTATTAGGAATTGGGAGGATTACCCCCTCCCCATCAGGCAAGAAGTTGGTAATAAACATGACATGACTGTTACCCAGAATACATATAGGCATGTTAATGATATTGAGGAAGGGCGATGCTTTGGTTTGGGGGCAAAACTCTATGGTAAGAAGCTAATTCTGCCGTAGAGGTTTTGCCTACTAACCCAAACATCATCCCAATAGCCCTATATAATTTCTGGGTGATGTAGACCCATTTTGTTTATTTCTTTTGGCTCCTTCCCTCCCTGTTCCCGGTAAGTTCTCCTCTGTCTCTGCCGACTGGTCTGATGGATCTGGCACTCCTACCCTGAATTCCAAGGGCATTTCCGCACATCTAAAAAAATAGCATATTGGCATAGCGTTAAAAATAATCATGCCTCTGGCCATTCTTCACTTTCTTCCTATCTCGCTTTTGTCTGTTGCCTTTTTGCACTTCTTACACTCCACATGCCTACTTGAAATGGCAGAAGAAAGCAACACACTTTACACGGAACTCTCTTCTACCTGTCAATCAAGCCAGGCAGCCAATCCCCTTCTCAACGTTTTAAAGGGCCTGCGATGCCCACTAATTAAAAAAAAAATTCAAACATTCTCCATTGAAAAACCTGTGGTTTTTGAATGCCACCCCTTATGGAATCATTAGTCTTGAAACTGAAGAAGAAAAATCTTGTTCCTGATCTCTTTTGTGGGGGGCATGCTTTATGTGATAATTTGTGATAATAATTTTGGGCTTTGCCTGCACACTTTTAGGCCTATTCATTGCTCCAGGCAGTTCCCTTAAAAAAAAATCCCATCCCTGAGAGAAGGGAGAGGGAGGCGGGTATAAGGATGGAACACTGGAGGCGGAGATAGTGCTTCTTCCCCTCCATACATTTCTTTGGCTGGTGGCCTGCTGGCTGCTGTCCTGTAGCTCACGCTCCATAGGTTGAGGAATCCACTTTATGCGATTCTCAAACTACAGCTTTAAAATGGCTGATGTAGCAAGCAGTTTGCTGCTTGAACGCTGGATGTGGGCAACGTCATGTGCAGCATCTGGAATATAACGAATACCTAAGGTACGCATTTCACTATATTTATCGGGTGCAGAATTATCCCAAAAGTTCCTCTTGCTTTTTACCTTCCATCAGGCACCCTGGTGTTGGCTGGCAGTATATGGGCTGCCAGGCTCCGGGTGGTACAATGAGATCTTCTGCTCTTACAATCGATCTCCAGAAGACCAAGGTTAGGGAGAGAGAAAATGGTTGAGAAAATGGTTGCATTAAAGGGTGGTCTCCATGGCACTGTACCCTGATGACCACCTTCCTTCTCCCCAAATCCTCCCTAGGCTCCACTCCCCAATTCTCCAAGTATTTCCCATCCCAGAGCTGGCAACCCATGGCATGCCTGCTTTTACTCAGTCTTCTTGCTCATAAAAAAAGAGGAAAAAAGCTCACATGAAAGCAGTCTCATGTTTAAAAAACTGATCCGGCCTCATTTGTGGCTTGATGCAAAGCCCATTAACGTTAATGATGGTGTTTGTATTGACATTAATGAACGGTTGCGTTAAGCTGTGCGGGCCCGTCAATCCCTTCCAGCGAGTTCACTTTTTAATGCGCAACCCTTAGAAACCATAAAGAATAATTTTCATAACGCTGCAACCCTCGGCACGCAAGAATAAGTCATTTAATGATCCAAATCAATCCAGACATTTAAGGATGATTCCCGCTAAGGATGAACACCGATTAATAGCTAATTAATGCCCCATATTGTAAATTACTGCCCAGAATCAGCAGCTGAAAAGTGGGCATAAATGTCTTTTGCCAAACAAGACTCTGGCATTCAGAGTTTTTGCTTTTGCAATTGCGTTTGACAGTCTAGCACAGCTGAGGTTTCAATAATGCCTACAGGGTGTTTGACCCCTATAGAGTCTTCTAATCCTTATCCAGGGAGCAAAGATTTTCTTGTCCGGCTCTGAAATCCACCAGCATCAGCCTCACCCAGAAGCAATGCCGATTGATTGAGCTTATTCCGCACAAACAAAAATCCATGAAATGCTTCAAATAACTTAGCGATGCTGATTCAGGTTTCGATTAAAAGGCTTCTCACGCCCTCTTTGTGTATGTTACTTGGAAGTATACAGTTTTATGGATGGCTGAGACTAGCCCAACCTCCTCAGATTTTGGAAGCTACCCTGGTTAATATTGGGGAAAGGAGCCAGAGCTCTTATCTATCAGCAGTACTGTAACAGAGTTGAAACGAGTTACTTAACTATATAAAACCTAAATAAGAGTTAAGGAAGGTTAGAAAGGCAGGAAAAAAAAGCAAGGTTCGAAAGACAGACCATATTTTGGCCTTTTTAAAATATGCAGCACCGTCACTTGGCTGCTTTTCTTTAACCGAGAAAGATGGGATCAATGTCAGAGGCTCTTCTGCCAACTCAAAGGACATTTCCGCACAGAGGTCAAAATAGCGAGATGTCTCCTACCTGCAAGAGCATGATATTAAATCACAGTATTTCTCCCCTCCATACTTTAAAGCCTTCCTGATGCATCATCTCGCATTTTCCCCTTCTCACATGCTGTGCAAAAAGCAAACGAGACAGCAACACACTCTTTCACTCTCTGCTACATGGCCTGTCAATCAATGGGGCCAACCAATCGGAGGTTTGTTGGTCAAGCCCTTTTCTTTTTTAAAATTGAAACTTACATGTGGCAATGCGTATTCAGAACTATGTTAATGCATTGCCACGTTAGTTAAAGCCTCTCCTGCATGGATGCGGCGTGGTCGGTGTACAAGCAGTGCAGCCGGCATCGAGGCTGCGTGGGCAGCTTAAGAAGTGCTTGGGGAGGGAGAGGGAGGGAAGGAGTCCTGGGCGATTGTGGCATGGCATGGAATGGCTGAGCCGTACACGGGCAGATCAGTGAAGTGGGGAAAGAGGAGAAGGAAGGGAAGGATGCACTTAGTTAAAAACCACTAAAGAAAGACTTAATGGTGCTTGAACTGATGGGGGGGAGGTCTACCACCCTCGCTGGGCAGAAATGGAGAGAGGAAGGCGGAAGGGAGCGCAGGACAAAGCTGAGCAAACTGCCGTGCGTTTCAGTTTCCATATGTTCCTTTAGCTGATTGCCTGTTGTTGTTTGCCGGTAGCTCACGCGTTTTGGTGTGGTGGTTAGGAGTGCGGACTTCTAATCTGGCATACCAGGTTCGATTCTGTGCTCCCCCACATGCAGCCAGCTGGGTGACCGTGGGCTCACCACGGCACTGATAAATCTGTTCTGACCGGGCAGTGATATCAGGGCTCTCTCAGCCTCACCCACCCCACAGGGTGTCTGTTGTGGGAGAGGAAAAGGAAGGTGACTGTAAGGCGCTTTGAGCCTCCTTCGGGTAGGGAAAAGTGGCATATAAGAACCAACTCCTTCTTCTTCTTCTTCTTCTTCTTCTTCTTCTTCTTCTTCTTCTTCTTCTTCTTCTGTTTATTATTTGTTTATTTGTTTATTTATTTGTTTGTTTATTTGTTTATTTGGTTATTTGGTTATCTGGGTATCTGGTTATCTGGTTGTTTGTTTGTTTGTTTATTATATTTGTATACCGCCCTCCCTGAAGGCTCAGGGCAGTTTACAGGGAACGGGAAAAGATACAGATACAGTGGTGAATCCACTTTTCTCAATTCCCAAAATCACACGTTGAAAAAGGTGAAACTGTGAGCCAGCTGCTGGGCAGCCTCTGGACATAGGCAACGTCATGTGGAGGGGCCAGAATATGCATTTGGAGGCTGTATGGCTACATTTTTTGCGTGTGGAACTGCCCAAAGTGTCCCTGCAGAATTCTGGTCAGAAGGTTGGGGAAAGCAAGGATTCACTGGACAGTCATGAACCATGATTCTTGGGATCTTATATCAAGGAAATGGCTTTATTGGACTGGATATAAACTGAAATAAGATTCACATGCTTGAATCTTTTCTACACTACTCTACATTGCAGTGAAACCGCTGGACTTATGGTGACCCTGCAGTCTTTAGAAGGCAAAAGATGTTCAGAGGTGGTTGACCATTTTCAGGCTCTGTGTAGCAAGTTCTTTGGCGGGCTCTCAACCAAGTACCAACCAGGGCCAACCCTGCTTAGCTTCTGAAATCTGGTAAGATACTAGTACTTAATCCATCCAAGCCAAGTCAAGCATTATGGTCCAACATGCCAGACTCTTTCCTCCCTCCCTTGTATCCTCTTCCCCCTAGCTCCCACAAACCCTCTTACATTGCAGGGGTTTGTGGGTGCTATGTCTATGGCACCAGACAGAAGGAGAAAAGACCCTTTCACTGTGTGTGTCCGTGCTCACAAGGAAGGAAAGCTTATCTACTGGATTAATACTAGTTGCAGTGCTGGAAATTCTAGAAGTTATGGAAAACATCGAAGAAGAGATTTCCCCCCCCGATACCCTGCTTTCTATAACCCAAAGGAATCTCAAAATAGCTTTCAATTGCCTAGCTTTCTGCTCCCCACAACAGGCACCCTGTAAGGTAGGTGAACCTGAGAGAGCTCTGAGAGAACTGTGATTTGCCCAAGGTCACCCAGCAAGCTGCTTGTGGAGGAGTGGGAAATCAAACCCAGTACTCTGGCTGCCGCTCTTAGAACCATAGAATCCTAGAGTTGGAATGGTCCATACAGGCCATCTAGTCCAGCCTCCTACTCAATGCAGAATTAGCCTAAAGCATCCAGGAGAAGAATCTGCCCAGCCACTGCTTGAAGACTGCCAGTGAGGGGGAGTTCCCCACCTCCTTAGGCAGTCCATTCCATTGATGAACTACTCTGAGCATGAAAATTCCCCCCATTATCTAATCAGTGCTGTTCTACATGTAGTTTAAAGTCATTACTGCTACCACCAAGAAACTTTCCCTGCCCTCCTCTAAGTGACCATCTTTCAGATACTTAAAGAGAGCAATCTGGAACCCTATCTCCCTCATCTTCTTCAGGCTGAACATTCCCAAATCCTTCTGCCTTTTCTCATAGGGTTTGGTCATTCTCATTGCTCTCCTCTGAACCCTCTCAGTTTTGTCCACATTCATTCATTCATTCATTCATTCATTCATTCATTCATTCACTCACTCACTCACTCACTCACTCACTCATTCACTCACTCACTCACTCACTGCCCTTGCGGCTCATGATGGTTTATATTGAATGTAGGGTTAAGTACAGTCCAACAACTTCAACCAACACAATAGTAACAGTAGTTTAAGTGACCAGTGACAACAATTCCATACAACAATTCCAACACCAATGGTGATAACATTGTCAACTATGGCCCCAAAGGTTGGCCAATTCGGGGATCAGTTCCTGAGAGGGGTTTCTGGGGGACCCAGCAGATATTGTTGGTTTGGTCGACCTCAACATAATATCTGGCAGACAAGCTCATTTTGCAGGCCCTGTGGAACTGCAGTAGCTCAGGCCGGGCCCTGATCTCTTCAGGGATCTCATTCTACCAGGTGGGGGGCCAGGATAGAGAAAGCTCTGGCCCTGGTTGAAGACAGATGTGCTTCTTTGGGGCCAGATGGAAGTGGTGCAACCACAAGATTACTTTTGCAGGTTGCGAAATCTGAACAGCCAATCAAATCTCCAGCCAGTCAGAAGCCTTGTTGGGCAAAAGCCCCACCCGCTTTCTGAAAACTCTTTGTGGGCACCAGGAATGGGGCTGGCAGGTCTTTTGAGATGCATCATTACTTTTTTTTAAAGCAATCAGAAGAAGAAGAAGAGTTGGTTCTTATATGCTGCTTTTCTCTACCCGAAGGAGGCTCAAAGCGGCTTACAGTCACCTTCCCTTTCCTCTCCCCACAACAGACACCCTGTGGGATGGGTGAGGCTGAGAGAGCCCTGATATTCCTGCTCGGTCAGAACAATTTTATCAGTGCCATGGTGAGCCCAAAGTCATCCAGCTGGCTGCATGTGGAGGAGTGCAGAATCGAACCCAGCGTGCCAGATTAGAAGTCCGCACTCCTAACCACTACCCAAACTGGCTCTCAATCAGCATAATAGACCAAGAAGTTTCCACACATTTTGTGAACCATCCTGCTGTGATTGGAGTAAACTAAATCAAGCGCTTGGGTGGGAAAAGCAGTTCCTTTCCAACATGGCCGGCTTCTATGCCAGCGCTGAAATGGGATAATATTCCGCGCAACACAAATTTACAGCTCATCTCCTAGCTCTGACGGCTCTCGCCATCGACATAAACCTTTGCTTAGTGTCTGAGCATTTGATAATCAAATTAAGCAACGCTTCAGATCTAAAGATAATTATATCAAAGCTTGCATCTTAATGGCAGAGTGGATTAATAGCAGCCATGGAAATTATTCTAATGCTTTAGGAAGACAGCACTTCCCCCAGAAGAGGTATAATAAATGCCGGCCCATATT
The DNA here is from genome assembly GCF_049243985.1 of Paroedura picta. Lineage (NCBI taxonomy): Eukaryota > Metazoa > Chordata > Lepidosauria > Squamata > Gekkonidae > Paroedura > Paroedura picta. Next base: position 22,468,109 of record NC_135370.1, on the reverse strand, counting down.
TGAATTGCATCTCCAGGGAGAAGTTATTTATAAAAGGCTCGCAACGGAGATCCATCCGATAACAAAATTAATTGAATAGTCTGTACTGGAGCTACATATTAAAAATCCACATGAATGCAATGCTAGCATAGAATCACTTGAGTCTTTTGACATGCTTGGCAGGAGCAGAGAGTTTCATTACATTATTTCCCCCGTTTTTAAAATTCAACCCTCATATAAGGAGATCAAGGTAGCTTTGATCAAGGTAGCACCTCTATTTTACTTTTTATCTCTATAACGCCCCTTTATAACACCTTTATTGTACTGTTCTAGCAAGGGATTATCCTACCTCAGATTTAGCATGCTGTGATGCTGTTTACTAATTTGCTACTAATTTACTTTCTCCTTATATCTATACTCTTATGATCCCTGTTCCATTATCTGAGGAAGTGTGCCTGCACATGAAAGCTCACGCCTTCAATAAATCTTTGTTGGTCTTCAAGGTGCCATTGGAATCAGTTTTTGAAGAAAATAAATAGTTTATTGAAGGGTTCTATAGAGGTTGGAGTGTGGGACTGGGATCTAGGAGACCCCAACTTAAACTGTCACACTGCCAGGGAAGCTTGTTGGGTGACTTTGGACCAGCCACACTGAGCTTCCTCCACCCCAGGTCTGGTTTATCACAGGTGGGCTCCTGCTCACTTCTTCAGGAAACTGCATCTCGGTGTGCTTTGCAGAAGCAAGCAGACTCAATTTAGGATTTCTGCTCTCTCGATGTGTGGGCATGTAGTCTGCTTGCAGCCCAACCATAGGGGCTTGCAATGTGTTTCTTTTAAGCTTTGGTGCACTGAAGCAGATGAATATGATATTTTTTTATGTATAATCTTTCTGGTAAATATTGCTCTCTTTTACACCTCAAAGCACCTCTTTTCACAAGGGTAACTGACTTCAAACTTTCAAAACACTCTGTTACCTGGCAGCTCTAATTCTCTGAAGGGACTCAGGACCAAACCAAGTCCAAAAATCCCAACAATTTGTGATCAAGGCAAGATCCGAATGGGAGATCCCCTGGCTCACGGCTCTCATTCTTAGCCACAACACTTCTTATTTTACTGGACTTGTTTTTAATGTCTCATTTTATTCAGTAGCTTTTTCTGATATACCGAGTCATACAGCTTGTTTCGTAATTTAACATATAATATTAGCTTTATGATTCTTAGCTCAATTACCCTCTCCGCTGAGGCCATTATCCGAACAGATTTTCATTAAAACGTTTATATTTATTTTTCATCTAAAGGTGGAAGGTGTTCTGGTGGGAATAATTAGACCTTGTTTTACAGACTGCAGTGAGGAGAAACTTCTTGTGGCTGCAAAGAACTCATTCCACCACATTGTTCCCTGTATCCTGTCACCTTGCCCTATATCTTTGCCTAGGGGTGCTAGCCTCCAGGTGGGACCTGGGGATGCTCCAGAATTACAGCTCATCTCCAGACTGCAGAAATCCATTCCCCTAAAGAAAGGTGATCTCAATGGCATTGCACCCCACTGAGGTCTCACCCACCCTCAGACTCCATCCCCAAACCTCCAGGAGTTTCCCAGCCTGGATCTGGCAATCCTATTTCCCCTGCTGGTGGTCAGGAGGGACCTGGCAGCGCCATCTTTGCTGGATACAAGGCACTCTGGTGCAGTAAGAGCCAGTTTGGTGTAGTGGTTAGGAGTGCGGACTTCTAATCTGGCAAGCCGGGTTCGATTCTGTGCTCCCCCACATGCAGCCAGCTGGGTGACCTTGGGCTCGCCACGGCACTGATAAAACTGTTCTGACTGAGCATTAATATCAGGGCTCTCTCAGCCTCACCCACCCCACAGGGTTTCTGTTGTAGGGAGAGGAATGGGAAGACGATTGTAAGCCGCTTTGAGCCTCCTTCGGGTAGGGAAAAGCGGCATATAAGAACCAACTCTTCTTCCTCTTCCTCTTCCTCTTCCTCTTCCTCTTCCTCTTCCTCTTCCTCTTCCTCTTCCTCTTCCTCTTCCTCTTCCTCTTCCTCTTCTTCAGTGGTTAGCCTAAGAATTGGGAAAGCGAGCTTTGAATCCCCACTTGCCATGGAAGCTGGCTAGGGGACCCTGGACCAGTCACATAGTCGGAACCTCCCTTACCTGGCTGGATTATTGTGAGGACAAAATGGCAGAGAGAAGAATACGGAAAGCTACTTTTGGGTCTCCATTGAGGAGAAAGATGGGTATCGATGAAATAAACAGTGGCAATTCTACTCAGGGTGAAGGGAGGTTAAAGGACTGGAGGATGGCCACAGAAAGGGAGAGAGAAATCACATCTAGGGTTTCCAGCTCTATCTTGGAAATGTTGGGGGTGGAGTCCAAGGAGAGTGGGATTTGTGGAGGGCAGGGACTTCAATATAATATAATGTCATAGAGTCCACCTTTCGATGTGGCTATTTTCTCCAGGTAAACTGATATCTGTCACTGGAAGACCAATTGTAACCCCATGAGATCTCTGCCTACCACCTAGAGGCTAGTGACCTTAATCATATCTGCATTTTCTGCCCAAGCTGATCGTCTTTTACAGAGACCAGGAAGGTTTGATTCCCCACTTCTCCACATGGGGAACCTTGGCCTAGTCACAGTTCTCTTAGATCTATGCTTGCTGAGCAGTTCTCTCAGAGCTCTCTCAGCCCCCCCCCCAACTCCCAGGGTGTCTGTTGTGGGGAGAGGAAGGAAAAGGTGTTCGTAAGCCGCTCTGGGACTGCTTGAGATAGTGAAAAGTGGGGGTATAACAAATCAGCTGTTCTCTTCCATTTCTTGGTGGTCTGCCATCCAAATGCAGACCAACCAGGGCTGACCTGGCTTAGATCTGGCGAGACTGGGCTATCCTGGGCCATCCAGGTTGGAGCAAATGGCAACTGGCACCTTTCCAAATCCCTCCCTGCCACATAACTTCTGCCCAGCACTGAAAGCGCAAGAGCCCAATCCTCCTTCACACCTGGTCGCCCTAGGTGGTCTTATTTCTTCTGAATGCCAGCGATGTACACTGTCTAGGTAATTATCTCAAAACACCTGTGAGAAACGTGCCCAATTTGTCATTCCAAATACAGACAAGGCATAATGATGAGGTTTCTGTAAAAAAGGTCAGGACAAACTTTCCGCATGGCTGGATTTTAGCAGGCACATTTCTCTAGGAGTGGAAATGAAAGCAGCAAGGACAATCCCCCCCCCACTCCCGCCCACCCGCCCACCCAAACACTTTCTGTTTTGGCAATCTAGGTTTGACAAAGAGGAAGGGGGGGGGGAATGGAGCGTCTTCTCTTGAACTTCATGCAAAATGCCAATTAAACTATTTGAGAGTCCATGAGGGCTGGAGAGAAACCATTGGGAGCCATCACACCTGTCCCCAAAATTCTAGGGCAAGGTGAGTAGCTTCACCTTAACGAGACTAGAATCTTAAAGTTCAAGCATTGTATTATGGCCGTACTATCATGCAGGCTAATGGGAGTTCCCCTTACACAGTTTCTAAATGTCTGGCACCCAGCAGAAGACTGGTAGGTGGGTGGGGTCATGGGGGGAAGAGCCATCAGCTTTCCTTCCTCTCCCCACAATAGATACCATGTGAGGTAGGTGGGGTTGAGAGAGCTCTGAGAGAACTGCTCTATAAGAACAACTCTAACAGAACTGTGATTCTGGGAAGTCATTTCTGGCCCAGTCCCAGATGTGACATCACACCACTCTAGAATTCAGAGGAAAGTATGGTAAAGCCTGCTTTATTTCTGCCTGATCCTAAAGCGACCTGATGCCAGATGTTTAGAAACTGTTACAGGGGTTATAATTAAGTAACCTACTCTTTTCCATAGAGTTTCCACTCAATTCTAGAGTGGTATGATGTCACTTCTGGGTTTGCCCCAGAAACAGGGCCACAACATCAAAGCAAGAGCAACTTTCGCCTTATCTCCCACTCTCTCCAGCCGACCAAGAAGCAGCAGGAGTTGGGTAGACTTGGCCATCCTTGAATATTCTTTGCATGCTGTAGCATGTTCTGTCTAGGCCACCGTTTCTCAACTTTTTACTGTTTAGAACTTCCTGAAACATTCTTCAGGCTTGGAGATACCCCAGAAGTGGCAGGTTATAGCAGAATATGGTTCGGAAGCATAGCTATGTACATGCCCCTGTAATGTAAACTGGGCAAATAATCAGTATCCGAATTGTGATTCAGTGATTTCACTATGATTTGAATAGTTTAAAGGGGAGAGGAGAGAGCTTGCCCTTTAAATGCTTGCCCTTTAAATGCCTCTCCCCAGCCTTCTCAGGTAGCGGAGAGAGTGGGGGAGGCATGTGCACAGAGAAACCATTCAGACCATTTTAGATCTAACTGAATGTGAACCAGTGAAGAGTGATTCAGGTGATTCAGTTTCAGACCAAATCAATTCAGGCTGAATCGGAAATGGTCTGACTGTTTTTCCTGTGCATCTGCCTAGAGGTTCCCTGAAGATAAAAGTAGGGTTGACACCTCATAGGCCAGTTTAGAAAAGTTTCATTTGGTTGGTAGCCCTGGGTGTAAACTGCACGGAGCTTTTTTTCCAATCCCAGATCGATTCAGTCCCTGCCCTCTACACAGAATGCGATTTCCATTTGGATTTGGGGCAATTTAAATTTTCCTTCTGCAGCAAGAAGGATTGATCCGGAGTGACCTACCTTTATTGTGCGATATCTTAGAGTGCTTTTAACACTCAATATTTTTCAAATCCGGATTGGGAAAGAAAGCTCCGTGGTAGACCTCTGATAGGTCACACCTGGTCATGTGACAAGCTTGCCTTAAAGGAGAAGCCCCTAATTTCTCTCAACTTCTGTCGGTCCTGGATTTTTCCTCCTTCCTCTGCCTTTTTCGATCTTCTCCCCCACCCCTCCAAGAAAAGAAAGAGGCTCCCTGCTTGGCTCCTCTCCCCCCCCTTCAAGAAAAGAAAGAAAGAGGCTTGGTTTCCCCCCCCCCCTTCTGAACTACCCTAACCACGTGCAGAAGACTTTCCTGTTTCAATGGGGAGGGGGGGGAGAGGAAGACCGGAGTTCAAAGCAATCTGAATTCAACAGGATTGACAATGGAATAAAGAAAGTAAGTGCAGACTCTGCCCTGGGTCTCCATTTCATAGCCTTAGAGCTGTTTTTGAATGACAGCTGTAGCTGAAGTTGATTTTTTAGCTCAACCTTCTGTGACACTCCAGACTTCTAATGGGTAGCCATGTTGGTCTGAAGCAGCAGAACAAATTTAGAGTCCAGGGACACCATTAAGACTCACACATTTTTATTCATGGTATGAACTTTTGTGGGCATGCACACTTCCTCAGATCCAGTGGGTTATAGAATGAAAATAATCAGCTCAGACTTATAGGCAAGTGTGAGGGTAAGTTAACATACAGCATAATGAAAATGGTTAACATATTCCAGAGATAAATAGGTTAAAAAAAACCCCAGCAATTTGGATTTGTTTGTGTTCACTTGAGATTGAATCGCATGGGAAACCTTTTGTATACAATAAATAGTTACCATTCCAAACCTACTTTGCCTTATACTAGTCATAGTTACATTCCAATCTGCTTGTTTAAATCAATTATTCAATTATTTCTAATCAACTTTCTTAACAATTCCTTGGAAAGGCCAGATGTCCTCTTTATTTAATTTATCGCTTAATCCGAATAATTCAATCTCAAGTGGACGCAAACAAATCCACATTTCTGTTTTCCCCCCTATTTATCTCTAGAATCTGTTAACCATTTTCATGCTGCTGTATGTTAATTTACTCTCACACTTTGCTTGTCAGTGTTAACTGCTTCTGTGCATTCCGGACATTGTATCTGCAGAAGCATCCATGCCCACGAAAGCTCATACCTTGAATAAAAATGCGTTGGTCTCAAGGGTGCCCCTGGACTCTAAATTTGTTCTGCTCCATACTTCTGCCACTATTACTACTAGGAGGAGAGTCCAGGAGCACCTTAAAGACCAGCAAAAGTTTGGGCAGGGATTGATCTTTTATGAGTCACTGGTCATTTTCAGATTCCTCATGACTGACGAACACTCACCCCCTGTCACAAATTCTGTTGGGTCTTTAAGGGCAGAGGTCTCTAACCCTCGGTCCGCGGCCCGGTACCGGGCCGTTAAGGCCATGGTATCGGGCCGCCAGCGGCCACGCCTGCCTTCCCCTCCCCCCACAGCGAGAGGGGGGAAGAGGCACGCCAGCGACGCAAACACACATGCGCGGAGCCGCCACGCATGCGTGTTTGCGCCCCCTGCTGGCGAAAACGCGCAAGTGCGGCTGTTCTGCGCATGCACGTTAGCGCCACCTAGTGGCAAAAACGCACATGCGCGGCAACTGTGCGTGCAGCTGCTGTGGCCGGGCCGCCGGCTCTCTCCCACCCTCAGAAGCGGTCCCCGACTACAAGAAGGTTGGGGACCGCTGTTTAAGGGAATCCATGCCTGTCTCTTTTCTACCGCTACAACTAGACTAACCCAGCTACCCATCTTGATCTACTAAGGAAGCATCTTTCCTTTTGTGCATGAGGTCAAGGTTGGAATATTAGGCTCTGGGATTGTCAACACTGGGTTGTGAAATTCCAGGAGATTTGGGGGTGGAGCCTGGGGAAGGGGGGGTTTGGGGAGGGAAGGGACCCCAGCAAGGTAAAATACCACGGAATCCATGCTCCACAGCTGCCATTTTATCCAGGGAAACTCACCTCTGCAGCCTGGAAGTGTAATCCCAGGAGAACTCTGGGCCCCGTCTGGAGGTTGGCAGCCATAATATGGAGAGCCAAACTAGTGACTGATTTTGAATACTCAAGCGATGAGGGACGGGCTGAAGCGAAGTTCCATCCTGTGGTTTCTCTTGCTTACGGTTTCACAGCAATTTCAGATGAGGAAACGTTTTGTTGCCTGCGTTAAGTGCTTCTGGTTGCCGGCAGCCATGAGAAATGAAGCCGCTTTAATAAGAAAGCTCTTTTGCTCCTCTGCCGCGAGATGGGAGAGTAAATGGGAAATCAATCTGTATTTGCATCTTGCTCCATAAGCCGCCGCCTCGTTCCCTTACAGCGAGGGAAGCCGTGGCTTCGTACCATGAGAAATGCTTCATTACTTGTTACTTTAATCCCTTCTGACTCGAAAATCAGAGAAGAATTTTAATACGCGTCCGTCAAGGGAGTGCTGCCCATCGTACTGATAATGTAGTTTTTTTATATATATATAGTCCTGGTTAATGAGTTTTAGAGAAATAATTACAGCATCGGTTTATAGCCAAATCTCCAATATGGCTGTGAATAAAGGTGTTTGACATTTTGGGTCACCAAGCTGTTGGTAGAGTTCTCCCAGAATTACGATTCATCTCTAGACTACTGTGATTTGTTCCCCTGGAGAAAATGGCAGTTTGGAGTGTAGTCTCTATGGTATACCACAGAGTCCAGGAGAACCAGAAGTCTCTCTCCCTGGCCCTATCCCCAGATCTCCAGGAATTTCCCAAGACAATGTTGACAGTCCTAATCAGTTATCATAGATCTGTGATTCAGCTCTATTTGTTAGGGTTGCTGCTTTCAAAGGGTTCCATATAAAGAAACACTATTGGTTTCTCGTAAAAATACACCCAAAAGGAAACAAAACCAACAGGAAAAAAGTGGTGTTTCCTTGAGAATTATTAAATGCTAGGTTATTTAAATAATTTTGCAACCAGAACAGGGTCCCAGGTATTCAACCCCACTTTCTGTTACTTCTTCAGTCGTTGTAATTGTAGTCTTAATATAAAGATTTAACCTCACCAGTATTAATTTCAATTCTAAAGATAAAGCATATCACATTGGCAATAGCTCTTCAGTAAAGGGGTCACTTCTTCAATTCTTCATCCCTCCTCCCTTCCTCTCTATCCCTTATTTATTGATTGATTGATTGATTTATATTCTTTCTTTCTTTCTTTCTTTCTTTCTTTCTTTCTTTCTTTCTTTCTTTCTTACTGCAGTTGTCTGCCTTGTGTTGCTGATGTTTCTGATCTTTTTTTAAAAATCATTGGCATATTTTATACCTCTTATGCACCAAAATAAAACAAAAAGTAACATCAGTCTTTATGGAAAAAGTTCAAAACAAGCAAACCAAAAATAACACTAATGTCAGTAATGACATTAATCAGCAGTGGGCTTGGAACAGAGAACAGGAAGGATTTCTTCTCCCAAAGAGTTATGGGCATGTGAAATTCGCTGCTGCAGGGAGACGATATACAGTTCAAGAGTTCACTATTAGCCATAAGGTCTAGAGGGAACACTCTGGGCCTTTCCGCACAAGGACCAATGTTGCCAGTTGGTCCCACAAAGCGGAAACGCTATTTTTAAAAGTCCAATCTCGGCGTTACGCATACCTGCTTTTTTAGTGGAATCCAGTAGCGTTTCATTCGTTTCCCACAGGTTTCTGGTCTCGCAGAAATCGCTAGACAGGAAGGAATTTTTTCTGTGCTTTGTCCCACCCCTGGCCATCAATCAAACGTACAGCCAATGGGCAGCTGTTATCATGCTCCAGAAAAGCCCCTTTCCCTTTAAGAACAGTTTAAAAAAAAACACGTTGCAACGAATATGCCTTGATTCGTTGCAATGGAGAGACCCATCAAGCTGGCAGCTGGCGTGTGAGCTGGTGATTCATCATTACCATCCCCTAGTGAAAAGAACCCCCCCCCCCGAACGAAAATAAAGGGAACTTGCAAACAGGGCTGTGTTGTGCTTGGGGACTTAGGGGAGCTTTAAAGCACTTCTGTGGATGGACTGTAGCTGGAGAAGCCTCGCTGGGTGAATGAAGGCTCGCCGGTTCATTGCTTTCTGCTCACTCCGAGAAAAAAAAATGGCGATTGTATCGCCGGAAGTTTGGAGGAGAGAGCCACGGGGAGGGACTTTGTTGGAACCGCAACAATGGGAATGCACAGGTCTTTTTCGCTAGTGTTGCAGATTGTTTGCAAGAGTGTAGCGCTTTTCGGAGGGTGAATCCACTTTTCCCGATTTCCCTTTAAGCGCTACAACGAATCGCTTTTTGCGGGACTGTTTCAGGACGGTGGCAGATTGTGTGCGACTTCTTGCAGAATGGCCCTCTGTCTGGGATGGTATTCTTGGTGCTTGGAGGAGCAACAAGGAGAGGGCTTCTGGCCAGACCCAACATGGGATCTCTTATGTTCTTATGGCAATAAAATAAAATGGGTTTGATTTGAAAATGAGAGGAGCTGGATCAAAGCAGAGCTTTTCAAGTCAAAAAGGCATGGCTCTGAAATAGTATTATGGCAGTTCATTATGCATCTGAGCATGAGAGGTTGACAAGAGCTTATCACCATCTTGGTCAAGGATTCTTGCATTAGTGGTAGATGCAGAGGGTGCTTGGAGAGGCGAGAACATATGAAGAGAAGTTGCCCAGGACATGTTCATTGCCTGTAACACCCTGCTTCCCATCCATCCATCCATCCAATCCCATCCCATCCCATCCCATCCCATCCCATCCCATCCCATCCCATCCCATCCCATCCCATCCCATCCCATCCCATCCCATCCCATCCCATCCCATTTCATTGACAGAAAAAAGCTCACCAAACTTTCCCTCTACCCTTCTGTTTGGTCTGGTGGATACATAATCGGAGAGGAGCAAGGTGGTCATGGATGGGGAGCTTGCCTTCATTGGCTAGTTTATATTCTTCATCTAAGGGAGTGTCAGGGAAAAAGTCAGGCTGGCCCACAGAATGATATTCTTTTTTGTCTCTGTGGTGGATCCTGCATTTTCTCATTAAGTTGCTTTGGTGCTCTTGTCCATTGTAATTACACAAAATGCTTGCTTTATTGATCTGTGACCGACCAATTAATTCAGAAGTGAGACATTTGGCATCTGCTTTAGAAAAACCTTTCCTCTTTTTGGCATCGATGGCCATCATGCAAGGGTTTGTTTGGGGAGGCAGAACGAGGCTTGTCAGCCTCCTGGTGGGACCTGGAGATGTCCTGCTCTTACAACTGACCTCCAGACTAGAGATCAGTTCCCCTGGAGAAAAGGACTGCAGTGGAAGGTGGGCTACACAGAACTGTACCCTCCTGAGGTCCAGCCTTGGCCTCCCCAAGCTCCACCCTCAAAATCTCCATGCATTTTATAACCCCACGTAGAAGAATGAAGGACAGCACCAGATTAAGGGATGAAGCCACCCTAGTCCCCTGCATTCTGGCGCAGAATGATGCTCTAGATGCTAGTAGTACAGCAGTTAGTTGCCAGCTGTTCTTCTCAGGCTGTTTCCATATATGTTCTAGGACAATTGTTGCAATGGCTCTTGGGGTGTGACCATTGTGGCTGCTGTAGTGGCTTGCTGCCCTTTTACCCTTTTACTTGCTGTTTTCTTCAAACATATACCATAGTGCTATAATGGTCCCAGAATCATAGAATCATAGAGTGGGAAGGGGCCACACAGGCCATCTAGTCCAACCCCCTGCTCAAGGCAGGATCAGCCTAAAGCATCCAGGAGAAGTCTCTGTCCAGCTGCTGCTTGAAGACCACCAGCGAGGGGGAGCTCGCCACCTCTTTAGGAAGCCGATTCCACCACTAAAATGCTCTGACTGTGAAATTCTTTCTTTCTGGTAGCTATCTGATACTGTTCTACACATAATTTAAACTCATGACTGCGGGTCCCACCCTCTGCTGCCTATAGGAAACTTTCCCTGCCCTCCTCTAAGTGACAACCTTTCAAATTCTTAAAGAAAACTATCCTGAACCCTCTCACTCCCTCTTCTCTAGGCTGAACATTCCCTGTTGAGATCTGAGATACGTAAATAGCAATATTTTCACGTTGGCCAACTGTGGATGCGGCTGGAAGGGGACGTGGCCGCTCAGTGGCCCATTCATGGCATGTGTTGCATAAAGCAGTATGTGTGCACCAGCTGGCAGGGCAAGACCTGTGTTGCCTATAAAAGTTCTACATGCATGGGTCCCGGCCCCTTGCCCAGGATGCCATGGAGAGCAGCTTTCCTCCCTCCCACCCTGTGTTAATAGAAAGACAGCCTTGTTATAGTGTCTGAGGTTCATGGTGAATGATTCGTAACAGATGCAGGTTTGAAGAAGAAGAAGAAGAGTTGGTTCTTATATGCCGCTTTTCCCTACCCGAAGGAGGCTCAAAGCGGCTTACAGTCGCCTTCCCATTCCTCTCCCCACAACAGACACCCTGTGAGGTGGGTGAGGCTGAGAGAGCCCTGATATCACTGCCCGGTCAGAACAGTTTTATCAGTGCCGTGGCGAGCCCAAGGTCACTCAGCTGTTTGCATGTGGGGGAGCGCAGAATCGAACCTGGCATGCCAGATTGGAAGTCCGCACTCCTAACCACCACACCAAACTGGCTCTTTGCATGGGATGGAGCCTATTGGCAGGGCGTCCAGTGTGCGATCGGATTCCCTTGGGACTCGGGGCCTCCATATGAGGTGGCATGTGAGTGCGGCTGACCTGGTGGGGTGGCCAGGGGCTTGTTGCCAGATGGCCTGGGGGACAACCAACTGAGGTTTGTGCCCAATGGGCTCCCCCGTACAGTTTGCTTCCCTTAGCAGTGGATTCCAGTAGGCAAGGGGATCTGCTCTTCCAGCAGGGAACAGTGCCGGTCCCTAGGGTTCCTCTGGAAGCCACCATGAGGTTTTCTTGGGAGGGTGTCACAGAAGATACATCTTAAAACAGATGGAGGGATATGGTCCCCACTTCACAGTGCTGGAGTGAGCAACTGGACATGGGGGAGGGGGCACTACATCATTCTAAGACGGCCAGTCTGAAAGGGGTGGTATATAAATCAAACTATAAATAAATCCAACTATGGATTAATCTCCATGAATGGGATGCCTCTCTGTGTCTTAATCAGGGAGCTGCCCTCTGATTCCTGCTCTCGTATTTTGGTCATCTCCCTCTCTCCCCATGGCCTTTCATGGAGAAACAGGCCTCTGCAGGTCTCTCTGTGGAGACAGTGCCCTCATACCATTATACCATTGAAGTGAGAAGATTCAGTAGAGATCTTTTTTTTTAATGAAGACTCTGAGAAGTCGAGAAGTAACTGAGGCGTTTTTTGTTTTCTAGTTAGCTAAATGGCCATCGGTATCCCACAAGAGGAATTAAAGAGCCTGTTGATGCAGGTGAAGGAGAGTGCAAAAGTTGGCTTGAAACTCAACATCAAGAAAACAAAGATCATGGCATTCGGCCCTCTGAATTCCTGGCAAATAGATGGGGAAGAAATGGAGATAGTGACAGATTTTATTTTCCTGGGCTCCAAGATCACTGCAGATGGGGACTGCAGCAAAGAAATTAAAAGACGCTTGCTCCTGGGGAGGAAAGCTATGGCAAATCTAGACAGCATCCTAAAAAGCAGAGACATCACCCTGCCAACAAAAGTGCGTTTAGTCAAGGCTATGGTCTTCCCACTTGCAATGTATGGCTGCAAAAGTTGGACCATAAGGAAGGCCGAGCGTCAAAGAATTGAGGCTTTTGAACTCTGGTGCTGGAGAAGACTCTTGCAAGTCCCTTGGACTGCAAGGCGAACAAACCGGTCAGTCCTAGAGATCAGCCCGGACTGCTCCTTAGAAGGCCAGATCCTGAAGATGAAACTCAAATTCTTTGGCCACCTCATGAGAAGGAAGGACTTCCTGGAGAAGAGCCTAATGCTGGGAGCGATTGAGGGCAAAAGAAGAAGGGTGCGACAGAGAATGAGGTGGCTGGATGGAGTCACTGAAGCAGTTGGTGCAAACTTAAATGGACTCCGGGGAATGGTAGAGGACAGGACGGCCTGGAGGATCATTGTCCATGGGGTCGCGATGGGTCGGACACGACTTCACACCTAATGACAACAACAATCCCACAAGAAGTAAAACAAAAGACATGAAAGGTTCTGTGAAAGTTACTTAAAAATGCTAGCAACTTATTCCATCTAATAGAAGATTTGCCTCACACTATTTAATCAACAAAATGATTAAACTCTCCTTTCTGTGGGCTATTTCAGTCCCCCAAATCTAATCAAAAGCTGTTTACAGTCTAACGCGCCTCTTAAAGCAAAATTGAGATGTCAGAAGCACATAATTTGGAGGTGTTTGAAATTTGATTTATTGCCTTGCCACTCATGATGATGTCGATTTGAAAAATGAATTGAAATTCAAACGATATCAAGGCGCAAGGGTGGAAGGAGAAGATGGTTGTTCAACTGCTGCTTACAGTGGAGTAGTCCCATTCATTCATTCATTCATTCATTCATTCATTCATTCATTCATTCATTCATTCATATGCCGCCCTCCCCAAAGGCTCAGGGCGATTTACATGAAACAAGAAACGATACGAGGTGATAACAATAACATGAACATAACAACCATAACATTAAAGAACAGTGGAAACTGCAAAGAGCATCAGCTCAACTCATACTGAGGCCCAGTGGGTTGGGCAAATTTGTAGTGGTCATTGTAGGAGGGAGGCTTGGGGGCCAATGGGAAGCAGTGGTTTAGGTCAACCTCAACCAAATGCCTGGTGGAGGAGTTCCCTTTTTTTTTTTCTTTTGTACTTTTCATTTGCCTGTGACAGAGTTTGATCACACTGGAGTTTTATTTGCCTGTTCTCCACCGCAGCCAATGAATGTAGGATTGTCAGCTCTGGATTTGGAAATACATGGGGTGGAGCTGGAACAGTTGGGTTTAGGGAGGGACCTCAGCAGCATATAAAGTTCCTATAGGGAAAATTGGAGGATATGGGTAGTTACCATAAGATTAGGACCTTCCTGGTATTTTCAAATAATCTGCTCTCGTGTCCTGTTTGGGGACTTCCAACCAAGAGATGTTTTGGTAAGCTATGATAGTAAGTTGGTGAGAGATGCTGTTTTGGAGAACAATTGTACTGCCCCACTTAAAATCAAAGGCTAAGAAGTAAAAATATTTCAAGATCTTGCAAGTGATACTCTCCATAAAAGAGCTCAATTTCATTTCTTATGCCTAATACTTATACAGAAAGAGATTAGATATTTTCGGAAGGTACCTTTTTGCTTTGGAAGTCATTTTGCCTACTATGGTCTATGGTTGAGGCTGGTCGGTGAGGAAGATCATGGCCCTCCTACAGGAGTGGCGGTAGTGAATTCCAACAACGCCCTCTGTTCACCCTTCCCTTCTAAAATGTTTTATGGGATGGATGGTTACAATGGGATGTGTGGTCCCACAAGTCGGTAGGACCCAAGCCGCGTATAGCCTTAAACGTCAAAACCAATACCTTGAACTTGATCCGAAAGCAGACTAGGAACCAATGCAGCTGTTTCAGCAATGGCTGGACATGGGTCCTCCAAGATGATCCAGTGGTCTTTTCTCTAGGGGAACTGATCTCTTTAGTCTGGAGTTGTAATACTAGGAGATCTCCAAGTTGGTTTCCCAATCCGGATTTTAAAATATATTGAGCATTAAATGCACTCCAAGATATCGCACAATAAAGGTAGGGTCACTCCGGATCAATCCTTCTTGCTGCAGAAGGGAAAATTTAAATCGCCCCAAATCCAAACGGAAATCGCATTCTGTGTAGAGGGCAGGGACTGAATCGATCTGCGGTTGGAATAAAAGCTCTGTGCAGTTTACACCCAGGTGTTATTGTACTGATGAAGATCTCATAGATCAAAATGTGTTAGGTCAAGGTTTTGTGTACTTATGGTGTACATGTTTGAACCTATAGGGAAAAGCAGTTTTCCCTTTTTTTGGTTTTCAAATATGCTTACTTATCTTGAGTTCTGTTAAATACATTATTTAATATATTTTGATACTTTTGTGTCCCGCAACCTCCTTGATCCTCCCCATTCCTTGTGGTTTTCCTTCCAAATTCTCACCACAGCCAGTCCTAGTTAGCTTCCGAGATCTGAAGAGATCCAGCTAGCCTGGGCTATCTGGATCTCTTTAAAAGATGAGATTTCTGAGGCCGAGTTAAGCCTGCTTAGAGTGAGTGCTCCCCACCCCACCCTGATTTCCATTTATTTTGAGAAATTACTCCTGGCAAGAGAGTTACCATAGTGACTGTAACACAGGAGTGGAACATGTGCGTTGCACAGAAAAGATCTCAGTGAGGTATCCATACTTCAAAGATCTTTCTTACATAGGGTCCTCAGTGGGGGTCCCTATGTAAATTCCCCTGCAGAAAATGGATGCTTTGGAGCAGGGGTAGTCAAACTGCAGCCCTCCAGATGTCCATGGACTACAATTCCCAGGAGCCCCTGCCAGCATTCGCTGGCAGGGGCTCCTGGGAATTGTAGTCCATGGACATCTGGAGGGCCGCAATTTGACTACCCCTGCTTTGGAGGATGGAATGTCTGGCATTTTATCCCAGGGAGGTCTCTGTCTTCTTCAGGGAAGACCTGAGAAGCCTATCACAGGCTCAAGAAGGCTGGGGACCCCTGGTCTATGGGCTCATGTACATCTCAGTAGGGATCAATAGTTAATTTCCAACTTTGGTTACCTTTCATAGCCTGAATGCTTAACTTCTTCCTAATAGAGCTTGTTTTCAGACTGATTTCAACAGGTTCCCATTAAAGGCGCTCTCCCAAGGAACCTTGAAATACGTGGGAAGTGAACAATCATTCCAATGTGCATGTTATTAAACTGACAAAATCTCTTGCACGGTGACTTTTCTGCTGGTTCATTTCCTTGTTTAATAGTCTTGAACTCGATTACAGTAGCTGTAAAAAAAAAAAAAAATCTACCTTGATATGCGTTTTCGTTTCGTTTCACATCATAGAGTAATAAGCCAGTTACCAGTCCTAAATGAATGGAGAAGATCACTGAACTATTTGTCTCCGCTTCATTTTCATTTTTGATAAACGTTAAGTGGTGCAGAGTGGTAAGGCAGCCGTCTGAAAGCTTTGCCCATGAGGCTGGGAGTTCAATCCCAGCAGCCGGCTCAAGGTTGACTCAGCCTTCCATCCTTCCGAGGTTGGTAAAATTAGTACCCAGTTTGCTGCTGGGGGGTAAACGGTAATGACTGGGGAAGGCACTGGCAAACCACCCCGTATTGAGTCTGCCATGAAAACGCTAGAAGGCATCACCCCAAGGGTCAGACATGACCCGGTGCTTGCACAGGGGATACCTTTACCTTACTTCCAACAGCAGTGAATTCCATGTGATAATTCATCTTTGGGGGAAAAAGAACTTCTTTTTTCTGTTCTGAGCCAGCTGCACATTAATTTTAAAGCCATTAAGATCTATAATCTCTAAGCAGAGAACTTGATTTGGTTCTCCTCTCTTCCATATGAAGCCTACTGGCTGATATCTAGCTACTCTCTCAGGACTCTTTCAGACTCTTTCACAAGGGGCTTGTTGTGGGGAGAGTAAAGGAAGGCCATTGTCAGTCACTTCGAGGCACAGGAGGCCTGTTGGGGGGCCTTCCCAGTTCCTTCAGGACTCTCTCGGCTCTACCTGCCTCACAAGGGGCCTGTTGTGGAGAGAGGAAGGCCATTATCAGCCACTTTAAGACACAGGAGGCTTGCTGGGGACCTTCGGCCAGTCCCGGTTCTCTCAGGACTTCCTCAGCCCCTCCTGCCTCACAGGGTACCTGTTGTGGGGAAAGGAAGAGAAGGCCATTATCAGCCGCTTTGAGACCCAGGAGGCCTGCTGGGGGATCTTGGGCCAATCCCTCTCCATGCCCCTCAATGGCCACTGGGGGGGGGGCAGGTTGACATGAACATATATCATCATAAATGTAAAGGCATCCCCTGTGCAAGCACCGAGTCATGTCTGACCCTTGGGGTGACGCCCTCTAGCGTTTTCTTGGCAGACTCAATACAGGGTGGTTTGCCATTCCCTTCCCCAGTCATTACCATTTACCCCCCAGCAAGCTGGGTATTCATTTTACCGACCTCAGAAGGATGGAAGGCTGAGTCAACCTTGAGCCAGCTGCTGGGATTGAACTCCCAGCCTCATGGTCAGAGCTTCAGACAGCATGTCGGCTGCCTTACCACCCTGCGCCACTAGAGGCTCTTATCACCCAATAAATGTTCAGCAATTTTTTAAAAAGTATATTAAACATTAATTCACTCCCACCCATTCAGGAAACCCTTGCAGGGCTATCAAGAAACCCCAGGGAATCACGAAACCCTGGCTGAGAAATCCTGCCGTAAAGCATTTTCAGCACTGGAGCTAATCATTCATCCCTCCTTTTATGACCCCACATCCCATGATTCTGATGCTCAACCCATGCGGAATATGAATCAAGCTCAGCCCCTCCTTACTTAGAGCCCCCTTCCTTTTAGATGGCTCGCTGTCATCAAGCAGATGGTGGCTTGGGTGTCCTCTTTGAACAGTTTGTCATCTCTGCGAGACAAAACTCTCACTCCCCGTTCTGTGGGGAAGCTCATTACGACCTGCCGGGAGTCCATTAAGTGCCTCGGTTCTAAAAAAAGTCATTTAATTCTATCTAGTCCAAGCAATCCTCTTACAACAGCAGACAGCAAATCTTCGCAGCTGATTATTAATCTTGCTGCAAATGGCCTTCATAACATTAGATCGCCAATTGCATCTCCTCCTCTTCGCCACATGCCTTAAATATTCAGTCTTATTGGGCCATAATTCTGTGACTTGGTACTAACTCGGTGCTCTCTTCTTCTGTTTGGAATAATGCCACTCATTCTTGATCTTTGGAGTACTTTGCGAGTGCTATGGCTCTCTGTTTCTTGTTAAAAGCTCTACCTTAGGGGGTCCGTCGGGGAATGCTACAGTACCTGATCGACTGGGAAGTCTACGGACCCAAGGAACGGACCTGGGAACCCGCCAGTGGGGTAAGGTAAAGGTAAAGGTATCCCCTGTGCAAGCACTGGGTCATGTCTGACCCTTGGGGTGACGCCCTCTAGTGTTTTCATGGCAGACTCAATACGGGGTGGTTTGCCAGTGCCTTCCCCAGTCATTACTGTTTACCCCCCAGCAAGCTGGGTACTCATTTTACCGACCTCAGAAGGATAGAAGGCTGAGTCGACCTTGAGCCGGCTACTGGGATTGAACTCCCAGCCTCATGGGCAGAGCTTTCAGACTGCATGTCTGCTGCCTTACCACCCTGCGCCACAAGAGGCTCTGCGCCAGTGGGGTACGTGCTCCCAATCTGGTTCAGGACTTCCACACCCGGTTTCCGGCCAAACCTGGTCCCGACCCTCCAGAAGGGGGCCCTGGAGGGGGGGATGGTGTCATGCCCCCACTTGTACCTCCCATCTCCCAGGAGTTGCCACAGCAAGAGCCTGCAGCTGAGCCAGCTCTGGCAGAAGAGAGAGGGACCTCTGAAAGTGCAGCAGGGGAAAGCAGCACAAGTCAGCCAGGCTCTTCCCAAGAGGCATCTTTGGTGCAGCTGCAGATGCATTCCAGCCCCAACAGCTCACCTGAGCAATGTAGACATGGCAGAAGGGTGGTGTTTGCTGAAAGGAGCCAGAGACTGCAGGCATGCTGTCAAAGTAGATGGGGCACAGCTGGGATACCTCCTGGGGAGGATGAGAGAGTCCTCCCCAAGTGCAGCCAGTTAGCTGGGCTACTTTTAGAAGAGACAGCAGCAGCTCTTCAGAGTGGGTACAATCCATGCAGAGGCCTTCCTGTCCGGTTTGGATTCCTTGTCCCTGTGAACTCCTGTGACTACTATCGGCTTCTCTGACTCCTGGCAAATGGCTTTTGACTACGCACCTGGTAATTGAACTGGCTTTGTTGAATATATCTTATCTGGACTCTGACCTTGGCTTTCCCTTGACTACTCTTTGCCTTGCCCTTAACTCTGTTTGCTTTGATTCCTAACCCCTTTGACTTTGCTTTGGTGTGGACTACGGCTAGGCTCTGCAGCCCAGGCATCTCCTGCCACTGGGTGTGGCCAGCTAGGGCAGCATACTTTGCTTGTTTTTTATTTGCCAGGATTTCTAACAGAACAGCATCCTGGTTATGTCCATTTTCAATGGAAAACAACTTTTTTCAGTGGGAAATTATTACTACTAATAATTTACACGTTCTCCCTGTACTGTCAAGAGCCGTTGGCCATTTGTATAAGATTACTAAGAAGGTTTAAAACACGCTGTTGGATAGTGACCCACTGCATTAAGAAAATTGACCAATCGGAGGACTTCCCACTGAGGAAAGTCTTAGAATAAGTTTCTTATTCTGGCCCAGCATATCCATTACAAGCATAAAGCATATATAAGAGCCATACTCACTTTCAGTTTGAAAGAACATCTCTCCCCCTAGACACATAAGAAAGACCCAAGCAAGAATTTACCTGGATACCTATGTGCTGTTAGCTGAATGTTTAAGTAGCTATACTGTTTAATTGCTTCACAAATTCTAATTTTTCTCTTAATGATCTTAACGGGAAGGAAACCATTCCTATCAAGTATTCTATTAAAGATGTTTGAGTTGTAACCATCAATATATCCACCTCTTCTTCTTCTTTGCTGATTAACTTGCTGATAGGGGGACATACTGCCGTTGGGAGAGGGCCAGGTCAACAGCAGAGCAGCCATGTCACTTCCAGCAGGTACTGGAAGTGAAGCCATCATGTCCCCAGTGATGCAGGACAAAACCTCTGCAGAAGCCTTTCTCGACTTTTCTACTGCTGAGAAATCCCCTGAAACCTTCTTCAGGCCTTGAGAAACCCCGGAACTGGCAGGATAATGTGGAATATGTTTGTGCATGCACCACCCAGGGACCTTCTCCTTCCCACCCCCTCCAGGCCCATCACTGGCCAACTTGGGAGGAGTGGATTTCCATAACCATTTATGCTCCTATCACCCAATAAACACATTAAAAGAGATAGATAGATAGATAGATAGATCGATCGATCGATCTATATTAATTCCCACCCATTCGGCAAACCTTTCCAGGGGTGTCAACAAATGGCTTCTACCACAGAGTTTTGCCCCAATACCAGAGTGTCCTGTGTCACCAGCAACATGATGATGTTCCTTCTGGTGCATGCCAGAAGTGATGTAGCCCCATTTCTGGAGACATCGACCTAGACCTCCCCTGCTGCTAACATTCCTCCCCCCCAAAAAAACCCTTTTAAAAATTATAAATCTATCATTTGTATGTGTATTGTTGTTTAATAGCCATAGCTCCTTGACCAGATATTTAAGGGCTGAAATGAAGGATAAACGTCCCATCAATCGCCATCAAGATGATCAAAAATGGTTTTCCTTATCCTTCATCTGGTGTTCAATAAAGAAAAGAACTGATGTCATTTGTTGACACAAAGACATAGCAAATGAATTAAGTTCTTTAAAAAAAATTGTTGTTGTTGTTAGGTGCGAAGTCATGTCTGACCCATCCCGACCCCATGGACAATGATCCTCCAGGCCTTCCTGTCCTCTACCATTCCCTGGAGTCCATTTAAGTTTTCACCTACTTCTTCAGTCACTCCATCCAGCCACCTCATTCTCTGTCGTCCCCTTCTTCTTTTGCCCTCAATCGCACCCAGCATTAGGCTCTTCTCCAGGGAGTCCTTCCTTCTCATGAGGTGGCCAAAGTATTTGAGTTTCATCTTCAGGATCTGGCCTTCTAAGGAGCAGTCAGGGCTGATCTCCTCTAGGACTGACCGATTTGTTCGCCTTGCAGTCCAAGGGACTCGCAAGAGTCTTCTCCAGCACCAGAGTTCAAAAGCCTCAATTTTTTGACGCTCGGCCTTCCTTATGGTCCAACTTTCACAGCCATACATTGCAACTGGGAAGACCATAGCCTTGACTAAACACACTTTCATTGGCAGTGATGTCTCTGCAGGGTTTAAATTTTTTTTAAAATTACATTCAATTAAAAAAAAATTACATTTATTAAAAAAAAACCCTAAATGCGTTGGAGCTGTCATTCAACGTGTTATTCTCAGGAACAATTTCACTTATAACCCAGTTCCAGCGAAAAGCAGTAACGCAATGGTAATCTATAAAAATGCATTGGGAGGTGGTCAAAAATAAGATGGGATCTGAAATTAAAGCAAATGCTGCCACTTTTGCTTTCAGGACGTCCTCATGCACCGAACGCGTCATTCATGCACAGCCTGTGATGAATGGTAATTGGGAAGAGAAGATGCGTCCTTAAAGCCTTTTCAATTCGTCTGTGCGAAATCGCCGAGATCCAATTTGAGCAAGCCGTCACACCACATTTCTCTGTTCACAAGTTCCCTGTTTTTCCTTATCTTATTTTGCGAGCGACTTTTGCTGCAGCAGCAGCAGCAGGATAGTTAAAGCGTTTTTAATACTCGGATGCCTCTTGTCATCGCACTGAAAAGTCTCTCATAATTTATTAAGCGCTTAAAAAAAAAAAGAAGAACCAACCTTGACGCAGACTGAAGAACTTGAACTCCCTCAAGGTAATTGTCAGACATTCCATGCTTCTGCCATGATAGTTAGCATTTGTTAGTAGTTGTAGGGCCCAAGGCCAGTCTTACTGCCGATGCTGTTTTCTTCTGCTTTCTCACCTTCTCCCCATCCGTCTCCTCTTGTGTCTGGAATGTGGTGCCTTAGAGTTGGTCTTCCTGCAGTCTGTCAAGACGGTCACAGCAAACCAAACTTGGAAGACAAGGGAAACTGTAGATAGGGTACAGAAGCACCATGAGGTCCTGGGGACACGTGGAAAGGCGTGGGGCGTGGGTGGGGGCGTGGGGAGTCATTGTATCCAAGTAGCACCTTCCCAGTAGTTGTTTTTTCTACTCTGCTCATCACTGCCCAAAGGAGTCTCACAGTGGCTTCTATTAGCCTTCCCTGCCTCTCCCCACAACTAACAACCTGTGAGGTAGGTGAGGCTGAGAGAGCTCTGAGAGAAACTGCTCTGTGAGAACAGTTGCTAACAGGACTGTGACTAGCCCAAGGTCACCCAGCATGTGAAAGAGCAGGGGATCAAATCCAGCTCGCCACATTCGAAGCCACTGCTCTCAACCACGGCACCAAGCTGTACAAATTGCCATTGCCTCAAAGAGATGTAGCGGGAACACAGGCAGAAGAAGCTGTTGCAGGAGGACAGTGTGAGTCTTTTTTGACTTGCTCATTGACTGTGATGGGATTCTTTTCCCTTAAAATTTGGACCTTCTGGTCAGGGTCTTCTCTGAGCGATCCAAGGAGGGAGACACTCAGGTATTTCCTACATGGAAAGATGATTGGGTGGTTCGTAAGGTTTGCAGTTCGAGAAGGGAAGAATGCTTTTTGTCTTCTGTGCACTCTCTCTCTCTCACTCTGTGTGTGTGTGCAGGGGGGGAGAAGGAGGGGAGTGCTACACCCCCCCAATCCCTGTCCCAAGCACCTCTTTCCTCCAGGGGAACTGATCTCTGCAGTCAGGAGGAGCTTTCATTCTGGGGGGGTCTCCTGGTCCCACCTGGAGGGTGGCACCCCTGAACAGTGGCAGGGATGCTAGCCTCCAACTGGGATGTGGAGATCCCAATTCTGGGCTTTCTCAAAGCCTGAAGCATATTTCTGGGGGGTCTCAATGGTAAAAATATTGAGAAAAGCTGACACAGAGGTAGCAGTTGAGACACCCTCTATAAGTTCTTTGCTGACCAATGTTCTCTCTCTCTCTCTTTCATCCTGTCTTTCTCTCTTTCATCTTCCTGAAGGTTTCCAGCCCCCCACCTGGAATTTGGCAACCCAGCTGGCTGCATGTGGAGGCGGTGTCAGGAATCAAACCCAGCTCTTGAGATTAGCGGCTGCTACTCTTTAACCACTTCACCACACTGGAGCTCAAGGGAGGAGGGAGGAGGGAGGAGGGAGGGACAGAACCCAGGAAGGTCACCGTGCAGAGGTACATTCTAGCACCCGTTGTTGTCAGGATCAGTGCCTGCTCGCTGCCATGAATTATTAGATTGGCCTGGGTTTCTCCATGTTTGCTTAGCCTGTATTTTACCTTTCGCTTTTGGGTCTCTATGTAACCTCGACCCTCTATATTTTTAGCTGCCTGCCTGAAATCGAAACCTGTCTGCTGTACCTGCTATCATGATTTGCTGTGAACTATTTGTCTTTTGAACCGGCCAGCAAGGCCTGCTCTGTGTAACAAAAGTAGTTATTTTGTCTGTGGGCGCCGGGCAGCCCAAGGACGTGCGAGAAGTAACACTCCCTGGTTATTGCACCTGGTGCTCCTCTCCCCCCTCCCTTGGAAACCTTCAAGTTTTGGGCGGGAGAATCCTATTGAAAAGGGTCTGCAAATGTAACGGTGGGCAGAATTGACTTTTCTAGTTTAGGTGTCTGAAGTAACTTCTCAATAAAACGCTTTCTTTTCATAGAAGCTTGTTGTGAGTTCCTGCTGCACTTGACAGTTGTATTCTTGAGTATAATGGTCTTCCCCTCTAGTTGGGTATAATGAAGCCAAGGAAATCCAGGATTCCCCATATACCCAGAACCTGAACACCAGACTGTTACCAGGATTCAAGAATATTAGAAAATACCAATATTTTCCAGTTGCCGTACTCCCAAACATGAAAAAATCCTTTGTTTTTGTTTTGTGCATGTTCTTAATAAACAATGTTGCCTGTTCATGCACAGATCCTGCACTTTCCTATATACTGTGGTGGAGGCCTGGAGCCACACAGGTGATGAGTGATAATAGCATGGAGTTGTGCCTGGACAGGAGGGAGGACAAGGCGGGGAGGGGGGGAGAGAACGTGTCCCCCTGCAAGTCCCCTCTTTGTTATTACTCCAAAACTCTGGGCATAGGAGGATTTCTCAACTATCACAGCTAGCTGTGCGATATTGGAGGTCATTCCTCAGAGAAGATGTAGTCCAAGGGGCTTTACGCACCGGGATCTTTGTTGCAAATTGGTCACTGAATGAAAAATCGCCATTTAAAGTAGTGGAATTCGTCGTTATGCATACCTGCCTTTGTAGTGGAATCCAGTTGCATTTTGTAGCGTTTCCCACAAGCTTCCGGTCTCGGCAGAAATCGCTAGAAAGGAAGCGCTATTGCCAAGCTCGTCCCGCCCCTGGCCGTCAAGCAGCCAATGGGCAGCCGTTAGCATGCTCCCAAACAGCCCCTTTCCCTTTAAGAAAGGTTTTTTTAAATAAAAAACACACCCATAGCAACGAATCTGGGTAGATTCGTTGCAACGGAGAGACCCATCCAGCTGCCTGGTGTGTTTGAGCTGTCGTTTGATCGTTTGATCGTTGCCACGCTTCCTCCGAGTGAAACCCCCCCCCTCTCGCGGGCCCGATTTTCGGCTGAATTAATGTGTAAAAAATAAAGGGACTTTATTTCAGCAAGCGGGCTTTTCTGTGGTTTGTGCTTAGTGACTAAAGGGGAAGGACTGAAGCCAGGGAAGCCTCTAAACAGAAGAGGCTCGCTGGTGCGTTTATCCCCGCTCGCTCGGAGAAAAAAAAATGGCGATCGCTTCGCCGGAAGATCAAAGAAGACAGCCAGGGGGAGGGACTTTGTAGAAACCGCAACAATGTTAACGCACAGGTCTTTTTCGCTACTGTTGCAGATTGGTTGCAGGAGTGTATCGCTTTCCGGAGGGTGAATCCACTTTTGGGGATTTCCCTGAAAGCGCTACAAGGAAGCGCTTTTTGCAGATTGGTTTCAGGTGTGGCAGATTGTCGGCGACGTCGTGCGTTATGGCAAATCAGTAGCGTTTTCAATTAGTAACCATTGTGCGATTTTGAAGGCGTGCAAAAAGCCCCCAAGTCTCCACCAGCAGGTACACTGCCAACATGCAAATCCTTGCATCTTTTAGCAATTTCTTCACTCTCCTTTTTTTAACCCCTTTAAGCCTAGAAAAGCCTTCCGAGGTCGGTAAAATGAGTACCCAGCTTGCTGGGGGGTAAACGGTAATGACTGGGGAAGGCACTGGCAAACCACCCCGTCTGCCATGAAAACGCTGGAGGGTGTCACCCCAAGGGTCAGACATGACTCGGTGCTTGCACAGGGGATACCTTTACCTTTACAAACCTAGAAAATGGGATCTAGACATCCCACTGCATTTGTTGAAGAAAGGGGTTCTTAAAAAAAAAATTGATCATGTCTCTAAAGCTTCCCCTGAGCTTGGTCTGCCCCACTCATCATGCACCAAACTAAACCCCAATCCTATCATCCACATAGGCTTGACCTGTTGGCAGAGTTTCAATTTGCAAAGAAGGGCTGCTTCAAAGAATGAAATAGTTCTATTATGAAGAGGAAAAGCTTTGTATCAAAAGAAAGCGATCAGAGTCCTGCAGTCTGACTGTCTCTGACTAACATTCTGTCTGTTCAGGAGGCCAGCAGGGAGAAAGTTGGCTCAAAGGAGCAGGAAGGCTCCAAAGAGCCTATCAGGACAGTGAAGGAGAGAATTTGAAGAATCCCAGGAAGTTTCTATTCTAACTGTGCTAACCATACCTCTCCTCCGATGCTCCTTGCAGGATACTCCTCTTATGTGGCTGAATCATGCATACCACAGGTGTTGCAGTTTCCTGGGGTTAGAACATAAGGATGATAGAAGCTTTCTTGGCTGGGCAACCATTTCTCCCTTTTCACTTTTAGACGGTCCTTAAGTTGGACCATAAGGAAGGCCGAGCGTTAAAGAATTGAGGCATTTGACCTCTGGTGCTGGAGAAGACTCTTGCGAGTCCCTTGGACTGCAAGGCGAACAAACCGGTCAGTCCTAGAGGAGATCAGCCCTGACTGCTCCTTAGAAGGCCAGATCCTGAAGATGAAACTTAAATACTTTGGTCACCTCATGAGAAGGAAGGACACCCTGGAGAAGAGCCTAATGCTGGGAGCGATTGAGGGCAAAAGAAGAAGGGGATGACAGAGAATGAGGTGGCTGGATGGAGTCACTGAACCAGTTGGTGCAAACCTAAATGGACTCCAGGGAATGGTAGAGGACAGGAAGGCCTGGAAGATCATTGTCCATGGGGTCACGATGGATCGGACATGACTTTGCACCAAACAACAACAATTGGTGGTCCCAAATGGTGCAAGGGAAGGACACCCAAGCCGCTGGATAGTTTGGAACTTTTCCCCAAAGTGGAAGGCACTCCTCTCCATGTGGCCCAGCTCTTAGCGCATGCTTTATTATACAACTGAAAGCTCTGGCTGTTTGTGATTATAGACCTATGAGAATTGATTGAAATTAAATTAATACTTTCTGGTAATCTCCCGTTTTCATTTGTCACGCGGAATGATCAGGCCTGCTGGGTAATGTTTCTATACGGGATAAAGTCCATTAAGAGCTCTGTGAGGAATGAGAGAGCGATACAGCATCCGATACAGGGAGGTTGGAAGCTCTTTCACCGAGTTGCATGACATCGCTTTGCTGATTAGCCAGGTTAAGACATGTAATTATTATTTGCTGGATGACAAATGAAGGGACGATTGCAGCTCATTTGTTGCCCTGCTGGTTCCCAGGAGATTAACAGGAAGCTGTTTAACAAAGTTTGAGTCCGGTGTCGCGCCTATGACCAACCAAATTTTAGGTGTAAGCTTTTGTGTGCATGCACACTTCCTCAGAGACTGTGAAACAGAATTTCCTCAACTATTACACATAGGTAGAGAGGAAGGGTGGTTTGATTGCCAGGAAGGGCTAAGGTGACCAGATTTTAACATTGGTAAAGTGGGACACCATTAACCGGGAGGGGGGGGGCTTCTTGATCAAAAATATGGTCTATACCAGGGGTAGTCAAACTGCGGCCCTCCAGATGTCCATGGACTACAATTCCCAGGAGCCCCTGCCAGCGAATGCATTCGCTGGCAGGGGCTCCTGGGAATTGTAGTCCATGGACATCTGGAGGGCCGCAGTTTGACTACCCCTGGTCTATACGGAGCAACAAAAAGTTCGATAGAATGCATAGAACGCATTGCAATATATATATTTTTAATTTCAACATAAGTACAATTTGCCAGGTACCCCCAGATATCCCTCCAAAGGTGGGACAATCTGGTCACCTTAAGCTAGCTAGAGTCAAGATGCATGAGTAACTGGGTGGAGATTGGATTTCTGCAGTTGTCAAGATCTGTGAATGGCAGTAAATCAGCAGACAGATACCAGAACTAATGAACAGAAGCGAGAATGAATGCAGTTTGAACCCAGTGGCAGCTCCAAGATGAACAAAGTTCCACTCTGGGTACAAACAGGAACAGAGAAGTTTAGTATATGCAGACCCGTGCTCCTTAAGTTGCATTGAAACAGATTTCCTGAAATGATACATATGAGGGGGCTAATTAGAGTAAAGATGCATAAGTCACAGCAATGAATACAGCTATGATCGGAATAGCACATTTTGGTGTAATGTAAATGGCAGCAAACTGGCATAAAGATGATAAAGGGATCCTAGTGGGATGTTTGCATTTTCCCCCAAGTTCCTGTTCATTGCGACTTTGTCAGGCTCAGAGTTCATATATCAGGGTGTTCTTTTGCATGAAGAGAGAGTGTCTTCTATAATAAGGTATTTCTTCTGCAGGTTAGTCCGATTGACCTCACAAGGAAAAGGGAAAAGCAGGTGCCTGGAAGTGTATTTAGCTGGCTGGATCTCATCCCTGCTCAAATTTCAAGAGGCAAAGAGTATTATTATTATTTATTATTATTATTATTATTATTATTATTATTATTATTATTATTATTATTATTATTATTTCCCGCCACTCCCAAATGGCTCGTGGCAGGTTACAGTGTCTTAAAACCCCATTAAAACTCCCATTAAAAGACTTAAAATGCATGGCGGCACAATAATAAAATCCCCTTCGTACCCCCCTTCCTAAAAAAAGGGGTGTGTGTGAAGGAGAAGGAGGTCATTGAGGAAAAGGGGGGCAGATGTATTGTTTGGCATTTATTGATAGAATCTTGGAGCTGCATGTGAGTGGTATAAAAGCATACTAGGTTGCAAACTTCAGGATCTGGTTCTTATATGTGGCTTTTTCTCTACCAGAAGGAATTTCAACGTGGCTTACAGCCGCCTTCCCCTTCCTCTCCCTACAACAGACACCCTGTGAGGTGGGTGAGGCTGAGAGAGCGCTGATATTCCTGCTCGGTCAGAACAGCTTTGTCAGTGTTGAGGTGAGCCCAAGGTCACCCAGCTGGCTGCATGTGGAAGTGCAGCGGGGAATCAAACCCAGACGTTGGCACTCCTAATCACTACACCAAGCTGACTGAGAGTTTTGTCTTGATCTGTGGCCAAAATTTCAGCTGCCTTCTCTTTTACAATAGAAAACTTATCTGTTCATAAAAATTGGGTGCCATAGACTTCCAGTGATGGCAATGTCATCCAACTATAACGGCTGGCTCAGTCAGCACGGAGTTTAGCAGAGAAATGATTGATTTGTGAAAGCGTCTTGGAAAGAGGTAGGCAAATGAGCATATAACCACTTGAAATTAGGCACACTATAGCTACAGCTTCCAGTGGAATTTTGATAAATTGCTCAGAACTAACAATATAACTAAATGGAAGTCTTGGGTCCCAAGAACATGAGTTCGCCCTGGAACTAACTCCTCATCCATCCCCTGTCTGCTGTTTTGTATCTGGAAGCAGCTCAGTTGAGAAGGCAGGTTTCTGATGAGGCTTTTTGGATTCTACCCGAAATGATAGATGAGCTAATAGAGATGATGAATGAATTATAAATTCCTCTTCAAAGAGCAGGTAAAGTCTTGTGCAAGTTTCCCCTTGAAGCACCTGGGAATGTTGTAATCAGCATTTCTTCCAAGGTGCTCAGAAAGAATCCGGGGTCCGTTTAGCAAGTTCACCAAGGGCTTCTGGAAGCCACATGATATACCAAATGGTCTGGCGTTTTAATAATAGCAATGCAAATACTACTATTTATAACAACAACAATAATGTGTAGATATGCGAGGTCCCTCCTGGCAACTGGCAGAAGGTGGGTGGATTTACCGTGATTAGGAGGCAGGCCCAGGCCCAGGCTTCAGGCGGCTCTCTTTATCCGAAGTGGACAAATTGCTAGGGTCCGTGAGGGCGACCACTTGCCCCCTTGATCCCTGTCCGTCGTGGTTGCTTAAGATCAGCGACCCACGGATAGGTGTTCCCCTGGGGGAGATTATAAACCTCTCCCTTACATCGGGAGAATTCCCTCAGCGGCTCAAGGAGGCAGTGGTTCGCCCTCTTCTGAAAAAACCATCGCTGAATCCGCGGGACCCCGCCAGCTACCGCCCGGTATCGCATCTTGCATTCCTGGGCAAGGTGGTTGAGAGGGCTGCCGCGGACCAGCTCCTAGCATTTTTGGAGGAAACTTCGGCCCTTGATCCATACCAGTCTGGCTTCCGTCCTGGCCATGGGGTGGAGACTGTGCTGGTCGCCCTGACAGATGATCTCCGGCGCCAGCTGGACCGGGGCGGGTCGGCCATTCTCGTGCTATTAGACCTGTCAGCCGCATTTGATGTGGTTGACCACGAGCTCTTGGTTCACCGCCTCGCTGATACTGGGATTGGAAGGGTGGCTCTTAAATGGCTATCCTCCTTTCTAGAGAACAGATCACAGAGGGTCGCTGTGGGGGAGGAGTTATCCGACTCCTTTGCACTCCCATGTGGGGTGCCACAGGGAGCGGTGCTCTCCCCCACGTTATTTAACATCTATATGCGTCCCCTGGCTCAGCTGGTACGGAGTTATGGGCTTGGGTGTCACCAGTACGCTGATGATACCCAGCTCTATCTCTTGATGGATGGCCGGCCAGATCTCCCCCCAGAAAAATTCGCCAGTTGTTTGGAAGCAGTGGCTGGATGGATCAGGAAGAGCCGCCTGAGACTCAACCCCTCTAAGACGGAGGTCCTTTGGCTAGGCCGACGGGAGCAGGAACAGGAAGCGCGTCTTCCCTGCCTGGACGGGGTACAATTGTCATCTGTGCCCCAAGCCAGGAATTTGGGAGTGATTCTGGATGCCTCACTTTCCATGGAGGCCCAGGTCACTAAGGTAGCCCGGACGGCGTTTCTCCATCTACGCCAAGCTCGGCTACTAGCGCCCTACCTGCCCCCGGAACACCTGGCCACTGTGATCCATGCAACGGTTACTTCTAGATTAGACTTCTGTAACTCGCTCTACGCGGGCCTACCCTTGTCTCTAACCCGGAAGTTACAGCTGGTACAGAATGCAGCTGCACGGGTCCTCACTAAATCATCTTGGAGGTCCCATGTTCAGCCTCTGCTGAAGCAGCTGCACTGGTTGCCAGTTTGTTTCCGGATCAGGTTCAAGGTTTTGGTACTAACCTTTAAGACTATACGCGGCTTGGGTCCTGCATACTTGAGGGACCGCCTATCTCCTTATGCCCCCCGCAGGGCACTTCGCTCTGCGGGTAAGAATCTGCTGATGATCCCAGGACCCCGGGAGGCACGCCTGGCCTCGACAAGGGCCAGGGCCTTTTCGGTCCTGGCCCCTACCTGGTGGAATGAGCTCCCTGAAGAGCTGCGGGCCCTGTCGGAGCTCTCTGAGTTCCGCAGAGCCTGCAAAACGGAGCTCTTCCGCCAGGCGTTTGTCTAAGGCCGGGTGATGGCCCGGGGCTAAGATCGGACCCCTCTCCCCGGAGGGGGGAGGCCAGTACTAAACTGACCTGGTTCCCCAGAGTGTTCCATCCTATGCCCAATTATCCTCCGTTCCCTTCTGCTCATCCAGTGGGCCTGTACGGGAATAGTTTTAATCGCCATCATTGTTACTTAGTCATTGTTTTAATGGGGTTTTAATGGGGTTTTAATGGGGAATTTTAATGGTTAATATATTGTATTTGTATTAAAATGTTGTGAACCGCCGCGAGCCGGTTTCCGAGAGCGGCGGTCATACAAATCAAATAAATAATAATAATAAAATAATTGTCGGCAACCTGGCTATGTCAGTTCTGGCATGTACCGGAAGTCATGTTATCACATTGTAACATTACAGCGATGCTCTTGGGATTGGGCAAAAATTCTATGGTAAAAATGGCTTCTACCATAGAGTTTTGCCCAAATACCAGAGCATTGCTGGGACATCACCCATGTGATGACATCACTTCCGGTACAAGTTGGAGGCAATTTAGCCATGTTGTCAGCGATACAGACTTGACCTTCCTCCTTGACCTGTCAGCTTCAGACAGCATGCCGGCTGCCTTACCACCCTGCACCACAAGAGGCTCATAATCAAACAGTATTGGACAGTAAATTCACTTTCTTGGAATAAAGGTCCAATATGCTGTTGAGTCACAGTTGACCCATGGCGACCCCACCACATGCCACTTCATGGGCTTTTCAAGGCAAGAGAAGAGCAGATGCAATGTGGCATAGCAGTTCCAGTCTTCCTTGGTTGTGTCTCAGCTAAGAGCAGGCCCTACCTAACTTCTGAGATCTGATAAAGGGTTCCCTGGTCCACCTTTCTGCCATCAGTGGGGGAAGGATTGCCAGAACAAGCTTGGGAAACACCTGGAGATTTGGGGATGGAGTATGAGGAGGAAGGAGACCTCAGTGTGATGTAATGCCCTAGAGTACACGGTCCACAGCATTCATTTTCTCCAGAGGAAGTGATCTTGGTTATTTGGAGATAAGCTGTCCCCGGAGGTCACCCCGCAGTCTTCCAGCAGAGCTGGTCAGGATCAGTTAAGTTTACTCCTTCCTTTCCCAAAGTTTGCCTATTAGATGTTACAGGAGCAGTGCACTTGAAAGTGGCATCACAAGATTTTTTTTTTTAATCCAGCATAATAAAGATCTCTGTGCATTTGCAACCAGGAAACAGACTTTCTTAATTCTCTGGTGATGCTGGAGTTTGATTCCAACACAGGAAGCAGAGCCCGCCTGTCTCCCTTTAGGGGAGAATCAAATAATAAATAAACTCATTTTCAGTTTCTGGTTTCTCCCTCCAACACATCACAAAGCATGAGTCACTTTATGAGCATAATCCTTCCCCCTGCCTTTGATATTGTTCCAAGATCTCCTTATCACTCAGTCAAAAAGGGGGAGGGGGTGGAGAGGGGGAAGCGGAGAAGGAATGGTTTGACAAGGTGCTTCCATCCTATATCAGGAAGCCCCGTTTATTGATTCATAGAATCATAGAGTTGGAAGGTACCTCATGGGTCATCTAGTCCAACCCCCTGCACTATGCAGGACACTCAGATCCCTATCGCTCCTCCACTGTAACCTGCCACCCCCTTGAGCCTTCACAGAATCAGCCTCTCCATCAGCCTCTGTTTAAAAATCTCCAAAGATGGAGAACCCATCACCTCATGAGGAAGAATGTTCCACTGAGAAACTGCTCTGACTGTTAGGAACTCCTTCCAGATGTTTAGACGGAACTTCTCTTGAATTGATTTCATCCCATTGGTTCTGGTCTGTCCCCCTGGGGCAAGAGAGAACAACTCTGCTCCATTCTCTATATCAGGGGTAGTCAACCTGTGGTCCTCCAGATGTTCATGGACTACAATTCCCATGAGCCCCTACCAACAAACGCTGGCAGGGGCTAATGGGAATTGTAGTCCATGAACATCTGGAGGACCACAGGTTGACTACCCCTGCTCTAATATGGCACCCTTTTAAATACTGGAAGATGGTTATCAGATCCCCTCTCAGTCGTCTCCTCTCCAGGCTAAACAGACCAAGCTCCCCCAACCTTTCTTCATATGGCTCCTCTGGACACTTAAAGGCTCCGCTATGGAGAAAACAATGGAAAGCTGCCTGGAAGCAGTGGCTCCAGCAGAGTTGGCTGAAGCTCAGTCCTTCAAAGATGGAAGTCCTATGGCTAGGCAGGAAAGGACAATGCAAGGAAGTGTGTCTGCCCACCTTGGATGGTGTGCAGTTCTCAATGACTTACTCCACCTCGAATCTTGGCATGATCTTGGATGCTTCCCCCTCAATGGAAACTCAGTTCACAAAAGTAGCATGGTTGGCATTTTACCACCTTCGCCAAGTCAAATTAATAGTGCCCTACTTTGCCCCGGAACACCTAGCCACAGTGATCCAGGCGATGGTCATCTCTACACTGGACTTCTGCAACTTGCTCTATGGAGGCCTACCCTTAACCTTGATCTGGAAATTAAGCAGGTCCAGAATGCAGGGTTGAGGGTCCTCACAGCAATACCATGGAGGTCCCCCCTCTGGCCCATCCTCCATCAACTACAGTGGCTACCAGTCAAATTTTGGATCAGGCTTAAGGTTCTGGTAATCTCCTTCAAAGCCATATGTGGTCAGGGCCCAGTGTACCTGAGGGACCGCCTCTTTGCCTACACCCCTTAAAGAGCTTTGTACTCTACCGCCTTCAACTGGCTATTGATCCCTGGCCCAGAAGAAGCCCGCTTGGCCTCAACCAGGGCTAGAGCCTTCTTTGTCCTGGTCCCCACCTGGTGGAACGAGCTCCCAGAGGACATCAGGGCCCTGACGGAGCTAAAATAATTCCACAGGGCCTGCAAAAGGGAACTCTTCTGCCAGGCATTTGGTTGAGATCATCCAGAACCACTCAGCGCTTAATACCCACTCAGGGTGGCTATCCCACCCCTGAGTGCCTCCTCCTCCAACTAGCTTGCTTGTCTGTCCAGCGGCCAGCCAATCTCCTTCCATCCCCCACCCTTGACCACTCCCTCCTTCTTCCACTTCCTTCTGAGGCTCGGAGGCTGTAGATCCCTGATGCATGAGAGCTGTCCCTGTTGGTGAGTTCCCTAACAGCTCCTGTTAGGTCCTGGGGGGAGGGGGAGGCCATCTGTAAAGTTCTTCCACACACACTCACACCCCAATCTAGCACCCGTTGTGTTCCTGAAAGGCTTGGCACCTACTATCTACGTATTTTTCTGCCATTGCCAAGGAAGCATTGTCACTTTGGGGCTTCTGAATGGACTTTAAAGGTTGGATTGTCTCTGCCTCGTTTTTAAAATGTGGCTTTGCCGGCAGCGACCCCCCAAGCACAAAGATCTGTGCCATGTGATTGAAGGGAAGCAGCCGCCGGGTTTTGTCTGGCTTGTTTTTGTTATTGGAGGAAAAAGTAAGGATTTAAACAAAAAATGGCCACGGAATTTACAGAAGACAACACACTGTTTCGGAAATGGTCACACACTGGCTCCTACCAGTCTGTTATCCCTGCCAAGTGCCCCTGGTCCCTACTCTAATTTGCTTTGCAAGGAAAACAGGGATTTGAAGTCCTGGGTTTGCTTTCCAAGACATGATTCTACTCTATGTTTCCAAAAAAGAGAAAAAGCAAAGTAAACAAATGAAGTCCCCAGTCGCTCAGGGGAAAGGACAGTGCAAGATATTGACTCATGTGCGAAGTTCATAAGGCCGTATTGCCTGGAAACGACAACCATCCAGAGAGTTAAAAAAAAAACCATAATGCCTGGTTAATCCTTGGCACCTTGACTTGGCAGCCGGGGCCAAAGACTTGGCAGCGGTGCAAACAGGTAAATGAAACCGTCTTTCTGCCTGGCTCCTTTATCGCTTTCGTTCGGTTCGACCCTAAAGAGACGGAGAGCGAAATCCGCGAGCTCAGTAGTTTTAAGACCAACTTTGAATGGCAGAAGTTTCAATGCAGGTTCGATTGGCCCTGATAATGTCACTCAAGGACTCCACGCTGGATGTTTTAGTGGGCTCCTGGCTGCACACGGGAATAATTTCTGATTAATAGGGCTCCACACGAAGGGAGCTGAACATATTGCCTGCTGTGTGATTGTCCAGAGACCACTGGTTCTCAACTTTCCTAATGCCGCGAACCTTTAATACAGTTCCTCATGTTGGGGTGACCCCCAGCCATAAAATTCTGCAAGTGTTCTTTCACATAACTTAAACCGAAACTGACCAATGGTGTGAAGATCCAACGTTCATGATTGGATATAAATTGTTTTTTTTCCTGGGATTTCTCAGTTCAGTTCTGCCTCTTGTCCCACCATGCCCATCTCACTCTTTTCGGCTGCTCCAGACAGACAAACACTCTATCTCGATCTACCCCGCAAGGCTGTTGTGTGGATGGCGCCCCCTGGCCAAGCTGCTTGCCCTGCCATGGCCCCTGTTAAAAGGTCGTTCGACCCTCAAAGGAGTCCTGATCCCCAGGCTGAGAACCACTGCCAGAGATTATTCCTTTGCTGAATAGCTGCTTTTATACACAGTCTGTAGAAATTTGCTTGAGGGAGCATTTTTTCCTGGTGGATGAGTCAACTATTATATTTTACACTTATTCGGATGTTATCTCTGATGGCCTTGGATCCAAGCCTAGATTCAGAGAGGGGCAGTTAATAAATCAAATAATCAAATAATAACAATAATTTGCAAAGATTCCAAGATGACATTGAAATACTTTACAAAAGATGGAACACACTTTGAGTTCAGTGGAACCTTTAGGTTTGACAGAATTTTATTCAAGGTACTAGGATCAAAGCTCATTTTAAAAATAGGATTTGAAAGGGGTGGCAGGCAGAATCTGCAGAGCGTGCATGGCGCACAGAACGTAGCCAGCCAGCCTCCCTCACCCTGTGACAGGCAGGAGGCCTGGAAGTGTAGCTGCCCAGCCGTGAGAGCTGGACTGCCACAGCCACTGCTGTGGCCTCCCCTGCTTGCCAGGGGTCAGGAGGTTTCAGAGCATGGTGGGCCACCTCTACCTCTCCCCATCTTACCATCTGCTGGCTCTTCTTTCTCCGAATTGCCCAGAAGCAGCACGGAGGAATAGGAGGAGGAGGATGGGGACAGGGAATAACCATGATTGGCTCTCAGTGGGGAAATGGCATCTCCCTATTGGGGGTATATCCCCCACTGAAGGCCAATCTAGTAGTGTGTGTGTCATCCACACACACACATTGAACATTATTATGGCTACAGATAAGCTTAAACATTAGGGGGAAACTCTGTTAATCTTAAAAGATGGATTCAAATTTTGTTCTGCTGCTTCCTACCCATCTGAATTTATGAAGGATAGTAAGAGTTAATTTTTGAATTTCATTTGAATGTATTGGTGAAGCCAAAGCCATGGTTAGAGTTGAGCTGCCTGAACTTCAACCCCTCCAAGACGAAAGTCCTGTGGTTGGGCAGAAGGGAGACCAGGAAGTGTGCCTACTCAGCATGGCTGAGGTGTAACTTAACATCACATCATCTGCCTGGAATTTGGGTGTGATCTTGGATGCCTCCCTATCGATGGAGGCCCAGGTTACGAGAATAGCCCAACAGGTATTTTTCCATCTATGCCAAGTAAGGCTACTTGCGCCCTACCTGTCTTCTGAGTACCTGGCCACAGTGATCCATACAACAGCCATGACTTCTATAACTCGCTCTATGCTGGCCTACCCTTGTCCTTGATCCAGAAATTACAGCTGGCCCACATCCAGCTGGTTCTGGGGCAGCTACACTGGATACTAGTTGTGTTCCAGATCAGGTTCAAGGTTTTGGTGTTTACCTTCAAGGCCATCTGCGGTTTGGGTCCCACATCTTTGAGGGACCACCTTATGCCCCCCACAGGGCCTTGCACTTAGCAGGTATGAATCTGCTGGTGGTCTCGGGCCCATGAGAAGTACAACCATGGCCAGGGCCTTTTCAGTCCTGGCCCTGACCTGGTAGAATGAGCTCCCAGAAGAGCTGAGGGCCCTGATTGAGCTTGCACAATTCTGCAGGGCCTGCAAGATGGAACTCTTCCACTGGGCATTTGGTTGAAGCCAGGTAGCTATAAGATCGAGGGCCTGTCCTCAGTTTGGCTGGGACATCAGGCTCTCCTTCTATTTCATCTTCTCCCCTGAGACAATGGGTGGGGATTTGTCAAACAGATCAAGGATGAAGGGAAGGTTTTAGGCTGTCATCAGGTATAGAATGGTTTTAAGCTGGGGATGGTTATATTTTATTGTGGAGTTTTTAATGTTTTAACTTGCCACAAGCCAGCTTGCTGGGAGCGCCAGATAATGAATGAATGAATGACAACCATAAAAACAAACAAAGCACTAGAACAGTAAAATAAAAATATGCATACATATGTATGTCAAAGTAGAAACAATTGATCACAATAAGAAAATTGTAAAAAAAAAAACACCTGCAAGTGCAGAATAAAATAAATTAAGTGGAATAAAACAATCAACTAAAATAAGGATTCCTCAACCATAGTAGAAACAAACCTTTTTTCTAATAATAATGGATGAGGAAATGAAATTAGCCACTGTTAAAGTGACATGAGGGAAAACATCTGTCAAGAGAAATATTATTTTATCATCATCAGTTCCATAGACGGTGGACAGTCCTGCGTTCAGCCTGATTCGAACATCATTATATGGAGGGCAATACAGGACCTGGTGGTTAAGGTCTACCACTTGGTTAAACCCACAAGGGCATGACCAACAATCTGGTGGGACCCGATTGAATCTGCCATGCAAGTATGCAGAAGGGAAGCCTTACACAAGTCAAGGCTTTTCTAAGATGGGTGTTTGTTAGATCATTTCAGTATCTGGAGAAAGGTCTGGCATATTTAAGCCTCAGATATCACCTGGAAAATTTTGGATCAGGTCCCTATCACATAAGGTATCTTTCCCACGAACCCTATGTTGAATTTTACAAAATTCCCTGGATTTGGTCGAATCAAGGGAGGGTAATCCATATAAATTCAAGATAGGGGAAAGCATAGTTGTCCAGTAGTTCCTTTCTAGATAAAACTGAAAGCTGACTTTGACAAGGTGGGTCTTGGGTTTATTAACAAGCCTTAAATAGAATTTCAGGAGTTTCAGGTGGAGGTAATAGTTGGAAGCCCAATCTCAGTTCTGAGGAAGTCAACTGGTATAGCTTGAGGAAGACACAAAATTTTCCTTATAAAAGTTTTCTGGACAACTTCAGTTTTATCTGAAACCTTTCTCTGCCAGGCCCAAATTTCTGTACCATACTGAAGCTATGATATAATCTTCTCTTGAAAGATTTTGAGTGTGGGAGATACCAATTGGTCACCATTGTCATAAACTTATTTTATAAAGG
Source organism: Paroedura picta (assembly GCF_049243985.1). Lineage (NCBI taxonomy): Eukaryota > Metazoa > Chordata > Lepidosauria > Squamata > Gekkonidae > Paroedura > Paroedura picta. Next base: position 22,430,345 of record NC_135370.1, on the reverse strand, counting down.
CTCCCATTGAACAGTGTGCCTGTGAGACGTTGGCATTTAAATGTGCCTGTCATGACAAAGAAGATTGCCAAGACATTGTCATGAACCTTGATTCATGCCTGTTTAGTTTCGTTTCCCAAAGCCTGGCAAGGTCGTGGGTTTTAAACCTGTAAATCTGTCCTCAGGCTCCAAGACTCCCCTGCTTTCCCAGCGGGAGTTTTCTTCTGTTGCTTTATCAATCTACTCTAGCGACCTTGCATAGACAGGCTAGTCTCAACAAGGCAATAACTGCAGCGATTAGATTCCGGCCATCGGGCAATCCTGGGAACTTTAGCACCTTAGGTGCCCTCTTGCTCTCCCGCCGAAATGCCTTTGTACCCCTCCCCTATTGAGAGAACCCTATATCCGTTCTGACTTAACTATTGTTTCCCGTTACTGTCAAGATCTTTGCTTAGGAAGATCTTGGCTCGCTTTTAGCATTTCTGTAGACTCTGTTCAATAAAGCTCTCTTTGGATTTCAACTGCCTGTTGGATTTCGGATGTGTCTTTATCACGGACTCTGCAGGCTGGGCTCAGCCTGATTCCTGACAGATATTTAAATGAAGAGCATTGCTCAATTTTGCTGGAGTTGTTAAACCAGCGAAATTTAGACCCCTGATCACTAAAAAAGAGACTATTTTTGTTTTATTATAATTAATGATCAAGTGTTCTTCACTACAATAAGTAGCCAGGCTAGATAGCATATTCCTCAGTCCAACTCCGCTAAGGGACAGGATGATCATGTCATCTGCATAAAGCAGTACTGGGATTTTCTGGCCAGCTAAAGATGGTGGATCAAAGTAGTTGGAATCCAGGGCTTGCACAATATTATTAATATAACAATTAAACAAAAAAGTGGGCCAAAAGACGAGTAAATGATGTTACTTTGGTTGAGGACAGGGTCAAGATATGATTTTAATACAAAATTAGTGTGGTGGGTGTGCTCTGGTGTGGACAGCCCAGGCTAGACCAACCACATTAGGTTAAGGAGGGTCAGTGCTGGTTATTACTTGGATGGACTCCATAGCATTATATGCCACTGGGGGACTCAGTGCTTCTTTTCTCAGTCTCCCTGCTAGCAGCTGGCAGGAGGGCAAGGCCTACTAAAAATCTACAGAACCAGGGCAGGACAAGGACAACCCCGGTGGTCTTGAGTGGTAGAAACAGCTTAGTGAAGTGCCAGAAAGGTTCCGTGAAAGACAGACCAAATCTTTCATGACAAGTTGGGGCCGCTGAAGGTAAAAATGCTCAATGAAATCCTCACATCACTCATATTTGTTCACTCGCTGTGTAATATGGAAACCAAGAGTGGTAGTCTGGAAGGGTGGATATGAAACAGGTCTACCCATTCAGCGAGATCTGACGCCAAATTCTGCTTTTTCGTGACTGTAAAAGTAATCCTAACATTTCACTGCTTGTTTTGATTTTGCTGTTAAGTCAAAGCCGACATGGCAACCCTGTAGGACTTCCAGGGCAACAGATGATCGGAGGAAACTGTTGGAGAGAGCAACCAAGAGTGCCTGGGCATTGAGTGGGCAGGGGCCCTACCTCACACTAAGTGTGTGTCAGGGTTATCCCTTTCTAGTGGGATGCCTCTTTGCCTTAACCTGGGAGCTGCCCTCTGATCCCTCTTTTCTCTCCCTTTGTCCTCACCCTCTCTGCACATGGCCTTCTATGGAGACACAGGTCTCTGCAGTTCTCTCCTGTACAAACAATGCCTTCATACTTTAGGATGCTTCGGGCTGATCCTGTGTTGAGCAGGGGGTTGGATTAGATGGCCTGCATGGCCCCTTCCAACTCTATGATTCTATGATTCTATGATTCATACTCCCACACACAGGATGCTAGACCAGCTGGCCACTTGTGATAGAGAAAGTGCTCTTTCTATTAGGCTTCTTCTGTTGGCTGAACTCTGAATGTGAACAAGAATTCCTTGAAAAAATCTAACTTTCCTTTTTTTTTTAAATATACTTCTTGGGAGATTTCTTGTCTGCACTCAGTATCACACTTCTATGACCAGGCAAACCTCTGTCAGTTTGGTGTAGTGGTTAGGAGTGCGGACTTCTAATCTGGCAAGCCTGGCTCAATTCTGCACTCTCCCACATGCAACCAGCTGGGTGACCTTGGGCTTGTCATGGCACTGATAAAGCTGTTCTGACCAAGCAGTGATATCAGGGCTCTCTCAGCCTCCCCTCCCTCACAGGGTGTCTGTTGTGGGGAAAGGGAAAGGGAATGTAAGCTGCTTTGAGACTCCTTTGGGTTGAGAAAAGCGGCATATAAGAACCAACTCTTCTTCTTCTACATTCACCAAATATCCCAATTAGAAAGGTGGTTTGCCATTGCTTGTCTCAACCCTGGACTTCTTAGATTGTCTCCCATCCAAGGCTTAACCAGGGCTGACCCTACTTAGCTTCCAAGATGTGACAAGATCAAGATAGCTTGGGTCATCAGCCACATTGTTAGCTACTAGGGGAGGGGGGGGGGAAAGGGAATGTTGTTTTGACATTGAAGTATCTGAGTGTGGAGCTTCTCAGTAAGGCACAGCTGACTTATGGCAACCTTGTATGGTTTGCAGGGCAATTGGAGAGACCTGCAGAGACTTATGTCTCCCTGGAAGGCCATGTGCAGAGATGGAGGGGACAGAGATGGATGGAGAGATAAAGGAGGGCTCAAAGGGCAGTTATCATCAAAAGTAGGGTCTTTCAGCAATAGTTTGAAAATAATCAAAATTCTATTATGTATGCAGGTCTCACCCAACCAGAGTTAAGGGGAAAATCTCATATTCAGCCATTCCACAGTTTCCTGTGCCTTCGCTGAGTCATCTTACAGGGACATGGCTTTAATATGTTCCTCATGGCCTTATCTTGATGCTAGCAAATCTCATTATACTGCATTACAGTGACAGGGGCCGGGTGAATAAAATCCGAGTGTGCTCAAAAGCTGCTTGAATGGAAAAGTGTGAAGTGTTTGAGCAGGGTTCCGGTATTTTAACTCTTATAACATTGCTTGATAGCTTTTTATATGATGTAATATATTTGGGGAGGGAAGGTGTAGCCTGATCTCCTCAGATCTCAGAAGCTAAGCAGGGTTAGTACTTGGAAGGGAAACCAGTAAGGCAGACTGGACAGAGTAAGGCAAGGACCAACCACTTCTGCTTCTCCCTTGCCTTGCAAGTCTCTCACTGGAGTCCCTTTAAGTTTTGGACTGGAGATCACCAAAGCCAACTCTGTAGAGCAGGGGTAGTCAAACTGCGGCCCTCCAGATGTCCATGGACTACAATTCCCAGGAGCCCCTGCCAGTGAATGTTGGCAGGGGCTCCTGGGAATTGTAGTCCATGGACATCTGGAGGGCCGCAGTTTGACTACCCCTGCTGTAGAGGAAGGTAATAGCCAACCACCTCTGCTTCTCACTTACCTTGGAAGCCCCTCAATGGGGTCCCCTGAAGTCTTGGATGGGAGACCACCAAGGATGACTCTGCAGAGGAAGGCAACGGCCAACCACCTTTGCTTCTCATTTGCCTTGAAAGCCCCTCACTTGGGTCCCTTTAAGTCTTGAATGGAAGATCACCAAAGTAGACTCTGCAGAGAAAGGCAATCGCCAACCCCCTCTGCTTCTCACTTGCCTTGGGACCCCCTCACTGGGATCACCTTAAGTCATGGATGGGAGTTGACCATGGAGGACTCTGCAGAGGAAGGCAATGGCCAACTAATTTGCTTCTCCCTTGCCTTGAAAGCCCCTTGCTGGGTCACCATAAGTCTAGGATAGGAGACCACCATAGAAGTCTCTACAGAGGAAGTCCGTGGCCAACCACCTTGCCTTGTAAGCCCCTTGCCAGAGTCACCATAAGTCGAATGCTGGCAGGGGCTCCTGGGAATTGTAGTCCATGGACATCTGGAGGGCCGCAGTTTGACTACCCCTGCTTTAAACGCACAATATCGCATGTGTATCTTCCCCCGATATTGTCAAGGCGTTTGAGGTCAGGCAGTAAATAATTTCAATGGACTGAAGTGAAAAGATAAGGCATGAAAGCAATTTATTTTCATTGTTGATTTTTCTCATAATAGGAACTTCTCCCTACAGCTGTCTCCCTTTTTAAAAATCAAATATTAGTTGGGTTTCAGATAACGTTCATTGCTTACATCCAGTCGTTTTGATTGCCTTCCTAACTCTGCTGTTTAGACATAGGGGTGTGATGTTCTTGTCCCACGTGCCCTTCCTTGGAGCCTCTCTCCAGAAACTTCAGGAGAAATTTGTGCTCTCTGCATGAGGTCCGAGTTCTTCAGCTTTAGAGACGGCCATCGGACCGGCCCTCAATGCCTTTCCTGCCAATGCCAAAGCAAACACCATTCACAGCAAGCAGGGAGGGGGGAGGCAAGGTCACTCCTTGAGGCTTCCTTGGGAGGTGGTGGGTTCTCCATCTTGGCCAGTTTGGTGTAGTGGTTGGGAGTGCGGACTTCTAATCTGGCATGCTGGGTCCGATTCTGCACTCCCCCACATGCAGCCAGCTAGGTGACCTTGGGCTCGCTACTGCACTGATAAAACTGTTCTGACTGAGCAGGAATATCAGGGCTCTCTCAGCCTCACCCACGTCACAGGGTGTCTGTTGTGGGGAGAGGAAAGGGAAGGTGACTGGAAGCCACTTTGAGCTTCTTTCGGGTAGAGAAAAGCGGCATATAAGAACCAACGCTTCTTCTTTTTTGGAGATTTTTAAACAGAGGTTGGATAGTCATCTGCTGGAGAGGCTGATTCTGTGAAGGCTCAAGAGGGTGGCAGGTTACAGGGGATGAGCAACAGGGTTGTGAGTGTCCTGCATAGTGCAGGGGTTGGACTAGATGACTCAGGAGGTCCCTTCCAACTCTATGATTCTATACCAGGCCAAGTCAGATGCCAGAGGGAGAGAATATGAAACAAACCATGATCCAGCAACAAGGTCAAGAGACAGTCCGAAGGTCGTAGAGACGTGGGAGGTACAGAAGTCAAGCCGAAGTCAAAAGAGCTGGAGAGTTAATGAGCAGAGCTTCCTCGTGGCGAACAGGAACCAGAATCATCAGCAAGACAGGCAGGGTAATGCAACTGCTGAGCCCACGAAAGGGTCTTGTCTCAAGGCCCTTCTCAAATAGCCAGGACCAGGTAGGACAGCTCCCAGCCAGATGAGCTACAGCTGGAGCTGCTCCTCCTCAGAGGAAGAAGTTGCAGCTGTGCTGTATCTACCCTGACAGCGAACTAACAAGCCTGCTTAGCTTCTCACAGCTATCAGGGTAGATCGTCTCCTCTGCCGCTGCCAATGAATCCTCTGGGCTGGTCACTGCCTTTCCCATAGGCTTGATGTAGAGAGGCTGGGTTTCATCCTGGCTGGTCCCTGGCTATTCATTCCCTGGCCTATCAGGCAGTTCCAGGTCTGTGTCTGCCTGGTCTCCTGGCACCTCTGGGGGAACCCGCTGGCACCAGATTGGAGGATGCAGGCATGGCAGGAGCTCTTTCGCCAGGTCTTTGGTTAAGGTCAGTGCTAATGCTAGGGATATCATGGCCCCTGCTCAAGCTTAGTTGTATTAGAAGAAGAGTTGGCTGCTTTTCTCTACCTGAAGCTGCTACCTATGCTGCTTTTCTCTACCTGAAGGAGGCTCAAAGCGGCTTACAGTCGCCTTCCCTTTCCTCTCCCCACAACCGACACCCTGTGAAGGAGGGTAGGTTGAGAGAGCCCTGATATTACTGAAGAAGAAGATGAGTTGGTTCTTATATGCTACTTTTCTGTACCAAGAATCTCAAAGTGGCTTCCAATCGCCTTCCCTTTCCTCTCCCCACAACAGACACCCTGTGAGGGAGGTGAGGCTGAGAGAGCCCTGATATTACTGAAGAAGAAGAAGAAGAATTGGTTCTTATATGCTGGTTTTCTCTACCCAAAGGAGTCTCAAAGCGGCTTACAATTCCCTTCCCTTTCCTCTCCCCACAACAGATACCCTGTGAGGGAGGTGAGGCTGAGAAAGCCCTGATATTACTGATGAAGAAGAAGAGTTGGTTCTTATATGCCACTTTTCCCTACCCGAAGGAGGCTCAAAGCAGCTTACATTCGCCTTCCCTTCCTCTCCCCACAACAGACACCCTGTGAGGTGGGTGAGGCTGAGAGAGCCCTGATATCACAGCTCGGTCAGAGCAGTTTTATCAGTGCTGTGGCGAGCCCAAGGTCACCCAGCTGGTTGCATGTGGGGGAGTGCAGAATCGAACCCGGCATGCCAGATTAGAAGTCCGCACTTCTAACCACTACACCAAACTGGCTCTAGGGAGGCCAGCTCAAGGAAGGGATATTTAAGCCACCAATCTTTTATGTTTGTAGGGGGGCAAGAGCCCTGGGTATAACGGGATACACGTGGGGCTTTTATGGGGAGGGGCTATGGGTAAGCCGCCACGAGTCTTCAGAAAGCAGCAGGATATAAATCTAATAAAGAATAATAATACTATACAAGTTATGGGTTTAATCAAGGAGAGCTGGTTATTAATGAGTCTCTCAGAAAAGGAATGAGCTTGACCAGAGACCTGAAATGGTAAAAGGAAAAAGAACTAAGCAAAAACTATTTCTAGCTCTGCTTTGGCTATAACTTTTGGCTGGGATCTCTCAGTGGCAAACTGTCCAATCCTGACGCCCTGCAGCTGTTATTATCCTTTTGCTTTCCAAGCTATTAGAATGATTCATTAAAAATGAGCAGAGAGTTGCAGAATTTTCTTTCTTAAATTCAAACCTACATGCTTTGCTGGCAGAAAAATTACTTTTACTCTGGGTTGGGAAGTTCTTGGAAATGTTGGGGGTGGAGCTTGAGGAGGCTGGGGACTGGGGAGGGGAGGGGCTTCAATGGGGTGTAAAGCCATAGAGTCTGCCTTCCAAAGTGGCCATTTTCTCTGGAGGACCCTGACCAGGACCCATTCTGCACACAAGAGATAATGCGCTTTCAATGGACTTTAGAAGCAGATTTTCCTGTTCTGCACTGGAAAATCCAGCTGCCAAAGCACATTGAAAGTGCATTATCCCATGTGTGCAGAATGGGCCCTGGATTGTCCAGGCAAGGCAGAACCCATGAGATCTCAGAAGCTAAGCAGGGCTGACCCTGGCTAGTATTTAGATGGGAGATCTTCAAAGAATTGGGAGTGGGGTTCCGCCAGGGAACATCAAAGGGCATGACACAGAAGCAGGACATAGCAAACCACCTCTGAATATTTCTGGCATGGCTGCTAGGCCATCTACAGGTCTCCTGGCTATACTACATATGCCATAGGATCAATAATAAATCTCCAGATGGGGCAGAGTTGTTTTCTGTTGCTCCAGATGGTCGGACCAGAACCAATGGGATGAAATTAATTCAAAAGAATTTTCAGCTAAACCTCCGGAAGAAGTTCCTGACAGTTAGAGCAGTTCCTCAGTGGAACAGGCTTCCTCAGGAGGTGGTGGGTTCTCGTTCTTTGGAAGTTTTTAAGCAGAGGCTAGATAGCCACCTCACAGAAACACTGATTCTAGGAATTTAGGCAGATTGTGAGTGGGTGGACAAGAAGGGCCAGTGTTTGTCTGTTGTGGCCCTTCCTTGCATACGCAGGGACTTGCTAATTGCTGCTGTTGGATGGTAAGTGAATTTCCTCCAGGCCAGGCTGGATTCTGGAGATTTTTGGTGGTGGTGGGGATCACTTGGGCATGAAAGTGGGGTCACTGTGGGCGGGCAGGAAATTATGGAGAGTGGACTCTGTGGCATCGTGACTCACTGAAGTTCCTGTCATCTCCAGGTTACACCCCGAAATCTCCAGGTATTCCCCAACCTGGAGCTGGGAACTCTTCTGCCCCCCACCCTCACCAGCATCCGGATGAACTGGCCACCCTGACTTTACGTGAAGCCAAGCCTCAGAAGAAATGAGGCACAGTCATATTCCTCAGGTCAACAATTTAGGAACAAAATATGATTATTGGGTGGAGGGCTCTGTGAATAATGAGTTGGGTTCATGGAAGGGTCACCAAGCTGCTTGCTGGGCTTAAATCAGATCACTGTCTCCTTTCCTAAATTCCTTTGTTAGCTGACTCATGCAAGCTCTCTGATAAATGAAGCGGCTTGTTCACGGCTAATTCTCCGTTTTGCTCAAGCAGTTTATGTATGTTTAAACAGGTCCCAGGTTCAATCCCTGGCTTCTCCAGTGAAAAAGATCAGGGAGCAGGGGATGGGAAACCCCTCTCCTTGAGATTCCTGGAAAGCCAATGACAGTCTGAATAGTCAGACCTGAATAGTCAGGTGGATCAATAATATGATGCAGTGTCCATGTGTCCCTCACTGATCTCAGAAGAACATTGATGATCTGTGTTTTCATGAACCATTTTATACAACACATATCTTTGTAGATAATTTATGAGTTGGACAGTCATTCTCAACCAGGGTTACTAGCAACCCAAGGGTTACTCCAGAGGTCCGGAGGGATTACTCCAATCAGGGGGAGGTCTGTCTGTCTGCCTGCCTGTTTGTCTGTTGTTCCATCCATCCATCATTCCTCCTGATTGGCTCAACGGGAGACTTCCTGCTTTCTGAGCACACTTCCTCCCTGCTTGCCTCCCGAACAGCAATTGAACAGCAGAAGAATGACTCCAGACGACTATTAGAATAGTTAGATAGGTCTCTGTGTCTTTCTTTCTGTCCATAGTTGTTTCTTTTCTGAATAAAAAAAACTACTTTGATTCTTTAAGCAGCCTGGTGTTGCACCTTCTCTGCATGTTCGAACTCTGCCGACAATCCGCAGGTTCCAGCAGGTTCTTCTTTCCGATAACAAGCGGCTAGGGCCAAAATTGCCACCGTGATTTTCACCACGGAGCATTCAGAGTATTCTAATTTGTGGGGATTCCATTAGGAGTCAGCTTCAAGCACAGTCATTTGTGAAAGTGCTCTTTCAAGTCCTTGCAGGCAGGGAGAACGCGCTGGCCTCCGACGGCTCTTTTCCGTGCTGAGTCAGAAATGTCCTCACTTAACATTTTACTCCATTTCCTTTTTTCTACAGTGCCCCAATTCATCTTTATCAAGGGACATCTGATAAAGTTTAGGAGACACTCCCTTCCCCTTATCAAAGCCGGATGAAAGCAATTCCAAAGTGGTTATCAATTGCTCTTAATCTTCTGCTGCTAATATGACCAAAGCTAAATGTCTGCCCTTACAGGTATTAAAAACCATGGAGGAGAGTCACCTAAGGCACTCCAAAATTCTAACTTGTGGAATCTTAATAACACCCTTAAATCACTTAGTGTTCTAGATCGGCCAGGTTTTTTTTAACCATCTGACTAGAGGCCCTTTGGACCAAGGACGGCAACAGGTGACAACATGCATGCCTGTATGGAGACCTTCCCAGGTATTGGCCCTCCTCCTCATGCTCCCTGGTAGATCGGTGGATAGCCGTACCAATAAGCAGGGTTGCCAGGGCCGGAGATCTGCTGGCAGCACCTGCAAGGGCAGCTGGCCCTCCTCCCCCTGCTCTCCAGAGGGCAGGAAGACCACAAAGTGGCCATGCCGGTGAGCAGGGCCACCGAGGCCGGTGCTCTAGTGACGGTGCCTCTGAGGGCAGCTGGTCCTCCTCCTCCACCTGCTCCCCAGATTACTGTTCTGCCATGAAGCGGAGCTGTGGAACATTGTTGGCTCTTCCTCCACACTGCCAAGTGCCCGAAAGCAGAACAAAGGAGGACGAGGAGGAGAAGGGCACATCCCTGAAAGTGACAAGCTGTGCTGGCAATTCCCTTGTCCTGAGACCAGAGAGTTAAATTCAATATTACATTACATATTACTAACATTACATTGAGGCTTTTGAACTCTTGGACTGCAAGGTGAACAAACCGGTCAGTCCTAGAGGAGATCAGCCCGGACTGCTCCTTTGAAGGCCAGATCCTGAAGATGGAACTCAAATACTTTGGCCACCTCATGAGAAGGAAGGACTCCCTGGAGAAGAGCCTAATGCTGGGAGCGATCGAGGGCAAAAGAAGAAGGGGACGACAGAGAATGAGGTGGCTGGATGGAGTCACTGAAGCAGTCGGTGCAAACTTAAATGGACTCCGGGGAATGGTAGAGGACAGGAAGGCCTGCAGGATCATTGTCCATGGGGTCGCGATGGGTCAGACACGACTTCGCACTTAACAACAAAAACAACAACATCACATTACAGTCAAGGGGTGGTGGCAGCCCTACTACTACTTACAGCACTTTTTCTGGGTCCCTCCTCCCCTTTTAGCCGCAGCGCCTTAAGACTCTTCCGGATTCTCTCCACCTAGGATACTACCACCCTCTTCCCTAGATTAGAATGCCCTGGGCCGTGGCAGGATCTGGCTTCTGAGTTCAGACATTTATTGCTTCCATTGGCCTTCAGGGATCATGTGACTGGACAAAGTCTGAGGCCTGTGTCCCCTTTGAGACCCCCAATGCTTGATTCAAGGTATTTGCACATGAAAGCTGCTCATACCTTGAATAAAAACCTTGTTGGCCTTAAAGCTGCCCCTGGGGTCGAACTTTGTTCTCTTGCTTCAGACCAACACGGTTCCCCACCTGAATCCATAATCATTTGACAGCTTGCACTGAATATATCTTCATTCATACTGCCCCAAAGATTTTTAGCAGAACACAATTGGTAGTTTTATGCATCATTAAATTGCTGCTTGGGGGGATCGAATTCAGGGGATGCCTCTCTTCTTGATTCTTCTTAGTACCTGGAGCTGGCCTTCCTCAGCTTCTGCAGACAAGACCAAAATCAGCGGAAGGCTCCAGCAACAAAGCACTTTTTTCGCCATGGATATTAGAAGGCCGTGTCTGTTGGACCTGGGAACTCAAATGGCATTGGGCTGGAATAAAGAAGAAAAAGAAACAGAGGAAGGCCTCAAAATGTTGGGGAAACATCTTGGAAGTCTCAAAGTATCAGCCGAAGTATCTGCCTTACGAAGCAAGGAAGCAGAGAAAAAGAGAAAAACCAAACTTTAAGTCAATGGGAAGATTTCTGGTGATTCACTGTCCCTGGGTGGTATAATTTTCATCGGGGGCCATATTTTAAATTGTGCACAATCCAAAAGCCCCTCAACGCGTCTGAGCTAGGCATGGAAGATTTGGCTCAGATAAGTCCAAAAAGAACCCAAGCCAGTATCGATTTGAGCGCTCTGTGGCTTATCTGAGCCGAATCAAAAATCCCAACTGTTTAAATCAGCCGAATCACAGACGCCTGGATCAACTCGAGCCGAATCCATAAAGGTCTGGATTGTTTTTCTGGGGCCCATGCCTTGTCTGAGCCCCAGACTGCTTTCTCATTGCTGTGCTGAGCAGGACAGTGACTTAATTATTTTTCTTGTTAACGCTGCTCAAGTTAATAATTTAACATGACACTGTCAGCGAAGGTTAGGAAAAGAATGGTGGGTGTTGAGAACAGGGGGCTTAAAGAACAGAGGGAAAGCAATTCCTCTCTCTGCCCTGCTTGACTTTCTAAATACAAACCAGTTTGTTTACAGTCTGGTGAAATGGTGATCGTCAAAGCAAATAATAATTCTCTGCCTTATAAAATGCTGGGTCGCCAGCTCTGGATTTGGAAATATCTAGAGACTTTGATGGATGGACCTGGGAGTGAGCAGGCTTTGGCATGGGGTAGGACCTCAGTGGAATATAAGACCACCCTCCATTGCAGCCAATTTCTCCTGAGGAACTGATCTCTGTCCTCTGGAGATGAGCTGTAAAAGTGGAGGATCCCTGTCCTTGAAGAACTTACATCCCAAAGAAAGCAAAGAAAGTTGAACTTTGATTGGATTAGGATTGGGTAGTTGTGGGTTCAGTCCCTACCCCCAGCCTCAGCCATGCCAGGCAGGAGCAGTAGAAACTATAGGCAGGGGTAGTCAACCTGTAGTCCTCGAGATGTTCATGGACTACAATTCCCATGAGCCCCTGCCAGCGTTTGCTGGCAGGGGCTCATGGGAATTGTAGTCCATGAACATCTCGAGGACCACAGGTTGACTACCCCTGCTATAGAGCATGTGCTCCTACGATGTAGCTTTTAACAAGACAGTCAACCCCAAATATATCGTATCAATTTTGGCCAGACATCAAGGCAAAACAAACAGCCATTATTTATCTATGCTCCTCACTAATCTACATAAAGATGTCACCTGCAAAGTATCAAGATTCTGTGCCATTGCCTGCCAAATTAGACAGAGCAACTCGCCCTAATAGGGCAAAACAACATTTGGGGCCAAAGGCACCTTTAAGACCAACAAAGATTTATTCAAGGCGTGAGCTTTCGAGGGCAGGCTCTCTGCCTCAGACAACACACGTGCACTCGAAAGCTCACGCCCTGAATAAATCTTTGTTGGTCTTAAAGGTGCTATTGGGCTCTATTTTTCTTGTGCTGCTTCAGACCAACGTGGCTACCTGCTTGAATCTTGTTCTAATAGGATTTGTTTTAAATATCGATAATATCTTAGTTTAATTTTAGGTTGATTCGTTATTTCGAATAATTTCAAAATTTATTTTATTCTATGTTAACCTGTGTGATCAGCTGGTCTTTGATCGTGAATAAGGAACTTTAAAGCCCCGGTGAATATAATTGCAGCCCCTTTTTGGAATGCCAGCCCCCGGGGGTCGACTTAATGTTCTTGGCCTGGAGTTACACCCCCCCCCCAGAGGGGAAAGATGGCCTCTAGGTCTAGCATCTATGGAACGACAGCTCCCAGAGTGGAATGTCATTCCCTGGGACCCTTTCATTTCCCCGGGGACTGGAATGGCAGGCCCCAACACACCAATCTCAGTCCCATGGGCTGGAAGAGGTTTTGGTGCAGCAGTTAAGAGCTGGGTTTGATTCCCCACTCCTCCACATGCAGCCAGCAGGGTGGTTACACACCCTGAGGGAGTTAATTGGGCCGAGCAAAAAGTGACCAAGGCCGTTTCAAAGTTTGTGTGGAAGCTAGGTGGCAGAGTTATTAGTCACCCAGAGATTTCATTTTGCCTGGCCCTGTTATTTCGGAGGGATGGGGTACATCTCTCTGTGACCTTGGGCTGCACGATATCTGCCCAGCCCTCTTGGATTTCATGCAGAGGGTTGGTGGGAATGGGGCTTGTGGGGCCCTTTCAGTGGCGGTACGAGGCATGGGGAGGAGCCCAGTTAGTGCGCTGGGCTCTCTGAGTTTGGGGGTCTCAATAAGAGGCTGGCTGGGGACAAGCGCAGCCTACCTGACTGGGAGTCCAGGGGCTCACAGCCGGGCAACCTGGTAGCCAATTGAGGTGAGTGCCTGTTGGGCCCCGTTCAGGTCACTCCCCTGGTAAAGGAATCCAGGTGGAAAGGGACCCGGTCCCAGCTGGGAAGGAGGGAGCACCAATGGACCCTGGGTATGGAGCAGCTGGATGGCTGCGGGGTTCAGGCTCCCTCACATGTGTACCAGGCCAACCCTCCAGCTGGAAGCTGTAGCCACATCTAATGCCAAAAATCTGGTGTCACCTCTGATTGGGGAAAAACTGCCATCCTGCCAGAAGACTAAATCTAGCTTCCAGAATGGGCTTTTCCCTGCCGCTAGTATACATGCTGAGGCCTTCAGAACTCCCTTGATAGGGGCAGATCGGATATCTGGCCAAAGGCGATGAAACTTCTCATCTCCGAGCAACAGAGAGGGGGAAGCTCACAGAAAAGAAGTACGCGGAGAACAACTGAATAATCCTCCACCACACAAAGAAAGGGAACAGAATTAAGCTGCTTACAGCCAGAGCAGATGCACATTTGCTCGCCAGCAAATCTCTCTGTATTCAGTGGGGTTTACAGCCTTAGTATACAGAGCATTGTGAGCTTCTTTTTCCCCTCTTTTTAATTCTTCCTTCACACAAACTGTATCTGATCTCTCTGATCTCCCAACTCTTTGTGGCTGTTGTTGTTAAATTACCTACATTAGAAGCTACTCGGGACACAAATAGGAGACTCTGGATAAAATGCAGCGACTTGCTCCGAGCCCCCAGAAAGTGGTGGGTTGTAGATCTCGGAAACAGCCTTTTGGTGCGTCAGCCACAGTCTCTCCCTCCCCCCCCCCTGCTTTGATACCTCGAGGGCACCATGTGCATCTTCTCTTTCCTGGTTGCGCCCCACTTTCTAGCCAGCGTACCTTTTAAGGCAGCGGTCGCCAACTTTCATCTGGTCGGGGACCGCCTCCGGGGGTGGGGGAGAGCCAGCGGCCCGGCTGCCGCAGTTGCTCATAAATGCGCATGCTCAATTGCTGTGCATGCATGTTTTGGCCACAAGGTGGTGCTAACACGAATGCGCAGAGTTGCCGCGCTTGCGCGTTTTGGCCACCAGGGGGCGCAAACGCGCATGCGCGGCAGTTCCACGCTTGTGCGTAAGCATCGCTGGCGCACTGGCCTCTTTCCCCCCCTCTCGCTGCAGGGAGGGAGGCAGGTGTGGCCGCTGGCGGCCCGGTATGATGGCCTTTGCGGCCCGGTACCGGGCTGTGGACCGGGGGTTGGGGACCCCTGTTTTAAGGTACTTTACAGTGCAATCAGCAAGACACAAATAATCCAAAGAACTTGCAGAATAATTTCTGACTGTGAAGGTTCCAGGGGGTGGCAGGTGACAGTGGATGAGCGATAGGGTGGTGAGTGTCCTGCATAGTGCAGGGGGTTGGACTAGATGACCCAGGAGGTCCCTTCCAATTCTGTGATTCTAACGTTCCACGTAAATTTATGCAATGTTCCATGTAAACCGCCGTAAAGAATGGGCGGTATAAAGATCCAGATAGATAGATAGATAGATAGATAGATAGATAGATAGATAGATAGATCTATGATTCTGATGGCCATAGTTGCAGTTTAGCTTGAGGAGAGAAGAATACTTTCTCCTATCTCCATATGGATGCCAACTCCAGATTGGAAATTCCTAGAAATTTGGGGGATGGAGCCAGGGGGGAGGGCTAAAATATGGGAAGGGGTGGGATCTCAGTAGGGCACAATGCCATACAGACCTCTCCAAATTGGCCATTTTCTCTAGGGGAACTGATCTCTGTTGTCTGCAGGGCTTGGGGAGCTCTTCAGGTTAGGGTTACCAACTCTGGGTTGGGAAATCCATGGAGATTTTTGGGGTGGAGTCTCAGTAGGGCATGTTTTGGGGAAGGAAGGGACCTCCGCAGGATATAATGTCATAAAAAACCTCACTCCAAAGCAGCTGTTTTTTCCGGGAGAATTGATGGTGGTTGTCTGGAGATCAGTTGTAGCAGCAGGAGATCTAGCAGCAGAAATAATGCAAGGGAGGGAGGAGAAGGTAAACTAATAATCAGGAACTAGAATAGGAACAGGTCCCCGTGTACCAAAAAGTCAAAATGCTATGAGGTTGGCAGTAACATCAGGGCTCTCTCAGCCTCACCTCCCTCACAGGGTGTCTGTTGTGGGGAGAGGAAAGGGAAGGTGAATGTAAGCCGCTTTGAGACTCCTTTGGGTAGAGAAAAGCAGCATCAAAGAACCAACTCTTCTTCTTCTTCAGTAACAGCAGGGCTCTCTCAGCCTCACCTCCCTCACATGGTGTCTGTTTTGGGGAGAGGAAAGGCAAATGGAAGCCACTTTGAGACTCCTTCAGGTGGAGAAAAGTGGCATATAATAATCAATTCTTCTTCTTCAGTAATCTCAGGGCTCCCTCAGCCTCACCCACTCCACAGGGTGTCTGTTGTGGGGAGAGGAAAGGGAAGGCGACTGGAAACTGCTTTGAGACTCCTTCGGGTAGAGAAAAGTGGCATATAAGAACCAACTCTTCTTCTTCTTCAGTAAGATCAGGGCTTTCTCATCCTCACCTCCCTCCCTGTTTTCTGCAGAGATTCCCGTACCATTTTCAAGTGACCTTGGAGGTGGGCAGCTGTCAGCTGACACCCGGACTAAGGTTTCCCGCAAGTGACTCAGCAATCTGACAGCTTCAGCTGGCTCAGCGTCAGGCATTTTCTCTGCTTAAAGCAATAGGGGGGAAATGCACAGCCAACTCAAGATTATAGCTCTGCAGATGAAACGTATAATCAGCTGCCAAGGTTGTGAGTCCATCAAAATGATTTTAAGGCATCTGAAGGGGAAGTCCAGAGTGAGACTATGTCCCTGTCTAGGGGTGCCAACTGTTGGACTATGCAAAATCTGTAGCGTGCACGATTTAACAGCATAAGAAGACTGTCCTACAGGGTAGCGATCCCCAACCTGTGGGCTGCGGACCACATGGTCCTTCGACTAATTGGAGGTGGGCCGTGAAGGACGCCTTCTCCCCCCCTGGCCCTTTACTTCATCCCCTCCAGCCCTTTACAACATACTTCATTGTTGTGGTGTGTCTGTATCTTATTTTGAAGAGATGTTTAAACATTACCATAGCGATCAGAGAGCGTTAGGGCAGTGATTGAGAGTAGAGGAGTAAACTACCCCCCCCACACCGGGCCTCAGTAAAAGGCGTTGAGTGGTCCCCGGTGATAAAAAGGTTGACTACCGCTGCTACAGGGGACATAGGAAGAGATGTGTAGTTATTATAGTTAGAATAGGAACTTCCTGATTTTTTTCAAATAATCTTCTCCCGTGTACTGATTGGCTCAATCGGAAACTTCCTCCTCCTTTGAGTACACTTGTTTCCCTCCAGAGAACATTAGTCAGTTAGACAGTTAGGACTATCTCTCTCCTCTCTTACTCACAAAGCTTGTTTCTCTTCTTGGTTAACTTGTTTTACTCTTTGAAGCAACTGGTTCTCCATTCCATTGCCAGCACCACCCTCCACGTAGTGTCTGGAGATCTCACAGAATTACAACTCCAGAATACACTATTCAGTTTCCCTAGAGCAGTGGTTCTCAACCTGGGGATCGAACGACCCTTTCACATGGGTTGCAGCAGGGCAAGCAGCTTGGCTGGGAGAGGTGCCATCTACACAACAGCCTTACAGGGTAGATCAAGACAGAGCATTGGTCTATCTGGAACAGGGGAAAAGAGCGAGATCGGCATGGTGGGAAAAGGGGCAGAACTGAACTGAGACCCCCCCCCAATTATATACAATCCTGAACAATGGATCTTCACACCGTTGGTCAATTTCAGTTAAATTTCTGTGAAAGAACACTTGCGTAATTTTATGGTTGGGAGTCACCACAACATGAGGAACACCACAACAAGAGCTACTACCCTAGAGACAATGGCTGCTTTAGATCAGGGGTAGTCAACCTGCGGTCTTCCAGATGTTCATGGACTAGCATTCCCATGAGCATGGGAATTGTAGTCCATGAACATCTGGAGGACCACAGGTTGACTACCCCTGCTTTAGATGATGGGTTCTGTAGTATTATAACCTCCCTGTCTTCTTCAAACTCTCCCCTCCCCAGGCTCCATTCCTTCAAATCTCCAGAAACATCCCATCCCAGAGCTAGCAAACCTACTTCTATGTCCCTGTTGCATCTACTTCATAAGTGGAAGGACATTTTCAGATCTGGTTGATATAGTACATCCACAAAATTATTGATTTGAACTCACCACCTTCTTCTCAGTACCTGAGTCCAGACTATCATTCAGCTTTTTGCCTGCTACTGCTTTCCATTTCTGAAGGATGCCACCTTATTCTCCTTTACTGCACTCTGCACATGGAGCTTCGATTCTGGAATTACATTTTCTTCTGTGACGCTCCTTTTTTTTTCTGCAAGAAAATCCTGTCCGGGTTTTGGAAACAGGCACTGAAACAGAGAACATTTCCAGTAAACGGATTATTGTAAGAACAGCCAGAGAAGAATAACGTAGAACAAATTCCCCATTCCCGTTTCCTTGGCATCCAAAACAATTTATTCTAAATATAAAGGTGCTTACTGTAAATTTCATCTTCCACGCATCCCATGGCTTTGATAATGTTTTCCACCTCACTTTCATTTTTCTTTTGTTTGGCTTCCTATTTGCACAATTAAAAAAGAAAACCTGTTTAAAAGATGATGTCTTTCTTGGCTTTTGTTTTCAGACTTGGTGTCCTTCTGTTCTCAGTCTATCTCAAGACATGTACTCCCCTGGCCTTGACCACCCTTAATAAAATGGATTTGTTTTACCAGCTAGGGAAAGAAATGTTAAACCTGTTCAAAAATGTTCACAGGAAAATGCAATGGGCAGAAATGAATTAGGGTCTTTTTACACCTGAAAGACATGTGTAAAAATATGTACACATGGGGGTGGACTAGATGACCCTGCAGGTCCCTTCCAGCTCTATGATTCTATGACACGGATGGTCCTTCACTTAGACCAGTCTTTCTCAACCAGGGTTTCATTAAACCCTGGAGTTTCCTGATGACCCTGGAAGGGTTTTCTGAATGGGTGGGAGTGAATTCGTTTCTAGAGAGTTTTAAAATGTGTTAAAAACTGATCGGATGATATGACCATATACGGTCATGCCAACTCCCCCGCATGGCCAATGATGGCCTGGAGGGGGTGGGAAGGGGAAGGACCCCGGGTGGGCATATGCACAGATATGCTTCCCAACCAAGTCAAGTCAAGTCAGATCTCATTGCATGTATCCATAGGCCAAGAGCCTCTTGTGGCACAGAGTGGTAAGGCAGCAGACATGCAGTCTGAAAGCTCTGCCCATGAGGCTGGGAGTTTGATCCCAGCAGCCGGCTCAAGGTTGACTCAGCCTTCTATCCTTCCAAGGTTGGTAAAATGAGTACCCAGCTTGCTGGGGGGTAAACGGTAATGACTGGGGAAGGCACTGGCAAACCACCCCGTATTGAGTCTGCCATGAAAACGCTAGAGGGCGTCACCCCAAGGGTCAGACATGACCCGGTGCTTGCACAGGGGATACCTTTACCTTTATCCATAGGCCATTACAATACAAAAGGCAAATATAAAAGGATTTAAAACATTTTTTAAGTAAATAAGAGAATGTGCAATCGCAGATAATAATTAACATCATAAGAACATTTACAGATTACTTACATCGGGTTATACATCCCCAACAAGGTCTTAGTACAGTTAATCACTACCAAATGGCCCAACAAAATCATTATATGTAGCATTCGTTGACCTGGCGGACGCTTCCCAACCATATTCTGCACAGCCACACCAATCATGGAGTTTCTCAAAGCCTGAAGAATGTTTCCGGGGTTTCTTAATGGTAAAAAAGTTGAGAAAGGCTGATTTCGAGCTTCCTAATGAGAAACCAGGCTGCCTCTGCAGCAAACTGGAAATTGTGACCGTTGCCTAAATTAGCTGCTCATCTTTATTAGCTGTTTTTCATTTCTCCTTAGAATTGATATCTATGATTAGCCTTACTCAGAACCTTCCCGGTCCAACAGGCATTGACAGTGCCGTGTGGTGATATCTGAGGACTTAACACGACATCAAAGTGCCAGTCAGGTTTCCTGTGGGGAGTGTTTTCCCTGAAGAAAATGGTGACCACTGGGATGTCAAGAAGATTGACAGCTGAAAATTGCTAGCGTAGCTGGGGAAGGTCTGAAAAATTCCATGTGAAATCTGACAATCTCTGACAGATCACTCAACCTGGTCCTTGACGGTATTCAGTAGTTTTCTTCCAAAATCCTCATCATTTCGTGAATGCAGGTGAGATGTGTTTACATTCCCCTCACAATAGTTGACAGTATCTAGAATTTAGATATATACATGTAAAACATCACAGATCAGAATGACATGTTGAAAAGAAATGTAAGGCAAAAAGGGTACACATTTCCATACAAGCAACCAGCCACTGGGAAAGAGTTCTTCATTGCTGTCAAGGAATCTTTCCCCTCAAAGCTATCACAGCCAGCTTGGTGTAGTGGTTAGGGGTGCAGACTTCTAATCTGGCGAGCCGGGTTTGATTCTGCACTCCCCCACATGCAGCCAGCTGGGTGACCTTGGGCTCGCCACAGCACTGATAAAGCTGTTTTGACCGAGCAGTGATATCAGCGCTCTCTCAGCCTCACCCACCCACAGGGTGTCTGTTGTGGGGAGAGGAAAGGGAAGGCGACTGTAAGCCGCTTTGAGACTCCTTCAGGTAGAGAAAAGCAGCATATAAGGACCAACTCTTCTTCTTCTACCTCACAGGGTGTCTGTTGCGGGGAGAGGAAAGGGAAGACGAATGTAAGCCGCTATGAGACTCCTTCTGGTAGAGAAAAGTGGCATATAAGAACCAGCTCTTCATCTTCTTCATATTAGAGGTTGTGCAATCTACGGGAGAGTGCCAGTAGATCAGAGGAAATGGAAGACATGCGCCAAGAGTGTGAGCAGAAGCGCTTGATCCTTGTAGCACATATTCTAGTTCCAATGCTTTGAGGTGTGGGGGGAGGAGTTATGAATTTTTGACTGCCATTGATTATGTATTTTGGGGTTTGTTAGTGATGATGTTTTTTATGTTTTTATCATGTGGGGGTCATGATATTTTATGTTATGTCTTATTGTGAACCACCATGAGCCAGTTGAACTGCCCATTCCCTGCATTTAAACAGTCTAAATCAGAAGTTGCCAAATTGCAATTGGGAAAGTTGGTCATGAGTCAGCCATTTAAATGCATCCCCCCTTTCCTCATGCAGCAACTGAGAAGGGGGGGGGAGGAAGAGAGTGTCATGTTAAACAGTTGTAAAAGATAATGTCAGGCATGCACCTGCTATATTTAAAGGCTGGGTAGGTTAAATGGCATGCCTGTCATTATCAAATGTTCAGCAGCAGCTTGCTCCCTTTAAATGCTCCCCCCCCTTTTGCTGGAAGCTTTCCCTGTGAAGGTAGGGGGAGAATTATCAGCTGTTAGGTGGCTGGCTGCTCCCTTTAAATGCTCCTCCCCACTTTTATTTAAAGAGAGCCTTTCATTCCTAGAACGCATTTAACAAACACTCCTGCAAAGGCATAGAGAAGCCATTTAAATGGCTCCTCGCCTAACACCTGATACTGACAGGTGCAGTGCTCTATATATGCCTTCCAAAGAGTATGCAGGCAAGGCTAGTTGTGAATGTCCTGCATTCAGAAGGGGGCTGGACTACATGACCCTGGAGGTACCTTCCGATTCTTTGAAAGTCCTTGGAAGGCATTTAAAGAGTGCCACACCTGTCAATATCAGCTGTTTGGTGGGGCATTGTTTAAATTAGCGATCCCCAACCTGTGGGCTGCGGAACACAGGTGGTCCTTCGACTAATTGGAGGTGGGCCCCAACAAGGTGGGCTCCCCCCCCCCGGCCCTTTACAGCACACTTTGGGTGTCCTTGTCTCCCATCACTCCCAGATGGGATCATCTCGTTGCAGAGAAACAAGCTCAGGGTTCCCATTGATTTGTCATTGTCATGAGTTAAAATCTCCATGAAAAGAAAACGTTCCTTATGTTCCTTGTTGTGGCGTGTCTGTCTCTTATTTTGAAGGGATGTTTAAACATTACCATAGCGATCAGAGAGCGTTAGGGCAGTGGTTGAGAGTAGAGGAGTAAACTACCCCCCCCCCCACACCGGGCCTCAGTAAAAGGCGTTGAGTGGTCCCCGGTGATAGAAAGGTTGGAGACCACTGCTTTAAATGACTCCTTATGCTTTTGTAGGAAGCACTGCTTGCAAAGCCATCAAGGAGGCATTTTTAAAAAGCACCATACCAAGCTGCTGACAATGACAGGTCCACTGTTTGGTGTGCCACTCCCCCCCCCCCACACACACTTTCTCAGGCAGTAGAGACACTCCCTGCTGCCTAGGAAGGGGACCATGTGAACCAACCAACACTTTTCAGAATCAACTGAATCGATTCGACCAAATCCAAAAAAGTAAAGGGTGCTTGAGGTGCTTTTGATCAAATTGGTTAGGGCCAGATCTGAAATCATCTGGATTTTTTGGGATGTGCCCATCCCTAGTGTGGACCACAAGAAACGTAAGTATGACGGTCCCCTCAGATATTGCCAAGCTTCTAAAAGCATTTTCAGCAAAGTGACGCTCTCAGTTGCTCCCCAAGTATCAACATCCCTGGGAAGGGTGACCTTTTGTTAATTGTGCAGCACAAGTAACAGCACTATTTGTGTTCGGGTAAGACCCCACGGATCTTTAAACGGTCTCTGGTGCTACAGTCTGGAGAAAAGGAGGTTGAGAGGGGACATGATAGCCCTCTTTAAGTATTTGAAAGGTTGTCACTTGGAGGAGGGCAGGATGCTGTTTCTGTTGGCTGCAGAGGAGAGGACACGCAGTAATGGGTTTAAACCTCAAGTACAACGATATAGGCTAGGTGTCAGGAAAAAAGTTATCACAGTCAGAGTAGTTCAGCGGTGGAATAGGCTGCCTAAGGAGGTGGTGAGCTCCCCCTCACTGGCAGTCTTCAAGCAAAGGTTGGATACACACTTTTCTTGGATGCTTTAGGATGCTTAGGGCTAATCCTGCATTGAGCAGGGGGTTGGACTAGATGGCCTGTGTGGCCCCATCCAACTCTATAATTCTATGATTCTACAGACCTCACAAATCCTTAAACCCAACCTGAGTCTAAGAGGTTCAATTACAATGATGGTGCTAGAATGCCAGCTAGAAGTTCTTTAACTTCATGTCATGTTATCTTGAAACTCCCCCCCCAATGCCTTTGCAGGCAATTAAGATAAAACCACAGCTACCCCCTCCTCCTTTTATTCGAGCCATTTATGTAGACTTTGATGAGTCTACTTGGGTCTTTTCACATGAAAAATCGATTTACAAAGGAGCATTCTCTCTTATTTGTTTCCTGTGCAGCTAATGAAGCACAAAAGAGCTCAACACAAAAACAAGCTTCTATCTGGTTAAACATCATCAAGAATTCTAATTAATGTTGAGCGGCATATTAATTGCCTTCTTTATTCTCCACTTTTCATCTTTCTGAGTGGCCCGTGCAGATCCATCCTTCCGATGCTCCTCTTTTGAAAGATCAAAGCTGGAGCTGATTTAGGAAAGCAGGGAAGATGCATATGAAGATATGGCAGCACTGCTGTCAGAAGAACTTATGTGCTACTCAAGGCGGAGTCAGAACCTGAACCCATGTCTCAGGAGGGGGGGGGGACTTGCTTCAGTATGTCAAGGGGAAAGCCAAGTGTCACAACACTGATTTTTTTGTGATGGAATTGGTGGCAAGGAAAGGAAGGCCCTAGAACAGACAAAAGGCCCAACTTCTCTCTCTTTTGACCATCCAATGAGGAAGCCTCCCTTTCTCCCTTCCTCTTTTTCAGACTTGGAACAAACAGGTCACTCATTTGGGGGTTGAGTAGGGATTTCTCCCACATATGTCAAGATCCTGTTGTCACATGCTCTTGACATGTTGCTTCCATGACCGGTATTGTACGTTTGCTGTCCTTGTTTCATTTATCCTGTGTATTTTAGTGATGTGAAATTGTTGCCATGTTTTGGCTGTGCTTGTTCAAAGAACAGTGGGAAATATGTTATTTGAACTTTGTAACCCTGTGGAAGCTGGCAGTAAATTTCCACGATGCTCCTTGATGCCTCTCTGTTGTCTCCTGACCTTGGGCATCAGAGACAGCGCTTTAGGCGTTTTTCTTCCCTTTGCTTTGCCAGGCTTGTGGCATGGAAAAGTGGGTTATTGCACATGAGTTTTGGTGGCAAAGAGTGTCTGGGGAGGGCAGCTGGTAAGAGTCTGAAATCTAGGTGGGCTTCTGCTACCTTCAGTTTCAGCAAAGAGTTTCACAAACCTGCTTTGTTAACCGTTCAATAAAGAGATTTCTTTGACTAAGAGTCTGCTTGTTGAGGAACTTGACTGGAATGTGACAATCCAGCAAATCAGCACTAGTCTGGATTGGGATTTTTCATTCACTCTACTCTGGAAATAGTAGCATTCAGGCAACCCACTGGTTTTCAGTATTGCCTAGGCATTGGTTTTTCAAGATGGAAGCAGCAGTTCAGGACAAGTTGCCTGAATGGAACGCAGTACAGGTTAGGTACCTTGGAGCATCATTTGGATGGTGAAGGGTTAGACCAGGCCAGAGCCTGGGACAGGAAGTCCTTGAGATATGTCATAATCCATTCAAGGCCCATAGGCCCTGCAGCTATGAAGACAGGAAGTGGCACACCTCGCTCAAACATCTCAAAGGCTCGGCAAGGAGAAACATGAGCTGTTCTCATGTGATGGCTAGAGGCTCGGAACCAGAGTAGCCTCACCTATAAATTCAGGGATGAACAGACAAAAGGAATCCCAATTCTTGAACATCCTACCAATGCCCCACACTGCAACTAGGTTTGAGCCTGTGCGTCCCACAAATCCCCTTTGATAGATTTAAATAAATAAACCTTTCCCCTTTTTATTACCTCTGTGAAGGTATCGGCTCTCTTTATGCCACATCTGCATGCAAAATACAATGCATTTCTAGGGTAAAGTTGTGTGTGGCTGGTCTTTCTATAATCAGCTCCAGAAACAGGCAGGAGATCCTGTTCAATGTGAAAAGACTATACATCTAGCCTGTGGGAGTATCTTCTTAAAACATTAATGCCAAATAGTAGATTATCAATTTGCATTTGGGCATAATTTAAGCAGGGGGTTTTAGCTACAGCTGCAGGAGTTCAGCGCATATGTACGTTACAATAAATCCGCTCTGGGTTAGATGCCAGTATGGATGCATGTCCGGATAATGTACCAGTAACATCTGGTGGAAAATTAGTGCTGCTGGATTTCTCAGTGACTTTCAATGCTATTGATAAGAGTAACCTACGGAGGACAAAACGACAGTGTATTATGGTGGTTTGAGCCTGCTCTCCACAGCATCAAAGGGGGTCTTGCTGGAGTGACATTGAAGGACCCCAACCAGACAAGATCAGCTGTTGGGGAGGGTCTTTAAACACCTCTCCAACAGCAATTTGGGAGGCCCAAATCAACCCAAATAAAATGGCGGATTGATTTGTGTTCAGCTATTTGGCTCTCAAATCAAGCAGGAGAATCATGGTTTGGCTTTAAAATACAGAGAAACTGATTCAGGTTTTTGTGGGTTCGGCTAAACCAAAGTGCACATCCCTAAAAACAAAATCTCCCACAGAAGAGCTGGCTTTTATGTTTTTATTCTTTTGCCCTTTCTTAATCACTGGACTTTTTTGCATTTTTATTTTTTTTGCTCGTGAATTCCTTTTGCGTTGAGAGTTTTTTTCCTGCTCCACAGATCTTTTGCTCCCTCTAGTGGCAAATCCAATATTACATTGTGTTATGTCCAGCATAAAAACCTGCAGTTTAAATTGCAAGAAGGCAGATGTAAACTGATGTAATATCAAATTAACCATTAGAGGTAGCAAACTCCATGCAGAACAGAAAAAACTCCCCGGTAGCAAAAGGAACACATAAGCAAGGAAAATTAAAATGCAGAAACGCCCATTCTCTTGGCCAACTTTGACATGTTCTTCTTTGAATTTCATGCTGGTTTTTTCCCCAGCTTTTTTTTTTGGCTGTGTCTAATCAGTTCCCTATTTCCTCATTCTTCCCTTTCTTCTTATTTAATTCATTTAAATCTTTTCTGTCCTGCTTATCTGTTTGGACTCAAGGTGCCCTTTTCCCTTCGTATTCATATTGATTCTGCATTCGGTCCAGCCATTTCATGTTTTCTCTCTTGTCAGATAATTTGAGTTTGCTCTTTGCTCAACTTGTTCTGCCCATCCAATTATAGATTTTGTTAATTGCTCACTTTCTAATTATTTTTTGTTCTTCTTTCCAATTATCTCATCACCTGCAAAGGGCCTTCTTCTGTCTCTCCACTCTCTTCTGGTGTACTATTTTGGGGTCGTTCATTTTGTGGACTATGTTCTTCAGCCCTGTCTGTTGTTTTCTTTATTTTCTGCTGCTTTCCTGTCCATCCCAGATAATTTTACACCAATGTCCTCCCACCTGATCAGGCTACTGACTCGCTACTACCCCTAAATTCCTTTCTCAGAGGGACCATATTTTGTTTGACCAATGGATTATCTCTAAATATATACTGTGCATTGATCGTAAATACTAGTTTCATAAATTACACCGTTCTGTCATTGCAACCATTACTTAATCGTGTTCTCCGATCAACAGGCCTGTCATTAGGACTAGCCAGAGCTACACTCGTCTTTGAAGTCAATGGATCAAGAAAAACATAAATTTTCTTCTTCTGTCCTGACCTGGAGATTTGCTAAAATCTGTTTTGTATTCACAACTGTTTTGTATCTGTGGGAGCCTAATAGCTGAAGATCTTCCGAAGATCTATTGGACTGTGCACAATACACAGATCCAAGGATTAAATTTCTAAATAGAATTATTAGAATCATATAATCATAGTTGGAAGGGAACTCCTGGGCCACCTATTCCAACCTCCTGCACTGTGCAGGACATTTACAACCTTATCGCTCATCCACTGTAACCTGCCACCCCCTTAAGCCTTCACAGAAACAGCCCCTCCATCAGATGGCTATTCAGCCTCTGTTTAAAAATTGCCAAAGATGGATAACCCACCACCTCCCGAGGAAGCCTGTTCCACTGAGGAACCGCTCTGTCAGGAACTTCTTCCAGATGTTTAGACGGAATTTCTTTTGAATTAATTTCATCCCATTGGTTCTGGTCTGTCCCTCCGGGGCAAGAGAGAACAATTCTGCTCCATCCTCTACATGGCAGCCTTTTAAATACTTGAAGATGGTTATCAGATCCCCTCCAGGGGCACTTATTCCAGGGGCATTTTCTTCAGGTCATGGCCAATTAAAGTATCTGCTTTCAGACATGGATCCATTTGTGACACAAAGGACCACCACCTCTGCATTGGCTGCAAGAAAGATTCAAGCCAACGTTGTGGCAAACACTCTCAACTTCTTGCGCAACTGGTCTGTAGAGTAGAGGGTTTAACATAAGTTTTATTTAGTGTAGCTGATCATTGTGATTGTCTTGAATTTTTCTGCTGTTCTGTACAATGCCACTGTGAATTTAATCTTGTGATGGCCTATGGCCTAGTGCAATACAGTTTGTACTTGTGCTTGAGATCACACTATTAAGGCTCTTTTACTTGTTCTTCCTGATGTTCTGGGTTTTTTTTTTCCTTCAGGATTTTTCTTCCAATTTCACTGATAAAATTGAATTTATTGACATTTGTATTCTACCATTCATTGTTGTCACATAAACACATGAAGCTGCCTGGTATTGAATGAGGCCCTTCATCCAGCAAAGCCAGCAATGCCTACTCAGACTGGAATAACCTCTTCAGGCTCTCTGGCAAAGGTCTTCCACATCACCTTCAGCCTTGGTTCTTTTAGCTGGAGATATCAGGGATTGAACTTGGGACCTTCTGCATGCCAAGCAGATGCTCAGCCACTGAGCCACCATCCCTCTCCATGTTCTCTAAGGTTCTCAGGCAAAGGTCTTTCCCATCCCCTCTTACCTGGTCCTTTTAAACTGGAGATAACAGGGATTGAACCTGGGACCTCCTGCCTGCCAAGCAAATGCTCAGCCACTGAGCCTATATCTTTTCCTTTTATATTTTCTCCTTTGTGCTTGCTGTTTAATTTTCCTAAACACTCGACCTATTTATCAGTCCTTATCATTCCTTGGGTTTCTACTTCATTGCCAGTTCCAGTGTTGTGCCTTTACTTCCAGCACCAACCTGTTTTTTCAATGGATTCTTTTTCTTCTCATTTTAAGAGGCTATTATTTTGAAAATGCTTTTTTGGCAAATAGATTAGAATTATGCATCAGCTCTGACAAATGGAGCGTTGGCTCTCAACTCTCTGCTCTGAGGGAAGAGCTTGTGCTGAGATCACTGGAAATACATGCCTGGCTCCAAGCTACAAATATGAGGATGAACGTTCTAGGGTTGCCAGAACCCCTAGTGGGGGCGAGGGTCCCCCACTGCCAGGCCCCACCTCTCTGCCACTGATTATCTGTCCAGTGACAGTAATTTACCCCTGAAAGGTAGGAAAAGCCGACATTTCAGCAATGGGCTTACATGGCCTCAATATGAACTATGAAGTGATGTAGAGATATTGGAGCGACGCTCTGGTTTTTGAGTAAAAACTCTATGATAGAAAAATAAAGTCAAAATACGTACCCAATAATAATATGAATAAATAAAAATAATTTATTGTGGCCTGACCTTAGGTCAAACAAGTCAACCATTAAAGGGGGGGGGCGATTGAATACCCCAGGGCTCCCACCTGGCCTCAAAGGAACTCTTTTACTCCTGCTCTTGACTACTACTGCTCTTGACATCTCTCTGTATTTAATAATTGCGGGGGACGGCCTGGAATAAAACTGAAATGTTCATCTCTTATTCCACCTTTAGGACTTATTGAGTGCGGTGACAGGCAAGCGATGGAAGACGCTTGTCGAGCTGTTTTCCGGAAATCCATTGACCTGAATTCGACCCTGTTTCAGACACGGAATACAACTGATCATAGTGGCAGGATGAACTTTTGAATGGCTTTCCGGTCTACCACTTGCCACGCTCCCGTCTTAAATAACTTAGAACGTGGGAGGCAGATCCCGTCCCTGTTGCTGCTGCCGAGGACTTCAAAAGCGCAAATAATAAATAATACATTCTGCCTCCTTTTCTAAACCCTCTCTTTGCCACAATGCACAGTCAATTAACTAACGTGCCTTAATTTTTTGCCTAAGGCCATAACAGAATATCCACTGTACCAACGGCAGGCGTGGAATACAAAGTCCTTGATGTACAAATCGGTATGGCCATCAAGGTGACCCTGGCTTCAGTTTTACCGCTGCCCTAGCAAACAAGGCAGATCTATATGCACCAACCTCATCTGTCCGGCCAGGAAGAAACCCAGCTCTCTAAAAGTTAGAAGAAGGACCTCTAGTTAGGAAATGAGACCCAGGATTTCTTTCCTAGCACTTCTTATAGGTTTGTTTTCATTTCTTTTTACGGGAGGGGATAACAAAGGAGGAAAAGGAACACTGCAGCCATTTGCTAATGAATCAAGCCACTGGTTGATTTAGGTCCCAAGCAGAAGTAGGTCTGTTCTAGATATCAATAGGCCCCACCTGGCCCCACCTCCCTTCTCTCTCCTGGTAGCTCATCAGGCCTGGAGGGGTCCAGTGGCCTTTGCTACTGCTTCGAGCCTGATGGCCTCATTCTACAAACAACCTGGGGGATGCTTTGCTTTGAATTGACCACCTGGGGTAAGTCCTCTGCTTGGGCAGGGTGGGGCTCTGTGTCACCCAGCACTGGTCACATCCCCAGCAAAGAGCTAAGGGCCCTGACGGAGCTATCAGGGTCCCGCAGGGACTGTAAGATGGGGCTCTCCCACCAGGCATTTGGTTGAGGCTGGAGGAATGCCCGGAGACACAAGCTGTGGTCCCACCCAACATTTAGCACTGTACATCTGGCATGATAGATCTGTGCCTGAGTGAGTTCAACTTATGTAGATGCATTGGAAAATTGTAACAACTGAATGGAATGGAGAGTAACCACTGGCTTTTCTGCCATCTGTAGATTTATGGTTTTTTGATAAATGTTGTATGGAATTGTAGGTTTTAATGTTTTATGGAATTTTATGGGATATGCTGTTTTATTGTCATAAACCACCTTGAGACGACTCAGTCAAGAGAGGCAGGATATAAATCAAATTATAAATTAAACTAGCAAGAAAGCCCATTGCAAGCAGGAATGCAATGGGCGCTAGGACCTAGGGAAACCAGGAGGTGCAAATCTCTCTCTGTTTCCCTCTCGTTGCATGTCTCTTGGTATGCATCGCAGCAGGAGGCCTAGCAGGTAATCATGGCTGGTTTGTAGGAGGGAAGTAGGGCTGGTGTGCAGTTTGGGGCAGCTCTCTCTGTCTGTCTCTCCTTCTGTTGCAGCAGGGGCAGCTCTCTCTGTGTCTCTGTCAGCAGCTTGGGGCAGCTCTCTTTGTGTGTCTCTCTGCCTCCCTTGCAGCAGGAGCGATAGGAGGTAATGATGGCTCGTGTTCAGTCTGGCAGGGCTCTGTGTGTGTCTCTCTGTCTCTGGTGTGTCTGAGAGGAACGTGGCTAGTATCCAGGGAAGAAAGGCGGGAGCTGTAGGGGCAGAGCCAATCACGGTGCAGCCAGCATTGCAGGGTGCACCCTGATTGGCCCTATTCCAACTTGGACAGCTGGACACATCCCACCCCCCAGGCTGTTTCACAAATATATAGAGGAACCATGGATAAGGATAATAAATTAAGTAAACCTGTGACCCCACCTGCTCTTTTACTTGATGTCAAAGAGTTGAGAATTTCAGGAGGCTCCAACAATAACTTTTCATGCCATTCGGCAAAGAACTTTTTAGACATCTATGACGCCAAAATCCTGTAGCAGTTTTGGAGATGAGCTGTAATTCCGAGGGAGTTCCCAGGTGCCCCCTGAAGGCTGGCATTCCTAGACCAGGTAACTGGAAAGAGCTTCCAAAAATCAATTGTGCTCTTATGCCTTCTTTAAAATTGAGATGGGCATAAACCAGCACCATGATGAAACCTAAATCTTGTCTATAAAAGCTTCTTTTTAACTGCCAATCCCTAGTGGGACCATACCCCACCAACCCATCCCTTTGCTGAACATGCTGAACTCAGAAGGCATCTTGGCCACATTCCCCTTACCTAGGGTGGCCAGTTTATTCTCAGATCCTGGGGATTTGGGAAGTCTTTTTTTTGGGGGGGAAGGGATATAATGCCTTTGAGTCCACCCTCTAAAACAGCCATTTCCCCCCAAAGAAACACTTCTCTGTAATCTGAAGATCAGTTGTAATTCTAGTGGAGTCTCCAGCTTCTTCCTGGAGGATGGCTACCATTCCCTCACCTCCTCTTAACAAATGCGAAATCTGTACCTTCTCGAGCATTCACTCTGTGGCTCTAAAGTTATCATCACCTGAAATCACTAAGAATAACAAAGGCACTTCCGAATTCCAGGGCCCTTCTTCCCATTATCGGTTTTCTTCTATTCCTCTGGTCATCCTTAGTGCTTTCTCTCTTTTTACCCTTCTTTGGGCAGAACTCTGTGGTAAGAAGCTAATTTTACCATAGAGTTTTTGCCCATAAACCAGTGGTCCCCAGCCTGCGGGCTGCGGCCCGGTGCCGGGCCGCGGCTCCCTCTCCCCGCCCCCCCCCGCAGTAAAAAAGCTTCTTACTGCGGGGAGGGCGGGGAGAAGGAATTGGGGCCACGCCCGTGTGGGTGCGGCTTGCAGGCGCGGCCCGATGCGGGGTGCGGCCCGCAGGCGCGGCCCGATGTGCGGGCGCGGCCCGATGTGGCCGTGGCCCGCGTGCGGGCCGCGAGCCGCGCCCCAATGCCCTGCCGGTCCCCAACCTCAGAAAGGTTGGGGACCACTGCCATAAACCACATTGCCGGATTGTGCTTGAGCATCCCCCCTCCCCACCTGCCCTGGGCCATGTTCTTCCTTTTTGACCCTGGAAAAAAACCTTCATCTTTCTGTTCTGGAGGATTGTTTCAACCTTCTATTTTTTAGGTTGCCATAATGTCCTGTTTTCCAGTGTCCTTTCTTCCATCTTCCACCTGATGCTTCTCTCTGAACTCTGCTGCCCCTGCTGGTCAGGGTTTCTGATCTTCCACTATCCCACAAATTCCCAATTATCTTTTGCAACCTGTTTAAACTGTTCTTTCTAAACTCTCTGGCTCCTTAGTAGTGGTTGCGTCTGATCTCTCCCTTCATCCCACTTTTGCTCTTTCCTCTCTCTTTTGCTTTGCTCTTTCCTTTGCTCTTTCCTCTCTCTGCTCAGATTTCTTGCTTTGTCTCTCAACTCGGTCCCTTTTTCTTCAGCTGCACCAGGCACTTAGAATGTTCTCCGCATTTACATGCAGTCCGCTGCCTCATCTTTTTCCCATTATAAACTCCTTAAAGAAAATTGCTTCCTTCCCTTCTCCTTCATTTTATTTTGAAACTACAGGCAAAGACCGGTGCAACCAGGAATGCACTGGGCGCTAGGACACACATCTGGATTGTGGCCTTCATGGGGGCTGGCCCCATGGCAAAAGCACAAGTCATGGTTTTGACGTTCTCCTGCCCCTGCTTCCCACTTGATCTTAAGATGTGTGTGTCGTGGTTAAAGAATGGCAGACTCTAATCTCAAAAGCTGGATTTGATGCCTCCGTCATGTGCAGTCAACTGGGTTGCCAACCACCAGTGGAGCAGAGAAAAGGCATCTGTGCAATAAAGTCTGTTTTGAATGAATAGATTTTATTGCACAGCCAGTTGTCAATTTATTTCTCGGCTTCTACTTTGTGGGATTGACGGGTTTTTGTTTTTGAACTTCATGGGGAAGCCTGGAGATCTTCAGGAATGACAACTGGTATCCAGGCAGCAGTCCCCATGGAGAATGCAGGTGCACTTGGGTGTGAGCATCCCCCCCCCACACACACACACTCACACACTGGATGCAGAGAGGGCAGGGAAAAGCACTCAGCCAGCAGTTGCTAACCTGTGGCCTAGTGTAGGTCCTGCCAGGGGAATTTCACACACACAAACATTCCTGCCATCTCAAAGTGTCCATCTCCTTGGTATTGGTTTAACATCTTTCTTTTTTTCATCTTAGATGACTTTTCCATTGGAAAAGAACCATATAAAATGGGGGGGGGGGGGAAGAAGAAGTTAAACCTTGTTTATTTGAAGGCCGGCTCTCTGGGCTGGAGAAAAGTGCTTTAGGCTGGAGCCAGGGCATTTAGACACAAAGGCTATAAGTCACATCAATTTTTTAAAAAATAAAATAGCGACACCTGATGATTTGAGGTTAGTGTACTTTGTATGTAAACCCAGCTCTAGAAATGCATCTAACCATCTTGAACTCACGTGGTGGTATAAAGATCAGCTCTGCATGGGAAAAGTGCTGCTGTGGAGGGGAGACTCTAAGACAGGGGTAGTCAAACTGCGACCCTCCAGATGTCCATGGACTACAATTCCCAGAAGCCCCTGCCAGCATTTGCCAGCAGGGGCTTCTGGGAATTGTAGTCCATGGACATCTGGAGGGCCGCAGTTTGACTACCCCTGCTCTAAGACATCTTGAGGTCCCAGCTCCAAACCTCCAGGAATATTCCCACCCCAGGGGTTGCTAACCTCCAGGTGGGGCCTGGAGATCTCTGGGAATTAGATCAGCTCCACTGGCAAAAAGGGCAGTTGGGAAGGGGGGGACTTTGTGGCCTTGTACCCCACTGAGGTTCAGGGATGCCACTCTCCAGGTGGGACCTGGGGACCCCCTGGAACCATAGCTCTTCTCCAGACCACAGAGTTGGGTCCCCCTGGAGAACATGGCTGCTTTGGAGAGGGGACTACAGGTGAGATGTAGGGCTCTCCCAGAATTACAACAGCTCTTGCCTGCAAAAGGCAGTCATCCCGAAGAAGGACAGTGTGGCATAGAATTGGAAGTGCCAGCATCCAGAAGGGGCCTGAGGAGCCTCAAGTGATGAAATTGGCTGCTCTGAAGGGGGAACTGCAGAGAAGCAGACGCCAGTGAGGTTCCTGCCCACCAAAAATCATATCCACTTCCAGCCTCAAAGGCAAAGCCTCCAGGTATTTTCCAACCCAGAGCTTGCAACCCCACCCCCCCCAAAAATGTTCTGGCCATGGAGGAAGGAATGGGGGACGGAGAGAGATTTTGGTAGCATGGAAACCAGTGGAAGGCAGAAAGAAAGGAAAAGAGGAAGAGGACTGGAGAAAGGAATGGAGATAAAGAGACATGGGGGAAGGAAGGGGAAGAAGGGAGGCAGGGGCGAAGCTTCTCCTGGGTGTCCTGCATCCCATGGGAATGGCAGGAAGTTGTTCCTGGACAGAGAGCCAATCCAGAGGGCGCGCTGCCACGGCCCCAGTCCAGCACATGTGCACAGCAGCCCGTCCCTGATTCAGCATGTGTACCTCCCTGGTCTCAATTCAGTGCGCAACCAGTCCTGATCCAGGGAGGAGCACGTGAAGGCTTCTCCTAGCTGCACTGCACCCCACAGAGCCGACAGGGGGCATTTCTGGGCCAGCGCCGTGGCTCTGATCCCTGGCACACTGCAGGCAGGCTTCCTGGTACCCTCAGACCCAGACAGGCACTGCCAAAGCTGGCAGAGGCATCAATGAGCCCAGTGGGGTAGGTGATGGGCATTCATGGGGGCTTCCCAGCCTCCCTTGTCCCCGCACAGGTGCTGGCAGAGGTTTCGGCAGGCCCAGCGGGGTGAGGGTAATGGCTAATAAAAAGAAACATCAAATAATTCATAAACTTGTCACAGTTTTTTCCTTCAATGAAAATATTTAATTGATAGCAAAATTTGCTTGAAGAACTGAAAAAACCTTTCAGTCTGTATGTTCTTCAATTCAGTTCAATATCAAAGTAAAACAAAAACAGTTGCATGTTACAAGCAAACATGAAAACATTGGATGATAAAGAACTTATAGAGAGTTTCTCAATTACTGCCTCTATGTCAGCTTTTCTCAACTTTTTTACCACTGAAAAAGCCTAGAAGTGGGATCTCCAGGTCCCAGCTGGAGGCTAGCATCCTTGCTACTGTTTGGGGATGCCAGCCTCCAGGTGGAAACTGGAGAATTCCCAGAATGAAAGCTCCTCTCCAGACTGCAGAGATCAGTTCACCTGGAGGAAAGAGGTGCTTGGGACAGGGATGGGGGACTGTGTAGCACTCCCCTCTACACACACTCACACACACAGAAAGAGAACACAGAAGCCAAAAGCATTCCTCCCTTCTCCAACTGCAAACCTAAATGAAGCACACAACTACTTCTCCATGTAGGAAATACCTGAGTGTTTCTCTCCTTAGATTGCTCTGAGAAGCCATTGGCCAGAAGGTCCCATAACAGCCACTGAGCAAGTCAAAAAAAGACTTACACCATCCTCCTGCAACAGCTGCTTCTCCCTGTGCTCTGGCTTCACCTCTTCAAGGCAATGACAATTTGTACAGCTTGGTGTAGTGGCTAAAAGTAGCAGCTCTGAATGTGGCAACCTGAATTTGATTCCCTGCTCCTTCACATGCTGGCTGACCTCAGGTTAGTCACAGGGGCTTTCCGCACTCCTTCAAAATTGCACAATGGTTACTAATTGAAAACGCTACAGTTTTGCCGTTATGCACAACGTCGTTGACAATCTGCAACACACCTGAAACCGATCCGCAAAAAGCGCTTCGTTGTAGCGCTTTCAGGGAAACCCCAAAAAGTGGATTCACCTTCCGGAAAGTGCTACACTCCTGCAACCAATCTGCAACACTAGCAGGAAAGTTCTGTGCGCTACCATTGTTGTGGTTTCTGCAAAGTCCCTCCCCCTGGCTCTCTCCTCTAATCTTCCGGCAAAGCGATCACCATTTTTTTTTCTCCGAGCGAGCAGAGATCAACGCACCGGCGAGCCTCCATTTAGCCAGTGAGGCTTCCCCGTCTGCAGTCCCTCTGTTTACAGTCACTAAGCACAATCAACACAGAAGCCCATTTGCTGATGTATTTTCCCTTTATTTTTCACACTGTTTTCGGACAAAAATCGCGCCCGTGAGGGGGGGGATTTTTTTTTCCACTCGGGGGGAGCGTGGCAACGATGAAATGGCAGCTCAAACACACTCACTAGCTGGGTCTATCCAATGCAACGAATCAACGCAGATTCGTTGCAACAGGTGTGTTTTAAAAAAAAAACCTTTCTTAAAGGGAAATGGGCTGTTTGGGAGCATGCTAACGGCCGCCCATTGGCTACTTGATGGCCAGGGGTGGGATGAGCTTGGCAATAGCGCTTCCTTTCTAGTGATTTTTGCCGAGACTGGAAGCCTGTGGGAAACGATAGAAACGCAACTGGATTCCACTACAAAGGCAGGTATGCATAACGATGAATTCCACTATTTTAAATGGCGATTTTTCGTTCAGCAAACAATTTGCAACATGGATCCCGGTGCGGAAAGCCCCACATTGCTCTCGCAGAGCAGTTTCTCTCAGAGCTCTCTCAGCCTCACCTACCTCTGTTTTGGGGAGAGGAAGGGAAAATTAATATAAGCCACTCTGAAATTCATTTGGGCAGGGAAAAGCAGGGTATAAAATCCAGTTCTTATTCTACTGGGAAGGTGCAACTTGGAAACAGTTTGTCCCCCCTCCACATGTCCCCATGGCCTCATGGTGCTTCTGTACCCCATCTACAGTTGCCTCATCTTCCATGCCATTGGTCTCAAATTTGCCTTGTTATGGAAAGATTGCAGCAAGACCAAGATGGTATCCCTACATCTTCCCCTCCAGAAGATGTGCAGAGGGTGTGCCAGGAGGCAGCACACTCTCGCCCCCTCCCCCCATGTCCTTCGAGTTGAAAGAGTCCAGGGCAACTTACTGGCAGCAGAGCATGCTCTGAGGCTGGCTCCTCTTCCACCCACAAACTTTTGAAACTGGCAGGAAGTTGGAGGAGAGCAGACCACATATTAGTCTTTTCTGGCTGTGAGCTTCTGCCTGATTGGGGCTAAACTACCAGGACAGGTTATTCTTCGCTGAAGGCCATATCCTAATGGGGGCATATTTCCAGGGGAGGGGCAATCAGATAGAGAGTGAGTCAATTGCATGCAATTTGAACTGATTGGCCCTCATTGGCAGAGTGCAATTTGAGCTGATTGGCCCTCGTTGGCTGATTGCAATTTGAGCTGATTGGCCCTCGTTGGTTGAGTGCAATTTGAGCTGATTGGCCCTCATTGGCTGAGTGCAATTTGAGCTGATTGGCCCTCATTAGCTGAGTGCATTTTTAACTGACTGGCCCTTGTTGGCAGAGTACTCTGTTTCCATTGGTGGCACACGCCCAGGGAGCGCCAATCAGGTAGGGAGTGAGTTGTCAGTTTGGATGTTCTAGGGTCTACTGATGTGCTCAAGATGCCAGGGTGTCATTTAGGTAAGGGGATCCCCAATATTGGTGTTTTAGATGCTTTGAATGGTTTTCTTGGGGTATGCAAAAGTTAGCTACAGCAAGGAGTCCCTGTACATGCCACTCCATGCTTTTGTGCCATTTTCTTTTGACAGCAGCCAAAAACAGGTCTTGAAATAGGGGTAGAATCACAGAACCATAGAATTGGAAGGGACTAATTGTGAATTGTTAAATGCTTTTGTACACCTCCCTGGTTATATACATTGAAATATAAGATTTTTGTGGTCTAAGCTTTCTTAGAATCATAGAAAAGATCTCCAGGATCATCTAATCAAACCCCCTGCAGCATGCAGGAAACTCACAACTACCTGACCACCCACAATGACCCCAATTCTATGCCCAAGTGATGTGTGTCCCCCCCCCCAAGAAAACCCCCAGAATCCCTGGCCAGTCTGAGTTGGAGAAAATTTATCTCCCAACCCCAAAGTGGTGATCAGGATTACCCTGGGCATGCAAGGAAGGGCCACAAGGGTCTGGGCATGCAAGAAAGTATCCATAGAGGCCATCTAGTCCAACCCCCTGCTTAATGCAGGATCAGCCTCAAGCATCCAGGATAAGTCTTTGTCCAGCTGCTGCTTGAAGACTGCCAGTGAGAGGGATCTCCTTAGGTAGTCAATTCCACTGCTGAACTACTCTGTGAATCCCCCCCCCCGATATCTAGCCGATATTGCAATGTAATTAAACCCATTACTGCAGGCTCTATCCTGTGCTGCCAAGAGGAATCTTTCCCTGCCCTCCTCTAAATGACAACCTTTCATATACTTGGAGTGAGCCATCCTGTCCCCTCTCAACCTCCTCTTCTCCAGGATGAACATTCCCAAGTCCCTCAGCCTTTCCTCACAGGGTTTGGTCCCCAGGCCCCGTATCATCCTCACCACTCTCCTCTGAACCCTCTCAGTTTTGTCCGTGTCCTCTTTGAAGGGAGGCCTCCAGAACTGCACACAGGACTCCAGGTGGGGTCTGACCAAAGGGGTGTAACATCTTGTGACATCTTGTGATTTTGATGTGGTCCCTCCCCAACCCAGAGTTTGCATTTTTCACTGATGCTGCATACTGGGTGGACACTTTGCCTGGGTTATCCTCTATGACTCCAAGATCTTTCCCAGTCTCAGTCTCAGCAAGTTGGGATTTTTTGCCCCAATGCCCATCACTTCATTGAAGTACGTGTAAGTTTCCTGCCTACTTTAAGGTGCTCCAAGTCCACTGGAACTACAGGAGAAGCTAATAAAAGACAGCATAATATACTTTCGAATTTGACAAGCAACAGAACAGAGAAGTGGAAAACACAGGCTGGTCAGCAGATAGGCTGGATTACGACAGAAGAACTCACAAAGGAAGAATAAAATAAATATTTCCACATGTTAAGAATCACCAACAGCAAACCAGGAAAGGTAGGATAAGGAAGGGGAGATCTTAACCCCCAGACGTGGTCGGTTCATGGGAAGTGGTGGGTTCTCCATCTTTGGAAATTTTTAAATGGAGGCTGAATTGCCATCTGATGGAGAGGCTGATTCTGTGAAGGCTCAAGGGGTGGCAGGTTACAGTGGATGAGCAATAGGGTTCTGAGTGTCCCTGCATAGTGCAGGGGGTTGGACTAGATGACCCAGGAGGTCCCTTCCAACTCTATGATTCTAGATTTATGTGATATCATAACAATAGCAAGGCTATCTCTTACACGTGCTCTTCCTTTGCATATATATGGAACCAATTTACCGACAATTGCTCTGTGCAGCTCTCGTGGAACATAACTAGGAAATATTTTGGAATACTACTTTTCAAACGCGGAAATTGCAGCCAACTCTATTAGCCACACTACAGCAATCTGTGATTTCCCATTCCCAGAGTGAAAATTATGTATTTGCTGCTCCCGATTGGTGTGCCCGACAGGTAACAGGTTTGCAAATTGTTTTCGTTGATACGTCGCAACAAGAAATTAGGCAACGTGCAAGATGTACACTTGAGCCAACAGCACAGCAGGCATTCGGTTCGTCCTTGGGCCCGTGGTTGAGAATGGGGAATGAATTCTGTGTGTTAGCAACTTGAGAGCTGCAAGGCTGCGTGGGGATCACAAGAGGGGTGCCAAAATGGAACGTCAGCAAACATTCCGTGTGTGAAAGTTGAAGAAAAGGTTTCAAATAATTGTTCACAATTTCAAATAATTACAGGAGAGATTTAAACAAGAACAAGAAAAAAGAATGAATTCTGTGTGTTAACAACTTGAGAGCTGCATGGCTACGCGGGGTTCACCAGAGGGGTGCCAAAATGGAACGCCAGCAAAAATTCTGTGTGTGAAAGTTAAAGAAAAAGGTTTCAACTAATTACAGGAGAGATTTAAACAAGAACAAAAAAAGAAGCATGGCAGATTAAGTCATGTATTACTTCTGCAGCTCAATCCTCAGCATGTTCACTTAGATGTAAATCTCACTACGTTAACCGGATTGGGCACTCAATGCAATGAATGAGCAGGAGGCTTAGAACAGATCGAAGGAAGGAAGTCCAGCTTCACTCCAAGAGTAAGTAACGCGTGGAATTCACTGTTGTGGTGGTGGTGGCAAGCCTAGACAGTTTCATGAGGGGACTGCTGCTGGAAGCCCTGGTGGCTACAAGCAGAGAGAGCTTCAAGGGGTTGGATAAATGTGTGAAGAAGAGCTCAATGAGTGGCTTGTAGTCACAGGACAAGATGGAATATTCTGTCTGGAGCCGCAATGCTCTGTATTCTTGGTTCCTGGAGGGGCAACAGTGAGAGGGCTTCTAGACTTCTGGCCCTGGTGGCCCATTGGTTTTGGCCACTGTGCAACAAAGAGTGTTGGACACGATGGGCCATTGGCCTGATCCAACAAGGATCACAACACCATCTGTGCTGCTACGTTAGTTAGGGTTGCCATTAGGGATGTGCACTGAGGAAAAATATTGGTATTTTTTGGATTCAAGGTTTCGCGATTCAGTACAGCTTGCACCCACCAAATCGCTGATTTGTTTATCAATTAATGTCTGGCTGATTCGGGAAACTCAAACCGATTCAGCAGAACAGCTTCCGGGCAGTTGATACTGCTGTGAAGAGAAGCCTGGGTCCTTTTCAATCCTTCCAGACCCTGCCAAAAGCTGGTCCTCAATATTAGGTGTTTGGCGGGCTCTTTTTCAATCAGTCGAATCTCAAATTGGGCCAAATCAAGCCCAACTCGATTCGGGTTATTCCCATCCAGCTTATTTAAACTGATGGAATGTTTGATCTGGCTCAGATAAGCCTGAAAACTACTCAAATCAACATTGATTCAAGCATTTTCATATTTATTCAAGCTGAATTGCCGTTGGGGGAGAACGTACCAGGAGCGGGAGAGAGATCCAGGCATGTGCCAGATGCGAGGTCATCATACTGGCATGTTGTGGCAATGCTCTGATATTTGGGCAAGAACTCTATGGTAAAATGACTTCTACCACAGAGTTTTTGCCCATATTCCAGAACATTGCTGTTACCTTACCAGTGTGATGACTTCACTTACAGTGCATGCCACCATTGATGTAACCTGGGCCTCCTACCTTCTCCTGTTTATTATCCTGCTGGCCAGCTAATTGGCATTGGGAATCCCCCACCTCCACTGGAGACCCAGAAGATGGTGAGTCAGCATGGATGTTGAA
Organism: Paroedura picta; assembly: GCF_049243985.1. Classification (NCBI taxonomy): domain Eukaryota; kingdom Metazoa; phylum Chordata; class Lepidosauria; order Squamata; family Gekkonidae; genus Paroedura; species Paroedura picta. The sequence continues at coordinate 22,389,962 of NC_135370.1, read as the reverse complement.
GTTCACCAAGATCATAGAATCATAGAATAATAGAGTTGGATGGTACCTCATGGGTCATCTAGTCCAACCCCCTGGACTATGCAGGACACTCACAACCCTATCGCTCATCCACTGTAACCTGCCACCCCTTGAGCCTTCACAGAATCAGCCTCTCCGTCAGATGGCTATCCAGCCTCTGCTTAAAAATTTCCAAAGATGGAGAACCCACCACCTCCCGAGGAAGCCTGTTCCACTGAGAAATCACTCTAACAGTCAGGAACTTCTTCCGGATGTTTAGACGAAATTTCTTTTGAAATAATTTCATCCCATAGGTTCTGATCTGTCCCTCCGGGGCAAGACAGAACAACTATGCTCCATCCTCTATATGGCAGCCTTTTAAATACTTGAAGGTGGTTATCAGATCCCCTCTCAGTCGTCTCTTCTCCAGGATAAACAGACCAAGCTCCCCCAACCTTTCTTCATACGTCTTGGTCTCCAAACCCCTCACCATCTTTGTTGCCCTCCTCTGGACACACTCCAGTTTGTCTACATCCCTCTTGATAAGTCCTGGGTACTGCAGTGCCCAGGCCGTCACCACTGGGACTCCAGAGCTGGGAAGCCCTTATTCCTAAAATGACATTAATCTTATTACGAAGCCCATTCACTTGTACTTCTGTGCAAGAACGCTTATCAAGTGGTTGATTTAAAAAAAACATTTCTGGACCACTTCCTGGAGGATTAAAGTGCCATTCGGCAACACAGAAGCTGGCTGTCCCTTGTCTACAAGATTTCTGCCTCCCTTTATTGTTGATCCTAGGATACCCACAAGCTTAGCAATTTCTTATTTGTGCTTAAAAGTAAAAAAAGGATTAATTTTTTAGCCATTCCTAGATTGCCAGCTGGATCATGTTGAAATGCATTTATTCTGACTGAGACTTTTGACTACTATAAATTAAAAATATGTCACTGACATTTGGCCATGACTGATAAGAAGAGCGTTAATACCTCTCCCTGCAAAGTAAGTTGTTGGAAAGGATCAATGCCCAGTTTCTGGGTCATATCGAACAATGCCCATTCACAGCTTGATGCCAGCTTCTTACCACAGGATCCCCTGGCCTTTTGTGCCAGGGGACACTTTTGGAATTCTGACACAGCATAGTGCAGGGGTAGTCAAACTGCGGCCCTCCAGATGTCCATGGACTACAATTCCCACAAGACCCTGCCAGCGAATGCTGGCAGGGGCTTCTGGGAATTGTAGTCCATGGACATCTGGAGGGCCGCAGTTTGACTACCCCTGGCATAGTGGGTGCAGCCACAAAATGGCTGCCACAGCTTACCTTCAGTCACCCAGTGAAGATGTTATGGTGGCAATTGCCACCAAGTCAACATTGAAAAATCTGCACAACCAAATCTCTGATGGCCAATCAGAAGCTTTTCTGGGCAAAAGCCCCGCTGCCTCAAAACACTTGACAAAACACTTGACAAAAAAAATTGTCAGCTGGGACCATGCTTATGGTACAAAGACGGCTCCAGTGTTATGAAGACAGAAAGAGTTGAAAGGAGTTGTTCTTCTCACGTATTTAAAAAAGCAGAAGGTTGCACTGAATGTCTAAGCAGCCAGTTGAGGTAGGATTACCTCAAGAAAGCCCTCCCAAAGTAGCTTAGAGAGAGAATGTGACACAGATTGTAACTAAAATAAACCAGAGGGCTGGCCAGACATCTTCACCTCAAACACAGAGGTTCTTTGGATAAGAGGTAGGAAACAGAACAATGTTCTGTTCAGAGAGGCTGGATCCCCAGGATTGCCAACCTCCAGGTGCTAGCTGGAGATTTCTTGGGATTTCAACTGATCTCCAGGTGACAGAGAACACTTCACCTGGAGAAAATTGCTTCTTTGGAAGGTGGGCCTTCAGTCATTACACCCCAGTGAGGACCCTCCCCTCCACAAACCATGCCCTCCTCAGGCTTCATCGCCAAAATCTGCATCCACAAAATTCCCATAGCTACCAATCCCATGTTCCCTCAAATGGCTTGGTTTACAAGCTGTCCACTCACCTTGCAGTTAACACCAAACCGTCAATACAATTTGTTTATATTCTATATGTCTGCATATGCTCCAGGTTATGAAAAAACCCTGCTTGATCAGGCATGCTTTCATGTGGCTTTTATTTATTATTGATTGATTGATTTGATTTATTACCCACCACTCTCGTAGTAGACTCATGGCGGGTTACACAGTCCGTTAAAACCCCATTAAAACCCCCATTAAAAGCTAAAACAGACTCCAAAACAATTAAAAGAACCACGGCGGCCATTACCCGGCTAACCCCTCAAAGATCTAATGTAGGAGTGGGAGGAGGGCTCACAGATCGTATAGTGAGTGCCACGCTCTGAACGCTGGGGAGCCTGGCAGCTCTTCCTCGCTGCACCGGCCTCAACCATAAACCTGGTGGAAGAGCTCTGTGTTGCAGACCCTGTGGAACACCAAAAGCTCCCGCAGGGCCCACAGCTCCTCTGGGAGCTCATTCTACCACGTAGGGACCAGGACTGGAAAGGCCCTGGCCCTGGTTGAGGCCAGGCACGCCTCCCTGGGGCCGGGAATAACCAACAAATTATTACCCGCAGAGCGTAGAGCTCAAAGCATTTATTAGCCAGCTCTCTTCCTTACAGAGCTCAAGTCAGCTTACAATATAAATATAATACATAAAATAGATTACTAAAATCCATGCCTCCAGAATTTTAAAATCATAATTTGGGTCTGCGAGCAAACTTAACCAAATGTGTTCCTAAGCAAAACCATCTTCTTACCAAGCGAGGAACATAGCTTGGAGAACCACCCCTAGGCCATAGTTGTACCTAACCAGGACCCTGCTTGTGCATCCTATCAAGCACCTGTTGCTTAGTCCTATTCACTCCAGTGTCTGGTTGGCACTGCCATGATGCCCAGCGTTCTCATCCCCTTCTTCCATGGCAACATGAACCCTTCCTGCCTGTACCTCTGTCCATGGTAGATTTTAACACACTGCTCATTCATGGGCACTTCGCAGCCATCTTGGAGCACATCCTCTTTGCATTTGCAAAATTGACATTTCTTCTGAGCTTTGGTGACATTTCTTAATTGCCTGCCCCCTTGGAGAAGGGCATTTAGGGCAAGAGGGTTAGGGCAGGGCCATATGCCGCGAGAATGTCAAAAGAGAGCAATGGGCCGAGAATCCTGGGTTCGTCAGCATGCAGGGGCTGTTCTGGTTGTCTAAATTCGGAACACAACACAGCCTAAAACGTCCGACAGCCAATCGGTTTCATTAATCTTTAGGGCTTTAATTTGGGCAGGGTAGAGGAGCACAGCCTGCGTTCATGTACTGCGGGGTTTCCTTTAGCGAGGCAGGTGTCAGTGTGGTGGGTTTTGACGTGGCTGCCAATTAATGGGTAGTCCTGAAGTCGATGAAGGGTGATCTCAGAAGAGACACTCTCAAATAAGATCTAAAGAAATATAAAGATTGCCTAAATAATTCAAACTGTGAACATGGTTTTGGGTTAGGAACGTTTTCCTGGAGGTTTTCCTGCTTGAATTCCCCAGGCATGGGTGGATAAATATTCCCTTAATTTGTGGGCTCTGAAGGCTTTATTACTCCATTGAGTCTAATAGTAAAATGGTTCTGCCCCATTAGATAATGTTTGAAGACTCCGGCACCTTGAAAAAGCACCTAGCAAAACTGGTGAATTCCAAGCCGGCTGCTAGTTGGTTGCCCTGGGTGTAAACTGCATGGAGCTTTTATTCCAGCCCCAGATCGATTCAGTCCCTGCCCTCTACACAGAATTTGATTTCAGTTTGGATTTTGGGCGATTTTAATTTTCCTTCTGCAGCAAGAAGGATTGATCCGGAGTGACCCTACCTTTATTGTGCGATATCTGAGACTGCTGTTAATCCTGAATAAAGAAAGCTCTGTGGTAGAGAACCTCTGATAGGCTACACCTGGTCATGTGACACGCTTGCCTTAAAGGAGAAGCCCCTAACTTCTCTCAACTTCTGTCGGTCCTGGATTTTTCCTCTCTCCTCTGCCTTTTTCGATCCTCTCCCCCTCCCCTCCAAGAAAAGAAAGAGGCTCCCTGCTTGGCTTCTCCCCCCCGCCCCTTCAAGAAAAGAAAGAAAGAGGCTCCCCCCCCACACCTTCTGAGCCTCCCTAACCACGTGCTGAAGACTTTCCTGTTTCAATGGGGAGGAGGGGGAGAGGAAGACCCAAGTTCAAAGCGATCTGAATTCAACAGGATTGACAATGGAATAAAGAAAGTAAGTGCAGACTCTGCCCTGGTCATCAGGCCTGCAAGACAATCCCTTGTTGTCACTTGTTTCATTGTTAAATTTATCCCCAGTTTGAATGTAATCTCAATTGCCACACTCCTCCTGCCATTTTTTGCAAGATAATTTTTGTTGCAGGTCAATTGACTGGCAGGCTGGCATTCTACCCCAACCAGACGCAGCACTCCAGTTTGGCAATAAATATGGCCACGAGTTTAACATTATTGTACCCCCCCAGCCAAAGGGTTGGCCTGGCACACAAAGGGAGAGAGCCAGAACCCACAGCTGTTCGGCTGCTCCATACCAAGGTACCCCCAGGTACCCTCCACCCCATTTCTTTCCAGTCAGGAAAGTGGGTCACTTGCCACCTGGAACCCCTTATCAGAGAAGCAACCTAGAAATAGGGACCAACGGGCGCTAGTCTCCATCAGCTTCCTGAGTCACCCGGCTGTGAGCCCCTGGCCTCCCAGCCGGGAAGGCCATGCTTGGCCCAGCCAGCCTCTTTTGAGACCCCCAACCTCAGGGCACCCAGTGTGCAAACTGGGCTCCCTCCCAACAGGCTCCTCCCCATGCCTCACACTGCAGTAGTGACAATAAAATAAACGTTCAAACTCTTAATAATGCAACAAAACTCAGACGGGTGGGAGAGAAGCTGTCCAGATGGCGGACCAGATGGAGAGGACGGGCTCCATGCACATGGTGCCTTATATAGGAGCCTGCGAGCCTGCCCCCTGCACCAGCGGCTAAGCATGCCAAGCCTGGTGCACTCAGACAGGGCCACACCTTCGTCAATCTGCCGCCCAGTCCAAACGTGGCCGATCTTTATAAAAGTTCAGTCTTGACGATGGTGGGTGTGTAAAATTCTGCTATTCATGATTACTCCTCCTCCTCTAAAAACATAAGATTTTGTAGTTAAACACCATAGTGATCGGGGGGGGAAGCATAAATGTTAAAATTAAACTTTTGTAATAACCGAATTTATGTGAACATGTTGCGGAATAAGCAGGAATGTTTAGGAAAATGTACATTTACTGCTGTTTTCTTTCTTTTTTGAATAACAAACCAACCTTGAGCTTACAGATTTTATATTCTGGGTATTGTTGGCGAGCTGATCCTGACTTCCTGACACTGGCAGTGTAACATCGATCCTAAGTCTGCGAACGACCACCCCTCCCCACAAGACCTGGAAAGGCTGCAGGCAGCTGTTAGGGAACTCACTGGCAGGGGCAGCTCTCATGCGTCAGGGATCTGCAGCCTCCGAGCCTCAGAGGGAAGTGGAAGGAGGAGGGGGTGGTCAGGGGTGGGGGACAGAAGGTGATTGGCTGGCCGCTGGACAGACAGGCAAGCCGTTTGGAGGAGGAGGCACTCAGGGGCGGGACAGCCACCCCGAGTGGGTGTTAAGCACTGAGTGGCACTTAAGCCATGAGACCAGCTCCTCCTCCAAGGCCTTACCAGAAATATATAGTGAAACAGATTTGGCTTTAAAAATCCTGAAGCAAACTGTGCCAACTTGCCCAAGTACTCAATAACAGTTCTGATTTCGGAATGGCTTTGCTGACCTTGTGAAAATATGGGTCCAAAATGAGGCATAAACACAAATCCCGGTTCTTCCATTTTCCACAAAAGATTGTTAGCTTGAAGTCTGATATCACTCTTCCCATTCACATCAGAGTACACGTGACTGAGGGCATCACTGATAGCGCTGTAAGTTTCCAAAATAGCTTCTGTGGCTCTTCCATGTGGCTCCCACTAAGCGTTTGACAAATATCTAGGCACTTTTGACTGAGGTTGCAAAATGATTGCAGAATTGCCCATCTCTTTGTGGAGGATGAAAAGAAGGTTAAGATTTCATTGATATTACCAAAACAGGTCACTGCATTAAGGCAGCATTCAACAGCCAACTAGACCACCACATTTTTAAATTATTATTATTTATTCGATTCAATTTCTTACCCCCCAATTCTGAATGGCTTTAGAGCAGGGGTAGTCAAACTGCGGCCTTCCAGATGTCCATGGACTACAATTCCCAGGAGCGAATGCTGGCAGGGGCTTCTGGGAATTGTAGTTCATGGACATCTGGAGGGCCGCAGTTTGACTACCCCTGCTTTAGAGTGACAGGTGCATGGAATAAATTACTGAAGGGTGGTTTACAGCAGTGCATGTGTAAGAAAAGGCCTTTAACGGTGTCAAAAATATTATACACCTTGCTTGGAGGCCCCCACATTTTGAGGCTTTGGGCTTCAGCCTACTTAGCCTGTTGGTGAATCTGGCCCTGCTGGCAGGCCTTCCCCTTCCACGCTTCCCAATCTCATTCCACAGTTTCGAATTACATCCGTGAAACCATGCTGATGCATTAACACGTCTCCCGCCCTTCAGATAAAAGCCCAGCAGAACACAAAGTGCTAATGGAATAATCTTGTCTAACATGCAAATGAGAGGGAAAGGCATTGTGGAGTAAATTATGCATACTTTGAACATATGTTCAGGGCGGAAAACGTTTTCATTCAATAATCGTTTTGGATTGTTCATTAGCTCGCCATTAACGCACACCATGTGTAAACACTGGTTCGTGCTTTTCAAACAGATAACTAGACAAGATAATTGAGGGGATGTATTGCATTTTTAGACTGTTATCTTTGCTTTCTCCCCACCCCCCCCTTCAATATTGCCACAATAATTGCCTTATAAACAGCAGGTACCCCATAAAAACAGAACTAATACACACGCAGGGTAGGATCTGGAGAACGGTGATGCCAGCTTTCAGGAGGGACCTGGGGATCCCCTGGAAGTCCAGCTCATCTTCCGACTTCAGAGACCTGGGCAGAGTCTGCACTTACTTTGTTTATTCCATTGTCAATCCTGTTGAATTCAGATCGCTTTGAACACGGATCTTCCTCTCCCTTCCCCCCCCCTATTGAAACAGGAAAGTGTTCTGCATGTGGTTAAGGTAGTTCAGAAGGGGGGGGGAGCCAAGCCTCTTTCTTTCTTTTCTTGCAAGGGGGGGAGAGGAGCCAGGCAGGGAGCCTCTTTCTTTTCTTGGAGGGGGGGGGGAGAGGATCAAAAAAGGCAGAGGAGGGAGGAAAAATCCAGGACGACAGAAGTTGAGAGAAATTAGGGGCTTCTTCTTTAAGGCAAGCTTGTCACATGACCAGGTGTAGCCTATCAGAGGTTCTCTACCACGGAGCTTTCTTTCCCAATCCGGATATTGGGGATTAAAAGCACTCTAAGATATCGCACAATAAAGGTAGGGTCACTCTGGATCAATCCTTCTTGCTGCAGAAGGAAAATTTAAATCACCCCAAATCCAAACAGAAATCACAGGGATTGAATCGATCTGGGGTTGGAATAAAAGCTCCGTGCAGTTTACACCCAGCTCCCCTGGACAAAATGGATGCTGGAGAGAGTGGATGTTATTGTGTTTTACTCCACAGAGAGGTCCCTGTCCTTCCTAGGCTGTACTCTCAAATCTTCAGGAGTTTCCAACCCTGGATATTTATTTATATTTCAATTTATACCCTGCCTGTCTCAGCAAGCCAGCCTGGGGCAATTTCCAACATTTAAAATCATAAAGATGATGGTAATCTAAGCCATTCAGTTGAATCCAAGTCTTGGCGATCATCATAATCATAAACATAGGTGGTGAAATCACAAATTATCTATAATTTAAGTTCATATAATAATACAATCATAAAATTGCAAAACTCAATAATCTCAGGGTTTTTTTCAGTTAATTTGTTCCAGAGTGTTTAAATCTCATCTTGGTTTCAGGGAGGGATCGCGGGTGGCCAGCCTGTGGCTCTCCAGATGTCCAAGGACTACAGTTCCCATGAGCCCCCTGCTGCCACATGCTGGCAGTGAGTCATTGGGAATTGTAGTCCATGGACATCTGGAGAGCCACAGTTTGGCTACTCCTGAGGAAGCCCAGTCGATGTTTGACCAGAGTCATTTCAATGTTCATTGGCCCCAATCAAATGCCTGGTGAAATAGCTCCATCTTACAGGCCCTGAGGAACTGACTCAGTTCTATCAGGGCCCTTAGCTCCTCTGGGAGCTCATTTCCCCAGACTGGGACCAGGACAGAAAAAGCCCTGGCTCTGGTTGAGACCAGATGTATTTGTTTGGGGCCAGGGATCACCAATTTGTTGGAGTTTTATGATCTAAGTGTCCTTTGGGGAGGTATAGCCAGCCAAGCAGTCCCTCAGATATGCTAGACCATGACCATGTATAGCCTCAAAGGTTAACACCAAAACCTTAGAATATAGAATGTATATGAAGTAAAATACAGACCAAGAAAACATGCACCTGCTGAGGCATGTCCATTTCATATGTATTCTTTATGGCCACTTCATGTCCGATGTCTACTTTATTCATCTCCCATGGTACGTATCGATTTTTTGTATTCCATTTTGATCCAGTCTTTTAAATACCTTAAAAATAATTTGGGAATAATTTTACTCTGGGGCCTTTCTATTTTGTGAATTAAACATAACTTTGTGTTTTTATGGATTTCCTCTGACGAAGCCTACACGGTGAAACATGTAGGGTCTTCGTAAAATAAATCCATCTCTAATCTGCTGGCATCCCCACCCCCACCCCCATTCTCTTTTGTGACATTTTGCTGGGTGCAGCTCACTTTTTCCCCTTCTTCCTGTCAATGCACCCAATGTTTGAAGCTGCTTTGCGATGCATTAAGAAACAGGACTCCTTTATGTGAAAGATTCAGTGCGATGAGAAAGTCAGTGGTTTGAAAGGTAAAGAAGGAAAAGAGGCTTGGGGAGAGATGCAGAAAGGAAACTGGGAGATGTGTTTGGGGGTGCCAACTGGGAAACACCTGGAGACATTGAGGTGGAGCCAGGAGTGGGCGGGATTTGGGGTGAGGTGGGGAGGGACCTCAGTGGCATATAATGCTATGGAGTCTTTCCCTCCAAGGCAGCCATTTTCCCCAGGGGAACTATCTTTGTCACCTGGAGGGGAGTTATAATCCCAGGGGATCCCAGTCATCCCTCCAGAGACTGGCATCCCTAGTTGAATCGACAGACACGAGAAATTCAACAATTATCCCTACTCTAGTTGCAGCTTGGCAAACTCGTTTCTGGATCAGGGCTTCTGAGCCCAAAGCCGTGAAAAGTGAGAAATTATGGCGAGTGAATGCCCCTAATCAAACCCAGCAAAAAGACACAAGAAAACATGACACTACCTTGTACTGAATCAGATTCTCGGTCCATCTACTTCAGAGGTTCTCATCCTTCCTAATGCCACAACCCTTTAATACAGTTCATCATGTTGTGGTGACCCCCAACCATAAAATGACGCAAGTATTCTTTCACAGAAATTAAACCAAGACTGACCAATGGTATGAAGATCCACTGTTCATAATTGTATATAAATTGTTTTTTTCCAGGGTTTCTCAGTTCAGTTCTGCCTCTTGTCCCACCATGCCGATCTCACTCTTTTCCACTGCTCCAGACAGACAAACGTTCTATCTCAATTTACCCCACAAGGCTGTTGTGAGGATGGTGCCGCCCCCAGCTGAGCTGCTTGCCCTGCTGAGACCCCTGTGAAAGGGTGTCATGAACCCTGTTTCATGCCCCCTCCTCCTGCTGCATTCTCCTGGTCTCCTCCAGGCTGGGTGTCATAAAACCATAAATCCCTGTGTTGGTCCCTGGCCGCCTATGTATACCAAAGCTGCCCTCACTGGGGCATTCTTATCCCTCCCGTTTTTTAGTGACCTTGCTAGTCTCACCGGAGACTCAACAGAAATGTCAGTTTAGATCTGGCTCAGCTGAGAACTTTGTAACTTTTTGCAAATGTACCCTTCCCGCTGTCCTGATCTCTCGTGCCCCCTCCCATGCTATAAGTACATCCTAATGTCTATTGTATCTTTGTCTCTGCCAAGACATTTGATCAATGAGTCTTGGCGCATTTCAGTTGTCGTACTGTTCTGTTCAATAAAGACTTTCTTTTGGATCTTCGCTCTGTTTGAGATCTCAAAAGTTCCTTTATCACGGACTTTACTCGCTGACCCCCTACCTGATTCCTGACAAAGGGTCACTCAACCCCCAAAGGGGTCCCAACCCCCAGGTTGAGAACCACTGATTTACTTGAAGGAGCAGTGGCTCTCTGCCCAAGGTCTTCCACATCATGTACTACCTGCTCCTTGAGATGCCCGGGATTGGACCTGGGACCTTCTGCATGCCAAGCAGATGCTCTACCAGTGAACCCCTCTGCATTACATGTCACAGAGTCTCAAGCCAGCCAGGATCAACAGGAAGATGTCAAACTTCAAAAATGGTCTCCAAACTGATGAGGGAGGGAGTCTTGGTGATCCTGAGATCATAGCTTCCGTGGGTGAGACTGTCACTTCCACTTAGCCGGATAAGGGCAATAATCTCTGCTGCATCCTTTGCTATCCATCATCTGACCGGTCATATTCTGCAGATGAGATATTTTGTTGTCTGCTCCGATTTTTTTCAGCCTGCAGCTTCACTGAGCGTCTCACCATTATTGGCGCTGCCCTTCTGCCAGCGTCTGCCTCCTTAACCCAGCCTGCGATCGTGGCCCATCAATTCTCGTCTCCGAAAGTATTGCCGTGCATGCTAGCTATTCAATCCCAAGGCTGAAGTCATATCTTATTTCCTGTTTGGAGGGGGAAGAACAGCTCTAACATTCATCCCGGGAAGGAAATTGCTTCCACTGACTGGTATTTCTTCCGGGCCCAGTCTGTCTGCCCTCCTAATGTCTCTCTTTGTTGCCCTTCTATTGCCTAGCAGGCTGTGAAGTGGGATCTGAGCATAATGTCATAGAGCTAGACAGAGTGCAGCCCTCTGAAATCAGATTCAGATCTACGACTGTGACACAGAAGATTGCCCATATTTATGCCTGTGTGAGAGAGATTCCTTCTCTTCCCTCAATAACGTAGAGTTCCACAGTTTAACAAGATGGACTGCCATAATGTTCCTATAGCAGCACTGTGGTGTAGAATGTGAAACTGCTTTTTAGCTTGCGGTATCTGCACCATCGGAGTCAAAATTGGAGGTCATAACATCAATAATCTCCACTATGCAGATGATAGAACACTCCTTGCGGAATCAAAGACCCTGATAAAGAGACTAAAAGAAGAAAGTGAAAACATGAGACTATACCTAAATAGCAGAAAGACCAAGATAATGACAACTACTGGCAGTAGCACCAAAGTCATGATTGGCAATGAGAACATTGAATGTACTGATGATTTCATCTTTCTTGGCTCTATGATCACTCAAAGTGGTGGGTGCAGCTGTGAAATCAAACGAATAACACTGGGCCGGAACGCAATGTTAAGCTTGAACTGAATATTGAAAAGTAAAGATATCAGCCTAAATATGAAATGCCGGCTGGTCAACACCATTGTCTTCCCCATAACAGGTTATGGATGCAAAAGCTGGACCCTGAAGAAAGAAGACAGGAGGAGAATAGATGCTTTTGAATTATGGTGTTGGAGACGAATGCAATACCATGGACAGCCAAAGTTACCAACAAGACAGTTTTAAGGTAAAGGTAAAGGTATCCCCTGTGCAAGCACTGAGTCATGTCTGACGCTTGGGGTGACGCCCTCCAGCGTTTTCATGGCAGACTCAATACAGGGTGGTTTTGCCATTCCCTTCCTCAGTCATTACCGTTTACCCCCCAGCAAAGCTGGGTACTCATTTTACCGACCTCAGAAGGATGGAAGGCTGAGTCAACCTTGAGCCGGCTGCTGGGATTGAACTCCCAGCCTCATGGGCAGACAGCTTCAGACTGCATGACTGCTGCCTTGTCACTCTGCGCCACAAGAGGCTCTTAGAGAGGAGCAAACCAACTATGTAATTAGAAGGGAAGTTATTGCGGCTAAAGCTCACTTACTTTGGACACATCATGCGATCAAACTCGCTAGAAAGATCATTAATGCTTGGTGTGGTCAGCGGCAAAAGGAAATGTGGTCACCAAAGGATCTGCTAGCTTGACACAATCAAAGCCGATACAGGGATGAACATGAAAGAAGCGGTCATTGACACAGAAATTTTGCAAAAACTTTCCGATAGAATTGCCAAGGGTCAGACACGACTAAACAGATGACATCATCATCATCTACACCAAAACTCTTGGTGATGTGGCAGCTGGCTCTTCCCACTCACACATGGAGGAATGTTTAGGCCGCTGCACCTCGTCTGCCCCAGATTTTGCCTCCAGAAGAGGCAGTGAGGTTTGCCCGCACAGGTGGGGGGGGGCTGTTTTTTTTGTTTTGTTTTGTTTAGGGACACAGTAGCAATTCCTAAACAACAGCAACAATGCCCCAGACAGCTGCACGGCATTGTCCAGCACTGTGGAGCTAGCTGGACAATTTTTGTTCTTTCTGGGATGCCATAGTCAGGGGAGGAGCTGGGCCTGGGTGGCTTCAATCTTTCCTGCCAGATGGTCCGGGCCCAACATAGTCCTCGATGGCATCCATGGCAAGGAAGGTAAGACTGATATTACCGCATTTCTTTGCCACAAGGTAAATGAGGGCCTGATTCGGTCCAGGCCCAGGATGGCCCTGACCCGGTGTCAACATCATCTGAAAGTGGGCATTAGCTCCGCAACTCGATGAACGCCGGCCCAGGGCAAATTCCTCATGCGGAATTGGTCGTTGTGTTCACACACAGAGAGATAATTCATAAAATTTCATTAATTTGTCATCTGGTCCCAGGCTGTCCTTTCCAAGTTTCACGTCCATGTCGAAGAAACCTTGCTTATTACCGTCACAATATATTTCAGTTACCCCGAACCTCCTCTTTAATGAACATTTGTGTAGAAGACTGTAATATTCGTTCATTATTGATAGATATGCTCCATGTTATCTACAGTTAAAATCTCTCCGAAAATGTAATCTCTTTTCTTCCATCCTATTATCTCCGTTTTAATCTGCTGACAACAGCAGGCGCCGATGTAACATGTCAAAGTCTAGTAGGTGATCGAACGGCACACCAATCTAATTGGCTGGTATGAAATGTTAAAGATTCCTCATTGAAATTCCCTTGGATCATAATGAGATGAGCTCATTCAGTTGCGAGGAGATAGTTACAAGCATGCTTCTCATCTCCCTGGTCTTCTACTTGACAAAGAGGGAATGTTTCTCCTTGTGAGATGCTGATGTGATTTCCCGGTTCATACTTTATCTTATCCTCACACTGATCACTTTGCAAGGTAATAAAAGTCGGAGTGAGGAAGCTCCTGCTGATGTATGCTGGGTGGGGTGGGGAGGAGAAGTATCACCCAGTCTTTAGCTGCAAGAAATTAACCTATGTTCCATGGCGGAGTCGTCCAGTTGATAACTCTGTCCAAGCACAAAGCCTGCGTCTTTGTGATTAAATGGAGCAGATAACAAATGTGTTTAATTCTAAAGTGCCTGAATGCATTTCGTTACCATCTTACTTCTACTGGTTTGTGAACGCATGGATAAAAGAAGTCCTTCAGTGTCGTAAATATCAAATATATATCATATATTTTGCCTTTAGGATTATCAAAAGCAATGTAGCTGAATTCAGGTGCTCTCCTGTTTGTTTATTTATTTATCATTAAATTTATGTACTGTCCCTCTCTGTGGACAGGCTTCGGTGCGGTTTACGATATGCTAAAATCGTGAGAGCCAGCTTGGTGTAGTGGTTAGGAGTGTGGACTTCTAATCTGGTGAACCAGGTTTGATTCCCTGCTCCCCCACCTGCAGCCAGATGGGTGACCTTGGGCTCGCCACAGCACTGAGAAAGCTGTTCTGACTAAGCAGGAATATCAGGGCTCTCTCTGCCTCACCTCCCTCACAGGTTGCCTGTTGTGGGGAGAGGAAAGGGGAGGCGAATGTAAGCCGTGTAAGCTCTCAGTGAAAACTGGCTCGTGACAGGTTCCAAAAAGAAAGAAAGAAGTCACATAACAACCAGTAAAACATATAGTAAAAACCTCTTAAAAACACGCCCCCGACCACAAATGATGGCAATATCTAACTGGTTAAAATAGAAGCCATCCAACGACTTGGAGCATCAAGCCTGGTATAGTTGGTTAAAATGGCTGGTAATTAGAATGGTATAATATAGGCCCCCACCTAGTCCCAACCCCCTGCGCTATGCTCATCTACTCTGCATGCCACCCCCTTAAACCCCCTTGATTCCTTTTTAAAGAGGTTGTTTCCACTCTCTATACATGCCCTGGGGATCATAAATCACCTGTCTGGGATGAATAATGCCATTCAACTGGTATTTTTTTTTACTGCTTTATTAAATTTAATTAAATTTTCTTTCTCTCTCTCTCTCCCCCCCCCCTCCCCGGCAACCCATTTGCAGCCTAATGCAAAATGACGCAATTATTATCCTCTCTAATTCCCTCTGACAATGAGCAGTATAAGTGACTTATACAATTGTGGAATTACTATTGTGGGAACACTATTCACTTCTCTGGAATGAAACATTAACGTTTTCCTCAGCACCCCATGGAAAAAGAATCCAGACTTTATTTCTGGAACAACTACATAAGACTGTATGAATATACATTTCTAGTTTCACTCTGGATCAAGATCTCTGTTCTGTCAGTAAACAGTGTTCAAGATTACAGTAAGCCATTTGATCTTTTCATCACCTTGGCAACCAACCCATGTGATCCGGGCTGCAAACCATTGGACTCAGCTTTCTTCACACATTTGCAACTCGATTTTCTTGTGCGGATGAGATAATCCAGTTACAACTCATTGTTATAATGAAGTTGTGACCCAAGATCCCTTTTATGTGCGGATGTGGCTTTAACCTGGGATGCGACAAACTTCAGAGCAATCGTGTTTGGCGTGTTCAGAGGCTGAGATCATCCATCAGCTGAACTCAGATACCTTCATCTCATGGCCATCTGATTAAAACAGACTTGTGGAGGCATAGTAGATGCATTGGTGAAGTTTCGTTTCCTTGACCTATTCAGCACTGGTGGGGTCAGGGCAAGTGTCTTCAGCTATTCCTGAGTCCAGATGGGGGGCGTCATTTCCCCCTCTGGACAAGGTACAGGGTGGCAAGGTTCTACCCCACTGCAGGGCAATGGGGCCAGTTTTTGATTTTTAAAAATGGGGTATTGTGTTAAAATATTTTAAAATGCCCCAGGTGGCTCCACCATGCTGTGCAGTTCGGCAAGCCATCTGGGGCATTTCTTGTTCCTTCTGGGACATTGTAGTCGCAATGGCCCGACTCCAAATAAGCAATAAATAATAAGAAAGGGCAGTGGTTCTCAACCTGGGGGTTGGGACCCCTTTGGGACAAGCAGCTTGGCTGGGGGGCACCATCCACACAACAGCTTTGCAGGGTAGATCAAGATAGAGCATTCGTCCGTCTGGAGCAGTGGGAAAGAGTGAGATGGGCATGGTGGGACAAGAGGCAGAGCTGAACTGAGAAACCCTGGAAAAAAACAATTTATATGCGATCATGAACAATGGATCTTCACGACACTGATCAGTTTCAGTTTAATTTCTGTGAAAGAACCCTTCAATAATTTTATGGTCAGGGGTCACCACAACATGAGGAACCAAGGGGATGGCTCCCAAAGAGGCTGACACCATTCCCCATAGACTTTAAAGGTGGGGAAAATTAATTTCAGCAGGTTAATTGCCAATTTCCAGGTTAATTTCCTGCTGAAACTAATTTTTCCCACCTTTAAAGTCTATGGGGAATGGTGTCAGCCTCTTTGGGAGCCCTAAGGATGGGACCCCTTGGTTCAATCTTCTTGAAACTTGCAAGGGAGCCCAGGAAGGGTTGCACCTGAGTACCCTGCAAGTTTCAGGAAGAGTGCACCAGGGGGTCCCATTCTAGAGGCTCCCAAAGACCTTTTCCCATAGAAGTCTATGGGAAATCAAGTTAAAACCAGAGATTTCCGAACCTCCATTCTATCCAATGGAGCGGATAGGGGTACCCTCTTTGGGAGCCCCTAGGATGGGGCCCCGTGGTCCAATCTTCTTGAAACTTGCAGGGGAGTCAGGGAAGACCCTCCCAGCTCCCCAAGACGTTTTAGGGGTGTAATTTACACCCCTCCCCCCAGCCCCCGGGAAAGGCAGGGGAAGGATTTCCAATGCAAGTCAATGGCCCCATTGACTTGCATTGGCTCCGAATTGATTTGGACGGCTCCGAATCGATTCGGATCGATTCGGATTGATCCGAATCGGCCCAATTTGGATCCAAAACAGTTAGAATCGGCCCGATTCGGATCCTAAATGGTCCAAATTGAGGCCCCCTTGCATATGCCTAGTTCAAATGGCTGTGAGCCTTTAAACCATCCGTTCCGCGCTTCGCTTCCAATAATATCAGGGTCACAGGTTGAGTGATTGACTCAGCATGCCTGGACATGGGGGAGTGGGGGAGACACAGAGGACATCACTCGAAGTGTGCATAGGTGTTATCTCCTTGAATGAGATGCCTCTCTTTGTCTTAGTCCGGGAGCTGCCCTCTGACTCCACATCTCTTTGTTCTCCCACTTTTTCACATGGCCTTCCATTGCGACTCACATATCCGCAGGTTCTCCCACATACATAATGCTACACAGGCTGACCATTTGTGATAGAAAAAAAAACCTCTTTAGATTAAGTTTCTTCTCCTTTCAACTGCCACCTAATTGTGAGCTGGGCCTTCTAGAATAAAGTTAAGTTTCCCTTTTTTGCAATAAACTTCTTGGGAGATGTATTTACTGCACCCTGTACTACAGTCCTATGGCAGGACAAAACTTTGCTACATTAACCAAATGTCCCAAGGGTCATCTATTCCCAGTAGCTGGCCCAACCCGCAATCTAGCTGTAACGTTCTACAGTAGCTGCATTTCTCAGACGCTATTCTTCTCTAAATAAAAGCGACAGACCAGCAAGTTGCGCCACCCTCAGCAATCAGACAGAAATCATACTGATCACAACGCCGGTTAAATGCTGTGCCATCCATATAATTAAATTTATTAGGACAATTTAGCCTTCTCTTTGCAAGCAATCATTTGAAAGAAATACATTTTCCGTGTCAATTTCTATCGCCTGGAAGCAGCCGCATGCATGGAGGGGTAGGGGAGATAACATGCAATGGCTTAATTGTAAGAGTTAGTCCTATGGTTGCAGCCCTAGTGCCAGAACAACTGAGCATGCATTTTTGAGGACCATAAAAAGGTATCCCCTGTGCAAGCACCGAGTCATGTCTGACCCTTGGGGTGACGCCCTCTAGCGTTTTCATAGCAGACTCAATACGGGGTGGTTTGCCAGTGCCTTCCCCAGTCATTACCGTTTACCCCCCAGCAAGCTGGGTACTCATTTTACCGACCTCGGAAGGATGGAAGGCTGAGTCAACCTTGAGCCAGCTGCTGGGATCAAACTCCCAGCCTCATGGGCAGAGCTTTCAGATTGCATGTCTGCTGCCTTACCACTCTGCGCCACAAGAGGCTCTTTCTTTTTAGGACCATACATAACTAAAATATTATTAGATTTAATGCTCTGCCATAATAGTCATATTCCATTACACTGCTAATAAGCATTAAATCTAAGAATGGCTGCAATTAACCCTGCTCCTCCACATGCAAGTCGGGAGATGATCTTGGGCTCATCACAGTCCTGATAGTGCTGTTTTCACCGAGCTGTCCTGTCAGAGCTCTATCAGCCTCACCTACATCACAAGGTTCCTGTTGTGGGGAGAGGAAGGGGAGGTGACTGTTAGCTGCTTTGAGACTCCTTCGGGAAGTGAAAAGCGGGATATAAAAAAGCATGTGAGGATCTGATTCTCGCTTACACGCTCTGTGGAAAAATCATGGTGGGAGGTTGTGTTTTTGGGCAGCTTGGTTGCCAACCTCCAGATGAGGGCCTCGAGATCTTCAGAAGCAACAACTGATCTCTGGGCACCAGTTGGAAGGAAGAAGAAACAACAAAGGAATAAAATAAATAAAAGAGGAGGAAGGAAAGAAGAACAAGCACCCTGACACAACCAGCCAGCTAAAAATACCCAGATAGGTGTGTTCTCCAGGAAGGAGATGATTTTTTTTTCCTCTTTCTCCTCCTGGTGGTGAGGTCAGCTGTTTGGTGGATGTTATTCCAGGCCTTGCCATAAGCCCAGTGGGAAAGCCTCGTCTTGCAGGTCATCTGGAGCAGATTAAGGTTCACCAGGGCTCTGATTTCCCTCAGGAGTTCCACCAGGCTGGGGCCAGGGGCTGAGAAGGCCCTGCCCCTGGTCAAGGCCAATTTCACCTTCCTTAGGCCAGGGGACCTGCACCTTCTGCTACCCTACTCACTTCAGTGGTGTACACCATTTACCTCTGGTTTATAAATTTGTACTGTTTTTTTCACAAGGAGCATTAGTCTAACAACATTAAGCTATTGTTAGTCTCAGATTGCTGAATTACGGAAATAATAATACAACAGGGGGAAAGAGCTGTTTAAGGTTTAGTTCCCTGGTGGTATTGACTTGAAAGGGGGACTGAAGATGAAATAAATGGCAAAACCTCTAGTGCAAAAAACAGCAACAAATGATTTAAGCACTCTAAAAAACTGCCAAGATCATGACCAGTGTGCCGGATCAAATTAGAGAGAAAGCGTGGTGTAGTAGTTAAGAGTGATAGACTTTTAATCTGGAGAAGCAGATACAGCCAGCTAAATGACCTTGGACTAGTCACAGTTCTCTCAGAGCTCACTCAGTCCTGCCTACCTCATAGGGTGTCTGTTGTGGGGAAAGGAAGTGAAAGGTATTTTCAAGACACTTTGGGACTTCTTTGAATAGTGAAAATGAGAGTGTAAAAACCAGCTCTTCTCTCTTCTCTCCTTCAAAGGGAAAACTACAATTTTTTTCAAGGAATGTCAGGAAATCACTAACCTGCTATGCTATGGCATGGTGAAAATACCCCCTCCCATTTTTTATTCAATTGAGTGGCACAAGATTTAGAATCATAGAATCATAGAGTTGGAAGGGGCCATACAGGCCATCTAGTCCAACCCCCTGCTCAACGCAGGATCAGCCCAAAGCATCCTAAAGCATCCAAGAAAAGTGTGTATCCAACCTTTGCTTGAAGACTGCCAGTGAGGGGGAGCTCACCACCTGCTTAGGCAGCCTATTTCACTGCAGAACTACTCTGACTGTGAAAAAAATGTTTCCTTTAAAAAGCTCTCCAGAGTTTCTCTCAGATGAGTACTCCCCTATATAAACTGCTCCCCTTTGCAAGGTATGGTAGAGTTGCAGCCAACTTTGCACAGGTGTGCATGCACAGACATACATTGACAATGCTCACAGGTTGCACTGAGTGTCAGTGGGTTCTATCATGCATTCTGCGCACTCAACATGTTTCCCCATATTATGAGATCATGTGACTCTTCCCCATTTTTCACTGTGATTGATAAATCAGCAGAGAATCCCCTAATGATACACAAACCGAGACAACTGACTGTCAGTTTCTTTTTAAAAAGTCTTATCTGTTTCAACCTTCAGTTTCCCCTCTTTGTCTGTGTTCCTTTGTGTTCCCTTTCATTCAATGAACTAACGCAAAACCTGAACCATGAGGATTTAAGTGGAAGGCACTTGCGGGGTGCTATTGCACAGCTGTGACAGGGCAATCGTGCAATTAAAAAAAAACCCTTTGGATGCCACCACCATATGTTACAAGTGACATTCCACCCCAATTTAGAAAAGTGTGATTTTTAAAACTGTAGCTGCAGAATAAATATACCAGAGAAAAAAGAATGGTGCGCAAGGAGGGCCCTGAACCTTAATTCAAGATTAAGGCTTTCTACTCTGAAAATCTGCAGTAATCTGTGCATGTGACTAGCCAAAGGCCACCCTGCAGTCTTCACATGGAGGAGTGGGGGAATCAGAGATTAGAGTCACAGGCTCTTCACCACTACACTATGCTGAGATCTCTGTCGAGCTTTAAGAACAACAGTCATCTTTTTAGATTCAAGTGGGTAGGCGTGTTGGTCTGAAGTAGCACAACAAAATCAGAGTCCAGTAGCAACTTTAAGACCAACAAAGATTTATTCAAGGTGTGAGCTTTCAAGTTCAAGCTGAGGAAGAGTGCCTGCAGTCAAAAGCTCACACCTTGAATAAATCTTTGTTGGTCTTAAAGGTGCTACTGGACTCTGATTTTGTAGAGTCATCTTTTTAGTTTGGGGGACACACTGCAGGGACACAGAAAATCCAACAACCATAATGCTTCTAAAATTAGAATGGTCAACCAAAACTAGATTTATTTTCAGATAACTATTATGGTGGTTGTTTAAAACACACACACACACAGGAAAAGGTAGATGGATGGACAGAGAGACAGACTGACCAGTAGGTTCCTGGAAAGCTTAGCAGATGAACACAACACAATTCTGCATGTTGCATGTTTTGTCGGCTTAATTTAAGCAGAGTTTGAGTCTTTGTGAGTTCGGGGTGAATTTGGGTGCCTTTTTAACAACCCAGTCACGATGAAAGGAAAAAATAAAATCTTGTTCGGTGAGTACCTTATTCCCATCCACACCGATAGCTTTCGAAAGATTAAAAAAACATTTCACAGTGGATTACTTGGGGGCTTTACGCACCAGGATCTTTGTAGCAAATTGGTCAGTGAATGAAAAATCGCCATTTAAAATAGTGGAATTCGTCGTTATGCATACCTGCCTTTGTAGTGGAATCCAGTTGCGTTTTGTAGCGTTTCCCATAGGCTTCCGGTCTCGGCAGAAATCGCTAGAAAGGAAGCACTATTGCCAAGCTCGTCCCGCCCCTGGCCGTCAAGCAGCCAATGGGCAGCCGTTAGCATACTCCCAAACAGCCCCTTTCCCTTTAAGAAAGGTTTTTTTTAAAAAAAAACAGACCCATTGCAACGAATCTGTGTTAATTCGTTGCAACGGAGAGACCCATCCAGCTGCCTAGTGTGTTTGAGCTGTCGTTTGATCGTTGCCACGCTCCCTCCGAGTGAAAAAAAAAATCCCCCCCCCTCTCACGGGCCCGATTTTCGGCTGAATGAATGTGTAAAAAATAAAGGGAAAATACATCAGCAAACGGGCTTCTCTGTGTTTGTGCTTTAGTGACTCTGGGGAGGGACTGAAGCCGGGGAAGCCTCTAAACTGAAAGAGGCTCGCTGGTGCGTTTATCCCTGCTCGCTCGGAGAAAAAAAAAATGGCGATCGCTTCGCCGGAAGATCAGAGAAGAGAGCCAGGGGGAGGGACTTTGTAGAAACCACAACAATGTTAACGCACAGGTCTTTTTCGCTAGTGTTGCAGATTGGTTGCAGGACTGTATCGCTTTCCGGAGGGTGAATCCACTTTTGGGGATTTCCCTGAAAGCGCTACAAGGAAGCGCTTTTTGCAGATTGTCGACGACGTTGTGCAAAACAGCAAATCAGTAGCGTTTTCAATTGGCAACCATTGTGCTATTTTGAAGGCGTGCAAAAAGCCCCTTGGTGTTAACTAGACCGTTAGGTGATTGTTGCTGTGACTAACATGGTTACCTGCATCTTCCAGGCAGTTAGTTAGGGGAGCAAGGAGTGCCTCACTTTCTTGCACCCAGAATCCTCTGGGGGTGGGCCTCCTCACAACTTTGACAGCTTTCAGCATAACAGGATTTTAACTCTGGAGCTATAGTCTCAGGAAGACCTCCTTTCTCTAGTGCAGAACACCTTCTGAGACACAGCCAATGGGGGAAGGCCAAGGAGTGGTAATTTAGGAAGATTCCACCTCTCCGTTAAAAGGCTTTTGCAGTATGCCAGGCACTATAGGATGGAAAATATAAGAACATGTTACCTTGGATGAAGCTGTAAACTTCCCTGTGTGGGAGGAGGGGGAATGTACCCAGGATGGTTATCTTCTCAGCCCAAGTAAAATAACATGGAGAGGGGGAACATGCAAGATCAAGGGCCAATCAGAAATGAGCTGATGTAATGTAGAAACTCACGCATACATAGAAGAAGAAGAAGAAGAAGAAGAAGAAGAAGAAGAAGAAGAAGAAGAAGAAGAAGAAGAAGAAGAAGAAGAAGAAGAAGAAGAAGAAGAAGAAGAAGAAGAAGAAGAAGAAGAAGAAGAAGAGGAGTTGGGTTTTTTTATACTCTGCTTTTCTCTAACAGAAGGAGTCTCAAAGCAGCTTACAATCACCTTCCCTTTCCTCTCCTCACAACAGACCCCCTGTGATGGAGGTGAGGCTGAGAGAGCCCTGATATCACTGCTCAGTCAGAACAGCACTATCAGGACTGTGATGAGCCCAAGGTCACCCAGCCGGTTGCATGTGGGGGAGAGGGGAATCAAACCCAGCTCACCAGATTAGAAGCCAGCCCTCTTAACAACCTCACCAAGCTGGCTCTCAGGTCCTACCTTTCTGCATCCCAAGCAGCCTTTCAACTAAGGCTGCCAGCTCCAGGTTTAATAAATTCCTGGAGATCTTGGGGTACAGGCTAGTGGGGTTTGGGAAGGAAAGGGACTTCAGTAGTGTATAAAGTCATGGAGTCCATCCTTCAAGGCAGTAATTGTGGGTATTCTATAATCTCCAGGCCCCGCTGGGAGGCGGGCACCCCAACTTTCAGACGAGTCTGGAAAAAACTTCTGTCCAAACCACATTTCCGCATTATTTTGAGTCGCTCGATTTCTGATCAGATTTCACTTCTTTCAAAGATCATTATCCACAAAACCAGAGAGAGCAACCGGCACAAAAAGACTCTTTATTTTCTTTACCTCGTTCTTTCCAGCGCAATTATGAAATTGCCTTTCCCTCATTAATCTCCCTAAATGCAACCTTTACAACACCGAAAATAAGTTACGACCTGCTGGCCTTCATCAAATTTCCCGTCTCGGTTACATTGGCATGTCCTTTTGCTTACGTTCAGTTATGCAGATTTTGGAATTAAAAGGATTTATTAGGCTGCGTCGTTCTGCAGGGAAGGTATTTAACAAAAAAAGGAAACATTCTCAACGTAATCGGAAAGGCACAAATGGGATGTCTTCATTGCAAGGAGCTGAATTTTGTTTTGTGGAAGCCAAAGCAAGGCCCATATGGCCGTTACGAGGTTCTGACATTTCAGGAAAAACGAAGAGTGAGTCAGCGCGTGCATTACATTTTGTTTTCCCTGATGCAGGCATTTTTTAGTACAATGATGGATGGCACCCAGCAACACAAGGGTGGGCGGCAGGTGACAAACAGCGTGTGGCAGAAGGAATAAATGTTTACTGTAAATATTTCTATTGTAAAATGTGGGATGAGCCAGGATTGTAGGCAAGTCTTGCTGAATTAGGATGCTTCTCATGGAAACGGAATGTTTTATATTTTGGGCATAAATCTTACCAAAGCAAGTGGCAAATAAGGAAGCTAGCCTCCAGAAGGAGTCTGGAATTATCCTGGAGTAGTTATCCTGGGCTGATTCTGCACTTACTTTGTTTATTCTGTTATGGATCCTGATCGATTTGAACTTGGGTCTTCCTCTATCCCCACCCCCCAACTGAAACAGAAAGTATTCTGCACTTGATTGGGGAAGCTCAGAACGGGGGGGGGGGGAGGTTAGGGCTTCTGGAGCTTCTGCTGAGAGAAGTTAGGGCTTCCCCTTTAAGGGAAGCCTTGCAGCCTGTGAACAAGGAAGACTTTGAACTGATGCCCTGGCCAATCAGGGCTTTTCTACAGCAGACTCCAGGCAGCAGAGACAAGCAGAGAGCTGCACCTTTACTCATGCCGATTTTCCAAATATCAGGGGGTGGGGGGTATATCCACTCCAGGATATTTTGGGGGAAAGGTAGGATCACTCCGGATCAAACATGCTTGTTGCAGATGAAAAATTTAAATCAAAATGGAAATCGCATTCAGTGTAGACGGCAGGGATTGAATCGACTTGGGACTGGAATAAAAGCTCCATGCAGATTCAGCCCTGATCTCTAGGCGACAGAGATCTGTTCCCCGGAGAAAATGGTGGCTTTGGCATGTGGAGTCTATGGCATTATAACCCACTGAGGTCCCTCCCCTTCCCAAGCCGTCCCCTCCTCAAGCTCCACCTCCAAATCTTCAGGAATTTCTCACCACAGAGTTGGCAAACCTCATATAGTCAGTGTGGTGCTCAAGACTGGAGCTTCTGTATCAGGGACACCATTTCCCACCATCCAGCATCAATGGCTCAAAAAAAAAAATTCAGGGGGTGATGTCTGAGATGACTAGGGTTGCCAAATTTGGGTTGGGAAATTCCTGGAGATTTGAAAGTGGAGCATGTGGAAGCCAATTCCCCCAAAAGAACTGATCTCTCTAGTCTAGGGATTAGCAGTCTCAGTGAGAAAGGCAGAATAGAAATAGCAGAACTCAACACATAACTTGTAATCCCAGATGACGCGAGACATCAGGGCTCCCATATTGTCCTCCTGATACAAGGAGATCAACCCTTATCCCAAAGCCAGAAGGCCAGTTTTCACCAGTTCTTTGCACTTCAACTTTCGGCACTTGAATCCTTCTCCCTACAGAGGTGTTTTCTCGCTGGATTTGGCTTCCCTGCAGCATTCATAGAGCAGCCTCCAAGAATCTACACCTTCCCAACAGTGATGCACCGAGCCTATTGGGTGCCCTGGGTGGGTGGGGCTTGATGATGCAAATGCAGGGTGGGTGGAGCTTGGTGATACATGGGAGGCTCATTCCAGTGTGGGGAGCATGTGGGGTGTCTTCGAACCAGACTCATTGTGTGACTGAGGACAGAACTGGCAGCCCAGCAAGATATCCCCACCCCATCTTTTCCTCCAGAAGACGTGGGGCCCCAGCCCCCGAGGGACATCCACACACACACATGGCAAACCTGCATTGCTGGCTGCCTGCAGTGGGGCTGAGCTCTCCGGCCACCCATCGTGCCTCCCCTTGCCTCGCTTGAGGAAGGAGCCCAGCTGCCTGGCTGGCTGGCTGGCTGGCTGGAGCCAGGCACATGCCCAAAGGGAAATAGGTGCAGTGCAGCCGGGGATGGGAAGGGCAAGCAGGCTTAAGCCCCCATGCGGAGCCGGATCCAGACAAGCCCCCGGGCAGGCGTATGGCAGGGAGGCAGTGCCAGCTTACTGTACCTGCAGGCCTCTGCAACTGGCACATGCGTACCCCAAGTTGCTCTGCCTTCTCCTGCCCAGGTGTGGCTTGGAAGGCCAGCAGAAGACTCAGACTTGGCCTCCTCAACTGGCAGACTCTGAGTCTGCAGTGAGGCATCACAGAGTGCTTGGGACTGGATGGAGGAATCAGCGCCTGATTGGTCAGAGGGGTGAAGGGGAGGGGTTAGGATGATGGCAGGGCACTGGAGGAGGAAAGCCCTTGAACCTTTCACATGTGCTGCGGCAGATCCAAAGGAGCCTTCCTTCCCTCCCCCAGACAGAAAACAGCAGCAGGGGCCCATGGCAGCAGCAGCATATCCTGATAGATTAGAGGGCTGCAATCAGTACGCCTCCCATCAAGTGGTACCTAGGGCATGTACCATGGTTGCCCCACCCTAGTTTACACCACTGCATCCTGATCATTTGCCTTGGAAGCACAGAAGCTTTACATGGTATCCTGATCTTCCACATTTCCTGCTTAAGGGGAAATGTTGCTCCAACAAATTACAAAGATGATCTGACTCCAGTGGTAACAAGAAAAAGAAATTTTACATATAAAAACATAAAATATTCATGCAGGGACATTGAATTTCTTGTGAACAGATTAGCTTCAAAAGGGTTAACTTGCTACAATTCCAAGCCCAAGTAAGAGAGAGATGAAGAAGACAGGTCCTATATATAAGATGAAACAGAATGCAAGCAAGGGCCAACAAGGCTAAACATCTGATCAATAAGAAGGAGGGGCCAACTGCCTGATGGACCCCACTGAGAGACTTCTCTTAACCCTTCCCTCTCTGATGCTCTTGCATGCAGTTATATTATCCTACTATTGTCCTACTCATAGAATGAGATCAGCCCCAATCCCAAAATTAAAAGATCTGCTTGCACCAATTCTTTGTCTTTCACCTGCTGACACTTGGATCCCCTGGATTTGGCTTCTCCATAACAGGCCATGATATGTCTTCTTGTACTTACACCTCTAAGACCCCACACCTTCTCAGTATGTTTTTTTAATAGAGCTGCACAGGAGCCTAAAATGTTACTTCCATTCTGTTGTTTACTTCCTACCAAGCTTTAATTCATCCTTGGAATAAAAAACAAGGTAGATGGACGCAAATACCGAGGCAAGAAACACCAGCCATAAATGCAGTCATTTCCAAAGATTAAATGGAAGCATGCTCAGTAATTAAATGGCATTTTATGCTTGACACACCAAAATGGCTCACTGCCTTTATTGAATGAGTCCGCATTCGTATTCAGCTGGACGGAAGGAAATTGAAGCTGCATGTACAATAACAAACCGGTATATAAAATAGACTAGATTTAAAGCCCATTTTATTTTAGAATAAAATGGGTGCTAGTGCCGTCTCCCCGGGGAAGCCTTCGCAGGCCAAAGGCTTCCCGGGGCCTGCCGCGCTGTGGGCCAAGGCTCCGGGGTTGGTGCGCAGGCGCTGCGCACGGCTCGCAATTGGTCACTTGGTGTCTGCCGACTGGGCCCTCCGATTGTCAGTCCGGGGGAAGGAGCCAATCGGCATCTTTCGTCATCCCAGACAGGGCCCGCCCTCGGGGCCCTTACTGCTTTATTTTATCCGCTCTGCTGGAGCGGTTAAAGATATTGGACCAGTACTGGCCTTCTTTCCATTGTAACACTTCTCATTTAAGAAACCCTGTTAAATTAGCTCATTTTCTTTGGATTTAGCAAATATCCAATTGAACTGACATTAGATATGCATTAGTGGTCTATTTTATGTTGTTGAATTCGAGTAATAACCTATACTAAAAACAGTTCCTCTTTTTGTCGATATACAGCGTAGCAACCTTAAGCATGCTTGCTAGGGAATGAGCCTGCTACGAGGGGGCGGAGTCTGAGGAGGGTGGGAATTGAGGAGGGGAGGGGCCTCAGGAGGATATTGTGTCATCTACTCTCCATAGCAGCCATTTTATCCAGGGGAACTGATCTCTGAGGTATGGAGATCAATAGTAATTCCATGAATTACTATTGGAGAATAATCAAAAGAGCAAAACACCGAATTGAAGCTCCCAAACAAACTGTGATCAATGTGACTGTTTATTCAAAACAATGGCTGAAAACCACACTGGTTGAATTGTTTTTTTTCCGGTTAACTTCCTCAGCAGCCAATATCTGTATTAAATGAATAACATATGAAATATGTGAAATATATTCAATAACCAAATTAATTACATAAGGTATTCTACTTGAAAATAGCATAAATAACTGACTGTCAAGTTTTATGACCATGTGGTTAATTGTCAATGGCATATGTGTTTGAAATAATTTAATATAGATTACTAAGTGCCAGTTTGGTGTAGTGGTTAGGAGTGTGGACTTCTGATCTGGCATGCCGGGTTCGATTCTGCACTCCCCCACATACAGCCAGCTGGGTGACCTTGGGCTCGCCATGGCACTGAGAAAGCTCTTCTGACCAAGCAAGAATATCAGGGCTCTCTCAGCCTCACCCACCCCACAGGGTGTCTGTTGTGGGGAGAGGAATGGGAAGGCGACTGTAAACTGCTTTGAGACTCCTTCGGATAGAGAAAAGCAGCATCTAAGAACCATCTCTTCTTCTTCTTCAATAGTATCAGGCCTCTCTCAGCCTCACCCACCTCACAGGGTGTCTGTGTTGGGGAGAGGAAAGGGAAGCCTACTGTAAGCCGGTTTGAGACTCCTTCGGGTAGAGAAAAGCGGCATATAAGAACCAACTCTTCTTCTTCTTCTTCTTCTTCTTCTTCTTCTTCTTCTTCTTCTTCTTCTTCTTCTTCTTCTTCTTCTTCTTCTTCTTCTTCTTCTTCGTGCTGGCGTGGACTTGATTCAGCCCTGCCCCCCCTCCCCTGAAATGGAGATGTCTACACCCCTGGCTACTGATACCACCCTTTCTTCACTCTGCGATTGACTCCCAGCCAGGCTTCATTCCCTCCTCCAAAGCCAATTCCACCATCACACACAATTCACATTACAGGGCCGGCTGCAACGCAATGGGTGGGCCTGTCGTTTTCTTGCCAGCTCCGAACCTCTCATAGTTTATTTCTGCCCTTTGTCCCCCAGCAGGGTATGGTTTACAGACACAGCAAAAAATATATCCATATTTATGCCCTTAGAGAGTTGGGGCTGGATGAGAAGGAGCTACACATTCTGACAATTGCCTGATGCATCAAGGAAAAGCCACGGAAAGGCAAGAGGGTCACCAGGTGCTCCCCACCTGGAGATGAATTCCCATCCCTAATGTGATTGAAGGGTAAATACATCTGCCAAATGCCAAGAGCCTCGATACACTAGATGAATAGCCTCGTGCCCAGGAATTCCGTCAGGACTTCTTTCAACTTTATGCTCTTTGTTCCCTGTGGCTGCTAGATTTTCTCTCTTGCACTTTTCTGGCATTTTCTACCACCTGCTTTGCTACGCTGGGCATCTGAAAGGGGTTACCAACATACAAGGATAAGCAGAGCCAAGTAGAGCTTGCTTAGTGCAGTAGTTAAGAGAGGAAGATGGTAATCTGGAGAACTGGGTTGGATTCCCCGCTCTTCTGTGTGAAGCCTGCTAGGCCAATCCCAGTTTTCTCAGGGCTCTCTCCACCCCATCTGCTTCACAAGGGGCCTGTTGTGGGGAGAGGAAGGGAAGGCCATTGTCAACCGTATTTATCTATTTATCTATCTATTTATTTATCTATTGTGGAATTTATAGACTGCCACTCCCAGCAAGCTGGCTTGCACAGTTCACAACAAATTCATAAAACAATACACAATATAAAACTCTAAAACCCCTTTAATAAAAGCTAAACAATCCCCCAAACAAAATAAAATGGCAGTACATAATTAAAAAAACCCTCTCCATGCAATGAACCATTGGAGTCAGTCCAACTAACTCCAGAGATGGTAATAAAATAAATGCATAACAGGGGGCCATACTCCAATGACCCCTGTCTAATACTGTCTAGACACTGTCTAATACTGCGCAAAGAACCTTGGGGGCCAGAGGGGGGGAACCGGTCTTATACCCCAGGATCCTCTGCCCGGCCTCAAACAAACGCCTGGTGGAAGAGCTACGTTTTGCAGTTGCTGTGGAACTCAGAAAGTCTTGACAGGCCCTGCAGCTTGTCCGGGAGTTCGTTCCACCAGGTAGGGGCCAGGACCAAAGTGCCCTGACCCTGAGGCCAGGTATACCTCTCAGGGGACCAGGACCATCTGTAAATTCATACTTGCAGAGCGGAGATCAAAATGAGGGCATTTCTAAATTTAAAAAAATTAGTAGATTGGCCAAATATCTAGAGGGCACCAATTTCTTGCCCCTGAAGCTAATACCATATTCTGTGTCACCCAACTGAAAATGGGAATGTTCCCAAAAACAAGTCTTGAACTATTCTAAAATTAAAAATCCCAGGTACAGTAGGGTAGCATTCCTTTCATTTTAGAAAAGAAAAAGGAACGCATGGATCGCATTCAATGACGCTACATTAGCAAAGTCCATTAATGGAAGGAATGTAATGAGGCGAGGTAATTAGCACAGGAATGCTGAGGTACAATTGGAAGGTGATTGAGTTCGTGGGTGATAATCAAGGTGTCAACAGGAAAAACGCATGCACAATTCGCCGTTCCCAAAGACTATTTAGTTTATTTATAATACCGACTTAATGGCCAAACGCGTTGTACAAAAAGCATCAATGGGCAAGTTTCCTTCCCAATCTACTTTAAAAAAAAAGGATGTATGGCTTTTTTGAAATGCATCGTACAAGAGTAAATGATTATGGCACATAGAAGGGAGCAGGTGTTAGCTCCAGGGACTGGAAACGGAATAATGAATCAGTCTTCTGTCCTGTTGAACTTAATCATCACCATAGTTAGCAAAGTTTAATGGTGAATTAACCACTGACGGATGGTCTGCAGGAGAAGGCTTTCACGTGGTCGTTTCTGGGACATTCTGTTCTTGTTTTACAGAACTACCAAAGAGTCGAAGACAACTCAGAAAAGGATAAAGAGAGGATGAGCTGATTTTGAACAGCTGGCCCACAATGAGCAAGACATAGGGTTGCCAACCCTATGGGAACCTGGAAATACCTGGAGATTTAAGGGTAGAACTTGGAGTAGGACAGAGTTTGGGGAGGGATCTCAATGGCAGGCAATCTTAGAGAGTTGGCAGCCCTACATGGTTAGCCTAATAAGTAAGAGAACCTACACTAGAAGGGGGTAGGTGAGAGTTAATTTGAAGGCAGACCAGGGCTGATTCTGCACTTATTTTGTTTTTTCCATTGTGGATCCTGCTGAAGTCAGATTGATTTGAACTCAGGTCTTCCTCTCCCCGTTTGAAACAGAGATTGAAACAGAGAGTGTTCTGCACTTGATTGGGAAAGCTCAGAGTGTGGAGGGATGCCAAGTGCATCAGGAGTCTCTTTGATTAGGGCTTCTGGAGCGCAGTCACTTTAAGACAAGCCTTGCAACCGGAAACCAGGAAATCTTTGAACTGACACCCTATCCAATTAGGGAAGACTCCTTTGCTATAAAACACATAGAAGGGAGTTAATTTGCAAAAAGCAGGAATCTGCACACTTACTGATGGCGATTTTTTAAATATTGAGGGTTATATCCACTTCTGGATATCGCGGGGGAAAGGTAGGGTCCCTCCAGATCAATCATGCATGTTGCAGAGGGAAAATTTAAAGCAGCCAAAATCAAAATGGAAATCCAATTCAGTGTAGACGGGAGGGATTTATTCATACTGGGAGTGGGTACAAAGCCCTGTGCAGACTACACCCAGAAGTTAATAAATACATACAATTGAACCTAAATTACATATCTGGCACCTTTATTTCATGGTGGGGAGAAGGGACAAATTAAAATGACTCTCATTCATCACCTTTCCCCATCAGCCAAGGGGCTGGGCATTTGGGGAAGGTAGTTTTGCATTAAACATAATGTTCTAACCAAGAATGATGGGATTGGATCCCTCTGAGTCTAAGGTGCAATCTCCCAGGATCATCACACTGTTTTGCATCACTTTTCAATTACGCCATTTATAATCCAGGAGGCCGCAGAGGCTGAAATTAACTGAACGTGGCCAATGCATCAACGTCCTTGTTCCACATTCATCATCAAAAGAAGGTAAGCAGGTGGGGATGTGCAAGTGACAATTACAATTATCTACGTTTAGAGCAAATCCAGGACCATTGCCATAAACCAGAGCTTATGTCTCGAGCAAATAGCTGGCTACCTTCCAAGGAGATGTCTCCATTAACAAAAGGAGTCCCTTGTGGCTGAAATTTGTTAGCAGCTTTCTCCCGAAACACAAAGGATGTGAAGCCACGTATATAGCTAGCCGTGCAAACGGTTGGCATAACCAGCTGGCTATCCTTACAATCGCCACAGAGGGGTTATGGTTTAAAGGTGGAAATGTGAATGCACAGTAGTATTAATGAGAAGGTATTTTATAAGACAGCTTTGCCAACACTGGTTGAGCAATTAATGGAAAATTTGGGGGTAGAACCCTCCAAAGCAGCCATTTTCTCCAGAAGAATTTAGTCTGAGTCCAGGTGGCAACCTTTAAGACCAACAAAGTTTTATTCAAGGAATAAGCTGCAGTGTCCTCTGATTCTCACTTGCCTTGGAAGCCCCTCACTTGGGTCCCCATAAGTCTTGGATGGGAGACCACCAAGGAAGATTCTGCAGAGGAAGGCAATGGGTGACCACCTCTGCTTCTCACTTGCTTTGGAAGCTCCTCACTGGCATCCCCTTAAGCCTTGAATGAGAAACCACCAAGAAAGATTCTGTAGAGGAAGGCAATGACCAACCACCTCTGCTTCTTACTTGCCTTAAAAGCCCCTCACTGGGGTCCCCTTAAGTCTTGGATGGGAAGCCATCAAGGAAGACTCAGTAGAGAAAAATGACCAACTACCCCTGCTTCTCCCTTGCTTGGAAATCCCTCACTGGGGTCCTCTTAAGTCTTGAATGGGAGACCACCAAGGAAGACTCTGCAGAGGAAGGCAACAACCAACCTCCTCTGCTTCTCACTTGTCTTGATATCCTCTTGGCTGCAACTTGATGGCAATCTTCCTTCACATGAGCCAAAGGTATTTCTGGAAGAATACTTGGCAGTCAGGATAGGGCTGCCAACTCTTTGTTGAGAAAGTCCTGTAGATTTAGGTGTGGAGCCTTTAGGGGGTGGAGGAATGGAAGCCTTTTGGCAGGGTAAAATGCCATGCAGTCCCCTCCTCAGAGTAGCCATTTCTCAGGGAGATCAATCTTTCTTATGGAGGTCACCTGTAATTCCAGGAGGTCTCTAGGCTCCACCTGGAGGTTGGCAAGGCCAGCTAAAGCTTGGTGTCCAAGTTTGCATTCTGCAGCTACCTAACTGATACCCTTGTAAGCAAAACTAGAACAGTTGATCTCAAATGACTGAAAAAATGCCATTGCATCTATGTTAGCATTGCACCCTCCGGGTTGGGAAACACCTGAAGATTTGGGAGGTAGAGGCTGAGAAAGGTGGGTTTGGGGAGGGGTGGGACTTCCATGGGGCATTAGGCCATATTGTACCCCATCCAAAGCAATCATTTTCTCCAGGGGACCTCATCTCTGTTGCCTGGAGTTCAGTTTTGATGGTAGGAGATCTCCAGCCACCACCTGGCAGTTGCCAACTCTGTCTGAACTGCTTTCTGGTTACTATCCTGGGTGTAAACTGCACGGAGCTTTTATTCCAATCCCAGTTTGATTCAGTCCCTGCCCTCTACTCAGAATATGATTTCCGTTTGGATTTTGGGGCATTTAAATTTTCCTTCTGCAGCAAGAAGGATTGATTCGGAGTGACCCTACCTTTATTGTGC
The DNA here is from genome assembly GCF_049243985.1 of Paroedura picta. NCBI lineage: Eukaryota > Metazoa > Chordata > Lepidosauria > Squamata > Gekkonidae > Paroedura > Paroedura picta. The sequence goes on along the minus strand of NC_135370.1, from coordinate 22,356,833 downwards.
AATATCTTGGAGTGCTTTTAATCCTGAATATATTTTAAATCACACCTGGTCATGTGACAAGCTTGCCTTAAAGGAGAAGCCCCTAATTTCTCTCAACTTCTGTCGGTCCTGGATTTTTCTTCCCTCCTCTGCCTTTTTCGATATTCTACCCCACCCCCTCCAAGAAAAGAAAGAAGCTCCCCTGCCTGGCTCCTCTCCCCCCCCCTTCAAGAAAAGAAAGAAAGAGGCTTGCCCCCCCCTTTCTGAACTACCCTAACCACGTGCAGAAGACTTTCCTGTTTCAATGGGGGGGGGGGGGAAGAGGAAGACCCGAGTTCAAAGCGATCTGAATTCAACAGGATTGACAATGGAATAAAGAAAGTAAATGCAGACTCTGCCCTGGTGTAGCCGCAGGCCATTTAAGCAAGGATTCTTACAAAGCTTGTTAGGACCTGCAGCCCATTTTGCAGGGCCTAACTGGAACATTGTTAGAGCTTTACGTTTTTTTAGTGTGACAGTTTCCATCTGTCCCCCCTTTCCGGAAGGAGACAGCCTGGATGCTCGCAAGGTCAAGGAAACAGGACTGGCAAAAGAAGCCGCCCTCTCCTGGTGATTTTGAATAGTAGAAATTCAACGGCTACTGGGCAACTGTCGGATGACTTGAGCTGGGCTCCCCTCCCTCCATTTCAGGCTCCCCAGAGATACAATCTCAGAAGGATGAGGAGTGAGGAAGAAAGGAACCTGCTAATTAGACTTAATGAGATCATTTTGCAGAAGCGTATTAGCATAATTGATTTAGCTTGGATGCTAGCCTGAGGAGAGGGGAAATAACTGTGGACATACTGGTTGAATTTTTTTAAAAAACAGAACATTTTTTGGGGGGGGCGTAGTGTTGGGAGAAAAGTTCTTGATGTGGGCAGATGAGCGTGGCTTGATATGCAGAAGATAGGATCATCCTAGAGTTGCTAGGGGACCCCTGGCCGAAAATGGAGGATTAGGCCAAAGTTGCTAGCAATGCAGCCATGTCACTTCCAGTGATGTGAGCCATGACTCCCGAAAGCTCCTTCCCTGCCACGAATGTTCACCAGAGGACCAGAACTTGAGATTTGAGCTGGGATTGTAAAACACCCAATCAGGAGCTTGACATCTCAGCTGTGGATCGTAAGAACAGCCAATGGGGAACAACATAGAGAATGAAATGACAGAGTTGATGGCCAATGAGAGGTCTCTGCTTAGGACCAATGAGGTTACTGGGCAGAGAGATCCTTTTGTTCTGCACGTGTATATAAGTTGGGGTTCAGTTTTGCCTTTTCTAACATGGTGCTGAGATCACAATAAAGAGCTTATTGAACTCCCAGTGTCCTGGCTTCTTTGCACCCATGGATTTAACAGTCTTCAAGATGCTTCTGGACTCTGGCTCTTTCCTACTGAAGAAGTGAGCCATGACTCACAAAACCTCCTCCCCGGCCATGTATTTTGCCCCCATACCCTGGCTCTTTCCTACTGAAGAAGTGAGCAGGGACTCACAAAAGCTCCTCCCCTGCTACAAACATTGTGAGTCTTTAAGGTGCTCCTGGACTCTTGGTCTTTTCTACCACTAATCTCCTGGCTACAGAGATTAATTCATAGGCAGACAATGGCTGCTTTGGAAGGTGGACTCTATGACTCTTTCCACATAAGGAATTTGCCCCTGTCTAGCCTCTCATTGTTAGTGGGTTTTAATGCTGCATCCTCGTAACCCGTGCTCTCCAGGGGTTGGCGTAACTTTTCATCCCTGTTGCCCAGCAATAAGGGAAAGCGGATAAATCCACTTCCCCTTTCGTGTTGTGGCATACAACGAGGCAAAAAACGGAACAATGACTGCAGATCACCATTAGACACTTAGTTAGTTCTCTCCTTTTCTCTTCACAATAAAACCATTTTATTCTTTTAAGCAGCCTGGTGCTTTGCCCCTCTTTGCAAAGTTAAACTCTGCCAATGTTATGAAAGAATGAATCACAGTTTGTGAGAAGTGTCCCTCTGGGTGGGCGGAGGAGAATGATAGTTGGCAATAAGAAAAGGGGGAACTCACGGAAAGGGATCAGAAAAAACACTAATGACTAGGCCACATGCGGCTGGAATCATCAGAAAATATCAGCCTCCTTGCCTTTCCCCTTCATTCAAACACAAATGTCACATTCACTTGCCCTTTCTAAAGCTCAGTGACATAAATATTTATCTTGGGACAGGGCGTTTTGTGTAAAGGTCATAGTTCAAACGATCTGAGCTGCATTGGAAAAATGGTTCTATTTACTTTCGGCCTCGAGGCCACGGAGAATTTGAGACAAGAAACAATGGAAGAAATGGGCACATTCTTAACGTCTCAGATCTTCCTCTCCAACTTCTCGTCAGCTCAGACTGCTTTGTCCACCTCATAGGAAGGTTTCTGGAGTTCTGACTTTGCTGATAGACCTCCGGATGACACCTAGTTTTTGTCCACTATGACACAGAGTGTTGGACTGGATGGGCGACTGGCCTGATCCAACATGGCTTCTCTTACATTCTGTCTTTCTATTTCTGGGGCAGTGATGCTCTGTATTCTTGGAAGTTGGGGATCAACACTGTCGTTCTGGACCTCTTGATGGCCCCTGTGTGACACAGTGCTGGACTGGATAAGCCATTGGCCTGATCCAATATGTCTTCCCTTATGTCTTCCCTTCCCGGCTCAAGATGCCACCCCCTCCACAGTTGGGTGGCGGGCGTATTTTAGCCCGCCCGCGGAGACTCATGGATCCAATTGGATTCCGGAATGCTCTGCGGGACCCGATGTCTCCTGGCGACTCACTAGCGGCCTTGGTGGTGGACTGGCAGTCACGCCTATCGGCTGCTATAGATGAGATCGCCCCTAAACGTCCTCTCTGCCCTCTGCCCTATACCAGGGAGCTCCAGGAGAGGAAAAGGGAAGTGAGTGTGGCGGAAGACTTGCGACGAAGCTACGAGAACATCTCATCGCACGCTTATGAGGGCATATGAGATGGCGGTGAAAGTGGCAAAACGGGAGTATTTTGCCGCGGAAATCGCGTCCGCAAGCTCTCGCCCGGCCCAACTATTTAGGACAGTTAGATCTCTTACCGCCCTTGAGGGGTGCCAAAATAGTAGTAAATTGGAACTAGGCTGCGAGGCTTTAGCAAGCCATTTTGTGGACAAAGTCTCGTTACTCCGCCGCGCTCTTCCCGCCACAGTTAATACAGTAAATGAACTGGAGACCCGTTGGCCGCCTTTGGAGGTGACGTTCGATGGCTTCAGACGGCTCTCTTTACCCGAAGTGGACAAGTTGCTAGGTTCGGTTAGGGCGACCACTTGCCCCCTTGATCCCTGTCCATCCTGGCTCCTCAAGGGAGGTGGCCAGAGGATAGGAGGCCAGCTCAGGGATATCATCAATCTCTCCCTGGATTCCGGGGAGTTCCCTGGGTAGCTGAAGGGGGCAGTGGTTCACCCTCTCCTGAAAAGATCCACGCTGGACCCGCTGGACCCAGACAGCTACCACCCGGTGTCGCATTTGGCATTCCTGGGCAAGGTAGTTGAAAGGGCCGTGGCAGACCAGCTCCTGGTATTCTTGGAAGAAACTTCGGCACTCGATCCATATCAGTTTGGCTTCTGACCTGGCCACGGGGTGGAGACGGTGTTGGTCGCCCTGTTGGATGACCTCCGTCGCCAGCTGGATAGAGGCAGGTCGGCAGTGCTGGTTCTTCTGGACCTGTCGGCCGCTTTTGACACCGTGGACCACGAACTACTGGTCCACCGCCTCGCCGAAACGGGGATACGGGGCACAGCTTTACTCTGGATACGCTCCTTTCTCCAGGACCGGACCCAGAGGGTAGCAGTGGGAGATGAGCTCTCGCGCCCCTACAGACTTCCTTGTGGAGTCCCACAGGGCGCGGTCCTCTCTCCCACATTGTTCAACATCTTTATGCGCCCTCTGGCCCAGCTGGTGCAGAGTTTTGGGCTGGGTTGCCACCAGTACGCTGATGACACCCAGCTCTATCTCCTCATGGACGGCCGCCCGGACTCTCCCCCGGAACCATTTGCCAGATGTTTGGAAGCGGTGACAGAATGGTTCGAGCAGAGTCGCCTGAAACTCAACCCCTCCAAGACGGAGGTCCTGTGGTTGGGACGTAGGAGGCGGGAACAGGAAGCGCGTTTACCCACCCTGGGAGGGACGCACCTTACCATCGCGTCCCAGGCCAGGAATTTGGATGTGATCATTGACGCCTCCCTGACCTTGGAGGCGCAGGTCAAAAGAGTAGCGGGCCAGGCATTTTTCCAGCTTCGCCAGGCCCGACTACTAGCGCCCTACCTGTCCCCCAAACACCTAGCCACAGTGATCCATGCAACGGTCACCTCCAGAATAGATTTCTGTAACTCGCTCTACGCGGGCCTTCCCTTGTCCTTGGTCCGGAAACTCCAGCTAGTGCAAAACGCAGCTGCCAGGGTCCTCACTGGTACACCTTGGAGGGCCCACATTCAGACTGGTTGCCAATTGCTGCCCGGATCCGGTTCAAGGTTTTGGTTTTAACCTTCAAGGCTTTACGCGAGTTGGGATCCACATACCTGAGGGACCGCCTATCGCCCTATGCCCCCCGCAGAGCCTTACGTCCTGCGGGAGAAAATCTGCTGGTCGTTCCCGGCCCCAGGGAAGCATGCCTGGCCTCAACCAGGGCCAGGGCCTTTTCGGTCCTGGCCCCTACCTGGTGGAATGAGCTCCCGGGAGAGCTGCGGGCCCTGCAAGATCTTCCATCATTCCGCAGGGCCTGCAAGACGGAGCTCTTCCGCCAGGTTTACGGTTGAGGCCGAGGCTAACATCTATGCCCCCCCCCCAGGGACCCGGGACCTGGGATTGAGATTGGGGATTAGTACCATCAGTATCCCCTCTCCACCTGCTTGTAGTAGGAGGGGGAGGTTGATTAGCCTATCTTGCCAGGTTAGCTTGCTAACCGATAATGTTATATTGTAATTGTTGTTGAGGGATTTTAATGGATTTCATTGGGGGTTTTAAAATGTTGTAACCCGCCACGAGCCATAAGGGAGTGGCGGGCAATAAATCGAAAGATAATAATAATAATAATAATAATAATAATAATAATAATAATAATAATAATAATAATAATAATAATAATAATAATAATAATAATAATAATAATGATGTTATTTTCTTATGGCGTGTTGATCTATCCATAAGTTGCACATAAAGGCAAAAGAGGTGGGCTGGGACAAGGCCAAAGAATCCACCTCCCAAAGGAGCCATTTTCTCCATGGGGACTAATCTCTGTAGTCTGGAGATCATTTGTAATTACTGGAGATCTCCAGGTCCCTCCACGAGGCTGGCAACTCCATGTCTATGTATGCATCTTTCTTCCTTTATACAGTACAGGAGGCAGCTTCATTAGCCCTTTGGTTGTGGTCTGATTAATGATTTCAGCTGATCTTCTAACTTTTGCCATATTCAGCCATAGATCAGAAAATGTAGGCTATTTGAACCAAGAAGTCGATTGTTCCTAGACTAGACCTGCTGTAGGAAGACCATATTTGCAAGTAGATTTTTTTTTTTGTAGCAGGCTTTTCACTACCCCAATGAGTCTCAAAATGGCTTACAATCACCTGCACTTCCTGGTGCAGTGGTTAGGAGTGCAGACTTCTAATCTGGTGAGCCGGGTTTGATTCCGTGCTCCCCCACATGCAACCAGCTGGGTGACCTTGGGCTCACCACGGCACTGATAAAGCTGTTCTGACCGAGCAGTAATATGAGGGCCTCACCTCTCTCATAGAGTGTCTGTTGTGGGGAGAGGAAAGGGAAGGCGACTGTAAGCTGCTTTGAGGTTCCTTCTGGTAGAGGAAAGTGGCATATAAGAACCAACTCTGCTTCTTCTACCTCACAGGGTGTCTGTTATGGGGAGAGGAAAGGGAAGGCGATTGGAAGCCACTTGGAGACTCCTGGTAGAGGAAAGCGGCATATAAGAACCAGCTCTTTTTCTTCTCCTCCTTCTGTCCCCACAACAGACACCCTCTGAGGTAGGTGAGGCTGAGAGAACTCTGAGAGAACTGTAACTTGCCCAAGGTCCCCCAGATGGTTGCCTGTGGAGGAGGCATGGGGAAGCTGCTGCTGCTCTTAACCACAACACTAAATGGTAAGATGAACTGAAATACCAGAAGGAACCTTGCCTAGCAAAATGGCAAAGAGTGGAAGAGAGAAGGGACATCTCTCTGAGCACAAACCAGACAGCGACGCCTGATAACTGTTAGAGGTAATTAACACTTTGGCAGCTGCTGAAGCAAGTTGGGGAGCCATTTGGACATTTCCTCTCTGTCACATATCTGTTCCCCTCCATTCCAGCATTCTCTAGGTCTTGAGAAAGCTAATCTCTCCCTTGGGTTGCCAACCTCTGGGTGAGGCCCAGGGGTCTCCCGAAATTACAATGGTTCCCTGGATGACAGAGATCCATTCCGCTGGGGGAAACTGAAGGGTTATTGGGTCAGCGCATTGCTCAAGGCACATAATGCAGCAGAGTTTGTGCGTGTTGACAAGAAATAAAGTAACATACAGAGCCTCTTTAATTTTGCAAACTAGAGATGAAGGAGTTGGGGTTTTTATCCCCCTGCTTTTCACTTCCCAACTGTGGCTGGTTGCATGTGGGGGAGTGGGGAATCAAACTCCAGCTTGCCAGGTTAGAAGCCACCGCTCATAGCCACTACACCAAGCTGGCTCTCTTATATGAGTCCTTTGTTGTTAGGATCTCCGTTCTAGACAGGGTAGAGTAGAGAGAGAATTATAATCTAGTCTAGCTAGTGAGGATAGATAGAGATGCAGGAGGCACATCCTTCATTCATGGTACCAGATGGTGATGAGTGTCCCAGTATGAAGAGCAGGTGTGAAGCCAGAATGAAGTTTCCCTCAGACTGGCAATCTACACAACAAAGGGACAGCATCAGAGCAGAAGGAGGGAAGGATGTTTAGGGTCCTGGCCAATCTCTCTCTCTGACTCTAAGTAGTCCAGTTCTGGAGTCTGAGGTTAAGCGATTGCTCAGTCCTTCACTTCCAACAGAAATGACCATTTTGGAAGGTGGACGGCATGGCTTTAACCAATGCTGAGGTCTGTGCCCTCCCCAAAGCCTGCCCTCGCTGGGTTCCACTCTAAAATTTCCCAGTCCAGAATTGGCAATCATATGTCTACCCCTCCTGGCTTCACCTAACTCTTAGCTGCTCTCCCTGTCTGTGGAAGCCCTTCCTGCCCGCGGGGTGGGGGTTGGGGATTCAAAACCAAAATAAGGCCTCAGCTACTTAAAGAAACTTCTTTCCATAGAGCTTCTGACAATTCCTAGAGCTACTTGAAAGTGACATAGAGTAGTTACACGAATCGCTAGGAACTCTAGGTTCAGAACTTCCTGTTTTACCATAGAGTTTCCTGCGATCCCTAGAGCTGTCATTTGCCATATCCATGTAGCTCTAGGAATTGCCTACAAATCTATGGAAAGAACTTGATGTAAGTAGACAAGGCCTTATATTTCTTTGATTTTTATGCCTGCCAGGATGCGTCCCCTTTCCCCCCTTCCCAACTGTTGCCAGGCATTGCTTAGCAACCCTAATCCTGGAGTGCATTAGGCCATTTTAGAGATTCTTTTCCTTTGGATTAATCCATGAAATCACATTTCTCTGCATAATCAGGGAGGGGAGGGCTGGGGGAGGAGCTTCCTCATCTGTAGAGCCCCTTGCTGTGTGGGTGGCCTGATTCCACTTTCTCTGATGATGGGCACAGGGAGGGTGCCACATGGCGATTGGATAGTGGGATGGTGTTCACTGATGTGACCTTATCAGTGTGGACTAATTAAGCGTTCTGGCAAAACAGTCCTTAAGGTAGGTAACGTTCTTGCGGGGGCAGCAGGTCAAGCAGAGAAGCTGTGATGCAGGGTTTTTTTTCCTGACTCCTTGATTGCCAAGACCATTCAGCCAGTAAATATTGCTAGTGGGGGGTGGGGGTGGGAGAGAGAGAACTGGAGATGCACAGATCACCTGCTGCTGCTGACTGGGCAAGGCGTTTCCAAAGAAGACAAGGTTCCCTCTAATGTTTTCCCCTTCCTGTCGGGAGTGTGCAGTTTTAAAGTCCCTGAGAAGGCCTTTGGTGGCCTCTTTTGATTCTGAGTCGAATTCTGCTGTGATCTTAATATGAAACAAAGAGATATACTGCGTGGCAGAAATGGCTAATTACAATAAACATCAAATAACAAACTTGTCACAGTTTCTTCCGTCAGTGAAAATATTTAATAGCTGAATTTGCCTGAAGAAAAAAAAAGAATCTATTAATGAACAATTCCAACAAATTAGCTTCTTCTTCTTCTTCTTCTTCTTCTTCTTCTTCTTCTTCTTCTTGAATTTATTACCCGCCACTCTCAATGAAGCTTGTGACAGGTTACAGATGTCCAGTTAAAACCCCCATTAAAACCCTATTAAAATGGACAGAAGATACAACAGATACAAATACAATAAACCAACAACCCAACAGAAGGGGAAATTTTACACGATTATAGGAAGTTAAGCAAAAAAAAAACCTCTATTGAATTTAAACAATATTACAAAAATACAGTAATTGATAACATCTACCAAATTATAGATATGAAAACATTTAGGTTATTACTATGAAAATAGCTACATGTTAATAAAAATGCAAAGTGGAGCAAAAGCTCTTCAAAAACACTATAAACTTACCAAAAAGAGTTGTATGTTATACTCAAAACATTCATGTGGTGGTTGGCCGAGAACCTACAATTGGTTTCTAAGGAATAAAATGCAGAATAACCTTTAAAGTCTAGTAATGACATGCAAGGCGTTCATCATCAACATAATTTTGGAGTAAAAAATACCCCATATTGCTTACCTCAGAAGAAAAAGAAGAGTTGGTTCATATATGCCGCTTTTCTCTACCCGAAGGAGTCTCAAAGTGGTTTACAGTCACCTCTCCCCACAACAGACACCCTGTGGGGTGGGCGAGGCTGAGAGAGCCCTGATATCACTGCTCGGTCAGAACAGTTTTATCAGTGCCGTGGAGAGCCCAAGGTCACCCAGCTGGTTGCATGTGGGGGGGTGCAGAATCGAACCCAGCATGCCAGATTAGAAGTCCACACTCCTAACCACTACACCAAACTGGCTCTATGCTTGCTGAAATTTGCAGTAGGCGTAGAAGAGTTCAAAGGAAGTACTTCCTCACCCAAAGAGTAATGACCACGCTGGAATCCCTGCCGCAGGAAGTGGGTGTGCCCTCTCAAGAGCCCTCTTGTACATCTCAAGTACAGGTGAAACTGTCTCTCTGGGGCTGGGATGCTCTGTATTCTTGGTGCTGGGGATGGGGAGAATGGGAGTGAATCCCTCTGCTAAGACGCAAGCTCTTGAAGTGTCAATGTTTGGAGATTTGCTCTGTGATGTTAAACAAAAAGAAGAAACAAGCACAAGTTCCACAGGGGCTCCTACTGGAAAGAGTAGCTTCTCGGAGGAGGCCCATTCGTCAGGAATGACTTTAAGAGACAAAGATGAAGGAAATTAACTACCCAAAAGTTCACACCCCACCCCAAAGATTAATGAGCCAGTGCCTTTGACGCTGAAACTAGCAATTTTCTCCCCGGGTCATTTAGAATGAAAAGTGCAAACATTTTCTCTGAAGCTGTCCTGCCGTTTTTATCAACGTCGCTCATGTGTCATTTGTATAATAGCTTCACAGCAGCCAAACGGCTCAGATCTGGCGACTGCTCCATTATAATTTATAAAGCTTATTAAATTTCAATGGATTCATTCCTTTTCTTTCCAAACAGACAAGGCAGCGCAGAGAATGAGGGGGCCGTTTGTGCTGGACCATGGCACACCAGGGTGTAGTCTGGGTTTTTTACCCACTTCCAGCTCAAATAAATCCCTCCCATCTACACTTCTATTTTTATCCCTTTCTCTCCCTTTCTTCTATGGTGTGTTTTTATCCTTCCCTTTCTTATGTTTCCTTCCTTCCTTCCTTCCTTCCTTCCTTCCTTCCTTCCTTCCTTCCTTCCTTCCTTCCTTCCTTCCTTCCTTCCTTCTCTTTTTATCCTTTTCTCTCTTCCTTCCCTTGTGTGCTTTTATCTCTTCCTCTTCCTTCCTTCTTCCTTCTTCCTTCTTCCTTCTTCCTTCTTCCTTCTTCCTTCTTCCTTCTTCCTTCTTCCTTCTTCCTTCTTCCTTCTTCCTTCCTTCCTTCTCTTGTGTGCTTTTATTCCTTCCTTCCTTCCTTCCTTCCTTCCTTCCTTCCTTCCTTCCTTCCTTCCTTCCTTCTCTTTTTATCCTTTTCTCTCTTCCTTCCCTTGTGTGCTTTTATCTCTTCCTCTTCCTTCCTTCCTTCCTTCCTTCCTTCCTTCCTTCCTTCCTTCCTTCCTTCCTTCCTTGTCTTTTTATCCTTTTCTCTCTTCCTTCCCTTGTGTGCTTTTATCTCTTCCTCTTCCTTCCTTCCTTCCTTCCTTCCTTCCTTCCTTCCTTCCTTCCTTCCTTCCTTCCTTCCTTCCTTCCTTCCTTCCTTCCTTCCTTCCTTCCTTCTCTTTTTATCCTTTTCTCTCTTCCTTCCCTTGTGTGCTTTTATCTCTTCCTCTTCCTTCCTTCCTTCTTCCTCCTTCCTTCCTTCCTTCCTTCCTTCCTTCCTTCCTTCCTTCCTTCCTTCCTTCCTTCCTTCCTTCCTTCCTTCCTTCCTTCTCTTTTTATCCTTTTCTCTCTTCCTTCCCTTGTGTGCTTTTATCTCTTCCTCTTCCTTCCTTCCTTCCTTCCTTCCTTCCTTCCTTCCTTCCTTCCTTCCTTCCTTCTCTTTTTATCCTTTTCTCTCTTCCTTCCCTTGTGTGCTTTTATCTCTTCCTCTTCCTTCCTTCCTTCCTTCCTTCCTTCCTTCCTTCCTTCCTTCCTTCCTTCCTTCCTTCCTTCCTTCCTTCCTTCCTTCCTTCCTTCTCTTTTTATCCTTTTCTCTCTTCCTTCCCTTGTGTGCTTTTATCTCTTCCTCTTCCTTCCTTCCTTCCTTCCTTCCTTCCTTCCTTCCTTCCTTCCTTCCTTCCTTCCTTCCTTCCTTCCTTCCATTCTGCTCTCATACTCCAAGTGAACTGATCCCTGTTGTTTGGATATCTGTTGTAAGAGGGAGAGCCCTGCAGGATCAGACCAGTGGTCCACCTATGCCAGCATCCTTTCACACTCAAGTAGCCAACCAGTTCCTCTGGAGGGCACAGGTCTTCCTAAGGACATCAGAAGAGCCCTGCTGGATCAGACCAGTGGTCCATCTAGTCCAGCATCCTCTCTCACAAAGGCAGCTCTGGGTTTCTTGCATTGAGATGGTGACAAACCATGAGATGGTTGGCACACCTTGAGTTTGCAGGCAACGCTCAATGACCATCGTATTCTGTCTCTTCAAATAGCTCGAGGAGGCTTGCTTAAGAAACATAAAGTTCAGCTAACATACAGTGTACAAACCAGTTTTGTTGATGCATGGAACCAAATACCCTTCAAAGCCCAACCGTTCAGCATTTGTCATACAACAGTGGATCCAAAGGAGATGAAATAATTCCAGTCCTTGGCAAGTAAATGGTGGGATGTGTGTGGAGAATATTCAGCCGTTCATTCCATGAATGATATCAGAGTTCCATTTGTTTGAGATATTGTTTTCAATATGAGAAATTATTATCCTCTGGGGAGCCCGCTGCCTGGAATGAAGATCCTGCTGGTTCTACACACCCACAGAAAAACAAGGAACCTATTCAAGGCAATATTCTTGTTCTAACTATATATATATTCAATTTTAATACAAGTTCTTACATACATGAAGAATCAACCATAACGGTTTCTAGATAATTTCATTTTCAATAACTTCTTCAGTGGTTGAGTCCTCCAACATAAGATTGTTGGAACAATAGTGAAAGATTAGTGTGGGAAAATCCTACAGTATTTCCTTATATTAGTGTTTAAATAATATCCATAGGCCATCGACTCAGGGAATGTTTGTCAAAGACTATCTTATATGGGAGTATTCAACCACTGAAGAAGATATTGAAAACGAAAATTATCGAGAAACCGTTATGGTTGATTGTTTGTGTATATAAAAAATTGTATTAAAATCGAATATATATATTGTTAGAACAAGAATATCGCCTTGGATAGGTTCCTTGTTTTTCTGTTGATATTCTATTGTGAACCTTCTTTTTTCTGTGTTGTGGTCCTACACACTTAGCAGACCACACCCTGGATTTGATCTTTGGAACTGGGATAAACGTTAGCCCAATCTAAACAACTAGGGCAGTGGTCCCCAACCTTTTTATCACCGGGGACCACTCAAAGCTTGACAATTTTACTGAGGCCCGGTGGGGGGGTAGTTTACTCCTCTACTCTCAACCACTGCCCTAACGCTCTCTGATCGCTATGGTAATGTTTAAACATCCCTTCAAAATAAGATACAGACACACCACAACAATGAACATAAAGAACATTTTATTTTCATGGAAATTTTAACTCATGACAATGACAAATCAATGGGAATCCTGAGCTTGTTTCTCTGCAACGAGATAGTCCCATCTGGGAGTGATGGGAGACAATAACACCCGAAGTGTGTTGTAAAGAGCCAGGGGGGGATGAAGTAAAGGGCCGGGGGGGGGGGAGAAGGGGTCCTTCACGGCCCACCTCCAATTAGTCGACGGACCACATGTGGTCTGTGGCCCACAGGTTGGGCATCGTTAAACTAGGGTACCGTGGTTGGACCGCTTTGCTCTAACGGCTCAGATCGATATGCCATCCCTGCCCCGTGTATGTGGAGAGCATATTTATACTCGCCCAAGGGTACCTATGGATGCAGTTGGATTCTGCAATGCTCTGTGGGATCTGATACCCCCACACACACCCCAACTCAGTTGATGCCCTAGTGGAGGAGTGGCATGTCTGGCTGTCTGAAGCCATTGATGAAATCCCTCCCTGACGCCCTCTCTTCTCCTGTTCAAAGCAAACTCCATGGTAGACACTGGAGCTTCACAAGAGGAAGCAGGAGTCGTGACATTATGTGAAGAACATCTTATAAGAAGCTTATGAATGTTTATGAGATGGCAATGAAGGTTGCTGTAGAGGAACTCTGAGCGACATCCATTGCCTGTGCTGGCTCATGTCTGACTCAATGCTTCAAACCCATTTGATTGTTGACCTTCTTATCTAAAGTATCATCCCAGACTTCTCAATTGGACATTAGCCATGAGGCTTTTCTTTGCAGAGAAAATCTAGTCATTTAGCTCAAGATGGGCAACCGTGTTGGTCTGTTCATAGCAACAGAAAAGAGACAGAGTCCAGGAGTTCCTTAAAGACTAACAGAACTGGTGGTATGGGATGAGATTTTGGGAGTCACTGCCCACTTTGCCGGATTCATAAGGTGCTATTGGGCTCTTGCCGTTTACTCCAATCTCCTCTGGTAGTCATTTTGTGTCTCACCTGCAAAACAAAGCAAAGATGCTCGTGAAGATCTGTTTGCTTTCTCTTCAATTAAGTGCTTTCATTTCTAAATGAAGCCTAGTTATTGGGATCATCCAGACTCTTGTTCTTTCCTGTTTAGTGTTTCTTAACTGCACAGCATTACTGAGTTACAGTTCATATTGCATGGACGTATGTAATCTGGAAATGTCTTTATAATGTTAAGTAATTATTATCTAAGAGCCTCTTGTGGCGCAGAGTGGTAAGGCAGCAGACATACAGTCTGAAAGCTCTGCCCATGAGGCTGAGAGTTCAATCCACACAGCCGGCTCAAGGTTGACTCAGCCTTACATCCTTCTGAGGTCGGTGAAATGAGTACCCAGCTTGCTGGGGAGTAAACGGTAATGACTGGGGAAGGCACTGGCAAACCACCCCGTATTGAGTCTGCCATGAAAACGCTAGAGGGCGTCACCTCAAGGGTCAGACATGACCCGGTACTTGCACGAGGGATACCTTTACCCTTACCTTTAATTATTATCTGAGATTGCACATTCGCTTATTTACTTTTTTATTACTAATTTGAAATGTTTAAAATCCTTTTATATTTTCCTTTTATATTGCAATGGCTTATGGCTACATGCAATAAAATCTGACTTGATGACTTGGCCATTTTGCACATTAGGCAGAACAAAAACTCATTTAAATTTTATTGGATTTATTTAGACATTGGTAATGCTTTTAAAAATATGGTAGAAAGGACCAAATTACAGCAAACACTGGTTGAGAGAGAAAAAGCTAGGGCTGCCAACCTCCAGGTGGAGCCTGGAGACATCCATGAATTACAATTGCTCTCCAGACATATCATAGGAATTTGTCTCCAAAAAGGATAAAATTTACACATTTTTGAATGATTTACATATTAGACTCTTCTTTTAATTATGTTCATTCTGATATTTTCCAATATTTATTTATCTTTCAGGGATCCCACTCAACCATTGAGCTATACATCATAGAGACTTCTATATAGGTATATTTCTATATAGAGTGTATTATCATAATCTTGACCACTGAAGAAGACCTGGAAGGGTCGAAACACGTTTGGTCCTTGGTTCTATGTGCTGTTAGTTCGGTATAGTTTTTAAGAAGTTTTTATTCTGTTTTTAATTGTGCACCATAATAAACAACTAACAAGTTTTACATTATTTTTATTGTTCAGCTCAACTTTTCAGTTACTAGCAGTCAACACGTATCACCCTTTTATCATTTTTTTTGCAAACTTTTTTTTGCAAACTGCATAAGCATGAAGGACCCCCCTCCCCCAAGAATCAAAGTGCGATGGCCCTTAATTGCTACACTGTGGGGCCCCTGGAGCTGTGGGCCCCGTAACAAATACTACACACACTCCTAGGATAAACTGCTTCTGCCAACACCTGCTCAAAGCTAGCTGAAGGCCGGCTTCTTTCAATTCTCTTGTGAGAGATTGTTCAATAAAACAAGTATGTTCCTTAGTTCAGTTTGTCAGGCTAACCTTAAGGGACCACAGAGGACATCAGGAAAGCATTAAGAAAACCATTCCTTCAGCTCCCAAATCTCATTTTTCTTGGTATCGATCAGTCAGCCAAGCATCCCTGGTCATTTCAAAATGGTTAATTCAGTCCCATTTTAGAAAAGATTTATATGATGTCTTAACCGGCAGGACGTTCGGCCCACTGTCTCGGTGAAGGGTGCGGTGGACTTGAGAGTCTATCTAATATCTAGTCTGAATTTTGAGGGACGCTTGTGGGGGAGACACTGTTGAAGGGGGGGGGGTTGTCTTGACATGTCCAGGGTCATAGTTTCATTTGAACCAATGGATGGACCAATGGATGGAATGAAGGTAGATGGAAGAAATAAGAAAGGCGTTAAAACTAATTTGACGCTGAATTAGATCTGGCCCTCACTCCCAGTGGAAGAAGACTTGGGCCACCGGCTGAACGAGGGGGATGGTGGTTTAGAAACATCCGCGTAAGGGAGCACGATCTATTTATGTTGTAAGGATGTTTTATGGGGATTTATTGTATTTTATTGCTTTTGTCCTGTTGTGAACTGCCGTGAGACTACTGGAAGAGCAGTGGTATAAAAATAAAAGAATAAATAATAAATAAAAATAAGTCCGGTAGGAAGTGTTTATTTTGTTCATTCATCATGACCTAGTTATACCTTACCCATGTTTCAGTAGCAGAGCTTGCCAACGTCTAGGTGGAGACTGGAAGTCTCCTATTAGATCTCCAGGTGACAGAGATTAGGCTCCCTGGGGGAAAAGATGGCTGCTTTGGAAGGTGGAGTGTCTCTGGGATCTGTCCTGGGCCTTGTGTTATTCAACATATTCATAAATGATTTGGATGATTTGGTGCTTATTAAATTTGCAGATGATACTAAACCAGGAGGGGTAGCAAACACACTAGAAGACAGAATCAGGATACAGGATGATCTTGACAGGTTGGAAGTAGACCAGACACTGATCATGAGTCAGCAGTGTGACTTGATGGCTAAAAAGGCAAATGGGATTTTGGGCTGCATTAAAAGAAGTATAGTGTCTAGATCACGGGAGGTGATGTTACCACTTTACTCCGCTCTGGTTAGACCTCACTTGGAGTACTGTGTTCAGTTTTGGGCCCCACAATTGGAAAAGGATGTAGACAAACTGGAGCATGTCTAGAGGAGGGCTATGAAGACGGTGAGGTGTTTGGGGACCAAGTCATATGAGGAAAGGTTGAGGGAGCTTGGCTTATTTAGCCTGGAGAGAAGACGACAAAGAGGTGATATGATAACCATCTTCAAATATTTGAAGGGCTTTCATATAGAAGATGGAGTAGGCAATAATAAACCACTGCTGGACGTCTCTTGTCTTGAAAAACCTTTGGGTTCAGATTAAATTGGCTGTGATTTAAGAGGACATTCCACCATGACCACCACCAAATGAAATCTGGGGCATGACCTCTGAGGTGATACATTAATACATTTATGTTGTGCTTTAACTGGGGTGTAAGCGGCACGGAGCTTTTATTCCAATCCCAGGTCAATTCAGTCCCTTCCATCTCCACTGAATGTGATTTCCATTTTGATTTTGTCCGATTTAAAATTTCCCCCTGCAACAAGCATGATTGGTCCGGAGTGACCCTACCTTTATCCTGGAAGATTTAGGAGTGGAAATAACCCTCAATATTTTCAGAATCGAATTGAGAAAGCATGAGCTCCGTGGTAGAGAAGCCCTGTTTGCCCAGGGCTGACTCTGTGGTAGAGAAGCCCTGATTGACCAATGCTGCCCAGGTGACAAGCTTGCTTTAAAGGGGAAGCCCCTAATTTCTCAGCAGAAGCCTAACTTCTGTCGTAGAGATTTGTGTCTTGGATTTTTT
The DNA here is from genome assembly GCF_049243985.1 of Paroedura picta. Lineage (NCBI taxonomy): Eukaryota > Metazoa > Chordata > Lepidosauria > Squamata > Gekkonidae > Paroedura > Paroedura picta. The sequence goes on along the minus strand of NC_135370.1, from coordinate 22,340,000 downwards.
TCCTCCTTTCTCTGCTGTCTGCAACCCCCCCCCCCATTCAAGAAAAGAAAGAGGCTTGGCTGTGCTTGGCTCCCTAAGCACGTGCCTAGGGAGGCTCAGAAGGGGAGGTGGGAGGCAAGCACAGCCCCTTTTTTGTTTTCTTGAAGGGGGGGAGAAACAAAGAAAGAGGCTGTGCTTGCCTCCCACCTCCCCTTCTGAGCCTCCCTAAGCACGCGCAGAACACTTTTCTGTTTCAATGGGGAGGGGAGGGGAAAGAGGAAGACCTGAGTTCAAATCAATCTGAATTCAACAGGATTGCCAATGGAATAAACAAAGTAAGTGCAGATTCAGCCTGGGTATGCCCTCTTGGAAAATTCTCTGGTGAATCTTTTCACTCTACCTCAGCTAGGCTGTTGGTCAAGTGAGATTCAAAATGGTGGCCCTGACTGGAAGCAGGTGGGACTTTTTCATACCTCTGAACCAGGTAATGTCTTGGCAGTGCCAAGTGCTAGCTATGCTAGAGATGCCAACCTCCAGGTGGCGCCTGGGGAGCTCCTGCTCTTACATTGAATCTCCATTTGATCAAGATTTATTTCCCCCGTAGAAAATGGCTGTGTTAGAGGGTGGAGTCTGAGGCATTCTAGCCCACTGAGGTCCTTCTCCTCCCCAAACTACATCCTCCCCAGGCTCCATCCCCAAAATCATCAGCTATTTCCCAACCCAGAACTGGGAAACCTGAAATGCTGGTCATGGCAAATGGTGACATTCCAACAGTCATGACCTGGGCACCTCATGTTCATTTCTGGCTTCTTCCCTTCCCGTTTTGGGTAAGTTCAGCCCCATCCCCTGCCAGCTGTTCCTTTGGACTTTGCAACACTATCCCGAAGTCTCCAGGGCCTATTCTGCATCTCTTGATTTTCCCGCTTTTATTCTTGCCGATCTCCGCCCGATTCGGGCTCGGGCATTATGAGTGATCTGCAACAAACATTATTTCCGAAACGAAACAGCTTTAACATCGTCATCTGCATCGCGTTAGTTTAAATCGATTCCTGACGTTCTGACGTACTTCCCACCAGAGTGCGCCTGGATATGTTTTTTTTATTACCATATCTGTACACTTTTCCATTTCTGTGCTGTCTCGAACAATCTAAGCTCTCAAAACAGAGCTGAACAGCATATTTACCCGTGAAACAATTATTCCCCCTTTCTTTCGACTCCGCGAGTCGACCAATCAGCAGGAGATAAATACGTTCAGTCAGCATTGGAAAGGGGAGGGGGGGTTGTCGACCAATCAGCAAGAGAGGACCACGCAGTGTCAGCATTGGAAACGCGGGGGTTGGTTGACCAATCAGCAAAAGACAGTTCCGTAACGTCACCATTGGGGAGGAGCGAGGGGAGGAATGCCGGTTAATCCAAGTGCCGAGGACATCTACACGTGGATCCTTTGGTGCATCCGGCGCGAATTGGTGGATATTCCGGAAAATAAGCGCTCCCTGATATTCCGAGGCAAAGGTACGGTGAATGCGGGTCGAGGCATGACGGTTGCAGATGGAAAATTTCCATCGATGGAAATCAAACTGGAAATCGATTTCAGTGCAGACGGGAGGGCCTGAATCGACCTGGGAGTGGAATAAAAGCTCCGTGCAGTTTACACCCAGGAATTCCCTAACCCTCAGTTGGCATCCCTGCTGCAGCCCCTTCCTTGCACTCCTGCAGGTTGCGCTTTTGATTTTCCTTCCTGGCAGCCTCTTTCTAATGGAAGGCAGGTGTCTTGCTAATGGAAGGCAAAAAACAAAACAGAGCTTGTCAATAAAATTTTATCGGTCTGAAATATGCATCTGCCGTACTCGGAAGCCATATTAACACGGCTCTCGCTTTTGGGAGAGGAAATAAAAACCCCTGAACTTCTCCTGGAAAAAGCAACGCTGCTCTTAGCAGCAACACATGGCAAGAGCCATGGAACAGCTGGGTCATCAAGGGAAATGGATCAACTCAAAGTGAACCGGAACATGCAAAAGGAAACAACTTCGCAGAACAACTGGGAACAAAGAAATGAACCCCCCCCTTTCCCCAAAGGCTGGAGTAGTAAATCCATTTCCTGTCTGATGGACCCAAAATCAACAGCAGGCGCTGCTGTCATGTCTGAAAAACCGGCTTCGGTAGAGATGTCAACAAGGGAAAGGAAAGGGTTGCCAGCTCTGGGTTGGGAAAAGGCTGGCGATTTGGGGGTGGAGCCTCAGGAGGGTGGGAGGGACCTCTGCAGGGTATAATGTCAGAGAAGACATCCTCCAAAGTGGCCATTTCCTCCAGGAGGATTGATCTTGGCCATCTGCAGAGCAACTGTGATAGCTGGAAGTCTTCAGGTGCCTCCTGGAGGTTGGCATGCCTAGGGAAGGTGTGTGTGTGTGTGTGTGTGTGTGGAAAGCTTTCCAAAAACCCAGTTCTCCTTCATCTGAGGTTGTCAACTCCAGGATGGGAAATTCCAGGAGACTTGGGAGTGGTGTGGGGATGCCAGCCTCCAGTTGGGACCGCAGGATCCCCTGGAATTACAACTCATCTCCAGATTACAGAGATCAGTTCCCCTGGAGAAAATGGATGCAGAAGGGTGTCTGACGAAGGGTGCTTGCACTCGAAAGCTCACGCCTTGAATAAATCTTTGTTGGTCTTAAAGGTGCTACTGGACTCTGATTTTATTGTGCAGATTCAGGTGGTTTAAAGTACAGGGATGGGCCATTTGGCTTCCCCTAACAGAATCAGCCATTCCTATTTCTTATTAGAAAGCCTGATTGGGATCAAGGCCTTGGTGTCAGGCTTCCAACTGTTGAAAGTGCTCACCTGCAATTCACAGACATCGTTTCAGAAGGCGCTTGCCAACTCTGCGTTGGGGGAAATCCCTGGAGATTTTGGCAGTGGACTCTGGAGAGGGGAGGGGAGGGACCTTCTACAATGCCTTGAAATCTAGTCTCAAAAGCAGCCATTTTCTGCCCAGAGGAGAACTGATCTCTGTGTCCTATAGACCAGTGGTCCCCAACCTTTTTATCACCGGGGACCGTTCAATACTTGGGAATTTTACTGAGGCCCGGGGGGGTGGGGGTAGTCTTTTGCCGAGGGATATCACCGCCGCCACCTGAACCCTGCTCCGCTTGCTTTCTTGCCGGTGCCCCTGACTTCCTGCCGCCCGCTGGGGGGTGCTGCCAGCAGCAGCTGTGCAGTGCCACACTGAGGGGGAGCCCCAGCCATGGTGGCTGCTGGAGAGCACCAAAGGTGAGCCGGCAGAGTGGCAGGGCAGCCCCTGAGGCAGCAGCCAGGAAGGAGGACGAGGAGGAGCTGCAGCCCGGTACCGACTGATCTACAGACCGGTCCCTGAACCAGGGGTTGGGGACCACTGCTATAGACCACAGGTCCAATTCCAGAAACTCTCCACACCACACCTGGAGGTTGGCAGCACTCAGTACCTTCCCCGCCCACTGAGCACTGCCAGAAGTCGGCTGCAACTTGACAGCCCTTTAGGCGCACGTTTGCCAAAAGTCCTGGCAATGGTTCTTTTTCAGATCTGGAGGCAATAAGCACACCAATCGATAAGAGAAATCCTATATTTTCTTGATAACAGCAGGCAGTTGAAATTAACAGCATGACATAGACGTAGCAATATAGCATCAATATGTACCAAGCAAGTCTATCTCCAGCTATTGGGAGCCCCGTTACGAAAGCAGAGATGGTGACCCCCGGCCAAGGAGGGCCACAGCACGTGGCCCAGCCAGCACTGATGTTCAGATTGCTGAGCCATCAATCTGCTTTATATCCCTAATCCTAGGTGGTAAACAGAGTTGATGGATTACACCTGGCTCCCAGTTCTTCACGCCAAGGACGCATGACACCTGAGCCATGTGCCATTAGCCAAAATAAGAGCAGGTGAGTCCAATTGAACTCTGGCCCCTTCTTAATGTTCTACATTTGTAAATCCTACCCAATTGCAAGGAATTTGGTGAACATGTTTTCCCCTTAAGAGACTGTATATCACCATGAATCAGCAAAATAATTAGAGCAAAACATACATAATATGAGGAAAGACAAGATTGGTCACTAAACTCCTTGTGACCATATCATCCACATCACTGCCACCATAATGTGCAAATCGCAACTCAAGCCAGTCATGAAAGGATAGAAGAACAAAGCTGAGAAAGCCAGCCAGGAGGAGACCATTGTGGGTGAGCTGAGCTTTCAGCCACTGACTTTAGTTCAGGGGGTTCCCAACATTGTGTCCAAGGGCTCTACAGTATCTGCCAAGTGTTTGTAGAAAGAGGCTCGTGATAGGTGGGGCATTTGTCCAGCAAGGCTGCTGATGGACCATTGGATATCTGGTTTGCCATTCCCTGCCCCAGTCATTACCGTTTTACCCCCCCTCCCCCAGCAAGCTGAGTACTCATTTTACCTACCTCAGAAGGATGGAAGGCTGAGTCAACCTTGAGCCGGCTGCTGGGATCGAACTCCGTCCCAACCTCATGGACAGACAGCTTCAGACAGCATGTTGGCTGCCTTACCACCCTGCACCACAAGAGGCTCCAAGGATTCTTAGGATGTAGCAATATAGATGTAGCAACATAGCATCAAGTGGTCCAACTAGCCCAGCATCCTGTCTCACACAAGGGCCAACCAGTTCCTCTGGAGGGCCAACAACAGGGCAAAGAGGCCAAGGCCTTCCTAAGAACATCAGAAGAATTCTGCTGGATCAGACCACAGGTCCATCTAGTCCAAAATCCTGTCCCCCACAGAGCCAGCCAGTTGCCCTGAGAAGAGCCTTCTTGAGAAGAGCCATGTGTGAGTATTTCCAGATCATGGCTGCCAACCTCCAGGTGGTATTTGGAGATCCCCTGGGATCCCAACATCTCCAGGCCACAGAGCTCTGTTCCACTGGGGAAAATGGCTGCTTGGGCAGGTGAACACTATGACATTATACCTCACAGAAGTCCCTCCCCTCCCGAACCTCACCCTCCTCAGGCCCCACTTCCAAATCACCAGGAATTTCCCAACCAATACTAGCAACCAAAGCCAGAAACCTTCAAGAACGCATCGTTTTTTTGCCGAGAAAAGGGATCCTCTGCCAGTAGTTTATAGAACTTTTCTATTTTTGAGTAACTGCTGAGTTAGACAGGTGTATATTTCTTACTGCATGTACTGTAGTCACGCTAGCCTACCTTTGGGGGCCTTCAATTACACAGACAATAGTGCTGCGGCTGAATAAAAGTAAATCAGTCCTTTTGTAGGAACAGCTGTCCTCTTCGTGAGTTCTTCCGCAGAGCAGAAATATCCATTTGAAAGCTTCTTGTATTGCCTGATTCGGGTTGCACACCTAACACAACGGTAGCTGCCTTGCTTTCTGTATCAATACAAGGTCTAAACACACTCCACTGTGTAATCAGCGCAACTGTGCTCGCCTGGAGCACCTTGCGTTCCCAATGACTCTGGGTCCAACTTGACTTTCAACAGACTTAAGGGGAAGGAGAGGAGAAGCCATTACGCTCCAGTGACATTAGACACATGTTTGAATCTCTTCGCTGCTCATTGTTTCCCTCCTGTAATAATGCTAGGGTCAGCCTGCCGTATGATGAAAACAGGAATCAAATTCATTTTGTTTTCCTGTTGTTTCGTTTGAAGGACCATTCAGAAGGTGATTAGGCATTTGTTTCGCTTTGCAAAAGAATAATGTTCAATCCCCATACACCTTGATTATACTTACTTCCTAGCAAATCCTGCAGAATTTTCATAGAATCATAGAATCATAGAGTTGGAAGGGGCCATACAGGCCATCTAGTCCAACCCCCTGCTCAACGCAGGATCAGCCCAAAGCCTCCTAAAGCATCCTAAAGCATTCAAGCATCCATTTTGTTTGTGTACTTCCAAGGAACTGTGTGCAGGGATGTCATTGAATTATGAGCAGTGTAATAACCTGGTCTCATCAGAGCTTGGAAGCTAATCAAGGTCATCCATGGATGACTGGAATTGCTATGAAGAGGAAGGCCATGGCCAACCACCTCTACTCATATTTGAACGTGAGAGCCCTATGCCACACGGGAGGCATTGTGCTACACTGCTGCCTGATTTTTGGTTGCCCCCAGTCTTCCCAGTACCGCATGGGGGGAGCATTGAAGAAGACGAAGAAGAAAAAGACGAAGACAAAGAGTTGGTTCTTATACAGTGCTTTTCTCTACCCGAATGAGTCTCAAAGCGGCTTACAGTCACCTTCCCTTTCCTCTCCCCACAACAGACATCGTGTGAGGTGGGTGAGGCTGAGAGAGCCTTGATACCACTGCCCAGTCAGAACAGTTTTATCAGTGCCGTGGTGAGCCCAAGGTCACCCTGCTGACTGCATGTGGGGGAGCGCAGAATCGAACCTGGCATGCCAGGTTAGAAGTCCGCACTCCTAACCACTACACCAAACTGTCCACTTTCCACCATCAGACGAGGCAGTGGGGCGGTGAGACAAGGACCATTTTTAAATTCCACATCCCCCAAAATATCATAGGTGGCTCTGGACTGGTGTCCACATGGCTTGGAAGCATTCCTGAAATGAGGTTTATAAGAATTTTAAAAGGAACAGCTTCTAGCCTCCATTATAATTCACTTATATTATAAGGAGACAGGAAAATGCCACTTGAGCTTCCTTCATGACCTGTGTCTCCATAGATAGGGAGGCATCAAAGATCACTCCCAAATACCTGGAGGAGGATACAGCTGTGAGCTGCACTCCATCCAGGTAGGGGAGATGCGCTTCCTGCTCCTGTCCCCTTTTACCAAGCCAAAGGAACTCTGTCTTGGTGGGGTTGAGTTTCAGGAGACTCTACCTGAGCTATCCAGACACTGCTTCCAAACATCCGGCAAATGTGTCTTCCCTGATTGGCCAGGGAGTCAGTTCAAAGTCTTCCTGGTTCCCCGTTGCAAGGCTTGTCTTAAAGTGACTGCGCTCCAGAAGCCCTAACTTCTCTCAGCAGAGATTTGCCTCTTGGTTCCCCCCCTCCTCTGCTGTCCCCAAACCACCCCCCCTTCTGAGCTTCCCCAGTTGAGTGCAGAACACTTTCAAAGGAGGGGGGAGATAGAGGAAGACTAGAGTTCAAATTGATCTGAATTCAGCAGCATCCACAACGGAATAAACCAAGTAAGTGCAGAATCAGCCCAGGATAGCAACAGTTTTGGTGAACTTATATCATCAGGGGCCTTTGGTCTCTACTTGCTTGTGTCTTCCAGTAACTCCTGAAATTAGCATCCCACTTGAGCACCCCATCAGGACATGCAGCGTGTCCTAACCTCTGTTGGCTTTTGCATAGAACCAAAAACCAGTTTAGAAATCTGCCTTCCCTGTGATTCACAATTCTCTATCCATCCCCTTAATCTGTATTGACTTGAAGTGAAGCAAAACTCCTGTTCTCAAGGCTTTGTAGCTCTCTCTATGTTCCCGAGAGGTTTGAAAACAGTGGCGGGATGAAGCCTCACATTGATCTCACATGAAACGTCTGGATTTCGCTGCCTTCCTTGGTTAGTACTTAACCACAGCCTGTGAAAATTAAAAGCGCCACGCAGATTAGCAAACCTTCCCCTCTTGTGTAGGAATTTACAGAGAGAGATTCCCTTCAGTACTTCCCTTTGACTGACTGAGAATTCGTCGAGGGTATTTAAGAAGTGAAAGGGCCGCACTTTATTGACCCGCGGAAGTTAAGAACAGCATCTTCAAAGGGCAAATCTATAAAACTTGTCTCCTGATTTTTAAGCACATTGTTCTTTGAGAACGATGTTTATTTCTATAGCAATGAACAGGGGGGGGGGGGGGAGATATAGCCTATCCATCAAAACAGCAAAGTTACTATTTTACCTGACATTCTGTGACATTATAAACTCCTAAATGATAGTGGTAATTAGCAATATTTTTAAAAAAGCTTTCCACTTTATTTGTGTGATGATTGCCACCTATGGTTTTGAATACTCCTTGAAACTGTCATATCACCTCTGTTTTCAGGGAATGTTATGTCTCTGATCTATAGCCTGGACATTTCGTGCCCAAACTGGTATGGGGGGGGGGGTTGTAGGCATGGGGGTTATAAATAAGCCATTTTTTCCTCATTAATCTCATTAATCTCCAGTAAAGTAAACTGTTCTTCAGACCGAGTTTTCTTATTGTGGCAACTGTCTGGGACCTTATAACCAGTCCCAGTTCTCTTAGGACTCTCTCAGCCCCACCTCCCTCACAGGGTGTCTGTTGTGGGAAGAGGAAGGGAAGGCGATTGTCAACCACTTTGGGACTCAGATAGTGAAAAGTACAACGATATAGGCTAGATATCAGGGAAATAATTGTCACAGTCAGAGTAGTTCAGCAGTGGAATAGGCTGCCTAAGGAGGTGGTGAGCTCCCCCTCACTGGCAGTCTTCAAGCAAAGGCTGGATACACACTTTTCTTGGATGCTTTAGGATGCTTTGGGCTGATCCTGTGTTGAGCAGGGGGTTGGACTAGATGGCCTGTATGGCCCCTTCCAACTCTATGATTCTATGATTCTATAAAGTGAGGTATTAAAAAATCTCCTTCTAGTTCTAGAGATTTGAAGGATAGGGGAGGGGGAAGATGTTATAGTCATATCAAAGAATTTCTCATGTTTCATTCCAAGATCCCACTATAACATAGCCCATTTTGGTGGGAACATGTTCTGTGAGATGCTTGCTTTACAGATCTCGATAAAGCTGCATGTAGAATGAGTAGAGATCTACTTTTTCCTGTTGCACCAATATGTTTTCTTCTCTGCTGTATCAATGGAGCCAAGGCATCTTAGCTGTGCTGCTATAGCACTACAGTGCTCTGTTAGCAATATAGCACTCAACCTAGGATGGGGGGGGGGGGAAACATCCAAGATAGATTGCATGGCAAAAAAGGGTGAGGGGAAAAAGCTGCCCTGTTTGAAATGACCTTCGGCTCTACAGGACATGATGCTTCCTGGCGACCCGTTGGCAGCCTTGATGAAGAACTGGCAGTCCCAGCTAGCAGCTGCCATTGAGTCTGCACTTCCTTTTTTCATTCCATTGTCAATCGTGTTGAATTCAGATCACTTTGAACTCGGGTCTTCCTCTTCCCCCCCCCTCCCCATTGAAACAGGAAAGTCTTCTGCACGTGGTTAGGGAGGCTCAGAAGGTGAGGGGGGGGGAGGCAAATGGAGACTCTTTCTTTGTTTTCTTGAAGGGGGGGGAGAGGATCCAAGAAGTCAGAGGAGGGAGGAAAAAAATCCTTTCTTTTCTTGAAGGGGGGGGGGAACAAAGAAGGCACACAAAAAAATCCAAGGCCGACAGAAGTTGAGAGAAATTAGGGGCTTCTCCTTTGAGGCAGGCTTGTCACATGACCACTTGTAGCCAATCACGGGTCCTCTATCACGGAGGAGAGCCCAGATTCAAAACAATGTGATTTTCTGAATATATTCAGGATTAGCAGCAGTTTGAGATATCCCACAATAAAGGTAGGGTCACTCCGGATCAATCCTTCTTGCTGCAGAAGGAAAATTTAAATCGCCCCAAATCCAAATGGAAATCGCATTCTGTGTAGAGGGCAGGGACTGAATCAATCTGGGGTTGGAATAAAAGCTCCATGAAGTTTACACCTAGATCACTCCCTGATGCTCTCTTCGTCCTCACCTTAAGCACGCTCTTTGGTATACTAGGGAGCTTTAGGAGAGAAAGTGGGAAGTGAGACAGCTGAAACAAGTCTGGAGGAAAACTTGCAATGAGGCTTTGAGAACATCTTATCGCTGTTATGTGCCATGTCAGTCTTGGAGGTAACTCTTGGTCTTAAGATGCAGTCCTCCTCACTACACCTCCTTTTCGAGTTCCTTTGGTCTCAGCCTGGTCTTCCAGTGCAGAAACTCTGGCTTGTGTTATGCAGTTGGCTAATCTCAGGGCCATTCCGCACAATTTAAATGTAGCCAAAGTCTTACTTTTTGTAAATGCTATTAATTTAACATTCCGCATGATGTCATAAACAAACCGCAAAACTCCGGCCAGACTCCAGCAACAATCGGAGTTTTATAGCGCTTAGGGGGAAATCCAGAAAAGTGGATTCCCCAGAAAAAAACGCTACACTTCTGAGCACAAGCCGCAACACATCAGCGAAAAACATGTGCGTTCTCACAATAGCAGTAGAAAGAATGTCCCTCCCTCGCTCCCACCCCTGAGCTGCTAGAGACGTGATCGCCATTTTGTTTTCCTTAGACCAGCGAAAGCAATGAATAAGCAAGGCTTCTCCGGCTGAAGTCCCTCCACAAGCAATTCAGAAGTGCTTAACAGTAAAACAAAGCTCTCTTTAAAGTTCCCGAGCACAATACAGCCCCCTGTTCAACACTGTCCGTAATTTCAGCCAGAAATTGCACCCATGGGGGGATTTTTTTTTTACTTGAAGAGCGTGTAAACAATTAAGCGCCAGCTCCTACGCCAGCAAAAAAGGTCTTGAGACATCGAATGAACAAATACTCGTTGCTACTGGTGTTTTTTAAACAGTTTTTAAAGGGAAAGGGGGTTTTCGGGGGCACGAACACAACAGTTCATTGGCTGTTCTGTTTGATTGACGGCCAGGGGCAGGAACAAGCACGGAAAAATATCGCCTCCTTTGTTGCGATTCCGGCAAGATCGGAAACCTGTGAGGAATGAATAGACTGCTACTGGGTCTTCAGTATTCCACTAGAATTGAAGGTGTGCGGAATGATGAAATTCCACTATTAAATATAGCATTTCTGCATACTGCAAACATTTAGCAACATTGGTCATTGTGCGGAATGGCCCTCAGTGTTCCAGCTCAGAATGTTTACAAGTTGTATTTTCTCTGTGAATACGTTTTCACACCTGCTGTTGAGCCAGGCTAGCTGACTTTTCACGCTTTCCTGGATCAAACAAGTCACCTATGGGAACAGACTTTCCCTGCACAATTGGGGTCCAAAGGTATAATTGTCCTGACTTCACATTGATATGCATCATGCCTTCTAATTTCCCTTTCTGGACAAGCTGAAAAGGGACATCACCCTACCACAGCCATGCCTAGAACAATTGTTGACCCACACTTCTGACTCCTTATCTTTAAGTGCCCGTTAGCATCCTGTGCAACTGACCCCCTGAACCGGGACTGACCGTGATTCTAATGCCAGCTTTGTTAGCCTGGAACTGACTTGTTATACTGTTTAAGAAAATAATACCCAGATCTATTGGTGAGGTAATCTGTCTCCTCCCTTCTTTTTTACTGCTGCAACAGCAGCAGCGGCTGTAAGGAGATTCACACAGCCTACAGTTTCCTTTTACTGCAATTGCTTACTGATTATTTAGTTTACAGTTCTTCCAGCTTTTCTCCCTGACTGTTAAAATAGTAGACTTACTAACAGGAACATAACAGAATTAGTTAGATGTTTAAATTATAAGGATAAGACAGGCTTTAGCATAGATTAAGTTGTATGGTATAGTGTAGGTGATTTTAAGTTATATACAGTAGTAAATTTGTAGCTTAGTCACTCTACTAACAGCTCCAAAAGTGGATTGAATAAAATGCCCATGAAAGAGCCTCAGGGTATAGCTTAGATTGTCCCTGGACTCCTCAGCACTTCTTTCTGGCCTTCTAAGAAAAGATGGGCTCTTTGGATATAATATTAGCTATAAATGAAAGATGAAGATGAAACTCAAACACTTTGGTCACCTCATGAGAAGGAAGGACTCCCTGGAGAAGAGCCTAATGCTGGGAGCGATCGAGGGCAAAAGAAGAAGTGGACGACAGAGAATGAGGTGGCTGGATGGAGTCACTGAAGCAGTCGGTGCAAGCTTAAATGGACTCTGGGGAATGGTAGAGGACAGGAAGGCCTGGAGGATCATTGTCCATGGGGTCGCGATGGGTTGGACATGACTTCACAACTAACAACAGCAATAAATGAAAGAAAAAACTGAAGAAAGTTGATAAGTACTCACAGTTTTAAAGACTGACAAGCATCCGTTGATCAATGGACATCCAAGTTTGAAATCTTAGATCTTAACAGCACTAATAATATGGCCTGTTATACATTAAAACAATGATATGATTTTAGAGCTCAAAGAAAGACAGAAGATCTGGAGAATGAATGCCACAGAATTAATTCCAAACAAAGATGAGTTTAGGAAAATTAGGAGGGCGATGATCTTTTCCCTGGGGTTATTGGCTGGGCACAAAGTTAAGATAACTAAGGCTATTAGCATAAACGTTCAGATTGTTCAGAGGAGATGCCATTAGAAAGGGCTGGGGGAGTCATTTGAGTGGGTTTCCAGACTTTTCACTCTTTACTTAGCAGAAAAGAAGGAATCTGGCGAGCACTGATGAAGCTGTTCTGACCGAGCAGAGATATCAGGGCTCTCTCAGCCTCACCTCCCTCACAGGGTGTCTGTTGTGGGGAGAGGAAAGGGAAGAAGATTGTAAGCCACTTTGAGACTCCTTCAAATAGAGAAAAACGGCATATAAGAATGGCATATAAATTTACTATACAAGTAAATGGCATATAAGTTCACTATCTTTAATCTTGACAGCCAAGATTGTTTTTACTAGACTCTGGAACTAGAATTTAGCTTCAAATACCCAGATTAAGAAAATTAAGGGCTTTTTTGTTGTTAATTTAAAACTTACCTATTTACCTACAGAGAGAAGTCCTTGATTTAACTTGAATCGGGTTCTTTTAATCAGTTAGATATTATAATTATAATGCATACATATAGGATGTTTGCAGTCCTGGAAATGTGTTTTGATGTTTTTTTTTAATGTTTAGGAGATGTGAAGTTAAATAAAAAATCACAAGCTTTTCACAGTTGTGTAATGTCTGTGTTGAATAATTCTTTCCACTGAATTTGGAAGGCAATATTAAGTCCTGCTTGTATTAATAGCATTTCTGCAATTACGTTTGGCTGTATTACAGCATTCCAGTTTTACAGTTAATTATGTTTTGTTCCATAATACAATACTCCTTTCCCAGTTTCTCCTTCCATCTTGTTCTCTGACTATAGTCGTGCTCTTGTATTCCGTTTTGTTGTGCTAGATAATGACCGTATTACTAAAGTGAACAAAGATTACAAAAGCACTGAAGATGTATCAAAATACACAATAGTGAAAAACAAGGATATATGTCAAAAGCCATCCCTAGTTTCTGCTTTCAAAGGGGGGGGGAGTTCCCAGCTGCAAACAAAAAGCCTCCCCCCCTGCAATCTCTCAGGCAAACTGACTTTGATGTTGTTTATCCATCATTTCATATTTAAATTCATACCATGTTCTTCACACAAAGAGCTTATTCCCCAAATAGTGATGAAAAAGTGGAATTTGCTGCCATGAGAAGTGGGGGCAGATGCCAGCATTAAGAGGGGATGGGAGATACCGTATTTGCCGGCGTATAAGACGACTGGGCGTATAAGACGACCTCCCAACATTTTCACTCAGAATATAGAGTTTGTTACTTTACATTACAGTACTATGGGCCACTATGGGCAGCTATGTCTATCCCAACTGCAGTGCACCCGGCGTATAGGACGACCCTCCACTTGGAGGCATGTTTTTCAGTGGGGAAAAGTAGTCTTATACGCCAGCAAATACTGTATATTTGGAGCAGAGGCCCTTGATTGGCTCTTAGCCACAAGGTAGAGATGGAACCTTTTTCTGGGTCGGTGATGTTCTGTATTCTTGGTGCTTGGAGTACAACAGAGGGAAGTCTTCTGGATTTCTGGCCCTGCTGATGGACCTCCTGACAGCACCTGGGTTTTGGATAGTGTGTCACACAGAGTGTTGGGCTGGGGGCATTGGCTTCTCTTGTGTTCTCATGATGTCCCAGAGGAACACCATGACTTTATTTTGTTCAGTCCTCCATTAGATAACTAAATGATTAAACTGAGAGCAGCTCAGCAAACATGAGTTTTGAGTAGAGATGTGCCCATGACTCATTGCACATGGGTCATCTCTTACAACTGCTCCCCACCAACTCAAAATGGAATAATTTAGAAATGGGAGGTCCGTGGGTACACTCAATGGAGGGGGATAATCTTGCCGGGTTTCCACAATGCCCGAACTGAGAGGCTCACTCGGGAAGATCTAATGATGTCATGGGTGGAATCTGTGGATGTCACTTCAAATGAAACACGGAGGAATAGGAACAATAGAAGAAAAAGTCAGTAACCATAAATAGCTATAGAACAGTAATGAACAGTGAGAACAGTAAATTCATAACTGCAGTGTACTGACAGACCCATAATTGGTCTGTTCAGGATGCCTGAAATTCATGGGAGGGAGGCTCAGGGGCCCAGTAGAAGATGTTAGTTTTGGTGAACCTCAACAAAATGCCTGGTGGAAGAGCTCTCTTTTGCACGCCCTGCAGAATTGTTCCAGTTCCATTAGTCCCCTGATCTCGTCTGGGAGCTAGTTCCACCAGGTAGGGGCCACGATGGAGAAAGCTCTGGGCCTAGTTGAGGTAAAGCAAGCTTCCTTGGGTCCAGGGACCACCAGCCAGTTGATGGTGGCAAAGCATAGGGCTCTTTGAGAGTTGTAGGCAAATAGGCAGTCCCTCGGGTATACTGGGACAGACCGTGTATGGCCTTAAAGGTGATTACCAGTCTGATCTGGAATTCAACTGGTAACCAGCACAGTTGTTGAGAATTGTGCCAAATGTGGGGCCTCCCTGGTGTTGCTGTGAGGATACTGGCGCTGATTCTGGCCCAGGTTAAGGGCAGGCTTGCACAGAGCAAGTTGCAGAAGTCCAGTCTAGAGGTGACCGTTACATGGATCACTGGAGCTAGGGCGCTAGTAGTTTGGCTTGGCAAAGGTGGTAAAAGACCAGCCACGTTACACTCGTGACCTGAGCCTACATCAAAAGGGAGGCATTGAGGATCACGCCTAGGTTCCTGGCGGAGTGAGCCATTGACAGCTGCAACCTGTCCAGGTTGGGCAGATGTGTTTCCTCACTTGGACCCTTGCTGCCTAGCCACAGGACCTCCATCTTTGAAAGGTTGAGCTTCAGGCAACTCTGCTTGAGCCACCTTGTCACTGCTTCCAGGGGGAGAATCAGGGCAGCAGTCCATCAGGAGGAAGAGCTGGGTGTCATCTGCATATTGGTGACATCCCAGCCCTTACTTCCGCCCCAATTAAGCATGAAGAAGGGGCATGAAGTTGTTAAATAGGACTGGAGAGAGGACTACTCCCTACGGGACTCTATGTGCAAGCTGGTGGCGGCTTGATGATCTCTCTCCTATTGCTACCCTTTGAACAGTAGTGTTAGTCATCATTCTTCCACATGTCACTAGGTACTATAGCATAGCGATCCCCAACCTGTGGGCTACGGACCACATGTGGTCCGTCGACTAATTGGAGGTGGGCCGCGAAGGACGCCTTCTCCCCCCCCCCCCCCGGCCCTTTACAACACACTTCGGGTGTCCTTGTCTCCCATCACTCCCAGATGGGACTATCTCGTTGCAGAGAAACAAGCTCAGGGTTCCCATTGATTTGTCATTGTCATGAGTTAAAATTTCCATGAAAATAAAATGCTCCTTATGTTCATTGTTGTGGCGTGTCTGTATCTTATTTTGAAGGGATGTTTAAACATTACCATAGTGACCAGAGTCAGAGAGTGTTAGGGCAGTGGGCCTCAGTAAAATTGACAAGCTTTGAGTGGTCCCCGGTGATAAAAAGGTTGGGGACCACTGCTATAGCACATGATATCTGTGTCTACACTGTCATACACCCCCTCCCCCCAAACTAAGGCTCTGGGGAAAGGGCTTGCATTTAGGTTACAGTTTCCAACCTCCAGATGCTGGCTGGGTTCTCCCCGAATTTTAACTCATCCCCAGAGTTAAGAGGTCAGTTCTTCTGAAGAAAATGGCTGCTTTGGAAAGTCGACGACATTCTATCCTGCTGAAGTCCCTTCCCTCATCCAACTCCACCCTCCCAGGGCCCTAGCCCTAAAACTCCAGGAATTTCCAAACCTGACATTTGCAACACTAATTGAAGTAGCATAATTAGGCCTAGACCAGTGGTTCTCAACCTTCCTAATGTCGCGATCCTTTGATACAGTTCCTCATGTTGTGGTGACCCCCAACCATAAATTATGCAAGTGTTCGTTCACAGAAATTAAACCGAAACTGACCAATGGCGTGAAGATCCATTGTTCAGGATTGTATATAAATTGGTTTTTTTTTTTCCTGGGGTTTCTCAGTTCAGCTCTGCCTCTTGTCCCACCATGCCGATCTCGCTCTTTTCCGCTGCTCCAGACAGACGAAAACTCTATCTCGATCTACCCCGCAAGGCTGTTGAGTGGACAGCGCCCCCCCCCGGCCAACCTGCTTGCCCTGCCGCAACCCCTGTGAAAGGGTCATTCTACCCCCAAAGGGGTCCTGACCCCCAGGCTGAGAACCACTGAACTAGACTGTCCCTTGGGAAGGCCGTAGCTGAGAGATTCAGTTGAGCCTGGCCTCTCTCTAGAACTGCAAGCTAATATCAACGATCATACTTATATCATTAAGCAGCGGATCTGTGGCATCAGCTATCAAACTATCCTAGTAGGAGTGGGTCAGACTTGCTCCCCGATAACCTCTGATATCTTCCCTTCTGCGGGAGGAACATTGAATTATTTTTCATCACTGACCTTGCCTTGATGAGGAGATGTTTCAAGCTGGCCCGCTTAAACTCATTACCAACAGCGTTAACTAAAGGCCGATTTTTAAACGTCTCAGCCTCTGACTCAAGGCTCATCGGAAAAGACAATAACGTGAGGAAAATGTGAAAACAGCAGGAAAAAAGGATGAGATGGGTTGTTTCTATCAAGGCAGCCATGAGCCGCAGTTTGCGAGACCTGACTGAGGGATCGAACCTACTGAGGGAGTGTCAAAGTTATTGTCGAAATACAGTTCTAGTTGTTCTAGTTGGCATGTTATTGTTATATTGTTATATTCGGTTTGATAGTGTTCTGTGTAAATGTTCCAAAATGTTTTATGTAAACCGCCCAGAGCCGTAGGGAAGGGCGGTATAAAAATCTAAATTAAAAAAAAATTATTTTTAGTTATTTGCTCAATTTATTAGCCACCATTCTCTGCCTCCAGATTCGGGGCGGTGTACAACACAGAATTCCGCAACAGTGTTAAAACTGTCATAAGAAATAATAGTAAAAACGCTACCCCAGTGCTCCATCTTGAGATAACTGGGTGGCATGTTGTGTTCGGGGGGGTGGGGTTGTGCAGTTTGTTTGTGTGTCCTGATCTCATCCTGGTGGAATAGAGCCACTTTGCAGGCTCCACAAAACTTTGATAGTTCAGTCTGGGCTTGTATCCCTGCCGGCAGGCATATTCCACCAGGCCAAAAAGACCCCGGCTCTGATTGAGGCCAGTCACATTTCTTTAGGGCCAGGGGCCACCAGCATATTCACATTTATAAATCTTAGGTTTCGTCTGGGGGTATATTGGGAGAGGCAGCCCCTTAGATGGAATTCGTTGGAGGGCATCAATTCATCGGCTCACCAAAAGCAGGAAGGGACTGGACGGCACTCAGCACACACAGGAGACAGAAGCTGCTTCTGCTGCATTTCCATGTCTTTCCCAAGTCCCATGTCTTCCTTTCCAGCACAATAAAATCAGAGTCCAGTAGCACCTTTAAGCCCAACGAAGATTTATTCAGGGCGTGAGCTTTCGAGGGCAAGCACTCTTCGTCAGACTATGAACTCCTTATAAATCTTTGTTGGTCTTAAGGGTGCTCCTGGGCTCTGATTTTATTGTACTGCTTCAGACCAACACGGCTACCCATTTGAATTTCTCCTTCCCATCACATCCCCTTGAAGAGATCACGGAAAATACCAGCTATTGGAAAGTAGCGGACGAGACTATGTGGCAACACTCCTAGACATTCCCCCCTTCGCCCATTCGGCCAGAATTAATTGATTCACCCGGATGTTGCCTGTTACGTCCCCCTTTTAAAATGTTCAATCTTGTTTGGGGTGGGCCCTCCCGTGAAGAGGGCGTCTGGTTTAATCTCCGCTCTCAAGGACGTTGGCTTCCTCTCATTAATCTCGCAGGGCGTGACCAAGCCAAGGATGACGTTTGCCCCCTTGACAAAACGCCCTCTTGTCTCCTTGGTGATGTCCAGGAGTGGGTCAGCGGTGGCAGCAGGACGAACAGGTGCTACTGAATGCAGTGGCAGAAGGAGAGGAGCGGAAGGTCAGCAAATGGGCCAGGAAGCGTTGCTAGAGCCTGGCTAAACACGGAACCCTTCCTGAGCTCACTGCATCAGTTGCATAAGAAGCCCCCCCCCCCTTCCTGCCTAATTCATTTGTTTCCATTAGCCTTGTCAAGGAGAAAAAAAGGAGCAGATTTCCAACACTTACCCACATTTTCAATTTGGCTCTTGCATTGCTTTCTGCCAGAAGGCAGATCTCATAGCAACGAACCTTTCTGAACGAATGATGGAAATGGGTCCCGAAATGTATCCAAAGTAAGAGCACTTTGCATTTTTCGAAGAGTTCAGCATTCATCTTCGCAGTGAGCTTGGAAAGTAGGTGCTTCGTTCCCCCCAAGGTCGGAACAATGGAGTATAAATCTTTTTTTCAAGAAGGAAGGAAGCTACGGCCTTCAGCTTGTGAGACCTGAAGAAGTCAGTTAATGATCGGATGCTTGAGAGGGTTATTCATAGGGCCACCCAGAGATTGGAAAGGACTTGACGGTGCTTAGGCTGAGAGAGGTGCGTGTTTTACATGCCACCATATCTCTTTGACTGATGGCACATTTTCTTAACTCTGATGTTGGAGAAGACCCTCGCGAGTCCCTTGGACTGCAAGGCGAACAAACCGGTCAGTCCTAGAGGAGATCAGCCCTGCCTGCTCCTTAGAAGGCCAGATCCTGAAGATGAAACTCAAATACTTTGGCCACCTCATGAGAAGGAAGGACTCCCTGGAGAAGAGCCTAATGCTGGGAGCGATTGAGGGCAAAAGAAGAAGGGGACGACAGAGAATGAGGTGGCTGGATGGAGTCACTGAAGCAGTCGGTGCAAACTTAAATGGACTCGGAGAATGGTAGAGGACAGGAAGGGCCTGGAGGATCATTGTCCATGGGGTCGCAATGGGTCAGACACGACTTTGCACCTAACAACAACAACAACACATTTTTTGAATTAGTGTTCTCCAAAACACCCTCTCCTTAGCAGCCTTGCCAACTGAGGGCCATGGTTTCCTTGACTACGTCAATCCATCTCCTGCTGGGACTCCCTCTTCCTGATGCCCTCAACTTTTCCTACCAATATTATCTCTCCCAGAGAGTCTTGTCATTCTCAAGATGCAACCAAAGTTTGGTAGCCTCAGTTCAGTCCATTTAGCTTTTAGAGGCAGTTCAAGTTTGGTTTGATCTACAAGCCATTTATAGACTGAGAGATTTTTAATATTTTTAAGTAGATTTATTGTATCTTTCATACAGTTTTTTTCTAGTGTATTTTATCTGGTGTATCTAGTGTATTTTATACCCTCTGAGCTGCTCGGGATCCTGTTCAGGGGAGATGGAGCGGGATATAAACTGGATAAATAAACACAAATAAGATGATGATGATGATGATGATGATGATGATGATGATGATGATGAAGACAGAGAGGTGATAGTGTAAATTTCTGCAGGGGGGCGTGACCTTGAGCCAGGTTCCCATCCAGCTCCAGGAATCCTGCTCCAGGAATCTCTACAAGATTTTTCCACCACCATCAAAAGGATGGATGCAGGGGTGCCGCATGGTGCCTCCCTCCCATGAATCAGGGCCATGGCCTCTCTCCTCCCGTCTTTTTCTTCTTTAAGGACACACAGAGGAAGAACCCTTCCCCGGGGGGGGGGGGAGCTCTGCCCCCCATATAGCTGTTGCAACTGTACTCTGCTAGGACCTCACAAATCCTCAAACTGACTCTGGTGCTTCTTCTTAAACCACTCCTGGTTGGGAGTCCTATGCCATAACCACAGTATGGGCTTAAACAGTCAAAAGATACTGGTAGTTTCTTGTGGGGAGGAGGGGGTCAGCATTTCACCAGGATTCCAGGATCCAGCAGTTCCCAGGATTCATTGATGGACATCAAAGTCCTGATTCCCTAAATCCTATTCCAGGTATCTGAAGGACCATTTTCTCCCACCACTAAGGACATAGGGAGACACCCTCTGCACTGCCCCATCAACCAGAAATGCTCATCTGCTGGTTCTGTCTAAGAGGGCTTTTGTAGAGGCAGCCCCCATGGTTTTGGAACTTCCTCCCCAGGGAGGTGCACCTGCCCCCCCTGCTCTGTTTTGGGGAGGTAGCTGAAGGCAGTTTGAATAGTGATAGCATTTGATTCAGTCTTCTGCCTACCAGCACTTTTAAAATCATAGGTTCAAACTCAAGAAGGGTTTTCTTTGTGTTTTTGCATAATGATTGTATTCTCTTATTATTATTTACTTTGTAAGCTGCCTCGACTTCCTAAAAGTTAGAAAAGTATCTAAGGCATGTTTCCTGTAAATCAAACCTTAGTTACAATGGTTTTTTTTGTGACATTCCTGTTCTGTGCATGGATCCCACCAGCTTAGCAGAGCAAGTGAAGGTCAAAATCCTTTAAAACAGGGGTAGTAACCTGTGGTCCTCCAGATGTCCATGGACTACAATTCCCATGAGCCCCTGCCAGCAAATGCTGGCAGGGGCTCATGGGAATTGTAGTCCATGGACATCTGGAGGACCACAGGTTGACTACCCCTGCTTTAAAAGGTGAATGCAATAATGGGAATAGTTAATCCATCTTCCTTTGGTTGCATTAGCAACACCCATATGCAATATTTATTATTATTATTATTATTATTATTATTATTATTATTATTATTATTATTATTATTATTATTATTATTATTATTATTCAACTTATTCCCCGCCGCTCCCAAGTGGCTCTTGGCAAGTTGCAGCAGTCTGAATAAAATCCCCAATAAAACTCCCCTTAAAACCCCAGGCGTAAAACACATAAAACACAGAGATCCATAATCACAAATCAAGAAAAGATACGGCGGAAAAACAAACCAGTTCCAACAATCAATCCCATCCCCCCCACTAGCAAACTCATAAAGGGAGGGCGGAAGAGGGGGGCAGATGGTACCCGTAGCCGCCATACACACTGCTCTCTCCCGAAAGGGGGGGGCATACAGATCTTCCTTGCCATGCTGGCCTCAACCACAGACCCGGCGGAAGAGCTCCATTTTGCAGGCCCTGTGGAACACTGGAAGCTCCCGCAGGGCTCACAGCTCATTTGAATGATGCTTGGATAATGAGCAAGCAGGTCTGCAGGAAAGCTCCAGCAGAGCCTCACGGTTTAATACTCGGTCTGTTCCTGATTAGCCAGCCAGTAATCTCCCAAGACCAAACGTTCCTTCCAACTTCTAAACATGATGCCTCCGTCGCTGCATCCAGCCTTCAGGCAAGTCCATTTTGGGATTCGTCCAAAGCGAAAGTATCGGATTCGCATGCAAAGGGCACTGAATAATTTTAAGCTGCCTTCTTGCATTCGGTGGTGGCAGCAGACAGCGCTGCCTAGTCACGGTCGATTTCAGGTGAGCCTGTGAAGCAAGGGTTCCTCAATGCAGGGCCCGTGGGCACCGTGCTCCCCACCAGCAGCTTTTCCGGTGCCTGACAAGTGAATTTAGGAAGTGGGCGGGATGAGGTGGGCCTTTTGCCCAGAAACGGTTCTGATTGGCCACTGGAGATTTGAATAGCTGTGCAGAATTTTTTTTTTAATGTTGCTTTGGCAGCAGCTGCTATCACAGCACAAGGATTTGGGGGCTGATTCCATCTCCTGCAGCAGCTGCTTTGGGACATTTGGAATTGAGTTGGTTCTAGGGCCCTCCAGAAAAATTAGAGATGCAGAGAAAGAGGAATATTTTGAAAGTTATTAGTTCCCGTTGTGGATGAGGCACAGATCCAGACTCACAGTGCTCGGAGGTCTAAAATGAGAGTAATCTTTTGATATTCATCTGCTTCAGTCTCCTTACTGGGGCAGAGTATAAAATCTTCAAGAGTAGTTGCAAAAGGAGCTCATTGCAAGAACCAGCTTAGTGTAGTGGTTATGAGCGGGGACCTAACCTGGCAAGCCGGGTTTGATTCCCCGCCCCTCCTCCGCATGCAGCCAGCCGGGTGACCTTGGGCTCGCCACAGCACTGACCAAGTGGTAATATCAGGGCTCTCTCAACCTCACCTCCTTCACAGGGTGTCTGTTGTGGGGAGAGGAAAGGGAAGGTGACTGTAAGCCGCTTTTGAGACTCCTTCAGGTAGAGAAGAGCGGCATATAAGAACCAACTCTTCTTCTATGGCTAAGCTGCAGGCAGGATTACTATCAAATCTATGGATCAAGAGATGGACATGGACCCTGGAAGTGATGTGAGCTCTTTATTAGGACCCCAGCTTGCTACAAGAAGGACTGAACTGAACTCAAAACTGAACCATGTTATTTAAACCCATTACTATGGGTATTGTCTCTGCGGCCAACAAGAACTGCCCCCTGCCCTCCCTCCTCCAAGAGACAATCTTTCAAATACTTGAAAAGATCCATCATGCCCTCTCTCAACATCCTTTTCTCCAGGCTGAACACTCCCAAGTCCTCAGCCTGTCCTCACAGAGCTTGGTCCCCAGGCCCCAGACCATCCTCATCGCTCTCCTCTGCACCCTCTCAATTTTGTCCACGTCCTTTTTGAAGTGAGGCCTTCAGAACTGCACACAGGACTCCAGGTGGGGTCTGACCAAGGCAGTATTTTCAATGTTTTGGCCACAATGTAAATATTGTGGAGCTTTCCTTCAGGAGGTGCCATTCCTTTTGAGATGACTCCCACTGACCTGAACAAGAAGGCCTCTGAAGATAAGACTTCTACCAACGCAATCCTCAACAGAGCTTTCTAAACCCCTTGACATCAACGGGCTTAGAAGGTTACACCTCTGTGGAGAGCTGCCATGTCCGTTTGCCACTTTGATTCTAACAATGGTTGTGCTTAATACTGGGTGTAATCCTGAAGCTGGCGGCTGCAAGGGTAACCTTTCAACCTCTCCTTAAATAAAGAAATCTAGCCTCCTGTGATCTCTCCTAACATGTTAAAACTGGAGTGCTCTGCTGTAAGCGGCAATTATTTTCTCGTTCGCAGCCTCAGGGGCGTGAGCTCGCCAACGCCAAGATGTTCCGACATGGAGGCAGCGATGAAGAACAGGATGTAAAGGAACATGGCTTGATTAGCAGAAAAATAACGATCTTTCCCCCTTTGTTCTGAACCTCTAGAAAGGTGGCTTTGCCAAGAACAGGACCTCACTCTGAAAGGCCGCTTGATTGACATCTGGTGGAGGCTCCCTGGAAAACAGAATATTGAGACTCCCTTTGTGCAATAAGAGAGATGCCTCCAAGGAAACGGGACAGAATGGGAGGGTGTGGGGTGGTGGGTGGGTGGGTGGGGGGGAAAGAAAGTAAGAGTTAGTTTTCCAAGCAAGATCAATGAACTCTGGTGCTCAAATATCAGAAGGCGAAATGAAAATATCCATTTCGGAGCATAACCTAACAGAACAGTCATTTTCATTGGAGGATTTAGGAGGGGCCGTTATCATTAAAGAGACCTTAGGATATTTTTGATTGGTGGTGCAGATTTTCGATGCCATCAAACTCTGGTGCCCTTTTCCACTCTTGCTATCCTTCATTGACTTTGAAATCTCATCAGTCTTAAGGACAGGTGTGTTACAATATCTGGAGTTCTTTATGATCCTGAATGTAAAATCTTGATCCTTTAGAGCAGTGGTCCCCAAACTTTTTATCACCGGGGACCGGTCAACGCTTGACAGTGTTACTGAGGCCCGGGGGGGTAGTCTTTTGCCGAGGGACGTCGCCACCGCCGCCTGAGCCCCTGCTCCACTTGCTTTCCCGCCAGCGCCCCTGACTTCCTGACCGGTACCGGTCCTTGGACCGGGGGTTGGGGACCACTGCTTTAGACAGGGGTAGTCAAACTGCGGCCCTCCAGATGTCCATGAACTACAATTCCCAGGAGCCCCCTGCCAGCATTTGCTGGCAGGGGGCTCCTGGGAATTGTAGTCCATGGACGTCTGGAGGGCCGCAGTTTGACTACCCCTGGTTTTAGAGCTCTGGATAAGAACACCTGCTGGGTAGCTGGTTTGATGTTACCTCTGGATTTTCCTGGAGTATAAGTGGGCTTGCAAATAGGCTCCAGACCTTCCTACTGGAAAGACTGAAGCCCAAATTTGCAGTTGCTTCAGTCATTTTTTATCTACATGTAGTTCGCAGAGTAATTTGTCTGCTATTTCCGAGTCTTTGCTGTTGTGGAAATTTTGATACAGCCTCTTGCTCTGATCGCTCCACCCTGGAATGTGTTTTCTCCTGATATCCTTGAGGAATGTACCTTTTAGCCATAGATATAACAGCTCCAATGAATCACCGGTAGTTATTATGTGCTGGAGGAACCCATCCAGGTCTTCACTGGAACCTTTCCAATTCACTCTCTTAAAATTCCATCTTGATCTTGGAAAAGACCTGATAACTTGTATTTAGATTCCTAGCTTGAGGATTATAGGTCAATGCTGGCTGTGCAGAAAAGCTTCAAGAACATGTCTGCATGTAGGCAAGGGCTGACATCTCTGGTCAGATGAAACAAATGTTAAATCAGGGTTGGGCTTTCTGTTCCATGAAGGTGCCTCTGTCCTTGGCATCAAAAATGGGATGCTAATCTTGTTCTTCAGTCCAGTTGACAATTGGCTCACCATTCCTATAATGCAATGGTCCCCAACCCCCGGTCCGGGAACCGGGATCGGTCCGTGGACCATTCGGTACCAAGCTGCAGCTCCTCCTCCTCGTCCTCCCTGGCTGCTGCCTAGGGGGCTGCCCTGCGAATCTGCCACCAGCTCACCTTTGGTGCTCTCCAGCAGCTGCCATGGCTGGGGCTCCCCCTTGGCATGGAACTGCGCAGCTGCTGCTGGCAGCACCCCCAGTGGGAGGCGGAAAGTCAGGGGTGCCAGTGGGAAAGCAAGTGGAGCAGGGGCTCAGGTTGCAGCGGCGACATCCCTTGGCAAAAGACTACCCCCCCCCCCCAGGCCTCAGTAAAATTGTCAAGCGTTGACTGGTCCCCGGTGATAACAAGGTTGGGGGCCACATCTATAACATACTGTGTATCTCCAATTTATGCAGTGGCTGTTATAGAAGAATGTCATAGAATCAAAGAGATGTGAGGGGCCATACAGGCCATCTAGTCTCACCCCCAGGATCAGCCTAGAACATCCTGTCCAGCTGCTGCTTGAAGTCACCAGCATGTGCACAAGGATAGTTTAATAGGACATGTGCTGGCCACAAAACTGCAGGCTTGTAAACTCTGAGAACGTGTACTTCCCCAGTTTTTACTATGATTGTGTGGATATCATTGTGGACATTGGTTAATACCAGTTTCACATTTTCAGCCTTGCATCAGGTGTAAGTCACTATGGGCTTGGTTTTCATTGTCAAGATGAGTTACGCGAGCAAGAGCTACATGTATACAGAATACATGTGTAGCTACTTGAACAAGAGCTCCACTAGGCCAGGTGGTTGTGCCGAGACAGAGGGCTAGCCAGAGTCCCGTGCAGGAGGTCAGGAGTCAAGGGAGACAGAATTTGCAGCAATTGGGGCAGGGAGCAGACTCAAGCTGAGCCAGGGTTAAAAGCCAGGGAGAGAGTCAAAAGCCAAACTGGATTCAGGAGCAGAGTCAGGAGTCAAGCCAAGAGTCAGGAGCCAGGACATGGTCAAGAGCCAAATCGAAGGTCTGGAACTGGGAGCATAGTCAAAGCCGAGCCAAAAGTCTAAAGCTAGGACCATAGTCAAAGCTAAGCCGAGGGTCTGGAACCAGGAGTCAGGAGAGCAGAGCTTTAGCGTGTCAAACCAGGAGTCATTTGGAAAGCACATGTTGCCCTCACAAGGGACCTTGCCTCAAGGTCCTTCTGAAATACAGCCGAACCAGGTGAGGCAGCCCTTAGCCAGAGGATTTTCAACTGGTCCAATTCCTCATGGGGGGGGGGAAGCCAGAACAGCTGAGCACCATCTACCCTGACAGTGAGCTAACAGGTGTGCTGAACTTCTGTCACTTGTCAGGGTAGATTACCTCCTTCGAAGCTGCCATTTGGGGCTTGCTGGGGCCTTGGCCTGTGGTCACTGGTGCTCTGACAAGTCTTCCAGACTGGTGGTTGCCTTATCCAGGGACTTCACATAATAGGGCAGAGTATCAGTCTGGTTGGGCCCATGTTGTTCATTCACCTGTGGACTCAAGTGGCACTTCCAGCTCAGCAGTCCCTGGTGCCAGCACAAGTGGTGCAGCCAGTTTGGCCATGACACCCTCAATATTCATTTGTCAGATTTGGATGCACTTCTATGCCCCTTGTCAATTAGTCCTGAGAAGGAATGCTGGATTGGTTGATTGTTTCGATGTGTGTAGTGTAGCCAAAAGAACCTTCAATTGTCTGGCAGCCAGAAGTTCTACCTCTTTAGCATTATCCAGGGTGTACCATGAGAAGGTGAGCTAGGATACCACCCAGGCCAATCAATACAAAAGAGGGCTAAGGAGAACCTTCACATTCAGAAGCACTAAGCCTCTGAATCCCAGAGCCAGGAGGAAACATAAGGAGAACCTCTATGTTCTGTTGTTGGCCATCCAGAAGAACTGGTTGTCCACTGTAAGAGACATGATGTGGGACTAGATGGACCATTGGTCTGATCCAGCAGGGCGATTCTCATGTTTGTTTGTTTTTCAAATCCACAAACATTTGAGTATGCAAGCCACAGTCTGAAGCCATAACGAGGCTAAATTTATGTGCCTTAGCCGGGTTTCTTCTTTGATTATCTGAAGACTTGGGTTGCTGATCTGTTCTTTAATACCAACCCGTAAATAAATCACTTTGCTCTTTACATACAACTCCTGTGATCTCCAATTTTACCGCAGGGCACCAAACTCAAAGCCTAAAAATATCTTGTCACTGAAGGTTATAGTTCAAAATAAACCTAATTCCCCAGAATCATAGGAGAAGCATAGAATCCTAGCATTGGAAAGGGGGCAATCAGATCATCTAGTCCAGGGGCAGTCAAACTGTGGCCCTCCAGATGTCCATGCTGGCAAATGCTGGCAGGGGCTCCAGATGTCCATGCTGGCAAATGCTGGCAGGGGCTCCTGGGAATTGTAGTCCATGGACATCTGGAGGGCCGCAGTTTGACTACCCCTGATCTAGTCCAACCCCTGCTAAAAGCAGGATCAGCCTGAAGCATGGATCTTCTCAGTTCCAAGAAAGAGCCTGTCACACATCTCTTTGGATTTATGTCCAAACAGGCTAGGAACCAGTGATGGACTTCCAAATGCAAGGAGGGTTATGGCTGTGGAAATCACCTGAGTTTCTATATTGTGGGAAATGTGTTCATGTACCTTATTATTCTGTTGGCCTTTAAAAAACAAAACAAAAGTTTATCTGAGCAGAATCCCAAGACCTTTAGCCTGTACAAATGAGCAGCAGTGCTATCGATTCTGATAGATAACAGTGTTTGGCCTTATACTTCTGACTCTATTAACTGGAGCCAACTGATCCTATTAAAGGTCAATGTGAATGGGAACACAAAAATGACCTTTAGGTTTGCTAGCTTAATACCTGTTACTGCCAGTCGTAGTGTCCTGAATGTAAAGTTTATTATTTTCTTTCCATCTGAAGTTTATGTTGCTTTTTAGAGAAAATTGAATTGTTATCCTTCTTGAGAAAAGGGGATTTCATCAATAGCATGTCTTTGTGGATAGGACATATTAATGCTTTAAACGAATGAGCCCGGTGAACTTTGGATATTTTCTACAGAAGAGAAGAGCTGTTTTTGTACCCTGATTGGCCCTCCCTCTCCAGCTCCCACCCTTATTCCCTGGACACTAGCCACTTTGCTCTTAGATGCCTGAGAGACACACACAGAGACACAAAGAGCCCTTCCAAACTGCAAAGGAGCCCTGATTACCTGCTATAGCTCCTGATGCAAGGGGGAGAGAGTGAGAGAGAGAGATAGAGACAAACTGCAAACGAGCCACAAACTGCAAATGACCCTTGCTTCCTGAAGGAGCCCTGATTACCTCCTATGGCTCCTGCTGAGAGAGAGAGAGAGAGAGAGAGAGAGAGAGAGAGAGATCTGCGCCTGCCGGTGTCCCCTGGGTCTTAGTGCCCATTGCATTCCTGGTTGCAATGAGCTTTCTTGTTAGTATATTAATAAAATGGAAGCAAGATTCTCTGGCAATATTTTTACTCATGTACTACACTCAAGACAAACCAATCAGCCAGTAAGCCAGCATGTTTATTCGGTCAATTGACCCATATAAATGATGAATCCGCAAAAAAGACAAACCAATAACATTGCTGTGATACCCCTCCTGCCAGGAGATTCAGCTGTAGCCAACCTATCTAGATGCAGAAGGGCATCTTAGGTCTTGACAGATTCACCGAGAACCAAGTAACAGTGACTGGCCTGCATGCAAAGAAGAAGCTTTCAGAACAGGGCAGTGGGATGAGATGCCACCTGAGACCCTGACAGAACTATTACCACTCCACAGAGGTAGCACTTTCCCACCAGGCCTGTGGTTGAGGCCAGGGCAACCTCTTGAAAGGGCCTCTCTCTGATCCTTGCTGTTCTTCCCCACCCTGTTCTTCCATGCTGATGGAGCACCCACCATATCCAACAGGTGGGGATAGATACTTTCAAATCAAAAAGCAGGACAAAGAGAAAGGGAAAGGAGCCAAAATGAAACTGGTCATTGTCAATAAAATGAAGGAAATAAAGGTTAGAATCATCATAAACCTAGAATATTCCCTTTTTGTTAAAAACAATCATAAGCCTTTTGTATCCTTTAGTTACGACACATGGCAGCCCCTTCTGGAGGTTTCCAAGTCCTAAATTTCCTGCCCATCAGTTTCACTGGATGCTCTAGAGTTCTGGAATTCTATTTTTGTAAGTTTTTGCCAACCACTTTGCTTCCAAACAGGACAAGAGCACAAAGAGGATGTGTTTGCAACCTGGGCTCCATCCCACTCTCCTGAAACAACCAGATAAGAGCCGAGAGAGATGGCAAATAGACGGACAGAAGCGTCTGAATAGCGGCAGATTCACAGCCAACACCCTTTATGCTTCAAGGACTAGCTTGTCAAGTGGATCCCCTTCCCAACAAGCAGGCTTTTGTACCTCTGCTTTATATGGCCAAAGGGAGTTGCTGCCAAAGTATACGGAGGAGAGACAGAATCTGTCCAGTGGTTTAATCAAGTATAAGAGATCAAGAGCCCACAGCCTTGACTCTCCATTATACAGGAGCATTTGCCTCATTATATTCAAACATTAACAAGGACGGACTCATTGCCACTGACGAAAACGGAAAACAAATGAATCTAGAGACCGTTTTGGCAGAGTCAAAGTCTAAATAAATGAGATAAGAGACTTTTAATCCTCTTATACTTGATTAAGCCACTGGACAGATTCTGTCTCTCCTTTGTTACAATTTTGGAATCGTCCACTTTTCTCGTGCAGCCAAAGTATACAGAGCATGCAACCCCAAAGGTCTTGCTGGAGCAGGCTATTTTCCACCTAACGAACGAGATGATGGTGGCTTCCCATGCCCAGTTTGTTCAGCAAGCATTCAAGGACCAGTGCATCCCATTCAGCTTCTCTCCTGGCATGTGGCTGTTGAAAGGACTCCGTTTGCAATGCGGGACATATGACAAAACTGGTCCATCCATTCTGTGGATGAGGATCATATGTGTGATATGAAGATACCTCAGGGTGAGGAGGGGTGCTTGCTAGGGAGGTCAGAGCCAGGTTGGGAAACTCCTGGAGATTTGGGGATGGTGCCTGGGGAGGCCAGGGGTACAATCCCATAAAGTCTACCCTCCAAAGGATCCATTTTCTTCATGGGAATTGATCTCTCTAGTCTGGAGCTGTACTGTGATTCTAGGGAATTTCCAGTTCCTATTTGGAGGCAGGAATCTCTACTGGCTGCTAATGCAGATTTACTGTCCTACCAGCTACTCTGCTGTAGAAAGTGTTTCCTGAGCTTTGGTGGCCTTCAATTTTGTGGGTGGCTTATTCTGAGGTCACCAGAAGGCACAGAGTAGATCTTACCGTATTCTTTTGCATCATGTCTGCTTCCAGGCCAGGTTAGGCAGGGGTCCTGAGGATTTATTGACTTCCTCTGGGCATAGAACAAGGGGTCCCCGGGGAAGAAGGGTGGAAGTAACTGGGAATTTCCTTTGTTGTGCAGGCGGTTGGACTAGATGACCCTTGAGGTGCCTTCCAGTTCTACATTTCTATCAGCCAGAGAACACCTTGGAGGGTCCACATCCATTCCACACTCCAACAGCCGCACTGGCTACCAGTTGACTACTGGATCAACCCATCTTCAGTCCACCATGAGTCTGCCTGTTAATGCGGGTGTTGATGTAACTTCTGGTGACATGTCCCTTCCAGGGAGTGTGACAGAGAGGCCAGCTGACATCAGTGCCAGGCCATGGTCCCAAGGCTGAAAAAGGCTGCTTTAGACTGATCCTGCCTTGAGCAGGGGATGGGACTAGATGACCTGTATGGCCCCTTCCAACTCCATGGCTCATGTCAATATGATTACTCACATAGCAGATTTCATGACGCTTTGTGTGAGTGCTTTGGTCAATCTGCTCGCAATGTCCAAATTCCCACACAAAGGTGTCAGCTCTGGGTTGGGGAATATTGAGCGATTTGGGGGGTGGAATCTAGGGAAGACAGGATTTGGGCAGGGAAAGGACTTCAGCAGGGTCCTGTGCTAAGGTGGAGCCTCTTGTGGCACAGAGTGGTAAGGCAGCCGTCTGAAAGCTTTGCCCATGAGGCTGGGAGTTCAATCCCAGCAGCCGGCTCAAGGTTGACTCAGCCTTCCATCCTCCCGAGGTCGGTAAAATGAGTACCCAGATTGCTGGGGGGTAAACGGTAATGACTGGGGAAGGCACTGGCAAACCACCCCGTATTGAGTCTGCCATGAAAACGCTGGAGGGCATCACCCCAAGGGTCAGTCATGACTCTGTGCTTGCACAGGGGATACCTTTACCTTTTATGCTAAGGTGACCGGATTGTCCCACTTTTGGAGGGACATCTGGGGGCACCTGGCAAATTGTACTTATGTTTGAATTAAAATATATATATATTACAACACTATTTTTGCATTCTATGCTTTCTATGAAACTTTTTTTGTTGCTCCATATAGACCAAATTTTTAATCAAGAACCACCCCCACCCCCCAGTTAATGGTGTCCCACTTTACCAATGTTAAAATCTGGTCACCTTATACTATGCCCTAGCGTCCCCCATCCAAAGCAACTGTTTTCTTTGATTTTGTTCCGCAGTAGATGAGTTCTAAGAGCCTCTTGTGGTGCAGAGTGGTAAGGCAGCAACATGCTGTCTGAATCTCTCACCATGAAGCTGGGAGTTTGATCCCAGCAGCCGGCTCAAGGTTGACTCAGCCTTCCATCCTTCCGAGGTCGGTAAAATGAGTACCCAGCTTGCTGGGGGGTAAACGGTAATGACTGGGGAAGGCCCTGGCAAACCACCCCGTATTGAGTCTGCCATGAAAACGCTAGAGGGCGTCACCCCAAGGGTCAGACATGACTTGGTACTTGCACAGGGGATACCTTTACCTTTACCTTTTAGATGAGTTCTAATACCAGGTGCCACCCAGAGGTCGACATCCCTAAACTAGCATCACCCTTGGACAGTGCAGGCCTCAAACGGGCCTTTGCAAAAGCAGGCTGTGTTAAAAGATCCCCACTGATCAAACTGCCCTTTTACCAAACTTTCTTTTTTTAAAAAACCGAGCAACCTTCCCCCAACTCTTCCTGATTTATAGTTATGTGCCAGGTTGTATGGGAAAACCCTTTCTGCAAAATGAGAAATAAGGGCAGTGGTTTCTTTTGAGTCTAGCCTTCCTTTCATTCGAGGACATTGGCTTGACATTCTGAAGCTTTTTGTAGATTAATCATAATCTTTCCACGTGGCAACTTTGAAAGCATGAAGTAGGCCCCGTGGAAAAAAACTATATATATATATATATCTAAGAGGGGGTTATTCATCAGGCTCCAGGCTAGGAAATGGCACCACAAGCAGATAAAGTGTTTGAGAGTCACCTTTATGGTCTGAGGTAAATTCAGCTATAAGCCATTTTGCTAGAACTTGGAGAGCTTAGGGAAATCCCCCCTGGCAAACACCTTCGAAAATAAATCCTAGCCATCTCCCTTTTCTAAATGAAGCATCTCTGTCTCCTTTACTTCCTCTTCTTCCTTGTTCAACTTGACTCCCACTTTTATTGAGAGATTTTGATAGTTTCTCAAACAGGTAGGAGCTGGTGCTGTCACTTTAATACAGATCCCACCACCCTGCCCCCCCAGAACAGAAGCAATGGTGTGAGATATTAGGCACATTTTTGTTTACTGGGGGGAAAATGGCTGCTTTTGAGGGCGGACTCCATGACATCATAACCTGCCAAAGTCCCTCCCCTCCCCAAGCCCCACCCACCTCAGGATCCACCCCTCAAATCTCCAGTTATTTTCCAGCCTAGAGCTGGCAACCGTAACCCCACAGGTGGCTCTGAATGAGATGGCTGCAATAGGCCTATGGATTCCTAAGAATTTCCAGGACATTCTGAGCTCGGACAATTACTCATACACAGTTTGCTCAGGTGGAAAGAAAGGAGTGCCTTTTGCAATCAAGCCATGATCACTGACTGGGGGAAGTTCTCCTGTTAGCCAGATAGCTTTGGATTATTTATTGGGGTTTTATTACCCCGGCTCAATGGCTCAGGGCCTAGTTATTCCTATAAATGAAAAAAGGGTGTCCTGGGTCAAACGCCGGAGAATAAAAAGTGCTCTTTTTATAGCGCGGTTGATAAATCTGTCAGGCCTCGCTTGAAACGGCAGCCAATCTCTGGCTTTTAGGCGAAATGGATGTGCCATTAGCCAGGGCTGCTGCGTGCTCATGTACATTTGTGTAGTAAGACAGTAGCGGGGCCCGAAGAACGTGAGATCAAATGCACATCTGCTCCAGCAGAGGGTGTTTACAACCTTAATTGCAATTCTCAGCCGCTGTCACTTTGGCAACTTTATGAGTCTTTTGTGTGGGAAACGCTCATTGCTTCTAGGTATTGTTGGCGTGTCTAATTCTAAGCATGCTGTTCCATTTGCGCCCCTCTAGACTCTTCCCCAGTCATCAACAGGCGCGGATTGATATTTGCTGAAGTAAATTTCCAGCTGGAAGTTGCCGACTTGCTGCACGGTGCAGCGGAGAGCTTTCGCAGGGGCGATCCATCTGCCAAACCTATCTCAAAACTGTCATCTGGCACCAGGTGAGAGGAGGTGCCCAAGGCTGGGGCTTGCTCTTTCAGACAGCCAGTTTGGTGTAGTGGTTAGGAGTGCGGACTTCTAATCTGGCATGCCAGGTTCGATTCTTCACTCCACCACATGCAGCCAGCTGGGTGACCTTGGGCTTGCCTTGGCACTGATAAAGCTGTTCTGACCGAGCAAGAATCTCAGGGCTCTCTCAGCCTTACCAACCTCTCAGGCTGTCTGTTGTGGGGAGAGGAAAGGGAAGGCGAATGTAAGCCGTTTTGAGCCTCCTTTGGGTAGGGAAAAGCAGCATATAAGAACCAATTCTTCTTCTTCTTCTTCTTCTTCTTCTTCTTCTTCTTCTTCTTCTTCTTCTTCTTCTTCTTCTTCTTCTTCTTCTTCTTCTTCTTCTTCCTGGGCCCATGAGAAGCTGGAAGGAACCCCACAAGAGAAGTTGGCATGTGTCAAGGCAGATTTGCACTTACTAAAGTTTGGGACAAGAAAAAATGGCAAAATTCACCCACCTTTTAAAAATGCTGAAATGTTTTTGAGTCATTAATTACCGTAATAAAGTAATTGATATAATTTATTAGCTGCCTTCCTTCCTTATGGTGGTCAAGGCAGCTTCCCATATAAACCAGCATTTCTCAACTTTTTTACCACTCTTTAACATTCTTCAAGAAACCCCAGAAGTGGCGCGATGGTGCAGAGCAGGGGTAGTCAAACTGCGGCCCTCCAGATGTCCATGGACTACAATTCCCAGGGCTCCTGGGAATTGTAGTCCATGGACATCTGGAGGGCCGCAGTTTGATTACCCCTGGTGCAGAGTATGGTTGGGAAGCATAGCTGGGTACATAAGATGGACATTGTTTGGTTTACAGTGCTGCTGATGGATGAGTCAAAACAAAAACTCCTCTTCATTATACCCACTCAACCAATTGAATCCCTAAGCCAGAGATGACCTATGTTGTTGTTTTTCCCAATGCTGAGCTTCTGACCATCTTCAGTGGTATTTATTGTATAAAAACACGGAGCAAGCACCTGGAAAATGCACCTGTCGTGTTTTTTGCATTTGGGGCACTGTACAAAGTCAAGGTTCAATTGATTGATCTAAGTTTAGGTCCTGTATGCTGGCTTCTGACCTATAAATTAACGAAATCCAAATGTCAAAATCATGTCTCCACGAGCTTTCGTCTGCCTAGTGGCCGTGGCAAAGAAGCAAGTATATATCAAATAAATAAATAAATAAGCAAATCTTTTACTACGCCGCCCTTCCTGTGGGGCTCTGGATAGGTACCATCAGTGCATAAAATACAGGTGTTTTCAAACCACATCTCATGTAAAAACATTTCCGGATTGAACTCATCTGCCAACTAGTTAAATATTAGGGAGGGTACTCCTTTTCGGGAAAATGGGTTTCCCCCTGCTGTTCTGATGCTTTCTTCAAGGGAGGTCTTTAGGAGGACCAGCCAATTAGGCCAAGAGTAGCTTCCCATTCATGTCCCCTCTCAACCTCCTCTTCTCCAGGCTGAACATTCCCATGTCCTTCAGCCTTTCCTCATATAACGTCTGCATGATGGAAAAGCTGATGAAAACTCACTAACTATATTGTGGTTTTTCTGATCTCTGCACAGGAGAGTGAATTTACTCTGCAAAACTGATTTTGTTCTGCATGGTGAACTACGTCTTTGGTGCTTTAAGCATCTTTTAAGTGTTGTTTCTGAAAGAAGCTTTTCACCAATTCATTTCTCTCCTGCCTATTCTGGCACTCTATTAGTCATGCAGAGAAGGTCCTTGGCTTTGCAGATTAGTGACTGCATTAGAGAACAAAGCATGTCACTGAGTTTCTAATAGAGTCTAGCAAGTGGAGTTGGCAAAACTACAGTGGGCAGGGCTATGAATTGTTCCACGCAGAAATCATTGCAGCGTAGTTTTTCAACAGAGTATATTCAATGCAGAACGACGATTGTAGTATAATCAAGCGGTCTAAACTGGTTGTTTTTAAAACTGTTTTATTTGGCTCCGAGCAAAATACCTCTTAGTCCCCAGATCATTCTTGTCACTCTCCTCAGTTTTGTTCACATCCTGTGATATCCTGTGACATGAAACCACCTCAGAGACGCTGCAAAATCCAGCAATAAATTGGTTGATTCAGACAATGCAGCAATTAGGCTGGCAAACCTTCAGATGGGAGGAATTCTAGCCAATCTCCAGACTATAGAGATCAGTTCCCCAGGAGCAAATGCCACAAGGTGGACTCTATGGTACACCTGTTGGCCTACTGCGTCAGATGGTTCCAAGGCTTGGAACTAAGGAGAAACGTCCCACCACAGTGTTCCCAAGGGGAGAGGTGTGGTTGCTGCCATGTCCTCACCCGCCTGAGTATCCAGCATGCTTGATCAACCAGCAACCCCCATTCCCTGACTGCCAGATAACCAAACTTCTACTGCAGTTTGGTGAAATGGCCATCTGTTTCTGCCTTGTTCCAATCTTTGATTGCATTCAAAATTTGTTTGGGGGGGAGTGGACAAAGTTTGACAATCATCTGGACTGGAGCACTGTGTTCTGCCCCATCTTTTTGATGGGGAGAGTTTTTGGGTTGAAGTACAGCCGTACAGAGACATCCTGAGAGGATGGGGGGGGGGGACGGACATCCATCACCGCATTATTGCGTCCGTTCACGAAGTCCCGGCCCCACCTGAGTAAGCACCTAATGGATAGTGTAAGTATGATTCACAAACAATTGTTAGATTTATATGCTTTGTGGAGCAAAGCAAGGAGCCGAGCTCCCAGTTCCGGCTTACGCTAAAGCTCAATCGATTTCCGATGCTAGGCAGCAGGTACTTTATTCCTCTGGATGCGCATAATGGAGGCGATCGATAAAACATCTGAGAATCTCTAATGAAAGGCTCCTTAGGGACACTCCCTTTGTCTGACATTTGAATACATTTGTGGCATATCATGAAAAATATGTGCTTCATTTGCTTGCAGCCTCAGGAGTACAAAACAGTATGCTGAGCCAGCCCTAAACGTACTATGAATAATTCCTTCCTCTGGGGACAGGTCTGTGACACCTTGTGGTAGAAAGCAACTAAATTCTATTTGTTTGTGTGTTTGTTTATATGCCGCCCTCCCCTGAGGCTCAGGGCGGCTTACATGGAACGTTACACAACAAATCCCTGTTTCTTAATGAATCTTCAGCAAGGGTTTATATAAAAAGATATTTAGACTGGAGTTACCCTGGAAGGCTAGCAGACAGGGCACAGAGAGCGAGGCCATCCCCCGACGTCACTTCTTGCCACTGGTATTGTAAGATGCGAGCTTCTTGTGGTGCAGGGCGGTAAAGCAGCTGGCGTGCTGTCTGAAGCTCTGACCGTGAGGCTGGGAGTTCAATCCCCGCAGCCGGCTCAAGGTCGACTCAGCCTTCCATCCTTCCAAGGTCGGTAAAATGAGTACCCAGCTTGATGGGGGGTAAAAACAGTATGGCAAAACCACCCTGTATTGAGTCTGCCATGAAAACGCTAGAGGGCGTCACCCCAAGCGTCAGACATGATTCGGTGCTTGCACAGGGGATACCTTTACCTTTATTGTAAGATGCACTGCCTCTGAATGTGGAGGTTCTATTTGTCACTGTGGCTAGCAGCCCTCCTTGATCTGTCTAAACCCCATTTGAAAGCTGCTGTTTTAAAGGTGTTCTTTAATCCAGTGGTCCCCAACCTGCGGGCTGCGGCCCGGTGCCGGGCCGCAAAGGCCATGGCGCCGGGCCGCGGCTCCCTCTCCCCGCCCCCCCCACAGTAAAAAACTTCCCAGGCCGCAAGCTTGCGGCCTGGGAAGCTTCTTACTGCGAGAGGGCGGGGAGAGAGAATCAGGGCCGGGCCGCGTCCGTGCGGGCCGCGCCCGCGGGTGCGGCCCGATCCACGGGCGCGGCCCGCGGGTGCGGCCCGGTCCGCGGGCGTGGCTCACGGGCGCGGCCCGATCCCCGGGCGCGGCCCGATCCGCAGGTGCGGCTCACGGGCGCGGCCCGATCCGCGGGCGTGGCTCGCGGGCGCGGTCCCGCGGGCGTGGCCCGTCGCGTGGGCGTGGCCCGTGCGGCTGCGGTCCCCGCGGGTGCGGCCCGATGCCCTGCCGGTCCCCAACCTCATAAAGGTTGGGGACCACTGCTTTAATCCACGTTTATTAAAATACTTACACCCTACCTCTCCCCAAGATTCAAGGCAGCTGACGAGCTCACCTTTAGAATGTGCAATACCTCTGCACCCCGATCCTCTCCCTTCTACTGTGTCCTGTGTTGGGTTTTTATAATCCTGTTTTCATGTTTGTAAGTGGATCTTCTGGTGTGTGCAAAATACATAATGGTGATTTTGATGATGATAACAATAATATGTTACAGAGTTCAGAATTTATCTGACAAGGGGGGAAAAATTGGCAGCAGAAGCAAACTTGGGTATCAAAAGCGACCCAAGGGTGCTCCGAATTAAATTGCCTGGCTCTCACAGTCTGCTGCTCAGAGTATTTCAGGCGCTAGCACATGTCCTGGGTGTGTTTTTGATGGGATTCCAGGAATGGCCCAAGGGCTGGCTCTGACACTTCCCCCTTGGTCTGCTGCTGACCGTCTCCTCCCAGAATTGCTTTTTAAAACCTGAAACCTCAGAAGGGTCTGATTCAATTTTCCTTCCGACTTCCTGCAAAGGTCTCAGAATCTCAGCCACGGAAGGATGCCGACTACGCCTTGGATAATTGCTGGGGATTTAGAGGGAGGTGGAACAGGGTATGGGCAGCAGAGGGAGCTCAGCAGGTCAGAATGCCATAGACTCCACCCTCATAGAATCATTGAGCTGGATGGGTCCATAGGGGCTATCTAGTCCAACCCCCTGCTCCATGCAAGACGAGCCTGAATCAGCCTTTCTCAACTTTTTTACCATTGAGAATCCCCTGAAATATTTTTCAGGCCTCGAGAAGCCCCAGAAGTGGCATGATAGTGCAGAATATGGCTGGGAAGCATAGCTGTGTCCACGCCAACCCGGGGGCCCTGCCTTTCCCACCACCTCCATGTCCATTACTGGCCATTTTGTGAGGGGGGTGGGTGGAAGAAGAAGAAGAAGAGTTGGTTCTTATATGCCGCTTTTCTCTACCTGAAGGAGAGAAAAGGCTCAAATTCACCTTCCCTTTCCTCTCCCCACAACAGACACCCTGTGAGGTGGGTGAGGCTGAGAGAGCCCTGATATTCCTGCTCAGCCAGAACAGCTTCATCAGGGCTGTGGCGAGCCCAAGGTCACCCAGCTGGCTGCATCTGCAGGAGGAGCAGGGAATCAAACCCGGATTCCCAGATTAGAAGTCCGCACTCCAAACCACTACACCAAACTGGCTCTCTATGACCCTACATGGTCATTCCCATGAGCCCCTGCCAGGAAACACTGGCAGGGGCTTATGGGAATTGTAATCCATGGACATCTGGAGGGCCACGGTTTGATTACCCCTGGCCTAAAGCATCCAGGATAAGGATCTGTCCAACTTCTGCTTGAAGACCACCAGTGAGGGGAAGATCACCACCTCCTTATGGCAGCCAATTCCACTACTAGAACTATTTGGACTGTAACATCTTTCTTTCTTTCTTTCTTTCTTTCTTTCTTTCTTTCTTTCTTTCTTTCTTTCTTTCTTTCTTTCTTTCTTTCCCATCCCATCCCATCCCATCCATCCATTCTTCCATCCGTCCGTCCGTCCATCCATTTATATTGATATACAACCCACCCTTTCGGCTCAGGGCATTACATTACAACTCTCATATGTGGCAAAGTACAATGAACATTCAATATGAAACCAGTGCTGTCTCAACCTCAAGGCCAGGCTGGAAGCCTGACTGAGCAGGTCTAGGACCGAAGCTTCTTCCATGAATGCTGTCAGTGGTCCACAACAGCTCTTTCCACCACCTTCCCTAGAAATGCTAAGTGCGAGACAGGGTGGTAGCTGACAGGCTCCTGCAGATCCAGAGATGATTTCTTCAGCAGAGGCCGGACCATCACTCCCTCTGGGAACTTTCCAGTTAAAAGGTGATTACCTAGACCTTAAGCCTGATCCAGAATTCAACTGGTCACACTGCAGTAATATTATATTCAGTTATTAGAATCTTTGGTGGCAATACACATAAAGATACAAAATTGCTGTAAATATTTTGTTTCTGAGGTTAATCTCCGTTTCACCAGACTCCTGCTTCTTCAGTGCACCCAAGAAACTACTACAGTGAACAATGCAATGGCATTTTAATTTTAATAAATACTATCTTTGTTACAAAGACTGT
Organism: Paroedura picta; assembly: GCF_049243985.1. Classification (NCBI taxonomy): domain Eukaryota; kingdom Metazoa; phylum Chordata; class Lepidosauria; order Squamata; family Gekkonidae; genus Paroedura; species Paroedura picta. The sequence continues at coordinate 22,300,360 of NC_135370.1, read as the reverse complement.
GCTGAAAGTACTTTAGTTGATCCTGCTCACATAAGACAATGTCTAAATAGATGCCCAAAGGAAAGGGCCTCACAATTACAAAAGTCCTACAAGAACTCTTCACAAAATTCAAACAGTCACTACTAAGGTAAAAATACATGGAGTGAGAGTTTGTTAAAAAGTTTTTTTTAACATAGTTTCTTTCTAAGCAAATATCTGTTCCACATAATATATTTCTGGTAAGGCCTTGGAGGAGGAGTGTGTCTCATGGCTTAAGTGCTACTCAGCGCTTAACACCCACTCAGGGCGGCTGTCCCGCCCCTGAGTGCCTCCTCCCCCAACCAGCTTGCCTGTCTGTCCAGCAGCCAGCCAATTGCCTTCCGTCCCTGACCCTTGACCCACCCCTCCTCCTTCCACTTCCTTCCTAGGCTCAGAGGCTGCAGATCCCTTTTTGCATGAGAGCTGCTCCTTCCGGTGAGTTCCCGGCAGCCTTTCCAGGTCCTGGGGGAAGGGGGAGGCCATCTGCAGAGTTCTTCCACCCCACCCCCCAATCTAGCACCCGTTATATTCCTGAATGCAACGGGCTTTGTCCCTAGTATATATATAAAGGAGACATACTCACTTTCAGCTCAAAAGAACATCTCTGAAATGCATAGGAATGACCCAGGGTAGACTATATCCTTCCACACACCACATTTCAATAAAGGTATAAGTCTTAAGCAACCTATGTCTTAACCAACAACATCATGAGTTTCCTAGGGTCCTCTTCTACTCATTAAAATGCTGCTCTTTACCTGGTAAATGGGAGAAAGATGGGAAAATCAGGGTTGCCAGCTCTGAGTTGGGAAGCAGCTGGAGATTTAGGACCTCAGCAAGGTATAATGCCCTTCAAAGCAGCCATTTTCCCACAATAACAATGACAATGACAATGACGATTTATTTTGAACCTGCCCTTCCATATTGCTCAGGGTGGGTTAACTGCACAGTAAAGTGTTATAACATAATAAAAACTTTAAAATATCAGTTTCACCTCCCCTGGTGATGAAAGGTAATCCAGGTCCTATCTGGAGGGTAGCAACCCTAAGGGGAAGATGCTAAACTGTTTGTTGAAATGACTTCCTTGATCTTCAGTACAGGCTCAGAAATGATCGCACAGTAGGTCTTATTTCAGATGCAGAACAGTCTGTTGTCGTTTAAATGTCATTCACAGGCAAATTATGGAAATCAGGATGACATTTGACTATTAGCCAAGAGCACTAAATATTTGCTGCCCATCATTTACTGGCATTTATGACTGGCTTCTTAAACTCCTGACCCTTGTGGCAAAGAATTAGAAAGGATAATTAAATGGTCACTGTATTGGAAATCCTCCATCAACTATGACCAAAGCCCTTCCAAAGCCATGTCATCTTCAGTTTTCTCATAACCCTACCCTCTTGTGGTAGGTTAGAAAGGAGATTGATGTGTTTCTGGTATGCTCACCTCCCTGTTAGGAGTATGCATTCAATTTATCCTAGCAAAAAAAAATAGCTGGTAGGCTGTCCTGTCCCTGATTGGCTGTCTGTCCAACACAAGGCCAATCAGGTAGGATGTCCCACCGCTGGCCACATCCCCCTCCAACTTCTTCCATGTGGAAGAAGTGCCAGCCCACAGTAAGCTAGGCAGGCAGCAGAAGCACACCCAAATTCTAGGCTTCATGGACAGCTGTAAGCTGAACACCATCCAGGTGGGTTTGGCATGCTTCCTCACTTGGCCCTTTCCTACCCAGCCACATGGCCTCTGTCTTCGAAGGGCTGAGTTTCAGATGACTTTGCTTGATCTGCCTGGCCCCTTCTTCCAGGCAGCTGGTAAATGACTCTGGGGGTGAGTCTGGGTGGCCACTCATCAGGAGATGGAGCTGAGTGTCATCACATTGATGACACCCTAAATCGAATTCTTGGACAAGCCGGGCAAGAAGGCGCATGAAGATAGGAATAGGCTGCCTAAGCAGGTGGTGAGCTCCCCCTCACTGGCAGTCTTCAAACAAAGGTTGGATGCCCACTTTTCTTAGATGCTTTAGGATGCTTAGGTCTGATCCTGCGTAGAGCAGGGGGTTGGACTAGATGGCCTGTGTGGCCCCTTCCAACTCTATGATTCTATGATTCTATGATTCTATGATTCTATGATTCTATGAAGATGTTAAACAGAGTTGGGGAAAGGACCACACCCTGTGGCATTCCACAAGGGAACTGTCAGCGGTGTGATAAATTCTCCCCAACTGCAATCCTCTGCCTTCGACCCTGAAGGAAGGAGATCCACCAGCGTGAGGCCATTTTAGGCCCACGTAGAGCCACTGTAAGGCTGCTTTATTCTGTTTTCCTTTTCATTAAGGGGACCGTTTTCACCTTGCTGTGTCTCTTGTGCTTATGAAAGCAATAAACTTCACTAGCAACGCTAAACCCCTTTAATTAGGAATAACGCTCCATCAAAGAGTCAGCGGCCCATAGCAGCCCGATAGCACGATCTGAGGGTCGGTTGCCAAACAAACTAACTTTGCTTGGCATCTTTGATTTCTAGTGATCCAGATGGAGTAAAAAATTTAAAAAACCCCCAAAACACAGCTAATAACACAGCAGGAAGCAGTTATGACGTCCCACAGGCGGCATGAAGAACAAAGACTGCAAATATTGCATAGATACATCCTGAGAAATGATTCTCTTTCCCAGAGCGCTGCGTTCCGGTGTGATTTCTTTCCTTGCCTCTGCCTTTTGATTCATCGGCTCTTGATATAAAAGAGCAAGCTTCCCACTGGGAAAAGGGTATAATTATTTAAACAGTATATTTAAGGAGCGAGAAATTATATTGCTGTTGAGGTGCTCCAAGCTGATTCGTTGATGGATCACTCTTCAATTCTGCTATCACAATCAGCCCCATGGTATAAAACAATTTTAAAAAGACCACTCTAGAGCATCATATTTAGTAAACATAACTACACGCAATCTTAGAATGGCATCTTTGCGGTTTGAAATGATGCCATCAGCCATGCTCTCTGGGCGATATCTCCAAATAACCACAGCCCAACGCCTGTGTATATGTGGAAATCCGTCTGTGGAGGACCTGCCCCACTATGTTTTGGCTTGTCCCCTGTACTCCGAACCCAGGGGCAAATTCCTTGCCAGGTTACTACCAAACTCGTACCTCACTTCTGATTTTGACAAAGTCACCTATCTGTTATCAGATGTCGACCCCTATATCTCATATAAGGTAAAGGTAAAGGTAAAGGTATCCCCTGTGCAAGCACCGAGTCATGTCTGACCCTTGGGGTGACGCCCTCCAGCGTTTTCATGGCAGACTCAATATGGGGTGGTTTGCCAGTGCCTTCCCCAGTCATTACCGTTTACCCCCCAGCAAGCTGGGTACTCATTTTACCGACCTCGGAAGGATGGAAGGCTGAGTCAACCTTGAGCCGACTGCTGGGATTGAACTCCCAGCCTCATGGGCAAAGCTTTCAGACGGCTGCCTTACCACTCTGCGCCACAAGAGGCTCTTATATATCTCATATAGGGTGGCACTTTTTGCTCTGGCTACCAGGAAGATCCAAGCCAAAGCTTTCTTATAGGAGTCCCCATCTTGATACACCATGTTTTTCTTATTGTAATTCAGTAGCCCTCGTTTACAATTTTATGTCCGCAATATTGGAGAAATATTGTTTTATTCGTATTTGTACCATATTGTTTTAAATTATGTTTTGTAATGGCCATTGGCTATATACAATAAATTTTATCGTATCGTATTGCTGTTGACAGTTCAGTAGTGTGAATTCAGTCAAATCTACCTGCTCAGCTTTTAGAGTGGTTTTATAAAAGGCTGGAGTGTCCACTTCTGTTATTTCCTGGAAGTGATGTGCCCTGGAACTTCATCGGTGTGAACTCCCTCTCATTTCCTTCAACTGGCACAGGAGGTTACAGGGTAAGACCTGGCATCACTGTGGCTTTGGATGTAAGTCAATGTAAGCCAAAGCAGCTTAGGTTTTAGCACTTCACTGATTTCCAGGAAGTGTTCTATCTGACTGCATCTCTTCCCACAGCTTTGCTGCTTGCATGACGATGCTTGAGTTAGCAGAGGCAGGCTGCATTCATTTTCAACCAGTTTGCCTGCATTTGCCTGAATGATTGGATCATGCGCTTTCAATGCACTTTAGAAGCGGATTTTCCTGTTCCGCACAGGAAAATCCAGCTGCCAAAGCACATTGAAAGTGCATTATCCTCTGTGTGCGGAATGGGCCCCGGTTTACCTTTCCCGCATTTTATCCCTCACAACACTGGAAGGCTACGGTTTTAAACAATATTTGAATTAAGGTGGCACCCCACTCCCCCCCCCCCTGCTGCTGCCACCTCAGGGCAGCGTTCCGGGCTTTCCAGCCCCAGCGTTTTGCACGCATGCACGCTATGCCGGGGCAGTTCGGGTACGCTGGGGAATTCCCTCCCCTGTGCATACGCGGGAAGCACCAGAACATGCTGCCCCGACACAATCCCCGGCAGCAGCATAATGGGTCACACTGATGGTTGTGCCGCTTTTCGTTTCCCCTTTCTGTCTGGCCCCTCCAGGATTCTAAGGGCCCTGGCTGTTCTGTGCTCATACAAGAGTTATACAGGGGACTGGTGACTGACAGGAAGGGGCATCCCACATACAAGGCCATTAGCAAATTTCAAGGCAATGTGAAGATTTTAACACAAAGCACTAGGCCTATTAAACAGACATATACCTTCCAGATGTCCCTGTTTACCTGTATTTTCTAGTTTCTGAACCCAGTAAGTCATTTCCCAAAATGTTATGGAAATTTTTGTGGTCACTCTGCTGTCCATTCTAGCTGGCTTTATTGGATATCAGTCCCCTTCTCCACGTTTCTAGAAGCTGACCTGTCAAGGGGGGTTAGAAGTATCTTGGAGTCACGTAACAATTAGATTACTCCCATGTGCCCTACATGGGGCTGCCTTGAAGATAACCCAGAAACTACACAGTGTGGCAGCAGCCCAGCTAAGGCTAGGAACAGTTGTTGGGAACATATGTTACCCATTTTTAGAAGAGCTACTTGGGCTGCCAATCTGTTTCTGAATTCAAAGTTCTGGTATATCCATGAAAGCCATTCACAATCTGTAACATACATGTCTGCAGGACTGTCTCCTTTCATATGTCCTTTTGCTCTCACTATGGTAATCAGGCAGCCATCTGTTGGCTTCCCCACCACTTAAGGCAGGAGTGGTCAACCTGTGGTCCTCCAGATGTCCATGAATTACAATTCCCATGAGCCCCTGCAAGCAAATGCTGGCAGGGGCTCATGGGAATTGTAGTCCATGGACATCTGGAGGACCACAGGTTGACTACCCCTGACTTAAGGTATTGGCCAGAGCCCTGGTCTTCTCCCCTGTGGCTCTTACTCCATAGATTGGGCTCCTTGAAGAGTTGAGGAAGCACTGTGAGGCCAGCTTATTTGCCAGGGCTTTCGAGGGGGTTTAATTAGTAGGCTGTCAGAAATGCCTGTTTTTTTCTGCCATGTATCGTGTAGAAAGTTATCCTGGAATGCATCCTGGAGCTCCTAGAGTTATATCCCCCCCCCCTCAATGTCTCGATGGTTATCTCTTTGTTGTTTATTACCGTTATTTCCTTATGTAAACTCCATCATTTGGTTGCCCGTTGGTCCCGGCCCTCATTTATATTGTTGGTTAACCGCCCGCACTGAGTCTTTGATTCGATTCCTCTGAAGGAATCCTTCAAATTATGTCTTTCATGTTACAGGACTACTTTCCTGCCAGAATTTGGAACTAAAGGGGGTAGGGGCAAGGGCAGGGGAACTGATATAAGCCTGCTTTAGCTTTTGTGTCTCAGTCTTGGCAAAGTATTGTAACTGGTTTGCTTGCATTGAACCATTACATGGATCTTTGCACCAAGTCAATGGTCGTTATTGTGACAATCTGCAGAAACCGCACATGGGCATCTTTTAAGGGGAGAGGAATCATTTGTGGCTTGTTATTTATTTATTTATTTTATTTTGGACATTAACTGAAAACATTTTAAACTATTATTTTAAAGCCTCACGACTGTGCTGGAATTTTTATTCGCTTTGTAACATTTTGCAGCGTCCAAGGCTATAAGGCAGGGGTAGTCAAACTGCGGCCCTCCAGATGTCCATGGACTACAATTCCCAGGAGTCCCCTGCCAGCAAATGCTGGCAGGGGGCTCCTGGGAATTGTAGTCCATGGACATCTGGAGGGCCGCAGTTTGACTACCCCTGCTATAAGGGGTAAAATTCGTGACAGACTGAACTAGGATTGTAAGCCGCCTTGAGCCACGAGGAAAGGGAAGGATCCAATGTTTTAATAAATAAATAAATTGATGTCAAGGAAGCAATAGATGTTGAAGAAGTGGGAGAAGTCCAGAGAACTGTTATTGAAGAGAGGGGCACTACCTTCCACGGATCCTTTTCTTTAAGAGCCAGTTTGGTGTAGTGGTTAGGAGTGCGGATTTCTAATCTGGCATGCCGGGTTCGATTCTGCGCTTCCCCACATGCAACCAGCTGGGTGACCTTGGGCTCCCCACGGCACTCATAAAGCTGTTCTGACCAAGCAGTGATATCAGCGCTCTCTCAGCCTCACCCACCCCACAGGGTGTCTGTTGTGGGGAGAGGAATGGGAAGGCGACTGTAAGCCGTTTTGAGCCTCCTTCGGGTAGGGAAAAGCGGCATATAAGAACCAACTCTTCTTCTTCTTCTTCTAAAAAGAAAGCAAGAAAAGAAAGAAAACCCCCATTTCATTTTGCAAATGGAAAAAATGTCATGTGATTAATTGGAAAGCCTATTTGGGCAGAATGAGTCACCTACTGGCCTGCGCTTTTGCAGTCCTGCCAGGGACTCCGGACAAATGTCCCTATTTCTGTGTGTAAAACGTCGGAGCGTGTATAGATGGCCAGAGCCGAAGACAATTGTCATTCTTTGCATTGCCCCAGTAAACAAGCTCTGAGAAGCGAGGGCAAGGACTGGTTCTGTTCCGCCACTGTCGTTGGCTTGTCGTTTTCATTGCCTGGAAAGAGCGCAGAGGCCTGTTCCAAGGCTGGAAAAGTCTGACAGGTTTGATTTCTGCCTAGCAAACAAAAACGAGACAGGTTTTTGTTTTTTGTCGTTTTAATTAAAAGGAGCGTGATAGATTCTCCATTGCCACCAGGGCTTCCGTTCCTGGAACCGTTAGGGAAAGGAAAGATCTTAAGAACACCACCCTTTCCTCTCTTAAAAAATGATCCTGTCTCTCTGCGGCCCAAGATTTTTGCAGAAATGGCATATGCTTTGCAGCTGGATTTTTCTACCAAGGAGTGGGACTCTTGATGAAGGAGGGGGGGGGGGAGGAATACTATTATTACTATATGCTTTGAAACGGGGCTCCGTTTACTTTATCCATTGTAGATTTGTCTGGGTGATAAAAGGAATTACTGCACAGGCTGGCTTTCGAAATCTCTCCGCTACTAATAATTGCTTTCACAAGCTTACTCTGGAGCCTCCCCCCCCCCCCCGCATCAGTGAAGTCAAAATGCCCAGCAATTTCTAGTCACTTTGGTGAGTGCTTTGTAGTCACTGCACTGCAATAACAAGGTTGTTAAGTAGCACGGTTGCGTTGGTAAACTTGGGAATGCAAACAAGGACAGGCCACAGCTCCGCTTAAAAGTGTTTTTTTTTTAATCTAGAAGTGGGTTTTAATCTAGTTTTACTCTAGAAGAATGCATACACAAAAAAGCCCTTATACTTTACAACAGCGGTAGTTAAACTGCGGCCCTCTAGATGTCTATGGACTACATTTCCCATGAGCCCCTGCCAGCGAATGCTGGCAGGGGCTCCTGGGAATTGTAGTCCATGGACATCTGGAGGGCCGCAGTTTGACTACCCCTGCTTTGCAATGTGGCGAGTGGTTAAATAGCAGTGGACTCTAATCTGGAGAACCAGGCTTGGTTCCCTAGTCCTCCTCCACATTCAGCCAGCTGGATGACCTTGGGCCAGTCCCCGTTCTCTCAGAGCTCTCTCTGCCTCACCTGCCCCTGTTGTGGGGGGGAGGAAGGGAAAGGTATTTTTCAGCCGCTTTGGGACTCCTTCAAGTAGTAAAAAGGAGGGTATTTTTTAAAAAACAGGTAGTTTTACATAAAACTCGAACTTTGTTCATTGATATTCCTGAAAGGCAACTTTCGGCTGGTATTCTTCTGCTTTCATTTTGCAGATCGTCACAACTAAAGCCTGCCTGATCTTCTCTGAACACCGCATGTTGGGGGTGGGGGTTGCCAGCTTCAGGTAAAGAACGTTTTGGAGATTTTGGGGGTGTAGCCTGAAGAGTACAGGGACCTCAGTGCAGGTACAATGCCACACAGCATCCAAAATTCATCCATTTTCTCCAGCCACGATGAGGGCAAGACGTTAATGCTCAACCATGAGGCAACTGGTTTTAAAACAGTCTCTAGCATATATTCTTTAATGTATTTTGTGACAATTCTATCTGGAATCAACACTCTGCCAAAGAGAGGAGAGCTTTCCCACAAAAGCGTGTGTCCTCCTATCGTGTGGAGTAGTCATTTAAGAGCTTCTAAATTAAACTTTCGGTGGAAAACCTGGCCTAATTATGAGGCAGGCATGTTCAAATAGCTGCAAGCTGGGACCATATCCTGCTCATTGCTCACCAACTGCAAGGAGGGAGCTGGTGATTTGGGGATCACTTCATACGTATCTGGAAAAAATTCAGATGCCTCAATTTTGGTGTAAGGTGGGTTTCTCCCCCTTCAGGTGTCTGCCCCCACTTCTCACTCTGAAAGAAAAATACCTGTTTTTTGTACCATACTTTTTACTACCAGAAGGAATCTCAAAATGGATGACTATCACCTTCCATTCCTCTCCCTATAACAGGCCCCTTGTGAGGCTTCCCTAATCATGTGCAGAACACTTTTCTATTTCAATGGGGGGAGGGGTGGGATAGAGGAAGACCCGAGTTCAAATCAATCTGAATTCAGCAGGATCCACAACGGAATAAACAAAGTAAGTGCAGAATCAGCCCAGGCTGAGGTCCTCAGATTTTAGTCATTAAGAAAAACTGGTATACCGGAACTAGACATCTTGCTTTGCTAGTGAAAGTGGAACACCTCTTTCAACCCACAGAAAAGCTACAGAGTACAATATTTCCCACAACATGCAAGAAGTGTGGTTCCAGTTCTCCTGTCTCAAACACTCAGCCAATTGGAAGCAAAATACCTGGCAGTTTATAAAGGAGCTGAACATGTTACCATGTGCCCCAAAGCCGGTCTACTTAGAATCCTCATTCCATCTATTCAGTGGGATGATATTTTTAGTATTGTGCAGTTATACTCAGCTATTCTTTCAGAGAAAATTGGCCCATCTTGGCTGCTGTGAAATCTCTGGGGTTAACATACAGGGGTTTTAGTAAAACCATGGGATAATTTCACTCACAGGGACAAAGATTCTGTGACTGGCTGTGAGAAGCACGTTGGGACACATTGCTTTTGGGAAACGGCTGGCCAATTAGGGAGCGGGGGAGAGTCCTGTTTTATTTTTTGCCAGTAGCTAATTGAACTACTGCTCTGGTTTCCGTTTATATGTCTCTCCCTGGCAATGTCACTGAAGCCTCAAGGTCTTTCAAGCGGTGCCAAGCAAAAAGGAGGAAAAAGAGAGAGAGAGAGAGATACCACACACTGAATAATAAAAGCTGAGAAGAAATGTTGAACTGGAATTCTTGATGCTGGTCTACAGCCTTGGCCACGACGAGTGTAACCGCTCCCGGCTTTTATTTATATTTTGGCATGATGTTTAAGATGGGGATTGCTCTTAAGGCGTGACAAATTTCCCTCAGCGATCCTGCCCACCATTGAAGACTCCTGAATTATGGAAGCAATATTTCCGAAAACGGCATGCGTAGCTTGATGCGCATGAGTACTGTGGAAGGCGTAGGGCCGTAGATTTTACTTATAGCTCCGGAGTGTGATTGTAAAAAAATTCTAGTTGCTTTATATGTGTTTGTCTGTCAGAATATTTCTCCTGCTTCTGGGGAAGAGGAGATTATTGATCAAGCTCTCTGTCAGAAGCGGACAGTCTGAGGTGCGTGGAAATGGGGAGAGAGATAAATGGAGAATGTACAAAGCTCTTGAATTACAGCAAAATACACACACACCCTCATTGAACATCCTCTTCTAAATGCTGAGGGCCCTGCTGTCAAATGTTGATAGTTTTATGGTCTTTGGTAGATTATTAGAAGCAGCACCAAGGGATGCAAAAGGAGCCCCGAAGAAGGGATGTGCACATCTCTATGCATGGGGGAACACATTTCACCCTGGCCGTTTCTGCACTTCTCTGTATTCTCCGGAGGCAAATCGCTTTTGCATCTGGCCACCCACTCTAGTTGCCTCCAAAGGCAAATTCCACAGATAGGCTTCGGTTCCTGCCCTTCGCATTAACCTTGGATCGGTGGTCTTCCTGGAGCCGTGGAAATGCCACCCTCCCCTTTTTTTTTCTTTGCATGAACTTGGTCCATATAGCAGAGTTTTCCCAGTCCTAGAAGTTTGATATTGCGGTGCATGCAGTAATATAAATCTCCCAACTAGTATATTGCAAAAGTAAAACTTCATACAAGTATATTGATCTCCCTAAAACTATAGTGCAAGTATATTGCATATAAATCTCCAAAGAGGAAGATTGCAAAAGTAATTTATTTAAGGAGCTACAGCTCACACTTAGGTTGCAATCCAAAGGAGAGAGACACCCTTTCTGCACCAGCAACGCTGTGCCTGACTGCCACCAGGTGTTTAAAATGGGGCAGTTTGCCCTCTCACTTCCTGCATCCTCATGGGGGACCGTTTTGATTGACGCACCCCATCCACCCCAGATTTCTGCCTCTGGACAAGGCAGCCAGGCCAGTGAGGTTCCACCATGCTCTGTGGTGGCACAGGGCATGTTTGTTCATTTTTAAGAAGGTGGGATTGTGTTATAACACAGTACCGTGTAGCTGACTGGGACATTTTTTGTCTCTTCTGGGATGGTGTAGGTCAGGGAAGGAGCTGAGCCTGACCCAATTCTTCTATGCCAGACAGGCTTGGCCTGACATAGGCCCCGATGGCACCCACGGCAAGGAAGGGAACATGGAACATTCCCTTGCCACAGGGCAAACAAGGGCCTGAGTCAGGCCAACCCTGGGCTGGGTTTGAGCCGCCACTGATGTTACTTGGAAGCAAAAATTAGCCCCACAGCCAGATGAGCACCAGCCCAGGCAGAATTCCCTGTGTGGAAAAGGTGAGATAAGCTTAATGTAAAGAGTATTTTCCCGATCACCATTGGCCAGCTAATCTGGCATTGTGTGTGGGAGTATGAGGGTGATGTATCTACAGGAGAGACCTGCAGAGACATGTGTCCTCATACAGAGCCATGAAGAGAAATGGAGAAAACAGGGCCAGATTAAGGCCAGCTGATGCCCTAAACACAGCCCAACAAGGGTGCCCCTCGGTCCTGCTAACACGTAACTGACTAGACATTAAAATTCAATAAATCCTAAGGATGAAATAAGAGATTTTTTTTAAAAAGTTTTCTTCCAGACCATCCCCCACAACTATATTAAATATAAACCTTTTAAAATGTGCCTTCGGGGAGGGCGGTATATAAATCTAAATATAAATCTAAATAAATAAAATATATATTTAATATGAAATAACATAAAGCAATATACGCAAGAATGTGGTGGCCTCCTTCCCTCAGTACCTTCAGTGATAGGAAAATACTGGATGTGAGCTGAACAAGAAATTAGCCTCTGTGCAGGGTGGGCCATAAAACGCTATTAGGCAAGGAGATAAGAGATTAGCCCCCAAGCAGGGTGTTAAACAGAAAATACCATTAAACAGAAAAACAGAAGAATAAACAATCGGGCAGAATTCCTGGAACACTGGGAAGAAAAACATATAATGACAATATAATACATTGGTCTGGCAAGTGAAGTCTGTGACTTCCATTTGGGGGAGAGATAAGACAAGACGGGAGATGATGCAGCCAGGAGAAAGGGGCAATAAGCCAGGTGTGACAGGCAGAAAATTAAGCACATCTGAGAGGTGTTTGCTCCCTTTGTTGCGTAATGAATTATCACATCTTTTCTACCTACCTGATTGTCTGGTGACTTTACTTCAAAGTTAGAAGTAAGAGATGTAATTTTCTAACACTAAGCATGCGCTTATTTTCCTTAATGGTTAAACCAGGGCTGGGGATAGCCCAAAGGACACAGTAAGAGAGGACGGGCTGGAGAACAGCTTTGCGGGGCTTATCTGAAGAAGAAGAAGAAGAAGAAGAAGAAGAAGAAGAAGAAGACTTGGTTCTTATATGCTGCTTTTCTCTACCCAAAGAAGGCTCAAAGCGGCTTACAGTTGCCTTCCCTTTCCTCTCCCCACAACAGACATCCTGTGAGGTTGGTGAGTCTGAGACAGCCCTGATATTCCTGCTCAATCATAACAGCTTTATAAATGCTGTGGTGAGCCCAAGGTCACCCAGCTGGCTGCATGTGGGGGAGCGCAGATTCAAACCTGGCTCGCCAGATTTAAAGTCCGCACTCCTAACCACTACACCAAGCTGGCTCTCTTATCTGCACTAGGTTTTTAATGCTTATTGGGCTGTCTTTAAAAAAAAGTGATCTGCACTTGACTCCTGGTCAGGTTTTTCCTCCCATCTGCACAGCTCATGGTATTCTCTTTATGTATTTTGGATTTACTTTCCCTAACCCCCCCCCCCATGCCTCCAGCACAGACATTGTGCTGATTGGTTGGTTCCCAGCAGCAGCAGACCCTTTCCTTTCCAGTGCTACCTAAAAGGTACAAGTCCTCCTTAAGTAATGTAGGAAGCACTTATAAAAGAAAGAGTTAAAGATGTCCTTCAAAGGGGGGGATAATTGGGTTGCTTTGCAATTTGTTTCTTAAAGTGAGGAGACATGAGGGGGGAGTGAGAGAAAACACCAGTAAAGACTTTTGAAAAGTGTTTGTTTATTTATTTATTTATTTATTTATTTATTTATTTATTTATTTATTTATTTATTTATCATACTTTTATACCGCCCTCCCCGGAGGCTCAGGGCGGTTTACATTATAACAGAGAACCATACATAAAACAGTCTGTAGAACATGTACACCAATAACCAACAATTGCAACCAAACACAACACAGTATAACAATAAACAATCATAACACAAACAGGTCCAGGGCTTGTTGATGGGATTCTGAGGGGGGTGGCTTATTGATTGAATTCTGAAGGGGGGTGGGGGGAGCAGGGGCCCTTGGTCACTGTAGATTACATCTGGTCTCGGCCAAATGCCTGGTGGAGGAGCTCCTTTTTGCAGGCCCTGCGGAACTGTTTAAGCTCCGTCAGGGCCCTGATCTCTTCTGGGAGCTTGTTCCACCAGGTAGGGGCCAGAACAGAGAATGCTCTGGCCCTGGTCGAGACCAGACGGACTTCTTTAGGGCCAGGGATCCTTAGCTGATTGGAGGCAGTAGAGCGTAGAGCTCTTTTGGGGGCATAGGCGGGGAGGCGGTCCCTCAGGTACACTGGGCCCTGACCGCGTATAGCCTTGAAGGTAATTACCAGAACCTTTAGTCTGATCCGGAATTCAACTGGTAACCATTCCAGCTGATGGAGAATAGGCCGGATATGGGACCTCCACGGTGTTGCCGTGAGGATCCTGGCTGCTGCATTTTGAACTAGTTGTAGTTTCCGGGTCAGGGCTAAGGGCAGGCCTGCGTAGAGCGAGTTACAAAAGTCCAGTCTAGAGGTGACCGTCGCATGGATCACTGTGGCTAGGTGTTCCGGGGCCAGGTAGGGCGCTAGTAGTTTGGCTTGGCGGAGATGGTAGAATGCCAGCCGCGCTACCTTTGTGATCTGGGCCTCCATTGTCAGGGAGGCGTCCAGAATCACGCCTAGGTTCCTGGCAGAGTGAGCTGTAGAGAGCTGCACGCCATCCAGGGTAGGCAGGCGCGCTTCCTCGCATGGGCCCTTCCTACCTATCCACAGGACCTCCGTCTTTGAAGGATTGAGCTTCAGACGACTCTGCTTGAGCCATCTCGTCACTGCTTCCAGGCAGCTGGCTAATGCTTCTGGGGGAGAGTCAGGGCGGCCATCCATCAGGAGGAAGAGCTGGGTATAATCTGCATATTGATGGCAACCCAGCCCAAACATCCGTACCAGCTGTGCGAGAGGGCGCATGAAGATGTTGAATAGGATAGGAGAGAGGACCGCTCCTTGTGGGACTCCACAAGTAAGTTGCCGGCGGCCTGATGTTTTCTCTCCTATTGCAACCCTCTGTCCACGATCCTGGAGGAAGGAGATCAGCCATTGAAGGGCTGTCCCTTGTATTCCAGCGTCGATGAGGCGGCGAGCTAGAAGCTCGTGATCGACTGTGTCGAACGCTGCTGAGAGGTCTAATAATATCAGCAGTGCCGACCCGCCTCGATCCAACTGGCGACGGAGGTCGTCCGTCAGGGCGACTAGCGCTGTCTCTACCCCATGGCCAGGCCGGAAGCCAGACTGGGATGGGTCTAGGACCGAAGCTTCTTCCAGGTATTCTGTCAGTTGGTTTGCGACTGCCCTTTCTATCATCTTGCCCAGAAACGCTAAGTGAGACACGGGCCTGTAGTTGTTAGGCTCTTGTGGGTTTAGAGATGTTTTTTTCAACAGTGGACGTACCACAGCCTCTTTCAAACCCTCCGGGAATTCTCCTGTTGTTAGAGATAGGTTTATTATCTCCTGGAGGGGGCCCATTATCTTTATGCCAGCTGTTTTCAAGAGCCAGGATGGGCAAGGATCTAGTGGGCATGTAGTTGGTCTTGTTGTCGCTAGAATCCTGTCCACTTCGTTACTCATAGTTTTCTCCAAAGATGGCCAAGGGGCCTCTAGTTCACTTTTTGTATCTAAGGTTGGAGGGAGGTCGTGGCGGAGTGTCGAGATTTTGTCCGCAAAATGACTCGCAAATGCCTCGCAGCTGATGTCCAATTGGCTACTGTTTTGTTGCCCTTCAATCAGGGCAGTGAGGGATCGAACTACCTTAAACAATTGAGCTGGGCGTGAGTCTGCAGATGCGATAGTAGCCGAGTAAAAATTGCGTTTTACTGACTTCACCGCCATCTCATAGGCTTTCATCTGCATTCTATAAGATGTTCTCGAGGCTTCGTCATGAGTCTTCCTCCAAACTCGCTCTAGCCGTCTCAGTTCCCGTTTCTTGTCGCGAAGCTCCTCGGTGTACCAGGGAGCTCGCTTGAGACGGGGCCGGAGAGGGCGTCGGGGAGCTATCTCATCAATGGCAGTCAGCAGTCTGTTATGCCAGTCACTGACCAGGCCATTGAGAGAAGTGCCAGGAGGCATTGGTTCCCGCAGAGCATTCCGGAATCCTATTGGATCCATAAGTCTCCGTGGGCGAGCTAAAATTTGCTCGGCGCCCAACTGAGGAGGTGGTGGGAGCCTTAGCCGAGCCTTTAGAGCATAGTGGTCTGACCATGGCACGGCTGTTGTTGTGACCAGATCCACATCCAAACCTGCACCGAAAATAAGATCCAGGGTGTGACCTGCTTGATGGGTGGGGCCAACAACAAATTGCGAGAGCCCTAGTGTTACCATGGATGACACTAGGTCCTGTCCAGTTCTAGGGGACAGTAGCTCAGCATGGACGTTAAAGTCCCCCAGGACTAGTAGACTGGAGAACTGTAGCGTCCAGGCCGCCACCGCCTCTAGCAGGGCAGGCAGGGCATCTGGTGGTGCATTGGGCGCGCGGTACACTAGCCAGATGGCCACGCTCTCGGTTGATCCCCATCCGAGGCCAATACATTCAATGCCTGGTATTGACGGCGCAGGAAGGGTTCTAAAGGAGAAAGCCTCTCGGGTTAGGATTGCCACCCCTCCTCCCCGCCCCGCTGTCCGGGACTGGTGGAGGACAGAAAACCCAGCAGGGGCTAGATCTTTGAGGGCAACCGTTTCCCCGTCCCTGGTCCAGGTTTCTGTCACGCACGCCAGGTCCGCTCTTTGCTCTACAAAGTGGTTTTGCAGCGTAGAGGTTTTGTTGTTTATTGACCTGGCGTTGCACAGCACCAGTGTCAGAGGCGGGTTGTTTACCTTTGCCTCCACCCTAGTGTCACGAGGGATGGGGCGGAGTCTGGAGGGGGCTCGAGTATGGTTGATTTTCGGCCCCCTTGGTTTGATGTATCTCCGCCATCTGCTGTCCCTGCCTTTGCCCCTTATTATTGGGATCCCTGACCCTATCAAGGCCCCTGCTTTTTCTCCTTCCTCAGTTTTGCTAGGCATTATGAGCTCTATGGACACTGTTGGTTCAATTCTTAGTTCTATGGTTTGGCTGGGGTTGATTGTTGAACCCCGGTTCTGTCTTTGTGTGTGTGAGTTGTGTATCTGTGGGAGGTTGGCCCTGATCGCTAATTACAGCCTCTCAGGGCTTTCCGGTTCCACTTGTGTGCAGTTATGTGCTGGGTGTAGGGTGTGTGTCGTTGTGGGTGCCTGGAGGGGTGGTCCCGATCGCCTGTTGTGGCACCTCAGGGTTGCCCAGTCCAGGGGTGTATGATGTATGAGTGGCCTGAGTGTTATTTCATGTTGGATTGTGGTTGGAAGTTGTGGATTGGGTGGTGGCTAGTTGGCAGTTAGGGTTGTTTGGTGAGTGGAGGGTAGTTGATAGGTTGGTTGGATTAATTGCTTTGGCTGGGTTCAAGTATTTTTTTGAATTTAATTGTTTTGGGTAGGTTGGGGTAGAGTTTAGATTGTTGGGGTGGGGGTTGGTTTTTTGGGGGGTTCGGTATTGGGTTAGAATAGATTAATTGATAGTAGTTGATTGTATATGGTGGGTGGGTGGGCAGGTGTTAATTTAGTGTGAAATCAATCAGGATTAGTTGATTGTATTGGTTTGGGTAAATCTGTTGGTGTCAATTTGTTGTTTTGGCTGGGTGGGGGTGTTGGTTAATTTGGTTTGGTTGGGTAGATGGGTGGGGTGGGAGGAGAAGTTAATTTAATTTGGAGTCTGTTCAGTGTGGGTTGGTAGTTTGTGAAGGGAACTCTTCTTATTTCTCTCCTATCTCTCTCTTCCCTCTTTTTCCTTTTTTCCCTTCCCCCTTGTTTTTCTTTTCTTTCTCCCCCTCTCTCCTTGTTTTCTCCTTCTTTCCCCCCCTCCCCTCTTTTTTGGTCCTTCTTTCCCCTCTTCCCTTCCTTTTTCCTTCTTCCCCTCCCCTCTCCCCCCTTTTTTCTCTTTCTTCCCCCCCTCCCCTCTTTCCTGTGCATAACACAGTGTTCCCGTCTAATTCTTTGCCGTTGCTGGTAGTTTGGCCGGTGTCTTCTTTTTCGCTCTCTCTGTCCTCTCCCCTTCCTTCCCCCCCCCTCCGTTTTCTGTTTGCAGTTTCTTTTCTTTTCTTTTTCCCCCCCGCTTGATTATCTTCCCGCCCTACTTGTTCCCGCTCAATTTCTGACAGATTGTTTAATGCACCTTCCCCCTTCTTGGGTGGGGTTTTCGCTGTTTAAGATCCTCTCCCTCCCCCACCTAATTTGCTTCCCGCTCAATTATTCCCGCTGTTTGGTATCCCTTCCCCCCTCTGGTGTGAGTAGCGTCCATCTGTATCCCTCTCCCTCCCCCACGTAATTGAGACGCTATTCCTTCCCAAGACCCCCAGTCGTTCGTGGGCAGTCTGCCCCCTCCTCTGGGCACAAATCAATTTAAATCATTTATAATTAAATAGTTAATCAGTTGAATTAATTAAGTTGTTGTCCGTTTGAGTCTTTTTCTTTCCACTTCACGAACCCCCCCCCCCCCCGCCCTCCCAAGGTTCGGCACCTCTCTTTCCTTCTTTGTTCTGGCTATGCGGGTGTTCCTTTTCTTCTTTCCCTTTCCCCTCTCCTTACTTCAATATACCGGCCGGTAGCAGCGGGGCCCCACGGCGCTGTGCTCCCAGCGGGCTGCAGCAAGGTTCTGCGAAGGTGGGGAGGCTTTGGACGAAGGCCGGTTTTTCTTGGCCGCGGCTAGGCGCGCAGGTGGATGGCGGCTGGGGCCGTGGGCGGCGGTTCAGCGTGGTGGTGGTGGATCGAACAGCGCACGGGTGGTGGGCTCGGCGCAGCGGTGGTCAGCGCGGCAATGGTGGAGCGGTCGGAGCACGGGTGGTGGGCTCTGCGCAGCGGCAGTGGGGTGGCCCTGGCAGGAGTCGGCTCAGTGGATGTAGCGGTCGCAGCCGACCGGCCTGTTGTCGTAGGATGGGTCGGTGGCGGTCCCGCAGCGCTGGCCAGTTGTCCAGCTCTGTTCGGATGGTGCACGCAGGACCAGATAGTGACGTTTGCTGTCCAGCTCTGTCTTGGGGGTCTGCAGAGGGACTCTTGCAACGGCAGCCTCCGTTTCTTGATGTTGGTAGGCTGCACCAGGTGGTCGACTCCTTCGGTCGCCTCCATGGGCTCTACGCTCCCCCAGTCGGGCTCAGAGTCGCTGTCGCTTCCCTCCGATTTTCTGGTTAATTCCTAGTTGAGTTCCTTACCGTGTTTGTCTTTTGTATTTTGATGTTCTTCTTGTTTGTTTTCGGCTTTTGTTGGTGGAGCTTGAGGTCTCATTACGTTCTTTTAAAGTTTCAGTCGTTCCTTGTTTCGGTTCCGTTCCTTTGAGGTTTCTGTGGCTGAGTGGTGGGATTCTTTTTTAATTAATTTTTTAAAATTATTATTGTTATTTTTGATCAATTTGGTTGCTTTTTGATGGTTGTTCTTGGGCTAGGCCTGTTTAGGCCTGTTTAGTCCTGTTTAGTTGTGGGAGCAGTCTGATTTCATGACTGCTCTGGCCGCCCTCTTGGAGCAATATATTTCCCTCCACCACCCCTTACAATAATTTTTTAAAATATAGTGTTAAGCATCCCCTTAACGTTATACTGAAGCGCAAAAGGCAACATCTGGAATTGAAATCCCTGCTTCTGCCAGAAACCCACCAACAGACCAATTAACAGCTCAAACAAGGTTGGCTGGAGCTTCAAACAACTCCCGCTTCTCCCCACCACACACAAGCACACTGTATCTAAAAGTTGCCTATGGGCACTGACACGTTGCCACTGCCCCCTTCAAGCAAGCATGAAGAAGAGAGGAGACTGACAATTAGAACAATTCAAATGCAGAAGACCACATCTGACTGAAAGCTGTTTCGAGTGAGAAAAAAGTAACATTGCAGATGTGTTGCAAGGTCCAGGTTCAGATTGATCAAAATTTGGCAGGATTGACAGTGGGAAAAAAATTGTGAGTGCAGACAGTGCCCAGGTTAAGACAATGAGAGGCATCCCGTTCAAGGAGATAACTCCTAGACACACATAGAGTGATGTAATGCCCCCCAATATCCAGCCATTATTTTGACTTCAACAAGAAAGCGTTTAAATTTCATTATACAATTGCCAGCAATTTATTCATTGGACTCTTTACCTTTGTGAGGTTTATTGGGTATATTGACTTAGAATTGGTGGCTCTATTGCTTTTCCTGCTTCCCTTTTGTCTTTAACTAAGATAAAAACAGCCCAACAAGGGTGCCCCTCAGCCTTTCCATTGCTTGGCTGACAAGACTGTAAATAAGATAAACCCACAGATGACACAGAGATGGACACAGAGACTGTCCTCAACTCTGTGCAAATGCCTCGGGACTTTATTAACTAATGTGCACGCCGTCAACATGGAAATGAATGGCCATGTGAGTTTTTGCAATTCCTGTTATCTGTGGTGACCAATCTACTTCGGGCCACCCTAGCAATGTAACTGGTGGCTCGTGAACACTACAGGATTCTGGGGAAAGCTACACATGAAACTCAAAGGCCAAAGAGCCATTGAAACCAGCGTGTGCCTCCATGCGCCCTTGGGAGATACTGCCTACCTTTTGGAGCCATGCAAATGTGGAAGAGTTTGCACACAAACACTACAATGAAAGATCAGTGTTTACGCCGTACTTTTATGTTCCACAATTACTGGATGCTGGCTGGTAAGATGCACAGGTGGCTCAGGGAAATGTCTAGGGATCATTTATCATTTCATTGCTTTTTTTTTTCTCAGATGACAATAAAACAGAGGTAGGAGGTTTGAGATGGAGGCGCTGGTTTATGCGAATACTTAAAAGAATGACAGGCCTGTCGGAATGCTTTGTAAGGCGCTGAAATGAATCATTCAGGAGGGGAGACAGTTTTATGGCTTTAATAATCCCCATTTGGTAACCTCCTATAAAAACCCAGTGGCTCACAAACATAGATTATCACCGCAGAACCTTCAGCTGAATTTTAAAATGGCCAGCTTCTGAGACTGGGGTTTTTAAAAGGCACTTGTCACAATTCTGCACATGGAGGTGTTCTCCAAAGAGCACTGAAATGCCCTTGCATCTGGGGAACAGACAGTTCACACCCAACTTTTATTTATTTTGTACATTGTAATCCCAGCCTTCCTCCAGGGATGGCAGTGGAGCATATGTCATTTTCTTCTCCTCTATTTGCCCTCACAACCAATCCAAATGGTGGATAGGCTGGGAGAATGTGATGGTCCCCTAGTGAGCTAGGATTCGAATCCAGATCTCCCAGCACTTAGTCTGACACTGGAACCCCTCTGGCAGGTTGAGCAAGAAGGAAGGAGCTCCACGCAAACATCAGTCACAAGATGAACAGCATGGTTCCTTCGAATTGTATGCTGTGAGAAGATGGAGAAACATGGGCCAGTTGTCTACTGATTTACCAACCACCAGGTAAGGTTTAGAGATATTTTGGCATTTCAGTTGCTCTCCAGACAATAAGAGACCAGTTCTGCTGGAGGAAATGGCTCCTCTGGAGGGTGGGCTATATGGTGGTATAACTCATTGAGGCCCCTCTCCTCCCCAAACCCCACCCACCTCAAGCCCACCCTTCAGCTGTCACCTGGACTTCTCAGCTAGAGATTGAACCTGGGACCTTCTGCCTGCCAAGCAGATGCTCTACCTTTGAGACACAGCCTTTACCAAAAAAAGAAGAGGGAAGTTTGTAAATTGTGTTCACATCCTGTCATTGTTTGTTGCAATCCTTAAATGCAACCAATTTTTTTTTATTTTGCTATGTTGTCTCTAACTCATCATCACAATACCTGAGGGACTGCCCGTCTGGGACTCACATATGTAAGGGACCACCTGTTGCCTTATGCCCCCCACTAATCTGATGGTTCCTGTCCTTTGCGAGGTCCGCCTGGCCTTAACTAGGGCCAGGGCCTTTTCAGTCCTGGCCCTGACCGGATGGAATGAGCTCCCGGAAGAGCTGAGGTCCCTGAAGGAGCTCTTGCAGTTCTGCAGGGCATGTAAGACAGAGCCCTTCTGCCAGGTCTTTAGTTGAGGGAAGGGGACAGAAGACCTGAGGGGACCCTCCAGGTTAGACATCTATTGTCAACGTCTATGAATGCCACCGTGGACCTTCCACTGAGGTACTGGGTGGGGGGATTGCTGAAAACAGGGGAGGAGGTTTGGGTTTTATTATTTCACTGCCATGTTTTGTTCAGTAAAGGAGAGCGGGAGGGTTGGAAATGTATTTAAATTTGATTTTAATCTTTTATTCATGTAACTAGCCACACAATGGTTTTGTCAAAAGCGGTGGGGAATAAATCCAACAACAAATAATTATAATAATACCACCTATGTCGGGTCAGTTAAAACAGGGGCAGTCAACCTGTGGTCCTCCAGATGTCCATGGACTACAATTCCCATGAGCCCCTTCCAGCATTTGCTGGCAGGGGCTCATGGGAATTGTAGTCCATGGACATCTGGAGGACCACAGGTTGACTACTCCTGAGTTAAAACAATCCCTGTTTTTACTGATAAAATTCTCATTCTGAGAGGCTATTTGGGAAGTTAACCCCAAAATACTCTCTTTATGAAACCACCACGGAGCTTTACACGGATGCTACTTACTAGATGAGATTTTGAGGGGCTCTACCAAAATTTGAGTATCCCCCAAATTCTCTTTCTAAAACAGCCTCGTCTAAAGCTATGGCACTTGAACAACAATTGGTGCTCTCCCCAGAAGTCTTTCAGATGGGTTCATAAAAGCCATGCGGATTAATAACTTTTAATATCGCGGTGGCCGTGGTCTCTTCCACGCACCTTCAGAGAGCCTACATGATTTATTTAAGATTTATTTAATAAATGACACATAAGGCACCTAACAACTTATGTGCAGGAACGACCAACAAATGATATACGACACTACGGAACTCAATGGCAATCGAAGAAGAAAATCATAACCCTTTCAATATTAAAATCTCACAACAGCGTGAGCAAGAAAGCAACATTAAAACACCCGTGTGCTGAAGTAATGCATCACCAAACATCAGCTATTCATGAAACGGGCCCGAGTCCAAACAACCTCTGAAATAAAATCATCTCCAGATTTCAAGCCAACAAAATTTATGAGGTTGTAGCCCACATTCTCATGCAAAGCAAGCCTGGCTCATCTTTCAGCCTTAGCTATAGTTTATACACATAATGGAGAAATAAGTCTACCCTGGAGGCCTTTGTGTGCTTGGTCAGCACTTCTAAGGTAGCAGGCATCAAAAGGAGAAGGAGGGGAACTGTTGGAAGGAGACGCATAGCCAGAGAAATTCCACAAAATGTCCCTCACTGCTCTTTCCACTGGAGACAGCTCGGGGGGCGGGACGGAAAGCTCCTTTGGCTTCGGAAGACTCCATGCATCATCACTGGCAGTCTTCAAGCAAAGGTTGGATACACACTTTTCTTGGATGCTTTAGGATGCTTTGGGCTGATCCTGCGTTGAGCAGGGGGTTGGACTAGATGGCCTGTATGGCCCCTTCCAACTCTATGATTCTATGCGTCCTGAATGTTGTCCTATGTTCATGCCATGATGATGTGGTGTTCTGATTTTGTGCTATTTCTATGCCGTACTGATGATCTGTCTATTTTTGCTTGTGGTGATGTTGTTCTGTTTTGAAATGGCTTCTGCTCGCTTAGCTTGGTCAGAGTTCCAGGGCTGGCTGGGGATTGTAGATGACAGGAGAACAAACACAGCAGGGCTTGTCACTTGCAGGGGTGCTTCCATGCTTGGGTGGAGATGGATGGGCCTAGCAACAGGTCTCTGTTAATTACTTCTTTCCATAGCTGGGAAAGCATCTGCCAGTACTAATCGGTAACCTTAACACTTTTATTCCCCCTATGTTTTTGTGAATGACAATTGAACCCAAAAGACTGATTTGTTATTCTAACAAGGAATTATCTGATCTTCATCATCATGCTGCATATTTGTTTTCATGATGCTGTTTAGTAATTTACTACTAATTTATTATCTCCTTACAACTGTATTCTTATTCTTATTCATTCATTCATTCATTCATTCATTCATTCATTCATTCATTCATTCATGTTTGGGGGTTGGAAGCGTCGTAAATCTGGGTATTTGTATGTAGCCTTCAGTTTGAGCAAAGAGTTTTCATCTGCTAGTTCATTAACCCTTTAATAAAGAGATTTCACTGGAGAGTCTATTTATTGAGGAATTCAGCTGGAACGTGGCATGATGCGACTTAATCAAGGGCTTTCTAAGGTGAGCGGGATACAACATAAAACCCCACATCAATTTAAAAAATCCATTAAGACCCCATTCAAGCATTACAAAAACATTACGAAAGACACCATGGAGATAAAACCATTGTTTGCTTTTGGACTTTCCCCCCCATTTCTTTCCGGAGTTTGTTTCTGCTCTCTGTTCGACTTGCTTTTTCTTCCCTCTGTAGCTTTTTGCATCTTTCTATGATCTGACAATTGCAGTGCAACGACATGGCACAGAGTCCTTTTAATGAGCCTAACCCATCCGCATGATATTGGGCTAGTTCAGTTCAATTATGCCTTTGTCTTGATGAGCCCGACTTGCAGTCACATGGGCTGTAGCATTCCTTCAATCAGCCTCATTCATTTTACATGCGCCTGTGCGTACAACCTGCCTGCTCGTATAAAAAAAATGTCAAAGACTGTGTATCCAATGGGGGCAGAGTTCTCATGCCGTTCAAATCCTTTCTCATTTATACAACAGTAAGCAAACTAATTGCCTGACATCATTCCTTTAAGCCTCTTGTTGACAACAAATAAGCTAGGGATTTTGTTCCCTGAGTAAACAGGATGCTACGCAGATCTCAGAAAGTCCTGACAGGTCATTTTCCTTGACATTTGCATGCTGCTACTGTGGGAGTTCCTTTTGTTGTCCACATTAGGACTGAAATTGTCGCTGCCATTCTGACTGAGGGAATCCAAATGGGGGAGTGACCGATCCACACAAATGGACATGAGGAAAAGAAGAAGAGTCAGCTTTCATACCTCACTTTTCTCTATCTTAAGTTGTCTCAAAGTGGCTCACAATGTCCTTCCCTTCCTCTCCCCACAGCGGGCACTTTGGAAGGCAGATGGGGCAGAGAGAGCTCTGAGTGAACCAGGACTGTACCAAGGTCCCCCAGCAGGCCTCCTATGTCTCAAAGTGGTTGACAGTGGCCTTCCCTTCCTCTCCCCACAACAGGCCCCTTGTGAGGCAGGTGGGGCTGAGAGAGTCCTGAGAGAACTGGGACTGGCCCAAGGTCCCCCAGCTAGCTGCATGTGGAGGATGAGTGGGGAATCAAACCCAATTCTCCACTCTTCAGCACTGCTCCAGGATTAGCATTCACCCTTCACTACATCTAAAGCAGAGGTAGTCAACCTGTGGTCCTCCAGATGTTCATGGGCTACAATTCCCATGAGCCCCTGCCAGAAATGTTGGCAGGGGCTCATGGGAATTGTAGTCCATGGACATCTGGAGGACCACAGGTTGACTACCCCTGCTCTAAAGTGTCTTACAGGCCCAGACAGGAAAACCTATCAGATTTCAGCTCTCAGGGGACTCTTCTGGATGCTGATGAGTGCTAAAGGGCCTGCAGGATACAAGTCAGTGTCTGACATGATGAAAACAATCATGTAGGAAAAGTATTAATGGTTTTGCCAGGTGGTTGTCACCCTTAGATAATGATGTGGACAAAACTGTTAGTTTTATGCATTAGGAAAGGGGTATGCCAGATTGAAAAGGGAAACTTGAAATGAAGAAGAAGAAGAAGAAGAAGAAGAAGAAGAAGAAGAAGAAGAAGAAGAAGAAGAAGAAGAAGAGTTGGTTCTAATATGCCGCTTTTCTCTACTCGAAGGAGTCTCAAAATGGCTTACATTCGCATTCCCTTTCCTCTCCCCACAATAGACACCCTGTGAGGGAGGTGAGGCTGAGAGAGCCCTGAGATTACTGAAGAAGAGTTGGTTCTTAGATGCAGCTTTTCTCTACCCGAAAGAGTCTCAAAGCGGCTTCCAATTGCCTTCCCTTTCCTCTCCCCACAACAGACACCCTGTGAGGTGGGTGAGGCTGAGAGAGCCCTGATATTTGCTTAGTCAGAACAGTTTTATCAGTGCTGTGGTGAGCCCAAGGTCACCCAGCTGGCTGCATGTGGGGGAGAAGCAGGGAATCAAACCCGGCTCGCCAGATTAGAAGTCTGCACTCCTAACCACTACACCCAACTGGCTCAATGAGGAATTGGATCTCACTGTCAATATGCAGGATGCAACTCCAGTACACCATTCCTGGTTTTTTTAGTGTACCTATCCTCAGTGGGAGGGAGAAATGTGACTGTCGGAGCGTTCTCCTTATATATGCAAAAGCAGAAGTGTAGGATAGCTAAAATTTGCCACAATCTTGAAGTTCTAAGCAAGTCTTATTAATTCGAGCACTTAAAAAATAATTCTATGTATAATGCTGTTGCAGGTTGTAAATAGGGGGGTCCAATTTCTTTTAACCGCTTTTTTTTTGTTGTTTTGGTCTATTGGACCCCATAAAATTTCAATATTTCTGGAAAAATCCCAGATCCCAATAACAGTTTTCAGATCCAGGATGTTTTGGGAAATCCTGAATTTTTCGAGTCCAGTAGACTCAAGAAGAAAAATATAGATTAAAAAAAAGCTAGCTTGATCCAGGGATGGTCTTGGCTTCTCCTGCAGCATAGTTATAACCAGGCTGCAGAAGAAACTAGGCCCAGGTTCTACATACCGTGGGGAGGTCTCCCCACGGTATGCAGATCCTGGCTGGGATAGCCTCTCATGCAGTGCAATTTAAAACACGCTGCAGGAGAAACTGCCCCCAGGATCTCTTTCTGTAGCTCGCAGATCATGGCTAGGATGGCTTCTGCTCCCCCTAACTGATAGCTTCTGTTCCCCTCCCTTCCGCTCCCCCTAACTGATGAGTGTTTCTGTTTTCCATGCTAGTCAGGGTGCTGACGTGGGAAGAGGCTTTCCCCAGGTCATGGTGCTGGGTGAGTGTCCCAAACAAATGAAGTAACCTCATAAATTAGGGTCAACAGCTCTGAGCTGGGAAATACCAGTACTTGGCAGTAGAGCCTGAGGAGAGCGGAGTTTGGGGGAAGGGGGGGATATTGTTTGACACAGCCATTAACGAGCAGATCTGCAGCAACCATACTGACTACTTGTCGTTCAGCTGATTCTTGGTACCGAAGCTTTGAGAGGTTCATGCAAGTTTTCTCTAGAGCTGCTGTTTTTGCTCGGCGAGATGATCTGGAACCGGCCGGTGGGACAGGCTGTTCGCTGGCTTCCCTTTCAGACCTTGTAACTGTACAGTTTCGTTTCCGGGGCACTGACTTTGCTTCTGCCACTGCTTTTCTCAGACCTTTTCTTCTTGTCGATCTCAGCTTCGTGGCTCAGACCTTCCCTCTTCACTCTCTTCAGCCGTTTCTTTTTCTCCCCTCTGGATGCACAGGGTTAGGCACCGCTCTGTTGCTCTCTTGTGCCAGATGTGAAGCTGCTGTGCAGCCAGCAATGAGACTGCCCTTCCCACTCCTAGTAAGTCTACCCTACTGGTTTCCAGGAAGGGGCAGGCAACCCTAGTCGGAAGTCATGTTGACTAGGGAACTGGCCGGACATTCTCTAGCTCGGGGGTAATCAAACTGCGGCCCTCCAGTTGACCGTGGACTACAATTCCCATGAGCCCCTGCCAGCATTTGCTGGCAGGGGCTCATGGTAATTGTAGTCTATGGACATCTGGAGGGCCGCAGTTTGACTACCCCTGCTCTAGCTATTGGCTGCCTATGGCGAAGAAATGGGGATTCCATTGCTGTGTTTTATTTTCCTGCCTTTATGCACCGCAGCCCAGAATAGCACTGCGGAAGAGGCGTTTTGACAGGAAGTCAGTTGCAATCAAAGCCACCAAGACAGCAGGCTCTCTGAGGCCCCCTCCTCACCCACCAGGTGCTTTAAGTTCACACTCCCCTCTGGAAATGGGTGACGTGCAAACCGTTCACTGTCTCCCTCTGCTTTGTAGAAATAAATCAGGATCACTTAGGAGCCGAGAAGCAGAGAATGAGACCCGGTCGAATATGATCCGGACTTCATTTCCTTTCAAATAGTTTCTCCCCACGACGTCTGTGACCTTGTCATTTTTGTTTATCTGCACAGGGCTTAGCTAATGCCTCGAGAAACATACCTTGTTTTGGAAAAGTTCTGAAAGATCAGCTGATGTCAGCGGAGGAGAAGGAAACATTCCGCGAGACAAATAAAATCAATCAATCTTTCTGTTTCTAGCCCATCTTTCCAATGCAGCCCAGGGCGGGTGACAACATTATTCAAAACCATACACTGCATTTAAAAACATAGACATCTATTAATTAATACATTGCAAACAAGGGGGGCTCTCCGGTCTACAGAGCTGATCTTCCCCATTTCCAGTGGTGAACCCGGCACTTCTTAATGGTTATTTCAGGCCCTTTGTTGTTGTTGTTAGGTGCGAAGTCATGTCCAACCCATCGCGACCCCATGGACAATGATCCTCTAGCGATTTAAGAGTCAAGTGTGTGTATAACGGCCACTAAATCAATGTTTTCTTACCAATAACCGCTAATGAGTTATGGTTTCGTGGTTGTCTTGGGTTGGGTTGATTTCTCCAACTTCTGGGTTTCTTATTCAACTGTAAGGACCCAAGGAGCACACATTAAAGAAATATCATATATTGCCAACCTTTTGGTCAATATATTGTGATAGTGACTAAACAAATCTCCCAAGAAGCAAAAAAGGGAAGCTTATATTGATTTAAGTAAACCCACTTCATATTCAGGTTGCAGTCAAAAGAACAGAATGAAATCTCATCAGAAGAACACTTTCCCTATCAGAAATGGCCAGCTTGTTTGGCAGCATGTGTGCAGGAATATGAGGGCATTGTGCCTACAGGAGAGCCCTGCAGGGACATGTGTCTCCAAGGAAGGCCATGTGTGGCAAGTAAGAGGACAAAGGGAGAGAGGGTAGGTCCCTGGTTAAGACAAAGAGAGGCATCCCATTCAAGGTGATAATACCTATACACCGTTAGAGTGATGTAGGTCCCCCAATGTCCAGGCATGCTGCTTTCTTCATGCCAATACTTACTACCCAGCTAAAATCTGGATGATTCCAGTCAAAGGCTCTGGTTGGCTCAGTGATAGATGCCAAAAGGATCTTTTCAGCAGGGAAACTTGCATTCAAATCGGCATTTTCCATTTTCACATGATGGGAGTAAAACGTATGTCAGAAGATATAATAGCATAAGCATTGCTTCTCCCTTTTCAGTACGCACGCTGTAAGAGAAGGCAACACGTCCGTTCAAGACCTGCACACATTAGGAAAAAAGGCTTCTTTGGAAACTTGTAATTTCAAATCCCGAAGGAGGAAAGCTACGTAAAGGAACCTTGGTGCTGTAAGACATACATGTGACTTGAATCTATTTATTCAAAAGGCACAAGTGAGACATTTTTCTTCTGGGCCTGAGGGATTGACATGACTGAGGCATGGAAGCCATTTTCTAGAGCCCTTTGGCCTCCATTTTAATTCTTTTGTCTGACCATCTCATTTTAAATTTAATAAATGTATTCAGGTTAAAGGTAATCCCGAACTATTCAGGTGAAACACTCGCAAAAAAATGTTCACTTGCTTGCCCTTACTTGCCCTTGTTCTCCTTTGTCATTACTTGCCCTAATGACATCATCATATACAGAAATCTGATTGGCTACATAGTGATTGACATAAGCATATTCACTTTGTCATTCCTGACTGAGTGGAATCAGTCACACGACTCATTTAGGAAGAGGGAAGCAACAGCAACTGAAAAACTATGGTAGAAAACAGGGAAAAGAAAAGGTGACGTTCAAGATCCTAGCCTCTGGCAAACCCGTCTGGTATGAGGCAAGGCAAGGAAGGAGTAAAGGGAGAGAGAGACGGCTCAGAGAAGGGAGGGCCTTGGCCAGTATGGAAGGAGCCCATAATAAAACAGATGAGATGTTAGATGAATCATCCTTAATATGCCCGCTAAGCGCTCTGTGGGAGGAGTTAGGGCAGGATTAGTCCATGATGAGGAAGGGGCCTAATTGGCCCCTTCCTCTGGACAGACCATCGGCCGGGCCAATCGGCAGGCGCAAAGCGCCTGCCGATTGACCCGGCCGATTCTCGACCTTCTGACAAGGAAGCAACTGCGAGCTGCGCAGAGCGCAGCTCGCAGTTGCTTCCTTGATTGTGGCCTGACGCGTTGGGAGGCGCAAAGCGCCTCCCGACACGTCAGGCCGCCGACCCAGGGAGTGTTCGGCAGCCGCGCGGAGCGCGGCTGCCGGGGGCTCCCTGCCCAGCAGCCTGACGCGGCAAGAGGCGCCTCTCGCCGTGTTAGGCCGACGGCCAAGGGAGCCCCCGGCAGCCGCACGCCTCCCGACTGCCGGGGGCTCCCTAACCTAGTGCCCGCTGTATTAGTTGCAGCGGGCTTGATTACTAGTACAATCATAAGTCTGCGGGTTCAGTGATCACAGCCTCCAAGTCTTCAGAACAGCTCTTTTCATTTAGCAACAGACTACAACTACTGAACAGAGAAAAACAGGCAAACATGCACTTTTATACCTTTCAGGCAGCCAGCTCTAAGCAGAGCAATCCGATTGGTCCTAGCGAAGCAATCTGAACAATCCGATTGGCCCTTAAGCAGAGCAATCCAATTAGCCCTAGTGGAGCAATACAATTGGCCCCTAAGCAGAGCAATCTGATCGGCCCTAAGCAGAGCAATCAGATTGGCTCTAGCGGAGAGATCAGGTTCCCTTGATTGGTCAGTTTCTTGGCTGGTTGGAGCCCTCATTTGCATCAGTGGCCAAATGCCCACAGACATAACACATACTATCATAGAATAACAGAGTTGGAAGCCTGTTCCACCGAGAAACCGCTCTAACTTCTTCAGGATGTTTAGACAGAATTTCTTTTGCATTAATTTCATCCCGTTGGTTCTGGTCCATCCCTTTGGGGCAAGGGAGAACAACTCTGCTCCATCCTCTATATGGCATCTTTTAAAATATTTGAAGATAGTTATTGGATCCCCTCTCAGTTGTCTCCTCTCCAGGCTAAACAGACCAAACTCCCCCTACCTTTGCCTCTTGTGGCGCAGAGTGGTAAGGCAGCCATCTGAAAGCTCTGCCCATGAGGCTGGGAGTTCAATCCCAGCAGCCGGCTCAAGGTTGACTCAGCCTTCCATCCTTCTGAGGTCGGTCAAATGAGTTCCCAGCTTGCTGGGGGGTAAACGGTAATGACTGGGGAAGGCACTGGCAAACCACCCCGTATTGAGTCTGCCATGAAAACGGTAGAGGGCGTCACCCCAAGGGTCAGACATGACTCGGTGCTTGCACAGGGGATACCTTTACATTTACCTTTACCTTTACCTTGGTCTCCAAACCCCTCGCCATCTTTCTTTCTTTCTTTCTTTCTTTCTTTCTTTCTTTCTTTCTTTCTTTCTTTCTTTCTTTCTTTCTTTCTTTCTTTCTTTGTATGCTGCCCTCCCCGAAGACTCAGGGCAGTTTACACGGAACAAGAAAACGATACAGGTAACATTAATTTTGAAGGGGAGATCTAAATATTTGTATTTAAAATGCTGTTTTTAATATGCCAAGATGTTTTTCATGTCTGAGATGCTTTTAGAGGTCTGGTATTAGATCCCTTCAGAACCTGCAATGGGTAGAAAGGCGGCATAGAAATGTCTTAAACAAATAACATGCTATCTTCAGCAGTCAATGTCTTTTCCTTTGTCAATTAAGTGAATATAGCTTATGGAAATGTGTGATAGTGGAAAAGGGCCGGCAGGCAGCTGTGCCATAAAAAATAGCGTTGCTCTAAACAGGGGGGAAAGGTTTCATCTGCAAAATGTTAGGAGGTGTGACATTTATTTTTTAAAGGCCTGATGAATGGGAGCGTGAATCAGTTTTGATGAGAATGTAGGCTTGATTAACTCAAATGTTTTTCTTTTTTTAAAAAAATAGTCTCTTGATGGATATGAATGCTCCTCAAGAATGGTCAACGTTTCAAAGTGTGGCTTCAGAGCTGAGGACCTTTCCTTGGGTGCCTCCACCCACTGAGGATGGACAGGTGGCAACCCAAAAATGGGCTTTCTCAGACATGGGACCAAAACTTTAGAACTCCCCCTTTGGGGAGATCAATCTCTCTCCATCAGGCAGCTTCAGAGGGCCTTAGGCATATCTGGAATACTGACACAGAGTGGGGAGCACAAGCACAAAATGGCTGCTGCAGGAGGTGGAGCCAACCACAAAATGGCTGCTACAAGAGGTGGAGCCAACCACAAAATGGTGGAGTCAGCCACAAAATGGCTGCTACAAGAGGTGGAGCCAACCACCTCCTGATAAAGGGAGAAAAGGACCAGGTGATGAACATTCATCCAACATACAGTGATTACCCATGGTAATGAATGCGGTGTCCCAACCCACCTGAATGGAGTGTTGTTTACCCAGAACCAACAGGAGGATAAGGGACTTTAACAGAGTTTACCATCCACTGCAGCAAGAAGCTATCCAGCTATGAGGGTCTTGAAGCCTTCTGGCAAGGAATGCCGGGGGAACAGCCAGACCGCAGAGCAGGAGGCTGGAGGAGAGGCCACTAGGGTTGCTAATGGCAGCCTGGGAAACTCTTGGAGATTCAGGGGCTGTGCCTATGGAGGATGGAGATTTTGGGAGGGAATTCCCCTAGACTCTATGCTATTCCATGGAGCAGGGGGTCTCCAACTCTTGGATTCCCAGCCTTTGGGATTTTGACAGAAACTGGAGAGGTCCACCACAAAATGGCTGCTATATGAGGTGGAACTCACTGCAAGATTTTGTTGTTGTTGTTGTTGTTGAATTAATTGCCTGCCACTCCCTAGAAGCTCCCAGCAGGTTACAACCTCTAGTGGAACTCACTACAAGAATTTAGGGAGTCAGAGAATATGCAGAAATTGGGGCTGAGGGGTGTACTTGCCACAGGTAGATAAATTTCACAATTATTCTCACAAACTGGCCAGAGTCATTCCAGTGCCACCACGCAGCTGATCCCTGAGTTGTCATTGTGGTACACCCCCAGAGCAGCTGCCAGTTGGGGAAGAGGGAGATTTCCACTCCCAGTCATCTGCTTACCACATTAAACCCACTACAGATCTTTAATACTATAAATATATGTAATCACATCTTTTCAAAGGGCAAAATCGTGCCTTTGTGGAGCTAAACAAGCAAGTAACTAACAATTATATTTTTGTTTGTAGCCCCGCTTTGCTTACCAAGCTCTTCTGGGTATACATATTTCATATTCCATATGCTCCACCAACACGGCTCCTAAATTCAGTCCTCGAAGCTACTGCCAGGATGGTGTGGTCACCGTGCGTAGGGATATTACAAGTCATTTGTTTGCATGTTGACATGTTTATATTGTGTTGTAAAAATATATTAAAACCTGCTGGTCTCGGAATTTGTTTTCGCACAGCAACTGCCATATGGTCTGCTCTGATCTTCAGCTGCCCCCTGGGCCATTGAAGATATTCCAGCCAGGATGGTTAATGGCCCATGTTGCCTCAGGCTCTCCTGGTGACAACCAAGCCAGCCAACTTCCTCTTCTTCCAAGGATGAGGAAATGGAAGAGTTAGGCCCGGCACCAGTGGAATGCCCACCTGAGCAGCTGGCTTTCGAAGCAGAGCCAAGGAAAGAAGAGACGGGAAATGAGGGTTCCTCATTCTAGCAAGAGACCAAAAAGATAAAACAGAGAACAGCATGTCGGTCTCCTGCCAACGTCACCTGTCCTAGCTGAGCACGGGAGACACTGAGAGCATTTGACAGCTCAGGAAAGACGGAGAAGTGTCTGTTTGATTGCACCATGATGATCAGTACTGATTGCTGAAGCAGAGTCATTTTAGGAGCAGGAATCACAAGCTTGGAGAACTGACACCCATGCTTTGGGGGCAAGTCAGCTAATTAAGCTGTAAAAAGGAACACGTCGGGCAGAGCTCATTGTGGAGGCAACTTTGCTCGACATTACTCTGTGAGGGGATTCAAACAGAATATTGCCTCACTTGCTGCCTTGTACCGTCTTTGCTTTTCAGCTAGAATCCCAGACCCTGGCTCCCAAATTTTGAGCACTGGGCTGATTCTGCACTTACTTTGTTTATTCCGTTGTGGATCCAGCTGAATGTTGAGCTTTCTTAGTTCGATAGCAGAAGAAAGAACCTATCCTAGGCTATAATAAATACACATTGGGGCTACCCATCATCCATCATCTGGCAGGCAAAAATTAGGGTAGACGCCAAGGAGAGACGTGGTTTACTGCAGTACAATAAGAGAGTAAGAGATCAGAAATTGACCTGTGCTTTTGATTATTCATATTTTGCTATGAACATTAGAAAAATATTATTTAAACATTGGCATCTGAACAGTGACTTACCTGGATGTGAAAATGGTTTAAGATTAACATGGAGGCGCAACCACAACATAGGTGAATTAATAAAAAACAATTGAATACTGAAGCACTTGCAAGTAATTTTCCTAAAGGCAATTACAATGTGGTACATGTGGGGTTTGTAAGTATTTGTTACCCATCAAGGAATACAGAGAAAAAAGTAATGTTTTTTGTGTGTCAGGATTAATCAGTTTATTCATTGTTCAACTAAAAACTTAATATACTGCATCAAATGTCCATGTGCACAACTGTACATTGGTATCAGTAGCCGTCCAATTAGGGTCCAGATCCTGGAACACCAGTCCAGACTTAGACACTGGGTAATGGATGCTCCGATGGTGACTCACTTCACTGAAAAAAGAACACAAACCAGAAGATATGCAATTCTTTGGACTTTTATTGTTAATTTGTTTAATATTATTTTATTGTTAATTTGTTTAAATGTTTATTATAGCCTAGGATAGGTTCTTTCTTCTGTTATCATACTCATTTGAACCGTCCTCTTTTCGTGGAGCTTTCTTAGTTCAGCACTTCTTGATAATGCTGTACAGATGCACATGTTGAAAAGCACTCCTGGAACAAAGCAACATCAAATCTCAAACAGTTGATTTCCATGAAACAACTGGAGGCTTTCCTACACTCTTGTTTTCCTCACTCCCGTGTTCCTGTTGCTTCAGGAGTCGGGGATTGTCTTCTGCCTGTGTTTTGCTCCCTCTAGTGTTTGATTTGATATTACATCATAAAACCATGCTGCAGGGAGATATGCTGAACATAAACCAGTGTACTCTCGAATCAGCCACTAGAGGGAGCAAAACATGTGTGGTAAAACACCCTGCAAAACTAATCTCGATACAACTGTACAATGACTTCTGGATGTCATTTTCCATTTTCCCGGCAGTTTATCATGGCAAGTGGATGGAAATATCACAAGAGAAGAGGAAGAGCTGAAATTGGTAGCAACCAATGCACATTGATCAAGATCTGTTCCACTTAATATTTCTGGTAAGGCCTAGGAGGAAGAGCATGGTCTCATGGCTTAAGTGCCATTTGGCGATTAACACCCACTCGGGGTGGCTGTCCCGCCCCTGAGTGCCTCCTCCTCCTCCAACCGGCGTTGAGTGGTCCCCGGTGATAAAAAGGTTGGGGACCACTGTCATAGGAGATATTCCTAGAGGCACTTCTACATGCCCTCCAAGTGCCACCCTCTCCCCTTTTGCTTTGAAGTTCTGTAAACATTTAGACTGAGTGGAGACAGTCTGTCTGGAGACGTCTCCATTCATAAACTGCCACAAACAGCTGGAAAGTTTGCCTGTCTGGCCAGCAACCAGCCAGTTGGCTTCCATCCCTCACCCCTGACCACCCCCTTCTCCTTCCACTTCCTCCTGAGGCTCGGAGGCTGCAGTTCCCTGCTTCATGAGAGCGGTCTCTGTCAGTGAGCTCCCTAAGAGCTGCCTGCAGCCTTTCCAGGTCCTACCAGGAGGGGGAGGCTATCCACAGAGTTCTTCCATTCAGCCTCCCCTAATTTAGCACCCATTGTATTCTGGAATGCAACGGGCTTGGCCCTTAGTTGTCTACTATACTTTGGTCTACCCAAAGTATATTTTTGATTTGTCCCTGTTACACAGGTTAGCCTTGGCTTTTTTTGTGGGGTGTTGATTGGGAAATACCTGGAGATGTTAGGGGTGGAGCCTGGAGAGGGTGGGGGTGGGGAAGGGGAGGGACCTCAGCAGGGTACAATGCTATGCACCCCCATTTTCTCCCAAAGATCTGATCTTGTTTACCTGGAGAATGATTGTAATAGCAGAAGCTGTTTAGGAGCTAGTTGTGGGATGGACGATTTACCTCACAGTCGAAGGGAGCCTTATCTTAGCCTAGTAGAAGAGAGCTGACTCTCATCTTCCTCTTTCCTGGGCCTCAGCAACAGTATCGTAAGATGAAGCGGGAGGTTCATTATTTGTCATTAGCAGTCTGTCCTGTTCCCTCAACATGAATTATTGAAATTGTTCTCACCTATTTTTAATGTTTCAGAGTACTTCAGCCCAGTGCAGAGAAAATGAGCTGGGATGGGCTTGCTTGGCGCAGAAGAGCTGTCAACTGTAGAACGCCAAACTTACACGGAATGTGTTTTATTTTTATTCCTATCTAACGTGAATTACTCCAGAAAGGCATTATGCTTTGTCAGGGATCCATTTATCAAAGCCATAAAAATATACAGTAGTGGGGGAAGGAGGAAATCAAAGATGCAACAGCATATAGTTAAAATAGTGTAATAGGAGTTCAGCTTCTTCTGTATTCGTGTGGAGGAGAAATCAGAGGGAGGGGAGTTGTCCCCAACAATTATTCTCTTGTTGCCAACCACCAGGGAGAGCCAGGAGATCTCCCAGAATTACAACTGACCTCTGCACTATAGAGATCCATTCCCCTAGACAAAATGGCTGCCTTGGTGGGTGGACTCCAGAGATGGGCACAAGCTGTAAAATATGGTTCATGCTGGTTCGAGGCTTGCGGCCGAACCATGAACCAAAACGTAAACCTAACTGGGAGCTTCAGTTCATGGTTCGTGGCCCTACTAATCCTGATGAAAGCAACTTTAGTCCTCTTAAAAAGGGAGTTGCAGAAAGCCGGGGGGGGGGACAGCAGAGCAACGGGGAGGAGCCTGCCTAACATTAGGGAACAACCCCACTATACAAGAGCATATGCCGAGTTGATACCCTTGATTTGAAAAATTTGAATATTTGAAAAATTATGTCCAGACGGAGCCTTCAGATTTCCTTTGAGTTCAGTTTTTGTTATTGGAGGAATCGACGGTTCAGCTTCATTGAGGAGAGGTGCTGCCATGGGGAGCAGGTTGGGCTGGGAAACAGCTGGAGATTTTTGTGGGTGAGGTCTGAAGAGGGGAGAGATTTTAGTGGAATATACTACCATACAGTCCACCTTCCAAGGCAGCCATTTTCTCCACCCACCCACTGGAGATTGGCAGTCCAAATGGGGGTGAGGGGAGGAACACAACGCAGTGTGAGGATTCTTATAAGCTAATGCGGGGGTCATCAACCCCCGGTCAGCGGCCCGGTGCTGGGCCGCGAAGGCCACAGTACAGGGCTGCCGGCAGCCACACCTGCCTCCCCCCGTCCACAGCAAGAAGGAAGAGAAGAGGCAGGCGCAGCCGCCAGCACGCCGGTGATGCAAATGCACATGCGCGCAGTTGATGCACATGCGCGTTAGTGCCCCTGGTGGCGAAAATGCGCATGCACGGCAACTGCGTGTGCGCGTTTGCGCAGTACCCGGGCCATCGGCTCTCCCCTCACCCCAGAGACGGTCCCTGACCTGAGAAAGGTTGGGGACCGCTAAGCTAATGGATCTTTTGCACAATCGGAGATGTGCACCCTGATCAACTACGAACAGTCTTGGTTTCATTTTTAATAGTCCACGGAGCAGTCTATCCTTTGTAGACAATGTCAAATTCAACTAGGTGGTACGCAAGCAACTCATGACCGGGGGAGGGGGGACGTGTCCAGTGAGGTATAAGTGTTAGATGCTCCAAGCATCTTCCCCACAGCATGTGCCTCTCCTCTTTGCTCTCAGTTGTGACAAAGAGCTGCGCCTGCAGCCATTTTCATTGGCTCTTCCATGCAGGTTTTCGAAATGCTCAGTGTGACCCCGCAGAAGGATGACAGCAGCTTAGGGAAATTTAATTACGACCAACGTTGTTGATGCAACAAGCTTTTGTAACTTGCTGCTTCTCCTTCTAGGTTAACAAATGAAATCTGCTCTTCCTCATTCTGTGCACGTTGCAGATTCCTAATGTCATTTTCGGCTGAGTGAAACACAGTTCTGCCCACTCACTTCTTCATCACGGACGGCTGTAATTGACTTCCGATTAACATTTTACCTGCCCTTTCGAGCTCTCGAGAATGAAATTCAGGTTGTGAAGTTTAAGCGAAGGATTAAAGGGGGGGGGGGCAATTGATTTGCCAGAACAGGTTGTAGTGCTGGAAACACCAGGAATGTGTGTTTACAAAACACACCCATGTGCATAATTGTGCTTTTAATTTAGATGTGGGAGTGCTCCATAACACAGTGGTCACTTTGGAAGATCAGGTAGTTGTGAAGGTCTGGAGTGCTTTTGCCCAGCTTGAGCTGGTGCATCAACTGTGTTCTTTCCAAGAACAGATAGACCCAGTCACAGTGATCCGCGCATTATATACATTTGGACTAGACTACTGCAATGCACTCTGCTTGGGGTTGCCCTTGAAGAGCATTCAGAAGCTGAAGCTAGTGTAAAATGCTGCGGCTAGGCTGCTAGCCAGGACCAGCTCTTGGGAGCATGTGACCACAATATTATAGCAATTACACTAGCTACCGATATACTCCTTACTGCAGAGGTTCTCAACCTTCCTAATTCCGCGACCCTTTAATACAGTTCCTCATGTTGTGGTGACCCCCAGCCATACAATTATGCAAATGTTCTTTCACAGAAATTATTCCAAAACTGACGAATGGCGTGAAGATCCATTGTTCATAATTGTATATAAATTTGTTTTTTTTGGGGGGGGGGGGTTCTCAGTTCAGTTCTGCCTCTTGCCCCACCATGCCGATCTTACTCTTTTCCGCTGCTCCAGACAGACGAACGCTCTATCTTGATCTACCCTGCAAGGCTGTTGTGTAGATGGCACCCCCTCAGCCAAGCTGCCTGCTCTGCTGCGACCCCTGTGAAAGGGTCATTCAACCCCCAAAGGGATCCTGACCCCCAGATTGAGATCCACTGCCTTAGCGCAAACCAAGGTCATGGCTTGAGACAAGAGTGTCTGAAGAATCGTCAGACATTCCTACCCAAGATTTAAGACCACAGGGAGAGCCCATCCTGATTGTCCCATCAATCAAAGAACCTTTGTTTGCAGAGTAGGCAGGGCCTTTTCAGTGGAAGCCCCACAATTATGGATCAATCTCCCAGGGATGTGCTCTTCGAGCTTTTTGAGGCAGCTTGAAGACCATTTTATTTTAAACCGCAGTTGATTAAAGTGACCCTAAATTGCTCTTCTCAGTTTTGGTTTTTTGCAATCGCTTTTTTGTGCGTTTCACGATTTTAAGCTGCCTCGAGCTCCGCGAGGAAGAAAGGCAGCTAATAAATATTTTAAACAGAATAAGACAAATCCTGCCAGCGACGGCTTTTGAAGCGCGGTTTTTGTACGGCTCTGCCATGGAGATCCTTGCAGTGATGTGTGACCCAGAATCTGTTAAATAAATAATGTGTCAAAAGGAAGGAAGGAAGGCTTTGGCTGCCGCAAGGATTTAGGAGGGGCATAGAGACAGTGTACAACTCAGCGGCGTGTTTTCACCTTGACTGCAGCTGCCACGTTGACTTGACAGGGAGGAGGACGCAGGCCAGATAAAACAGACAAGAGCAGGCAGCTACAATGAGCGACGTGAAAAGCCTTCAGACTGAGGGGAGATGAAAAAGATAGGACTGTTTAGCCCAGAAAAGAGATGAATAAGAGATAACCTGACAGAGGGATACGCAGCAACCAATAACAGAGAGAAGGTCATTTGGGAGTACTTACCCTTTTCCCCGCATCTCAAGAGAACATAGGATTTATCAAAAGGAAGGAAAAGTAACAACAGACATGAAACGTACTAGTTTAGCAACTCTAAACACTATTATTAAGGATGGGCATGAAAACGCTCACAATACAAAATTCGGGCCCAACTTGAGCTGGTTCACAGCGGGGAAGACGCATTCCTCAAATATTTACCAGACTTGCTCTTGTTCAGATTGTCTGTTCGGGGTTGCAGTCTATTTCCGCTTGCTCGGCTGTTTGGGACTCCTTTGCACTGCCCCTTTAAATGCGATGGGTGAGGGAGCTCAAGATGGTTGGACCAGCAGAAAGGAGTGATGAAATGTCCCCTGGGAGACACGTCACCCCCGTATTTAACCCTCTGCATTTGTTTCCCCCCCACACACACTCTGAAGTAGCAAAACCCAAAGAGTTAAATGGCTGGCAGGCATTTAACTCGAACAGTTGAGCAGCGGGGTCCACAGCTCAGCTGTTAGGTTTAAATGACTAACAGCCACTTAACCCTTGAGTTTTGCTCCCTTCTGCTTTGAAAGGGGAGCAAACCCATAGGGTTGAATGAAGCCCCTTCCAAGGCAATCCCCACCCCCTAGAAAAGGGGAACTGAACTTGCTGGGCCGGTGCTGTTTGTGCAGGGCTAGCTCAGTTGGGTTCGGGGTTTGGTCCATGGACCGCCCCAAACCCCAAACTGAACCACCCATCCCTACTGATTATTCTGCAAAGCAATTACTGCAATAATATAATGTGTCGCAAAATGTATCCCCACACGATCAAAAAGGGTATATAAACAAAATAAATTTTTACAGAAATGCTAAGGCACCAAAGATCAGTCACTGATCGAGGAAATGGCCTTAGCCCAATTGTAAAAGGTGGAAATCCAACCTGAATGTTGCTTGGATTGATTACAAGAAGGCATTTGATCCACTCCCTCATACATGGATATGTATAGGCAACTAGACATGGTAAGGTAAAGGTAAAGGTATCCCCTGTGCAAGCACCGAGTCATGTCTGACCCTTGGGGTGACACCCTCTAGCGTTTTCATGGCAGACTCAATACGGGGTGGTTTGCCAGTGCCTTCCCCAGTCATGACCGTTTACCCCCCAGCAAGCTGGGTACTCATTTTACCGACCTCGGAAGGATGGAAGGCTGAGTCAACCTTGAGCCGGCTGCTGGGATTGAACTCCCAGCCTCATGGGCAAAGCTTTCAGACAGCTGCCTTACCACTCTGTGCCACAAGAGACTCTTAGACATGGCAGGCAACAGCAAAACTCTAAGAACATTTCTCAAAACGGCCACGAGTAAATGGAACACCAAGCTGACAGTGAATGGAAAGGATATTTACTTATTTATAGTTAGATTTCTATACTGGCCTCTTGGACTGGCCATCTCAGGGCCATGAATTCTGAGGGTATGAATCTGCTGGTGGTCCCTGGTCTCTGGGAGACACGCCTGGCCTCAACCAGCTCCTGGAAGAGCTGGGGGCCCAAATAGAGCTACCACAGTTCTGCAGGGCCAGAAAGATGGAGCTCTTCTGCCAAAATG
Source organism: Paroedura picta (assembly GCF_049243985.1). Classification (NCBI taxonomy): domain Eukaryota; kingdom Metazoa; phylum Chordata; class Lepidosauria; order Squamata; family Gekkonidae; genus Paroedura; species Paroedura picta. The sequence continues at coordinate 22,259,468 of NC_135370.1, read as the reverse complement.
CCCCGATGGGTTTTCCGCGGCGAAACCACTGCCGCACGCAGAATCAAAAGTGTCTTTTTTTTTTGCAGAATTTTGTGACATAGGACAGCTTAGGCATCCCCTCCAGAGCCTATTCTGCACACAATAGATAATGCACTTTCAATGCACTTTAGAAGTAGATTTTCTTGTTCCGCGCAGGACAATCCAGCTGCCAAAGCACATTGAAAGTGCATTATCCTATGTGTGCAGAATGGGCCCAGGACTGAACTGTTCCTTCCAGATTTGCTGGGAAAAGAAAATACCTGATCACTGTGAGTATATTGACGCAGACTTTATTTTAAATTTCTGTTAGAACTTTGACAAACATCAGCTTTGGACATTTATCTTCCCCCTATCGCTTTGATCCCTGCAAATACTGCAAGCATGTTATTTCGAGTGTAATCAGATAGGCACACTCCATTTTCACTGGCTTTTTCTATTGCCACTGGTGTGTCCTGAACTTACCCATGTGTACCTTCCCTTCTTTTATTTCATTGGGAAATAAAACCACAGAGCCTTATGACCCACTCCAGCTGAGCAAATAGAATCGCCAGAATCTGTTGCGGCAGATCTGAATGCCGGTTTCTGTGAAACTAAAGGCCGGCATGGTGTCGTGTGGTTAAGAGTGTTGGAATAGTGTCTGGAAGACCCAGGTTCAAATCCCCACTCATTCCGTGGAAGCTGGGGCCCGTCGCACTTTTCCAGACTAACCTCACAGGGTTGTCGGTGATGGATACTGAGTGGTGGGACCCATCTTTGGAGATTTTTAAACAGAGGCTGGATAGCCATCTGACGGAGAGACTGATTCTGTGAAGTCTCAAGGGGGTGGCAGGTAACAGTGGATGAGCAATAGGGATGTGAGTGTCCTGCATAGTGCAGGGGGTTGGACTAGATGACCCAGGAGGTCCCTTCCAACTCTATTATTCTATGATTCTCTATTATATGGGTCTGTAATATACAGAAAAGTTAGCAGAGTGCTTATTTAATCTGGTATGCATTGCACAGCATTGCCGGCTACTTACTCCGGTTGTGCTGTTCAACTAATGCAGCCTTTCACAACTATTTTTTGTAACCGTTGAGAGACCCCTGACACTTCCTTCAGGCTTCAGGGAACCCCAGAAGTGGCAAAATAGTACAGAATATGGTTGGGAAGCTTTGCTGTGTCCATGCCACCCTGGGGCTCCTCTTCTTCCCACCCTGTCCAGGCCCATCATTGGGCATTTTAGAAGGGGAGGGGTCAGCATGACCATATGGTCCTATCACCCAATAAATGTTTAAGGATTTAAAAATATATATTAAAAATTTATTAAGACTCATCCATTTGGGAAACCCTTCCAGGGCCATCAAGAAATCCCAGGGTTTCACAAAACCCTGGTTGAGAAATCCTGGCCTAATGCAACAACTGTTCTCTAACAGAGCACTCTACTCTAGATATGAAAAGTAATATGCAAGTTCTTAATCTAATCTAGCTAAATTGGATGGGGAGAGATGCAAGAGATAATTCTTCACCCACCAAGCTGCAGGCAGGCAAGATGAAGAGAGAAGGAAGAGGTTTTTGAAGAAGAAGAAGGAAACAAGAAGTTGCCCCTAAGAGATTGAGTCTAGCCTTTAAAGCAGGGGTAGTCAACCTGTGGTCCTCCAGATGTCTGTGGACTACAATTCCCAGGAGCCCCTGCCAGCAAATGCTGGCAGGGGCTCCTGGGAATTGTAGTCCACGGACATCTGGAGGACCACAGGTTGACTACCCCTGCTGTAAAGGACAACATCAGAGAGATCAGAAAGGTGAGTAGTCAGTGTTCCTGTCTGTCTCACAGACTCTATGGTAAGGAATCTTCTCCTCCTGCAGGGCACAACTTCTAAGGGTTAGGAGGGCACAAAGGGAGGAGACAAGAATGATATAAACCACTTTGGGGGAAAGGCAGGGTGTAAATGAATTAAATAAATACAAGTCGCAGTAAATCGTTGCCTTAATTCCTTACTCTTTATACTGAACAAAGTTCTTACATTCCCAGGACAGTGGGAAATATATTGGCTGCAAGGTTAAATTTCCACTCAGTCAAAAAGCCAAGCAACATCCCCCCTCCCATTTCGAAAAGCCGAACGGCTGAATCAGCGGAAAGGTTGCCTTTCGCAACAGATGCTGAGTTATCCTTGCGGTTCAGCGAGCCCTCTGGCATTTCTGCAGGCGAGTTCTCCCTCCGCATTTTGGATTTGAATTATGGCAGCAGTTGGGAAAGGCACAGGAGGGTGTGAACGGCCTGAGAGAGACCGGCTGGAGTCTCACAACTGTATTAGTGAAATGCCTGCCCCTAATAGTGCCCCTCTTGTGGCGCAGAGTGGTAAGGCAGCAGACATGCAGTCTGAAGCTCTGCCCATGAGGCTGGGAGTTCGATCCTAGCAGCCGGCTCAAGGTTGACTCAGCCTTCCATCCTTCTGAGGTCGGTAAAATGAGTACCCAGATTGCTGGGGGGTAAACGGTAATGACTGGGGAAGGCACTGGCAAACCACCCCATATTGAGTCTGCCATGAAAACACTGGAGGGCGTCACCCCAAGGGTCAGACATGACTTGTTGCTTGCACCGGGGATACCTTTAACTTTACCTTTAATAGTGTTCAGGTATATTTTCCATCAAGGTGAGAGTTAGGAAACTGACTCTACTGTCGCTCATCTTCTCCAGGCAATTGGAATCCCAGCTTCAAAGATGGGAATCTAAAGATATAAATGAGCGGGAAAGAAAGTAAACATTTCCAATAATGTAGAACTGTTTTATTTACTTATTTGTGTGGTTTATCTACCACCCTCCCAGCATGGCCGGATGAGGCTGGTTTCCAACATTCCAATATCATAGAATCATAGACTTTCTGGGTCATCTAGCCCAACCCCCTGTACTATGCAGGACACTCACAACCCTATCGCTCATCCACTGTAACCTGCCACCCCCTTGAACCTTCACAGAATCAGCCTCTCTGTCAGATGGCTATCCAGTTTCTGTTTAAAAATGTCCAAAGATGGAGCACCCACCACCTCCCGAGGAAGCCTGTTCCACTGAGAAACCGCTCTAACTGTCAGGAACTTCTTCCGAATGTTTAGATGGATTTTCTTCTGAATTAATTTCATCCCACTTGTTCTGGTACATCCCTCTGGGGCAAGAGAGAACAATTCTGCTCCATCCTCTTTTAAATACTTGAAAATGGTTATCAGGTCCCCTCTCAGTCGTCTCCTCTCCAGGATAAACAAACCAAGCTCCCCCAACCTTTCTTCATACGTCTTGGTCTCCAAACCCCTCACCATCTTTGTTGCCCTCCTCTAGACACGCTCCAGTTTGTCTATATCCCTCTTCAACTGGGGTGCCCAAAACTGAACACAGACCTCCAAGTGAGGCCGAACCAGAGCAAAGTGGTACCATCACCTCCCGTGATCTGGACACGATACTCCTTTTGATACAGCCCCAAATCCCATTTGCCTTTTTAGCCACCAAGTCTCTCTGCTGACTCATGTTCACTGTATAGTCTACTAAAAGTCCTAGATCTACTGCCAAGACAAGTCTCCCCTATACTATATTGGTGTCTATGGTTTTTCCTACCTAAATGCAGAACTTTACAGTTGCAGAACATTCAAAATCTGTTGAATTTCATTTTATTCAGTTTAGCTCACTTCTCGAGCCTATCAAGATCATCCTGTATTCTGATTCTGTCTTTGGTTGTGTTTGCTACCCCTCCCAGTTTAGTATCATTTGCAAATTTAATAAGTATCCCCTCTAATCCCTCTTCCAAATCATTTATAAATATGTTGGACAACACAGGCCCCAGGACATATCCCTGGGGAACTCCACTTGTCACTCTTCTCCAAGAGGATGCTGAACCATTAACAAATACCCTTTGGGTATGATCTGACAACCAGTTATCAATCCACCTGACATAATTAGAATTAATAGAATATAAACAACAGCTAATTCCTAAATGGTACAACAACTTGAGCATTAAATATAGTATTAAAATCTATTAAAATAATGAAACCAAGTTTCAGGGCGGAGTATCCAACAGGTGGTCCTGGTTGAGGCCAGGCGTACTTCTCTTGAGCCAGGGATCACCAGCCTGTTGGAATTGGCAGAGCATAGTGCTGGGACCAGACCACATATGTCCTTGTAGGTTAATGCCAACATCTTAAACCAGATCTGGAATTCATCTGGGTGCCAGTGCAGTTGCCTCAAGGCTGGCCGAACGTGAACCCTCCAAGATGTTCTTGTGAGGACTTGCACTGTTGCATTCTGGGTCTGTTGCAAAGTCCATATCTCAGGTAAATTATGTTTGTATAATTCCCTGTCCAGCTGAAATATCTTTCCTGTCAGTCAATAAATTATGCCCCAGGTCCACTGCTCTCTTTCTACACGGTACCCTGCCTTGAAGTCTAATAAGTCTGCAAATTTTCTCTCTTTCAGCCTTCAAGCATGTTGTATTAATATCTTCACCTTGGCTGCCATCTTGTGGAGAGATTCCAGGTATCTGCAGCATTGTTTTCGTGTGTGTTACTTCTCATAACCACCTCACCTTTTGGGTACAAGAAGCAGGTACAAGAAACATGTGGTCTGTCGACTAATTGGAGGTGGGCCACGAAGGATGCCTTCTCTCCCCGCCCCGGCCCTTTACTTCATCCCCCCAGCCCTTTACAACACACTTCGGGTGTCATTGTCTCCCATCACTCCCAGATGGGACTATCTTGTTGCAGAGAAACAAGCTCAGAGTTCCCATTGATTTGTCATTGTCCTGAGTTAAAAGGTTGGGGACCACTGGCCTACAGCACAGAGGAAGGCCTGACCCTGAGTAGGAGTTCACAATCCAAAAGCTGGCCTCCGAGATACATCACAGGGAAGGGAGGGAGATGGGGGCGAGCATGATCAGGGAACGGAAAGGTGTTTGTTCCAGTTACACGTGTTCCATTTCATTAAGGAAGCAGGTTTGTGGGAAAGGTGGGCTCTAGGAGGAATTTGAAGGAAACCAGAGAGGAGGTATCTTAATGCTGACGTTCCGGACAGAATGTGCAAGGAGGAGGAAGGTGGTTTGAAGGACTGGAAGTGACATCATCATGTCCGGGATGTCGATGCAACGCTCTGGTATTTGGGCAAAACTGATCAGCAGTGGGGAGGTGGGGCCTTGCAGCAGGGACCCCGTGCCTCCACCAGGGGGTCTGGCAACTCTCAATCGACTTTATATTTTTTCTTCTTCAGTCTCATGGTGAGTTTGACAATGAAGTCAAGGTTGAATGCAAGCCCTATTATAAAAATGAAGATGCAGCTTTCCATGGTAGGCGTCCAATGGGTTAAAGGTGTCCCTAGCCTTCTGAGTGCCCAGTTCTGTGTGGCCCAGAGTATTCTGTTCCCCTCAGATTTCAGAAGCTAAGCAGGGGTGGCCTTGGTTAGCACTCGGATGGGAGACCACAAAGGAAGTCCAGGGTTGCTATGTAGAAGTGGGCCACAGCAAACCATTTCTAGAGGACTCCTGCCTTGAGAACCCCACAGGGTTGCCATATGTCAGTTGCGACTTGATGACACCTTCTACTACGGCTAACCTTCTGAGGAGAAACAGCTCCCCTGTGCTAAACCAGGCTTTCTCAACCAAGGCTTTGTGAAACCCGGGGGTTTTTTGATGGCCCTGGAAGCATTTCCTGAATGGGTGGAAGTTAATTAATTTATATACACATTCAATTTGTTAAACATTTATCAGGTGATATGACCATATATGGTCATGTCAACCAGCTTCCCCTCAAATGGCCAATGATGAACCTGGATTCTAATATTTTAATATTCTAATTCTAATTCTGTCAGGTGGATCAATAACTGTGTACAGATTGCATGTACCCCAGGTGGGTGTACACACAGTGATGCTTCCCAACCATGTTCTATGTGATCACACTACTTTTGGGGTTTCTTGAAGCCTGCGGTTTCTCAACAGTAAATAGGTTGAGAAAGGCTGAGCTAAACTAATAAACAGAAGAACTGAATTGATTTTGATGCATGAGAAATACATTCGTAGACCAATCCCATGGGTTCTTAAGTAGGAAAGGGCATTTCCTTTAATGTTTAGACTTGTAATCCTTATGACTCTGTCAGGTAATGGATTTCAGCCATCTTGTGCTACTTGGCTGCTGCTTCAAGGAAGGACTCTTCTGTGTATTGATCAGACATTTCTTTTCTCTAGTCAACAGTAAAATTCCATGAGAGTTGAAGCAACAAAAGACATTTCTGCTATCTGCTTTCTTTTCCCAATTTCAGCAAATCCACATTGGCAGTGAACCAACACTGACATCTAGGGACTGATGAAAGAATCGTTTGCAAATTCTGAAAAGTACCTTTCCTAGCCAATAACGGCTCTTCAAAAAGGGCTCCCAATTTCCAGTTGAGGCCTGGAGAGTTCCTGGAATTACATCTGAACTCCAGGCTACAAAGATCTATTTTTTTCTATATTGTATTGTTGTAAGGGGTGTTTTTATGGGGTTTTATTGTTTTAAATTCTGTGAACCGCCGCAAGACCATCAGATGAGCAGCGGTATATAAAAATAAATAAATAATAAGATCAGTTCCTGAGGAGAAAATGGCGATGAATTCTATGGCATTATATCCTGCTGCATAAATGGAGATTTGGGGATTGGAGCCTGAGTTGAGGAGAATTTGGGGAGGGGTTCAGTGGGATATAATGCTCTGAAACCCACTTTCCAAAGTGGCCATGTTCTCCAGGAGAACAGATCTCTGTCACCTGGAGATGTTGTAATCCCAGGAGATCTCCAGGCACCGCCTAGAGGTTAGCTATTCTAAAAACCTGGAAAACAGTGCAGGAAGCAATAGAAACAAGAATCCATGTTGGCTCAAGACTTTGAACATGAAATAAAGTTCATGCTAGGAAACTTGTGGAGAAGTCTCCTCTTTTATTCTAGTTAGACATTGTCAAAACCCAGGGGAAACAGGGTTTCCAGACTGAGGCTCCGTTCTGAGGTCTTTGTCAGATAAGGTTGTGTATGATGAGTTGCTCTACAGAGGGTATCAATATTGAAACCTCTATTGGATTCTGCAATGAATGGATGCACCAGGGCCACCTTGAGATTTGGAACCTCTATTGGATTCCACAATGAACGGGTGAGCCTTGAGATTTAGAACCTCTGTTGCAGAAGTGGCCAAGCTATCGCTCTCCAGAAGCTCATGGACTACAATTCCCATGAGTCCCTGCCAGCATAGCCAATTGGCAGTGACTCATGGAAATTGTAGTCCATGAACACCTGCAAGGTTCTCAACTTGCCTGTGGGGCCTGGACAAAGTGGCTGATTTTGGAGTTGGAGTCTATGGCAATGTACCTCCTGAGATCTTTCTCGGGGCTGCCAGCCTCCAGGGGAAAGTTAGCAATCTCCCAGGATTCCAATTCATTTCCTGGCGAAAGAGATCAGTTCACATGGAGAATATGGACCTTTCCTCCTCCTGCCATGCCTTCTTCACACTCCACACTCCAAATCTCCAGGTATTTCCCAATCTGGAGCTGGCAACCCACATCCCTCTTCTTCACAAACCCTACCTTCCCCAAGGCTCAACCCCCAGACCTCCAGGAATTTTCCAAAAAAATTCATGGGAATCCTCATGAAAGGCCACCAATATCGCTGGAGGTCATTCCCAATAGAACATCCAGATTGGAGTCCAGCAGCATTTTCAGAAATAAACAAGATATTCAAGGTATGAACTTTTAAGGATCAAAGCTCTCTGTATCCAATGAAGGTTACGTTTAGGCTTCCCAGGCATGGAGGAGGGGAGACACTTTCTGGGCACTCCCCCCACACCTAAACCCAGAAGAGAATCTGACATCCTCCTGACATCGCCCCAAAGTGACGTTGGCATATAGGAGATGTCAGGGGCTTTTGAGAAAACTTGATGGAAAAAATCGGCCTTAACCACAGAGCTTTGCCCCAAACCCAGAGTGTCGCCTCCTAACGAGCCCGGTGTGCTGACATCACTTCTGGGTGACATCAGCATGCTGGTACATTCTTCCTTGTCCTGGTGAATGCAGGGGGGAATTGCTGGGGGAGGAGATCCAGGACTGGGGAGGATCACCATGAAAGGAGCTGTTGGGTGGGGATTTCTCCACACTTTCTGAAGCCATCAAACAGAGGTGCAGTATTGACAAAGTAATGGCATCCCTAGGTGTGGCCTGGAGACCTCCTGGAATTGCCACTGGCCTCTGAACTACAGGGATGTTCCCCTTGGGAAAGTGGCTGTTTTGGAGGGTTGACAATATTATTTTATACCCCATCAAGGTCTCTTCCCACCCCAAACCCCGCAACCCCAGATTCTACCTCCAAATGCCCAAGAATTTCCCAACCCAGGGTTGGCAAACCTAAGAGAGCTTTGACTCTTGAAAGCTCATTTCCCCGAGTCTTTCCATGGTGTTACTGGCCTCTAATCTAGTTGGCCCCATCTGCTAACCACACTGAATGCAACGCAAGGAAATCCATGTGTGTAAACAGGGCTGGTTCCTCCATGTAGGAGAGCAGCAAAAACTGTAGGCCAAAGGGAGGAAGCCAGAAAATTAAATGTGGATTTTCAAAGGGCAGCAAGACTAGACAGCAAAGCTTACTGGAATCAGAAATGTAAGCAGTTAGAGGAAGATTACAAAAAGGGACACACTCGAAATGCTTTTGTATAAGTAAAGAGGCCTTGAAAGCCATTTGCTGCTTGCAAAAGCATTATCAAAGACAAACAAGGGAAGGAAGTGACTGACAAACAGAGCATCAAGAACAGGTGGCGGGAATACACAGAAGAATGATATGCATGCAGAGCAGAAGTTCGCTCTCTTCAAAATGAAAAAGAAGCGGAAATAGAATTTGAACCAGCCACTCTTGAGGAGGAAGTTGTATGGGCCTTGAGTCAACGGTCAAACAACAACACCCCAGGCATTGAGATCATACCCATGGAACTGCTGACATGTGTACCAATCAAAACCATTACAGCTTTGTGCCGGAAAATCTGGGAAACTAATAACTGGCCTGATGTCAGGAACCAGGCTGAGCCTAGCCTGCAGAGTCCGCGATAAAGACACATCCGAGATCCAACATGTAGTTGTAAATCCAAAGAGAGCTTTATTAGACAGAGTCCACAGAACACTAAAGCAAGCCAAGATCATCCTAAGCAAAGATCTTGATAATAACAAAAAGCAATGGGACACCCAGGGCAGATATAGGGCCCTGTTCATAAGGGAGGGGTACACAGGCATTTTGGCGGGAGAGCGAAAGGTCAGCAAAGGTGAGTCGATTCACAGGGTACCAGATGGTCAGGAATCTAATCTAAGTTGTTACCAGGTTGTTGAGACTGGGCTGTCTCCACAAGGACACTTATAGTGAGATTGATACATCAACAACGTAATACATCAACAACAGAAAACTCCTGATGGGAAAGGGAAGGGAGGCATGGAGCCTACAGACAGATTTACAGTTGTATGGCCTCGAATCCACTAGGCTGGTGAGAAACGAAAGCAGAGTGAGAAACGAAACTTAGATAGCATGAATCGGGGTTCATGACACCTGAGGAGTGGAAATCATCTGTGTCCATCCTATTACCAAAAAGGAAATACTACAGCGCATCAAACCTGATGTATCACTGGTAGGCAAAATCATGAACCTCCAGCTCTCTTACTTTGGCCATATCATGCAATCCAACTCAATGGAGAAAGCAATTATGCTAGGATTGGTCGGCGGTAAAAGGAAACCAGGCCAACAAAGAGTGTGGTGGTTAGAGACCATCAAAATGGACACTGGCCAGAACATTACACAACTAAAAGAAGTGGTGCAAGGTCAAAAATTAAGTTGGCAGGTGCTGGCTAGAAAATGGAAAGCGCATGAGCTACCGTCAATAGAAGACTGGCTGAGCAAATTGGCAGATCTCGCCAAGATGGCTAAATTGACATTAATGGTTAATGGAAAATCAGAAGAAGCTTTCCAGGAACAATGGGGTCCTTATCTGAACTATCTAAAAAAATAAATCAGAAGGGAAAGGAGTGGGTTCCAATATGCTTAGATTCTAAACAATTGCTTCACTAATGTTGATTATATGTATCTATGTTATTTCTCTCTTTTTGGAAAAATAAAAAAATTATATTAAAAAAAATATGGTGGCAGTTGTGTGATGGGATCACCAAGAGTTGGACTCAGCTGAGTGGCTAACATCATCATCAACATCATCACATCATGCTACAGGCTCTGCACATCCAGGGGCCCCACATGGTGCCTTCCCCCCATGGATCAGGGCCAAAGCCTCTCTCCTCCCTCCCTTTCCCTCTTTAAAGATACTCAGAGTGAAAGGTAGCGTAAGATGGCGATTCAGTAGGATCACTCCACAGCATCCTCAGAAGCCAGGTGTGGGACGCTCAATAATTTTGAATGGCAATATCAGGAATTCTGCACAGGAAATTCCAAACCCTACTTTGACAGTCCCCCTGGGGACATCAAAGTCCAAAATACTGATCTGTGGAGGCTACAACAGCCTCAGATCATTTTCGGTCCCCTGACATTCCAGCCAAGGCAACACCCACCTGCAAAAGGTTTATGGTGTCTGATCTTCTTTCTTTTTTTGCAAGGATCTTTTCCATCACAAAGGATTTATAAAAGACTATGAAAGATACTTCTATAGAATTGTGGGGGATAAGTGACCAAGAAAAAGCTGCAGGATTGATTTTACCAAACTCCCACCCTCTCAGCTTGGCTTTTGAATTACTAAAAATAACGAGCGATAGCTGCAACTAACAAAAACCAGCAAAACGCTAACAAAAAAATAGAGGCTGATTTTTAACAATTATTTTAAACTAGAAACTAAGCCCGCTGCATCCCGAATACAGTGGGTGCTAGCGGGCCTGGTGATCGCGGCTGGGCGCGTCTCCAGCTTCCTGGCCGCTGGCTGCATATTCGAGGCCAGGCATGGGTCGGGACTGGGGCTGGCGGCTGCGGGCGTGGCCATTCCCGCTGCTGTCTCTGGTGGGCAACCTGCTCTTGTTGCGGGTGGCGTGGCTGCCACTCACACATGTTCCGAGAGGGGCGGTGGCGCGGCGGTATGTTAGTGGCCGCAGGGCCAGCCGCTGGCGCCGTCGGGTCCTGTGGGGCGCACGGCCAGGCGGTGACCTGGCCTGAGCGCAGCGAGGGAGGAAATAGCAGCGGTCAGCCGCATGCAGGGGCGGGGCCAATCAGGGTGCAGGCAGCTTTGCGGGCTGCACCCTGATTGGCCCTATTCCAACTCAGACAGCTGGACACAGTCCACCCCCCAGGCTGTTTCACAAATATATAGAAGAACCATGGATAAGGATGTGGCTTATCGATTGTTTTCTTGCCTTGGAGATCTTGGACTTGGATAGTGAAGTGAGGTGTGGAGATGAGAAACTTTCTATCTACTCTGAGAGTATAAAGAGTCAGAGAGCGAACTCCTAGAGTGGCAAAAAGGAATGCCAATGTGAACTACGCATGGATAAGTGATTGATCCGGAGGGGAAATGGGTGCAGGAAGATACAGATAAAAAACTGGAATCAACCCAGGAGGAAGTGGAGTTACTGGAGGTTGCCTGTAGGGACCAGAACTTGAGATTTTGAAAATCAGAGTACTGAACAGTAAAGAATGGTTTAATAAATATTTATGCCCCAAATAACACAAAGGAGAAATTTTTGGAGGAATTTTTTCAGAAGTACATGGAGCTTGTAGAAGGTGATGTAGTTTTAATTGGTGATTTCAACACTATTCCAGACCCTCTCCTGGACTAGTCAGGTGGGAAAGCAGGTATCTAAATTGCCAAAGACTGCTCTAGAATATTTTCAGAGATTATCATTCTTTGACTTTTGGTGAACCCAAAGCAAAAACAAGCGACAATAATACTTTTTATTCGGCATGACATCAGTCCAATTCCCAGATTGACCAATGTTGGATTACCAAAATGATATATTACCTGTTAGCAAATCAATAGAGATTTTGCCTTCCCACATTTGCTGATCATTCTCCTCTGGAATTGAACATGACTCAACTAAGAGTGGGAATAAGATGGTGGAGGATTAATGAAATGATGCTGGAGGTTCCTGAATTGCTGAAACATTGTCAAGAGAATTCTTCCAGATCAATAATACTGCTGATGTGACAAGAACAACTATATGCGAAACAAGTAAACCATATACTAGAGGCAAATCAATGAGTTAGTTGGCCACACTGAAAAGAAAGGCAAGAGAAGAAAATGGCGAATATTTTGGAACAGCAATAAAAGCTTGAAATGAAACATCAACAAGCACCTTCAAAGACACTTTAGCGGTGATGACTAAGCTAACAGCTGTTGTAAACCACAGACCAGCTGAGGAATTTCAAAGGCACTGGGACAATTTATTTTTTATAATGTTTGTAAAAACAAACTTTCTATTGCTCTTTTTCTTTTCTACCTCTGTTCTGTAACCAATCAGAAAAATCAAATAAAATATACGATCAATTCAGGGGAGAAATTATACCTTCCCTACAGAATGAGCCCAACTCAGAGGCAATCACAGACATGTTGTCAGACAAAAGCACAGAAATAACTTCTGTTGTGGCCAGATTTGCTTGGAGAGCTATCAAAACAAGGAAGAGCTGGTAGGATTCGGAGGTAGAGATAGTCTCAATTGCTTGAGATAATGCTTGTGAGTTTTAAAATCAGAATGATTCTTATAGCTGGAATGTTTTTAAATTTTATAATATTTTAGTTATCAATTATTCTTTTATCGGGTTAATGCCAGTTGTTTTTATGTATTTTGTAATTTGACTACTGGTCTAGTACCGTAATCTATCTATCTATCTATCTATCTATCTATCTATCTATCTATCTATCTATCTATCTATCTATCTATCTATCTATCTATCTATCTATCTATCTATCTATCTATCTATCTATCTATCTATCTATCTATCTATCTATCTATCTATCTATCTATCTATTTTTTTAAAGGATACTTGGAGTGACACCCCTTTCCACTGGGCGGGGGGGGGCTCTGCCCCCAGTCTGACGGCTCCCATTGCAATAATATTCGGCTAGAGCCCCGTGAATCCTTAAACTGGCTCCGGGGCTATGGGCCCCGCAAATCCTTAAACCACTCCTGCATGTAAAAATGCAGTTCTTTTTATTTCCAGATGGGCTTTCTTCTCTATGGACGCGGACAAACAACCAAACTATCCTGAGGAGAATTCTCACCACTGAAGTCAGATTGTTTGGCTGCATACAGCATTAAAATGGAAGCCAGATTCAGCTTATCCAAGTCACAGCAAGATAAGTGACTCTCTTTGCTTTGCTGAATCCCCTCCCTCACTACAGATCCCATGCCACCAAGTCCCATGATCCCTGGAAGGCCCTTTTTAGCAGTCAAGACAGACAATTTCCTTCTCCAGTCTCCCCTTCCCAGAGAAGCCACTTAGATCCAGCCTTGTGATGATAAATATTGCCAGAAGAGGGCCACAGAGGATAACAAGTGTCTTAACAAGGCACTGTTAGCTCAAGATGGGTTGCCTTGATTGTCTGTAGCAGCAGAAAAGAGCACTTTAAAGATGAACAACATGGTAGCAGGGGAGGAGCTTTCGTGAGTCACTGCTCACTTCTTCAGTAGGAAAGAGCAAGAGTCCATGAGCACTTTAAAGACTAGCAGCAGTTGTGGCAGGGGAGGAGCTTTCATGTTTTATGTATGGTTCTCTGTTATAATGTAAACCGCCCTGAGCCTCCGGGGAGGGCGATATAGAAGTATGATAAATAAATAATAAATAAATGAGTCACTTCTCAATTCTTCAGTGGAAAAGAGCAAAAGTCTAGGAGCACTTTAAAGACTAACAGCATTTGTGGCGGGGGAGGAGCTTTCATGAGTCGCTGCTCACTTCTTCAGTAGAAAAGAGCAAGAGTCCAGGAGCACTTTAAAGACTAACAGCATTTGTGGCAGGGGAGGAGCTTTTGTGAGTCACTTCTCAATTCTTCAGTAGAAAAGAGCAAGAGTCCAGAAGCACTTTAAAGACTAACAGCATTTGTGGCAGGGGAGGAGCTTTCGGGAGTCACTTCTCACTTCTTCAGTAGGAAAGAGCAAGAGTCCAGGAGCACTTTAAAGACTAACAGCATTTGTGGCAGGGGAGGAGCTTTCGTGAGTCACTTCTCACTTCTTCAGTAGGAAAGAGCAAGAGTCCAGGAGCACTTTAAAGACTAACAGCATTTGTGGCAGGGGAGGAGCTTTCGTGAGTCACTGCTCACTTCTTCAGTAGGAAAGAGCAAGAGTCCAGGAGCTCTTTAAAGACTAACAGCATTTGTGGCAGGGGAGGAGCTTTCGTGAGTCACTGCTCACTTCTTCAGTAGAAAAGAGCAGGAGTCCAGGAGCTCTTTAAAGACTAACAGCATTTGTGGCAGGGGAGGAGCTTTCCTGAGTCACTGCTCACTTCTTCAGTAGGAAAGAGCAAGAGTCCAGGAGCTCTTTAAAGACTAACAGCATTTGTGGCAGGGGAGGAGCTTTCGTGAGTCACTGCTCACTTCTTCAGTAGGAAAGAGCAAGAGTCCAGGAGCTCTTTAAAGACTAACAGCATTTGTGGCAGGGGAGGAGCTTTCGTGAGTCACTTCTCACTTCTTCAGTAGGAAAGAGCAAGAGTCCAGGAGCACTTTAAAGACTAACAGCATTTGTGGCAGGGGAGGAGCTTTCGTGAGTCACTTCTCACTTCTTCAGTAGGAAAGAGCAAGAGTCCAGGAGCTCTTTAAAGACTAACAGCATTTGTGGCAGGGGAGGAGCTTTCGTGAGTCACTGCTCACTTCTTCAGTAGAAAAGAGCAGGAGTCCAGGAGCATTTATAGACTAACAGCATTTGTGGCAGGGGAGGAGCTTTCGTGAGTCACTTCTCAATTCTTCAGTAGAAAAGAGTCGCTGCTCACTTCTTCAGGTACCACTTCAGATACCAGATATCTGAAGGAATGAGCAAAGACTTACAAAAGCACCTCCCTGCCACATTTTTATTTATTCATTCATTTATTTATTTTAGTCTTTAAGGTTCTCCCAGAGTCTGGCTCCCTCCTGCAAGAAAATGAGTCTGTATTATCTCCCAATGTCGGACTAAAATGCTGAGAGCCAGAAAACCACTTAAACAATTTGTGGTGAGCCTGATTTATATTTTACAATATTTATCCAAAGCTTTCTGCCTCATGACGCATTCCCGTAACCATTTCCCCCCTAGGTGATCAAGGCCATGTCTCTTAGGTAATCATAATTCTTCAGAGACAAATGGTGTTCCAAATAGCCAATCACGTTATGGAATGGTTTGATTTTTCTTTTGCTTCTAGATTTCAGGTTGCCACCCTCTTGTACTGTTGGTGGCTGGAAAGCTCCTGGAATTGTAACTGATTTCCAGGCAACAGAGATGGGTTCACCTGAGATAGTGGTTAACAGTAGGGGTGAATGGTGGTGGACTCTAATCTGGAGAACCCCGACTCTGCCTCCAAATGCAGCCAGCTGGGTGACCTTCAGCTAGTTCTAGTTCTCTCAGAGCTCACTCAACGGCACCTACTAGAGTTGGTTCTTATATGCTGCTTTTCTCCACCAGAAGGAGTCTCAAAGTGGTTTCCAATTGTTTTCCCTTTCCTCTCCCCATAACAGACACCCTGTGAGGTGGGTGAGGCTGAGAGAGCCCAGATATTACTGAAGAAGAAGAAGAGTTTGTTCTTATATGCCACTTTTTTCTACCCGAAGGTGTTTCAAAGCGGCTTACATTCGCTTTCCCTTTCCTCTCCCCACAACAGACGCCCGGTCAGAGAGGTGAGGCTGAGAGAGCTTTGAGAGACTGAACACCCAGAAAGCTTCCACAGTTGTTTTCCTTCCAAACTTTGAAAGAAATCGATGCATTGACTTAAATTCCATCCAGAAAGCTCCTCAATCTTTTGACATGGGAGAGGCAGGGGCAGGGGTGTCCGTATGAGGTATGCAATGAAAATGTCAAAAATGGGTTCCTTTTGCCTACCGTTTTCATTTTTAGGTATGTTTTGGCAGTTCTGAAGAATGGAAGGGCCCTAAAGGCCACCTGCAGGGGCCTGCCAAGAACAGCTGGTTGCACAATGTGAGGGAGCGCCCCCCACCTCCCCGTGGCTCCAAGCCCTCCTTTTTTACAGGAATGTTTTAATTGGTTTTGATTTTAATTGCTGTCAAAATTGTGTTAAGTGTTCTAACCCCATGTAATTATTTTGTTCTTATCCGCCCCGAGTCGGCTTGCCAGGAGGAGGGGCATATAAATCTAATAAAACAACAAACAATTGTGAAACTTATATAGTAGGATCCCGGTTTCTGCAACCTAAACACAGTAGCTTCAAATGCATAGCCCTGTTGGTCTGAAGCAAAATAACTAAATTTCACTCCAACGACCCTTTAGAAGCCGCTTTTGCTGTTCCGCACAGGGAGATCCCACTGCAAAAGCACACTGAAAGCACATTCCCCAACATATGAGGAATAGGAGAGAAGAAGCTGTGGAGAGAGATCCTTTGTTGTGTCTGTAGCACTGCAGAGGACTGGGCCTGAAGTCTTAAGACAGGATCCTAGCCAGCATGAAAGTGACCAGTGTGCTGCCAGATCCACTCTGCCTGATCCCGTCAACTTAAAGTTAAACTGACCAATAACCTGCAATGAGAGCCTCTTGTGGTGCAGAGTGGTAAGGCAGCAGACATGCAGCCTGAAAGCTCTGACCATGAGGCTGGGAGTTCGATCCCAGCAGCCGGCTCAAGGTTGACTCAGCCTTCCATCCTTCCGAGGTCGGTAAAACGAGGACCCAGCACGCTTGGGGGGTAAACGGTAATGACTGGGGAAGGCACTGGCAAACCACCCCGTATTGAGTCTGCCATGAAAAGGCTAGAGGGCATCACCCCATGGGTCAGACATGATCCGGTGCTTGCACAGGGGATACCTTTACCTTTACCCTGCACTGACAGGAGGATCTATAGTTTGGCTTGTGTATAGAAGTCAGACGTTTTGGGGGTTATTCAGCTCAGATCTCTGTTGTGCTTGACCTATGCTGGGGTCTTAATAAAGAGCTCAAATTACGACGGATGTCGGTGCCCCTCTCTGAACCTATGGCTCGAACAGTCTCATTCCACATAATGTGCTTTCAGTGCACTTTAGAAGTTATGTTCCTGTTCTGGCCATGGGAAATCGTGCCTCAAAACTTCATTGAAAGCGTGTTATCCAACATCCCAAGGACTTTTCCCTTCTGTCCCAGCCCGCTCAGACACACACACACACACACACACCCTTTCGCCTAGACCAGAATTTCGGATTTTGGGCTTTGCCCCGCAGGGCGAAGCCGTGCACAGGATCGGGCGCCGGATGGCTGTCTCGGGGGAAGCCCCGGGGAAGAGGGCGGGAGGGGAAAGGGAAGGGGGCGGCTCTCTCCCGCCGAGCCCTCTTCTTCCTGCGCGGGGGTCGGCCAGAGTTGCGTCCGGCGGCGGGCCGTGGCTCCTCCCGCTTCCCACGGGAGGGAAAGAACCGCAGTCCGCGAGCGACTCCAGACGGGAAGGCCGGCGCTGCTCACCTCCCGCCCGGGAGGCTTCTGCGCCCGGGGAAAGCGGCGCGGTGAGTGCGGAGCGGCGGCGGACGGGATGCGGGAATGGGGGGCTCTGGCGCTGCCTTCCTGGGGGCGGAGGCGGGGGTGACAGACGACAACGACTAGCGGCGCCTGGACGGAGGAGGCGGTTTTGGAGCCGGACGGAGGGGACGGGAGGCCAGTCTCCAGGCGGTACTTTGGGATCCCCCGGACTTACAGCTCTCTCCCTGGAGAAAAGAGGCGCTTGGGTGGGGAGGTGGGGGGGGGTAGACTCTGTGGCTTTGTGTCCCACTGAGGTCCCTTGTCTCCCATCCAATAAGCTCCAGGAGTTTCCCGACCCGGATCTGGCAACCCTACTTCCCGGCCCCCAAATCTCCAGGAGTTTCCTGACCTGGATCTGGAAACCCTACCCGCTGATGGGGTGGGGAAAAGAGCCATAGGAAGGGTTTAAGCTTCCAGGGAGAGAAGGAGGGGTGAAGAGAGAGCTCGAGGGTTGCCAGCTCTGGGTTGGGAAAATACCTGGAGACTTTGGGGGTGGAGCCTGGAATGGGCGGGATTTGGGGAGGACGGGGACCTCCTTGGGGTGCCCATTGCCACTGAGTCCGCCCTGCAAAGCATCCATGTTCTCCAGAGGAACTGATCTCTGACCGCTGGGGACTGGCATCCCTAGAGAGCTCTCTAGGCAAAGATCAGGGCTCCCTGGGCTTAGCGATGCTGGCTGGGGTTGCCAGCCTCCAGGAGCGGCCTGGAGACCCGGAATCAGGGCTGACTGCCAGGCTATGGGGATCTGTTCCCCGGAGGAAAGGGCTGTTCCGGAGGGTGGCTGGGATTTGGGGAGCCCAAGGGAGCTTGCTGTGGACTCCTTTGGGGAGCTAAGCGGGGTCACCCGAGTTGAGCTGGGCTCGGTTTCTGTGCTGTGGAGGCTCCGCATCAGAGAAGCTGCGCTAGCCCGATGCCATCCGATCTCAGGAGCTGTTAGCCCCAGCTGGCGTTCGGGTGGGAGACCTCTGAGAAAGTCCAGGGTGGTGCACAGAGAGCCAGGCGATCACTCTCCCTTTGAATGCCCTATGCCAGGGGTGGCCAAACGGTGGCTCTCCAGATGCCCACGGACTACAATTCCCATGAGCCCCTGCTGGCAGGGGCTCATGGGGATTGTAGTCCGTGGGCATCTGGAGAGCCACCGTTTGGCACTCCTGCACTCTACGTAAGCTCCATCTGTCAGACTCCCGGAATTCCCCAACCTAGCGTTGGCAGCTTTAAAGCTAGCCATTTGGAGAACTTGTCGGTGAGAGCTGAAAAGAAATGGGTGACCCTTTGCCTGTGGGCTTTGGGTGGGCCTTGTATAGTTTCGAAACAAAGATCCTGAATTTTGGCTGGAATGCCAGAGGAAGGGATGGCGGCCCTGGGTTCAAATCTTTGCTCGGCCAAGGAGCCTCACACACTGGACTTTGCAGGGTCGCGGGGAAAGTAATGTGGATGAAGGATGTCTTCCGCTTTGGGTCTGTAGTGTTGGAAAAGATGGGGCGGAATGAAAGAAATGAGCTGAAGAAATAACAGGGATTGCTTGTCTAAAAGGGAATAAATAAAAGGGAATGCTTCAATTTCTCACTGACTCCACAGGCAACAGAAAGAAAAAGAAGAGCTGGTTTGGAGTAGCCAGCGTCGTGTAGTGGTTAGGAGTGCCAACTTCTAATCTGGCATGCCAGGTTCGATTCTGCGCTCTCCCACGTGCAGCCAGCTGGGTGACCTTGGGCTCGCCACAGCACTGATAAAACTGTTCTGACCGAGCAGGAAGATCAGGGCTCTCTCTGCCGCACCCACCTCACAGGGTGTCAGTTGTGGGGAGAGGAAAGGGAAGGTGAATGTAAGCCTCTTTGAGACTCCTTCGGGTAGAGAAAAGCGGTATATACTCTTCTTCAGTAATATCAGGGCTCTCCCAGTCTCACCTACCTCACAGGGTGTCTATTGTGGGGAGAGGAAGGGGAAAGTGATTGTAAGCTGCTTTGAGACTCCTTCAGGTAGAGAAAAAGCAGCATATGAGAACCAGTTTCTTCTTCTTCTTCTTCTTCTTCTTCTTCTTCTTCTTCTTCTTCTTCTTCTTCTTCTTCTTCTTCTTCTTCCCCTGCTTTTTACTACCTGAAGGCCCCAAAGTGACCTACAATTACCTTCCCTTCCCTCTCCCCACAACAGACACCCTGTGAGTTGGGAGAGGGTCAGAGAGCACCGACAGAATCACGACCCCATGGTCACCCAGCTGGCAACATGTGGAGGAGCGGAGAATCAATCCCAGTTCTCTGGATTAGAGACCACCGGTCTTATCCACTACATCATGTTGGCTCTCGAAACTAAAGAGGGTAAAGTAAAGAGAGTAAACAGTGTTATGTGTGAAGTCAAACACTAGAAGGCATCAAATGAACTATCTAATAGGACTGGAAAAATGAGCTAAAATGAATAAATGAATTTCACTTAGGTGGGAAAAATCAAATGCATCACTGGAGGATAGTAGAGACTTTTCTTGGCATTAGTATGTGTGAAAAGGATCTGGGGGTCTTAGTAGACCAGACACTGGACATGGATCTAGAGGCTCAGCTGTTTGGCAGGGTCTTCTGCTATTTCACTGACCTGTTGTAGCTACCACCACCCAAAGTTGGGTTTCACCATTGTAACTAGTCATAGGAGTCAAATTCCAGAATCAACTTGTTCTTGATAAAATCCCAACCTTCATATGACTAGTTCACTTAGGGGTCAGGAAGGGATTTTCCTCTAGGTTAGAATGGCCCAGGGATCCCAAAGGGCTTTTGCCTCCCTCTGGGCATAAAGCAGGGGTCACTGGGAGAGGGCGGTGTGTTGATTTCTGTAATCGCTCAGAGGGTTGGGCTAGATGACCCTTGGGAGGTGGTGGGTTCTCCTTCCATGGACGTTTTTAAGCAGAGGCTAGATATCCACCTCAAAAAATGCTGATTCTGTGAATTTAGGCAGATTGTGAGTGGGTGGGCACAAGGGATTGTGTCCATCCTTGGCTCTTGGCTCTTTCTTGCATGCCCAGGGAAATGCCAATCACCACTTCGGGGTCGGGAGGCGAATTTCCTCTAGGTCAAACTGACCAGGGATTCTTGGGGGTTTTTTTTGGGGGGGGGGGAGAATATCATCTGGGCATGGAATTCGGGTCACTGTGGGTGGGCAGGTAGTTGTGAATTCCCTGCATTCTGCAGGGGGTTGGTCTAGATGACCCCGGAGGTCCCTTCCAACTCTAAGATTCTATGATTCAACATGTGCAGGAAATCATTCGTGACCAGAGCCCTTGTCATTTGCAGGGCTCTGGTGTCCCCGGAACATGATGACATTAGCAAAGGAAGCAAGATAGGAGGGAGAGCCCACACATCATTTGTCTGGGCTCTGGAAAGGGGTCATTCAGTGACTGGAAAAGAAATGCAGAGACAGAAATTCAGGGAAAGCAGTTGTTTTCAAGTGAGTTCCATCCTGACCCCTTCCTAAGGCTGTGACTCATGTTGTGTGGGGCCTCCCTGCTATCTTGCCCGTTAGGTTTTCCCCTTAAGTTTTTTTTTTATGTACAGTAGTAGAAGTTCAACTGTCAGCATGTATAGAAAGGAAGGGAATGAGCTACTGGCAGGAGACGCTAATTATGTACAAGCAGCTGGTGGAGGGAAATTCCGTCAAGTCTAGACTTTCTTCTACCCTCAATATTCCACTGATCCATGAAAGGTTCAAATGGATGTGCAGAAGTGGTGAAAAGATGTTCTATTAAATACGTAGTAATTTATTTTATTTATATTTATTTATATTTATATACTGCCCTCCCCCGAAGGCTCAGGGCGGTTTACAGGGAACAGGAAACGGGTACAGATAACATAAGGAAACACATGTGACAACAGCAATAACAATACAGCAATAATAACTCCAACATGATAATAGCAGTAATAATAAGATAGAACTGCAAAGGAGCCTCAGCTCAACTCTTACTGGGACCCGGTGCGTTAGGCAGATTGGTGGCGGTCATAAGAGGAGGCGGGGGGGGCCTGAGGGCCAATTGGAAGCGATGGTCCAGGTCAGCCTCAACCAAATGCCTGGGGGAGGAGCTCCCTTTTGCAGGCCCTGCGGAACTGTTTGGATTCCAGTGTTGTAGTCAATATTCCTTAGTAGGTGTCATGGTTAAGAGTGGTGGCCTCTAATCTGGCAAGCTGGGTTTGATTCCCTGCTCCTCCACATACAGCCAGCTGGGTGACTTTGGGTTGGTCACAGTCCTGTTAGAGGAGAGGGGTCTCAATAGATTATGATGACATAGTGCCCCCCCCCCACCAAGCAGCCAGATTCTTCGGGGTGGGGATGTTTTGTCTGGAGAAATTTCCTGGCACCACCTGGAGATTGGCAACTCCAGGTGGGGATGAACTGGAACTGAAAAGGCAGAGGCACAGTTTTAAAAAAATAATGAAACGCAAAATGTTTTTACCCAGCACAAAGTTGATTTCCCAGAATCAAATAAGAGGTGAGGCTGCTTTGTGGATGAAAAGGGCATTCTTTATACATCGATGATAAAGTAAACAAGTTTTTTGACTGTGGGTTGTTATTATTGCATCACCAAAAAAAAAAAGAAAAGAAAAACACTTCATAGGAACAACCCTTGCTAAGAGAACGTTGCCCTGATCTGGCTTGCCCAGGCTAGCCCAACCTTGTTTGTTGTCTTGAAGCTAAGCACGGTTGGTTAAGCCTTGGCTGGGGAACCCCCATGGAAGTCTAGGGTTTGCTTCACAGAGGCAGGGAAATCACCTCTGCTCATCTCTTGCCTTGAAAACCCCTCAGGGTCACCATAAGGCAGCTGTGACTTGGCAGCAACAAAAGAGAAAGAGGGAGGGGGAGTTTCACATTGTCACAAAAGTATTTTGACCAGCCTGTCATTGTTTGGGGATGAAAACCAGCGGCTTACATTCTGCTCCTTACTTCCACCGAAACCATGCAGTAATCTTCGAAGGGTTGCTACCTCAGATTGCACCATTTATTGACTGCCACCATCCCAAGAAAGAGATGTTGGTGGGCCACAGTGGCTTTCGAGTGAAACTCCCAGTTTAAGGTTGCCAGTCTGCAGGTGGCAGCTAGAGATCTCCTGGTGTTTCAGCTAGAGATGTCATCTCTGATGTGGGAAATACCTGGAGATTTGGGGGGTGAATTTGGGGAGAAAAGGGACCTCGGTGGAGTAAAATGCCACAGAGTTCACCTTCCGAAGCATCTATTTTCTCCAAGCGAACTGATCTCTGCCACAGTCTTACTCCTTTTTATGAAGCTATTGGCTTAGATGATTGGCCATCAGGTGTAAATCTTATCTATAGCTTAGTGTTCTCACCAAATCTAATAATCAGATGTAATAACCTTTCATTGATGGATGATGCTCCCCATTTGGCCCAAAGCTTCCTGTGCACCACTGTATCAAAAGCCCCCTTTAAATCCACAAAAGTGGCGTATAGACCTTTTTTCGGCTGGGGACCGGCAGGGCAACTGCCCCGCCCGCGCAGTGCGCATGTGCGGCCGCGGCCACATGGTGCGCATGCACGCTGCGTGGCCAAAATCGCGCATGTGCGGCACTTTCACGCATTCACGCATGCGCAAAAGTGCAGCACATGCGCGATTTCGGCTGTGCGTGCACGATTTTGGCCGTGCAGCGCGCATGTGCACGTGCGCAGTCGGGCCGCGCATGCGTGATGCGCGGCGCAGCCCTTATTCCCTCTCCCCCCCTCCCGCAGTAAGAAGCTTCCCGGGCCGCAAGCTTGCGGCCTGGGAAGTTTTTTACTGCGGGGCGGGGGCGGGGAGAGGGAACCGCGGCCCGGCGCCCTGGCCTTCGCGGCCTGGCAGCGGGACGTGGACCGCAGGTTGGGGACCACTGGTATAGAGTACTGTTATTTACATAGATCTGCTTGAGCTTTACTGCATGGGAGGCTCCATACTCGGCTGCCAACTGGTTTTTGAGCTGGGGCAGGTTGCCATGCCTCTTCCCACTCCTGCATGGGGGAGCCTTTGGCCCACTGCACCTCATCCACCCACGGTTCACACTCCTGGGTTTTGGTGCCCTGAGGGGCAGCACTGAGGGGCCTTTTCTGTTTGCTGGTTTAAGAACGTGGCATTGCATATTAACGCAAAATTTAAAAGATGCCCCAGGCGTCTCCCCCCGGGTGAGGGTGGGGAGGAGCTGGTCCAAGACGGTCCGACTCTTCCCTTCAGGAAGGCCCTGGCCCAACATAGGCCCCATTGATGCCCCGGGAAAAGAACAGAACACGGATCATGTTCTCTTGCTGCAGAGCAAATGAGGGCCTGAGTCGGGCCAGGCCTGGGACAGTACCGACGTCATGCAGAACCCAAAATTTACCCTGTCACTGGACGAGTGGTGAGTGGAAATGGTCCTTGTATATTAAGTGGCTCAGCATTAAGCAATAGTCAATTGTTGAATGGCCTTGGGCAAACCCAGCTTGCTCTATATCCAGTAATATACAAAAAAGGTGTAATCATGCAATGAAAAAAGCCACACAAACTTGCCGGCAATGCACAAAAGTGTACAGGCGTTTTGAAGAAAAGCTCTTCATCTAGTTGTCTGCTTGAATATGCTTTATTAACTTATTCGATAGCAGTCTCCAATTGTACCGTGGCGACAAGCTAGGTCAGCTTGTTTCGCAGATACTTCTTTAGACGCTACAACAAATCATAAATTTGCTTGAAATACATTTCTACGATACACTGACCTAGTTAGAAACAATACATAACTAAAACATTCACCAGATCAAATGAAGGGCAGTGCCTTTGTATATAGATCTGGTGAGTCTCTTAGGACTGTGTTGTTGCTAATTATGTCAGCCTATCGTAAGTATATATGTTGAGCAGAGTTTTGGTTTGTTGTGGTGTCAGAAGCAGAATTATCGAAACAAGCTGAACTAGCTGCCTGTCGCTACCCTCCAACTGGAGACTGCAACTGAAGTGAAGGGAAGCCCTAGGGAAGCACGCCTGGCCTCGACCAGGGTCAGGGCCTTTTCGGTCCTGGCCCCGACCTGGTGGAATGAGCTCCCGGGAGAGCTGCGGGACCTGCAGGATCTTTCAACGTTCCGCAGGGCCTGCAAGACGGAGCTCTTCCACCAGGTTTATGGTTGAGGCCGGGGCTGGTAATAGATCTATGCCCCCCCCCTGGGGACTCGGGTTCTGGATCCGAAGCAAAACATCATCAGGACCTCCTCTCCACCCACTAGTAGTGGGTGGGAGGGGAGGGGAAGTTGAGCTGCCATTCTTGCCATGCCGGTAATATTGGCAATGTTATTATTGTTTTTATGGGGTTTTAATGGGGATTTGTGATATTGTTACCCGCCACGAGCTGCAAGGGAGTGGCGGGATATAAATCTAATAATAATAATAATAATAAATGGAATAACACATATTCAAGCTGACGACTGGATGAAGAACTTTTCTTCATGACGCCTGTACACCTCTGTGCATAGCCAGCAATACAAAGATTGTGTCCCTTTTTTTCATTGCTCTATATCCAAGACGTTGCTTTTGTTCCAACCACTTGCAGAGCTTAACCCAGAGATGTTTTGTGTATAATTTACAAATAGTATTGAGCTGCCTAAGAATCATGATCGCCGAACCCCATTCCTTTGTGATTTGGCCTGATGTTAGCTTTTATGCAGAATGCGCTGTGTCAATGAGTTTCTTTCTGTGACTATTTCCCTTTGTGTGTTTCGAGGCAGATATAATTGGGATTCTGATGAAGATTTATGATTCGAAAGCAATGTTACCGAAAAATTCTCGATAGTCTAACCGTAAGGGAGTTCTCGATAAGCAAGTTAGGATAAGGACGCCATTACTGAAGCTCTTACTACTACAAAATAAACGTGGAGCTTTTATTATACATTTGCCTCTCATGGGCTTTAAGAAGAAGAAGAAGAAGAAGAGTTGGTTCTTATATGCCGCTTTTCCCTACCCGAAGGAGGCTCAAAGCGGCTTACAGTCACCTTCCCATTCCTCTCCCCACAACAGACACCCTGTGGGGTGGGTGAGGCTGAGAGAGCCCTGATATTCCTGCCTGGTCAGATCAGTTTTATCAGTGCTGTAATGAGCCCAAGGTCACCCAGCTGGTTGCATGTGGGGGAGCGCAGAATCAAGCCCGGCATGCCAGATTAGAAGTCCACACTCCTAACCACTACACCAAACTGGCTCTCTCTCACTTGGAATTTGGAAATCCTCATTTCAGCTGATCACCATGTGTCAGAGATCATTTCCTCTGGAGAAAAATAGGCTCTTTTGGGAAGGTGGGCTCTAGGGCATTATGCACCACTAAAATTCCTCCCCTCCCCAACCCAGTCTCCACCCCAGTCTCCACCCCCTAAATATCCAGGAATTTCTAACCTGGAGATGGCAACCCTATCCCGCCTCCTTCCAGTGAGACTTGGGGAGCTAATGGCAGCAGGCTACGAAGAAAGGTCTTTTCAGTCTGGGAGTGAAATCTTTAGGGCAGGGCCAGGTGGGTTTTTTTGCTCTGCAAGACCTGTGATTGGCCAATGGAGATGTGATTGGCTGTGCAGATTCTTTAAAATGTTGCAGTGGGGCTGTCGCCACCACGGCACAAGCATTTTCGCTGTGTGACTGAAGTTAAGCTGTGGCGGCCATTTTGGTGACTGCTCCTGCTTCCTGTGGCAGCCATTTTGTGGCTGCATCCAGCACACTGTGCCATAAATCTAAATGTTCTAAAAGGGCTGGATGCCCCTAGTTTTGTTGTTGTTGTTAGGTGCGAAGTCGTTTCCGACTCATCACGACCCCATGGACAATGATCCTCCAGGCCTTCCTGTCCTCTACCATTCCCCGGAGTCCATTTAAGTTTGCAGCAACTGCTTCAGTGACTCCATCCATCCACCTCATTCTCTGTCGTCCCCTTCTTCTTTTGCCCTCGATCGCTCCCAGCATTAGGCTCTTCTCCAGGGAGTCCTTCCTTCTCATGAGGTGGCCAAAGTATTTGAGTTTCATCTCCAGGATCTGGCCTTCTAAGGAGCAGTCAGGGCTGATCTCCTCTAGGACTGACCGGTTTGTTCGCCTTGCAGTCCAAGGGACTCGCAAGAGTCTTCTCCAGCACCAGCCCCTAGTTTAGGGGAACCAAAATATGACCCATTACCACAGAGGAAACCAGGTACAATCCACTCCTTCCGTATGGTACAAGTAATAGACAGCTAAAGCGGCAGCAAGAGTCTTGAAACGTGAAGGGGACCCTGTGGCTTGTGTTTTCCTTAGGATCCACATATGAAAAGAACCCTTTGTGTCCGTTCTGACTGGCAAGGAGAATCAGCAAGGCTCTGTGTTATATAGCGAAGAGACTCTGGTGACTGAGCAGGGAGAAAAACATTATCACCCACGATGGTGCACAGATGAGGCTGCTGCCGATGGCAAAAGAACACGAGCCAGCTGAAAATTAGCAACCTCCCTTCCCAGGAGAGAACCAGTGCGGGAGTTATGAGCCATTGACTCTAATCTGGAGAACCAGGTTTGGTTCCCCACTCCTTATTCCCCTTAGGCCTGCGGGGGGGACTTTGGGCCAGTCTCAGTTCTCTCAGAGCTCTCTCAGTCTCACCTGCCTCACAGGGTGCCTGTTGTGGGGAGAGGAAGGGAAGGCCATTGTCAGCCTCTTTGAGACACAGGAGGTCTGCTGGGGGACCTTAGGGCAGGCCCAGTTCTCTCAGAACTCTCTCAGCCCCATCTGTCTCACAAGGGGCCTGTTGTGGGGAGAGAAGGCACTGCTTTGAGACACAGAAGACCTGCTAGGGGACCTTGGGCCAGTCTCAGTTCTCTCAGAGCACGTTCAGCCCCACCTGCCTCACAAGGGGGAGAGGACGGAAAGGCCATTGGCTGCTGCCTTGAGACACAGGAGGCCTGGTGGGTGACCTTGAGCCTGTCTCAGTTCTCTCAGAGCTCTCTCAGCTCTACCTGCCTCTCAGGGGGCTTGTTGTGGAGAGAGGATTGAAGCCCATTGTTACCTGCTTTGAGAGTCCTTAGAGTAGAGAAAAGTGGAGTATAAAAACTAACTCTTCTTCTTCTTCCAATGGACAAGCAAATAAATGACCATGGACGCAAGACGGTTGCCAGCTCTGGCTTGGCAGATTCCTGGAGATTTGGTAGTGGAGTCTGAGAAGCTGTGGTTTTGGGAGGGGAGGGATCTCCATAGAGTCCACCCTCCGAAGCTGCCATTTCCTCCCAGGGAGCTGATCCCTGGAGATCAGTTCCAATTCCAATAAGTCTCCTGGTTCTACCTGGAGATTGGCAAGCCAGGACACAGCCCGCCAGGAATTTTTCTCGGTCGGGAACTCTTGAAGTGAGCAGGAAGAGAGTTTACAAGAGCCTGCTAATATATTCTAACCGTAACCAGAGATGTGATGTTTCTTTTCATTAGGGAACTGGCATCACATTGGCTAATTACACTGAACTTTAAAAAAATCTATAACTTAAATGGCATTCATGGCCACGCCGGATTGTGGTCTTGTATTCTCATCCATCATCTTTCGCTGTTTCTCCTTCTGCTGCCTCCTTTTCCTTCACACAGTAGCCACAAGAGTGACTTATCAAAGCTACAGCACAGGAAGTGGACTGGGAGCAGTGACATTTGCCAGACATGTCCAGAGCTGGGTCATGACCAGTTTGCTGGCTTTTCTTTTGCTTTCCCTTCTACCCATCTTGAGAAGCAAAACAACAAACCACTAAACTGTGAGTCCCAGGGTACCTTTAAGACCAACCAAGTTCACTTCAGTGCCTGCTCAATTATCTCTCTGCAGAGACAACATTGTGTGAAGCTGAATTTGTAATGGTTGTTTATCAAGCCAGAATTAAGACGTTTCAGTCAGCCAATTTTACTCAGTTTTAGTTTATAATATGAGCTTATTTTACCCTATTGTCAATGTCAATGGCCGTCCAAATTTCTGGAAAAGGTCATGTAACCCCTGGGGAGCTCTCACATAACACCAGGATTCATAGAATCATAGAGTAGCATCATAGATCCTTTTCACACGTACTACTGCCAGGACAACTCTCACACATCCTATAGTGATGCATATGATTTTTCTTACCTAAATGAAGAACTTTACATTTATCACTATTGAAATTAATTTTATTCATTTTAGCCCAGTTTTCTAGCCTGCCAAGATCATCTTGTATTCTGATTCTGTCTTCTGGTGTGTTTGCTGCCTCTCCCAGTTTAGTGTCGTCTGCAAATTTAATAATTACCCCCTCTATTCCTTCATCAAAATCATTTATAAATATGTTGAACAACACAGGGCCCAGGACAGATCCCTGAGGCATTCTACTCATAACTCCACCTAAAAAAGATGATTAACTATTTACAAGCATCCTTTGGGTTTGAGATGTCATCCAGTTCTCGATCCACCTAACAGTAATAGGACCGATACCACATTTTAACCCCTTTGAATAAGAATATCATGTGGAAACGTATCAAAAGCCTTACTGAAATCAAGACAAACAGTGTCCACAGCATTCCCCTGATCCAGCAAGGGAGTAACTTTCTCAAAAAAAAAAAGATAAGGTTAGTCTTACATGACTTGTTCTTGAGAAAGCCATGCTGACTCTTGAGTAATTCTAGCTGCTCTAGCTGCTCAAGGAGCGACTGATGATTGTTCTAAATTTTTGCCAGCTATAGACATCAAGCTGACGGGTCAGTAGTTACCCAGATCCTCCTTTTTCCCCTTCTTGAAGATGGAGACAACATTTGCCCACATCCAATCTTCTGGCACTTCATCTGTTCTCCAAGAATTGTCAAAAATAATGGACAGAGGCTCAGAAATTACAACTATAAGTTCTTTGAATGCAATTCATCTGGCCAAGAGAATCTGGCTTTTTAAAAAGATACTACGTGTTGATAGACTACCCCTACAGTGATCCTTGGGCACAACTCCCATCCCTCATCACATGAAATGATTTTGCCACATTGAGTGTGATTCCCCTCACAAGAGAAGACCGAGGAGAAGTAGGAATTGAGCAGTTCAGCCTTCTCTTTATCACTGTTGCAATGTCGGTTTCTGGTCCCCGCAATGGTCCTACCATGTCCCTGTATTTTTTCTTACTTTGAATATAACTAAAAAACTTGTTTTTATTGTCTTTAGCTTTTCTTCCTAGCCTAAGCTCATACTGAGCTTTAGCGTTTCTAACACTCTCCCAAGAAGCTTTGGTTATTTGCTTATATACGTTCTTGGTTATAAGGTCCTCCTTCCATTTCCTAAATGAATCTTTCTTATTACTAAAATCTTTTGAAGTCTGTTTATGGAGCCACCCTGGTTTCTTTAGTTTCCTCCCAGTTTTCCTTCTCAGGGGAATTATCTGTGATTGTGCCTTCACTATTTCACTTTTGAGGAACTTCCGACCTTCTGGGACTTCCATCTCCTTAGGTTTTTCTGACCATGGAATTCTACCCAACTTTAATTTTGCTAAAGTTTGCTTTCCTGAAGTCCAGCCTGTATGTACATCTTTTCTCTTCCCCAAGATAATAAAGTTCAAAACCACATGATCACTACTTTTACGTCATCAACCAGTTCTTCCCTATTGGTGAGAATCAAGTCTAAACCAGCAGATCCCCTGGTTGCCTCTTCCGCTTTCTGGAAAATGAAGTTGTCAGCAAGACAAGTCAAGAATTTATTGGGCTTTTCCCCAGAACCCCGATTGGGAATCCCTGCTCTAACCCTTTTGCCAGCCTAGCTGTAGCTGAGTAAACAGAGCAGTTGAACATGAAACCATGTGATGTGTTCTCCTTCTACCCAGCTACTTGACTTCGCCAAAGTAGAAGGCTGTTAATTCCCAGTTTTAGCATCGTTGGCTGAATGCCGATTTCGATTGAAATAGTGATGTGTGGCGTAAGGCCGGAAGGGAGATCCAGCGGGACCTTATCTGCACTGACCTCCGTAGCATTCTCTGCCTGCCCTTTTCCAAGCGGTGCAACAAAGTGGGAATTTGAGATCAGGCAGGTGAAACTAAAAATGATTAAAAGGCCTTCCTGTACCAACTTGTGCCATGGGGCAAGTGTATAACAAATGATTCCACTTTCGAGGAATGTCTTCTCTCTCCTGTTCCTCCCCGATCTTGTCCAACAAAACGTGCCTTTAAAGAAATAAAAACATTGTGCAATATTCACGATGCTAATCTTGTTCCCTTGGAGAATGAGACAGGCTCTCCCAGAAATTTATTTCGCTGGCGATTTCTGTTGTATTTGTTCCTTTTCTTTCTTTTTTTCCCTGTTTGCCATAGAATCTCAGTCAACATTTGGAGGGAGAGGGCCATAGTGGGACAGCATCTGCTCGTCATGCAGAAGGTCCCAGGTTCAATCCCCAGCATCTCCAGCTAAAAGGACCAAGCTGGAGGGGATGGGAAGAACCTTGACCCGAGACCCTGACTCAGTGGCAGAGCCTCCTCTCGGCGAGTAGAAGGTCTCAGGTTCAATCCCCAGCATCTCCAGATGAAAGGATCAGACAGGAGGTGATGGGGAAGACCTCTACCTGAGACCCTGGAGAGCTGCTGCCAATCTGAGTAGACATTACGGACTGTGATGGACCAAGAATCTGATTCTGAATAAGATGGCTTTGCGTGTTCTTGACTTACAGGGGCCCCAAAGGATTTCTAAGGCAAGAGACAAAATAGAAGTGGTTTGCCATTGCCTGCTTCTGTGTAGAGACCCTGGACTTCCTAAGTGGTCTCTCATCCAAGAACTGCCCAGGGCTGGAGTCACCGGCTCCCACCTGTGGCCAGGGGGAATCTGGGAACTCTAAAACTATGGTGGTTGTTATTAATTGCGAAGTCATGTTTGACCCATCGCGACCCCATGGACAATGATCCTCCAGACCTTCTACCATTCCCTGGAGTCACATGGACTGCTTCAGGGACTCCATCCAGCTACCTCATTCTCTGTCGTCCCCTTCTTCTTTTGCCCTCAATCACTCCCAGCATTAGGCTCTTCTCCAGAAGTCCTTTCTTCTCATGAGGTGGCCAAAGTATTTGAGTTTCACCTTCAGGATCTGGCCTTCTAAAGAGCAGTCAAGGCTGATCTCCTCTAGGACTGACCGGTTTGTTCGCCTTGCAGTCCAAGGGACTCGCAAGAGTCTTCTCCAGCACCAGAGTTCAAAAGCCTCAATTCTTTGACGCTCGGCCTTCCTTATGGTCCAACTTTCGCAGCCATACATTGCAATTGGGAAGACCATAGCCTTCCCTAGAGGCACTTTCGTTGGCAGGGTGATGTCTCTGCTTTTTAGGATGCTGTCTAGATTTGCCATAGCTTTCCTCCCCAGGAGCAAGCGCCTTTATACTATGGTTGTTGTGAGGTGCGAAGTTCGTGTCCGACCCATCGTGACCCCATGGACGATGATCCTCCAGGCCTTCCTGTCCTCTACCATTCCTTATACTATGGTATTTATACCCTAATATCCTACTGATGAGCCTCTTGTGGCGCAGAGTGGTAAGGCAGCAGATATGCAGTCTGAAGCTCTGACCATGAGGCTGGGAGTTCGATCCCAGCAGCCGGCTCAAGGTTGACTCAGCCTTCCATCCTTCCGAGGTCGGTAAAATGAGTACCCAGCTTGCTGGGGGGTAAACGGTAATGACTGGGGAAGGCACTGGCAAACCACCCCGTATTGCGTCTGCCATGAAAACCCTAGAGGGTGTCACCCCAAGGGTCAGACATGACTCGGTGCTTGCACAGGGGATACCTTTACCTTTACCTTTATCCTACTGATATCTTTCCACCCAAATCCACTCCAGAAATTCCCAGGTGTTTCCCAACTTGAGTTGCCAACTCTGCATGGGGATATACCTGAGATTCTGAGGATGGAGAGAGGTGGAGGGAGGAACCACTGTGGGCTACAATACCATAGAGTCCACCCTACAAATCTGCCTTTTTCTCTAGCAGATCTCTGTCACCTGTTCTAATTTATGGGAGATCTCCAGGTCCCGCCTGGAGGCTGGCAACCCCATTCCCAACCCAAAGCTGGCACCCCTCACCTGGGATCTCCCTTGGCACCTGCTGTAGGGCAAAGGTTTATTTTCTTAAACTGGGTGACAAGATTACAGTGGAGGCATTTATTATCCCATTTTGCTTTTCTTATGCAAATAGCACACGCTTCTGTGAAATCGTTCTGTAAAATACAGCAATCCAAAGGCAAAATCAGGGAGCATTTTTTTTCAATGGGCGAAGTTCTTGGTATCTTTGATATCTGGGGTTGCCAGTCCCCATGTGTGTGTGTGTGTGTGTGTGTGTGTGTTTGTGTGTATCCTGAAATTACAACTGGTCTCCAGACTACTTTCTCCAGGGGGCTGACATCCCTACTTTTGGCTGAGGCCACTCAAACGAGGATGGGCATTTTGAAACAATTTTATATTAAAGTGCATCTTCTTGATTTTTGCTTGGCTTTCACAGGAGACATAAGCACAATGAAAGTGGCCTTGCTCCCAGAGATGGCCCTCTTCCTCCTCTTCAGCTTGATAGCTTGCCATGCAACTGCCCATTCAGAGGCCAG
This sequence comes from Paroedura picta, assembly GCF_049243985.1. Classification (NCBI taxonomy): domain Eukaryota; kingdom Metazoa; phylum Chordata; class Lepidosauria; order Squamata; family Gekkonidae; genus Paroedura; species Paroedura picta. The sequence continues at coordinate 22,226,349 of NC_135370.1, read as the reverse complement.
GGATGAATATCACGATGCCACGGCCGGTAAGAGATTTCAACGTCTTGAATAGAAAGCCCTCATGTTTTCAGAGTACAGAGTTTTCATATAAGAGAAGACAAGGTCAGTTCACGCATTAACCTTTTGGGGCTTATCGCAACCGTATTATTCCTCACGTGAACGCATCATTCACATGAGAACTATGACATTCAGCTGGTGTCCCAACATGGAGAAGCCTTACGGAGCAGCTTCTGACATATCTGTATTGCTTTAAGTCCTCATAAGGTGCACAAAATACTTCTCACATGGGTGGACCCCTTGCTTTAGGATGCTTAGGGCTGATCCTGCGTTGAGCAGGGGGTTGGACTAGATGGCCTGTATGGCCCCTTCCAACTCTATGATTCTATGATTCTATGAAGATGGAGGGCAAAAGAAACGAGGGCTTGAAATCTTCATGAACTGTTTTTGCTGTCTACCCCAGCCTTTCTCAGCTTTTTTCCTGTTGAGAACCCCCCGAAATGTTCCTCAAGATTCAAGAAATGGTGCAAACCCATCTAGGACCCTTCCCGTTCCCACCCCCTCCAGGCCCATCACTGACCATTTGGGAAGGAGGGGGGAGCAACCTGACCACATATGGTCATATCACCTGATAAATGGGAAGTGGTGACAGCTACAAGCTTAGACAGCTTCAAGAGGGGATTGGAGAAACATCTGGAGCAGAGGTCCATCAGTGGCTCTTAGCCTCAAGGTATAGATGGAGCACACTATCTGGGGCGGTGATACTCTGTATTTCTGGTTCATGTGTGTGTGTGGGGAGGATAACTGTGTGAGGGGCAGTGGCTCAGTGACGGAGCATCTATTTGGCATGTAGAAGGTCCCAGGTTCAATCACCGCCATCTCCAGTTAAAGGACCTGACAGTAGGTGATGTGAAAGACCTCCACCTGAGACCCTGGAGAGCCACTGCCAATCTGAGTGAACAGTACTGACCTGGATGGATCAAGGGTCTGATTCAGTATATATGAGCTCCAGGTATTTGTGGCTTCTGGACTTCTGGCCCTGCTGGAGGACCTCCTGATGGCTTCTGGGTTTGCGCCATGAGTGTTGGACTGGAGGAGCCATTGGCCCAATCCAACATGACTTCTCTTATGTTCTCCTGAGAGACAGCATGGTGTGGGTAGTCACAGTGTTACATGATGATGATGATGATGATGATGATGATGATGATATTTGAATTTCCAGCCTGCCACTCCCAATGGCTTGTGGCGAGTTACAACATATATAAAACCCCAGTAAAATATCCCAATAAAATTCCCCTAAAACCAGGACTATTCCATAATTACAAACAGTTTCCAAGATGTTCAGAAGCTGCAGAGATGTCCAGAAGCGGCGGACTAAATATAACTAAACTCGCCCACTATCCACCAAGGGGGGCAGGGGTCGTTGACCATTAACCTGCCTAAAAGTAACCCAGAGTGGTGGGGTTCAGCTCTTCCCTAGCACGCCGGCCTCAACCATAGACCTGGTGGAAGAGCTCCGTCTTACAGGCCCTGTGGAATGTCGAAAGCTCCCGCAGGGCCCGTAGCTCTTCCGGGAGCTCATTCCACCAGGTAGGGGCCAGGACTGAGAAGGCCCTGGCCCTAGTCGATCTGAGAAACCCAGAGTGGAAGCCCTTTGCCGTGAAGCTTCCTGGGTTACCTTGCACTAGTCATTCCCTCTGAACCTCACCTACCTCACAGGTTGGCTTGTGAGGATAGGAGCAAAGAACTTTGCATGAGATAAAATATGCTAAATAAAATAAATAGCAATAAAGGCCAAAGGACGGAGGCAGTCAGTCACCGGCTCCTTCTGCACCCCAAGACCACTCCCTGGGGGTGGAAGCCCCTACAGAATACTAATTTCCAGGTGGGGCTTGATGGCCTCCCAGAATTATAATTCATCAGTATAGAGAAGAGGAGGCTGAGAGGAGACATGAGGACTCTCTTTTGGTATTGGAAAGGCTGCCACTTAGAGGAGGGCAGGGAGCAGTTTCTGTGGGAAGCACCCGCAGTAAGGGGCTTACATTTTGGGTGGAAAGATATTAGGAAAATGGTTCTGCAGTGGTATCAGCTGGCTAGGGAGTGGGTGAGCTCCTCCTCACTGGAAGTCTTCAAGCAGTGGTTGGACGAATACTTTCCAGGGATGCTTGAGGTTGGTCCTGCATTGAACAGGGAGTTGGATGAGATGGTCTGCAGGACTCCTTCCAGTTCTGTGATTCTTTGAGTCTCTGACTACAGAGAACAGTTCTCCTGGGGGAAATGGAGGGCAGACTGTATGGCATTACTCCACTGAGGGCCTTTCCCTTTCCTAAACTGGCTCTCCCCAAATCTCCAGGTATTTCTCTACCTGAAGATGGCGGCCCTATAGAATCCTGATGTCCTGATTCCAGTCCACAAGCTGGTCATAGGTGGAGTAGGGGGAACCCAGCAGAGCACCCGCTGTGCCTCCTTGGGCTGACAGACTTGTATGCATGCTGCAGGCCGGCTAGAAGATCAGCTGTGCTTCTAAAAACAGCTGCTAATTTTAAAGCGGTGTCTTTGTTTATACGGCAGCACTGCCAATGGGTAACATCTCAGGTTGCTATGGCATTCATCACCCACATCATTACTAATAGCATAAAACAGAGATGAGCAGGTGTCCTTAATTTTATTTCCTTTTATCTTTGTGTATATTTATCCCAGCGTTTCTCTGCTTTTCATGGTTGGTTTTGTGGGTTCATTTGTAGACACCAATTTGGGTTTTCATGTTTTATTCATTTGACTAGCAGATAAGCCCGTTTAATGCCAAATACAATGGGCTCTAGCCCCCCCCCCTTGCAGCGGTGGCAGCGCAAAGAGCTCGCAGGTGGGCGCGGGACATTGGGGGGATGGGGGAAGGCAGTGGCCATTCCCTACTCCGTCTCCGGCCCTCTGCAGAGGGCGCATGATGGTACAAAGCCAAGCATGGGGCTCTGGGATGGGGGGAGGTGGCAACCACTCCCCCTGCTGTTCCATTGATGCTGGAGAGCCCCACAGAGTGCTGCAGAGGTAGCCACGGGGCTACCCCTTCCCCCCTCTGCCCTTGTGACGCTGGACAGCCCCGCGGGTGTTCAATTTCAAGGCAGGTCTCCCTTGGAGGTTCCCCATCTCAAGGCAGGTCTTCCTTGGGGGCTCCCTATCTCAAGGCAGGTCTTCTTTGGGGGTGTCCAATCTCAAGGAAGGTCTTCCTTGGGGGTTCCCCATCTCAAGGCGGGTCTTCTTTGGGGGCTCCCCATCTCAAGGTGGGTCTTCTTTGGGGGTGTCCAATCTCAAGCCAGGTCTTCCTCGGGGGCTCCCCATCTCAAGGCAGGTCTTCCTTGGGGGTTTCCCATCTCAAGGAAGGTCTTCCTTGCGGATTTCCTATCTCAAGGGTAGGTCTTCCTTGGAGGTGTTACTTCCAAACACTCACCATGCTCAGCCCTGCTTTGCTTCAGAGCTCTGACAAGTTTGGGCTTGTTTGGACTCTTCAGGCTGCTACATGCAATGTGTGTGGGATCCATATGCTCTGCTCGGTGCACTCATGTCATAGTTTGAGATCAGGAGAAGTTGAAAGCGTGAATGTTGTGGGGAAGGATGTAAAGGAACTGAAAATGGCATCAAAACAAGAAAAATACCCGTGGGTTTCATTCATACGCTGGAGAAGTGAAATCAAAAGAGTCAAAATACAACAGGCAAGAAATTCAGCACCATCCCTATTATACAGACCAGGGATTCCCAACCAGGGGTCCGTGAGAGTTCTGGAGGGGGTCCACAGCATTTCCCCTCCTGCCATAATGGACTTGGCCACATGCTAGAACACCACCCACTTCCGTTGCTCCCCCTCCCAAGCATGAGGGTGTTCTCTTGTACTTTCTGCACCTGGGAGGGGGCGGAGCCTGCACGCTACTCCCACCTTAAACCACTTCCTGTCCTCCCCAGGTCTGCCTGTTAACAGGGGTGATGATGTCACTTCCAGTGACACGTAACTTATGGGGGGGGGGGTGGCAAGAAGGCATGGACAGCTGATATTGCTTCTGGGGTTCCTCGAAATCTTTCAGGGGCTCCTCCATGGTCAAAGTTTGAAAAAGACTATTGTTGCGGGTGTCCTAGAGTTGCCAGGGCCCCCCTGATCACTGTTGGGGGAAGAGGAGGTAGCCTTTCCAAGTGTAGGCTGGAAAAATCTAGAGATTTGGGAGTGGAGCCTGGGGCGGACAGGGACCTCAGTGGGAACAATGCCACAGAGTCCACCCTCCAAAAATCTCTTTTCTCCAGGGGAACTGACCTCTGCTGTCTAGAAACAAGCTGTAATTCTGGGGGATCCCCACCTGGAGGCTGGCATCCCTAAATTGTCCGTGAGCTGGCTGACACTCTTCTTCCCCCTCTGTTTGTTTCGGCCTTGTCGCTTTCCGTTTGGTCTCCCTCTGATGTTCAGTAATCGTGCAGATAATTCGTAACACTAAATCCCAGAAGGTTGCCAAGTGAGGGCAAGCTCATTTATTACAGCTAGCCAGTTTGTAATACGAAAAAATGCAAATACAAATGCAGAAAGTTGCCAGTGTGGGGAAGAGAAATGTTGGCAAAAAAAAAGAGGAAGGGAAGGGAAATAAAGGAGAGAAGAGGGGAGGGGAGAGAAAGGAAGGGAAGAGGCGAGGGAAGGAGAAGGGAAGAAAGAGAAGAAGGAAAGAGGAGAGGGGAGGGGAGAAGAAAGAGGAGAATTTCTATGCAGCTTCACTGAGGTTTTGTGTAATGACTAGATCAGTAATCTCCACGAAGCCAAACCTCTTCTCTTGCACACATTATTCGGGTGGTTGCTGACGGAATCTCCAAGGAGCAGGTATCTGCCTTGGCTGTTATCCTGCCATCCAAATTTCCGGCAAGCCCTGAGTCACAGCGCTTAACATTCCTCTGTTTGTAAATGGGAAAGGCCATGAAGACTGAGCACAGCTGAAGATTAGATAGCCCAGCAGGAAGAGCTTTGAACTGGGTGAAGGTTGGGGAGCTGTCACAGCCAACTGAGTCAGGGGACCAAGAAGGAAAAAAGCTGGGTGTTTTTTACCCCCTCCTTCAAAAGAAGCTGTTTTGCCTTGATAATATTTGCCAGGAAAAAAAATAATAAAAGGGGGAGGGGAGCTTTTGAAAACACTCATGTACTCTGGCTGTTCACCGTCTGGGAAACCAGGGAAAGCACCATGTAAATTTAAAAAAAAGATTTTTAAAGGGAAGTTAGCTGCGGAAGTACTCCAGAGGAAGTGGTCCTGGGCCGTTCGTGCTTGTGCAAATTTGCATGTCACATCCATTAAAGTGCAGAAATGTCATTTTAATTGAAGGGCCTTAATTGAAGCGCAGGATGAAATTGCTGCCCTACCAAGGAAGGAGGCGGCTGGGTACAGAAATGTGCAGTGTTTATGTTCTGCTAAACACTGTTCATATTTACCCCCTGTCGATTTTTATAGTTGAATAAATATGAGCTTCCCAGGGAAGGTGTCTACTAATGGTTATACCCAAGTATTCAAAGTGGGCTGTATGTTCTAATTCCACCCCCCCACCCCCATTAAGCACCCTTCGCTTCTGTCGGACGGCAGAATGTTTTGAAAAGGTCATGGTTTTAGATTTTTCATGGTTCACTAGCAATCCTTTTTGGGAACGACGTGTGATGAACACGTTTGGTAATTTATGTAATCCGACGTCTGCTTGGGATTGTTTATCTGTTTTACTTCACTGAGGTCTGCCTGTCTCATGTGGACTCAGGGCGAATTGCACAGAGTGAGCCAGGAGAACATGGAAGATTCAGTAAGGAACGGAGAGTCAGCTTGTCTTAGCAGTTTGGAGTGGCCGCCTCTAATCTGGGGAACTGGGTTTGGATCCCCACGTCCTCCACCTGCAGCCAGATGAGAGACCTTGAGCCAGTCACAGTTCTCTCAGAGCTCTCTCAGCCTCAACTTCCTCATAGGGTGTCTGCTGTGGGGAGAGGAGGGGGATTGAGTGATTGTCAGCTGCTTTGAGATACAGGAGGCCTGCTGGGTGACCTTGGGCCAGTCACAAACCTTTCAGGGCTCTCTCAGCCCCCCTCCTGCCTTACAGGGTGTCTATTGTAGGGAGAGGAAGGGATGCCGATAGCCACTTTGAGATGCATGAGGCCTGCTGAGTGACCGTGGACGTATTACAGTTCTCTCAAAGTTCTCTCAGACTCACCTACCTCACGAGGTATATGTTATGGGGAAAGGAAGGGTAGGTGATTGTAAGCTGGTTTGAGACACAGGAGCCCTGCTCTGTGACCTTGGACAAGTCACAGTTCTTTTAAAACTCTCTCAGCCTCACCTATATCATAGGATGCCTGTCGTGGGGAGAGGAAGGGGAGGCGATGGTAAGCTGTTTTGATAACCCTTGGGGTAGTAAAAAGCAGGGGACAAAAATTAGCTCTTCTTCATTAGGAGAATAAAAGTCTGGAACCACCAGAAGCATAACATAAGTCTTCACATGACACATTAAGAAATTAATTTTAATTATTAATTTATTGTGTGTATTATGTATTATTTATTATGTATAGACTAGCAGCAAAGCCCGCTACATCTGACAAAACTAGCCAACTGCCCCCACCCTCCCACAACCGGCCTCGGTGGGCATTCTCGGGGTGGGGAGGTGGAGCGCTGGTAGAGACCTGGCTCCTCCCACCACCGCACGCAAAAGGCCCGCCAATGCAGGCATTTTTGGTGCAGGACAGGAAAGGCCGGCAGGGACACAGCTCCTCCGGCCGCCATACACAAAAAGGCCACTGAAGTGTCCAGAAAGGTCAGCAGGCATTTTGTGGCACAGGGCGGGAAGGGCCTGCAGGAACGCAGCTCCTCCCGCACGTAAAAGGGCCACCAAAGCCCCCAGAGGACTTTGCGGGAGTTTTGTGGCACGGGGCAGAAAGGGCTGGCAGGGACCTGGCACCATCCAGACTAGACTTTTGTAATTTGCTCTACTGACGGATGATAATAATGGATGGATGGATGGATGGATGGATGGATGGATGGATGGATGGATGGATGGATGGATGGATGGATGGATGGATGGATGGATAGATGGATAGATGGATAGATAGATAGATAGATAGATAGATAGATAGATAGATAGATAGATAGATAGATAGATAGATAGATAGATAGATAGATAGATAGATAGATAGATAGATAGATAGATAGATAGAAAGGAAAGGAGAACAGTGGGAAGATCTGGCCTCTGAGAGAGGGAATTGGATGGGGCTGTTGCAGATGCCTTAGGGGGAAACCTGGGAAGGATTGTGCAACTGAACTGAGTAAAGAAAACATCTGCAGTTCTGCGGAATCCACAAAGAACAGCTGGTGTATTCCTTGGCACGGGGAACATGAACTCAGGATGCGGAGGCAAATGCTACAGCTTGTTTCATGCCTCTCGGCTTGTGTACTGAATGCTGTGGGTGGCGTATGAAGACAGTTCTGGGGCCTTCCAAACAGTCCTAAGACCTGCGTACAGCAGATCCCTTCTAGAGCGTAAAATTGTTGGCCCTTATTTTGTGACGCCTCTGTGCATTTCCAGCGATTTCATGGAGACTTGCACATTGTTTTGTTTCTGCTTGTGTATCGTTCCAACACTGTGCTTGTGTTTAATGCTTAGAGCAACAAGAGAGGAAGGTGGAAAAGAGTTGGTTTTTACATCCCGCTTTTCTCTACCTGAAGGAGTCTTAAAGGACGGGACTCCTGATGTTCTTAGGCTGGCAATGGCTGCCTAAGTGGTTACGAAGTGGCAGAGGTCACCTCTGTTGGTCTCTTGCCATGAAAACCATATGGGTCTGTTATGTGGGCTGCAGCTTCATGGCTCTTTCCAAGAGAACTGATTGAAGTACAGAAAATATTGGCTAGGTAATATACTTAATAAAGAACATTGATGACCTGCCATGTTTTAAAAGTTTGATCCACAAGAGAGCTGAAGTAATACTTGAACGTCAACAACTCCCTAATTGGTTAGGGCGGTGCTGCCTCCTGGAATATATTTATTCCCCACATTCTAGGCTGCCGCATGCCCATTTGACTGATTTATTATACCCTAGCAAGTTACGAAAATTCGGGATGGAATGCCTAATTACGGGGAAGGCATCTGCTCCATTTATGTCATGCATGCCACCCTACTTGGTCACCATAATGAGCTTTATGTGGGATTGCCCTTGAAGGTATTTGGATGCTACAGTTTGACCAAAATTTGGGCAATTTAGTTGGAGCTGCAGAGATCACATCACACCAGTCCTATATCAGCTCTACTGGTTACTAACATGCTTCATAGCTGAACACAAGATGGTGACACTCACCCTTAAGGACCTTTGGGACCTTAGTCCAGGATTGTGAAGAAGCATCTTTTCCCAGTAGTTTTAAGATAGTCTGAAAGATTTTTCAGGCCTCTCTGTCTACAGACAATATATTGGGTAACTCAGCATGTCTCTTTCACCTTCTCTTTGTGCTTTGTGGCCAGTTGAGAAGGTGCCATCAGAAGGTCCACCAGTGGGGCCAGAACTCCAGAAGCCCTCCCACTGTTGCCTCCCCCCAAGCACAAGGAATGCAGAACATCACTGCCTGAGACATGAGAACATAAGAGAAGCCATGTTGGATCAGGCCAGTGGCCCATCCAGTCCAACACTTTGAGTCACACAGTGGCCAAAACCCAGGTGCCATCAGGAGGTCCACCAGCAGGGCCAGAACTCCAGAAGTCCTCCCATTGTGCCCCCTCCAAGCATATATAGTATCACTGTTCCAGACATAAGAACATAAGCCGTGGTGGATCAGGTCAGTGGCCCATCTAGTTCAACACTCTGTGTCAAACAGTGGCCAAATCCTAGGTGCCATCAGGAGGTCCCCCCGCATTGCCTGACAATGCCACATTTTGCTCGTACATACCTTCTTCTAGGGCCTGCTTTGCCTTCACTGAACCTCGGCCTGTCCATCTGCGGAATGAAAGCTGATGCTGGACCCTGCAAAGCCATACATACCCGGTATCACTTCAACATTCAGTCCCGCCAGTGCGAACTCTTTGACTACGGTGGCTGTGAAGGCAACAAGAACAACTTCCTAACTCTAGAAGAATGCCATGCGATGTGTATAGTTCCAGGTAAGTACGTTCCTTCCTTCTGATTAGTATATTGGTCCATGTTTCAAATTATAACCAATGCAGAAGGATGGGACGTCCTGTCTTGATGATAACTTGAAGAAGACTTAAATGTCCAGTGGAACTACTCAGTGCTTCACTGAACTCATTTCCATCGAGTAGGGAAAAAAGGGAATTGCAGCTTTGTCTTAATTTGATCTTGATGCATATTGCAAGATCGGGCTTCTTTCTGAGGCCCTTTACTAGTGACACTTGTAAGGGCACTTCTCTGTGCTGTTTCCTTGGCCTCATTAGCACCCCCTACTTAACTTCACAAGAGCCTCTTGGGGCGCAGGGTGGTAAGGCAGCAGACATGCAGTCTGAAGCTCTGTCCATGAAGTTCAATCTCAACAGCCGGCTCAAGGTTGACTCAGCCTTCCGAGGTCGATAAAATGAGTACCCAGCTTGCTGGGGGAGTAACGGTAATGACTGGGGAAGTCACTGGCAACCACCCCGTATTGAGTCTGACCCCAAGGGTCAGACATGACCCGGTGCTTGCACAGGGGATACCTTTACCTTTTACTTAACTTCACAACCTCCAAAGGTGCTCACCTTAGGAGTTTCAGTTGGAACTAAAGAACAAGATGGCTATTTGTAATTATTTGTAATTTGTAATTATATTTGTTAGTCACAGTGCGTGTGTCTGCGGGGGTGGGGAAGGAGGAGGGAGACTCTGAGGTAAAAAGGGATCCTTTACTCTCAATAAAACAGTTGCTTTCTCTTAAACATAAATAAGGTTTATTTAGAAGTATAAGAGCACGAATGGTTTCAGTAAAGTTCATAAGCGTAATGGTTTCAGATAGGTACAGTTCTCCTTCTTGCTCTTACAGTTCCCTAAACAGACCTAACTCCAAAGATTTATTTGCTCACATGCTGCACAGATTAATTACTGATTTCTCTCATGGCACCTCACTCTCTAACCCAGGGATTCCCAACCAGGGGTCCGTGGACCCCTAAGGGTCCACAGGAGTTTGGAAGGGGGTCCACAGCAGCTGGGACGTGGCATGGTTTGGGGTGGGGGGTCTGGGCTGTCTTCTCAGCTCCTACTCTTAATTTCCAGCCTACATGAGGCAGAGCTGCCATAGTAGTAGTAAAGGTAAGGGTAGGGAGCAAAAGGAGGGCTAAGGGTGTGGGTAGCAATATCACTTCTGGGGGCGTGGCAGGGGGCGTGGCCAGCTGATATCACCTCTGGGGCTCTGTGAAGTCTGAAAAATAATTTCACACACACACACACCAGTCAAAAGGTTGGAAAAGGCTGCTTTAACCACTTGGCTTTTTTAAAAAAAAATCCTGGACCCATAGTCTCTTCCCAAATCAGTCAACTCAGCTCCATCCACTCAAAAAACCACTTCAGTCACCTGTCCAAGCCCCATTTTTCTTACTCTACAGGCCTGTGTTTATATCTACAACAACACACATCTGAAACCCCACATGAAAACAGAGAAATAAACCACGCACAAAATATGTGTATCACAAAACTCCACATATATAAATACAGGAAAGTGTTTCAAGATGAGCTTGGAGTCTGAGGCATGCCGTCTCTAATTAAAGAGTCTACAGAGATGCATTCCTATTTTGAGTTTAAGAAGTTCCTTTGGGGAAAAGCCAGAAACTGGGCTGAAAGTCTTGTCCTAAGACTTGTTTCTTATACATTAGTAAGTCAGTGGGACTATTTTTCTAGGCGGTACGCATCAGGTTGCGTCCCCAAGGGCTGATTCACACATACTGATAACCGCTTAATATTTCATCACTTGATGACTCAGCTGAAAAAGATTCTCTTGGAGATGCTAAGATAGCACTAGGGTCACCAGGTTCAGGTTGGAAAATACCTGGAGATTTTGGGGGGGTAAATGACAAGGTGAATTAGATGGGTAAATGACAAGGTGAAGAACTGGCTTTTTCTACTTTCCTCTGCTAAGTTTTACTGGTATGATTCCCCCCCCCCTTCCTGTTCTTGAATTCAGTAATTTAGCGAATAACTGTGCACAAGCTTTCACATTTTCTCAGTTGGGCACTGAAATTAGAGCTGAGACAGCTTTCATGACTGGATAATACCTTCCATCCAAGACTTCAGGAGATCCCAACAAGGGGCTTCCGAGTGAGAAGCAGAGATGGTTGGCCATTGCCTTCCTCTGCAGAGGATTCCTGGGTGGGCTCCTATCAAAGATTTAAGGGAACCCTACCTAGGGGCTTCCAAGGCAAGTGAGAGAAGCAGAGGTGGTGGTGGTGGTAGTTGTTGTTGTTATTTAATTATTTATTAAATTTCTAGCCCGCCACTCCCAAAAAGGCTCATGGTGGGTTACAGAATGTGCACAAAATCCCCAGTAAAATTACCCCCTAAAACAGTCCAAAACTAATCTATAAAATGCATAGCAATCCATACAAAAGAGTCCAAGATATAACAGTGGAAAATCACAACCAAATCTACCCCCTCCCCAAATATCACCCCCCGGGGGTGGACGGGGGTTACTGATCTCAATCTGCCGATAGAGTAACCCGGGGGGGGGGGGGTCCTAGATCTTCCTATTGACTATTGCTTTCCTCTGCAGAGTTTTCCATGCTGGTCCTCTGTTGAAGACTTAAGGCCGGCTTCTCCAACCAGGGTTTGTGAAACCCTAGGGTTTCTTGAGGGCCCTGGAAGGGTTTCCCGAATGTGTGGGAGTCTCTAGGATTGTGATCTGGAAATAGAATCTAATAATTACTCTGTGCTAGGAATATATCTCCATCCCTTTTTCTTGTAACCTTTTGCTTCAATTGCAGATCTTCCCGAAAAGAAAAAGAGAGCGAGATTTAAGAAAGGTAACTTGTCTATCGAAGGATGTTCTGCTGCATATGATTTGTCACCAATCCGAAAAATTCATTTTCCAGGACTGGTGCAGCTGTGCTGCTCGGTGACTAGAACGGGTTTATCCAACAATTTCTGGGGCAGTTGCCATGATCAGACTGCAGGCGGCAGAATCAATTCTCAGATTAAAACCTCCTTGTGTCGACTGACTTCTGTTAAAAACAAAAGTAGCTCTAGATGATTCCACGGAAGATACGAAATTAAAGTAGACGGGTTAAACAGTGCGGATAAAGTGAGAAAGGTTGCTGCAGCAAATGTTATTATAACGCTAAGGGGTGAGTATTTGCCTCCCACTAGAACGAAAGGCTTCTTTTACCGCTGAGATCTAGGAAGAACCTGTGTTTCTAGGTGTCTTCGTTTTCAGTTAAGGGGGAGAAAAAGTCACGGTACATTAAACAGACAAATGTTCATTTTCAGCTCTTCCTTGGTTTCCTTGACAAGAACAAACACCAGTCCTATAAACTCAGTTGTTGCACATTGTCCTCTGGGGGGATGCCATGCTATACTAGTTTTTTTAGAACGATTGAGTCTATAGGGAAGAAATGGCTGCTCGTATCTATAGCTCCAGCAGATGTGAAACCCTGAAGGAACTGTACAACTCCTTATCTCTTCCCTTCCTCCTGATTAGATTGCATGCACCTACCGGTGTGCCTCACCTGTCTTGAAACCGAGGCAGCTGGTTTCAAGATAAAATTGTCATGCTGGCTTCTGGATGGTGTATTGCCTTAAACATAACTCCTCCCCCCCCCCCCTTTCCCTCTGGTCTTGCATAGCTCTCCTTCCTCATATATTCACCATGATTGTTAAAGTATTCATTTAATCCAACGCAGCCAACAGCTCCGAGGATTGCCTGGCAGGCAGGCAAGGGGCGCTCGAAGGTGGTTTCCCATTGGCTGCCTTGCGTTCCTTGGAGACCTTCCTTCCAAATACTAGCGAAGGTCAGCTGGGTTTAGCTTCTGATGGGATCAGGCTGGCCTGGGCTGCCCAGGTCAGGGCCATTCAAGTACTGTGTCAGCTTTAATGCCGATTTGAATGAGAACTGGATCAGATCAGAGGTTTGGGCATGGGAGGTGGGGCTTTGCAAGTGCTTCCGTGTTCAGATTGGGCTTCGAGGCAACTATCCGGCAGCAGGGAGCTACTCAAAGGGAGTCGAGTTTCAGCAAGGGGTTGAGGAGCCCAGAAAGGTTCACAAAGCCTTTTGTAGACCCAATAGCTGTAAGAGCATGGCAGTGTTCTAGCTCGAGGCCAGGCAATGTCGTGCTGCAGAATAGCTTTGCATATCATCTTTGTTTCTCCTTTATGGATTTCCAAGGTGATTTTTGGGTGATCAACCTACGTGTTGATGAGTTGACAGCTATCATGGAACTGATGGATCCAAACCTCTGTTTTTAAAAGAAATCTGAACAGCCAGTCTTGAGCCCAGAAGGTTCCTCATTGAGTTCCAGTTCTGATGAGCCATTAGTAAATGGGGTGATCTTGTCCAACTATGAGTAGAGAACAAAAAGATCTCAGGAAGGTTTGCAAAGTTGGAGTCCAGGGGCGCCTTTCTGACCGACACAATTTGATTCAAGGTATGAGGTTTTTGTGTGTAGGTACTCTTGTAGCTTTTGAAGTATGCATGCTCACAAAAGCTTATGCCCAGAATAAAACTTGGTTAGTCTGAAACGTGCCCCTGGACTCAATCTTTGTTCTGCTGCTTCATGCCAGTAAAGCTACCCTGAATCTCATTCACGGAGGTGTAATTTTCTTTTTAAACACCTTTTTCCTGAAACCATCTTCGTTCACAGAAAAGCCTTCTTTCTGCCTTTTGGAGAATGATCCTGGAATCTGCAGAGGATTGATTTCCAGGTATTTCTACAACCCAGAATCTCAGCAGTGTGAAAAATTCATGTATGGTGGGTGCCTGGGAAACCAAAACAACTTTGAATCTTTGAACGAATGCCAGGATATCTGCCAGAACATCCGTAAGTAGTCTGTCCTTGTAGCATTAACCATCTTCTTGTATCTCTGGGCTCTTGGCTCATTCGGTCAAGTGTGCAGAAAAAAAGTCATCTTCATTTGCAGTGGATGCTTGCAGCTCTCTCTGTCTCTTTTCCCTAAAAGATGAGTCACTCAGCAAGTTTCCATAGCAGAGTAGAGATTCAAACCCGGGTCTCCCAGATCTAATCCAACCCTTTAACCACTACACTGCATTGTATGTGTGTATAAATAAGAAGTAGTATTCAGATAGACATGCCCACGACTTCCGTCCAGAATTGTTCCTTTCCAGATGAAGATTGTATAGTCGCTCTATTCTGTGACCGTGAGGACAGTAAAAAAGCACCACCAAACCTCCATGGGAAAGGTTTTATGAACAGAGGAGAAACAAAGTACCATATTGCTGAACAGAGTGCCTATTATTTTGAAATATCATGGTACAACTGATGCAGTAATGAAATGCTGCTTTGTAAATGTCAGCGTTTTCTTTGTCTGCTTTTCCCATCCCTTTTATCATTTCCTCTTTCCCTTTTGCCCTTCAGCTAATTCAGTGCACGTGGAAAATGAAGAGAAGGTCCTTCCAAGTATGGTCAACAAAAGCTCCCTGGCTGTAAAGCAAGGTATGTATCAAAAGCCTTTTGTTAAGTCAGCATGGGCTTTCTCCGTCCAGGTTAATTGTAATGAGGATGGCAAATGATTTTAAAGCTGTTGGATGAAAAGGAGGGCTGCAAAAATATGAATAGCAAGACTTTTTTTTTTTTTTTTTAGAAAGCATGTTTTGTATTAAGAGGTTTCCTTTTCCTGCATTTAATTCAGTGGGTATGAATCGGCATAGCACACCCACTGAACATTAATGGCAGGTGAGATCAGGTAAACAAAAGGGGCGGTGGTGGAAATGACCCATTCAGGGGGCAGCAGTTATTTAGCTTACAATAATTGAAGTGTGGGGTGCAAACATGGAGAGGCCATAGAAAATCCTAACCATCGGCTTTTCATAATGGAGATTTTTTGAGGGGATGGGAACCCTTCAGCTTCTCCATAAGGTTTAGATTTGTTACAGTTGAGTTGCATTTTGATTGTCTGCATGAGAAGATCCTTATCAAGAAGTGGTGGTCCAAGAGAGAGAGTGAGTGAGAGAGAGAGAGAGAGAGAGAGAGAGAGAGAGAGAGAGAGAGAGAGAGAGGATACAGTCTTTCAAGAGTGAAAACTCCCCTATTCAGAGACTAGAAGGAACGGAGGTCCCTGGGCCTTCAGGACTACTTGAACTGAGAGTTTTTCTTTTTAGATAACAGAAAAGAAATAAGATCTTTTGCCATAATTTTATAATGATTTCCCTGTATCCAGTTTACAGTTGTATATGTCTTTATCACTGAGAAACTCGGGAATTTCAATATGCTTATTATACTATTGACCTTCTTCCTAAACTTTTATCTCTTGAGTCAACATTTTTAATTATATATATATATATGTCTGAATATCTCTGATACACATACACACACACACACACACACACACACATATATAATCTTGTTCATCTTGCTGGCTCTCTCTTTCTTTATCAGCAGAACAACATGGTTGCTCATCAGAAACAATCCCTAACATAGGTTGACCATTCTAGATGAAATTATCTAAAATTGCATAGAGTGGCGTGTTTCCTGAGGACCCATTTTGACTTCCCGTAGTGGGGTGAGAACCGCTATCACATGTGGCCTGCACGCACGTCTCTAGCCAAACATGGTATCATAGAGAGTATCCTTTCCTCACCTTCTGGGAGAGGCAGTGCTAGCCTGGGAGCAAACTGTGCCATAGGAAGCTTTGCCTTGTGTACAGGTTAGTAGACTGCATGGCATCCATGAATGGCTTTCACAAGCCAGACACATGATATCCCTTTTAGCTGGATCTGCCAGGGCTTGAACCTGTGGCCTTCTGCACTGCACCACAACTGCAGTTCCTCCCAGCACCTCCCAGGTGGATGGACACACGTTACAGGACAATTTGCATGGTCCTGAGGAACACAGGAAGCTGCCTTCTGCTGGATCAATCCATTGGTCCATCAAGGACATTATTGTCCACTCAGATTGGCAGCGGCTCTCCATGGTCTTAGGTGGAAGACTTCGTATCACCAACTATCTGGTCCTTTCAACTAGAGATGCCTGGGATTGAACCTGGGACCTTCTGCAGGCTACTGAGCCATGACCCTTCCTAAGACAACTTCTTAGGTTGGTGGTTTATTAATACTCAGCTTGAACTGATGGATCCTTGCTGCCCACCCGTTAGTGAAATAAATGCACATCGCACATTGACAGGTAGATTAGGTAAAGTACCTGGACAAAACTGGGTTGTTGTTTTTATCCAGATCTGTGCACTGTCTATCTGGCCACTTCAAGCTTTGTCATTTTTATACTCCACAGTTGTACAGGAGAGAGAGAGAAACCGCTGGGAAAAGACAAATGACTTTCACCATGCCTTTCTGGTGGCTATCTGCCTCTGTCCTCAGGTGTGCTTCTGGGAGTTGGCGGATAGCTTGCGGAGGCTAATTCACAAACAAGGAGCGTATGTGGGGACAATCTTAGCAAGATTTCCTTAATAAAGCTTGTGTTTGTATCTTACTTGGGAAGTGTCATTTTGTTTCCTGAATCATGATACCTTCCCCACACGATACCTAAAACACAGCACAGCATGGAATATAGCCATCTCTTGAAAATAATCCAGTAGAGTGGCATGCCCTGAGATGGCTATACCAAAAAACCTTCTGAGGGTACAAAGTGTCATCCAGATGAAACTGACTCATGATGGTGCAGGGTTCTCAAGGCAGGAGATGAACGGAGGAGTTTTGCTAGGGATCTGATGACAGTTAACTGTGTCCCATGGCCAGACTACTGAGCCATGAAGGCCCAGATCTGTACCCTGTCCCCTCCCTCTGTAGGTGGAGAGCCAATTTACACCTGCTGGTGGAGACCTATCGGTCCAAATGGATTCCTGAATGTACTGTGGGAGCCAATGTCCTCCAGCGATTCATTTGATGTTCGAGTTGATAACTTGAATAACCAGCTTGTGACGGCCATCGATTTAATTGCGCCCTGACACCCTCTTTTACCACGTTGCAAGACAAACACATAGGAGCTACAAGGAAAGAAGCAATTGCTGAGATGGCTAGGGCGAGTTTGGAGGAAGACTCGTAACAAAGGGTCAAGACCATCTTATAGGATGCTTACGAAAGCCTACAAGATGGCAGTGAAGGTAGTGAAGAGGGACCTCTATGCAACATCCATTGCATCCCCAGGTCACTCCCAGTGCAGTTACATAGGGTGATTTGATCTTCAATCGTCCTTGAGGAGCGATATTCAGATTGTACACAATCAGCACATAGCTGTGAAGCTATTGTGAGCTTTTCTGAACCAGAGGCCCCTTGGCCGCCTTCAGGGGACCAAGTTGAATACTTCAGGATGTTTTTCACAGACCAAAGTGGATAGGCTCCTTGCTTCGATGAGGCTGGCCACTTGGCCCCTGTCCCTTGTGGCTCCTCAGTACGGGTAATGAGAGGATAGGGAGGCCACTTCTGGAAATTGTCAGTCGGTTCCTACTAACAGGGACATTCCTGAGCGGGTTAAAGGAGGCTGTGGTGCAACCTCTGTTGAAGAAACCAGACATGAATCTGCAGGAACCCACAAACTACCACCCCATTATGTGCCTAGCATTTCTGTGTAAGGTGGTAGAATGAGTAGCTGCAGACCAGCTAAAGGAGTACCTAGAGGCAGTGTTGGTACTGGACCCATTCCAGTCTGGCTTCTGGCCCGGCTACAGGGTGGAAATAGCACTAGTGGCTCTGACAGATGACCTCCGAAGATAGCTGGATCAAGGTGGATTGGCACTGCTGTTTGCTAGATCTTACCACAGCATTCAGCTTAGTAGATCATGAGCTTCTTGCTCACTGACGCAGGGGCACAGGGGTCAGCCCTTCAATTGCTGGTCTTCTTCCTCCAAGGTTGGGTCAGAGGGTCGTAATCAGAGAAGACCAGTTGCACTGCTACAAACTCCACTGCAGGCTTCCACATGGTGCAGTCCATTCCATGATCTTATTCAACATCTTTATTTGCACTGTAGACAAGCTTGTCTGGGGCATGTTGTCACCAGTATGTGGATGACATCCAGCTCAATCTGCTCATGAGTGGCCTGCTGAATACTCCCCTGATTCTTTGGCCAAGTTTCTGCGGGCCATGACATAGTGGCTCCAGCAAGGCCACCTGAGGCTTAATCCGCTGAAAATGGAGGTCCTGCAGCTGGGAAGGAAATACAAGCGCACCTCCTTTGTCTTGACAGAGTGCAGCTTCAGACTGCACAATCAGGAACTTGGAAGTGAACTTTGCCACATCTCTTACTATGGAGGCGCAGGTGACTAAAGTAGCACACCAGGAAAGGAAGGCAATTGTAAGTCACTTTGAGATTCCTTTAGGTATTGAAAAGTGGGGTATAAAAATAATCTCTTCTTCTAATCAATCTTCACAGTTACGTTCAATATTCCATTTTCAACGCATCACATTCTTGGACATGATCCACAAAACAATCTCACTGCAGGGGATAATCATCCTTTTTCCTTCCACGGACAACATACGTAAAGCTGGACTTCAGACATGTGTGAATGGAATGAGACAACCGCGGGCACGCAGTGTGAACCCTGACCAATATATGGCAAAGTGATCATGGATTGGCATTTGTCCGTAAAGAGCCTCTAGCTCCTAAATGTCCACTGTTGGCTTGAGCACATGCAGATTACAGCTCAAATGAACTAAATAATTTTTAAGCTAAGCTTACCGAAGTCTTTCTTTTTTTGGGGGGGGGGGGGGAGAATATAGTGAATTGAAAGAGCTGATCCTGTACAATCAAATATGGGGAGGTGAGATCCTGGCAGCTGGGCAAGAGACATTCAGAAGTGGTTTGCCATTGCCTGCCTTTGCATAGCAACCCTGGACTTCCTTGGTGGTCTCCCATCTGAATGCTAATCAAGTTAGCTTCCAAGATCTGAGGAGATCGGGCTTCCCTGGGCTATCCAGGCTGGATCTTTTCAAGAACCTAGAGTAATTTATTTAATTGTGTAGCTGTAGTCTGTTTCCAGAGTCTGTTGGTCTGCTAGATTTCTTGGGATATAATGAGGGGATTTCTGCACCCTTTAAATGTAGTGTCATGCCAGTCAAATGCAAGCTGAATATTCCGGCACCTTCACATGATGTTGCCCACATCCAGCATCTGGCCTGCTGAGAGCTCACTACATCCTCCCATTTTAAAGCGCTTCTCTGGGAATCCCTAAAAGGGGATTCACCACCCTAAAAAACTCTTAGCAACCGAAGAGCAACCAGCAGAAGGAAGGTATGGAGTCTCAAATGCGCCAAAGTCATCTGCAGCATCCTGCCTCCCTCTCACTCCCGCCTCCCTCTCCCTTGTTCCCAGCGTCAAGAATTACTTTTTTAACAATGACAAGTTTCCTGGAGCAACGAATAGGTGGACACACATGTAGGCAATGCCAGAAATAAAAGAATATTTAATTCAACAAAGCGTGCCTCTCAAAAGTTCCCCCCCCCACACACACACACACAAATCAGGAATGATATTAATTTACTTAGTAATCAAAGGACTCATCCGCTTTGGCTTTTGGCACCCATGGAAGTCAATGGCGCCATAGACTATAATGGGAATGTTGGCATTCCTGTCTTTCCCGATGCCTGGGGGGGTGAGGGTTTGAGATACATCCTCTAAAGTTTCAGGGTAGCTCCAGGAAGCTCTTCCCTGACTCCCCTCCAAATTTCAAAATGATTGGTCGAAGGGGTCCACGTCTTGGGTCTCCCAAAGAGGGTGCCCCCATCCCTCCATTATATCCAATGGAGAGTCATCCTGAATTTTCCCCATCCTTCCATCTCACTAGAAAAAGCAGTCATGGATGATTGTTTCAGGAAAGAGGCCGTCACAGCTAGGTAACTGCCCGTTATTATTTATAGAAGAACTTTGTGAAGTATGTACGTAACATTGACGTATAATCCTTGGGGGGGCATTTTCTCCACTGCTTTCAGGTTCAAAATGTCCAAGTCGCACCTAATGTCTCATTTGCCAGAGCCGTGTTCCCTTTCCGAGGCAAAATGCCACCACCAGCTTAAACCAAGAGGAGCTTTGTCATGTGAAGGCTTTGTTGAAGATCGCTGCAGAGCACCGAACCCGATAAATCGCTCACCCCGAGTGGGTTAGGAATCTGACATCTGCTCCTGTTTGAATAGGCCGCTGAACCCACGCTGCTTTGGTATTAAGCTTGGTCACAAAGTGCATTGACAAAGCAGTTCCACGGCATTAAAATCCACTTCTCAGTGTTTAATTTAGCTTGGTGTTCTTTGAATCAAATCCGAAAGCGCATTAAAACCTGTTGCCGTGAGCATTCACTTCCAGCAGCTTAGCAAGGACACATATTCCAAACAATTGGCTCAGACGTGTTTGATCGTTGAGTTCAAATTTCGCGTGCATTTTTTTTCATAATTTGGAGATGCAGATATCAATATAGCACATCTCTCCCTTTCTCGTTTCTTTTTCTTACAGCAGGTTCTCCTGGATAGATGTTTTCTTTACAGTAGAGCAGTGGTCCCCAACTTTTATATCCCTAGGGACCGGTCAACGCTTAACAATTTTACTGAGGCCTGGGGGGGGTAGTCTTTTGCTGAGGGACGTTGCCACCGCCTGAGCCCCTGCTCCGCTTGCTTTCCCGCCTGCACCCCTGACTTCCTGCTGCCCGCTGGGGGGCACTGCCAGCCATGGTGGCCGTCGGAGAACACCAAAGGTGAACCGACGGCAGAGTGGCAGGGCAGCTCCTGAGGCAGCAGCTTGGGAGGAGAATGAGGAGGACAAGGAGGAGCCGCGGCCTGTTACCGACTGATCTACGGAACGGTACCGGTCTCCGGACCGGGGGTTGGGGACCACTGCACTAAAGGACTTAACAACATTATTCCTCCCAACCACGGTACACTCAAAAACTTCAGGTCCAGCATTTGACTGTGGCTCTTGCCCTCCGCTTTTCAAATGCACCAGAAGCTGCCGTCATTCTTTCCCAAATAGTTTAACATACTGTTATGTCTGTGGGCATTTGGCCGCTGATGCAAATGAAGGCTTCTGCCAGCCAGGGAACTAACCAATCAAAGGAACCTGTTACGGTCCAACCAGATTGCTCTGCTTAGAGCCAATCCGATTGCTCTGCTTAGAGCCAATCAAATTGCTCTGCTTAGGGCCAATCAGAGGCAGCAGCGGCCTGCTTGAAAAGTATAAAAGTGCATGAGTTTGCCTGTTTTTCTCTGTTAAGTATTTGGAGTTTGTTGCTGGAGTTGCTAAATAAAAAGAGCTGTTCTGAAGAATCGGTGTCTATGTTCACTGAACCCGCAGGCTTAATAAATCCATTGGACTTGTAGCTTCGCTGGGTCTTCCAGAATACGCACCATTCATCTTGCAGCAATTGCTCGTCTTCTGTCAAGTGTTAGCTTTTGGATCACACAATTTTCTTGGGCCTCAAAAATCTGTTCATTCCTGGGGACAGTTGGATGCAATACAGCCATTGGGGCAACAACAAAGTTCATCATGAGACCAGCAAAACTGCCTTCCGAATAGCAATTCTTAATAACCCTAGAATTTCCTTTCAGAAATGCAACTAGAGGGCAGATCTGTGTCATAACCTTTGTATCAATACAGTTCCTAAAAAGCTTCTCAACTGAATGGTGACCGATTTTGCTTTTGGCTTAGATGGATTATTATTCCCACAGTCTGTTAGTGACTGTGCAATTTTCCATCCTACTTCCGTGGGGAAAGTCATCCAGGCTGGTTAGGTCATGCCTCTGCTTGCTGAGGAAGGGCTATGCCGAGTTTTTGTGTGGCTTCCTGCTTGGGGACCATCAGCTTACCTTCATAACTGATATAAGATTTATTAGTAATCCACCAAAAGTAGCAGAAAGGGCCACTGAGAAAACTATGCCAGGGATTGTTGGTAGGAAGAGAAGGAAATTGGGTGAGTTAAGGCAGTGGTCCCCAACCTTTCTGAGGCTGGGGACCGGCAGGGCATCTGGCCGCGCCCGCGGGCCGCACCCACGCATTGCACATGCGTGAATGCGCCATGCGCATGCACAATGCGCGGGCACGGGCTGCACGGGCGTGGCCCGGCCTTGATTCCCTCTCCCCGCGCTCCCGCAGTAAGAAGCTTCCCGGGCCGCAAGCTTGCGGCCTGGGAAGTTTTTTACTGCGGGGGGGGCGGGGAGAGGGAGCCGCGGCCCGGCACCATGGCCTTCGCGGCCCGGCACCGGGCCGCGACCCGCAGGTTGGGGACCACTGAGTTAAGGAATAAAGTTGCCAGGATACAATGCAATGGTGAGAATATGTAAAGGGTTGGGGTGGAATATAAACTGAATGAGTGAGTGAGTGAGTGAGTGAGTGAGCGAGCGAGTGAGCAAGTGAATGAATGAATGAATGAATGAATGAATGAATTGGAAAGCTGGTGCTGAGGATCACAGGACGTGCATGGACAAAAACCATGTGAGAGGAGAGCGAAGCATGCACAGTGTCTTCTCGCCTATGGACCAGGGCCATAGCCTCTCTACTCCCCCCCCACTCTGAGTGACACTCCTTTCCACCATGGAAGGCTCCTTCACCCCCAGGCTGGCTGCTCCTACCATACGCTGCTAGGGCCCCGTGAATCCTTAAACCACACTTAAAGGGGAACTGTCATAAGTTGAATTCAATGAGGTTGAGTAATAAAGGGATGTCATGTCTTCCCTTAGTATAGCGATCCCCAACTTGTGGGCCACGGAGCACATGTGGTCCTTCGACTAACTGGAGGTGGGCCCCGAAGGACTCCTTCTCCCCCCCCCCCCGGCCCTTTACTTCATCCCCCCCAGCCCTTTACAACACACTTCATTGTTGTGGCGTGTCTGTATATTATTTTGAAGGGATGTTTAAAGATTACCATAGCGATCAGAGAGCGTTAGGGCAGTGGTTGAGAGTAGAGGAGTAAACTACCCCCCCCACCGGGCCTCAGTAAAAGGCGCTGAGTGGTCCCCGGTGATAAAAAGGTTGGGCTTAGTACATGCCAAGGATCCAGGTAAAAAGTGAACCAAGGCGCTAGGAACCATCAAGCTCAACTCTTTTTTTCCTTAAGAATAAATTCAAGTGGGTAGCCGTGTCGGTCTGAAGTAGCACAACAAAAATAGAATCCAATGGCACCTTTAAGACCAACAGAGATTTATTCCAGGCGTGAGCTTTCGAGTGCAGGCACCCTTCCTCAGACTAATGAACTACCATCATAACAGTGGAAATATAAGGCAAAAGCTAGCTTTTAAAGGTGCTATTGGACTCTGATTTTCTTGTTTTCCTGTTTTCCCTCTCCCCCCTTCTCCTCGAATGTCTCTCAGCACATACCGAAGTCTGTACCCAGGAGGCAGAGACTGTCCTTCACAGTGCTGTCTCTTATTCTGCTTGTTATGGCTCCAGCAAGCAGTTCGGGACCCCTTTTGGCCACTAGGAGTAAAAATGTAGATTTTGCTTTGTTCTGACTGTCCTTTGAAGATAAAAGCCCTTCTGCCCTGGGAACAGCAGGAAAGAGATGCAGGGTGGGGGGTTGGTTGTCTTATATGTATCATAAGACTAGTCCAGCCAGTCGTTCTTAGCAATAGATTTTCTGTCATGACGTTTCATGATGTACCCTCTCGGACACAGTCAACAGCTCCGAACTCTTCATTTTGGGGAGGGAAGAATGTTTCGGTTGTCTTCTATGAAAGGGTAACCTTGCTTTGTGACAGCTGGCTGGATCCAACCCGTTATTATTTATAGAAGAACAGTGTTTCACCCCTTTGTGCCATCGTTCGTGAAAATCCATAGAATCTAATCCCGAAATCTAAGCACATGCCTCTGAATTCATCCGCGGAAAGAGCAATTCTTTGTACAAGTGGAGCAGCTTTCTTTGGAATGAGAGGAGAGGCACTTACAGAACGGAGTGCATTAAGTAGGAACTGGATCTCCAGCCTCCACACAGGTGGTCTGATACTGCAGGAACTTAAGCATATGGTTTCACGTGAATATTTTTTAGCTGACTGCACGTCTACGGCAGCATTAGATAATCTTGTATTGTATCTAACAAAATTTCCTTGGTCTGTCTAGGCTCGGCTCCAGTGCCGTCTTTCTGCAGGACCCCAATGGACCGAGGTCTCTGCAGAGCCAATGAGAAAAGGTTCTTCTATAGTCACGCGACTGGAAAATGCCACCCGTTCAGTTACAGCGGCTGCGGCGGGAATGTCAATAACTTCACTTCCAGAAAGTCTTGCCTTCGGATGTGCAAGAAAGGTACGGTCACGTCGGAACCAGCCATGCACGTTCTCCTCAGCTGAAAATGGAAGGTCAGAAATCTGTAGCTGGGTCACGGGTCTCACAATGCTCTTAGTGTAGATGGGTTTGAGGGACAAGTGTAGCTGTTTTGTTCTACTAATGGGAATCTGTAGCTGTTGAGAGAGACCATTTGATAAACAGGCACAAGCTTATTCGATATAAATCTGCTAACTTCTGTGGAGGCCAGAATACACACAGAGGCTCCAATTTTCCTCCTCTAACACTTGACACGCCCCCCCCCCCACACGACCAGTTCCACTTCCCTGTTTCAAGCTCCTCTCCAGTCCTTCATAGATGCTTCAGGCTGATCCTGCATTAAGCAGGGGTTTGAACTAGATGGCCTGGTTGGCCCCCTCCAATGCTATGATCCTAGGATTCGCTCTCCTCCCAGTTGAAAACCCCTAACGGCCAACGTAACGGCTGCTCTCCAACTGTCTCTCTAAGATTCCATCAGCTCTCATTGGTTGCCCTTAGGAGGAGGTGGATCCTAACATTCCTGTCGCAATGGCTCATAATCTTCTTTATTCCAATATAGTAATAGCCCCTGCACATTTTGCTCTGAGCTTTCTCCATGTATTTGTCCCAAAAAGAAAAAAAGAAAAGGTTAACCATTATTTTTTAACTGTTCTTCTGAATCTTTGTTTAGAAATCTCAAAACAATGATAAAAATGTGTTTAGAAAGACAGAACCAAGCATATACAAAAAAACACTTAACGTTCAAGTGCCGTCTACAATACTTCTAAAAGTTTTTAAACAATTATTACCGAATGAGAAGAGAATGACAAAGCTATTATTCAAAATATATTTTCCACTTAATATTTCTGGTAAGGCGTAGGAGGAGGAGCTGGTCTCATAGCTTAAGTGCCACTCAGTGCTTAACACCCACTCAGGGTGGCTGTCCCACCCCTGAGTGCCTCCTCCTCCAACCGGCTTGCCTGTCTGTCCAGTGACCAGCCAATCACCTTCCGCCCCTGACCACCCCCTCCTCCTTCCACTTCCCTCTGAGGCTTGGAGGCTGCAGATCCCTGCCAAATGAGAGCTGCCCCTGCCAGTGAGTTCCATAACAGCTGCCTGCAGCCTTTCCAGATCCTGGAGGTAGGGGGATGCCATCCGCAGAGTTCTTCCACCCCTATCTAGCACCCATTGTATTCATGAATTCAGCGGGCTTTGTCCCTAGTGTGTGTGTGTGTGTGTGTATACTGGAGTGATTCAGGGAGGGAGAGTGGTAGACCATTTCATTTCTGATAATGGTAGAAAAATATATGTAAGTGGCATCAAGGCATATAATCCAGTTCTGTCCTCTCGGGGACAACATTGGCAAGAGTTTCTTTCAAAATAGTCTTTTCCCCACTGCCACTTTTTGCCAAACAGATTTTGCAGATTTGGGAAAGAGAAACAAGTACGTAGCTTACAGGCAAAATGGCTCCTCTGCCGATACCCCTTCTAATTCTGGCTTTCACCTGGAGATAGTGTGCGCTACCAACTATATCGTTGCTGGCCTTGTTTTGTTGAAGGTCCCTCCCCTTTGTGGTTTTCTGCAGGGTTCCTTAAAATAAAGCGGGGACAGCAAGGTACCATGAAAGTCCGTCGGAAACGAAAAAAGCACCCGGCGAAGCTGACAGAGGAGGAGGAGATTGTCATCGAAAGGATATAATTTATCTGTCTTCTCTTTTCACAGAAATAATAAAAAATTTTCTGGACACACCCCATTGGGAAACGTTGAGTATCATTTAATTGTTTTCCCATTTACATCCATGTTATTTATTAAATGTTTGTATTTTGTCTTTCCTTTCCAAGGCCAATTCCACACAGATGGAAAAGGCCAGGAGGGAGCCCATATGAATGTGGAGCTAATCCCCACTTCCACATGACATTATTTCTTTCTTTCTTTCTTTCTTTCTTTCTTTCTTTCTTTCTTTCTTTCTTTCTTTCTTTCTTTCTTTCTTTCTTTCTTTCTTTCTCTCTCTCTCTCTCTCTCTCTCTCTCTCTCTCTCTCTCTCTCTCTCTCTCTCTCTCTCTCTCTCTTTCTTCCCGAAAGCTCAGGGCGGTTTACAGGAAACAACAAAATAGTACAGGTAACATCATTCAAGTAACAGTAAGGGGGTAACAACAACGATAACAACATTTACATAATAACAATAACAACAATAACATTAAAGGAAGGTGAAACTGCAACTGCAAGCGCCTTAGCTCAACTCGTACTGAGACCCAGGGGTTGGGTGGCTCCAATAGGCAGGCAGAACAAATCCACGCCAACAGACAATCCATTCCCCCCGGGAATGGATTACCACTAGGTGGGCTACCACCTAGTCAATCAATTATAAAAGTTCAATTTTTCATGTTTCCTCAATTTGTTTATTATCTTTATATGAGTTTCAATGACATCTTTATATTTCTTTACATATAATTTCAATATGTTAGGTAACATCAGCTCTTTTCAGTAGGTACCTCTCTTCTTTGGCTTGATTCTGCACTGAGGTTCCCTTTTTCTCTGGTTCAGTTTCGGTTTTATTCCAGACCAACAGAATACAAAGTGGGGGGAGTGGCTGATACTGAAAAGGGGGCTAGACTTGGCTATGTCTGTCACAAGGGAGAAGAAATCTAGGGTGAGTGTAGAGAAAGTGGAGAAGATATGGCGAGAAAGTGAATGGGAAAGCGGGAAAGAAGGTGGAGAAAAAGGCTAGAAGAGAGACAGAGTGGAACACAGAAGAAAGCGGAAAAGGTCCAGAAAGAGAGAGAGAGAGAGAGAGAGAGAGAGAGAATGGACATCTGGAGGAGGAATAAATGTATAGAAATCACAGGAAACAGACAAGGAACACTAAGATCAAATTATTAAAATTTGCTACAGAACTCTATCCCCCAAAGAAGTAGAATTACTTTGGCCAGGGCCTTTTCAGCCTTGGCCCTGGCTTGGAAGAATTCTCTGCTGAGGGCCCTTCGGGAATTTAAACAATCCCAGGAGGCCTGTAAGGCAGGACTGTTCCACTAGGCCCTTGGTTGAGGCCAGGAAATATGCTAACAATATGCTGGCCTTCCTATCTGAAAACATCTATATGAAAAAAATCAGCCTAATCTCTGAACCAAGACCCCCTCCCTCCCCAGTAAGATACTAATCATAATGAGAAGGTGGCTTTTAAATTAATTCAACTTAATATTAAAACCTAATACTAATAATTTTATTGTGGATTATGATTGAAACGGGATTTTTTTTTTTAATTTTGATGTTAGCCACCCTGAGCTGCCTAGGGAAGGGGGCGGCTATAAAAAATAAAATTATTATTATTATGAAATGTCTAGACTGCTACTCTCCCATTGGACTTGAGGCACATCATCATCTTTAACCGCTCCTAGCGGAGCGGAAGAGAAATAAGAAAACAGTAAGGGCCCCGAGGGCGGGCCCTGTCCGGGATGAGGAAAGGTGCCAATAGGCCCCTTCCCCTGGACTGACAAGCGGAGGGCCTAATCGGGAGGCGCGAAGCGCCTCCCGATTGGGCCCTCCGCTTGTCAGTCCAGCCCCAAACTGTCAATCAGCAGCCGCGCACAACGCGGCTGCTGATTGGCTGTTTGCCTGGACTACAGCCAATAGGGAGGCGCAAAGAGCCTCCCAACCCGCCCCATCCCCGACGAGGGCTACCCTTCCCTGCACGGCGGCCATTACTCTGCTGGCCGCCGAAAGGGAAGGTAGGCCTGCGGCTCCCTGTGCCTTCCCCCAACTGCGGGAGTACAAAGGATTCTGCGGGCCCGGGGACGGCGCAGGGTGGCTTGCTGAGCCGCCCTGCGCCGTTCCCGGGCGCTCAGAAGCCTTTGCAGTTGGGGGGGGTGGGAGGGGAGAATGGCTTCTGCGCGCCCGGGGAGGGCGCAGGGCGGCCGAGCCGCCCTGCGCCCTTCCGGGCGCGCAGGAGCCTTTGCAGTTGGGGGGCTGGGAGGGGGAGAATGGCTTCTGCGCGCCCGGGGAGGGCGCAGGGCGGCCGAGCCGCCCTGCGCCCTTCCCGGGGGCGCAGGAGCCTTTGCAGTTGGGGGGCTGGGAGGGGAGAATGGCTTCTGCGCGCCCGGGGAGGGCGCAGGGCGGCCGAGCCGCCCTGCGCCCTTCCCGGGCGCGCAGGAGCCTTTGCAGTTGGGGGGCTGGGAGGGGAGAATGGCTTCTGCGCGCCCGGGGAGGGCGCAGGGCGGCCGAGCCGCCCTGCGCCCTTCCTGGGCGCGCAGGAGCCTTTGCAGTTGGGGGGCTGGGAGGGGAGAATGGCTTCTGCGCGCCCGGGGAGGGCGCAGGGCGGCCGAGCCGCCCTGCGCCCTTCCCGGGGGCGCAGGAGCCTTTGCAGTTGGGGGGCTGGGAGGGGAGAATGGCTTCTGCGCGCCCGGGGAGGGCGCAGGGCGGCCGAGCCGCCCTGCGCCCTTCCCGGGCGCGCAGGAGCCTTTGCAGTTGGGGGGCTGGGAGGGGAGAATGGCTTCTGCGCGCCCGGGGAGGGCGCAGGGCGGCCGAGCCGCCCTGCGCCCTTCCCGGGCGCGCAGGAGCCTTTGCCATCTTCTCCCACCCTTGGCAGCCACCAAGCGCTGTCCCCAGGGACAGTAGCTAGCGCCCATTTTATTCTAATATAAAATGGGCTTAAAATCTAGTCATCATCACTATTATTAAAGGGAGAAAGGGGGAGAAAGCATTTGGAAATTGGAGGGAAGGGGGAAAGGGGGCTAGGAAGAAAATCCAAAAGTGGTGGAGAGACAAAATAAAAGAGACCGAGTGAGAAATAGGCAATAAAGTGGAGAGTGACCTGGGAAGAAATATAGGGAGAAATGGGGGGAAAAGCAGGAAGATCAGATGACAAATTGACAAATAGAGAGAGAAAGTGGAGAGAATCTGGTAGCAAACAGTGGGAAATGAGGTGGGGTAAAGTGGTGGGGAGGGAAATGGGGGAGAAATGGAAATGGGGAAGAAATGGAAATGGGGAAGAATGTGACAGTCTCGAGAAAGCAGAGGAAAGTCTACAAAGGAGAAAGAAAAGTGCAGAAAGACCTGGACCTATTCTGCACACAATAGATAATGCACTTTCAATGCACTTTCGAAGTAGATTTTCCTGTTCCACACAGGAAAATCCAGCTGCCAAAGCACATTGAAAGTGCATTATATTATGTGTGCAGAATGGGCCCTGGTAAAAGATCGTAGGAACTGGGTGGGGGGGACACAGGAGAGAAAGAGTGAAAAAAAAACGCAGTTGCAGGGACTTAGTTATGATTTTGGCATGCGGGCCACTGGGAGTGTTTCACAGGAGTGGTGGTGGGCAGGAGCGGGGCATGGGGCCCCCACTACATGATGGCAGAGAGCATAGTGGGGATGGGGGGATGCCCCTGTCAGCTCCACAGAGCCGCAGTGCTGGCAGGGGCGAGAGGCAGAAAAATCTCCTCCAATTATGCACTAGGCTAGTCTGACCTAGCCCTCATCGGTGCCCACAGTAGCCCCAGGAACATGGAAGACTCTGCATTACCTTAATGCAGAAGATTCGGTGTTCCCTTAATGCCTTCCTAGGGCCTGGGTAGGGCCAGAGCTTGGTGGCGCCCGGGATGGCTGCGATGTCAGGCATAATCGGGGATTTTCCCTGAAGCCCTGTTGCTGCCATCTCGGGCGTTCCGCCCCGAGCATAATCGGTCTGTGTGAGGAATTAATTTTCTAAAGTTCCTGAATGTTTAATAACTGACTGGATCAGAATTTTGCAATACTGCATTTGAGAATTATCTTGAACCCGGAGGTATTTCCCATGGAAATATAATCCTATACACCCTAGACTTAAATGAGACAGCAGAAAGATTCAACATAATAGAAAGTGCTAAATGCCTGCTGTTAGGGTCATATTTGCCTGAGAACTGCCGGGCTATGGCAGTTAACACCAGTTTATTTCCACAATATAGTATATTCAAAGGTAATTGGCACAATGCCCTGTGAGGCTAGAACTGCCAGAAAGACTAGCCAGGGACACTTGAGAACTTTTGGAGCAAATGTCTATGCTTATGTGCCAAAGCAAAAGCATGGGAGATTAAATCTCAGATCTGAACTGGGAGTTAGAGGTATGAGTTTAGAGTTATGAATCACAAGACATGTGAAGTGGATATAAAGCATGTTGTATTTGTAGATGAAAACTGTACCCAACAGTTTTGTTCACAGGATTTCTCTACAGGAAGAGAGGAATGTAGGAACAATAAGGCTTCACCCAATGGGTCATGATGCCACCTATCAGAGCCAATGCTCAATAACAAAGGACAAGCTCAAGAGAAGGGGGAGCGCCACCCAGTGGAACAACTACCAAACAATGTTACCTTAATCAATCTGAAGGGGCAGCGCCATCTGCTGGAGAAAAGTCAGAGCTTCATAACAATGCCCAGCCAGAAGGGGCAACCCAAGAAAAAGATGAGCCAGCACCACGTACTGTCAGGAGGTCAAAAAGACAGAACAAAAGAATACTTGCTAAACGTTATACCTGTCATGTCAAAACACCAGATCAATGCAAACCCTCAAGCTGGGAAGAGATGGTGAGTCTTCCATGTTAGCAGGGTAAATAAGCCACAGACAGGCACATGCTGTATTTAGGATTAAGGAGGAAAGGATTTATTTAAAGAACGACCATTACTGGAGAGTGCAGGGGAGGGATAGAGATAGCATCTGTCTACATGGCTGCCTAGGAGAGAGATGGAGAAGCTTCCAAGTAGAAGCAGGAAATTGCTCTAAGAGTAGCAATCTAGAGACAGACAAGAAGCAACACTTAACAGGAGGGAAAGGTCCTGAACTCACTGACCTATCTAACAGTCTCCTTGCTGCCCCCTTCAGGGTCTTCTTCTCTTTGTACACCAGACATTGCCTGTTCCAACATCCCAATGAGTGAAAAGGTCAAATGGCTGGATGCAGTGGAAGAAGTGGATGCAGCAACCAAACATGGCCATTCACTAAATTACCAGCTGGGAAGAATACAGTTGGATGCAAATGGGCATTCGAGATAAAGAGATCACCTGATGGAAGTGTGGACAAATACAGATACAAGGCACGCTTGGCAGCAAAAGGATGATCCTAAGCCAGTCACAATGTATGAGGATAATGCAGCCTGTACCACAACGATCAAAGGCGAGAATACGAAGGATGGCACGAGGCACGTCCCGATCAAGATTGCAATTGCTAGAGAGAAGTTCAAAGAAGGACTCCTCGATGTTGTGTATTGGCTTACTGATAACATGCTTGCTGATGTACTGGCCAATCCATCATTAGCCAGAAACAGATTTGTGAATCTTAGAGATGAGCTAGGACTGCTTGAAGTCAGCAGCTAACTCTTGAGGAGTTAGCTTTTTAGCAAGAGTCAGCCACTGGCTGTCAGAAAAAGGGTTAGTTGTTTGTTGGGTGGGAGCAAGCAAAGTGGGTTATGTGATATATTTATTGCTATGTGAAGTGTTTATGGGCATTGCCGACATATTTGGTTCTCACGTATGCCCCTTCGCTGTGGTCTCATCCGGAATTGTTAAACTTCAAGATGGAGAGATCCATATTGAAGTTTAACCGTGTAGCAGCTAAGGTTTAGAGCGGGGGTAGTCAAACTGCGGCCCTCCAGATGTCCATGGACTGCAACTCCCATGAGCCCCTGCCAGCGTTCACTGGCAGGGGCACATGGGAATTGTAGTCCATGGACATCTGGAGGGCCGCAGTTTGACTACCCCTCTGCCATGAGCTATAGGATTCTATGCATTTTCTTTTTTTGTATCCCCCAACCTTGATAGTTCTAGTAAATTACTTTATTGTACTTTAACTTTGCCATGCCTGGTGTCATCATTTAAATTTAACTCGGCTGCTTTTAAAATTACACAGGTATGCCAACACAAGGGCCATGTTGAGAAGTTAAAAGGTGGATGCTCTAATAATTAGAGGTAATATTCCTGCGTAATTTGCATCATTATTCTTACTGAAAAGGAGCTTCTGACAGAATACAAGAGAGTCATGATTTTAATTATTTGTCCATAGTTGGTAGAGGCTCATTTTTGTTCTGTGGCTGTCGAAGGGTGTGCTGTATTCCTCAAGCTTTGAAGAGTACTTCAAACAATTCATAAGGATTTGGTGCTGACAGAGCAGGTTTGAATTTTGTGTTACAAAGCACTTATCAATATTTAGTAGAGTCCTGCTGAAGACTTTGGTTTCAAGGCACATTTGGTCTCCTGTTTGAAATCTGTCTGGATACTTGACTATTTGGTTCATCTTTGCTTTAGCCTTTCTTCTTACGTCAAGATTCGAACATCCAAAACGATTTGACATTCAAAACAAAGCTTGGGTCCAGGGGCAACTTTAAAACCGACAAAGTTTTATTCTGTGGATAGACTTTTGTGTGCATGCACACTTCAGATGTAGGGGCTGGGCCAATCAGATGTAGGGGCAGGGCCAATCAGGGTGCAGCTGGCTGCACCCTGATTGGCCCTGAAGAGCCCAGACTGTTCATCCCCCAAGGCTGTTTCACAATTATTAAGAGTTACCAAATGGATGTTGTAATCTACATTGAGCCATATGGGAGGGTGACATAAAATGCAATAAATAAATAAATAAATAACTGAGCTAAGCAAGTAGGAATGTTGATGGCAGAGGCACGACGATGGGTCTCCTAGCTATGTGCTAGGTTATGTGCTCCTAGCTATGTGCACGACACCAGAGATTTTCTGAAAAAAATAACACCCTTGAACAGCTTGGCAGAGAATGAGATTTTCACCACCATGGCTATGGATTCTCTGTATAGCAACATACCACACGAAGATGGATTACAAGCCATAAGGCACATGATTTCTGACAACACCTCAGTTGACTTTACCACCAATGGTACAACCATGGGCACCTGCCTGGTCCCACAGGATGGACCTTTATGATTGACTTCGAGCAATGCTTCTTAAACTCCTATCCATTCACACCTCTTTTATACCTGAAATACATTGATGACATCTTGTTGTCAGAATACATGGTAAAGAAACCCTGAGCAGATTCCACCAAGCATTCAGTAACTTTCACCCCACGATCAAGTAGACAATGAACAAATCTATACAAGAATCACATTCTCTGAATATTATAAACTGCTTAGAAGACCAGACAATGGGGGTTTTGTTGTGTGAAGTTTCATTAACTTTTTGCAAGAATACCAATGAAAAGTTAAGTTTAAACTTAGTCTACTTTCCACTTAACATGCTGTACACTAAGAACATAAGAGCTCTGCTGGATCAGACCAGTGGTCCATCTAGTCCAGTATCTTGTCTCACAGAGCGGCCAACCAGTTCCTCTGGAAGGCCAACAACAGGACATAAATTAAATTATGAATGAATGAATGAATGAATGAATGAATGAATGAATGAATAGAGGCCAAGGCCTTCCCCTAAAATTGACTCCTCACTCTGGGATTCATAGGTTCCCCTGAGTTATTATGGCTGGTAGCCAGTGGTACATCTATCCTTCCTAGTCACACAAGGAAAAGTTAAAAAAAAGATAGAGAGAGAATCAAAATGGCAGACAGAATGGGAAAGGGATGCATGGTTGATATATTTCTGTGCTCTAAGCAAATGGAGCCACTCAGGTAATGAGAGATGTGACATCACCCATCAGCCCGCACTGTCATAAAGTGTCATAAAGTTGCAGCCCATTTATGAGAACCCCATAGCATTTTCAAGGCAAGAGACCTTCAGAGGTGGTTTGGTCATTGCCTGCTTCTGCCTTGTGACCCTGGCACACCTTGGTTGTCTCCCATCCAAGTACTAACTGGAGCTGCTTGTGCAGGGGGTTGGACTAGATGATCCCAGAGATCCCTTACAACTCTATGACTCTATGATTCTGCTTAGTTTCCAATATCTGACAAGATTGTGTTAGCCCGGGCCATTCCGGTCAGGCATATATAAAAATTATAAAACAATATTCCTTGGGGAATATTTGCTCTTAATGCCAGTCATATGTGATAAATACTTATAACGTGCTAGACCTGTGGGATTATTATATTTTATTTCTGAGATGGAATTAGGTCAGCTTATTTTCCTGTCAAATGGAAAAGTTTATCTTCGGTAATGTAAGTGAAACAGTGGAGAACAAACCTTTACGAAGTACCAATATCAGCAGATTAGAAAGTTCATTGGTCAAATAGCTAGAAGACCCATTTTGATCCTTGAGCATATCTGAGCAGTTATTGCTGCCTTCGGAATCCCCTAAAGCAGGGGTAGTCAACCTGTGGGCCTTCAGATGTTCATGGACTACAATTCCCATGAGCCCCTGCCAGCATTTGCTGGCAGGGGCTCATGAGAATTGTAGTCCATGAACATCTGGAGGACCACAGGTTGACTACCCCTGCCCTAAAGGATTGTTAGCAAAATTCTATGGGTTATTGGAGTGTTGGATTTCAGAGAACTGACATGCAGGCGAAAATGGCAGAGAGACCTGAATCAGGAAGTAACAAAGGATAAATGGAGAAATATATTTGAGCCCGGTAGGTCTTTGTTCCAGCAAGGCTTCTGATTGGCCATTGGAGATATGATACCCACATTAAATGTGCAGATAAACATGGTCAGAGCATCCTGAGATCAAAGAGCCTTGCGCTCTACCTCCTTGAACCTCCTGGTGGTCTCTGGCCCCAAGGAAGCCCACTTGACCTCAACCAAGGCCAGAGCTTTCTCCATTCTGCCCCCTACCTGGTGGAACGAGCTCCCAGAGGAGATCAGGGCCCTGACAGTACTAAAGCAGTTCCATAGGGCCTGCAAAAGGGAGCTCCTCCACCAGGCATTTGGTTGGTGACAACCTAACCCATCACTCCCAATTGGCCCCCCAAGCCCTCCCCCCCACCATGACTGTTTTACGAATCCGCCCAACCCCTGGGTCTCAGTAGATTCTTCCAGATTAAGCTTCCGCATAATTACCTCTGCATAAAGGTTAAAAAGAAACAGTGATAAGAAACACCCTTGTCTCACTCCTTGGCTGACCTTGAACCAATCGGTATCTCCATATATTGTTCCTACTGTGGCCTCCTGGTTGGTGTACAATGAACTGATGAGGGATATCCCAAGAACACAGCAGTAAATTCTACCTCCTGACTCCCCCAAGAACATCTGAAAAGGGAGTGGGAAGAAGGAGCACAGATGACACAAAGCTCCTAATTAACACAAGAATGGCAAAGTTGTAAGACAGAGTTTCAAAGTGCAAAGTCCATAATGCGGGTTGCAGGTGCACAAAGGGTACAGACAAGGGTTTCCCCCAAATGTGAACCAAAAGTCTGAACAGAAAGATCTGAACAACATGATATTACAATTGAAGTCCTTTATGGCTTATTCCTATGTGGGGTTTTGGAGCACATCAAACAATCTAAAGAAAATGGCAATTTGTCAGTAAGCCAGTTGGGTTACTATTGTCAGGGGAGACGAGCCAATCCGAGGCCAGGAGATGGACTGCTGATTCACCAGACTCAAGGCCTGTTCTCAAAACAAGTTTAATTGGGAACAACTGAAGCTAGTTGCCTATCAGCGTATGCAGACAATGTTAGCCTTCTCAAGGGCACAGGTGCAGCTAAACTGGCAATACAAACTTGCACTAAAGGAAGCACAAACTTTCTCATGTGGTCCACTAAAGCATTCACAGGGCAACAGCCTGAACCAGATTTTCATGAGACATGATTTGAAGCCATTATTTCACTACAGACCATATTTAGATTACGAACCTCCTGGTATTAATCTTTTCCTGTGCCCTGAGTGGATCATTTGCAGACTCCCTGCTCTTTTCAGTGCACTTTCTCTCTGGACTCCCTCCAGAACAATTAGTCGGTTAGACTGTTAGGACTATCTCCCTCCTCTCTTCTTTACAAAGTGGTTTTCTCTCTGGTTGACTTGATTGATCCTTTAAACAGCCAGTGCTGTGACCCTCCTTTGCATATTTAAACTATGCCATCATTAAGGTCAAACCGTGTTCCTGGGGCACCCGTACAAGACCGTGCATGCTCTTCAAGGTAGGCAGAATGCTATCTAGTTTCTTCCGTTTCTCATTCCCATTTCCCACAACCCCTCAACGCCCTCCCTCTCTTCCCTCTTCTCTCCTCTGCTCTTCCCAGAGTAACAACTCAGAGGACAGATGGGGATAAAAATAGAAAAATATGAAGCTATCGGAGTGTTAAGAAGCGCCTTTAAGAGGTTGCCAGCAGCTCCTTGATTCCAAAAACAAAAGCGACATCTGCTTTCAAGCTCTTAATCGACTCCCAGAAGGAAAACAAAAGCTGCAGTGCAAAGACTTGACCCTAGATGTCAGTGCATCTTTCCATAACCATCAACCAAAGATGCACAATTAGTTTCACGTGGTTGTTAATGCTCTTTTTCATGCTTAGGAGTTGGGGCAGGGCAGGGCAAGTTATGCCACCTCTCCAGTTGTGCGATTTTGAATCCCGTGGCTTCTGCTTGTTGCTTCAGGGCCTGGGTCAATATGCCTCCGAATCCCCTCCTTACTTTTTCTGGTCGCAAATGCTATTCCACCTCCTTTCCTTCCCTGTGATCTTCCTCTACCTTACTCATTTCCCCGGCATTGAAATTTAGATTCTTAAGTGACGGCACTTTCACTGAAGTGATTTGACGAGCTTCTTACTCTCCTCCTTTCCTGTTCTGAGCAGGAACAGACGTCTCGCCTCTGAATTCATGGGCCCTGGAGATTCATTCTGCACACAGTGGATAAGGCACTTTCCATGTGCTTTTGCGGCTGGATTTTCTAAGATGCACGTGGAAAGTACATTATCCAGCGTGTGCAGAATGGGCCTCCTCTACCTTTAGGGACTCAGAAGACAAGAGGGTTGCCAGTTCTGGGTTGGGAAATAACTGGAGACTTTGGGGCACGGGTGAGATTTGGGATGGGGAAGGACCTCAGTGGAATATTTTAAGCCTACATTGCAACCAAGTAGGAAATCAGAAACAGTGTGACAGAGTATAAAGGAGAGTCTAAACCTTGCTACAGCCCCACTTCCCCCTACAGCTGTGGAGTCCCCCCTCCAAAGCAGCCATTTTCTCCAGGGGAACTGATCTCTGCAGTCTGGAAATGAGCTGCAATTCCAGGGGATCTCCAGATTGCACCTGGAGTTTGGCATCCCTAGAAGACAACTGTCTCCATTTTCTCATAATTATCCAGGTGGAACTGATCTCTGTAATCTGGAAATGAGCTGTAATTCCAGGGGATCCCCAGGTCCCACCTGGGGGTTGGCATGCCTAGAAGATAGTTGTCTCCATTTTCTCCAGGGGACCTAAATCTCTGAAGTTTGGAAATGAGCTGCAATTCCAGGGGATCGCAGGTCCCACCTGGAGGTTGGCATCCCTAGAAGAAGAGAGCTGCCTCAGTTTTCTCCAGGGGAACGAAATCTCTGTAGTCTGCAGCTGTAATTCCAGGGGATCCCAGGTCCCACCTGGAGTTTGGCATCCCTAGAAGACAGCTGTCTCCATTTCCTCTAGGGCAGTGGTCCCCAACCACCGGGCCGCGGCTACCTCTCCCCGCCCCCCCCCCAGCGAGAAACTTCCCAGGCTGCAAGCAAATTGGCCGCCAAAGTGGCCGATTAGTTTGCGGCCCGGCAAGCTTCTTTTTGCGGGGAGGGGGGAGGGAAGTGCGGCCGGCAGCACAAACGCGCATGCGTGGCACTTTTGCAAATGTGCGGCACTTTCGCGCATGCGCAGATGCAAATGCGCATGCGCGGACCTGCCGCACATGTGCGTTTGTTCATGGGCTGCCGTGCTCGTGCGGCAGCCGGATCGCCCTCCCGCCCCACCGGTCCGCAGCCTAAAAAAGGTTGCGGACCACTGCTCTACGGGAACTGATCTCTGGAGATGAGCTGTAATTCCAGGGGATCTTCTGATGTTCTCAGGAAGGCCTCAGCCTCTCTGCCCT
This sequence comes from Paroedura picta, assembly GCF_049243985.1. Classification (NCBI taxonomy): domain Eukaryota; kingdom Metazoa; phylum Chordata; class Lepidosauria; order Squamata; family Gekkonidae; genus Paroedura; species Paroedura picta. Next base: position 22,188,094 of record NC_135370.1, on the reverse strand, counting down.
GTTGTTGGCCCTCCAGAGGAACTGGTTGGCCCCTGTGAGAGACAGGTGACTGGACTACATGGACCACCGGTCTGATCCAGCAGGGCTCGTCTGATCTTAATACTTGGGTTTCAGGTGCTGCTGCAGCTCAGAGAACGCTGACACCAGTCCTGCCCTCCGAGGAGCCCTCCTCGGACCAGAAAAGGAGGGCAGGCGCTTTTGACGATTCCGGAGGGCTCATGAAGAGTACCGAGCCCCTCTGAGCCCCTCTAGAAATGCACCCTGCAAGTGCCAAGCCCTGGCTCCAACCTCACTCCTGCACAAATGGCATGAAAGAGAGGAGCTCCTGCTGCAGCCACTCTGTGTTCCTCCAACATCGAGATCACATCAAGGGAGGATCTCTCTCTCTCTCTCTCTCTCTGTCTCTCTGTCTCTCTCTCTCTGTGCCGAGCTCCAGTCTTCTTCCTGGAGAAGTTCACTGCACAGAGTTGCCGTGAAGCACAGACCCACCGGCTGGATTCTCTGACATCTCTGCCCAGCTTTCTCGTTTGCAGCTGGCTTAAGGCACTGAAAGGGTTTCCCGACTCAGCGATCTCCGATGGCAAACCGAGTGCTCCATGCGTTGGAATTCCTCGGAGTGAGCACTTGTTTCCTGGCTATGGCACAGGTAGGGATTCCTCTGCTCCATCCAATCTCCAAAGGTTTGCTTGCGGGAAATCTCCTTGCCTATCTAGGGGGAAGAAAGGGGGGAAACCCCCCACAATGTTGGCATTTTTAATTGCCGAGATTGTGTCGCATCATGCCTTCGCGCGTAAAACAGAAGAAGGGCATTTGTTCCTTCCTTTCAAAAGCAGACCAAAGGTATGTTTGATCTCTGAAATGTTTGGGAGTCTTGTGCATGACAGAGGTTAGTCACTGTTCCCCAGATGTATTTGCACATTGCAAAATATTTCTTTGCATCGTTTGGGTGGCATGTTAACTGAATTCGTCAAGCTCCGTTCCAAACAATCTCTCTAGTCTGGGCCATCTTCTAAATGGAAATCAGTTTTCAAGGGAGCCCTGTTTCCCCTTAATTTCAATAAGCTATCTATCTAAATTTCAGGGGTGTCCATTTAAAAAAAAAATCCTGCTTTGCAAAATAAATAGATATGAGAGTATCAGTCTATGTCTTCAGGCTAGGATGTGAAAAAATGCAGCAATAAACCTGAAATTCCGCATTTCGTAGCAATGAATCTCAAAGCAGTATTTTGAACTATATATGTGGATGAATTATGTTTTTGGTTCCCTTGTCCTGACCAGGGCTGATTCTGCACTTACTTAGTTTATTCCATTGTGAATCCTGCTGAATTCAGATCAATTTGAACTCGGGTCCTCCTCTATTCCTTCCTCCCCCATTGAAACAGAAAAGTGTTCTGCATGTGATTAGGGAAGCTCAGAAGGGGGGGGGAGCCAAACACAGCAGGAGCCTCTTTCTTTTCTTGAAGATGGGGGGAGACGATTGGAGACAGCACAGGAGGGGGAATAAATCTAAGAGGCAAATCTCTGCTGAGAGAAGTTAGGGCTACTGGAGTTTCTGCCAAGACAAATTAGGGCTTCCCCTTTAAGGGAAGCCTTGCAGCCTGCGAACGAGGAAGCCTTTGAACTGATACCCTGGCCAATCAGGGCTTTTCTACAGCATTGGAGGCTCGGCAGCAAGTTATTTCGGGGAAAGCAGACAGCTGCACGCTTACTCATGCCGATTTTTCAAATATCGAGGGTTATATCCACTCCAGGATATTGCGGGGGGAAGGTAGGGTCACTCTGGATCAATCATGCTTGTTGAAGAGGGAAAATTTAAATCGGCCAAAATCAAAATGGAAATTGCATTCAGTGTAGATGACAGGGATTGAATTGACCTGGGATTGGAATAAAAGCTCCGTGCAGATTCAGCCCAGGTTAACCCAAGCATTGCACCCGCACTTGCCATCGAAGACTTCATAAAACCCTTTTCATACGTGACATTTGCAGGCAGTTGACCTCAGAAATGGCAATACCGAGTGGGGTGAACCATTCGAGGTTGAGCAGGCTGGTGCAGCGACCCTCATGCTATCATGTCGAGTTCCTCTATGTCAGCGGTTCTCGACCTGGGGGTCAGGACCACTTTGGGAGTCGAATGACCCTTTCAAAGGGGTCGCAGCAGGGTGAGCAGCTTGGTGGGGAGGCGCTATTGTTGCCACTCCTTCTGCAGGCAAAAAAGAGCGAGATAGGCATGGTGGGACAAGAGGCAGAACTGAACTGAGAAACTCCGGGGAAAAAACAATTTATATACAATCGTGAACCATGGATCTTCACGCCATTGGTCAGTTTCGGTTTGATTTCTGTGAAAGAATACTTGCATCGTTTTATGGTTGGGGGTCACCACAACATGAGAAATTATATTAAAGGGTCGTGGCATTAGGAAGGTTGAGAACCACTGCTGTATGTGGAAGTGTTGTGGGGACTTGCATTGTTATAATTGTTTGTTGTTGTTCTTGTTGACGATCGTTCCCCGAGCTTTGTGAAGCTGGGACATAGACCTACACACCTGAACTATGTGGCCTTGCTTGCCACAAAGCTGGCACTGGGCATCCCAGAAACAACAAGTCATCCGTGGAAGCAGCCAATTGCAGCTGGCACAGTGGCTGGCAGATGGCTTGCTTGGGTTGCGATGGTCGGGGTGCAAGGATTGAGGCTTTTTGACTTCTGCTGTCTTGCTATCCTCATTCACAACATCTTCTGAGAAGACAGGTCCTGGCTTGGATCTGGTTGCCCTGGTGGCTCTGGCTTGTCGCATCACCTTGGGGTTGGTGGCAGCAGCTTCCACCATGACGGCCTCATCAAGGGCTTGCTTGAATGACAGCTTGCGTTGAGAAAATAGGCAGCGTTGAGGATGCTCATCCCGTAGGCCCCAGACAAGTTGATCTCGGAGCATGATTTCTAAATTTGATAATTTACCACCATTGTACTCTGCTGGAACCCCACAAAACCTTAAACAAGGGAAGCGCGCCTGGCCTCAACTAGGGCCAGGGCCTTTTCGGTCCTGGCCCCTACCTGGTGGAATGAGCTCCCAAAGGAGCTGCGGGTCCTGCAGGAGCTTTCGGCCTGCAAAACAGAGCTCTTCTACCATGTCTATGATTGAGGCTGGCTCAACAAGAAAGGTCTGTTTAGCCCCCCTTCCAGGATACTATGTGTATGGTGGCTATAGTTTCATCTGCCCCAACTTCACACATCCCTTATGAGTTAAGTATTGGGAAAAGGTTTTTATACTTTTTTTCTGCCGTTCTTCTCTTTTATATTATGATCATCGGATTGTGATGTTTTTATGTCTTGGGTTTTAATGGGGTTTTATCCAAACTATCCAAAGAAGAATCCAGGATATTGATCTCCAGATAATTTATGCTGGTGCAGGGGGACCGTGCTCCCCATGAGCTTTTGGTCTATCCTATACCCCAAACACTATGGCACACTATTTTTCCAACTTTATAATACCTTCAAACCGCAGAGCGTTTATGTTAGCCAGACTAAACGTATTTCCTTCTGCAATGGTTGAAGGCAGGTATAGGAGAATTCCGCACAATGAAAGAATTTGCAGGTATTGCCATACAGAACCAGACTCAGTTTGCCGTATCATTCTGCGATGTGAGTTGTATAACAACAAACGTTCTGACTTGATCTCCCCACTTCTACCCTCCCCTAATGTCTCAGATGGCAGGGCTCTTGAATTGCTGCTTATCGATAATTGCTCCGAGACCGCTGAATGGGTGGCCAAGTTTTTATCTATAGTAATGTCCCACAGGGTAAAGAAGTAAATGTCACTGGCTTCATCTTTTTGTATTTGTCACTCCCTTGCCTTTTGTAACTTCCCTCACAGTTTTTTAGACTTTTATTACAGAACTGATTTGAATCTTGTTTTATATTGTGAATACCATTAAAGGTTTTGTATTGTATTGTATTGGGGCTTTAGTCAAACTGACGTAACCTGTATGAGCCATTGGGAATGGTGGGTAATAAATCAAAGTACAACAACAACAACAACAACAACAACAACAACAACAACAACAACTGGCTCTGGTGCTACAGGCTCCACAAATCATTCATTCCTGCCCATAATAGAAGTTCAAGGTGGGAAATGGGGTGCTGAATCCTTCAGCCCTGTCATGGGATTCCTAGAAACATCAGGGTGGGCAATCTTGCAGAAAACATGTTGGACAACTAGATACATCCCAAGGAAAGCCGATTGGCACAAGGAGATAGATCTGTGCTAAACCAGCTAACATACTGCCAGAGCTACTGGAGCCAGAGATGTAGGACTACATGGCAGGCAAGGTTTAAAACCATAAAAGAAGCCATGTTGGATCAAGCCAATGGCCCATCCAATCTACCACTCTATGTCACACAGTGGCCCAAACCCAGAGGCCATCAGGAGGTCCACCAGCACGTCAGAACTCCAGAAGCCCTCCCAATGGACCCCCACAAGAGCAGATTACCACCTTTTGAGAACTGTCCATTTATACTCCCGCTCTGTTTCTTGTTAATTAACCAGTTTTTAATCCACAAGAGGACTTGCCCTCTCATCCGATGACTGCTGAGTTTACTCAGAAGCCTTTGCCGAGGAACTTTATCAAAAGATTTCTGGATGTCTAGGGAAGCAACATCTATCGGGTCACCCTTGTCCACCCGTTTCTTCACTCCCTCAAAAAACTCTAAAAAGTTTGTGAGTTTCCCTTACAACAGGGGTGGCCAAACTGTTGTCTCCTGACTACAATTCCCATGAGCCCCTCTGCTGGCAGTTTGGCCATCCCTGCCTTACAGAATCCATGCTGATTCTTCCTCAATAGCTTTTGTTCATTAGTGTGGCTACTAATTCTATGTTTAGGGAATATATGTTGTTGGGTGAAGCTACTTAATTTGCATCCTGGGAAAGGAGAACTTTCCTTCTCACTGAGGGACTGTGACTGGATCAGCTTTACCCGGGAACATCGCTTCTGAGACTCTGAATACAGGACCTTTGGTTTGGGAAGGGAAAGGAGTTTGGGGCTGGGGGGGTATTTTCCCTGTTGTATTAAATACTTACTTGGCCAAGGTGTGTGAGGGGAGGGGGGCTTTAAAAAAGCAGGCTCTAAACCTTGAAACTTGCCCTGATTTCCAACACCTGGGTTAGGTTAAGGGCATTTCCGCACATTAGTAAAAATAGTGTAAAGCCGCGGAATGGCAAAGCATGACATTATATCACGCCAACCAATCTCCTTCATATTCTGCCGCAGTGTAAAGGTACTGCGATACACACTAATTTTTATATCTAAAAAACATAATTCTCTGTTGCAATGCCTATGCACAGAATCATAGATGCATAGTGCTTTTGAATGCCACTTATGGGATCACGAGTAGACTTGTGCACGAAGGGCCCAATTTGGCTTCGGCATCCATGGAATTCAATGGTGCCATAGACTATAATGGGAATGACGACTCTCCACTGGATATACGGGAGGGGTGGGGGCACCTTCTTCGGGAGCCCCTCGATGTGGACCCCTTGGACCAATCATTTTGAAATTTGGAGGGGAATCAGGGAAGAGCCTCCCGGAGCTACCCTGAACGTTTGAAGGCTGTACCTAAAACCCCACCCCCATTCTTGTCCCTGGGAACAAGGGAGAGGGAGATGAGAGTGAAGGTGGAATGCTGCAGATGACTTTAGCACGTTTGAGCCTCCATACCTTCCTTCTCTTGGTTGCCTGCTGGTTGCTCTTCAGTCGCTAGCTCTTTTTAGGGTGGTGAACCCCTAGTTCACAACTGAGTTCTTTGCGAACACTTGGATAGATGCCACCTGGACCAGGTGATTTGTCAGTTTTTAATTTGTCCATCAGGTGCAAGGTCTCCTCCCTGGTCACCTCAGTCTAGCTCCAGCCTTTTGACATCCCTCCTGAAATCAGTTTGAAGTTATCCCAGTGGTCTCCTTCTTTCATTCCTTCTCTTGGTCTAGTGGTTGGTGCAGCATTGATTATTAGCAAGGTGTAATTGTGAAGACTGGCAGCCTCTAATCTGGAGAGCCGGGTTTGAACTCCCACTCCTCTACATGCAGCCAGATGGATGGCCCTGGGCCAGTCACAGTCCTGTCAGAGCTGTTCCCATAGACCAGTTCTGTCAGAGCGCTCTCAACCCCACCTACCTCACAGGGCCTCTGCTGTGGGGAGAGGAAGGGAAGGCGATAGTCAGCCACTTTGGGGCTCCTTCTGGTAGTAAAATGTGGGGCAAACCCCCCCCCCCTTCCCCAGCTCTCTTGGCTTGAGCTTCTTTCTTCAGCTCTCTGGTTCTCGCCAGAGTTCATTATAAGTCAAAGCGGTCATCGATTTGTTTATTCTATTGTACCGCATGACCACCACATTAAAGCCTCCTTTCTCTACGCACAACACTCTGAGCTACTGCTGACTCCGAGCTAAACTGCCTCTCAATAAAACCGATCTTCATTGTTAGCCGTGATTAGAGGCAACTGCCGCTTAAGGCCTCGGGGCCAAATGAGACGAGATTATGAGAGTTCTATGGAGGAGCTCCCAAACTCTTCTACACCAAGGCAGCTTGGTGTAGCGGTTAGAAGTGCGGACTTCAAATCTGGTGAGCCAGGTTCGATTCTGAGCTCCCCCACATGCAGCCAGCTGGGTGACCTTGGGGTCCCCACAGCACTGAGAAAATTGCTCTGACCGAGCTCTCTCAGCCTCAGGGCTTTCTTGGCCTCACCTCCCTCACAGGGTGTCTGCTGTGGGGAGAGGAAAGGGAAGGCGCCTGTAAGCCGCTTTGAGACTCTTTGGGTAGAGAACAGTGGCATATAAGAACCAACTCCTCCTCTTCTTCAGTAATATCAGGGCTCTCAGCCTCATCTCCCTCACAGGGTGTCTGTTGTGGGGAGAGGAAAGGGAAGGCGACTGTAAACTGATTTGAGACTCCTTCAGGTACAGAAAAGCAGCATATAAGAACCAACGCTTCTTCTTCTTCTTAACATATAATAAATTATATTATATTAAGTTAAATTAGCAATAAATTGTATTTTATTATGTGTTTTTATGTGTGTTGGAATAAATACAGGAACAAATGATTAAACAAACCAACCAATGTGTTAAGTGGCTAGCCACAGGCTAGCTTGGCTAGGAGTTGTGGCCTAGAATTACCTAATTAACACATTTTTCATTGCTTCAAGTGATCATTTCCCTTCTAGTCATAGCTTCTCTGTAGCTTCTCTAAGCTCTTCTTTCCCCATCCGATGAACCAGCACCAAGAGAGGACCCATTTCCCTCAAACGCCATGCCAATCAAAGAACCATCCCTGGGTGGTCATGTCCTCCCTGCAGGAGTGGTTGAAGGATTTGTGGGGCCCATAGCACCAGAGCCAATTTCAGGATTTGCAGGGCCCTAGCAGCGTGCAATTTCAGTGGGTACCCCCCACACTGGAAAGGGGTATCACTTTCTTGCCTTAAAGAAATTCTTAATAACACCCTTCTCTTTGGAATAAGGTGGCTGGATAGAGAGAAACAGAGGGTTTCTCCACTCTTTCATAGGATTCTTGATAAGCAAAGACGAGTCTCTAATCCCAGTTAATGACAATGAGAATGAACTCAAAGCTGTTAATTCCTTTCTTTAAGGCTAGTGCAGAATGCCGACGTCTGCGTTATTTTTAAGGAAAGGGTTTTCGTAGCTTCAGAACCTAGAGCAGTCTGCGCAGTTTGGTTTTTTGGCCCTAGCTATGACTTGCTTTGGGAAGGGAATTGCAAAGCAGTGTCAGAGTCTTCCCCACCTTGCCTGGCCAGATTGATTTCCCCATCCTCGGGGTCAGGGGTGGCTGGGAGAGATCTGTCTCGTTCTTTGTGCCTTCCAGCAAGCTGCTTGGTGACACAAAAGCTGCAGGTCAAGCAAAGGGTATGTTTTTTTCACTCGGCCTGCAGGCTTCTGCAGTGCTGCAGGAAAAGGAGCTCCCTTGGGTAGCTTTGAAAGCATTTCAGAAATAATAACCCCAGACCATTAAAACCAGCAGCTGAAGATGTCCCCGTGCCAGCAGCTAGTTCCCACGTGTATCCGATGTTTTCTGTCTCATTGTCCAGCCTCTTCTGGTTTTAACATTTGATAGATAAAAACAAAAGCCCCACAAACCCACAACTAGTTGTTGTTGTTAGGTGCGAACTCGTGTCCGACCCATCGCGACCCCATGGACAATGATCCTCCAGGCCTTCCTGTCCTCTACCATTCTCCGGAGTCCATTTAAGCTCACACCAACAGCTTCAGTGACTCCATCCAGCCACCTCATTCTCTGTCGTCCCCTTCTTCTTTTGCCCTGAATCGCTCCCAGCATTAGGCTCTTCTGCAGGGAGTCCTTCCTTTTCATGAGGTGGCCAAAGTATTAGAGTTTCATCTTCAGGATCTGGCCTTCTAAAGAGCAGGCAGGGCTGATCTCCTCTAGGACTGACCAGTTTGTTCGCCTTGCAGTCCAAGGGACTTGCAAGAGTCTTCTCCGGCACCAGAGTTCAAAAGCCTCAATTCTTTGACGCTCAGCCTTCCTTATGGTCCAACTTTCGCAGCCATACATTGCAACTGGGAAGACCATAGTCTTGACTAGACGAACTTTTGTTGGCAGGGTGATGTCTCTGCTTTTTAGGATGCTGTCTAGATTTGCCATAGCTTTCCTCCCCAGGAGCAAGCGTCTTTTAATTTCTTTGCTGCAGTCCCCACCTGCATCTTGCATCTTGGAGCCCAGGAAAATAAAATCTGTCACAACCTCCATTTCTTCCCCATCTATTTGCCAGGAATTGAGAGGGCTGGATGCCATGATCTTTGTTTTCTTGATGCTGAGTTTCAAGCCAACTTTTGCACTCTTCTCCTTCACCCGCATCAACAGGCTCTTTAGTTTCTCTTCACTTTCTGCCATTAGAATCGTATCATCTGCATATCTGAGGTTGTTGATATTTCTCCCTGCAATCTTGATCCCAATTTGTGACTCATCTAACACCACCTTTTTCATGATGTGCTCCGCATACAAGTTAAATACGTAAGGCGACAGTAAACAGCCTTGCCGAACTCCTTTCTCAATTTTGAACCAATCAGTGATTCCATGTTCAGTTCTCTCTGTTGCTTCTTGACCTGCATATAAGTTTCTCAAGAGACAGATAAGATGCTCTGGTATTCCCATCTCTTTAAGAACTTGCCACAATTTGTTGTGCTCCGCACAATCAAAGGCTTTAGCATAGTCAATGAAGCAGAAGTAGATGCTTTTCTGGAACTCCCTAGCTTTCTCCATGATCCAGCGTATGTTGACAATTTGATCTCTAGTTCCTCTGCCTCTTCAAAATCCTGCCTGTACTTCTGGAAGTTCCTGGTCCACATATTGCTGGAGCCTAGCTTGTAGGATTTGGAGCATAACTTTGCTAGCATGAGAAATGCGTGCATTGGTGCGGTAGTTTGAACATTCTTTGGCATTGCCCTTCTTTGGGATTGGAATGTAAACTGACCTTCTCTAATCCTGTGGCCACTGTTGAGTTTTCCAAATTTGCTGGCATACTGAGTGTAGCACTTCTATTGAATCGTTTTTTAAATTGTGATTACAACTAGTAATCACAGCCAAATCCCCCCATTCCCTCCATTTCTCCTTCCCTTCCTCTCCCCACAACAGGGCCCTTGTGAGGCAGGTGGGGCTGAGAGAGTTCTGAGAGAAGTGGGACTAGCCCAAGGTCCCCCAGTTGGCCTCCTGTGTCTCAAAGTGGCTGACAATCACCTCCCCTTCCTCTGCAATTGCCTTCCCATTCTCTTTCCACAACAGGCCCCCTGTGAGGTACATGGGCAGAGAGAGCTCTGAGAGAAGTGAGAGTAGCCCAAGGTCACCCAGTTGGCTCAGTGTGGAGAAACGGGGAACTAAACCTGGTTCTCTACAATACAGTCTGCTGTTTGTAAAGACTGCACCACACTAGCTCTTAGGGGAACAAATCTAATTTTCTCAAGTCCAAGAGTGACGCGGCACCAGCAAAAACTGATTTCGTTAGGCAAGAGTTAAGAAGAGAGCCCTGCCAGTTCCACTGTGTCCAAAGCTTTAGATGCTTAGAAATTAGTTCTGTTATTCCAAACAAAAATGTGACTGCTGTGAAATGCAGCCTTATGATTGGGAACTCTCTGCCCAGCTCTTCTTCACCAGCTCTGTTTCTGTTTGGGCTTTCTCTTTGCCAGGTCGATTTGGATTACACCGTTACAACGGAGGATCAAATTTACCTTCTCCTGGAGGCCAGAATTCAGTGTGAGCAGAACATCACAGCCCAGCCCCAAGAAGAAGGAGGTGAGGTATCTGAGGGGCCTCTCCTATTATATGCACACAGACACACACACAATACCTTTTTTGGCACAAAGCAGATTAGCAAAATAAACAGAGATAATCAGGATACATCAATCAGTTTAAGTTTAAAAACTGAAGACAAAAATTCAGCCATAATAAAAGTGACATTGGCATCCTTATCACTCAATAAAAAATAGCAGATCAGGTCTTTCGCATGGTTTCTCCATTTCGATATAAAAGGTATAATATGCCTTCGCTGGACAATAAACAAGGGACAATCCAGTAAGATATGTTGCATGGTGTCAGGAGTGTTTAATTCACAGGGACATAGTCTATTTTTGAAAGGAATCTTGGCAAATCTCCCTTGTAATACTTTGGATGGAAAGGCGTTGAGCCGAGCAAGCAAAAACGCTCTGCCATAAAGGGGATTTGCCAAATTATAGAAATAAGCAGGCATTGTCCCATGCTTCACTTGGAGACCAAGAGCACGTGGAGGGCATGTTGCCGGAACAGTAGGATGGATTTTTTGGAATTCCTGATCAAGGAGCCTTTGTTTAATTTGGCACATAATGGAAGATTCATTCAGAGATAAGATGTAATCGTAGTCAATGCCAATTTGTTGGAGTATAGTCAGGATGGTAGAGAACCATTTAAATTTAGAAGAGTCTCTCAATAAACAGGCCAATAGACTATCTGATCGAACTCTAAAAAGCAGTTTTAGCCAGTATTTGAAGGTAGAAATCCAGGCCTTAGTTTTGAGAAGATTATGGCCAATTTAGAGACATAAAGAGGAGTAAGGGACATAATTTGGACTTCCCAAAATCTGCCGGAAAAAGGCAGACTGTAACCTTTCCAAGTTTTTGTTAAAAGCTGAGATCCACAGAGGGATACTGTATATAATTGGGGGAAGAATTTTTGAGTCAAACACACGACAGGCAGCTGGGACAAACTGATTACCTTTAAGGAAGAAAAAACAGTTTAAATGGGTAGTGGCACAGTTAGCCTGCAAAATAATCCTATTTCTATGTTTGGTCCAGTGCAAATTATGTTGGAAGGTGATTCCTAATTTTTTTAACCATTTGACCTGCTCCATTTGATGACCACCAATACACCAGCTTAAGGGGTACCACTTCTGTGCAAAAGACCACTTTGGTTTTTTCGAAGTTAATCGATAGGTCATTGAGTTGGCAATATTAATAAAAAGCATTCAGATCTGTTCAGACCAATTCTGGAATAGGAAATCAATACGGTGTCATCAGCATATAGAATAAGTGGGATTGGCAGTTTATCTAGTTTGGGGGGATGACCATTTATGAGTCTTTGGGTTTTTGGAAGATTGTGTAAAAAAAGGTTAAATAAATGAGGAACAAGGAGGCAGCCTTGTTTAACTCCTCTCAGGAGTTAGTTAAATGAACCTTTTTAGTAAATTTGACCTGACAGGTATTGTTGGAATGGAGGTTCATTAGGAGTAGTAATAGGCGCAAATCAATATTAAGGTCTTGCAATTTTCTCCATAGTAAACACCTGGGAATAGAATCAAATGCTCCCTTGAGGTCAACAAAAGCTGCGTAGAGTTTCTTCCTACTTGTATGAGCATATTTGTCTGCAAGAGGATTAAGCAGTGGTCTAAAATAGAACAATTTTTAGTAAAGCCAATTTGTTCGGGACCTATTAGGTCATTTGAAGTCACCCAATCTAGTATCTTAAGTTCTAGATCAGGGGTAGTCAAACTGCGGCCCTCCAGATGTCCATGGACTACAATTCCCAGAAGCCCCTGCCAGCGAATGCTGGCAGGGGCTTCTGGGAATTGTAGTCCATGGACATCTGGAGGGCCGCAGTTTGACTACCCCTGTTCTAGATGTTTGGCATACATTTTACTGGCGATAGTTAGAAGGCTAATAGGACGGTAATTTTCTGGAGAGCTAGAACCACCTTTTTTGTAAATAGGCACAATGACTGAGTTAAGCCAGGATTCAGGGAATATTCCCGATTGGTCGATAGCTGTAAAAAGGTCTGCCAGAAGTTGTTTCCACCAGTTAGAGTTTAGTTTAAATAGCTCAGCTGATAGTCCATCGGGGCCTGGAGATTTGCCTAGTTTTAGTTCTTAGATAAGGTTTTCAATTTCATCCAAACTAACAGGTGGCCAGCTAGGAAGAGAATCAGCAGAGGGGAGACTAAGGTGATTATTTTGGATTGGGGAGGCAGCAAAGAGTGTAGAAAAATAATTGCACCATGTTTGGGAAGAGATAAAAGATTTAAATGATCTGTTGCTTTCACCTAAGTAGTTTACAATCGTTTCCCCAAAAGAGCCGCTGTTATTGGATTTAAATGCCGCTAAAAGATGGTCCCATTTCGGCTGATAATAAGAGTGCTTATTAGTGTTTGTTAAAGATTCGTAATGTCTTTTTTGGAGTGTGTAGTTTTCTAACAAAGTGAGCTCTTTGGACAGATGAGCAACCTTTTCTCTGAGGCAATCGTTATCAAACCAAGAGGAAGGTCAAGTTGGAGAGGATCTTAGGGGTAGGGCCTTAAATCTGCAGGCCAAGGCAATTTGGTTAAATGTACTTAAAATCCCAGAAGGGGAGCCAGTTTTAGTAATATCCTTTCTTAGGTTAATCATCTGAGCAGAATTAAGGAAGAGGGTGAGTTCAGTGCCTATTATACTTTTTTTCACCCAGTGTTTCTGAACGGTTTTGAGTTACATGCTATGAAGGTGAGATAGATCAGGTATCCAAATTCCATGTATCATCTGGAGATCTCCCCCTATTTGAACTGATCTCCAGATGAGCAGGATCCGTTCCCCTGAAGAAAATGGCTGCTTTGGAGATGTTGGGATTGCAATCGACAAGGAATTTGGTGAGGTCAGCCTTGAAGGGCTGTTGTTAGGCTGTTTAAGTACTAGTGGCTTGGAGTGGTCACTGGTGAGGCTGCAGGGAATTCTGAGCCATGGGCTCTGGGGAGTCTTTTGTTTAAGGTAGGCTCCCGCCCACTTCCTGCTTCTTCAGGAAGATCTGTGTGACCTTTTCCACATGGAGAATTAGGCCTGGCTGGTGCTCGTCTGTTTGCAGGGCTAATCCCTGCCCAGGTGATGTCAGTGGAAGCCTGGGCAAGGATTAGCCTCGGCCTGGGACTGTCCCAACTCAGGCCCTGATTTGCTCCCTTCCGTGCCACAGGCACCATTGGGGCGTGTGCTGGACTAGACCCATCTGGTGGGGAAGAATCAGGACATCCAGGCCCAGTTCCTCCCCTGACTACAGAGTCCTGGGTGTAAACTGCACGGAGCTTTTATCCCACTCCCAGGTCGATTTAGTCCCTCCCGTCTGCACTGAAATCGATTTCCAGTTTGATTTCCATCGATGGAAATTTTCCATCTGCAACCGTCATGCCTCGACCCACATTCACCGTACCTTTGCCTCGGAATATCAGGGAGCGCTTATTTTCCAGAATATCCACCAATTTGCGCCGGATGCACCAAAGGATCAACGTGTAGATGTCCTCGGCACTTGGATTAATCGGTATTCCTCCCCCCGCTCCTCCCCAATGGTGACGTTACGGAACTGTCTTTTGCTGATTGGTGAACCAACCCCCGCGTTTCCAATGCTGACTGAACGTGTTTATCTCCTGCTGATTGGTCGACTCGCGGAGTTGAAAGAAAGGGGGAATAATTGTTTCACGGGTAAATACACTGTTCAGCTCTGTTTTGAGAGCTTAGATTGTTTGAGACAGCACAGAAATGGAAAAGTGTACAAATACGGTAATAAAAAAAACATATCCAGGCGCACTCTGGTGGGAAGTACGTCAGAACGTCAGGAATAGATTTAAACTAACGTGATGCAGATGATACAAGTATGTTAAAGCTGTTTCGTTTCGGATATAATGTTTGTTGCAGATCACTCATAATGCCCGAGCCCGAATCGGGCGGAGATCGGCAAGAATAAAAGCAGGAAAATCAAGAGATGCAGAATAGGCTCTGGAAGAGGCAAAAAATGCCCCATTTGGCTCAGTGGTGCTACGTGGAATTGCGTTGTGATTCAATCCCACCTTCTTAAAAATGAAAACAAATCCCCTGTGCCACTGTGGACTCAGCACATGGACTCTGTGGGGACAAATACCTGCTGGGTGCACCCTGGTGGGTGAGGCTGAGAGACAGCTGCTTGTCCACCTTCCCTGGGTTCCTCTTTTGGATAACTTTTCTGGGATAGTGAGGGTTGATGTGGGACAAAGAACCACTACCAGAATTCAAATTTAAATATGATCTATTACAAAGAAAATGTTTACAAGCCTTCTTTTAGCTCTTCACAGATTCAAAGCAAGGGAGTCCAAAAGAAATTTGGGGAAAACCTTCAAACCCTCTTTCCCTCTGCTAAACATACCTCACTAGATGTTCGATGCAAGGCAGGTTTCTATAAGATTACTAGATTTAAAGCCCGAAAGGCCTCCGCCCCCGCCGTGGCTGCTTCCCCTCCCGGGCGCCGGCAAGGCCGCCAGCGAGAACATGGCAAGGGAAGTTCTGTGGGCCGCAGGGAAGCCATCCCCGGCCCCCTCCCCTCCGGCGAGCCTGCAGCTTCCCTGTGGCCCGCAGAGCACACCCAGGGCTTCTGCGAGGCGGCGGTGTGCTCTGTGGCCCACGGGGAAGCCATCCCAGCCCCCCCCAGCAAGGCTGAGGCATACCTGGGCACGTGGCCTCCTCACCAGAGGGCCCTTATGGTGGTGCGGGTGATGAGGCCGGCTCCTGGAGGCGGACGCTCCAGGGGCCGGCCCAATCTGGACGTGCCCAGCTTTGCTGGTGCATCCAGATTGGCCTGCTGACCTAGACACCACCCAGACAGGGTGGTGTCCGGGCCCAGATGGAGCCACCCACATGGCCGTTTTAATTTTAAGGTTCTATTGTATATCGATTAGCTCAAAGGCCTGTTGTAGCTCCACATGGAAGCATATGTTCAATAGCCTCCATCTCTAGTCCTGGAAGATCATAGTTTTATTTGTTCCCCCATATCCCACGCAAAAAAGATCTACTGCCTGTACCGAGGGGATTATATCATCTCCCCTTTTCCCCAGCCATACTAAGCAGGTCAGCAGAATCAAATAATCACTTCCACAGGAGCACACAGGGAAGTCCTGACTGTCGCCTGCCTACCCTGTTATGCCTCCCCATCTCTGATAACAGCTAGGAGGTGACCCATCCTTTTGTCTCCTAGATAGTCATTTGAATCTGAAAGCAGGTGAGGATTTGGGCTAATGCCCCCCCCCCTTCTAGAGCAAAATTTCCTCCTCTGAAATTTTCCTAGCACAAAGGCATTTCTTTATAGAGGGAAATAAAACAAATTATGGAAACAAGAGCTTCATAAACTGCGGAATGCCAGTTTAATAAAGCACGTGCACACAAAGGCAGTAGATTAATGGTGAATAGAAATCACCTTTGGGAGGATCATGAGAGCTCAGATTCCCAGAAAACCAGCTAAGAATGGCAAGAACGAGAGAGGCAAAATAAAAGCTCCAGGCAGCATTTCAGAAACGTTGAGAAGAACCACTTCTGACTCATTGATCTAGTGCCTCCTACACATTCCATTTCCACACCATGTCAGATATTTTCTGCTTTACTTCCCGGTTAGACCAACAATATGCAGGAGGCGAGAACATCTCGTGGTTGATTCCTTGGGGATCTTTCTGCAATCTGCTGTTTGTACAAGACAGGTTTATTTTAACAGCACTATATCCCTTCGGGAGTCGGCATAGAATCTGGAGTTTTTCTCCGGTAGAACAAGAAGCCCTGAGAATTGGGGTCCCTAGTTTCAGGTTGGGGGTGAAGCCTTAAGGGAGCTGGGTTTGGGGAGGGAGTTCCCTTTGAGATAAGTCCGGAGAGTGAAGGCTTTTCGGTTTAGAAAAGAAACAACTAAGGGGGGACTTGATAGAGCAGAGGTTCTCAACCTGGGCATCGGGACCCCTTTGGGGGTCGAACGACCCTTTCACAGGGGTTGGGGTAGGGAGAGCAGCTTGGCTGAGGGGACGCCATCTACACAACAGCCTTGCGGGGTAGATCGAGATAGAGCGTTCGTCTGTCTGGAGCAGCGGAAAAGAGCGAGATCGGCACGGAGGAACAAAAGGCAGAACTGAACTGAGATACAATCCTGAACAATGGATCTTCACGCCATTGGTCAGTTTCAGCTTAATTTCTGGGAAAGAACCCCTGCATAATTTTATGGTTCTGGGGGGTGGGGATGGTTTCCCTGCCACCCGGGCGGGACGCGGGGAAGCCCCGGGCTCGCTGGGGAGGGAGGGAGCTGGGGATGGCTTTCCCGTGGCCTGCCAGGAACACCTGCCGCCTCAAAGAGGTGCCGAGTGTACTTGGTGGGCCGCGGGGAGGCCGTGTCCTTGCCAGGGTGGAGGGGGCCAGGGATTGCTTCAAGCGCACCTGGCGCACCAGGGAGAAGCGGCCACAGTGGGGGGGGGGGTCTTTCAAAGCCCATTCTTATGAACGGGTTTTTAAGCTAGTTCTTAGATAAAACGAATACAAACTATGGCATATAAAACATTTAAAAATAATATTCAAATTCCTGATCTTCTGACCGATGAAGCAGAGGTGAGGAATCGGTACAGAAGGTAGTGTTAATTTGCTTCCGTGTCTCCTTTCCGTAGCCTGTTGAACAAAACTTAGCTGTCTGCTTACATACGGTGCTATTCCCTTGCCATAAAAGGAGACTTAGCGTATGTTGTTTGATGCCACCTGCCCCTAGTTCGTAGAGAAAGGGTGGCTAAAAATATTAATATTAATTGTAATCCCAATTCAACACCCAGAGTTGAGCTGATTTAAGTCCATTGCTCAATAGACCAGGGGTAGTCAAACTGCGGCCCTCCAGATGTCCGTGGACTACAATTCCCAGGAGCCCCTGCCAGCATTCGCTGGCAGGGGCTCCTGGGAATTGTAGTCCACAGACATCTGGAGAGCCGCAGTTTGACTACCCCTGCAATAGACGCTAAGGAGATTCCATTGCACTAGGGAAGTGGCTGTGGGTCAGGGTTTTGATGACATCAAAATCCAACAAGTTGTCTTGTAAAGAATTCCTGCTTTAGTGGATTTGAATGAAATGTGCTCCTGGGAATAGTTGAGCAATGGAAGACAGACACCCCGCTAGTCAGGTTCACACTCTTGGGTTAATATAGCAGAAGCTCGCCTATTAAGAGAACCGTAATGCTGAGCGTAGCGAATTAATCTCCCAAGAAGTATATTGCAAAAAGAGGTGAACTTGCATTTATTCAAGGGGCTCAAGTTCACATTCAGGTTGCCGTCGAAAGAAGAGAAAGGCTAGCCTAATCCAGATAGCACTTCCCTTGTCACAAATGGCCAGCAGCAGTATGAAGGCATTCTTTCTACAGGAGAGACCTGCAGAGACGTGTGTCTCCATGTAGAGAGGGGAAGGCCATGTAGAGAGGGGGAGAGGACAATGCATGACACTGGAAATATATGACATGAAAATACAATGATCTGTTCAGTGCTTTGGGAAAGCTAGCACAATTAGTCCAAGATTTCTTCCAGGCAATCTGCTAAAATACTGGTTAGAGGGATGAGGAACTGATGTCAAGCTGGGAATTAAAACTTGCATTTCTGAAGGAGGAAGTGACTTCACAGGAATGGGTGTGGCTTGAGCACAACCCAGAAGGGGCATATGCCAGGGATAGTCAAACTGTGGCCCTCCATATGTCCCTGGACTACAATTCCCATGAGCCCCTACCAGCAAACACTGGCAAGGGCTCATGGGAATTGTAGTCCATGGATATCTGGAGGGCCGCAGTTTGACTATCCCTGCCCTATGCCATCATTTGACGGGGAAGTGACATAACAGGACATGACATCACAGAGTGGCATCACATCCTTTCCAAGAAACACCCCTAAAATCTCCAGAGGAATTGTGCAACCCTGCCCAAAGACTGTTGATGCATTATAAAGTGTTGGAATTGCAGTCGGCAAGTAATTTGGTGAAGTCAGCCTTGAAGGGCTGTTGCTAAGCAGCTTAAACAGCTGAGCTGTACCTGTGTGCAATATTGGATATTTTGTGTATAAAGGAGCAGAATTAATATATAAATTAAGCCTGGTGGAATGAGCTCCTGGAAGAGCTGAGGGCCCTGCCAGAGCTTTCAGCTTTCCGCAGGGCCTGCAAGACAGAACTCTTCTGCCAGGCTTATGGTTGAGGCCAGGGCGGCATCTGGGTGTTTTCATCGGAGGATTCCCCCCTCCATGTTGATTAGATTTGGCCCTCGCTCCTAATATAAGAGAACTGACCCTTGGGCTGAATGGGGGGGGGGAGTGAGGGTTAGAGCTTCTACAAGATTGATATGGCATCTGTCTAATTGTGATAATTTGTAATTGTTTTTATGGGATGTTTTATGGGTTTTATTGTATTAACTGATGTTAGAAACCACCAGATTAATATTGTATGCTTCTGTAAATAATCTTTCCAGTAGAAGAAGAAGAGTTGGTTGTTAGATGCCACTTTTCTCTACAAGGAGGAGTCTCAAAGCGGCTTACAGTCGCCTTCCCATTACTCGCCCCATAACAGACGCCCTGAGAGGTGGGTGAGGCTGAGAGAGTCCTGATATTAGTGAAAAAGAGTTGGTTCTTATATGCCGCTTTTCTCTACCCGAAGGAGTCTCAAAGCGGCTTACAATCGCCTTCCCTTTCCTCCCCCCACAACAGAGACCCTGTGAGGGAGGTGAGGCTCAGAGAGCCCTGATATTAAAGATTATCTCTCTTTTAAACCTCACAGTGCTGTGAGTCTGGATCTGTGCCTCATACACAAAGGTAACTAATAACAGCATACTTCCAAAATGCTCTCTGCTGTATTTCTCTGGAGGAACCTAGGACTGAGTCTGAAAGTCCCAGCAGAACTATTTACATTAATTCATAGTCTACCTTTTTCACTTGAACTCCAGGCAGATTATACAGAATGAATGGAGGGGACATTCAGCAAACAATGCCAGAGGGCTGATTCTGCACTTACTTTGTTTTTTCCATTGTCGAACCTGCTGAATTCAGATTGATTTGAACCCAGGTCTTCCTCCCTCTGAATTGAAACAGGAAGTATTCTGCACTTGATTGGGAAGCTCAGAGCAGGCAGGGGAGTCAAGTGCAGCAGGAGGCTCTTTCTTTCCTGAACGGGGTGGGGGTGGGGTGGGGGTGGGAGAGGATTGGAGACAAAAGAGGAGGGACAAATAAACCCAAGAAGCAAATCTCTGCTGAGAGAAGTGTGGGCTTCTGGAGCACAGTCACTTTAAAACAGGGCAAAAATAATAAGTCTTAGGAGAGAAGTCTTGCAACTGGGAACCAGGAAGTCTTTGAACTGACACCCTGGCCAATCAGGGAAAACTGCTTTGCTACGTCTGACTCTGTTGTCTGCACAGGAAAGCCCCTTGAAATCATTCGGAGTTGCATATTTTGCAGAAAGAAGGAAAAAAGAGCCATACCAAGACCAAGCAAGAAAATAGAAAGAAAAACAATTGGTGTTCGTAGGGAAATAATCTTTAATATTTGCCAGTCACTTGGATATTTACCAAAGGGAAAGTGACATTCTACTGAGAATCTGAAGTTATATATTCCTTTGGGATGTCACAAGTTTTAAAAATTCTTTCCCTATAAGCACAATTTTTTTTTTAGTTACCGTAGGTTGTAGGAAGCCGGAAAGTGGGGACTTTCTTGACCTATATCTACATGTGCCAGCCTCCAGGTGGAACTTGGGGATCCCAAGCTGATCTCCAGAGATCTCCAGCGACCAACTGGCAACCCTAGGGTGTTCAGCCTCTGGCAGTACACCCATCCTTTAGCCCAGGGGTAGTCAAACTGCAGCCCTCCAGATGTCCATGGACTGCAGTTCCCATGAGCCCCTGCCAGCAATCGCTTCCCATAAAAGCAATTGCCGGCAGGGGCTCATGGGAATTGTAGTCCATGGACATCTGGAGGGCCGCAGTTTGACTACCCCTGCTTTAGCTCTTTAACTGGTACGAAGCGTAAGCACAGTGCTTCGCATAACCAGTGCTCCATACAGAACGATGCTTGCATGGCCGGCATCTTTGCAAGAGACCCTGACGCCCTAGTAGGTGATGGGCTTCACAGGCAATTTTACATTTCTTATGATTTATGGATATGTTCCCGAAGCATATTCCGCTTCAATAGCAAGCCACCAAGGAAATCATCTATGCATACGCTTCTTTTCATCACCAATGAACAAGGGTCCCAGGCCCCCAAACTGAATAAACCATCCCTCGATTGTGACTTATTGTGAAGAAATGCATTTTCTCCGTGAAAGTCTTAGCTGAGCATTTTAACAGCTTTTCCCCGCCCCCTTTTCTCCTCTAGGCAGACCAGGCAGGTAGGGCCCAATTGCTCCTCATCATACAAATGCACATGCGTCTACCTAAAGACAAGGGAATGGTCAAATTCTCCCCTTTCTCTCCCCCTTCCTCCAAGCCAGGAAATAGAGATCTTGAAGACTTTGAAACAGAGATCTGAGAGGCAGCTTGCTGTCGTGGTTAAGAGCAGCAGCCTCTACTCTGGAGAACTGGGTTTGATTGCCCACTCCTCTCCATATAGCCAGCTGGGTGTCCTTGGGCTGGTCACAGTTCTCTTAGGGCTGTTCTCACAGAGCAGTCCTGTTAGAGCTCTCTCAATCCCATCTACCTCACAGGGTGTCTGTTGTGGGGAGAGGAAGAGAAGACTGCTTTGAGATGCCTTCAGGTAGTGAATAGCAAGGTACAAAACAACAGCTCTACCCTTTGCTGTTTTTTTTAAATATTTTAATTGTATTTTAAGAAGAGTGTTTTTTCTACCCCACTTCTCACTATCCAAAGGATTCTCAAAACAGCTTATAATCGCCTTCCCTTCCTATTCCCACAACAGACACCCTGTAAGGTAGGTGAGGCTGGGAGAGCTCTGAGAGAACTGTGGCTGGCCCAAGCTCACCTGGCTGGCTGAATGTGAAGCAGCAGGGAATCAAACTCAGTTCTCCAGATTAGAGGTTGACGCTCTTAACCTCTACACTAAACTGGCTTGCTCTGAATCCCAAAGCTCAAAGGAACAAAAAAAATTATTCTCTCTCCCCAAATTCTGCCCCCTGCAGGCTCCACTCCCAAAAACTCCAGGAATTGGCAACCATAGGAGCAGGTAGAATATGAGTATTTGGTTTCCATGTCAGAGAAAGTGAAAGTCAGTTTATTTGCCATCACAAAATGAATTAAATTAAAACATTGCAAAGCATAATACAAAACAAACAATACAAATTGAAATATACCTACTAATCAATTAGAGCCTCTTGTGGCGCAGAGTGGTAAGGCAGCAGACATGCAGTCTGAAGCTCTGCCCATGAGGCTGGGAGTTTGATCCCAGCAGCTGGCTCAAGGTCGACTCAGCCTTCCATCCTTCCGAGGTCGGTAAAATGAGTACCCAGCTTGCTGGGGGGTAAACGGTAATGACTGGGGAAGGCACTGGCAAACCACCCCGTATTGAGTCTGCCATGAAAATGCCAGAGGGCGTCACCCCAAGGGTCAGACATGACCCGGTGCTTGCACAGGGGATACCTTTACCTTTTTTACTAATCAATTAAAAATATCTTCAGATTGTATATGACAAGCTAAAGATTCTAGATTATCTGCTCTCTTTAGCCCCTCTTTGTCCTGTATTTTCTTAGCTGCAAGGGCAAACAGTGACATTCTGTTGGTAACCAAAGGATTCGTATCCAACAGCAAGAAAGTTGTTTTTTCCTTATCAGATTGACCATTTAAACCAGGGGTAGTCAAACTGCGGCCCTCCAGATGTCCATGGACTACAATTCGCAGAAGGCCCTGCCAGCATTTGTAGTCCATGGACATCTGGAGGGCCGCAGTTTGACTACCCCTGGTTTAAACCATTTAGTAAATTAGCAAGACATTTCTCCCTTGGACGGGTTAAAACGTAGTGTGGGAGGTCCTCCACCACTACAGAGGCATTGATCTTTTGGAGTTTCCTGGAAGCGGCCGGCCAATAAAACTGGCAGCATTGTTTGGAAGTGCAGGGAAGTAAGTATAAGCTGCTTTGAGACTATGGGCTAAAGGTTGAGGGAAATAGGAGACTCTCAAATGATCTAAGTGGAGCTTTTACAATGCAGGATTAATGATCTGTCAATCATAGTATTAGAGATGTACAGCCAGTCCCGGAGTGGATGGTTGTCTACTGAGTTATCAAAGAGGTCATCTGGGATGGAATAATGCGGTAGAATCTTATTTAGAAATCTAGAGCGAATTGGATCTTTGGACGTCAAAAGCCTCTACGATTGTTCGCTGATTGAATTTAAACTTGTTATTTTATATCTCTCCCATGATTTTAAAATAGCCAAGGGTTTCTGAGGGTTCCATGGACAGCAAAAGTCACAAACAAGGAAATACTACATAAAGTCTGAATTTCTGAATTATTATTCCAATGTAGGCTATACATTCAATTCAGGAGAGAACTTATGCCATACCCACAGAATAAGTCCAATTCAGAGATGATCAAAGACACATGAAGGCAAGGGGGTGGCAGGTAACACTAGATGAACAATAAGGATGTGAGTGTCCTGCATAGTGCAGGGGGTTGGACTAGATGACCCATGAGGTCCCTTCCAACTCTATGATTCTATGTTGTCAGATAAACACACAGAAATAACTTCTGTTGTGGCCAGATTTGCTTGGAGGGCGATCAAAACAAGGAAGAGCTGGGTGGATTCAGAGCAACTTAGGTAGAGATAGTCTCAATTGCTTGAGAATGCTTGTGAGTTTTAAAATTATAATGTTGATTCTTAGAGCTGGAATGATATAAATTTTTTACTGTTTTAATTATCAGTGATTCTTTTATGTATTTTGTAATTTGATTACTAGTCTACTACCGTAATAAAGACTGTTTGGTTTGATTTGATTTTACATAAAGCCTGATCTATCACTGGTAGGCAAAATCACGAAACTCCGGCTCATTTAATTTGGTCATATCATGCCATCCAACTCAATGGAGAAAGCAATTCAGCTAGGATTGCTCAGTGGGAAAAGGGAACCAGGCTGACAGAGGACACGGTGGTTGGACGCGATAGGGATGGACACCGGCCAGAACATTGCAGAGCTGAAGCAGGCGGTGCGGGGCTGGAGATTGTGGCCGTGGCTGTGCTATGGGATCACCAAGAGTCGGACGCAAATGAATGGCTGACAACAACAACAAAGTGTACGTGAGCCCTGATAGAAAGGAGACCAGATACAGCTCTCATCGGGGCTGCTGCTGTCCCCTTTGGAAGGACACTTTTGATGACCAATCATTTTTGGCACTCAAAAGTTTGCGTCTTAAATGATCCAGTCGATTGGAGATCTCAGTTTGTTCAGCAGATGGAAGAGCTGAGAAGGAATTAATTCAGTCCTCTTCAATAGTTCAGGGGGAAAGTGTTCAGATTTCTGATTGGTTGTTTGGAACTTGGTGAAAAATGTCCTTTTGGTCTCCTGAGTAGCTTTTGTCAACCATCGACGTTTTAAGTTGTGGGGACTTTGGCAGCAATGGGATGAAAATTGAATTCTCAAATACCTGAACTGGAAAAATCCCTTTTGTACTCAATACGGGGTTCTGGTACAATAAAACGGTAGGGATCCTAGGAGGAGCAAACAAAAGCATAATTCTTGGCACCTGATTTGAATTGTTAAGAGACTTTACTGAAATTAAGAAAAAGAGTTGGTTCTTATATGCCGCTTTTCTCTACTCAAAGTTGTCTCAAAGCAGTTTATAATCTCCCCACAACTGACACCCTGTGAGGTGAGTGAGGCTGAGAGAGCCCTGATATTCCTGCTCGGTCAGAACAGCTTTATCAGTGTTGTGGGGAGCCCAAGGTCACCCAGCTGGCTGCATGTGGGGGAGCGGGGAATCAAACTGGGCTCACCAGATTAAAAGTTGGTGTTCCTAACTACTACACCAAATGGGCTCTCATAATGTTTAACATTACAAGACTCTTCACCAATTTCGGGGCAGAAAACCAGTAGAAAATAAACACAAGATAAAAACAAGGACGCCAGACCCACAGTCCAATTAAAGAGAGGCTCTGGTTCCCAAACTCTTAATCTCTTTTCCTCAGGGCTCTAACAGAAAAGTGGTTCTCTGTCGTTAACTACTGGTAGCAAATTATTTGTATCTAATTAGAAACTTTACTACTTTGATTCAATACAGTTCACCACTCAAGGTAAGAGAAAGCTATTATCAAAATCAAGACTTAAGTAAGACTTGCAATTCCAAAACCCTGGAAACGGGTTTTCTTAGCTATGAGAAAGCAGTCTTCAGACTTCTACACCAGTGGTCCCCAACCACCGGGCCTCAGCCCGGTGCTGGGCCGTGAAGGCCCCGGCACCGGGCTGCAGCTCCTTCACCCCTCCCCTCCCCCCCGCAGTGAGAAACTTCCCAGGCCGCAAGCAACTTGGCCGCCAAAGCGGCCAATTAGCTTGTGGCCTGGCAAGCTTCTTTTTGTGGAAGGGGGGGGGAGAGGGAGGCAGGGCCGCCGGCGTAAGCATGCATACACAGCAGGTCCGCGCATGCGTGTTTGCGGCAGCGCATAGTGCAAATGCGCATGCGTGGACCTGCTGAGCATGCACGAAATCGCCACGCATGTGCATTTGCGCATGCATGGCCGCGCATGCATGGCATGCACAGCCACCAGATTGCCCTCCACCTCCCCCACCGGTCCGCAGCCTTAGAAAGGTTGCAGACCACTGTTCTACACCACCTCTCAAAGATATAGTTGACAGGGTTCTTCTTGGCAGGCAAAAATAAACAAATACAGAAGAACCTACATAGAACAGTAGTATTGACAGGCTAAACTGGTAAATTCTTAAAACTTCTGAAGTAGCTCAGATAGCTCCAAGGGGAAAATTTGTGTAAAATGGAGGAGAATCTGTAAGCAATATTGGTACTCCGTCCCCATCTCGTAATACCTTGTAACTAGATAGTAAAAGTATTGAAACCCAGAATACTCAAGGGTCAGAATACTGAACATGTGAGTTTCTTTCACCATCTTTACCTGCAGCTTCTTCCTGTTTTGTGTCTCTGCAGAAGACCACTGCCTTCCAGAATGGGATGGCCTAATTTGCTGGCCCAGGGGATCTGCAGGGGAAACACTGGCAGTGCCTTGTCCTCCTTACATTTATGACTTCAACCACAAAGGTATTAAACACACACCTTTCATTTCTGTGGTCTGTAGATCTGATAGCATCATTCGGCACCAATATGCAGATACTTAAATCTGTGGAATAGGGCCACATTGATGCTAAGCGGACTTTTCTGCAAACTTGGACGACTACGCAGATTTGCAGGAAAATCTGAACAGTTTTAAAACATTGGGGGTTAAATCCTGCCCTAATTTAAAACAGGTTGTCCACACACACTCAGGAAAGGCACTTACCTGAATAGCTGGTGACGACCCTTGAGAGATGGGCCCGAACTGGCTCATCAACCAAAATTAGGGCCCAACTTATGCTGGCTCAGAGCTTGGGAGCCTCCCCAAACATTTACTGGACTTTTGGCCAGTTTGGTTCAGATATTTGCAGTCATCCGTGTAAACCTAACAGAAGCAGCCCTGCTGAGCTGTTAAGGTTTAAATGGCTGTGATCTATTTCACCCTTTGGCTTTGCTCCACTCCCTTCAAAGGGGGGGAGCAAAACTAAAGGGTCAAAAGGCTCACCGCCATTTAAACATAAGAGCCCCTCACATCCATCACTCAGCTGTTGAGTTTAATGGCTGTTAGACATTTAACTCTTCAATTTTCCTTCCCCTCCCATTGAAGCAGTGGGGAGAAAACCCAAATAGTTAAATGGCTTGTTGTTTAACCCTTCCCAGGCAATCCCAAGCCTCGTTCTCCCAGCAGTGATTCACTATGGCTGGGAGAAAGGGGAAAAGGATGTCCTTTCCTAGACGATCCCCCCCCCCTTTCTCCTGGCTTCAACAAGCTGTGACTGGGAGAAACATGGAAGGGAAACTCCTTCCACGATGGTTCTCTCCCCCTTTTATCCCAGTTGTAGCTAGGAAGACGAGGGAAACTAATTTGCTCCACCTGTTAGGTTCAGGTGGGGCCCATTTGAGTCAGTTCAGTTCAAGGTTCATTCTGTGGGCTGCCCTGAGCCCCAAACAGACCACCCTTTTAAATTTTGTACCCTTCCCTAGTGACCACTACAAGAAGCCACTCTGGGTCCAGCCACCCAATGGAGCCCACTGGAGTCGCCACAGGTCAGTCTAACATGGCTGAGGGTTCCTGGAGGGAGTATAAACCTGGGGCTTTCAGTAGAAGACACCATGAAATCTATTGATTAGAATGGCTGGAAAAAAACTTAATGTAGATCAGGGCATCAGCATTCAGGAAAAGGAGAGTTAACTCACCTCATTCCTCTTTCCCTCAATCAAAAGATATCTCCATAGGCTGCTATTAGTGCCAGGATGTGGGAAAAGTCAAGCAGAAATGTATGTACCATCTTTCTCACTTATGAAGGCAGCCCATGGGCATTTTTAATCAGTTAGGCTAGTGAAAATACTCAGAGAAGAATCATGCCCCTCCCCCTCCAATACCATCTCACTGACTCCCTCCATCCACACTGGAATAGGTTGGTGTTA
Source organism: Paroedura picta (assembly GCF_049243985.1). Lineage (NCBI taxonomy): Eukaryota > Metazoa > Chordata > Lepidosauria > Squamata > Gekkonidae > Paroedura > Paroedura picta. The sequence continues at coordinate 22,161,177 of NC_135370.1, read as the reverse complement.
GAGCCAAAAGACAAGCTCAGGGTTCAAATGTCGGCAACGTATTGTTGCGTGTGGGTCGATCCACATTGGGGTAGTCCACCTGGGCATGGAAACGTTCATGCTATGGATGGGTCTCTAGTGGCGGAACGTTCTTCTCTACATTTTCTTTCTCACAGGACACCGGCAGGAAAGATCCTGTCCTAGCTTCCTCCTCTTTGTGGTTTTCTAATGGCTGAAAACAATTTTTGATCGCGAGAGTTCCACCACGCAAATTCCCACATTTTAGTGGTATAGACACAAGTGTATTATCTAGGGTTCCCAGCTCTGGATTGGAACTACCAGGAGATTTTGGGGGGGAGGTGGAAGAAGAAGAAGAAGAGTTGGCTCTTATATGCCGCTTTTCCCTACCCGAAGGAAGCTCAAAGCAGCTTACAGTCGCCTTCCCTTCCCTCTCCCCACAACAGACACCCTGTGAGGGAGGTGAGGCTGAGAGAGCCCTGATATTACTGAAGAAGAAGAAGAGTTGGTTCTTATATGCCGCTTTTCTCTACCCGAAGGAGGCTCAAAGTGGCTTACAATTGCCTTCCCTTCCTCTCCCCACCACAGACACCCTGTGAGGTGGGTGAGGCTGAGAGAGCGCTGATATCACTGCTTGGTCAGAACAGTTTTATCAGTGCTGTGGCGAGCCCAAGGTCACCCAGCTGGTTGCATGTGGGGGAGCGCAGAATCGAACCTGGCATGCCAGATTAGGAGTCCGCACTCCTCACCCCTACACCAAACTGGGAACCTGGGGTGGGCAGGTTTTGGGGAGCACAGGGACCTCAGGAAGGGATGATGCTATACAGTCCACCTTCTAAAGCAAGATTCTGATTCTCTGAAGGCTTGATGGGGTGGCAGGTTAGTGTGGATGAGCGATAGGGTTGTGAGTGTCCTGCATAGTGCAGGGAGTTTGACTAGATGACTCAGGAGGTCCCTTCCAACTCTGTTATTCTATGATTCTCCAGAGGAACCAATCGTGACCATCTGGAGATAAACTTGCTATGGTAGGAGCTCTCCAGGTGCTACCTGGAAATTTGCAAAACCCTACCTTCAGTGAAAGCTAGATGTAACTGGACTTGTTCTGTCTTGCAGGCATGGCGTTCAGACACTGCACTTCAAATGGAACATGGGTCTTCATGCAGAATTTAAATCGAACCTGGTCTAATTACTCCGAATGCCTGAGCTTCCTACATGCAGAAATCCATTCAGGAAAGGTACGTCTCTTACTCCAGTGAAGGAGAGGGGATAAAAAGCTACATTAAGCATGGTACTTGGGGGCAGTGGGAGCATCAAGGAACTAAACTGGCATTTGTTTAACAGCCTAATGCAGAGCTGCTTGCACAGCGGGGTGAACAAAGCTCGACCCAGTAGCTTTTGGTACGGTTGACCTGTCAGATTTCACGTTGGCAGCTCTTTAACGCGAAATGCACCAGTCTGAGATGGCTCCAGCCTCCAACCAGCCATCTTTGAAAAGCAAATGTTTCAAGCATCATTTGAAACAACCTGCAGATGTTTCCCAAAGCTCCCAGTTGCGCTCCTGAGTGAAACGGTGTCCTAGACATTTCGCTGTTGTTTTCTTCTATGGTTGTGGTGTCCCTGTCACCCTCCCCCACATCGTCTTGGCCTGCCCAGCATTTTGCAGCCAACACATCTTGATTCAAGACTATATAGCCAAATTGGGGTTGAATTGCAGGAATGAACGGCAAATTCTTAAAGCTCTGCTTAACAAGAAGAATCATGCTCTGTCGGCTAAATGTGTTTTGTTCTATGTTAACAGTCAGCCTTTTGTGTTTGCAGAAATGCTGGCCTAGGGTTTCAGTGTATATCACCCATGTCCATCTGTGTTGTCGTTATCTGAATGTTATGCCCTTAAAGGTAATACGTATCTCTGTTTATATCTCCAGAGAGAATTTTTCGAACGTCTCTATATCATGTACACTGTCGGCTATTCAGTCTCCTTCACCTCCCTGGCGGTGGCTATTTTCATTATCGGCTACTTCAGGTGAGTGATCCCTCACTCCAGAATCTTATTGATCTGAGATTTTCTTGAACTCAGAATTGCCTCCTGCTTCTTTAAATGACACCATGTCTAACAGGGATTAGGGTTCAGAAGGAGGCCCATTGCGGGTTACAGCCTGATCTCATCAGATCATGGAAACTACTGGCAAGGGACGCCACCAAGGAGGACTCTGCCAAAGAAGGTGATAGCAAAACACCTCTGATGCTCACTTGCCCTGAAAGACCCTTGCTGGGTTGCTATAAGTTGGGTGTGACTTCGTGGCATTAGAAATTGAGTATGACTTCATTAGAGCCTCTCGTGGCGCAGAGTGGTAAGGCAGCAGAAATGTTGTCTGAAAGTTCTGCCCATGAGGCTGGGAGTTCGATCCCAGCAGCCGGCTCAAGGTTGACTCAGCCTTCCATCCTTCCGAGGTCGGTGAAATGAGTACCCAGCTTGCTGGGGGGGTAAACGGTAATGACTGGGGAAGGCACTGGCAAACCACCCCGTATTGAGTCTGCCATGAAAACACTAGAGGGCGTCATCCCAAGGGTCAGACATGACTTGGTGCTTGCACAGGGGATACCTTCACCTTTACCTTTACTGGCTATACTATTCTTTTAATAGTGTCAAATTCATGGTTAGGAGTTAGCCACTAACGAAAGCTCTTGCACAGGTTCTTGCACAGGGGATACCTTTACCTTTACCCTTTATGACTTCATGGTGCTATAATTTGGGTTTGACTTGATGGCACTATAAGTTGGGTGCGACACCAGGGCACTGTATTTTGAGTGTGACTTCATGGCACGATATGTTGGGTGTGACTCTAGAGCGCTATACATTGGGAGTGACTTCATGGCACTATAGGTTGGCTGTGACTCCAAGGCACTATACATTGGGAATGACTTCATTGCACTATAAGTTGAGTGTGACTTCATGGTGCTATAAGTTGGGCGTGACTCCAGGGTGCTATAAATTGGGAATGATTTGATGGTGCAATACGTTGGGAATAACTTGATGGTGCTATAAGTTGGGTATTCCTTCCTAGCACTATAACTTGGGTGTGTCTTCATGGTGCTATAAATTTGGTATGTCTTGATGGCATACATGCACACACACGCACACACACAGAGGGCTGCCGATTCCAGGTTTGGAAATACCTGGAGATTTGAGGGTAGAGCTTCAGAATGTAGGGAGGGGCAGGACGTTGGTAGGGTATAAAGTCATACAATCCACCTTTCCAAAGCAGCCATTTTCTCAAGCAATATTGGAATAAATGTTTTCAATTGAAATGAAAAAAATAAGCAAACTATTATGCATTGATTCATCATCTGATGTGTGTAATATATGGCAAGAGCCTTAAAAAGTCAAAATAAGGGAAATGAATTTAAGCTTCTGTAGGGCAGAATACAATATTAACATTTAGTACCAAGACTTATTTAAATTAAAAACCCGAGGCTTATCACATAGCCTCAGTAAGATCAGTGCATAAATGCATACTAATGTCTCCACTGACCAGACCCATTTCAGCGTTCCTGCCTTTATCAATGGTCAGACATCAAATAAAAACAGCATCCATGAAAAACAAGGGATACAAGAATTGCCTTTCTTGTTATACACAGTGAGATCCTTAACAAAAAATGATACTCAGGACACTATGGATCTTAGTCAAGTCAATGGACCAGAAGGCCCTTAGTCAATTCCATATTGTCCTGAGCAGATAATGAAAAGGAGCTAACTGTATATAACAATTTTAAAATTGTGTTCTGCTCTACAGAGGCTTAAATTCATCTCATTTAGTTTGACCTATTTAGGTTCTTGACTTTGATGTGGGTCATGGTATTTTCTACTTTTTGTTTCGGGGTAAAGTATATGGGTGGGAGCTCTTAGGACTGTGTGGCAGCCAGACAAGAGACGTTGGGAGGTGGTTTGCCATTGCCTGCCTCTGTGTTGTGAACCCTGATGTTTCTTGGAGGAACTACTACCCAAATCCTTGGAGGTCTCCCATCCAAATACTAGCTGGGGAATGCCCCGCTTAACTTCTGAGATCTGAGGGGATCAAAATTGCCTGGACTATCCAGGGCTGATGCTGCACTTACTTTGTTTATTCCACTGTGGATCTTCTGAATTCAGATTGATTTGAACTTGGGTCTTCCTCTATCCCCCACCCTGCCCATTGAAACAGGAAAGTCTTCTGCACAGGATTAGAGAAGCTCAGAAGGGGAGGTGGGGAGCCAAGCACAGCAGGAGCCTCTTTCTTTCTTTCTTTCTTTCTTTCTTTCTTTCTTTCTTTCTTTCTTTCTTTCTTTCTTTCTTTCTTTCTTTCTTTCTTTTTGAACAGGGATGGGGAGAGGACTGGAGACAGCAGAGGAGGGGGAATAAATCCAAGAGGAAAATCTCTGCCAAGAGAAGTTAGGGCTTCTGGAGCTTCTGCTGAAAAAGTTAAGGCTTCCCCTTTAAGGGAAGCCTTGCAACCTGGGAACCAGGAACTGATGTCCTGGCCAATCAGGGCTTTTCTACAGTGTTGGAAGCTCAGCAGCAAGTTATTTCAGTGAAAGCAGACAGCTGCACGTTTACTGAGGCCGATATTTCAAATATCGAGGGTTATATCCACTCCAGGATATCGCGGGGGAAAGATAGGGTCACTCCGGATCAATGCTGATGAAAATTTTAAATCTCCCAAAATAAAATGGAAATCACATTCAGTGTAGATGGCAGGGATTGAATCGACCTGGGTTTGGAATAAAAGCTCCCTGCAAGATTGAGCCCAGTTCAGGGCTTGATAAGCAAACTATATAATCTGGAGATGGGTTGTAATTCTTAGAGATCTTCAGATCCCACTTGGAGTTAGGGGTGCCAACAAGGATTGTAAACATATTTGTGACAAATGATTAGTTACCTGCCGGGTGACTTGGGATAAAACTACAGATCTAAACAAAGGGACAACAGACTAGGGAAAGAATCCAAACTGAAGTAGGAAGAGTCTGTGTACAACTACTTGCCAAACAGAGTATAGATATTTAATACACTAAATCATATTAAGAATACATGAACTAACCTGTTCATAAAAACGCAATAATCCAGCAACATTTATTATAACGATGATAATGAAGACAATCCCAAGAAATTGGAGATATATCAGACAGAAGTGATCCAGAACAGGGCTAGTCAACCTGTGTTCCTCCAGATGTCCATGGACTACAATTCCCATGAACCCCTGCCAACAAACGCTGGCAGGGGCTCATGGGAATTGTAGTCCATGGACATCTGGAGGACCACACGTTGACTACCCCTGATCCAGAAGACTTCTCTGCCCGATGGGCAATTCACCCCAATTGGGTTTTCTTCAGGGGATAGTTCCCCACTGTTTGAAACCAAATATAATTTAGATGAGATGTGTGGAAACAAATGGATATATAGAATACAAAAGTGTTCCAAAAGTAGTCTAGTTTAATCCACCCTCATTAAGGTTATTCCCAGGGGAAAATATACATATACATATATGCATACGCATAAGCATACGCATACATACATACATCTGAACACCGCCCGTGGCGCCGTGGGCGCCACGGACTAAATAAAAGAGTAAGGCGTTCTGGGGCGGGATGTGTCCGGGATGAGGAAGGGTCCGGATTGGTCCCTCTGATTCCCAGCAAATGCAAGCCGCGCACAGCGCGGCTCGCAGTTGCTCCCGGCCTGACGCGGTGAGAGGCGCAAAGCGCCTCTCGCCGCGTCAGGCTGCCGCCCGAGGGAGCCCCCGGCAGCCGCGCAGAGCGTGGCTGCCAGGGGCTCCCTGCCCGAGAGAGCCACTGCCTGCGCCAAAAGAGAGCCGCCCGAGAGAGCCGCCCGAGAGAGCCGCCGCCCGACAAGGTCAGTTTCTAGCGCCCGCTGTATTCGGCATACAGCGGGCTTTATTACTAGTACATACATATATGCATATATATATGGAAATAAAATAAATAAATAAAATATTCTCATAAAGGAAGAGGAGTGTTGCTGAACAGTATATTGGCCTTTCAATGGGTCAAAACCTCCGATTTCTGACTCATTGAGAGTATAGCGGTGGACTATCCCCGGAGGAAACCCCAGTTGGGTGAAATGTGTGTCAGGCAGTGAAGTCTTTTGGGTCATTTTTGTCTGAAACGTATGTATCCACTTTCCTTGGAATTGTCTTACACAAGAGCTTTCCACGGGTTACACGGCCTTTCACGTAGAAGCTGGCCTTACTAGATGTCCCTGGAGCCCACGTCCCCTGTTGCTTTACAGGCCTATGGTAAACGATCGATCAATTGATTGGTTGGCTCCCACATCTTACTTCTGTACCCACTTCTCTCAAGGGGCAGGCCACCATTTCCAGGATGTCTCAAAGCCTGAAAGATATTTCAGGGGTTCCTCTACATTGAAAAGGCTTACAAAGGCTGGGCAAGGAGAAAGGGTTCTTTCTTACTCTCTTCTTACCCCCTGCAGGAGGCTTCACTGCACCCGGAATTACATCCACCTGCACCTGTTTATCTCTTTCATGCTCCGGGCGACCAGCATCTTCATCAAAGATAAAGTAGTCCACGCTCAGGTTGGGGTGAAGGAGCTTGACTCTCTGCTCATGGGAGACCTGCAGAGCGTTATAGTGGCTCCCATCTTAGACAAGTCCCAGTACGTAAGTATTTCCCATCTTCTCTCATGCCTTGTAGCACACGTAGCACGTGCTACGGGCCCCGCACTTCCAGGGGCCCCACATGGTGCCCCGCACTTCCAGGCCCTCCCCCCCATGGATCAGGGCCATAGCCTCTCTCCTCCCCCATTTTCTCTCTTTAAGGCTACTCTGAGTGACACCCCTTTCCATAATGGGGGACCCCTCTGCCCCCAGTCTGGCTGCTCCCACCACATTTGTATTCTGCTAGGGCCTTGTGAATCTTTAAACCGGATCTGGTGCTATGGACTCCTGAATCCTTAAATCACTTCTGCCTTTGCTTATTCTGGCTTCTCTGCTCGCCACTGGGAGTGACCATTCAAACAGATTGATATTTTTCATATAACTCGGGCCAAAGTTTGAGTGACACCGAGAAATAAAATGGACACCATCAAAGTACTTTGATGAGCACTTTGAAGAAGAAGAGTTGGTTCTTTTATGCCACTTTTCTCTACCCGAATGACACTCAATCACCTTCCCTTTCCTCTCCCCACAACAGACACCCTGTGAGCTGGTGAGGCTAAGAGAGTCCTGATATTACTGCTCAGTCAGAACAGCAGATTACTTTAAAAAGTGGCCTTGATATCAGCCGATGCCACAGCGCAAGAGCCTGAAGTGAAGTTGCACCACCATTTTGTGGCTTGCTCCGCCTCCTGTGGCAGCCAGTTTGTGGCATCGCCCCCGGTGCTGTGTCAGAATTCCAAAGATGCCCGCAGTCTCCAAAGATTGGGGGGGAAAGCAAAGTCATCTGGAACAGGCTCCATGATCAATTGGACCCACAGCCTCCTCAGTCCTTAATGTGAAAGACTGTCCATCCTTGGCTTTGACATCACACTAACTCCAAGACCCTAGAAAGCAAAAGATTCATTCCAGCCTGCAAGGATAGCATCACATAGCTTTGACATCCCAAACGATGGCAAAGACTTGCTTAGTTTTGGATTGTTTTGACAGGTGGGATGCAAGGTTACCGTGGTGATGTTTATTTACTTCCTGGCGACCAACTACTACTGGATCCTGGTGGAAGGCCTTTATCTGCACAGCTTGATCTTTGTGGCATTCTTTTCAGACACCAAGTATCTGTGGGGGTTTACCTTGATCGGCTGGGGTAAAGTACATTGGCTTTTATCCAGTAAATGCTTTTTTTTCCCCATTCAAAAATTACTTTCTTTACAGTTTGGTAATTTGTCCCCCAACCCTAGAGATGATAGCCTCTAGGTTGGGAATCCCCCAGGATTACAACTGACCTCTATACTAGAGTAATTTGCTTTCTCTGGAGAAAATGGATGCTTTGGAGGGTGGACTTTATTGCCTGTGAGTCCACTAGTCCCTGTGAGTTTCCTGTCCTCCCTAGGCACCACCCCCTAATCCAGGGGTAGTCAAACTGCGGCCCTCCAGATGTCCATGGACTACAATTCCCAGGAGCCCCCTGCCAGCATTTGCTGGCAGGGGGCTCCTGGGAATTGTAGTCCATGGACATCTGGAAGGCCGCAGTTTGACTACCCCTGCCCTAATCTCCCGGAGTTTCCCAACCTGGATCTAGAAACCCTAAGTTAGCATGACTTTGTCATTCAAGCTAAAGTTAGAAGGAGCTGCATCAATATTTCTAAATTAATACCTTTCGAGTGCAGGCACTCTTCCTCAGACTAACAACAATAACAACAAACCTTTAATAGCATATAAAATAGCATATAAAATACAATATAAGAAGGGAAAGTGCAAAAGGATCCACTGCTACTGAAAACAAAGGCATAGATCATGCTTTAGAGTAAGACATAATACATTCACGATTTCTCATGGCAAGATATAAAAACTTTGCAGCTGGTTCAATTATATCAGGGTTCTGGGATGTCAAAAGAAACGGAGTCTTTCGTTCATCCTAATGCAGTTCTCTTTTACACAGCAGTGAGTTAAGAAATTTGGCTCGGATCGAAGAATAAAATGGACAATGGAAGAAAAAGTGTGTAATTGATTCTATACAGCAGGGGTAGTCAACCTGTGGTCCTCCAGATGTCCATGGACTACAATTCCCATGAGCCCCTGCCAGCAAAGGCTGGCAGGGGCTCATGGGATTTGTAGTCCATGGACATCTGAAGGACCACAGGTTGGCTACCCCTGCTATACAGCATTGTCCACAGGGGCACAACCTAGCTGAATACGGGATCTGTTGAAATCTCCCATATAGAACAGCAGAAGGTAGAGCATTAGTTCTAGCTAACCTGAATGCTCTACGCTGTTGTGGGATGATTAGATGGTAGAAGTACGCAGCTAGGGCCTGAGAGCTTGGTGAGATCCCCAAGCTCAATGGCGAGCAAACGTTTCTAGCTTTACTGCTAAGTTCCTGCAGTTCTATGTCTAACAGTCTGCGTTTAATTGAATTAAATGCAGTCTTTTCAGATATCAGATACAAGGAGTCTAAAGATATCCCTGTAGATTAAATTTTTCCTCAGACTAAATGAACCACCATCTCCAGTGTACAGATGTAAGGCAATGGTAAATTGTGACAAATTAGTAAACTGTGTCGTAGTCTCCAAATTAAGCCATATGATGCCATGTGATCATTCTTTGTTAAAACAGCTCACCGGACCTTTTGAGTTCAGTTGTAGTTCACAAAAACACTGGAGAAATAAAACTGTCCGTGTCAGTAATTAATGGCAGACCCTTTCCCGGCTGTGAAAAAGAAATCATTAAAAGAGACTAGTTGCTGGCTGCCTACCTCTGCTCCCAGATTCCGGCCCAGCTGTGGCGTCCCTGGCAACTGGGAGGTTTTATAGCTCTCAAGGCGAGAGAGAATACTAATATAACATTGGCTAGAGGGAAGCTGAGGGACATTGACAGAACCCAGCAACCAGCGGAAAGGAGAGCGGAGTTACTGGCATGGCTAACCGCCCTCCAGGGAGGAACTGGAGAAATTGGCAAGGGACTTGGCAGTGGCTACAGAACCCTTTCCGCTCTACGCCTGACAAGAGAGAGCCGATCTGCGGCAAGGATAATTGCTGCCAATTAACTGCCCGCTCGCCTGGCTTGAACGTTTGGAGAGGAAGCGCCAGGAAATAGTCACTGCTGCAGCTGATTCCTAATTCCTAATTAGGGAAGGTTCCCTTCTAGAAGCTTCCACTTTTAGGCCCCTGACTTTCGATGGGCCCGCATGATGCCGTTGCTAGAGGCTGCCGTGGTGGAACGTTCCCCCAGGAAAGAAATCCTTGCACACGGAAAACGATCCTATCAAGCAGAAGAACACCGAGCTAGGACTCTTCCCTCTGTCTGCTCCTTTTCCAAAGTGAAGAGGTTTTCTTCCAGGGGCGGGGATTGTTCCGATATGAGAGCGTCCAGGAGCAGCCGGTTTCCGAGGCCTCAGACGGCTAGTTGGGGCTGCTTTTAATCTTCAGTGAAACTCTGGCTTGCAGCAAATGAAAGAATTCCTGGGACCCTTGTTAGAAAAGGGCTGTTTGTTTTGCTCGCGTCCTGCTTTGCTCGTTTTATCGGTGTAGCGGTTGTCGGTTGCGTTTTAGGCACTGTCTGCCTAATGGGATGCTTGTGGCAAAACACTCCATTAGTGGGCTGGGTTGTGATCGATGCTGCTGGGCAAAAGGCAGCCTGCAACGGATCAGACCTGCATCTAGGATGTTCAAGCAGTGTGTGGCAACCAGCGGAAGGGTTGTGGGGAAAGGCTGTTCCAGGAAATTAAAAAAAGAAAATTAGGCATCAACCACTCGGTGGTCCTTATGACCATAGAGTTCTTGATGATTCCTAGAGCTACACAGAAAGAATAAAGGTAGCTCTAGCAATCACTCTATGGTAACTGGCCGATGCTTTATTTCTCTTTTTTAATTTGTCTTCCCTTTGGCTCTAATTTTCTCTAGTTGATCGGCTAAGCACCAGCAGACATGCACTATGATCGACTGGAGGTCTTCCACCAAAAATGGGCAAATAGGACCCCTGTCCCCCTTTAATCCCTATCCACTGGTTCCTATCCACCCCTGTCAACTGAGATATAAGACTATGAGCTTCTCTGTTACTTTGAGCAGGAAGCATAGATACCCAGTCAGAAGCTGAAGTTTTGCTTCTTTAAGGAGGGGATGTTGATTCTGTCACATGGGGGGGAATGGGGGACAAGAACAGCCGTTGGCATTGTGGTGTGAAGGCTGATTAACCTAGAAATACAATGGCCATTATTATTATTATTATTATTATTATTATTATTATTATTATTAGATTTATTCCCTGCCACTCCCTTGCGGCTCGTGGCGGGTTACAACATCTTAAAACCCCATTAAAATCCATTAAAACAACAAGTACAGTTTTAACATTGTTAGTTAACTAACTAGCATGGCAAGATCGGCTAATCAACTTCCCCCCTCCCACTACTGGCGGGTGGAGAGGGGATCCTGATGGTTCCTAGTCCCAGATCCCAATCCCAGATCCCGGGGGGGGGGGCATAAGTGTTAGCCTTGGCCTCAACCATAAACCTGGCGGAAGAGCTCTGTCTTGCAGGCCCTGCAGAACGATGGAAGATCCCGCAGGGCCCGCAGCTCTCCCGGGAGCTCATTCCACCAGGCAGGGGCCAGGACCGAAAAGGCCCTGGCCGTGGCCCTGGTCGAGGCAAGGCGTGCTTCCCTAGGGCCGGGAACGACCAACAGATTTTCACCCACAGAACATAAGGCCCTGCGGGGGGCATAGGGCGATCAGCTTCAATTGGTAAGCATCCTGTGCCAGTCTTTGAAGACCTAAAGGCACAGAAAACAAAGCCAAGGTACACCCTCTGAGAAAAGCCCCCTCCTTTCTCTTCCAGCACCCTTTCCTTTCAACCTGAACCTGAAACCAGCCATGCTTAGAAAAGGATGAAAGTAGGAAAGCTGCCCATTCCCCACAGGCTTTTGCTACTTGCAAAAGGGGTGAAAAAAGGGATTTTTAGTCACTCTTCTGCTTGTCACACAAATCTGATCTAACCGGATTTTTCTGTTTTTTTACATTTGTAGGATTTCCAGCTGCCTTCGTCGTGGCCTGGGCAGTGGTTCGAGCAATGGCGGCAGACTCCAGGTCAGTACAAAGGGCAGGAAAATGGAGTCAAGAGGTGGTGTTGTGTAGTGGCTTCTTCTTCTTCTTCTTCTTCTTCTTCTTCTTCTTCTTCTTCTTCGTCTTCGTCTTCGTCTTCGTCTTCGTCTTCGTCTTCGTCTTCGTCTTCGTCTTCGTCTTCGTCTTCTTCTTTACTTGCAGAGCAGTTCTCTCAGAGTTCATTCAGCCCCACCTCCCTCACAGGGTTTCTGTTGTGGGGAGAGGAAAGTGATTGTAAGCTGCTTTGAGACTCCTTCAGGTAGAGAAAAGCGGCATATAAGAACCAGCTCTTCTTCTTCTACCTCAGAGGGTGTCTGTTATGGGGAGGGGAAAGGGAAGGCGACTATAAGCCACCTTGAGACTCATCCTGGTAGAGAAAAGCAGCATATAAGAACCAACTCCTCCTCCTCTTCCTCCTTCTCCTTCTCCTTCTTCACAAAACTACCTGGATAAATTATTAGGAACTGCTGTGTTTCACTAGCAGGGAGAGGAATGGGAAGGCTATTGTAAGTCACTTTGAGCCTCCTTCGGGTAGGGAAAAGCGGCATATAAGAACCAACTTCTTCTTCTAGCTGAAACTAGGATCCTACTCTTTATATTTTTGAAGCTTTTAATGTATCATGTCAGTACTTCTGCTTTGCTTCAGTTTTGTTTTTAGATCTCTGTTTGGTTCAAGAAGCCTAGGTCAAGTCTGCACTTTGCTTTTTATTCAATCCCAGCCCAAATAAACCCTCCCCTCTGCAGTGTAGTCAATTTCCATCTTGATTTTGGGCGCTTTAAATTTTCCCTCACCAGCGTCTCGGGACGGCTAACAACATAATTAAAATACAACACAGGATTACATCAAAATTCAATATAAATATCTTAAAATAGTAAAAGACATCCAGTTAAAAGAATGCACAACCAAATCTAACCGCAGATATAAATTCACCCGGATGGTTCATGGAGCGCTTTCTAGTGCTGTGAGGGAAGGCCGGGGACGGTGTTGGAAGAGGCCCATTAAGGTGTATAATTTAATGATTTCATTATTAATATATCATCTTTCAGCCCAATCCAACCTCTGTCACGTTGCCACTGGATTCCTCATGACCAACTTAGGCAGTGCAGAAACGAAACACTTCCTCAACAGCACCTTCTCCCCATGGTTCCACATATAGGTCAGCACCTTCTCTGGTGCTGAGGAAAACACTGAGGAGAAAATTCTCTAAAAATATATCACCTCAGCAAGGAAACCAAAAATGGAAGGATCCCCAACCCCGAGATAATTTGCATTCTGGAGGGCCAACTTGATGTAGTGGTTAAGAGCAGTAGCCTCTAATCTGGAGAACCGTATTTGATTCTCCACTCCTCCACATGCAGCCAGCTGGGTGACCTTGGCCCAGTCCCAGTTCTCTCAGAGCTCTCTCAGCCTCACCTCCCTCACAGGGTGTCAGTTGTGGAGAGAGGCAGGGAAGGTGATTATAAGCTGCTTTGAGACACGTGAGGCCTGCTGGGTGACCTTGGGCCAGTCCCAGCTTTCTCAAGACTCTCTAAGCCTCACCTTTCTCACAGGGTGCCTTTTGTGGGGGAGGGGGAGGGAAGGTGTTCATAAGCTGCTTTGAGACTCCTTCAGGCAATATAAAGCGGGGTAGAAAAAACAGCTCTTCTCTTCCCCCTCCCTCCCACAAGCACCCGCACTAGAAAAACTCAAGATGCCTAATGAATACATGCGTATGGAAGGCATAGGTAGAAAAATTGCTGGGTATTATAGGCATGTTTTGCTGGTTTAAAACCATGTCACGCTTATTTGTATTGCCTGAGATCTTTGAAGAGAAGGTATAGGAAAAGTGGGCTGTCTCAGCCTCTGTTAGATTTTGCTCTGGGCAAACTAGAAGCTTCCATTCATTCCCTATGAATACTGCTGTTCTAATTTGCACTCCTTTGATCCATGTCCTTGTCACCCCCCTTGATTTGGAGCAGTGTAAGAAATTTATGGCAGAGGTACTAATTAACACCATGATATTCTCTCTGAGAGCCAGTGTGGTGTAGTGGTTAAGAGCGGCAGCTTCTAATCTGGTGAGCCAGGTTTGATTCCCTGCTCCTCCTCCACATGCAGCCAGCTGGGTGACCTTGGACTCATCACAGCACTAACAGAGATGTTCTAACCGAGCAGTATGAGCCTCTTGTGGTGCAAAGTGGTAAGGCAGCAGACATGCAGTCTGAAGCTCTGCCCATGAGGCTGGGAGTTCAATCCCAGCAGCCGGCTCAAGGTTGACTCAGCCTTCCATCCTTCCGAGGTCGGTAAAATGAGTACCCAGCTTGCTGGGGGGTAAAATGGTAATGACTGGGGAAGGCCCTGGCAAACCACCCCGTATTGAGTCTGCCATGAAAACGCTAGAGGGCGTCACCCCAAGGGTCAGACATGAACCGGTGCTTGCACAGGGGGTACTTTTACCTTTAACCGAGCAGTAATATCAGGGCTCTCTGCTTCACCCAACTCACAGAGATGTTTACTGCCAGGCGTTTGCCTCGGGGCAGGTTGCCCTGCCTATTCCTGCTCCTGCCCAGGGGAGCATTTGGCATGGCATACCTCATCCACCCCAAATTTGTACTCCTGCCTAGGAACCAGAGCGGCAAGGTTCTGCCATGCAGTGGGGCAGCTCTGGCCTGGGCTTGTTTTCATTATAAAGAATGTGGTATTGCATTCCCAAACAATACCACGTTTTTAAAAAAATAATGTAATACCCCAAGCAGCTCTGCCTCACTGTGCAGTGCAATGGGGCATTTTCTGTTCCTTCTGGGATGCCATAGTTGGGCGAGGGTTGGGGAGGAGCTGGGCCAGAATGGCCTGACTCTTCCCCTGCTGCATGGGCCTGCCCCAACATAGGCCCAGTGCCGTCTGGGGCATAAAAGGGACCACAGATCTATCTACATTCGCTTGCTACAGGTCAACGGAGGGCCTGAGTCGGGCCGCACCTGGGATGGCCCTGGTTTGGTGCCGACATTGAGCAGAACCGTTAATTTTCCCTGCCACCAGATGAGTGGTAAGGCGGTACAAATTCTCAGTGTGGAAATGGTCAGGATGTCTGTTGTCGGGAGAGGAAAGGGAAGGTGACTGTAAGCTTCTTTGAGACTCCTACTGGTTGAGAAAAGCGGCATATAAGAATCAATTCTTCTTCTTCAGTAATATCAGGGCTCTCACCCACCTCACAGGGTGTCTGTTACAGGGAGAGGAAATGGAAGGCAAATGTAAGTTGCTTTGAGACTTTTTCAGTTAAGCAGCATATAAAACCAACTCTTCTTCTTCTCCTCTGGGGCTATTGCATCCTCTGCCGGGTCTTTGGCTCCACAATTGGGCAGAACCTCTACAATCTGTTTGGCTGATGCCCATACCTGTGGGAACCTGTGAAAAACGATAGAAACGCAACTGGATTCCACTACAAAGGCAGGTATGCATAACAACGAATTCCACTATTTAAAATGGCGTTTTTTCGTTCCGCAACCAATTTGCTACATAGATCCTGGTGCGGAATGGCCCTCATTGTTGAGCCCATTGAGAAAAGGAGAACATCCCTTTTCCAAATAATACGTCGTCCAAATTGACTCCCTCAGGTTCCAAATAGAAGGAACTTCAGCCCCCAGGATTCTGGGCAGGTGGGCAGGTGCAGAGTCTGTAATGGGTGCCCCAGGGCTGGCAGGCTCTCCCTCCATCCCTCCCAGCCCTGCCACTCTCTTTCCAGCTTACTTTTGCAAAGGGGGCTGGCAGAGCCAGCCGGCTCTTCTTCCAGGAGGAAGAAGGAGTTGGGGGAAGTACCTGGGGGTGGAGTAGACCCGCTAGTCACCCTCTGTCACCCAGAGGCTGCTCCCTATTTAGAGGCCCATGCCACAGAGGGCCAATCAGGTAGCCAATGCATCATCTGTTTACGTTTGGGTTTTAACCCTGTGGGGAGATAAGACAATCACAGCCTCTTCATACCTTCTGTCCTGCCCCATCCCCCAACTCCACATAGCTGAATTGATATTTCACCTCACTCTTGATAATGTTCAGAGCTTTTGTGCACCATGGAGGACCCAGCAGATCAATCTCATCAAGTCAGGCTACTTGGTCAGGCCCGTTTGGTCCCTCGTGGCCAAGCCTGTATGAAGACAAACTCATGTCTCTTAAAAGGACAGCATAGCCGACCCTCTCGAGGTTAACAAGGTGATATTATGAATTCATCTGCTGTAGAAGGTGCGTTTGCATCCAGGTGATCAGTCATTGGGACGAAGCAACAGAAAGCGCCTGAGGAACTGACAAGACAGTATGATGTGCTGGAAGTTGTTCGAATGAATTGATAATGGTTAGGCCGCATCCTGTGAGGAAAGAAATGCACAAAGCCTTATATTTCAAGCTTCAAACTGCTTGCCGGCTCAGCTTTCCCAGGGAAGGGAAAGAACATTCCCATTCTTATCTACAAGAGGTTAAGAAACAAGCCTGAGGACAAGATGCTTGGCTCTTCTCTCATAACTTCTGTTCTGTTACACAAGAGACTTTGAGCTCTGCCTGAATTTTTTGATCACAGACAATAAGGGCCATTCCGCACAAGGACCAGTGTTGCTAAATGTTTGCAGTATGCAGACACGCTATATTTAATAGTGGAATTTTGTCATTCCGCACACCTTCAATTCTTGTGGAATATTGAAGTCCCAGTAGCAGTCTATTCATTCCCCACAGGTTTCCAATCTCGCTGGAATTGCAACAAGGGTGGGGATATTTTTCTGTGCTTCTTTCCACCCCTGGCCGTCAATCAAACAGAACAGCCAATGAACTATTGTGTTTGTGCTCCTGAAAAGCCACTTTCCCTTTAAAAACTGTTTTTTAAAACCCCCAAAACACCAGTAGCAGCGAATATTTGTTCATTCAATGTCTCAGAAAGATCTTTTTCATAGGAGCTGGCGCTTAATCGTTGACACGCTTTTCAAATAAAAAAAAATTGCCCCCCGATGGGTACAATTTCTGGCTGAAATTACGGGCAGTGTCAAACAGGGGGCTGTATTGTGCTCAGAAACTTTAAAGACAATAGCAGAAAGGAGCTTTGTTTTACTGTTAAGCACTTCTGTGGAGAGATTTCAGCCAAAGAAGCCTCGCTTATTTGTTGCTTTCGCTGGTTTAAGGGGGGGGAAATGGCGATCAAGTCTCCGGAAGCTCGGGCGCGAGAGCTAAGGAGGAACATTTTTTCTACCACTATTTTGAGAATGCACATTTTTTTCACTGATGTGTTGTGGCTCTTGCTCAGAAGTGTAGCAGTTGTTTCATGGGGAATCCACTTTTCTGGATTTCCCCCTAAGCACTATAAAATTCCGATTGTTGCTGGAGTTTGGCGGGAGTTTTGCGGTTTGTTTACGACGTCATGTGGAACGTTAAATTAATAGCGTTTACAAAAGGTAAGACTGGCTACATTTAAGTTGTGCGGAATGGCCCTTATTATTACACAACTGAGGAAATCCAACAATGAAACTAGCTATTACCTAGGATATTAGTCTCGGTTGTTTCTGATGATTCTTATTCAGTTGTATCACGAGACCCCTCCTCCCACTGAAAACATTCCTTAGCAACATGCCTGTGTTTAGCAAGCCAATCAGGAATGCCAAGAACAAAAACACCCGTTAGCCCATATGTAGCCTAAGCCAACATCTGTTTCATCTTCAGATGAGAAAGAGTCACCAGATGGCTAGTCACTGGATCGATCAAAACTCCCTCCTTGGTTCCTTTTCTTGGCCCATGGCCAGTGTGCCCACAGGAAGTTCATCAGGCCCACAGGAAGTTTGTCTGGAGGTCATACATCTGGCCTGCACTTCAACAACCCCACTGTCTCCCAGTTGAATACTGGATCAGGCTTAAGGCTTTTCGTAATCACCTTCAAAGCCATATGCGGTCTGGGCCCAGTATACCTCGAGAAACCACAGAAGTGGTGCGATGGTGCAGAATATGGTTGGGAAGCATAGCTGTGCACAGGCCCACCCCGGGCCCCTACCCTTCCCACCCCCTCCAGGCCAATCATCGGCCATTTGAGGAGGGTTGACATAATATACGGCCCTATCACCTGATAAATGTTTAACAAACTTTAAAAAGATATAAAAGAAGAAGAAGAAGAGTTGGTTCTTATATGCCGCTTTTCCCTACCCGAAGGAGGCTCAAAGCGGCTTACAGTCGCCTTCCCATTCCTCTCCCCACAACAGACACCCTGTGAGGTGGGTGAGGCTGAGAGAGCCCTGATATCACTGCCCGGTCAGAACAGTTTTATCAGTGCCGTGGCGAGCCCAAGGTCACCCAGCTGGTTGCATGTGGGGGAGTGCAGAATCGAACCCGGCATGCAAGATTAGAAGTCCGCACTCCTAACCACTACACCAAACTGGCTCTTAAAAGATTAATTAAATCCCATCCATTCAGGAAACCCTTCCAGGGCCATCACAAACCCCCTGTTTGAGAAAGCCTGCTTCACAAAAGATACAAGGATGTTGATTCATGCGAGGAAAAGAGCTTCTTTTTTTCTAATCCTTGGCCCACACTAGCTCCACAGAAAGCGTGGGTTGGAGATGTTTGTGACAAAACGTTTTATACAAATGCCGAGAAAACAGACTACTCTTTCTCAAAGCAGTAGGCCGAGTCGGTGGCGAAGAAAAACAAGCACAAGATCTCTTCAGGAGGAATTCAGAAAAATGGAATTTCTCACACAGTTCCCTCAGTCAAATATGAGGCCCATGGGGAAAATGGCCCAGATATTTGTTTGAGAATAGGGCACTGCAGGCACTTATATCACAATTCTTATGACATAAAGCAGTGGTCCCCAACCTTTTTATCACCGGGGACCACTCAACGCTTGACAATTTTACTGAGGCCGGGGGGGGGGGGGAGTAGTTTACTCCTCTACTCTCAACCACTGCCCTAGCGCTCTCTGATCGCTATGGTAATGTTTAAACATCCCTTCAAAATAAGATACAGACACGCCACAACAATGAACATAAGGAACATTTTATTTTCATGGACATTTTAACTCATGACAATGACAAATCAATGGGAACCCTGAGCTTGTTTCTCTGCAACGAGATAGTCCCATCTGGGAGTGATGGGAGACAAGGACACCCAAAGTGTGTTGTAAAGGGCCGGGGGGGGGGAGGAGAAGGCGTCCTTCGGGGCCCACCTCCAATTAGTCGAAGGACCACGTGTGGTCCGCAGCCCACAGGTTGGGGATCGCTAACATAAAGGACTGATCTCTTTAAGCCCAGAAAAACCGAAAACATTGAAAAGGTCCTTGTATATATTTGTGTATATATTTCCCCCTAAGGAAATTCTTGCCAGGGATTCTTAATCAATATCTCCTATAAAATACGATCGCTCTTTGAATGATGAGTGACATGCTTTGAAAGCATTTTCAACTGCAATTTCTAATAATGATAGTTTGGTAAATCACAGAATGGATTCTGTCAACAGAATGAGAATTATTTGTCTCCTTCCTCCTCTGGCATCCACGCCCTCCAAATGATTCCTGAGGTACTGCTTCCAAGGGATAGACCCTTGGGAACAGAATAGTGCAGTGAGAGGAGAGAATTGTCCCCTCTCACCTTTTTGTTAATATTCCACGGAGTCCAAGCCTACGTCATTCTCTCACAGTGTCCACACAGAGAAATGTAGACAGCCCATCTCTTTGGCAGCGTAGCTTGTTTAAAAAAACAGGCCCTTTCCCTTGAGGCCTAACTGGTTGCTACACTACTGTTTTTTGGGGGCTCCAGGCAAAAATATTTCTACTTACCCAGGGACTTGATCCTTTTTTATAGCCTGCTGTCCCTCTCCCCACCCTATCAAGGTGCCACTAATTTATGCTATCCTGCAGGGTTTTCAAAGCAAGGTTGGTCTCCCATCCAGGGCCCACCCTGCTCAGCTTCCAAGATCTGATGAGATCAGGCTAGAATGGGTTATCCAGGGCAGGGCAGGCTGTTTTGGTTTGGTTTTATGCTCTAGCTAGTGCTTAATTTTTTTTTAACGTAATGAATTTTTTTTAATGTAATGAACATCTGGGAAGTAGTTCCCGCTTTGAGCAGGTCGCCCTGCTAATCTTCCTCAGGTGTATTCCTGCAACGACCGACAAGTTTACCTCTTAATAAGACCCTCTGAGCCATCCTTGCACAGTGACAACTACGTGTCTTCCTTCTCTGCAACATTTTAGTCTCGATTTTGCCTGCCACGTTGCTCTAGGGAGGAATGATTGCAGGAAGGAGCACATCCGTTCCTTGAGCCATGCACTATAGTGCTCCCCTGCCTTGAGGAGAATTATGCTAGCTATGAAGCACTTTGGATGACTTCATTCTAGAAGGCCGACAGGTAAGCCACCTGTTCTTCTCTGACAGTGAGATAAGTATGGCCAAGGATTTATGCAGAAGAGCTCCTGGATGATGGACATTAGGCACCTTAGGTACCTTAGTCAATGGGCAACACAAATTCCCCTGACTGGTTTTCTGAAAATTATTAGTGAAATTCTTGTCCCCTCCTGCTTGACACATCTCCTTTCTTCTGCTCTGCTGATGTCTCTGTGAGTCACAGGCCACAAAAATGAGCAAGACACAGATGATGAAGAGGGTGTTCAGTTACTGGCAAGAGCAATCTCTCCCCCTCAGTTATTGTGCCCCGAAGGTACATCTGCAAGAAATGTCACTGGAGAAACGCAGCCTTATACCAACAGCTATTAACGAGGCAACCAGGTCTGAGGAGCACAATCCCTGTCTCCTCATTAATTGCTCCAAAGATTATTTACGAGTGGAAGTGACAGGTCTCTGCTTCCTGCTTTATTATGTGAGGGAATGGGGACATCTCCTCACAGAGCCTTCCTTTCATCTGTTCATTAATTGCCAGAGAGTTAAATTGGACTTCACCTGTTCAAAAATGTTGCAGTCTCTCAGATTCTTTTGAAACTTTCTTTCGTTGCAAATCGTTAGCCACAAAATTTGTTCCTGAGGACTCAAGGGTGCTGGTTGTGCATTTGTGAATTGCCTAAAAGGGATGGCCAGGTAGGTAGGTAGGTAGGTAGGTTCGTTCGTTCGTTCGTTCATCCAGTGGATTTCTATGCAGTTTCTCCAGGGATCTGCTTAAGGTGCAAACATTTTATTATTTTTAAAAACTAGACCTTAAGCAACAGAATAATATTATGTATTATTTATTATATATTATGTATTATTTATTAGTATTTACTCCATTATGTATTATTGGCATTCAGTTTACATTCACCCCACTGTGAGCCTACTGTGGCATACCTTGTTCATTCCCCTTCCATTTTATCCTCACAACAACCCTGTGAGGTAAATTAGAAGAAGAGTTTGTTTATTTATTTATTGATTGATTGATTGATTGAATTTTCATCCCGCCATTTCCCGAAGGCTCGTGGCGGGTTACAGAGTATAAATACATAGAACCCCAATAAAAATACCCCTAAAATGTTTAAAATCACAATCTACAAACCCAAGATGTACTGCAACAATAAAAGTGACCCCCCCCCCCCCGCTACCTCCAGGTTAGACATAGGGTCTAATGAGTCATGAACTGCCAAGGATAGTCCTTATATGCCGCTTTTCTCTACCCGAATGAGTCTCAAAGCAGCTTACATTCGCCTTCCCTTTCCTCTCCCCACAACAGACACCCTGTGAGGTAGAAGAAGAGCTGGTTCTTATATGGTTCTTATATGCTGCTTTTCTCTACCTGAAGGATAACGCATTAAAAGTGCATTATCTAATGTGTGCGGAATGGGCTCTAGTCTGCAACCATAACTGATAGTAGCACAACCAAGGCTTATAGGTGATATAACAGGGTATTCCAGGTTATGATTTTATGGTTTTATTGTCTTATTAGAATTTTATATTTATAGGGATTTTAAAATTTTGACACTGCCCCGAGCCCATTTAGGGAAAGGTGTTTTGTAAATCTAATAAATAATACACCACACTGGTCCTCAGAACAATAAAAATAAGATCATAAAATCATTGCTTTTCAGACTGAGGACAAACAGCTTTGTTGCAGAGACTGATTATTAGTGGGGATGGTCAATTTCTGTGATAATTGTTTGACAGATGTAATTCAGGAGAACAGTAAAAATGCAAAATCTGGACACCAACATATTTCAGAATTCTTTATGCCAATAAAAGGTTACTGACTGACTGACTGATATTTCAGAATTAGCATCTTATTATTCTCCCCTAAAGATTCCAATCCCCAGGTGGGGCCTGGGAATCCCCTGGTTTTACAGCTCATCTTTAGGCAACAGAGATCAGCTCCCCTGGAATAAATGGCTGACTTGGAGGGTGGGTTGGACTCCATAGTATTATATTCCTCACCCCAGATCCCACCCTCCAGAGTCTCCAGGTATTTCCCAACCAACCCAGAGATGGCATCTCTATCCTCCCCAAAAGTAAGGAGAATTAGTCTATCAGTGGCTACTAGCCATGGTGACTGAAAGGAACCTCCACATTCAGAGGTATTTTTAAAGCTTTTTTTTTTATTTTCCAAAAGGATAGAAACAAAATAGATACATATAATAAACATTAGTAAAGCTATTATTTAGACTCTAAACATATCCTTATCCATGGTTCCTCTATATATCTGTGAATCAGCCTCGGGGGTGGAAGTGTCCGGCTGTCCAAGTTGGAATAGGGCCAATCAGGGTGCAGCCGGAGAGATCTGCACCTCCCGGTGTCCCCTGGGTCCTAGCGCCCATTGCATTCTTGCTTGCAATGGGCTTTCTTGCTAGTTATAATAATAAAACCCACTCCTTTCCCCGTATATTTTACTTTCTTCAATAGTTCAAATAAGGGCCCCGTTGTTCTTGAAAAGCATCTTCGGTTTTTACATTAACGGTTAATGTAAATTTAGCCATCTTGGCGAGATCCATCAATTTACTCAGCCAATCTTCTATTGACGGTAGCTCCTGCGTTTTCCGTTTTCTAAGCCAGAACTAGTCTTGCTGCCGTCATCGCATAGAAGAATAGACTTCTTGTTTGTGTTGGGAGGCACTACAGTGATAGGCTTAATAACATATTTTCAGGCTTCAAAGGAAATTTCAAATCCAACATTTTCTGCATTATAGCATGAACCTTAGCCCAGTACTTTTTTCACATTTCCTCCACATATGATAGAAAGAACCCACATTCAGAGGTATTAATCCTCTCAATACCAGAACCAGGAGTTCACATTAGCAAGGCTCTTTTGATATTCTTAGGAAGGTCATGGCCTCTCTGCCCAGTTGCTGGCTCTCCAGAGGAAATGGTTGGCCAATGTGTGAGACAGGGTGCAGGACTGGATGGACCTCTGGTCTGATCCTGCAGGGCTCTTCTGATGTTCTTAGGAAGGTCATGACCTCTATGCCCTGTTATTGGCAGTCCAAAGGAGCTTGTTGGCCACTGTTTGAGACAGAATGCTGGACTGGGTGGACCACTAGTCTGATTCAGCAGGGCTCTGCTGATGTTCTTAGAACCACACCACCTTCCCTTCGTGCATAATGGTCCAATCTAGAAAAGGCTTTCTTCTTCCTTTGCTGTTAGTGGGAACTGGACCTTAAAGATGACTAATCTACAGACTACAACAGATTTGCATGAAATTACAATGAAAGGGGTGCATTGTGTCAGGTTGCCAATTTCCAGATGGTAGCTGGATATCTCCTGAGATTCAAACTGATCTCCATGTGACAGAGCTCAGTTCCCCTGGAGAAAATGGCTGCTTTTACATGTATCCATGTAATCCCACCCCTCCCCAAAACCTGCCCTCCTGTGGCTCCACCCCCCAAATCTCTATGTAGTTTCCAAGCCAGAACTGGAAACCCTTAACTGAGGAGCGGTTTGAGGTTTTGCAGGGCCCACAGAGCCAGCTTAAAGATTTGTGGGGCCGTAGAAGAGTACAAAGAGCCTCTTGTGGTGCAGGGTGGTAAGGCAGCTGACATACTGTCTGAAGCTCTGACCATGAGGCTGGGAGTTCGATCCCAGCAGCGGGCTCAAGGTTGACTCAGCCTTCCGAGGTCCTTCCGAGGTCGGTAAAATGAGTACCCAGCTTGCTGGGAGGTAAAATGGTAATGACTGGGGAAGGCACTGGCAAACCACCCCTTATTGAGTCTGCCAAGAAAACGCTAGAGGGCATCACCCCAAGGGTCAGACATGACTTGGTGCTTGCACAGGGGTTACCTTTACCTTTAGAAGAGTACAATTTTGGTGGGAGCAGCCAGACTGCAGGCAGAGGGACGCCCCCCCCCCCACAGTGGAAAGGGGTGTCACTCTAAGTGTCCTTTAAGAGAGAAAAGAAGGGAGGAGAGAGGTTATGACCCTGATCCATGGGGGTGAAGGTACTCTGTGGGGGCCCTGGAAGTGCGGGGCCCATAACCCGTGCGACGTGTGCTAGATGGATAAACTAGCCCTGGTTACACCTGGCATAATACCCATTTCCAGCTCCTTCCCAAAATCCGAATTGGTTTATTCATGCCTAAGGACCTATGAAATCTTATTTAAAGCCTGAAACCGGAGACATTTCATTCTGTACACACTCCGAGAGGAAGGGTAACTCTTCCCAGCTGCACAACCGATGTGCTCCAGGAGACTATTACTGCTTCGTGTTGCTAATGCAGAATTCTTGATTTCACAGGTGCTGGGAACTCAGCGCTGGAGACATCAAATGGATTTACCAAGCTCCAATTTTAGCAGCTATCGGGGTAGGCTGAACGTGGATCAAAACAGCCTGGTTTTATTGCAGGGGGGGGGGCAGTCTGTATGGACCCAAGCAACTGCAAGGAGGCCCGAGGCATGAACAGGGAATGGGGAGGAAATACAATTGCATCCTTTAGAATATTTTGGGATGTTACTGTGTCTGGGTGGCTCTACCGTTCTCCTCTGCTTCTGCAGTCAGTTTTCTAGGGTTGCCAACCTCCAGGTGGGGGCAGAGAAGAAGGCTGACAGGCTACGAAGTACGATGAAACAGTAACTGTTCATCGAAACCGATGTTATGCTGGAACATGGACCGGTTCTGGGCAAGTTTTCATACATTTCCTCAGTGATAGAACTAGAAATTGAAAACATATAGTTCAAAATAAAAAAAAGATTGTGTATCTCACAAGGTATTACATTCATAAATTCATTTGTGTAATTTAAAGTAACTTACTCACATTTAAAGGTATTTTGCAAACTGTGTACGTAAATGTCTTGAATTTTCAATAACAAACAAAAAAGAGAAAAGGTCTGGTTTCAATATATAATCAACAATGTGACTGCTAAACTTTACAGCCTAAGAAAGGTATGGAGGCGAAGAAACGCTATCTTCTCCTCCAATGTCCCGCCCTCGTACCCACCTCCCTCTTCCTTGTTCCCAGGGACGGGAATTAAAAAAAAAAAAAAGAAAATGGCCTGGAGCAATGAATATGCGGACAAGCGTGGAGGCAATGCCAGAAATCCCCCCCCCCCAAAAAAGTTGTGAGACATAGCATGCTTCTCTAAAATCCCCCCCCCCAAAAAAATCAGGAACAAGACTAATTTTTAAAAGTATCAAGACTTGTAATTCCATAAGGGGTAGTGTTCAGAAAGCGCTAAGCATCTATGATTACATGCATATGCGTTTAAACGGAGAAGTATTAGTTTAAAAAAAATGAGCAGGCATTGCGGAATCTTTAAAAAAATGGAGAAAGGGGATTGGCTGCCTGGATTGATTGACATGTGGAAGAGAATCGTGTATAAAGTGTGCCGCTCTCTTCCGCCACAAGCAGCACTTTTGGAGGGTGGGAAGTGCGAAAAGGCAGCAGACAAGAGTAAGACAGCAAAAAGATGAGCAGGGGTTGAGAAGTGTGATAATCTTTAGCGCTATGCCATTCAACCGGCATAACGCTATTTTTCCCGAGGTGCGGAAATGCCCTTACTGTTACTCTTTCTTCGTACTTCATAGCGTGTTTGTCAGAACTTCTTCTCTGCATCTGCAATTCTCAATGGTTGGCTGGTCATTTTCTCCATTGTAACCTCCAGGTGGGGCCTGGCATTTCCCCAGAACTACAACTGATCTCCAGACTACAGAGGTCAGTTCCGCTTAAGAAAATGACAATTTCTGCAGGCAGCACATACCCACTGAGGTCACCCCCTGCCCCCATTCTCTTCTTTCCCCGGGCTCTGCCCTTGGTGATGATGGAGCATGGATTAAGTGCTTAGGCCACCCTGAGCTCCTCCACTGGAGTAGGGTGCCACAGTGTTGTTCTCCAGATTTCCATGGACTACAATTACCATGAGCCCCTGCCAGGAGGGCTCATGGTAATTGTAGTCCCTGGGTATCTGGAGAGCCACTGCTTTGGGGTCTTCCTCCTTTCTCCAAAACTTGTCCTCTCAGCTCCTTCACCAAAATCTGCAGGTATTTCCCAACTGGGAGCAGGAGCCCTTATTCCATGCTAGACTTTTTGTCTAGAACAGACACTGTTAATTCTTCGGCATGTGCAAAGAATCCAAAAGGCGAAATATCCTACCGGGCCCGTTCCAGCTATCTGATAGGGGTAGATAAAAATACGACTGGGTTATTTCAGGACTGCTGTGCTTTTCAGTCTATATGTTTGCAGCCTGCTCTAATTAATTGGTTACCTCGTTTTAATTCAGGGCGGGCACAGCCTTCCCCAGTTGATCTGTAACGATTTGTTTTCATTCTCTTACTGGGAGGAGAAGGATTAATTACTGGATCCAAAGCGATTGCTCATTAATTCCTCACTTTTAATTTGATGATCATTGTTTAGAATTTGGCAAATGACAGCCATGAAGCACTCCCCCCCCCCCAATTGGTTGCAAAATATTTTTTTTTTAAAAAAAAGATTAATTACTTCCCTTGGAGGGAAAAGAACCTGGAATTAAAAGATTGTTTGAGGAGGGCTGCCGCTACCAAGATGGAGGAAATAATTAAGCAGACCAACTATAATGTAAGGAGCAAAAAAATAAAAAATGTAGGTGGATAATAGCAATTAGAACCTTTGATAAATGCTGCTTGCTTTGAAGTCTGCACATGGTAGGAGTTTAATGACGAGAGTTTTATGCAAAATATATATCAGAGAACCTCCCTGTAAGGAAAGGCTGAAGTTTCCAGGAATTTTCAATTTAGAAAAGACACGACTAAGTGGTGTAATAAACTCAAGCAACTTCTGATACTAGAAAAAATAACTTACAATATAAGAACAATACAAGGAGTCTGTCAAAGGAATGAATTTGATTTAGTTTGGAAAAATGTTATAGCATACAAAAAAATCTTTAAAAAGCAATGTTTGGGAGTTAATTATGTAAATATGTTAGTTTGTGTATTTAGTTAATCATATTGTGTTTGTTTTGTGGTTGTAAATTGGCTTTTCGTTTTTCTTTTTTCTACACAGTACCTTTGATGTCACCGTTATTTTTTTACTTTCTATGTCTATTAAAATATATTTTTTTTAATTTAAAAACTGAAAAGACATGACTAAGTGGGAACGCGACAGAGGCTTAAAAAGTTATAAAGCATGGGGTGGAGAGAGTTGTGCATTAGAACGTTTTCTTAACTTTAGCTGGGTACTCGGCAGGGGATTGGGATGTGGGTGCGGAGGGGTTGCTAGACCCTGCATTTTGCAGGGGGTTGGACTAGATGACCCTGGAGGTCCCTTCCAACTCTATGATTCTAAGATTCTAGAGCCAGTTGGGAAAACCCTAGAAATTTGGGGATGGAGCCTGGGGAAGATAGGACCTTCAGTGGGGTACAATGCCATAGAGTCCTCCCTCTAAAGCATCCATTTTCTCCAGGGGAACTTAAACTTTATTACAGTCGTTCAGACCAAGTTATATTAAGTTAATACATAAAAGACCAAAATAATATGGTCATTTAATATAATACAATTTAAAACATCATAAAATAGAACTTAAAATTATGCTACTTTAGAGCAGTGGTCCCCAACCCCCGGCCCGGGGACCGGGACCGGTCCATGGATCAGCCGGTACCGGGCCGCAGCTCCTCCTCATCCTCCTCCCCGGCTGCTGCCTCGGGGGCTGCCCTGCCACTCTGCCGCCGGCTCACCTTTGGTGCTCTCCAGTGGCCGCCATGGCTGGGGCTCCCCCTCAGCGTGGCAGTGTGCAGCTGCTGCTGGCAGCGCCCCCCAGTGGGCAGTGGGAAGTCAGGGGCACTGGCGGGAAAGCAAGTGGAGCAGGGGTTCAGGCAGCGGCAACGTCCCTCGGCAAAAGACTACCCCCCCGGGCCTCAGTAAAATGGTCAAGCATTGACCGGTCCCTGGTGATAAAAAGGTTGGGGACCACTGGTTTAGAGCATCGGATTTTTATGGCGGCGGCACAAAACTTAGCCAGCTGAGTTGTCACCTGGGGGGACTCATCACTTAGCAGCCTCTTTGCTCGATCTACATCATGATGTTCTGGCAACTTTTTAAGGAGTGCTTCAACCAAGTGGCTACGAATGTCTACATAAGCAGGGCAGTGGAACAATATGTGCTCTCTTGTATCAATTTCGCCACTCCCACAAAAGAATTGTCTCAGTGTAAGGGGAATGTCCTTATAGGGAACTGATCTCTGTAGTCTGGAGTTTAGCTGTTATTCCAGGGGATCTCGAGGTCCCACCTGGAGGCTGGCCTCCCTATGTGGAATCCACCCTCCAAAGCATCCATTTTCTTCAGGGGAACAGATCTCTGTAGTCTGGAGTTTAGCTCGGGGTCCTCGAGGTGGTGAAAATAAAAAAGTAAAACTATGTGAATGATTTAAAAAGTTTAAAACTATTGTGTTCAACCAAAACAAGTCTCTCAATGTTCACATGTTGCAGTGTATGCACATACAATCCACGCTCAGAGTACACTGGATTCCTCTTTATATGTGTGTTGAGTCATTCTGACATTATACTTGACATAGGTGTGAGGTGGTGAACATGCTGGGGGCCTAGAGGAATTGCCGAGATTTCCTGCTATAACGGGAGACCGGGCCTCTGTTCTGCACAGAAGTCCTGTGTTATTCACATTGGCAGAGTGTGTGTGAGTTTGTTTGCATACAGAGTGGAGTATCAGGCTGTTTAAAGAATAAAATGTTTTTATTGAGAAGTGAAACAACTATGTGTAGAAAGAAGAGATAAGAGATCTAATTAACAGTTAACTGTAGCCTGTGGTAATTCTTTATTCAACAACTGTTCTGGAGGCAAGCAGAGAGGAAGTGTCTTCAAACAAATAGGAAGTCCCCTGTGGAGCTAATCAGGACACTGGAGGGGGTAATTTGAAAATGAGCAGGGAGTTCCTATCCTAATTATGCTAAATATACATGTCTGCCTGTGCCCCTTGCAGGACACTCTTTATGCTCAATCTAGTGCTCTGCATATTCCAACAATTCAAAGGGACTTACTCCCAGGAAAGAATTCTTAAGATTGCAACCAGTATTTCTAAAGCATTATGAGATGATCATCTGCAACCTCTTTTCCAGTTAAACTTTGTTTTATTCTTGAACACCGTCCGGGTCCTGGCTACAAAAATCTGGGAGACCAATGCTGTGGGCTACTACGACACAAGGAAGCAATATAGGTAAGTCCTCAGAATACATTGTGTTTTTTCCTTCCCTCTCCCCTAAAGGTCTCAAAAAACTAAATCTGTTTGGCCGCTTTGGAGGGTGAACTCTATGGTTTTATACCCTGGCTGCACCCACAAAATCTTCAGGTATTCCCCAACCCAAAGCTGGCATCCGTTCATGATGGTGACATCAACCAGAAGTGATGTCAGCACACTGGAGACATCAAGGAGCAACACTCTAGCTTTGGGGCAAAACTCTGTGGTAGAACTTGCTTCTAACCATAGAGTTTTGCCCGGAGTGTCACCTCCCTCCCCAACAACCCTGATGTGCTGACATCAATGCAGGGTTTTGTCAGCATGTCACATTCATTTGCAGTGTTCTTCCGGTTTGGGGGGCAGTTGGGAGGACCCCTGTCCAGGGAGCAGGGGACCCCTCCCTGAACCATGGGACCTGGCAATCCTAGAAGGGCTTGATCCCATTAGCGCAGATGGTGAATTTCTAAGCCCTTCCAAGCCCTTTGAGTGTGTGAGCAAATTCGGAGTAGAAGTGGGTTAATCGAAAGCTGCAGCAAGCTGGCAGGGAGGGAAATTGGCTTTGATTCCCTCTTTTTTCATCTCAGGCTGCCTGAGTCTGTAGAATAATGGAAGACAGTTGTGTTGAGGCATTTGACATTCAGACTTCTTTGTACGTTTACAACCACTTCAGTCTACGTCAAGATAAGGAACACATTTTTTATTAAAAAAAAAGAATCAGGTTCTTTACATCCGAATAAATGGAGGTTCTTCGTGCAAAAGAACAATGATAAAGGTTGGCCTTCGCGTGAATTATTTCCATCAGGATATTAGGGGTAGGAGGGAGGAGAAAGACCCCTCACCTCCATTAGCAAATTTCCCAGTGCTGTGCAAAAGCCAAAAGAGTTCCAGTCAGAAGGAGAAGGGAGTGTCATTTTGAATGTTCGCTTAAGAAGAACTGGGGGTTTTTTGTATTCCGTTTTTTGCTACACAAAGGTATCTCTGAGTGGCTTAGAATTGCCACCTTTCCTCTTCCCACAACAGACACCCCATGGCATATGTGAGAAAGCTCTGAGAGAACTGCAACTGGCTACCTGTGGAGAAGGAATGGGGAATCAAACATGGTTCTCCAGATTAGAGGTGGGGAAGTGGGGCCTTTAGTGCGGGACCTGTTGTGCCTCCAGTCGAACTCCCACAAGAAGCAGACTCTTTGGATAAGAAGTCTCTTTATAAAGGAAGAAGCAAACCAAGTTTCCCTGCTGAAACTGAAGTTCAGTGAGTACTACACCCTCTGTATGAATACCCCTTGGATCTCCCCCCCCCCCATGAGAGCATCTTAGTCAGATGCCTGATTGCCCTCTTCCTATGCTATGAGATTCAAAATGGAAGTTATCAAATATGCCTGCAGACAAAGCAGGGATGTGGTTTCCCAGCCACCAAGGGATGGTTTCTAAATCCCATATGACAAATTTAATAATAATAATAGTAGTAGTAGTAGTAGTAGTAGCAGCAGCAGCAGCAGCAGCAGCAGCAGCAGCAGCAGCAGCAGCAGCAGCAGCAGCAGCAGCAGCAGCAGCAACAGAGAATCCCAAATATTATTACAGATTAATATTACAGATAAAATTATTACAGATTATTACAGAGGATCCCACAACAGAATGATGAATGCCTCATGATGAGACATGAGAATACAGGATCCTGACAGAACTCCTATCTCCATCAGGGTGGGGGTGTCTGGTAACCTGAACCTACAACCCCATGCCCTGCTTGGCACAACAAGCAAAGGAGGGAGCAGATAACAGGGCCACGGGTGAAACGACCTGTGAAGGAGACATCTTCAAGTATTTAAAAGGCTGCCATATGGAGGATGGAGCAATTGTTCTCTCTTGCCCCTAAGGGATGGACCAGAACGAATGGGATGCAATTAATTCAAAAGAAATTCCGTCTAAACATCCGGAAAAAGTTCCTGACAGTCAGTGCAGTTTCTCAGTGGAACAGGCTTCATCAGGAGATGGTGGGTTCTCCATCTTTGGAGATTTTTAAACAGAGGCTGGATAGCCATCTGACGGAGAGGCTGATTCTGTGAAGGCTCAAGGGGGTGGCAGGTTACAGTGGATGAGCGATAGGGTTGTGAGTGTCCTGCGTAGTGCAGGGGGTTGGACTAGATGATCCAGGAGGTTCCTTCCAAGTCTATGATTCTATGATGCTATGATTCTATGAGACCGAAAGGGCTGAGCTATGAGGTGGGGGCAATGTTTCTCAGCATGCCAACTGCTTAGAAATCAGGCTTCAACATGACTGGAATCAGCCGTCACTCACACTTGCCGAAAAGCGGAACTGTTTTAGGGCTCCTCCTGTGGAGTCACTGACATATTCGCTGGAGGAATGCGCTTCCAGCCTTGCCTGTTCAACGTCTGCAGCTGGTGCTACCTCTCTTGCGTTGTGGATGTGTTCTCATTAACGGCAACTCTGGGAACACCTCCATGGGCTCTGGTGAGAAGAAACACGGCCTGTTAAGCCTGTAATAACTGCTGAGAAAGCCCCAGCTGTCATGCAATTAGCTCTTGTTTCACCGGTGCTTCCTTGCCATGGTGTATTTGCTGAGAAACTATTGGGAAGGATTAGCAACCAGAGGACCGATGATTGTCAATATGGCCTCTCTGGTCAAAGACTGCAAAACACCTTACATCAAGGGTAGTCAACCTGCGGTCCTCCAGATGTCCATGAATTACAATTCCCATGAGCCCCTGCCAGTGTTTGCTGGCAGGGGCTCATGGGAATTGTAGTCCATGGACATCTGGAGGACCACAGGTTGACTACCCCTGCCTTACATGATGAGGCCTCCCTATTAGTGGCTTCCCTCTTCAGCCTTGATGATGATCACCTAGGGTTGCCAGCTCTGGGTTGAGAAGGACCTGGAGGATTGGGAGGATGTCATTTGGAGAGAGGATGGCCACTGTGAGACAGGATGCTGGACTAGATGGACCACTGGTCTGATCCAGCAGGTCTCTTCTGATATTCTTAGGAAAGCCTCAGCCTCTCTGCCCTGTTGTTGGCTCTCCAGGGGAACTGGTTGGCTCCTATGTGAGACAGGATGCTGGACTAGATGGACCACTGATCTGATCAAGCAGGGCTTTTCTGATGTTCTTAGGAAGGCCTCGGCCTCTCTGCCTTGTTGGCCCTCCAGAGGAGCTGGTTGACCCCTGTGTGAGACAGGATGCTGGATTAGATTGACCACTGGTCTGATTCAGCAGGGCTCTTCTGATGTTCTTAGAAAGGCCTTGGCCTCTCTGCCCTGTTAGTGGCCCTCCAAAGGAAGTGGTTGGCCACTATGTGAGACAGGATACTGGAGTAGATGGACCACTGGTTTGATCCTACAGGGTTCTTCTTATGTTCTTAATGCCCCATCTTGCTTATTCATTCTAACTCTGCAAAACCAGAATTGAGTCCTTGTAAGAAAGGCCAACTATAAATAGTAACTAAATGAAAATTAAATATTGACCTCGATGGGCTGATGCTCTAATTCAGTCTAAGGATGCTTCAAGCTGTACGCATCCCAAGAGTAGGATGGCCATGAAAGTCACTTCTGCCTGCTGTAAAATACCTGGTTCAGGTAAAAAGCCATTGCAAAGTGCTAATGCTAACAATGATGGTGATTTTCTAGAAAACTAGCGAAATCTACTTTGGTCCTGGTCCTCGTCTTTGGAGTCCATTACATCATCTTTGTGTGCCTCCCTCACAACTTCACCGGGTTAGGCTGGGAGATTCGAATGCATTGTGAACTCTTCTTCAACTCCTTCCAGGTGAGTGGATCGTGATGCACATCCTATTGAGCCACACTATTTGGGGATCCAAAGGGGACATTTGGTCCTGGATTTCAGCAGATATATTCTGGCCCTCTTAGAGATCCAATGTGGCTTTTGAGTTTCCTAACCATGATAAAAATAAGAGAACAAGACCCCCACAAAGGCGAAAACAGAACTTGGATAATTAACCCATGTATAGATCTGAGTCTGCTTTTTCCCATGTGGCCTGCGTCAAATGGCCACCCCCTCCAAGAGACGGAGGGGTGGAGGCGGGGTCACAGCCTGTCACGTGCTACATAACATCACTCCTGGGGCAAACCTAGGAAAAGTTTCCGGTGAAAGTTTACAGCAACCAGACATCACTTCCAGGTTCCACATGATGTCAATTCCACATGATGTCCACATGATGTCAATTCCACATGATGTCCACATGATGTCAATTCCACATGATGTCAAATGATGTCAATTCCATGTGATACCAGCATTTTATAAATTCAGTAACCCAAATCATGGCACCAGGAAGAGGGGCTTCCTGGTGGGAAGTCTCCCATGAAAGCAGGAGTCCTGGCCACTCTAGGATGTGTTGGAATATTCAATATCTACAGTGCGCATGATTGAGTGGAATATACAGAGTGACCTGCAGGGGGCATCAGAGAAGATGTGTATTTGGCATAGTTAGATCAGGAACTTCCTGATATTTTTTTCAATTTTTTCTAATTAATTCTATCATTCTATGATTGCTCCAGTGTTCTGTTTGGCTCAATGGAAGACTTCCTGTTTGCCCTCAACAGACTGACTGCAGAAGGGAGCTGCTAGTCAGGACACTTTTCTCTCCATTTCAGCCCATTGAAGCAGGCAGATGCTACACCCCTTTGCATATTTTAAACTCTGCCAACATCATGTCCCACCCCCATCCTGAATTTTCATTTGGGAAAGACCTTGAGATTTTGGGAGGGCAGGGTTTAGCCTGGGGAAGGACCTCAGGAGAGGAGAATGCCACAGACCCATTTTCTCCCAGAGAACTGATCTCTGTTGTCAGGAAATCAGTGATAATCCCGGGAGGTCCCCAGCCCTCACCTGGAGGTTGAAGACGAAGCACAGAATCAACAACGTGGCTGTACAAGAAAGTCCTTTTATTCAAATAGTGGTTTTTCTCTTGTATGTTAGTACAATACAAGGCGCTTGCCAGAACGAGGTTTTTACAAGTAGAGCTTTCGTTAGTGGCTAATTCCTAACCATGAATTTGACACTATTAAAAGAATAGTATAGCCAGTAAAGGTAAAGGTGAAAGTATCCCCTGGGCAAGCACCGAGTCATGTCTGACCCTTGGGGTGACGCCCTCTAGCGTTTTCATGGCAGACTCAATACGGGGTGGTTTGCCAGTGCCTTCCCCAGTCATTACCGTTTACCCCCCAGCAAGCTGGGTACTCATTTTACCGACCTCGGAAGGATGGAAGGCTGAGTCAACCTTGAGCCGGCTGCTGGGATTGAACTCCCAGCCTCATGGGCAGAGCTTTCAGACGGCTGCCTTAACACTCTGCGCCACAAGAGGCTCGGCTGCTGGGGTAGTCCTGCCTTAATCAAAAGCAGCCCCTCCAAGCATGCCTTAACTCAGTGGCAATAGTATTTTCACACGATTTCACCATTAGGAGAATGATCCCACAATGCAGAGTTATCAATCGCATATCAGCCATATCTAATAAGATCAGCCAATGCAACGAAATGTTTTACAATGCAATTAATCAAAAATGTAAAACATACCTCAGAATATCCATTTGGCCAAGGCCTCAAAAGCAGTCTTTTATGGAGAATCCAGTATGTATGTACTGTCCCCAGAATAGGATCTCCAAATATCTATGGTGCATGTCAGTATAAAATTACATCACCCTTTGGTTTGACAAAATGGCTGAACTCTCAAAAATGACAAATCTTACCTGCGTAGTCAACAGAAAGCCACAGAACGTTTATCAAGAACAATGGCATTTCTACATGGATTACCTTGCAAAATAAAAACAAGATTAGGAGTAAAGTAGGATCTCGTGGGGGGGGGCATGGGGAGTACCGTACAACAATTCATTATCCATTCTGCTTTTTCTGTTTATTCTTATATGCAAAATTAAAAGAATTCTTACATCGCCCTGAATAACAGGTGCATCGCAGGTGCAAGTAATCAAGAGGCGCTTAAAGGGCACCACGACCCAATTTTATAATTTTATATAAGAAACAGGAAAGATCCCAAAATGTATTCATGTAGTCAAACTTCTGCCCATAGATAATATATACAAACTTCCTCTTTGTAACAGTCTTTACATTACATCTGCATACGGGAGTCTCTGATATTCCGACATACATGTTACATTGTATTGTACCGCAAGCTATTTCTTCATATTGACTCAACATGTTAGATCTGGCTCGTATGCAGTGGATGACTTTGCGTTGCAGGGTCATTCTTTTTGCCACTGACAGAAGCTCTGGTTGTGAAAACGAGAGGAAATTCCGGACCTTGTTCTGGCAAGTTCCTTGTAAAAAACACTATTTGAATGAAAGGACTTCGCTTTGGTTCTCCTCTGGAGGTTGGCAACACTAGCAATAGCCCCTGAGCCATGTAATTGATTGGGCTGGACAGGCAGTCATGTCAGAGGGGGTAGGCATGGTCAGTGAACAGCACCCGAAACAATAGCCGTCTTGGGATGCCTTTCAAAAGCTTTTATGTCGTGAAAGGACTCACAGACACTAATTGGCAACCAACCGCACCAAGAAAGCTCATGTTCCAAGGATCTGCACTGCAGTGTCCAAGGGGATCTGAGGAATCCAAGGGCTGTGTGGTGGTAATCCACTCTGGGAAGCTGCTGAGAGCAGGGTGACCAGCCTCTAGGTGATGCCCAGCGATCTCCCTCTATTACAACTGATCCACAGACAACAGAAATGGGTTGACCTGGAGAAAATAGCCATTTTAGAAGGAGGACTCTATGGCCAGACTACAGTCCCTCCCGCTTTCCAGACTCCACCCTCCTCAAAAATCTCCAGGTATTTCCCAGCCTAGAGCTGGCAACCCAAGGTGAGAGAGGTGCATAGCCGAGAGGTTTCTTTGCCGTGTACAAGACAGGAAAGTCTGGTGGGTCTGGGATTTGTTTCCAGTTGGGGGGTGGGGGCAGGTCAGACATTTATACAAGCATGCATGCGGTGTTGAGAGTTGAGCAAGAGAATATTTCCTTCCTCTCCCAAAATTCTCCAGTGAAACTGAGGGGCAGTAGGTTCAGGACGGACAAAAGGAAAGACCACTCGACATGGAGAAAGATTAACAAATAGGATTTGCTGATAGAGGCTAGATCAGTAGCTCTCAACCTTCCTAATGCCGCGACCCTTTAATCCAGTTCCTCCTGTTGTGGTGACCCCCAACCCTAAAATTATGCAAGGGTTCTTTCACAGAAATTGAACCAAAACTGACCAATGGCATGAAGATCCATGGTTCATGATGGTATATACATTGGTTTTCTTCCGGGGTTTCTCAGTTCAGTTCTGCCTCTTGTCCCACCATGTCGATCTCGCTCTTTTCCACTGCTCCAGACAGACGAATGCTCTATCTTGATCTACCCCGCAAGGCTGTTGTGTGGATGGCACCCCCCTGGCCAAGATGCTTGCCCTGCTGCGATCCCTGTGAAAGGGTCGTTCGACCCCCCAAAGGGGTCCCAACCCCCCACGTTGAGAACCACTGGGCTAGTGGCATGGTCACAAGAATAAAGAGCTTTCAAAGAGGATTAGATAGATTCATGGAGGACTAGTCTCTCGGGCTACTAGCCAATAGAAGAAGAAGAGAAGGAGGCTCAAAGCGGCTTACAGTTGCCTTCCCATTCCTCTCCCCACAACAGACACCCTGTGAGTTGGGTGAGGCTGAGAGAGTCCTGAGATTACAGTTCAGAACAGCTTTATCAGTGCCGTGGCGAGCCCAAGGTCACCCAGCTGGCTGCATGTGGGGGAGTGCAAAATCGGACCCAGCATGCCAGATTAGAAGTCCGCACTCCTAACCACTACACCACACTGGCTACACCAAAGTGACTAAGCTTTTGAATCCCAAAGTCGGGAAGCAAGGTCATGGAACTCCTTGGCCCCTGCCCTGTTGTCAGCCCTAAGGAGGAACGGGTTGCGTAAGACAGGTTGCTGGACTAGATGAACTACCAGACCAATCCAGCTGGATTCCTAGTAGGTTCTTACAATAGTATGGGGCTTTCCGCACCGGGATCCTTGCAGCAAATTGTTTGCTGAACGAAAAATCGCCATTTAAAATAGTGCAATTCGTCATTATGCATACCTGACTTTGTAGTGGAATCCAGTTGCGTTTCTATCGTTTCCCACAAGCTTCCGGTCTCAGCAAAAATCGCTAGAAAGGAAGCGCTATTGCCGAGCTCGTCCCGCCCCTGGCCGTCAAGCAGCCAATGGGCAGCCGTTAGCATGCTCCCAAACAGCCCCTTTCCCTTTAAGAAAGGGTTTTTTTTAAAAAAAAACACACCCATTGCAACGAATATGTGTTGATTCGTTGCAACGGAGAGACCCATCAGCTGGCAGGTGTGTTTGAACTGTCGTTTCATCGTTGCCACGCTCCCCCCAAGTGAACCCCCCCCCCCTCACGGGCCCGATTTTTGGCCGAAAACAGTGTAAAAAATAAAGGGAAAATACATCAGCAAACGGGCTTCTCTGTTGTTTGTGCTTAGTGACTAAGCAGCTCTGGGGAGGAACTGAAGCCGGGGAAGCCTCTAAACAGGCTCGCCGGTGCGTTGATCTCTGCTCGCTCGGAGAAAAAAAATGGCGATCGCTTCGCCGGAAGATCAGAGGAGAGAGCCAGGGGGAGGGACTTTGTAGAAACCACAACAATGGTAACGCACAGAACTTTCCCACTAGTGTTGCAGATTGGTTGCAGGAGTGTAGCGCTTTCCGGAGGGTGAATCCACTTTTGGGGATTTCCCTGAAAGCGCTACAAGGAAGCGCTTTTTGCGGATCGGTTTCAGGTGTGTGGCAGATTGTCAACGACGTTGTGCATAATGGCAAATCAGTAGCGTTTTCAATTGGCAACCATTGTGAGATTTTGAAGGTGTGCGAAAAGCCCCTATGATTTACCAGCAATTTCAATGTCCATTCGGCACCAGCAAACCCTCAAGCATGTATATATTTCAGTTTTATATTGAAGTTTTTAAATCTCTCTGTCTTTAGTAGTGGTGGCCGGACGGTGGCTCTCCAAGTGTTCGTGGACTACATTTCCCATGAGCCCCTGGGAATTGTCTCTCTCTGTCGTCTCATTTTTAATTAGGTGCAGGTGCAAATCTGATCCCCAGGGCTGGGGGAGGTCGTTTACAACCTCCCACAGGTGTTCAGCTGCTGGCTTCTGCCACCATCTTGCAAAGCGGTTTTGCACGGAGCTAGACGTTGCGTAGAAAGGTTTGTCTGGCCAGAAGGAGAGCCGTAGCTCCGGCATTCCATTGGCAAGAAGCAGTTTGGCAAGAAGCAGATGTCGTTTTGGTATGATAAAGAGCAGCGCTCAGTTTTGATGGGCTGAACTCCAGTCGCTCTGGTGACAGTTATATAATCTGCTCACTTGAACAAATGTAGAACCTTTGCATTCAATGCCCCCTGTCTGTCCACAGAAGCAAACCCAACAAGCGGAAAACAGGAACCTCCAGATAGCTACCTAGGGAGGCCAGCCTCCAGGGAACCCTGGGGATCCCCTGGAATTACAGCTGATCACCAGACAATACACCAACACAGCTACCCACTTGAATAAGTGACTCCGGATACTGACAGCATGGCAAGGACGTGTGAACTAGAGAATAGGATCTGCAGGATCGCCTTTTCCCTTATAATCCCCCAAGAGCACTAAGATCTTTGGATCAACATCTGATCAAGGTCCCTGGCCTGAAGGAGGTGAAATTGGCCCTGGCCCCAGCGTGGTGGATTTTGCCCCGTAAGAGATCAGGGTTCTGCGGGTCTTAAATCAGTTCCACAGGGCCTGTAAAATGGATTTATTCCACCAAGCTTATGGCTGAGGCCTAAAATAACATACACCAAGAAAGTCCGGCCTCACTGCTGGGAAGGAAGGTTGGAATAGTTTGAAGATCGGCTCCTGCCAACCCCCCAACCCTCCACCCGGTAGGGGGCATTAGTAATACTGCAAATGTTTTAAATTTTAACCTGTATTGTGTTTTAGTGTTGTTACCCACCCTGAACGATACGGAAGGATGGGGTAAAAAATATTATTTATATTTTAATTATTGTAAATTCCTCATCCTGTCTTCTGTATCGATGGGTCAAGGGCTGCCTGTTTTGTTTCGAGGACACTAAAATACTATATGAAGTTCATGTTTCGAGATGAGATTTTGACATGCCACCCACTCCTTTTTCTTTTCATCCTTCTGCAGGGCTTCTTTGTTTCTGTCATCTACTGCTACTGCAATGGAGAGGTAAGCAACCGAGCACACACCCGGCACTGTCCTGGCCCAAGAGCACCCGGTTCATTTCTTACTACTACGAAAATAACTTGGAACCTTTGTTGCAAGCCTCTCGTGGCCAGCTATCCCATCTGGTCCTAGCGGGGGTAACTGGAGGATTGGTTGCCATCGTCTTTTGCCAGATTGTATTTTATTAACTGTGTTGGGGGGGGGGGGGTAGGGGATTGTATTTATTTATTTATCTTGTAACCCACCACATGCCAGCTCTGCTGAGAATGGCGGGCAATAAATTCAAATAACAACAACAACAACAACAAGAGTGTGAGGCTCGATGGGCCATTGGCCTGATCCAACAAGGCTTCTCTTATGTTTTCTTGTCCTTCATTTGCACCGAAAGATGACACAACTCCATGTTTAACACACAAGGAATTGCTTCTTTTGCCACTCGGTATTCCCTGTTTGCCCTGGCACAAGCCTCCTCCCGAGCACTGCAGTCCGGCCATTGCCTTTGTTTCCCTCTCCCCAGGTACAGACTGAGATCAAGAAGATCTGGGCCCGATGGAACCCGCCCAGCGACTGGAAAAGGACGGCCCCCTGTGGGCGTTACCACTGCGGCTCCGTCCTCACCAACATGACCCACAGCACCAGCAGCCAGACGCACATGGTGGCCAGCTCCCGCATGGCCTTGATACCCAACAGGGCCGGCAAAACTTTCCCCCAGCCGCAGGACGCCCCCGTGAATTTGCCCGGATACGTCAGCAGCAACTCCGAACAGGACGCCTTGCCCCACTGGGCCCACGATCCCGCTGACGACGGCGAAGAGAAGCGGGTGGATGGCATTTCTCTCAAGGAGACCCTGAGGCTCCATGATTCTCACATGGGCCCCCTGGAGGAAGAGGAGGAATGCAGCCGGGCAGAAGCGGAGGAAGTGCTTTAACAAGAAGAAGAAGAAGAAGAAGAGTTGGTTCTTATATGCCGCTTTTCCCTACCCGAAGGAGGCTCAAAGCGGCTTGCAATCGCCTTCCCTTTCCTCTCCCCACAACAGACATCCTGTGAGGTGGGTGAGGCTGAGAGAGCCCTGATATTCCTGCTCAGAACAGCTTTATCAGTGCTGTGGCGAGCCCAAGGTCACCCAGCTGGCTGCATGTGGGGGAGTGCAGATTTTAATCCAGCATGCGAGATTAGAAGTCCACACTCCTAACCACTACACCAAACTGGCTGGGCCTCTGATGCGGCGGGTGCGGGGATCTCTTGACCGGGCAGCAACACGTTGCTTCAAAGCAGAGAAATCTTCATCCCCCAGTCCATATCCGTTTCCATGATGCTGCCTGACACTGTTATCAGCCCACTAGCTTAGCGAGCACTGCTCCTTCCTCTGTGATTCCAGCGCCAGCTATCAAATGTGTCGGGAAGAATCTGTTCCACAGCCTGGTACTCAAAGATCTCTGGGACGGAGATGCTGCCAGCTCACTCAGGGGAACTTCTACATACATACATACAAAGGAGAAGCTCTCTTGAGAGCCAGTGCAGCTTCACAGTTAGGAATGGCGGCCTCTAATCTGAGACCCGGGTTTGATTGCCCATTCCTCCTCCCCGTGCAGCCAGCTGGGTGACCTTGGGCCAGTCCCAGTTTTCTCAGAGCTCTCTCAGCCCCACCTGCCTCCCAAGGTGCCTGGTGTGGGAGAAGAAGGGAAGGCGATTAAAATCCGCTTTGAGACTCCTTCAGGAAGTAAGAAGCAGGGTACAAGCTCTTCTTCTCCTTCTCTACTGCTGACTGAGGGACCCTTAGCAGATAAGCTTTTTAGCAACACGTCTCTGTGCCAGAAGCGAGTTGAAAAGCACTATGGAATTTGGAATTCACTTGGAATGAATTTTCTCTTCTCTTTTTTGAACATGGTTTTTAAATAAAGCGTTCAGCAGAAGGAAATATAACTATATGTTCAGAGATGGGGGAAGAGGAGGAGAAGGAGGAGGAGAGGAAGCAGCAGCGGCTCACAATTGTTACCTTTAACTGCTAATGGGGAATCTACATTTTGACTCAAAGTTGCCTGAAAGTCCTTCCTTCCCCAAATCAGTATTAATCGGCATTGTCACATCATATGTTCTTTTCAAAATATGATGGCCATCCTCTAGTAAAAAGGTATATTTCCTCTTTTGTACTGTAATTGCAGAATCTTTCCTCTTATAACAAAAGTACCAGGTTGGTTGGGTTTTTTTTCCCCAAACGCACCTCATTCTTCATTTCCACAGTAGGCAATCTGGCAGCCCTCCACGAATGTTCTGCTGGGGAGCGGATGGCATAACTCCCTGGGCTGGGTGCCTTTTCATTGGCCTTCATTGGCCTTCCCCTCCAGGACAGGCAGGGCAGCTATCCTGACTCAAGAGCAAACCAGACTTCTCCCGGTGCATTCCAGTTATAATTTGTCCCCTTTTGGGTCCCACAAACTTCTTTTGAGTTTCACAGAATTTAAAGCAGGGGTAGTCAAACTGCGGCCCTCCAGATGTCCATGGACTACAATTCCCAGGAGCCCCTGCCAGCGAATGCAATCAGCCGGGCTAGGCAGGGGCTTCCGAGAAAAGGCGAATGCTGGCAGGGGCTCCTGGGAATTGTAGTCCATGGACATCTGGAGGGCCGCAGTTTGACTACCCCTGATTTAAAGGGACGGAATTGAAGGATTTTAAAAGAGAGTCTTTCTCTTCACTTTCCCCCACAGATTGAGAAGAATAATTTTGGGTTGGGGAAGGGGTAGGGAGAAGCAGCAGCACAAGCCCCTTTCAAATGGCTGTTTTTTAATCTTCTATTTTTTATTCATTCTTTAGACTTTTATGCTGCCACTCCGGGGTCACCAGCTTGTGGTGGCTCACAACATCCAAGTATACGATAGAGTTAAAATATATTAAAACCACCCATAAAATAACCCAACAGCAACATAATGCTAAGAGCCATTCCGTACGCCATTAATGTAGTGTAATGCTTATCTTTTGAAGACGCTATATTTTGGGTGTTTCGCACATCACTTGCATCCTGGATCGTGGCAGCAAACATCTTACTACATCTGCCATTTTATAATGCTAGTTGGGGAATCACATAAAGTGGATTCCCCGACCTATGTAGTACGAGCTACAGGAGAGAAACCAGCAGGCCACCAGCCAAAGAAATATATGAAGGTGAAGAAGTGCTTTCTCCGCCTCCAATGTCCCACCCTCGCACCTGCCTCACTCTCCCTTCTCCCGGGAATGGGAGTTTTTTTTTTTAAGCAAACTGTCTGGAGCAACAAGCATGCAGGCAAAGCCAAAAATATTTTTTTCCTAAGTTGTCACACAAAGCTTGCCTCTCTAAAGTCCCCCACAAAAAAAAAATGAGGAACAAGATTATTTTCTTAAGTCTCAAGACTCGTAATTCCATAATGGGTGGCATTCCAAAAAGCACTATGAATCTATGAAACACACAGGGGAGGAAGTATACAAGCAGGGGTAGAAAGCTACTTTCTCAATCAGGATTTTGTGAAACCCTGGGGTTTCTTGATGGAGGAGTTTCCCGAATGGGTGGGAGTTAATTCATTTATATATTTAATAAATATTTATTGGGTGATATGACCATATATGGACACATTTATTTATTTTTAGATTTTTATACCACTGTTCTCCAATGGTCTTGTGGCAGTTTCCAAGATCAGTAAATACAATAAAACCCATAAACATCCCATAAAAACAATTACAAATTATCACAATTAGACAGATGTTTGACCTCTCCTCTCTCATAAAATGGCCAGTGCTGGGCCTTGAGGAGGTCGGAAGGGGACTAATAATAATTGCATGCAACTGAAAAAGTCGAACAGAGTCCAAGGTCTTTGGGAACAGAATAGATGTCGTGACTTCGGAAGGAAGGAAGGAA
The DNA here is from genome assembly GCF_049243985.1 of Paroedura picta. Lineage (NCBI taxonomy): Eukaryota > Metazoa > Chordata > Lepidosauria > Squamata > Gekkonidae > Paroedura > Paroedura picta. Next base: position 22,117,761 of record NC_135370.1, on the reverse strand, counting down.
GGAAGGAAGGAAGGAAGGAAGGAAGGAAGGAAGGAAGGAAGGAAGGAAGGAAGGAAGGAAGGAAGGAAGGAAGGAAGGAAGGAAGGAAGGAAGAGACAGACAGACAGACAGACAGACAGACAGACGCTGGAGGATGGTGGAGAACTGATCGGTAGTATATTTAATCACTACACCACACTGGCAATCAGGTTCTGTCACAATTATTTCATTTCTCGCTTGTTCATTGCTATGGAAACTGGTGTTCTCCTGGGAACAGCTGATGAGACCATTCCCACTTTTTCAAAACCAGAAAACAATAAGGATGAGATGTTCTCTTTGTTCTGGACAATGAAACTGGAGAAAGGACACACAACTGTCAGTTTGGAGTTCGGGCAGCTCGCTAATGTTGGAGTAGCAGTACTTCTTACTCACTTCTCTGTGTTCGGCTAAATTGTAGGCCATTGTTTGACACCTCTTTCTTAGCATTCAGTGCTGTTCCAGTTGTCTCTTGATGTGGAGATTGAGTCTCCCGAAGCCTCATTAATGATTGAATTTGACATTCGGAGGGTCTCAAGTGGAACAGAATGGAGCTTTGGGGAGCACAAATTGCTTCCTGGATCCGGCTGGTTGGTCCCCTCTCAGTCAGCTGAAAGCACCAAACTGGACACAGCTTCCGCATAGAGGGGAGTTGCCCTTTTCTTTATTATTTTTTAAAACCCTTTATTAAAGATTTTTAAACATAAAAGATTACTAGAGAAAGAAACAGAGAGAAGAGAGATTAAAATTACACAAGGCTTCCAATTTTATCTATTATCTATTATTATTATTATTATTATTATTATTATTATTATTATTATTATTATTATTATTATTATTATTATTATTATATTAGTGTAGCGGTGTGTGTGGTACAATGTTACCTAAACTGTGAATTAGTTCAATATTTGGGTTAAGTTCATTCTTCCCCCTTTCTTTGTCTTCCGTCGCTCAGCAGGAAAACAGCCCAACACCTCCTCTTCCTCCTCCCTTTTCAATATTCCAGCCCACCCTAAGTAACAAGCTGAGATTCCTGGAGGCTGGAAGCTGAAAGCATCCACCATGCAAGCCAGCACCGACTGAATGTTTGCAAATTAGGAGTGACAGCCGGCAGAGATTCATTGTTAAAAACTGAAGAACGTAACCTAGAAAAATGGGGGATTTTTGAAGAAAGACCAAATGCTGCCAAGAACATAAAATATACTTCACAATCACAGATCTACAACTTTATGCATCCCTTTGTAAACAGGGATGCCAGCTCTAGGTTGCGAAATACCTGGAGACTTTGGGGGTGGAGCCAGGAGTAGGTGGGATTTGCTGTGGGGCGGGATCTCAGTGGAGTCAGATACCATGGAGTCCCCCCTCCAAGGAAGCCATTTTCTCCAGGGGAACTGATCTCTTTAGCCTGGAGATGAGCTATAATTCCAGGGCATCCCCAGCTCCCACCTGGGGACTGGTATCTGTACTTGTACAAAGCAATGATATCTGTGCTAGGAGAGAGGAACCGTGGCGCTTGACTGTCCTGACCCAGTTCCTGGAGCTGGGATGTGTGTGGAATCAAACTTTTTTCCAACCAGATGAGACGGGAGACCATGCTTCTATGTTCCCTATGCACTGAGGCAAGCCATTGACGATGCCTCTCTGCTCTGCCATTCTAGCCTCAGTGACATTGATGCAGTCCTCCTGAAGCTTCTGTGTGCTGATTGGTCCATTCCATGCTCAGGGAACAATGAGATGTTAATGAGGGACCTGTAATGGCACCTTTGGCTTTGCTGCTAGGGAAGAAGAGGCTTCATCACTGGACCATAAGATTCCAATGCCCTGACCTAGATAGACCTAGCTGACCTGATCTCATCAGATCTTAGAAGCTAAGCAGGGTCAGACCTCAATACCATTTGAATGGGAGATCAAAGGGAATCTAGGGATGTTATGCAGAGGCACGTCATGGAAAAACTAGGATTGAGCACTTTGAAGAAGAAGAAGAAGAGGAGGAGTTGGTTCTTATATGCCGCTTTTCTCTACCCTAAACGGCTTACAGCCGCCTTCCCTTTCTTCTCCCCACAACAGACACCCTGTGAGGTGGGTGAGGCTGAGAGAGCCCTGATATTCCTGCTCGGTCAGAACAACTTTATCAGTGCCGTGGGGAGCCCAAGGTCACCAAGCTGCCTGCATGTGGGGGAGTGCAGAATCAAACCCGGTGTGCCAGATTAGAAGTCCGCACTCCTAACCACTACACCATACTGGCTCACTGAAGCATCCCTCAGCTCTGTGGTGCTGGCCACCTCAGGGTTCAGTGATCATCAAGGCAGCCGAACCATGCCAAAGTGCTCGACCCTAGGCAAAACACCTCTGAATGTCTCTTGCCTTGGGTTGCCATTTCCTGCCTCTGCAAAAGCAACCCTGGATTTCCTTGGTGATCTCTCATCCAAGTGCAGCGTGGTGTCGTGGTTAAAGACAGTGGCTTCTAATCTGGAGAGCCAGGGTTGATTCCCCGCTCCTAGACATGCAGCCAGCTGGATGACCTTGGGTTCATCACAGTCCTTGCTAAAACTGTTCTCACAGAGACATTCAGCAGTGGAATAGGAGGCTGCCTCAGGAGGTGGTGAGCTCCCCCTCACTGGCAGTCTTCAAGCAAAGGTTGGATACACACTTTTCTTGGATGCTTTAGGATGCTTTGGGCTGATCCTGCGTTGAGCAGGGGTTGGACTAGATGGCCTGTATGGCCCCTTTCAACTCTATGATTCTGTGATTACAGCTCTTTTAGCCTCACCTACCTCACAGGGTATCTGTTGCGAGGTGACAAAGGAAGGCCCCTTGGGGAGACGATTGTTAAGTCGCTTTGAGACTCCTTCAGGCAGTGAAAAGTAGGATATAAAACCAACTCTTCATCTTCTTCTATGAACCAAGGACAGCCCTGCTTAGTTTCCAAGATCACATGAACCAAGGTGATTTGTTATTGCATAGCAACCCTGGATGTCCTTGGTGATCTTCCATCCAACTAATAACCAGGGAAACCCCTGCTTCGTTTTTGAGACCCAATGAGATAGGGCTGGTTGGAACCATTCAGGTCTAGCGATATATTAATAACGTATTACTAAGGTCAATTGTGCAATTGGTCCTCCCCTTTTGCCTCCCCTACAGGGTTGCCATAAGTCAGCTGTGGCTTGAGGGCATACTAAAACGTTCCCCGTACACATCAAAAGTAACTGAGCATGTGTTTTGGGTTTCAGTGCTATTGGAGTCATTGCCCTTAATAACCAATGACATCAAACCAGTAATGTTTAAGGCGCATGCAGCTCTTGACTATGTTTATCATTGACCACAAGAACTAAGAAATTTGTGACTTCCTTGTTGTGCTAAAGTGCAGGAGTACCCATGAATTCATGTTCATTGGGCCCCAAGCTCAGCGCATCACACCAGCTATGAGCTCTCCTTCGATTAAGTATCTCCTGGTTAGTAGGAAGTGCCATCAAGTGGAGGATGTCTCTTGTAAACCCCATAGGTTTTTGAAGGCAAGAGATGAACAGAGGTGGCTTCCCATAGCCTGCTGCTTCACAACCACCCTGACCTTCCTTGTGGTTTCCCATCCAACAACTCACCAGAGATCTGATGAGATTGAGCTAGCCTGGGCCTTCATGTTCAGGACAAGTATCTCCTACACTTCTCCGTTTCCCTTACTTGCTGCCATTGACAATGTGCGAAAACATCTTCTTAAGAATTGTCTCTGTTCATCAGCTCTCTGAGCAGGGCTCTGATAATAATGCAAATGCAAGCAAAGCGGCAGAGGAAAATGAAGTCTTCCCTCTGACTTAAGCTTGACAGCATCGCTGGCATTTCTGCCCTGGTAGCAGAATTATTATAATGATTTTGAATTACTAATGACAGTATGAGGACTGGAAGAAAATAACTCCTGCTAACAGAAGCACACACGTGTCCAAGATAGGTGTATATTTAGCAGTGGGGAATTGCTTTGTGAGAGGTTTGGTAACATAGCAAATGAATCAGTTGCCAATGTTTACAAGGTGACTGAACCCTTAAGAACTCAGGGCAAACAACAAGTAATTATGGTAAAATCATAGTAATCTTTATTGGAAGGAAAATAATAAAAAGAAATAAGGTAAAGGTATCCCCTGTGCAAGCACCGAGTCTTGTCTGACCCTTGGGGTGACACCCGCCAGCGTTTTCATGGCAGACTCAATATGGGGTGGTTTGCCAGTGCCTTCCCCAGTCATTACCGTTTACCCCCCAGCAAGCAGGGTACTCATTTTACCGACCTCAGAAGGATGGAAGGCTGAGTCGACCTTGAGCCGGCTGCTGGGATTGAACTCCCAGCCTCATGGGCAGAGCTTTCAGACTGCATGTCTGCTGCCTTACCACTCTGCGCCACAAGAGGCTCTAAAAAGAAATAGACAAACATATATCTGGAACACTAACAGACAAGCGGATAGGAAAATAAAAAGGGGAAAAGGTTTACAATCAGTATATTTACCAGTCCTTAAGAGCGTCGAGGCAGAGAGTGACACGACCAACTAGCGGGGTGAAGGGTGTTCTGACTGGATCCGAATAAGAGGCACAATTTGGCTTGGGAATATTTAAATATGCTTTCGGGAGAGGGTGTACGTTCTGGGAACCAGGTAAGCAAAGAAAGGATAAGTTGGGGAATGGCTTTTCCGAGGTAGGAGATGGGCATTAATGGGTTTAAACAAAGAGAACCCTCCTGTCTCAATGGGTCTAGCTATGGAGATGGAGAACAATCTTTCCTGGCAGATTGGCCAGGTGCGTTATAGGTGTGAGCCCCTAGGGAAACAGAACTCTGCCAGTCACTTGATCATCAATACAATTGGGGTGGGGGGGATGAGAAGAGCAGAATGTGTTCAGGCTGCAGCTGTCATGTCGAGCCTGTGGCTGAGAACAATCTGAAGAGGGGAAGGAAAAGATGGAGGCTGGCCCAGCAGGGTCTTGGCAGACTTTAATTGTTTCTGGCTTTGGCATAAGCCTAGACTACTGGGGAGAGCCATTGGTTGTTGGGGACAGTATACCAGCCTATGGAGCAGGGCCCTGCCATACACAACACTCTGTCTGTAAGATCCTCAGGGGAGGCAGAAAGTAAATCCAACAGTTATGAGTGTTTCCACTTGATATGGAAATGCAGCAAATTGCATACTGAAATTTCGCATGCAAAGAATAAGACAGCATCTCAAAGGATACTTGAAATTTCCTATTTCCCATGAGGTTGGTTTTCCTGTACTGCATACTGGGAACAAATTCTTCTTAATATCTCAAAGCCACTGGAATAAAACACACAAGAAGGGGAAAAATATGCAGTCTTTTAGGAGTAACAATGCACCAACATGTCTTTTAAGATTAAAGCATCTTTGGAAAATATGTGTTTTACTAGTGACCATTAAAACATTAGGTTCCACCGATTATCAGTAAGGCTTCCCTGTACTGCATGGCCCAGGCAAGCCTGTTCTTGTCAGGTCTCAGAAGCTAAGCAGGGTTGGGCCTGGTTAGGACTTGGATGGGAGACCACCAAGGACATCAAGGTTTGCTACGCAGAAGCAGGCAAAAGCAAGGCCAACCTCTGAACATTTGCTACCAAAAGATCAGGAGCGAGAAAGATCTGCCCATGTAAGGACATGTTTCTGACAACCAAGATCAAGATAACTCAAGTCATCGGACTTTCCAGTACAATGACTTGGAAGTGTTGATTTTTTGAATTTAGGCAGATTGGGAGTGGGAGGAGGGGCAGGAAGGGATGTGTCAGCGTTTGTCTCTTGTGGCCCTTCCTTTCATATCCAAGGAATTGCTGATCGCCGCTGTGAGATGGTAGGTGAATTTCCTCCAGGCCAGGCTGGATCCTGGAGATTTTTGGTAGGGAGATCATTTGGGCATGAAATTAGGGTCACTGTGGGCGGGAAGGTAGCTGTGAGATCCTGCATCGTGCAGGGGGTTGGACTAGATGTCCCTGGATGTCCCTTTCAACTCTATGATTCTACGATTCCATGATTCTAAAGTTGGACAATGAAGAAAGCTGACGGGAAGGAAAGCGATTCCTTTGAAGTGTGGTGCTGAAGGAGAGTTTGACAGATACTGGGGACAGCCAAAAAGACAAACCAGGGGGTTCGAAACCGAATCAAACTTGAGCTTTCCCCCTAGAACACCCTTTCTCAACTTTTTTACCATCGAGAAGCCCCTGAAACATTCTACAGGCTGTTGATATCAAGCTGTTTTGGATGTCATTCATGCACACAGTCGCCAGAACTTAGAAACAACTTGATGGCATTTAATGAACACACACACACACACACACACACAATGCACAGAAAATACATCCATCCCAACATAACTCCCTCATAGCTCTGAGGAGAAGCCTTGCCCACCTGCCCTGGTTGAGGCCCACAGACCAGGATCTTACTCTGAGTCCTGCCACATTATTTCCTCAGCTCCAGTTTGGTGTAGTGGTTAGGAGTGCGGACTTCTAATCTGGCATGCCAGGTTCGATTCTGCGCTCCCCCACATGCAACCAGCTGGGTGACCTTGGGCTCGCCACGGCACTGATAAAGCTGTTCTGACCGAGCAGTAATATCAGGGCTCTCTCAGCCTCACCTACCCCACAGGGTGTCTGTTGTCGGGAGAGGAATGGGAAGGCGACTGTAAGCCGCTTTGAGCCTCCTTCGGGTAGGGAAAAGCGGCATATAAGAACCAACTCTTCTTCTTCTTCTTCTTCTTCTTCTTCTTCTTCTTCTTCTTCTTCTTCTTCTTCTTCTTCTTCTTCTTCTTCTTCCTGACGCTTCATGCTGTGGGAGCAAATATCTGGATTAGATCGCTGCCGTGTCTTTGGCGAGCATTATATACTCAGCTCCCCAGAACTCTCTTACACGCTGGGAGTCAGTGCAATGTAAACCGCCAGGACAATGTGGGCCGTCACCATTTGTACAAATCCGGTGGCTAAAATATACTTTCAGCCACAATTTGCCTTTCGGCTTCCGATGCCGGGACGGCTGTGAATCCTTCTGGTGCTTAAGCTTCCGTAATGGAGCCAGAGCTAGGTTCGGTGCCCTATCGAGTGAGGATCGAAACAAACGTGACTACCGAATGTTCCTGCACGAAAATAGAACCAATCTTTTAAAAAAAGGAGGGCGGGTGGTTGTCCTTGTTTAATTTAATCAAAAGAATGCGAGCAAAGTTCACTGGATGTGATTGATGCCATTGTTGTTTTTTGGATTATGACGGATAATGGAAGATAATGGGAAGGAGAGGAGGTCACTTGTTAGCCTGAGTCTCGTCGGCAAGGGGGAGTGAACCGCACATGTGTTCAGATGCGTTTCGCCAAAGGCGGTTTGACAGCCGTGGAGAAACCTGGCTTCATTATGATTTTTAATCAAAGCATTAAGCAGGTTGCTCTTGACAAGGTATAGGATGGTTTTAGCTGTTCCCAGCTACTGTTAGGGCTGTTTATTTCCTGGAATTGTTTGTGAATCTGTGAACTAGCCACGGCTCCATTGCAGGAGAGAAAAATCCTGTGTTGATAAGGCTGTCAGCTCCGGGATGGGAAATTCCTAGAGATTTGGGGATGATATTGGGAGCTCGCATTGTTTGGACAGGGGAGAGAGCTCAGATGACGTTCAAGTCCACCTTTGGAAGTTGCTCTTCCGTCAAGGGGATCGGAGACCTGTAGGCTGGAAATCCTTTGTCATTTATGTCGTAAATTAAATTATACCCCCTTTCTCCCTACCAGGGACTCAAACAGCTCACAGCATTCTCCTCTTCTCCATTTTATTCCCACCACAATTTTAACAACAACAACAACCCACCCTCCTCCCAGGGTGTCTGTTGTGGGGAAAGGAAAGGGAAGGCAAATGTAAGCTGCTTTGAGACCCCTTTGGGTAGAGAAAAATGGCACATAAGAACCAACTCTTCTTCTTCTTCTGTATTTGAAGAGCAGTTCACTCAGCCTTACCTCCCTCACAGGGTGTCTGTTGTGGGGAGAGGAAAGGGAAGGCGAATGTAAGCTGCTTTGAGACTCCTTTGGGTAGAGAACCATTATTAGAAGAACCAACTCTTCTAATAATAATAATATAACTTTATTTTTGTAACTTGCCCTTCCTGTGAGGTTCAGGGAAGGTAACATCAAGCAATAAAATTCAGCCATAAATAAGATTAAAAGCTCATATTAAATTAAATGACTTCAAACAGTTAAATGCTACACTTTTTACATGCATCTGCCTGATTGAATGTAAGTCTCTGAGGTAGTTTTGTTCCTTAGGTGGATGGAACTTTATGTTCCCGGTCTCGATCATAGGCTTGGGGGAATAGCTCTGGAACCAATCAAGGTCCTGCAGGGTGCTGATCTCGGACTCTACAAAAGAGAAGCAGTCAAGATGACGATGGAAAAATGCAACTTCGTCTTCTTTATTGTAGCATCAGGTACGCAGGCAACAGAGCCAAAACAAGCCCCCGAGAAAATAAGCTTGTTTTCAACACAGCCTTCCCCAGTGGCTCTGAAGTGTCATAATACCTAGAGATTAGAGATTGACATAAACCCTAGAATAACTTGGAAATACAGTTCTAAAGACCTTGAAAGCCCCACTAGGGCTCATGGTGGGTTACACGATAAAACCCCATATACGTTAAAATCCCCAATAAAACCCAGTTAAAACCCTCGTACAAAAATTCCAAGGATACAACATGGCAGTATAAATAAAACCCTCCCCACCAGATGTAACTACTAGAAGGGGTTGCGATAGAGTACCATGATTAGGCACCACCACTGATGTTCCCAGCATGGACACATCTTCATATTTAGGGTGGCCACCAACTGATCTTTTCTCTCCACCCTGGCCTCATCCATAGACTTGGCGTCTTACAGGCCCTGTGGAATGCTCTCTAGGGCCAGGAACGGCCAGCAAGTTGGTACCTGCAGAGCGCAAAGCCCTACAGGGGGGCATAGGGCAACAGGCAGTTCCTCAGATACCTGGGCCCCAGATCATGAAGGGCCTTAAAGGTCAGAACCAAAACCTTGAACTGGATCCAGGCTGCAACTGGCAACCAATGCAGCTGCCTCAGCCCTGGCTGGATACGGGCTCTCCAAGATGCGACTTGAGTCTCCAACCTTGTTATATTATATTATTATATTGTTCAGAAGACGAGTACATTCAAGTTTTGCATGCTCCCCTGCATTTAAAAAAGACCCTCCGCATGGAAACAGTTACAGCTCCAGAAAATCTGCTGAATGACTCCATCCCAACTAATGTCCCTAGATGGTCCCCAGTTTTGCCTGACGAAGTAGAGGAACTAATTCTGAGCCTTAAGATAGGCAAAGCCCCAGGCCAGGATGCCCTTTCAGCTGAACTTCTAAAAAACAACCCAAAATGGTGGGCTCCTCCCTTGGCCAACTTATTTACCTTAATTGACTTACATGGGATTGTCCCAAGTTCTTGGTTGAATTCAATCATTATTCCCATGTTTAAAAAGGGTGACCATAATGACCCTAATAATTTTAGACCTATTAGTTTATTATCAATTATAGGTAAGATTTATGCAAAACATCTCGAACGGCGCCTAACTGATTGGGCTCGCTCTCAAAGAATTATAGGTCCTGAACAGATTGGTTTCTTGCAGGGTAACTCTACTATAGATCATTGTTTAACTCTTTCATGCCTGGCCGAGAAATATACGTCCCAAAATGGTAAGAGGCTATACACAGCTTTTATAGATCTTAAAAGTGCCTTTGATAAGATAGATAGGGATATGCTCTGGAATAAATTGCGATCAATGGGTATGGAACCGAGACTTGTGTTTCTCATCCAAAAACTTTATGTGTCCACCTCCTGCCAAGTCCGGTATTCTTCAAAGGGAGACTTAACCTCCAAGATTCCAATGACCATTGGAGTTAAGCAAGGCTGTACTCTGGCCCCCTTGTTGTTCAATTTATTCATTAACGATTTAGCGTTAAAACTGGAACCAACTAATGGTCATCCCCCAAAACTTGGTTCCCAGCATATTCCTTTGTTGTTGTATGCCGACGATACTACAATACTCTCATATACAAGGGTTGGCTTACAACGATACTTATCCACCTTTTACCAATATTGCCAAGATAATAAGTTAGTAATTAACTATGGTAAAACAAAAGTTTTGGTTTTCTCTAAGAGCTGGCATGCAATGACTTGGTCTATTGGAGGCACTTCAATAGAACAAGTCAAAACATTTAAGTATCTAGGTGTTACCTTCCAGTATAACCAGAAATGGAGCTCCCACTGCCAACGAGCTATCAATCTGGCCAAATCCTCATCTTCTTTGATAAAACAGTTCTTTTTCTCTGTGAAAGGTAACCAATTTATCCCTGCAGCAATTAAAATTTTTAATGCCAAAGTAATGTCCCAGCTCCTGTTTGGATGCCCCTTATGGGTTCCTGCCTTTAATAAATCTATTGAGGGTGTTCAATCTGCTTTCTATAGGCAAATTGCAGGGGTTCCCAACTGTGTCTCCTACCATGCCATTTGCGCAGAATTTGGCCAAATTAGGGTAGAGACAAGGGCCTGGATAGCTACTTTTAAATTTTGGGTCAGACTGTTTTTTAGAATAGAAACTGGCAGCCTTTTAACTTGTCTAAAAAGTGACCCTCTTAAATTTCAATGGTTCCAGGCTATTGAACAAAAATTAGTCTCCATTGGCATCGATCTGAACTCCCTACTACCTCTGGAAGAAAAATGTATCTTCCGGATTATTAAACAGAGAATTTTAGACCATGAGCAGCAGGAACTCATACCTACCCAGCCTCGAGTCTGCTCACCAGCATTCTTTGGCATCATTATGCAGAGAAATATTATGCCTTCATATTTGCATCTCCTTGATGTCCCACCCCTGAGAAGAGCTTTTCTCCTCGCACGAATGAATGCTTTCCCCTCAAAGGTCTTAGAGGGAAGATTCCACCATATCCCATACCATGCGAGACTCTGTCCGTGTGGTTCTGGTTGCCCTGACTCTGTCTCACACATTTTGTTAGACTGCCCCTTATATGAGCAGTGTCGGGATGACAGCTTTGTTGCCTTGCTGGGAAACAAGCCTTCTGTAAGTAAATCTATGACCTTGCAATTTCTGCTCTCTGACAAAGACCCAGAGATAACCATTTTAGTTGCCAGAGTTTTAACTAAGATGCTTTTATAATATGCTGCCTACCTTGTATTTTATCTCTTATAGTTTATTTAATCATTTTAAGATCTGTTTGGTCATGTAACCCCATTTTATTATTTTGTTGAAATTTTAAACCGTATTTTTATATGTCTTATACTTTTTACGCCAATAAAAGGTTACTGACTGACTACAAGGTCATTTGAATTCATCTTGAACTCATTCACTGTCTGCAGGGAGTTTTTAATGAGGATTCTCTTCGCAAGGCCATGGGCATATATGAGTTATTCTGAATTAGGCTCTTAGTTCATTAGTCTCTGACTGTCTACAGCTCTCCAGGGTCTCCGAAAGAGGTCTTTTGCATCACCTCTGGCCTCGTCCTTGAAACTGGAAATGCCGGGGATTGAACCTGGTACCTTCTGTATGTCAAGCAGAAGCTCTGCCACTGAGCTACCACCCTTCCCTGTCCTTCTCTGACGAGCTCTGCGGATCTTTTTGCTCTAGCTGGTCACTGGCTGGATTTTTCAATGCTTAAGTCGGTCAGTTGCATGTTTTTGCGGTGTTCTCCGGTCTTGCGCGGTGAGCGGCCTGCAATCGGCCTCTACCCAGGAAGCATATAAAATTTCCCAAGCAATAACATCAAGACGCTATTGCCCCTCCAGCAGCTCTCTCTGTTCCTCCGCTCATTTCCGTCTCCTGCTGCTGCGCGCACAGGCAATTTGGCAGGCACAACAGGCTGTGGTGTCAGGACGTGGATGCACGTGTGTGCTCCTGTGCGCGGAGGATTTGCCCAGCTTTCTTTTCCCTGAAGGAAGACACTGATCTGGGAGCCTCTCATCTCTGCCACCTTGGAAGATAAAAGAGCAGCCTGCCCCAGGCAGCCCAGGCCAAGGGCTGCATTCGGAGAGAAGCCACACCGATTTGGTCATTAATTCTACATGCAAATCGCTCCAGGAAAGGGGAGTTGCAGAACTTTACAAACTTTGCCACTACTGTCGAAATAGTGAACAGAGCGGAACTAATGCATGCGTTCCCCAAACTGATAAGGCGTGTGTTTCTCTCATCTGGGGATAGAGGAGATACACTCCACAGTCAATCTCCACACAGCAATCATGTAGGAAACAACACCAGATCCCAGATTCTTATACTAGCACAGTACTCCCCCCACCACCACCACAGGCGCACACACTGGACAGAGGGTGGCTGCTCTTCAGGTTTTAACCAATTTCAATAATTTAATTAATAGTTTAATGTTTTAATGTATTGTATACTAGTAGTAAAGCCCGTTGTGTTCTGTAATACAACGGGCGCTAGCTCATGGTTTGGTGTGGGTTTAGTGCCTCACTTGGAAGCTGGCCACCCTAAGAAGAGGACTCTCTGTGCACAGCAGTCTTGACCCTAGTCATGTTTATGCACACCTAGGTAGTGTGAAATTCCAGAACATGAACCTAGAGCAATCTGGCAACCTTACCTCCTCTCTAGAATGTTTTCTTGGCCTGAAATAGGTCAGGGGATTGGCTAAGTGATTGCAGAGACATTACACAGAGACATTACGCATGCCATTAATGTAGCATAACATGTACCTCTTGAAGACGCTATATTTTTTGGCTGTGGAGCTGTCGCGCCAGCTGGCTGCAGGACTTCTAGCTTGCCCGCCACATGCCAGCCCAACAGGCTGCAGAGCTGTCATCCTGGCTGCCAGCAGGAACACCAGGTAGGGTGGTGGCGGCATCCTCAGGGGGTGCCCACTGCTAGTGCCAGTTGCATTCCTGGACTAGTAAATAATTAATAATCAGACTAGTAAATAATTAAAAGAAAACCTCCAAAGCAGGTCTGCTTCAGAGACATATAGTTTTGAAGTGGTCCAAAAGTGGACAATCCCAATGGCAAACAAATCCAAAGTGGGGAGTCTGAAGTGCACTTCGGGTTGCTTGGGAGTACCTCGGGCTGCTTCAGAGGTGTTTAAAATTTAAAGGGAAAATTTAAAGGGAAACACAGATAGGGATAGAAGCAGAGACTGCCTCTAACCTTGGCGCTGTTCCTTCCCACTCTGCTTTTCCCGAGCTTCTCTCAGAATCTATTGATTCGATCTAATGCCATCAACACCCAACCTTACTCCTCCAGCACCCACTTCCCTTAATTAAGTGGCAGTTAATCAACAGCCTATTCACCTAACCCATTAGCCCTTCCTGGCCAGTACTTGCAGGGTCACCAAACCTCTCCCCTACTATTGTCCACCTCAGGAAAGCCCACTAAACATCATCTCCACATGAGGGTATGTTTTTCTCTATATTTCTCTCTATATTTTCTCTATATTTCCACCCTCCCGTTTTCTCAGCATTGTGTGCATCTGCCTTGAATCCTCCCCATGCACCCCCACTTTGCAGGGCTCTCTTCTCTCTTGAAACAGTGGTTGTTTTGCTGCTTCTGTGGACCTCTCCATGAATGGTAATTGTCACCCTTCCCTGAAATCACTTCCCTCCTCTCTTCCCTGAGTTTCTCTTAGTTAGCTCTTGTGTATGAGTGTTTCTTGCATGCATTTTGTTTTATTCTTTATCTTTTTCCTAATCAAGGCTCTTAAAGTTGAACATGTTCCTGGATCGTATGAGAGTCCTCTTAAGGGAAAAACCACCATCTACAGTGGCGGGGAATCCCAAGTGACCCCTCTCACTCTGTATCCTTAAAGCTAATTCTTCCAACTAATTAGAAGACCATCTTTTTTGATGGACAGTTTAGGCAAAATGTTACAAACAAGATGTTTCAGGAAACCAGAACTGTGAGACATTTCTATCTAAAACTCAGACAAAGGGGTAAAATGTCATTGTTCAACCGGATCTTATTAGTTGGCCTGGCCATATCAGAAAAGAATGTTAAAATATAAAACCACTGGCAAAGAATTAATTCTTAAATTGCTACCTACTTGACAAACCAAAAAGCAGTGCAAGGAAGTTTGACAGGGCTGGTATTTCTTCAGAAATACAGTGAAAACTAATTTATATTCCAGTTAAACAGGGCAACAAAAAGGAAGAAAGCGAAATCTCGGTGAGCTGGCTGAAGGTATTTCTAGGTAGCAAAGATTGAGATTGGTTTGAAGACCTGCCGTAATGGCCAGCCTGTGGAGGTCAGGAACACGCCCAACAATCCTGTCTTTCTACAGAATGTGTAAAACAACAGTAGCCCGAAAGGACTCCTTGTGATAGGAATGTGGTCACAGCTTTGTTTGGGTGTGTCTCAGGTGCTCTCAAGTTGCAGGTGAGTTATGGTGCCCTGCAGAGTTTAAATAGTAAGAGACATCCAGTGGGGCTTTACCATCACCTGCCTCGACGTAGCAACCCTGGGTATCCTTGTGGTAAGCCTGATCCCCACAGATCTCAGAAGCTAAACAGGGCCAACCCCGTTACAATGCAATTCCAGAGTAACAAAGGAGTAAAAAGCCACCCCCCCCCATGTACACATTTGGTTATCTTGTTTTTCTTGAGATCGGGGACAGTCTGTATGTGGGGAGAAGAATGGCAAGATAAAGCAGCCCATTTCTTAAAATCCCTTTTTGCGTGTTGTAATGGTTTTGCGTGACAACGCAATCCAGGTAATTTTTTAAAAAACATTATTTCAGACTTGAGGGAGCAGCTTAAGTGGAAGGTAATTGGGGGGTTCTCACCATGTCACAATGCTTGACGACTTAAGCAAACAGTGGGGAGTTTCCACTATCTGTCTGTCAGCTGCTTCGTGCGGCAGCAAAAATCCAGAGCGGACAGGTGGAGGTGGGCCAAATGGTACCCTATGCAATCATGGGAAGCATCGAGGCAACTAGCCCCAGACCAAAAACTAGGAAGCAGCACTGCACACCTCTCATGCAATAACAGCCTTTGCAGTTGATGGAAAGCAGCGTCCCCATAAGAGAAAGGTTTATGAATTTGTGTGCACTTAAAAGCATCCTGTTAAGCAAAGCTTTTGCTTGAAAGCTTGAAACATTACTATGTACCTTATGCATTATGTCATCTTGGGAGAGGACCGTTCTTTGCTTACTACTTGTTGGAATCTCTGCTATCAGTTTTGTTGAGCTCTTTTGCACTTATTGTAGTGGAGGAACAAAACAGAATAAGAGAGAGAAAAGAGGGAATTGCCCTGCCCCACTGCGTAAGATTCCACCTTTAGCACACCGTGAGAGAATGCAGTATAAGCTTTGGCCTTAAGATCCAGAAGGTAGCTTCACGGAGACACAGGAACACTGGATAGAGGCTAAAAATAAGTTTACTTGTTTATATTTACATAAACATATATAATGCTCACTGATCTGGGCTGTCACCAGATCAGGGCCACAAAACTTAAAACGTTACAGAGCAGTTCAGTTCTTTGTTGTTGTTAGGTGCGAAGTCGTGTCCGACCCATCACAACCCCATGGACAATGATCCTCCAGGCCTTCCTGTCCTCTACCATTCCCCGGAGTCCATTTAAGTTTGCACCGACTGCTTCAGTGACTCCATCCAGCCACCTCCTTCTCTGTTGTCCCCTTCTTCTTTTGCCCTCAATCGCTCCCAGCATTAGGCTCTTCTCCAGGGAGTCCTTCCTTCTCATGAGGTGAGAAGGTGAGAAGTATTTCAGTTTCATCTTCAGGATCTGGCCTTCTAAGAAGCAGTCTCTAGGGCTGATCTCTAGGCCTGACCAGTTTGTTCAGTTCAGTTCTTACATGCTGCTAAAAGACAGCCATTGCAATGCAAAGCAAACTGCAATGGAAACAACAAGGCAAAAAAAGCAACGTGACCCTGAGCTTCTCAGACGCATAATCGGTCTAATCTGGTTTCTTGGTAGAGTCTGCAATTCCTGAGCTGCAGCCAGGCAGCTCTCCTGAGCGTGTGACCCGGACCTTGCAGTGTAGAAAGGCCAACCCTTCAGGGTAAGCCCTGGACCAAATAACTTGCCGATTTCACTTGAACACTTCACTCTATGAAAGTTTGCAGCTGGCTCCACCTCTTGGGGCAGCCATCTTGTGTCTGGCTCCTCCTTCAGTGGCAAGCATTTTGCAGTCACAGCTTGCGACCCTTTGTCGGATGGGCAAACCACAGGCTAAGAAAGGTTCTCCTCACCCCTGTTTTATGGTTGGTACTCTTTGTGCCGCACTCTTTGTAACCTTGTTCCACGATATTGTTGGTTGTTCCTGTTTATCCTGCTCCAACTGCATTGGGTTTGATCGGTGTCAGCGACTTTTAAGGGTCAGGGAGAAAGGCTGACGCTTGACGACACAAACAAATACAAATCAAAGAGCCTTCCGCTCTTTCAGGGCTCTGATCCTTAAATTACCCCCAACAGATTCCAGTTAATTTATTTATTTATTTATTTATTTATTTATTTATTTAGATTTATATACCGCCCTCCCCGAAGGCTCAGGGCGGTTTACATTAAAACTAATCAACGATACATGAAACAGTCTTTGTTAAAACATACAGTAAATAATAACAGTGGTTGTAACCATATAACAGAATAATGTAACAGTATAACAGTATAATAAAATAATATAACGATGGAACGGTGCAATACCACAACAGGTCCAGAGCGCTCTGGTGGAGTTCTGGGAGGAAGGGGGGAGATGGGGGGAGGGGGGGAGCGGGGGCCCTTCATTCGCTGTTGGTTGTGCCTGGTCTCAACCAAATGCCTGGTGGAGGAGCTCCTTTTTGCAGGCCCTGCGGAACTGTTTAAGCTCCGTCAGGGCCCTGATCTCCTCCGGGAGCTCATTCCACCAGGTGGGGGCCAGTACAGAGAATGCTCTGGCCCTGGTCGAGACCAGGCGGACTTCTTTAGGGCCAGGGACCATTAGCCGGTTGGTGGCGGTGGAGCGCAGAGCTCTTTTAGGGGCATAGGCAGGGAGGCGGTCCCTCAGGTACACTGGGCCCTGACCGTGAATGGCCTTGAAGGTAATTACCAGAACCTTTAGTCTGATCCGGAATTCAACTGGCAACCACTGCAGTTGGTGGAGAATGGGCCGGATGTGGGACCTCCACGGTGTTGCTGTGAGGATCCTGGCCGCTGCGTTTTGGACCAGCTGTAGTTTCCGGGTCAAGGCTAAGGGCAGGCCTGCGTAGAGCGAGTTACAGAAGTCCAGTCTAGAGGTGACCGTCGCATGGATCACTGTGGCTAGGTGTTCCGGGGCCAGGTAGGGCGCTAGTAGTTTGGCTTGGCGGAGATGGTAAAATGCCAGCCGCGCTACCTTTGTGATCTGGGCTTCCATTGTAAGGGAAGTATCCAGAATCACGCCTAGGTTCCTGGCGGAGTGAGCCGTAGAGAGCTGTACTCCATCCAGGGCAGGCAGGCACGCTTCCTCGCATGGGCCCTTCCTACCCAGCCACAGGACCTCCGTCTTTGAAGGATTGAGCTTCAGACGACTCTGCTTCAGCCATCTCGTCACTGCTTCCAGGCAGCTGGCTAATGCTTCTGGGGGGGAGTCAGGGCGGCCATCCATCAGGAGGAAGAGCTGGGTGTCATCGGCATATTGATGACAACCCAGCCCAAACCTCCGTACCAGTTGTGCGAGAGGGCGCATAAAGATATTGAATAGGATAGGAGAGAGGACCGCTCCTTGTGGGACTCCACAAGTAAGTTGACGACGGTCTGATGTTTTGTCTCCAATTGCAACCCTCTGTCTACGATCCCGGAGGAAGGAGATCAGCCATTGGAGGGCTGTCTCTCGTATTCCGGCATAATGACTGCATTCACGCACTCCTGTCTTCATGTGCTTCCGATCTAGTTTGGCTTAAGCTTTGCATCTCAAGTGTGGTGCCTCTGAGCCTGCCTTAAACAGAACGAGACCCGAGTTCCCTCTGGCTCAGAGATAGCTCCCCTTAGCTAGGATTAACTCTACAAGGTCTTGAGCCTGGATCTTTCTGACAATCTGTTTTTGGAGATCAGTGTTGCCAGCTCCCACCTAGAGAGAGCAGTTTCCCCATCAAGGTTATATCAGTTCCAGGTGTGGAAATTTCTGGCTGGTTGGGGGGCGGAGCCTGGAGAAGGCAGGACTCTCAGACCAGTATAATGCCTCAGAGCAGGGGTCCCCAAAGGGAATTACTCCTATCCTAACAGTCTTGGCCACAGGCTAGGGAACTGGCTACTTCCGTTGTTCCCCCAGTCCCCTCCTGAGTGTGAATTCTCTCACGGTTTTTGAGCCTGGGATGGGGTGGAGCCTGCATGCCTACTTCCACCTTCAACCATGCCCTATCTCTCCCCTCTCAGACCTCCTTGGGCCTGCCTGTTAACTTGGGTAGTGATGTCACTTTCGAGGGCGTGGCAGGGAGGCATGGCCAGCTGACAACACTTCCGGGTCTCCTCGAAGCCTGAAAAATTATTTCTGGGGCTCCTCCTTGGTCAACAGGATGAAAAGAGCTGCCATAGAGTTATGGTTGCCCGGTCCCCCCTGGCCACTGGCAGGGGATGGAGAAGTTGGGATGCCCAATCTAGGTTGGAGATGAAGCCTGGAGATGGGCAGGGACTTCAGCAGAGTCCATTGCCATAGAATCCCCCTTCCAAAGCAGCCATTTTCTCCAGGGGAGCTGATCTCCGGAGTCTGGACCTCAGCTGTAATTTGGGGAGATCCCCAGTTCCCACCAGGAGGCTGGCAACGCTATGATGAATTCCACCCTCCAAAGCAGCTGTTCCCTCATCCTGGCAGAGGCTCATGGGAATTGTAGTCCATGGTCATCTGGAGAGCCACAGTTTGGCCACCCCTGCTCTAGGGCAACTGATCTCAGTCAACTGAAGTGTGTTTATAATTCCAGGGGGTCCCCACCCACTTCTGGGAAGGGGGGATTGGCCAGCAACCATTGAACCAAGAACATCTAGCAGGCAAAGCAGGTGCTCTTCTCCTGCTGCGATAACGAAGCAGCGGCTTCTTTTGTGAAAGATAGACTCGGCATTGTATGTAGTCAACACAGATTAAAAAGTAATGCACCTCCTGTGCAGTACAAAGGCCAGGGAAGTCAGCCGCCGACATACAAGGAGATCTATGGCAGAGAGTTTGCACTGCAGTATATCTTCCTGTTTACTTATTTACAAGATGTATATCTTGCCCTCTCGAGGAACCGCCTGTGGCAGTGAATGCTAATCGCGGTGCTGGAGAAACGTTGGGTCATTAACCAACATATAAGGGGAGACATGAACCCTGAGCACCTGGCAGCTGCCCCACCATGTTGACACTGACCCTGCTGTAGCCCATTTCAGCCCGCTGATTCATTCCTGCAGTAAGAAGACAGAGACCTTTTCCGCACCAAGAATCTGGCCCAGCCCAGTGCTCGTCTGACCACAGGGCTAATTTCTGCTTCCAGACAACATTGGCGCAGGTCCGGGGCAGTCCCAGGCCTGGTGTGATGCAGGCCCACATTCGCCCCACAGCAACTAAAGTGTCAAATGTCCCAGACCGGCACCGATGTCGTCTGGAAGCAGAAATTAGTCCTGTGACCGGACGAGTGCTGGGTTGGCCCAGATTTCCAGTGTGGAAAAGGCAAAACAGAGGCAAAAACTGAGGGAAGATTTTCTTGGGCAGAGCTAGGCTCAATTATCTGCACCCTCTTTCCAACTTGGCAGTGAGCAATACTATCCATGGAGGCTTATTTTTAATCCTCCCCGGTCTCCACATTTGACCATGTACAGAAGACTGAGCCCCCCCCCCCAGGGAGGGATTTTGTCCCTTGAGGGTTCTCTGTTGCACAGATTGGGCAGTGAACAACTATCCCGTACTGTCGGTCTTAAATCAGCTAAACACCAGCTTGGTGACCTTGGGTAAATCTCAGTTCTCTCAGAACTCTCTCCGCAGCACCTACATCACTGAGTGTGTGTTGTGGGGAGGGGGAGATGATTGTAAGCTACTTTGAGACACAGGAGGCCTGCTGGGTGACCTTGGGCCAGTCACAGTTCTCTCAGAGCTCTCTCAGCACCACCCACCTCACACAATGTCTGTCGTGGGGAGAGAAACGGAAGGCTTGCAAGTTGCTTTGAAAAGCAGGGTAGAAAAAAAACAACTCCTCTTCTAACTTTCCGTGAATATCACTGCAATCCAGTTTGTTCCCCATCACCTATTTGACCTTCCACCAAGGGCTGGCATAACGATAGATAAATGCATTCTTTATTCCTCCCTTCCCCGTGTGTGCTTTTGCATACCTGTTCTCTCACTTTCTACTATCTGACCCTATATTATGCTTTTAACCAGCCGGGCTTTTGTAATACATTAGCGGCAGTGCCTCAAAGGGCCGTTTAATATGTACTAGTTAAATACGTCTTCGTACTCGTTGCCGTCTTCACCCAAGGGGATAAAAAAGAGCCCAAATTAACTGGCCTACCCTAGCTAGGAAGCCTCATTAACAGGCTTGCTGAACGAGAAACAAGTTTGGGAAGACGGTGAGGTGACCCTGTTAGGGGGGAAAAAATGGGAGGAAAAAAACCAGTAAATAAGAGGCTTCTTTTAAGAATATATTTTCTCCTCTGAGTCAGGAAATGCTGCTGTCACTCACAGCTGAACATCTCTTTACCGGTTTCTTTCTCCACCACTATATCCCTCTTTCTTTTTCCAAAAGAAACACAAAAAAGCTCCCTTTTTCTGCTCCCCAATTAATGATGTTCTATGTTTATGCAAAGGAGGATAATGATCCAGCAGTCCAACATGCGCTGATTTCTACTCCCCGCCCTCTAATGATCAGTAGGAAAACAACATGTAAGAGATTAGATGTTCAGGCACAATCTCCGTTCTCAAAATAATCACTTCAGAGGAGGGGAGGGTGGAAGAATAGAAAAGGCAGATAAATCGTCTTTTGGTTTGTTTTTTTAAAGAAACTCTGCTGTCAACACAGATCCTATTTTCTCAGAGAAACTCTGTTGGTTTCTCTCAGTGTACCTTTACAGGCATTTAACAAATGCAGTTTCACTACGGCATTCCAGCTTTTTCTCACTGAATTTTGGGTGGCAGATGTGGATTATCATCTTTGTTGTTATTAATTGTCACAGTTTGACTGGTTGAGGGTGTTCTGCAATTCAGTAGCTAGCTGAGTTCTTGGGAATCGCAGAGGTATCTTCGCAGGGTTCTTGCTGTTCTGGGCAAGCTGTCTTTGGGAGCTGAGATGGTGGTATTTGCTCAGTGCCCAAAATATCTAGGTGTCCTTTGAGACTTCTAGGCACTCCTCCAAGGGCCCCACTGGCAACTATTATTATGGTAACCTTCTTCTCCCAGGGGTGGTCTAACTCTATTCATAGGTCTTGGTATTTGGTGATCTTCTCCTGTTCTTCCTTTTCTATTCTGCTGTCTCTTGGGATTGCAGTGTCAATGATCCAAGCCTTATTTTTCGTTTTCTTCTACACTGCGATATTAGTAGAAGAAGAAGAAGAGAAGAAGAGTTGGTTCTTATATGCCAGCTGGCTGCATGTGGGGGAGTGCAGAATCGAACCTGGCATGCCAGATTAGAAGTCCGCACTCCTAACCACTACACCAAACTGGCTCTCAGTAGTGATAAGTTCCAAGTGTTTCTCCGTTTGCAATCAGCAGTTCCAAAGAACCGTTGTTTCATCATTCCCCGTGATCTCGTCTGGTTTGTGCTCCCATGACTTTCTGCCTTTTATAAACATTTTTTCCCCTAAGGCAAAACAGAATATAAAGAATACAGAAAAGAAATATTGTAAATAGTGTAAATGTAACAAATACTATGTATAACAAATCATATTACACTCAGAAAAAAAAAACTTTTCAAGTTATATCAGACAACTATATGGAACATCTCTACCCAACGTTTTCTTCATTGTAAACTCCACTTCAGATACTCCTGATAACTAATTGTTTGTTATTATGTAACAAAAGAAAATCTAAAAGGAGTAGGTTTATTTATCCACGAATTCTAAAAAACGCCGCAGGAGTCCTTAAATTCTTCCGATAGCCTTCTGTTTACTAGGTTTGTCAACTTTGCCAGTGGCAAACTCTCTAATCTTGTACATACCAGGTAGTTCTTGCCAGATGTATCTTGATGCAGCTGTGAGCCAAATACTCTGGCATGTATAGGGAAGTTTAAGTCTAAAGGGAACAATTTTAAAGATTTTTTTCCCATCACACCATGCTTTTTATCCAAAAATTTTTGATATGCTCACAGGACCACCACATGTGCAAAAAAGGAGCCAACAGCATTATAGCATCTCCAAAATTTCCTGCAAATTGACTTGACATTCAACTTAAACCTTTAGGAGGCACATAAAAATTATTTTTACCAGTTTTCTCTCAATGACTGACATTTCGTTAATTTAACATTCTTATATCATAACTGCTCCTATTCAACGAGCGATATGTTTTGATCTAAATTCTGCATCCATTTTACCATAGTTTTTAACTTGCTCATCCTCATTCCCCATTTTCAACAGATTCTTATAAGTTTGTCCTAATAGATGTGATTTACTCTGAATTATTTCAGGCTCAAACCAGGGTGTAAACTGCACGGAACTTTTATTCCAACCCCAGGTCGATTCAGTCCCTGCCATCTACACAGAATGTGATTTCCGTTTGGATTTCGGTGGATTTAAATTTTCCTTCTGCAGCAAGAAGAATTGATCTGGAGTGACCCTACCTTTATTGTGCGATATCTTAGATGCTTTAATGCTCAATATTTTTCAAATCCGGATTGGGAAAGAAAGCTCCGTGGTAGAGAACCTCTGATAGGCTACACCTGGTCATGTGACAAGCTTGCCTTAAAGGAGAAGCCCCTAATGTCTCTCAACTTCTGTCCGTCCTGGATTTTTTCTCCCTTCTCTGCCTTCTTCGATCCTCTCCGCCTGCCGCCCTCCAAGAAAAGAAAGGGGCTCCCTGCTTGGCTCCTCTCCCCCACCTTCAAGAAAAGAAAGAAAGAGGCTTGGCTCCCCCCCCCCCCTTCTGAACTACCCTAACCACATGCAGAACACTTTCCTGTTTCAATTGGGGGAGAGGAGACGAAGACCCGAGTTCAAAGCGATCTGGATTCAACAGGATTGACAATGGAATAAACAAAGTAAGTGCAGACTCTGCCCAGGTTCCTGAGGACATTCCCAGTGGTCTTTAACTCTTCTCTCCATCTTGAGACCACTTACATTTGTCTGAACCAATCGATTGGATTTACCTTCTCGCTTTAACTGATTCCAGTGTTTTATCTGACCATCAGACGCAACCAAATCTTGATATTTTAAACGTTCTTTTTTTGTTGTGATTTATTCAAATAAGTTTCCACTGAAGACTTCAATGGTGAAACTGCTGAGTATCTTTTGTCATCTGTTTTTTCATGCTGGACCACATTATTTTATGAAAGCTTTGATCCCATTTTCTCAAGGATTCAATCTCTTCTTAACAGAATCTTTATCCAATCTGAGATCCACCCCAGCTCTGCAACATAGTAATACAGCTTTAAATTTGGTATTCCTAATCTGCCTCTTCTTTTATCATCTTGAAGGACCTTAAAAGTTACCCTGGGCCTCTTATAATTCCAAATGAATTTATTCAGCTGTCTTTGCCAGTCCTGTAAACTTCTGTCTTTTAGACCAATTTGGCAACACTTGAAACAAAAGGCTCAAACTGGGTAATACATTCACTTTAACTACTGCATTCTTGCTGACCGAGACACGTTTAATTTAAACCATCTTTGGCAGTCTTCTTGAATCTTGTGTTACCCCTTCATGTGGCTGTTCTGGAATAATTCTATTAGGTCCTGTTTGGTCTTCACGAATCACATCCGATATACATTTTTAAAACCTCTCGCAAACAATCCCCCCGTGAGCCATCTTCCAGTGTAGCTGAGCAATTTGATCAAGCCAAGCCGTTATCAGGATGAGAAATCAGAGCATGTTGCTTACTTTTCAGTACAGATTTTGACATCTGGGTTTGTATAAGTTTCTTGTACGTACAGAGTTGACATAATTCATTATTCCACTGTCTTTCGCACTGCCAGTGCCAGCGGGCCTTCCTAGAATTGAGCTGCCACTCATTGCTGTGAAGGAAAAATCCCTGTAGTGGTTCAGAAATAAGGAAATAACTCCATGTTTTATAGACTGAGACCAATGTTCTGACAGTCTAGTACAGGGGTAGGCAAACTGTGGCCCTCCAGATGTCCATGGACTACAATTCAAGTGAGGCCCTGCCAGCATCATGGGAGTTGTAGTCCATGGACATCTGGAGGGCCACAGTTTGCCTACCCCTGGTCTAGTATATACACATCTCTCCAACAAAAGCTCCTAGTGCTGCAGGATCAGACCAGAAATATATAGGCTACAAACGAACCGTCAATTCCTTTTGGTAACTCCAGTCCAAACAAAATGTATAGGAATTGTCCAGGCTATTTCAAATCATTAATGGATCTTTTTATTTCTTCATTTTATAGTAATTCAAAACTTTGTAAATCATCCAAAATCATAAATCACAACCAAAATGCGTTCCTAGGTAAATAATATCCCGTTTTCCCAAACTTCCTCAGTGATTGTGATCGTATTTTCTTAATGTTTTCACTGCTCCATATTAATTATCCCATGGGCTCTCCGCTCATCATGCTTTTAAGTCTTAATTAGCTAGACCAAAGTTTTAAATTATTATAAAATGAAGAAATAAAAAGATCCATTAATGATTTGAAATAGCCTGGACAATTCCTATACAGAAATATATAGGGAATGCAGTTATAAATCACATTGCGCAGTGGAAGTGTGAATGTGTTCAAAGAGAAGTGCTGATGTGAATGGCTGGAATAAAAATACTTAGAATCTATTTAGTACAGTTCTGGTGTTTCAAGGCAGTCCAGAAATTCCTTTGTGTAGAGATGACCATGTAGTTGATCAGTCATTTGTGTGAAGAAATGCATTTTTGGGGCGGAAGTGTGACCTGAATAAAACATTTACGAGGAGGTTTTAAAAGCGTTTCCCTCAGGACAGAGAACAAGCTGGGAGGAGGAAATCAATTCATTGGCTTTTCAGGCTCACCTCAGCTACTTCTTAAGAAATGTTAATAGGTCTAGCTAAAGACAAAGTGGAGGGGGGGTGTCCACTCTCCCCCCTCCTCCCCAAGAAGGGAATAGAGGTCTGGAAGAATTGAAGACTAGAGAGACTTCAGGAAGCAACTCATTGACCTGACCTTAACAGTGGGTGAGGAAAAGAGAGGTGATAAAAATTGCGGCAGCGAGGAGGATGGTCTCTTTGCCTCAGAGCAGGCAAAACTCTTAACTGAGGTCTGGAGTCAGTTGCCAATACAGATAGCTGAAGGAAGCTGCAAAGTAATGGAAACTCTGTAATCTATAACCTTCTAAATTGAACTATATTTAACATCAGATAGATCAAGTTTACAGAGGTGATGATGATGCTAGTCATTCAGTTGAGTCTGCCTCTTGGCGATCCAATGGCTGTCAACCATGATTTCTAATCTTGCACCACTTTTTTTAGTTCTGCAATGTCCTAGGCAGTGTCCATTTGGATCGTATCCAGTGAAGAATTCTTCAGTTCAATGTATTTAATACGGTCACAGACCAACAAGTTTCCAGCGTACAAATATATTTAAAAAAAAACATTGAGTTCTCTAAAGGTAAAGGTAAAGGTATCCCCTGTGCAAGCACTTGGTCATGTCTGACCCTTGGGGTGATGCCCTCTAGCGTTTTCATGGCAGACTCAATACAGGGTGGTTTGCCAGTGCCTTCCCCAGTCATTACCGTTTACCCCCCAGCAAGCTGGGTACTCATTTTACCGACCTCGGAAGGATGGAAGGCTGAGTCACCCTTGAGCCGGCTGCTGGGATTGAACTCCCAGCCTCATGGGCAGAGCTTTCAGACTGCATGTCTGCTGCCTTACCACTCTGCGCCACAAGAGACTTGAGTTCTCTAGAAGTGAGCAAAAGACCTGCTAAAGCATACAAGAAATAAGATAATCTATATCAGTTATACATAACACTCCAGAAGTGCCTAAGGGATCAGCAACAATGAAGGAAAGATTTAAAGTTTCCAGCAGAAACTTATGTGCTGGTTAACAATATTTGTTTGTTGCTTTTCTGAAGTATACTCAATGCAGTTTCTGGCTATACAGCCAAAAATCAGAAAGACCTCAAAATATTAAAAACCAGATTAAGAACATAAGAAGAGCCCCGCTGGATAAGATCGGTGGTCCATCTAGTCCAGCATTCTGTCCCACACAGTGGTCAACCAACTCCTCCAGAGGGTCAACAACAGGGGAGAGAGGTCGAGGCCTTCCTAAGAACATCAGAAGAGCCCTGCTGGATCAGACTGGTGGTCTATCTAGTCCAGCATCCTGCCTCACACAGTGGTCAAGCAGCCCCTCCAGAGGGCCAACAGCAGAGCAGAGAGGCCGAAGCCTTCCTAAGAACATCAGAAGAGCCCTGCTGGATCAGACTGGTGGTCCATCTAGTCCAGCATCCTGTCCCACACAGTGGTCCACCATCCCCTCCAGAGGGCCAACAGCAGAGCAGAGAGGCCGAGGCCTTCCTAAGAACATCAGAAGAGCCCTGCTGGATCAGACTGGTGGTCTACCTAGTCCAGCATCCTGTCCCACACTGTGGTCCACCATCCCCTCCAGAGGGCCAACAGCAGAGCAGAGAGGCCGAGGCCTTCCTAAGAACATCAGAAGAGCCCTGCTGGATCAGACTGATGGTCTATCTAGTCCAGCATCCTGCCTCACACAGTGGTCAACCAGCCCCTCCAGAGGGCCAACAACAGGGGACAGAGGCCCTGCCCTGATGCTCCAGGACTCAGAGGTTTAGTGCCTCTAATTCTGGAAGTTCTCTAGTTCACCATGGCTATCAGGCATCGATAGAATTATCCTCCATGAATCTATCTTCACCCTCTTTTAAAGCTGTCTGTGCCTGTGGCCATCAAGGTATTCTCTAGCAGCAAATTCCACATCTGAAGCCCTCTGTAGAAAGTGGTATTTAATTTGGTCCCTGAGACAGTAAGCAGAATATGAACTCAATGACCAAAGACCTTTAAAAATATCATGACCTTCTATGGTTTCCCCCCGACGAATGCTAGAGATGCCACTTTGCACATTTCCGTAGGCAACGCATTCCCAAGGCCTGGGGCTGCCATTGAAAAAAAAAAACCATCCATTCTGAGAACCTCCTTTTCCTTGGTTGTGGGACTGGAAGCAGGCCTGTTGTGGTGACCATAGAGAGGCCTAGCCTGTACGTGGCTGCAAAGAGCTTTGAAAATGAAAAACAGCACCTTGTATTGAACTCAGATATAACCTGACAACCAACGTAGATATTTTTAAAAATTATTTATTTTATTATTTAATTTGGAGGACATCTGGAGGACCACAGGTTGACTACCTCTGGTTTAGAGGTTACACAGGATTGGCCGTGTCCACCTGAAGTAATCTCAAAGTGGCTGACAATCTCCTTCCCTTCCTCTCCCCACAACAGCCGCCCTGTGAGGTAAGTGGAGCTGAGAGTGCTCTGACAGGACTGCTCTGTGAGAACAGCACTACCAGGACTGTGACTAACCCAAGGCCACCCAGTTGGTTGCATGTGGAGGAATAGGGAATCGAACCCGGCTCACCAGATTAGAGGCCGCCGGTCTTGAACACTATACCCAGTTGGCTCTTGGTGTAGTGGTTAAGAGCAGCAGCCTTTAAACTGGAGGACCAGGTATGATTCCCCACTTCTCCACATGCAGCCATCCACAGCTCTCTCAGAACTCTCTCAGCCCCACCTACTCCACAGAGTGATTGTAATGGGAAGAGGAAGGAAAGGTGATTGTCAGGCACTCTGAGACTCTTTCAGGTAGTACAAAAAAAATGCCCAGCTCTTCTCTCTTCTTCCTCTATAACAGAGCACTATAGACCAAACAAGGCTTTATACCTAAGGAGAGATGACCAATAGTCCACAAAGCTTCTTATAGTCAGTTGACCCAACTGGACTTCTGGTTGCACGGTCCCCACCAGGGGCAGAGGATCCCCCCATCCCAGGACGTCTTCCCCCAGCTGTCAGGGGACTTACCAACAATCAAAGAAGGCAATTCTAGCCTTAGAGCAGGGATTCCCAACCAGGGGTCTGCAGGAGCTCCAGAGGAGGTCCACAGCCTTACCCCTTCTGCTTTAATGGACTCAGCCACAAGCTATGGAAGCAGCCAGCTTAATTGCTCCCCTTCCCCCTTTCCCGGAATTTGTGTCGTTCCTGCACTGGGAAGGGGGCGGAGCTTTCATGCCTTTCACCACCTCCTGTCTCTCCCTCCCCTCAGCCCTCCTGCCTGTCAACACAGGTGGTGATGTCACTTTTGGGGGCCTGGCAGAAAGGCATGGACAGCTGAACATTTCAGGGGCTCCTCCCTGGTCAAAAGTTTGAAAAGGCTACCCTGGAGGAGTCGGCTCAGTTCTCCTCCACTGGGCTTCTCTTGAAGTCAGATCTTGAAGGAGCGCGTCTGATTTTTTTCGCACTTAATCAAAGTCTTGAGTGCAATCAAGAGGCGAGATGAGCCAGGAATAGGTTGCAACCGGAACGAGAGCCTCATCACTTGCGAGATACTTATTGGCATGCCGTTGAGGACGTGGGATCATTTCCTGTTATGAGTTCATCCCAGTGATCGGGGCAGAAGGCAAAACCTGACACTCGAGCCAGCCAAGTGCGTGCGTGCGGACGGGGGTAGGGGGTGTCGGGGCCTGAGATAATCAATAGCTGTCTAGCCTGACAATTTTAAAACATTGCAGCAATGACAGCCAGAGAAAAAAGGATCTTAATTAGGAATCCAGATTGTCAAAATCATTCTCAAAAATTATTTCCTGAAACTGCGGCACGTCCTGCATATAAGGACGTTGCTTGTGTTAAAATGACAGCAGGTTCTTAGAATCATAGAATCACTGAATAATAGGGACCTCCTGGGTCATCTAGTCCAACCCCCTGCACTATGCAGGACACTCACAACCCTATCGCTCATCCACTGTAACCTGCCACCCCCTTGAACCTTCACAGAATCAGCCTCTCTGTCAGATGGCTATCCAGCCTCTGTTGAATAATTTCCAAGGAGGGAGAACCCACCACCTCCCGAGGAAGCCTGTTCCACTGAGAAATCGCTCTAACTATCAGGAACTTCTTCCAGAGGTTTAGACGGAATTTCTTTTGAATTAATTAATTCCATCTTGTCGAAAGTGTTTGTGATGTAGAGATTGGCATGGTCGATCCTGAGTTCATTGTGGGTTCAGCCACTCCACCAGGAGTGTGCTCAGTGGGTCTCTGTGTGGGTCAGAAGCAATCGTCCAAAGTTTGAGTCCAGTGGCATCTTGAAGACCAACCAAGCTTTTGGGTGCCTGCAGGCTTCTTCGGGTGGGAATCCATACTGCCCTGAAGCAATGGAGCAAAATTTGCATCCTGTGGCACCTTTCAGAACAATTGAGTTTTATTCTGGGCATAAGAATTATATTCTGTTGGTCTTAAAGGCGTCCCTCAGCTGGAGCTTTGTTCCACCAGAAGCGGCTCACTCAAAATAGGAAGTGACATCACTGCAAAGAATTGGAAGCACGTGGTGCCATTACAGTATTTATGTACAACTACACAAGCAGCGTTTATTGGAAGCAAGGAAAAAAACAGGCAGAAAAACTGTTGATCCTGCATCACATGGACATAAGCCCACTTGGTAGGGTGTGAGTTTTCCTCATGCAACTAGAACCTTATTATGGCCATATATAAAGATGAAGATTTAGAGATTTTTATACTTCTTGGGCTTTGCAGTCTCCTTTATGTTTATTGATGGATTGATGTATACACTTGCTTTGTACCATGCTTTTCTTCCCAGTGAAGATGCAAAAGTGGCTTACGTTGTTCACTTCTCCTCCATTTTATCCACACAACAACCCTGCGAAGTAGGTCTGTGTGAGAAGGCGTCCAAGGCCCGAGCTCACCCAGTGAGCTTCCTTGGCATAAGTTGGGATTTGAACCTGGATCCCAGTGTGACATTATGACAAGTTCACGACATCGCATTGGTTACTGTTTGAAATTTGTTCCCTCTTTCTCTCTCTGCACACAAACAAGCATCCAGCCAGGGAAAGAGTATTCAGCAGGGATCCTTTGTGTTGACAGTCCGTTGAACTTCTCTCTGAGCTGTCAATCACCAGCTCTGTTTACTAAAAACCAGAGGGAGAAGAGGCAGGAGAAACTAGTCAATAAGATGCAGAAGTTGCCATCGCCTGCTCTGCTAAGCTTGTATAAATTCCTAAAGTCTTATTCTGCATAGGTTGAGTTCCCAAGTATTTCCTGGGTGTATCAATACAGTGTTCAGTGTTGTTCAGTGTTTGCAGTTGGGTGTTTTGGAGCAAGGATTGACTCTGTTGGCTAGGAATCAAGATTCCAAAACTACCAGAGACTTCCAAACACCCTCCATCTCTCTTCCTGTTGCAGACAACCTCTGATATATGGACATCTGGAGGACCACAGGTTGACTACCCCTGTTGTAGAGTCCCTTATGGTCTCTTGTTTTCTGTACAATTGGGATGCCTGATGGAATCACAGTATGATGTTGGGCAGAAACGTAGCTCAACTCTCCTAAAATGGCCAGATTGGGGCCAGGAGCTCCAGATCCATCTAGAGCAGTACTTCTCCACCTTCCTAATGCTGCGACCCTTTAATCCAATTCCTCATCTTGCGTTGAACCCCAACCCTAAAATTATGCAAGTGTTCTTTCACAGAAATTAAACCGAAACCGACCAATGGCGTGAAGATCCCATGTTCATGATTGGATATAAATTGTTTCCCCCCTCCCCCCGGGGGTTTCTCAGTTCAGTTCTGCCTCTTGTCCCACCATGCCAATCTTGCTCTTTTCCGCTGCTCCAGACAGACGAACGCTCTATCTCAATCTACGCCGCAAGGCTGTTCTGTGGATGAAATGGAAGAGGAGTGATGTTGGCCAGTTTGGGACCCCCTTGGAGAGAAGGACCCTGCCGCAACCCCTGTGAAAGGGTCGTTCAACCCCCAAAGGGGTCCTGACCCCCAGGTTGAGAACCACTGATCTAGAGGAAGTTGTTACCACTCTCTGCCAACATGGCAGGAAACCACGTGGCCATGTGGCATTTCAGGGCAAAGGTTTTGGTGGGCTCTGTATGAATTATGCTCAAGTATATATGGCATAGAGTGGTCCCCCACCTGGTGGATCCAGCAGCATGTTTATTTCCAACTCTCCCCCCTCCCAGCCTCCCCCATCTCCTTACCTTGGTTGTTTTGGTCATCTGGGCAAATCCTTTTGGGGAGATGAACTGTGAGCCCACTTCCCATGTCTGGGGCCTCCTGGATAGCATTTTTGGGGTTTGCCCGACTGCGGTAGGCCCAGGGAGGGGGCTGTGCTCAACCTGCCTTCCTTGTGGTAAAGATAGAGGTATCCCCTGTGCAAGCACTGGATCACATCTGACCCTTGGTGTGACGCCCTCCAGCGTTTTCATGGCAGACTCAATACGGGATGGTTTGCCAGTGCCTTCCCCAGTCATTACCGTTCCTTGCGGTACCCGTACATATTTTGTTCCCAAGTCTTTCCCAACAGGCAGGCTGCACGATGTTATGGGGTGGCAGGCGAGCCGCTCAATTTTCGTATCTGCCCCGATGCTGCAACCAAGCCTCCGTGGTCTGTAACCCACAATAAGCAGTTTCATTTCACAGCTGGTGCCACATAATCCGTTGCTCTCTGCAAGACCTCTCCTGTGCCCTGAGCCTGCAAAGAGCAACCCAGGCAGAAAAAAAATGATGCATGTGAACACACGGAACAGACGATGTTTCCTCATCCTGAATCAGACTCTTGGTCCATCAAGGTCAATATTGTCTACTGTTCTCGAAGGTCTCAGGCTGAGGCCTTTCCCATCACCTGCCAAGCATATTCTCTACCACAGAATCCCAGCCCCCTCCCCTAGGGTCACCAGCCTCCAGGTGGGACCTGGAGATCCCCATGGAATTGCTAAGGCCATTCTGCACCAGGATCTATGTGGCAAATTGGTTGCGGGACGAAAAAACACCATTTTAAATAGTGGAATTCGTCATTATGCATACCTGCCTTTGTAGTGGAATCCAGTTGCGTTTCTATCATTGAGTTTCTATCCCACAGGTTTCCGGTCTCTGCAAAAATCGCTAGCCAGGAAGCAATATTGCTGAGCTCGTCCCGCCCCTGGCTGTCAAGCAGCCAATGGGTGGCCGTTATCATGATCCCAAAAAGCCCCTTTCCCTTTAAGGAAGTTAAAAAAAAACAACACATTGCAACGAATCTGCATTCCCTGGAGAAGATTTAGAGGACAGATTATATGGCATTATACCCTGCTGGGGCCTTTTCCCAAATTCTACCCCCTCCGGATTCCACCCCCCGAATCTCCAGAAATTTCCCAGTTAAGAGTTGGCACCCCTCCCCTCCCCGTACTCAGTGGAAAGCTAAGAACCACTAATGATCCTGCCTTTTTCCTTAGGAGCTAAGAATTGACCCGTCGTCGTTTTGACCAGCTTCTTTGCTGTCACCGCCGCTTAAATAAAAGCCTTGACAAATTGCTTGTATTGGCTTTATTAGAGGATCCTGCCCTAGGAAAGCAATTTGCTTGCCTTCCCAATTAGCTGAAAATGAGCGCCAGCGTTTAGACTGCTTTGGGCAAGGTTGAGAACTTCTGTACGCCGAATTCCGTGGCAGAAGAAGAAAAACATATCTTTCCATCGAGTAAGATGTCCTGGCCTCATGCCATCTCAGTATTCTCTAGCAGTATAATTTGGACTCATCTCTCTGCATGGTGCCGGCTGTTCCTTGTTCATGATGAGATTGTTCTTCATCTCACATTCGGAAAATATTAGTAGAGATCAGAAGGAGAAGGAAGGGGAGCGCTCTGTTGATATGTGGACAAGGAAAGGTGGGTGTAAATGTTTTAATCAATCAATCACATGGCTGCAGTGTGCTATACCATGACAGGAACCAATCTCTATCTCTATCTTTAAACCGCTCAGGGAGCGGTATACATATTTGGATAAGGGGTAAGTCGGCGGAGAGTGGGTGTGACCAGTCCGGGTGAGGCCCCAATCGGGACGCTTTGCGCATCCCGATTGGACCCTCACCTGGACTGGCCACGCCCACTCCCGCCCACCCAGCCGGCCAGGGGCTCTCAGCCACCATGGTGGCAGTTTGCCCCAGATGCTCCCCAGGATACATGTGCCCTGAGGTGGGGGGAAGGGAGGGCCCGTGGGAGGCAGTGGCTTCCCCATAGGCCTGCAGGAAGAAGCAACTTTCCCGGGGAGGGAGGGGGCCGGGGATGTGTTCCCTGGCCAAACGAGCGCACCTGCCATCTTGCAGAGGCAGCGGGTATGCTCCACAGGCCTTGGGGAAGCCGCAGCATCGTTGGGGAGGGAGGGGGCCAGGAACGGCTTCCCCACAGACCCAGAGCACACCTGTGGCCTCCCTGGGCTGCTGGGTGTTTTCGCTGCCGGAGCGGGCCTTTCAAAGCCCGTTCTTCGGTGGGCCTTTAGCAGCCAGCTGCAGGAGAAGCCGGGTCCCAATCGGTGCTTCCACCTGCCCCTCAAAATGCCCACCAAGCCTTCTGGGGGCTTTGGCAGCCCTTTTGTGCATGGTGAGGGGGAGGAGCCATGTCCCCACTGGCCCTTCCCACCCCTCACCACAAAACACATGCTGAGCCCTCTGGGGGATTCGGCAGCCCTTTTGTGCAAGGAAGCGGGAGGCTCCAGGTCCCTGCCCTTGTTTCCCCTCCCCACCTCGAGAAGGCCCACAGCGGCATCTCCAGGCTTCAGCTGGCCTTCCTGTGGGGGGGGGGGGGGGGCGAGAGGCAGGTGGCTAGCATCCATTGTATTGTCTTATTTCTGCATATAAGA
Organism: Paroedura picta; assembly: GCF_049243985.1. Lineage (NCBI taxonomy): Eukaryota > Metazoa > Chordata > Lepidosauria > Squamata > Gekkonidae > Paroedura > Paroedura picta. The sequence goes on along the minus strand of NC_135370.1, from coordinate 22,083,821 downwards.
TCATTTCTTTGATGCGTCCCATAGAATGGAGGGATCTTGGATTTTCAGTTTTAGGAAGATCTGCAGAGTACATGATGGAAAAGCATGTGAAGAATATCCTACGGGGGGGGGGGGACACTCAGGGAGATACAAAATTAGCATATTTAGATTGGGAATTTCCTGGTATTTTTCAAATACTCTCCTCCTTTGTTCTGGGCTCATTCCACATGCATTGGATAATGTGCTTTCAACGTCCTTTTGCAGCTGGATGTTCCTGTGCAGAATTGGAAAATCTGCTTCTAAACCACATTGAAAATGCATTACCCAGCGTACACAGAATGGTCCCTGATTGGCTCAGTTGGAGCCTTCCTGCTCCTTTAAGTGCACACTCTCCCGGAATACCCCCACAGAACAAGAGTTAGTCAATTAGACTGTTAGGACTCTCTCCTCTCTTCTTTACAAATTGATTCTCTTATTCTTTAAGTAGCTAGTGAAATACTCCTCCTTTGCATATTTAAACTTTCTCAGTGTAAATTCCACCGTTGTCAGACGCACAGGAAACTCACAACAAAACTTATTCAAAAGAAAAGAGTTTTATTGATTAGCACTATACGCATTGGACTGAAAGTCAAATCTGACCAGAGGCCAGATTTGCCCCAGCTTATCAATACATTTCTCCCGCCCAAAACTTGACAGTTCCCAAGGAGGGGGGTAGGAGAGAAAAGACATGTGTGTTAAAACAACAGGATTCCATTCTCCCAGCCTTGAGAGAGGTGACAACAACCCTGTGAGCCCACAACAAGATAAAGGTTAACATAACATCACTACTCTACTTTATAGCTTACAAACTACAAAGACAGGGCAAGCAGGCGCCAGGCCCAATCAAGCAATATAACTGACCTGGAGGAACTCAGGCTAATTTATGACAGAGATTCTACAATCCTGACATCCCTCCGCATTAAAACTAACTCACTCCCCCACCTAGCCGGCATCCACCGGGTGAGGACAATCAGGGAATGCTCGATGGAAAGCCCGGAGAAGGCGGGGCGCCTTCACATTCCCAGCCTCAACCCACTCCTTGTCCCCAGAGGGAAAATCTTTCCAATCGACCAAATACTGGAGGCGACCCTTATGCATACGAGAGTCTAAAATTTGGTTAACTTCATAGTGGGTGTCTTTGTCGATGTATATCGGCACAGGCGTAGCTGGAGGAGGGTGCCATTCATCCGGGACGGGAGCTCTCCGCAGCAGGCTGGAATGAAAAACCGGATGCACATTCCTATAAGTCTTTGGTAAAGCAAGTTCCACAGTTACAGCATTTATTAGTTTAACCACTTTAAATGGGCCCACATATTTTGGGCCAAGCTTCTTGGATTTTTGTTGACACCGCAAATTCTTTGTGGACAAATAGGCCAGATCTCCCACTTTCCATTCTGGTGCAGGTACCCGTTTTTTATCCGCCTGGGCTTTATAGGCCTGTTTCGCTCCTTTGAGGCTGGCAACTATCTCCGGCCACCCTGCACTGATGGTTGCAGCCCACTTATTTATGTCAGGGGCTTCGGTGGAGCTAAGTTCCCAAGTGGGTGCTGCCACTAAATCAGTCCCATACACCACCTTGAAGGGGGATACCCCCGTTGAGGCGTGGGCCCCATTGTTATAGGCAAATTCAGCGAGTGGCAGTAAAGAAACCCAGTCATCTTGCTGATGATTGATAAAGCAGCGTAAGTATTGCTCCAAGATCTGGTTGACTCTCTCGGTCTGGCCATTAGACTCGGGGTGATAGCCTGAGGTGAGGGCTTGTTCTATGCCTAACAACTTCAGGAGCTCCCGCCAGAACTTGGCAACAAACTGGGGGCCCCGATCCGTCAGAACACGTGTCGGGATCCCGTGCAGACGTACCACGTGGTTAATAAACATTGAAGCCAATTTGGCTGCAGTAGGCAAGGCCGTGCACGGGATAAAATGAGCCTGCTTTGAAAAAGCGTCCACTACCACCCAAATGACGGTTTTCCCTTGACTGGGAGGTAAGTCCGTAATAAAATCCATAGTGACATCCGTCCAAGGCCGAGAGGGGGTGGGCTGGGGCTGCAACAGCCCTTTTTTCTTTCCCCCAGCAGGTTTTGAGGCGACACAAATGGGGCACCCCTGCACATACTTTTCCACATCCTTGCGCAGAGAGGGCCACCAATACTGTCTCCTGACCAGGTGCAGAGTTTTCACAAACCCAAAATGTCCAGCTGTTTTCGCATCGTGACAAAGTTTTAAAACCTCTCCCCTGGCCGCAGCCGGGACAAAAAGTCTCTCGCCCTTGAAAAAGAGCCCCCCCTTCTCAGTCAGATCGGGGCGGAGGGAGTAGAATTCCGAGTCCTGTGACAACTCCTTCTGGACCCAACCCCCTGGAATGGGCGTTACAGACTTCGTGTGGCTGCGCGTCACCGCGGCCATCCCCAGTTGGGCGGGGGTAAAAACTGTATCCACCAATGGGTCTCGTTTGCTGTTGTACTGGGGCAGGTGCGACAGGGCGTCTGCCAGAAAGTTCATTTTGCCGGGTAGATGTTTAAGGGAGAAGTTAAAACGAGCGAAAAACTCCGCCCATCTCATCTGCTTTGCCGAAAGCGAGCGGGGCTGCTTGAGCGCCTGGAGGTTTTTATGATCCGTCCAGACCACAAATGGCACTGCGGACCCCTCTAACCAATGCCTCCAAGTGGAAAGAGCCAATTTGACTGCAGCCGCTTCCTTCTCCCAAATGGCCCAGTTCCGTTCCGCCCCAGAAAATTTCTTTGAAAGATAGGCCAGCGGGTGCAATTTCCCATCCTCCCCCTCTTGGAGGATCACGGCCCCCATTGCCACGTCCGAGGAATCTACTTGCACGGTGAATTGCCTAGTTGGGTCAGCATGGGCCAGCACCGGTTCGGACGTAAACAACAATTTCAGTCTGTCAAACGCGTCCTGGCATGGGGGAGTCCAATGGAGAGGCGCCCCCGGACGGTTAGCTGCCTTTCCCCCTTGTTTGGTTTTCAACAAATCAGTGAGAGGCAACGCCACTTTGGCAAAATTGGGGATAAAGGTTCTATAAAAATTAGCGAACCCCAAGAAACTTTGTAATTGCCTCCTAGTACGGGGGGGTTCCCACGCCAACAGGTCCCGCACTTTGCCCGGGTCCATTTCAATCCCAGCCTGGGAGACCCTGAAGCCCAGAAACTCCACCGCATCTTGGTGGAACTCGCATTTTGACAGTTTGGCAAACAACTGGTGCTCCCGCAAGCGGCGGAGCACCTCACGGACCAGTTTAGCATGACTCTCAACATTTTCTGAATACACAAGAATATCATCAATATAAACCAACACCCCCTGGTACAATAAATCATGCATAATTTCATTAATCATATTCATGAACACGCCCGGAGCGCCGGCAAGGCCGAACGGCATTACTGTGTACTCAAACTGCCCCAGGGGAGTGTTAAAGGCTGTCAAATATTCGTGTCCCTTCTTTATTCGGACCCGGTAATAGGCCTCCCTTAAATCCAGTTTCGTGAAGATTCGCGCCTTCCCCAAGTGGCCCAATAAGTCCTTTATCAGGGGGAGCGGGTAGGCGTTGCATGTGGAGACTGCGTTCAAACCCCGGTAGTCGGTGCACAAACGCAGTGAACCGTCTTTCTTTTTCACAAAGAGGACCGGGGCCGCCAAGGACGATGTGGCCGGTCTAATAAAGCCCCTCGCCAAGTTTTTATCCAAAAATTCCCTGAGCTCCGCCATTTCCCGCGGGCTCATGGAGTAAAGCTTGGCTTTGGGGAGGGGTTCCCCCTTCTTCAATTCAATTGCACAGTCAGTTTTACGATGGGGGGGAAGTTGGTTGCACTCCACCTCCGCGAACACATCAGCAAAGTCCCGATACTCGGGAGGAAGCGCTGCCCCCCCGGACCCCAAAGCGGCCACAACCCCCGAGCTCGGGGGGCTCCGCGGCCGAGCGTGCTGCTCGCAAGCGGGAGAGGTGAATTCCACAGTCCCTTCTTTCCATTTCACTAGGGGGTCATGTTCCTTCAGCCAATCCAATCCCAACACGCAAGGGAAGGCAGAGTGAGGGGCTACCAAAGGCTGGATTTGCTCCCAATGTTTTTTTATGTCCAAGTCCATTGGGCGCGTTTTTGCCGTGGCTTCCCCTCCGGGGGCACATTTCCCATCTAATTGGGTGATTGGCAAGGGTTCTCTCAGCGGCACCTTTCCCACCCCCAAAGTCTCGGCCAGCGCCGGGCTCACTAAGGATTGGGTGCACCCCGAGTCCACGATACATCGGACACCCACTGTTTTCCCCGACTTGGGGTTGGAGAGATTGGCAGGTAAGAGCAGCAAGGGGGAATCACTCACCGCGCGTTTGCCCCTGTTGGCGGCCTGCTGGCGGGGCGCCTTTACAGCAGACCGTCCTCGTTTCCCGACTGCGCCTCGGCTTGGTCCTCCTCCTCCGGCTCGCTACTTTCCTCCGAGTCGTCCACTGCCGGTACGGCAGCCACCGGCACCAGCAGGGACTTGGCACTTTTCTTCGGAGCGGCTTTCTTGGTGGGCTGAGCTTTCGTTGGGGGGCTATTCACGGCTCTCGGTGTCGATCCCGCTTTTGACGGGCATTGTGCGAGAAAATGCCCCGCTTGGCCGCAACCCAAGCACAGCCCTTTCGCCATGCGCTGGGTGCGCTCCGTCGGCTCCAGCTTCGCACGGGGCTTGACTTTCGCCGGGGTGGAAGTCTTCGCCACAGTTTTACCCGCTAAGACCTGAATCATCGAGGCCCGCTCCAATCGATTTTCCATCTCTCCAGCCAATTGGACCCACCCGTCGACGGTAAGCGGGTCTTCCAAAAGGAGGCATTTGTCAGCCAGAGTAGGATCGAGGCCCCCCACAAACGCCAGTACGCGTTGGGGTTCGGTCCAGTCAGGCACCGAAGACGCCAGCTCCTTAAATTCCCTGGCATACTCCACCACTGACAATTTTCCTTGCCGGTGAGCCCTGAGTTTCTTCTCTGCCGTCTCCCGTTCGAACGGCTCCACATACATCTGGCGCATGGCTCGCAGGAAGTGGTTGTAATTACGGATGGCTTGGGGATGATAACGGTACAAGTCCAGGAACCATTTGGCAGCCTTGCCTTCTAGGGCCTGCCCCACAAAACGCACCCGCTCGGCGTCGTCATGGAACGTAAAACCCATGTCCATCATGTAGGCCTGGAGATGCACCAGGAACGTAGGGAATTCTGCGGGGTTCCCCGAAAACTTAGCCTTGAATTTATAGGTGCTCCGCATCTCCACTCCACGGAGGTGGGGGGGTAGGCGCCCTGGGCCCCATCCCGCTGGCGCCGGAGCTGGGACCAGGGGCCTTGCACCCCGGCCGATGCCCCGTCCTCGTCCCGCCGCCACTCTCGCTCGATCTGCCACCCTCGCCGCCTCTGCTGCCCGCGCGGCCGCCGCCGCTGCTTCTCGCGCCGCTGCAGCTGCTGCCGCCTCAGCTCCCGCAACGTCCGCCGCCGCCGCCGCCGCTGCTGCCGCCGCCGCTGCCTCAGCGTCTCCGTCCGCGCCGTCGCCTCCGGCTCCGTCGCCACCGGCTCCGTCGCCGCCAGCGCCACCCACGTCCTCTCGCTCCTCGTCTTCGTTTTCCCTTTCCCGCTGCGCTCTCGCCCGCGCCGCAGCCTCCGCCTCGATCTCCAGCTGCGCTCTGGCTCTGGCCACCGCTTCATCATCCGCTGCTGCTTGTGTGTCCGCCATGCCGTGCTCCCGCAGGGCAAGCCCACCACTCGCTCTGCGCCCGCTGGTATCGTGTGCACCACCACCGAGCACTTCCTTCAACAGGCGTTGTGTCCGTCGTTTCTCCTCTGGATCCAACCGACCCGAAAGGTCCTGCAGCCAGTTGGTCACCCTGTCCAGCTTGTACTGCAAGTCCTGCGTCTCACCCACAGGCTCCAGTCCGTAGCTAGGCAGTGCCAGGTGCTCCGGCCACACTTCGTCCCCAGTAGGGCGGTCGTACCTCGACAATCGCCGGCGCTGGGTGACGTGTCGTTCCAAAAATTCCTCGGGCCCCGGGGTTGTCCCCGAGATTGCCCTCAGCATGCCCGAGCTGTACGGCCCTGCACTAGCGCCGTCGCCCTGGGAAAGGTCCCAATCCAGGCCCTCTCCCTGCTCAGAAAAAGTATGTCCCTCGCCCTGCATTTTCGCAGGTGAAAGGAGTTGTGAGATTTGACTTGATGTCAGACGCACAGGAAACTCACAACAAAACTTATTCAAAAGAAAAGAGTTTTATTGATTAGCACTATACGCATTGGACTGAAAGTCAAATCTGACCAGAGGCCAGATTTGCCCCAGCTTATCAATACATTTCTCCCGCCCAAAACTTGACAGTTCCCAAGGAGGGGGGTAGGAGAGAAAAGACATGTGTGTTAAAACAACAGGATTCCATTCTCCCAGCCTTGAGAGAGGTGACAACAACCCTGTGAGCCCACAACAAGATAAAGGTTAACATAACATCACTACTCTACTTTATAGCTTACAAACTACAAAGACAGGGCAAGCAGGCGCCAGGCCCAATCAAGCAATATAACTGACCTGGAGGAACTCAGGCTAATTTATGACAGAGATTCTACAATCCTGACAACCGTCTCCACCATGACCGCTTTGGATAGGCACTAAGCCAGCGGTTCTCAACCCGAGGGTCGCAACCCCCCGAGGGGTCATTTGGCCTTTCCTGGGGTGTTGCAGCGGCAGCAGCACCATGGCACTGGCCTCCTCCGTGCTGCCTCGGAGCTCATCGAGGCAGCGTGGAGGAGGCCAGTGCCATGCTGCCGCTGCCACTGCCGCCACCTCTCCTCTGACACTGGCCTCTTTGGCGCCACCTCTGTAAGCTCCAAGGCTGCGCAGAGGAGGCCAGCGCCATGCTGCTGCCGCTCTGGCCACCTCCGCCACCGCTCCACGCTTCCTGCAGCAAAAGCGACGGCGTCTGCACATGGGCGTTGCCGCATGTACTTATGCACGCCGCCACATCTGCACATGCATGAGTGCATTGCATGAGCACACACGTGAGCACACACGCCGCCACCCCACCCCTGCTGTACGGGTCGCAGGGCGGGGGTGGTTGAGAACCGCTGCACTAGGCAGACATTAACATATGAGATTATGAAATACACCTTATATTTTGCATTGAGCTGTTTCTACATCCTATGCCTTTGGTTCTGTAATGTGATAGGTTTGTTCTCATTTATTTAGTTGACCTCCAATTAGTAAATTAACGGAACACTCTCCCACATTATCTTCCTTGCCCCGGCCTTGTAGAGATGAAGTAAACAGCTTCGCATGTGTCGGAGCGCAACTGGACATTATGCACCTGTCACTTGTGCACTAAGTTTTGAATTAAGGGAGGGATTGTGAATGTCCATATAGGTATGCCATCTTAACTGTAATTCAGTTTCAGCAAGGAACTTCCTAGCAAGTATATGCATATTTCCTCAATAAAGAGATTTCTTTTGTACCAAAAGAGTCTACTTGTTGGACGTTCAAGAGGATTCTGGCACTTCCCTAGTCACATCTCCACTGAGCACCTTCCCTTCCCCAAACTCTAACCTCTGTAGGCTCTGCTCCAGATTGCCATGAATTCGTCAACCCACAGCTGGCAATCCTACCGACAGGGCCTATCAGCCCATCCGACTCTTGGCCATCCATGGCCCTGCAGGGAAATGTCCCTCCAAGAAATTTCTCCTGGCAACTTTGAGGACCACGAAGCTCCTGCTGGAAACAAAAAACTCTACACTCTGGTCACTCAATGAAAAGACAAAACAGAAAGGAGCTGGACTTACCGGTGGCCAAGTCAGAGACCGGCAGCCAGTTGCATTTATTTCCTGCGCAGACTGAAACCTGTGAGATATTCATTGCTTCATGGGACATGTGGCTCTTCACGCAACCTCCAGGAAGCCTGTTATTCCTAGCATCACCAAGCAAAGCCATGCGTGGCGAGAAAGGGCAGGGTTGGATTCTGGAGGGCGCACTTAATTGTATAAAGCCCCCCAAAGCAATCCGGTGGTTGTTAAAGCTACCCAGACGTCCGTGGACAAAAGAATTATTTTCATGCTTCAACTCCCAAATCCTGAGAAATCCATCGAGGTGTCAAGGGATGAAAACAGCTCAGAGGGTCTGACTGAAATGAACCTGAGTCTTCTATTTGGTTTGGCATGCTGGACTCATCGCAGGAGCAAATTAACAACAGCTTTGCCGCATTCATCCCAGTTTGTCACTATCCTTATAACGGCACAAAGTTGGAGTGCAGCAGCACCTTTAAGACCTACACTGTTTAATTCTGGCAATAAGCTTTTGTGCACATGCATACGTCTTCGGATGGGGTACCGTGCTAGTCTGAAGCCATAGACCAAAGTTTGAGTCCAGGGGGCACCTTTAAGACCAACAAAGATTTATTCTGGGTAAGAGCTTTCATCTGCATGCACCCATCTTCAGCCGGCTAGTGTATTGGTCTGAAGCAGCAGAATGGCCGTTTCCGCACTGCAGGTTTCATGCTGGACTGCAGGCTGGAGTTTTAGTCGTGGCAGGTTGGCCCACCTCTTCCTGCACCCACATGGGGGAGCATTTGGCCCGGTGCACCTCATCCGCCCTTGATTTTTGCTCCTGCACGGGAGCTGGGGCAGTGAAGTTCCCAGTGCAGAAATGGTGAACAAAGGGGCACCTTTCTTTGAGAGGCACCTTTGAGACCAACCAAATTTTATTCTGGGTTTAAGCTTTCGTGTGCATGCACACTTCTTCAGGAGGGTAGCCATGTCAGTCAGCAGGAGTAAAACAACGTTTGAGTGCAGGGGCATCTTTTAGACCAGCAAAGTTTAATTCTGGGTATAAGCTTTGGTGTGGAGACACACTTCCTGAACCTTTACATCTGGTTTGATTCCTCGCTCCTCCTCCACATGCAGCCAGCTGGGTGACTTTGGGCTTGCCACAGCACTGATAAAGCTGTCCTGACAGAGCAGTAATATCAGGGCTCTCTCAGCCTCACCTCCCTCGCAGGGTGTCTGTTGTGGGGAGAAGAAAGGGAAGGTGAATGGAAGCTGCTTTGAGACTCCTTCAGGAGTGAAAAGCGGAATATAAGAATCAACTCTTCTTCATAAATAAATAAACTTTGGGGAGGGGGGAGACCAAGGTTCTATAGCTCTGTGGTGGTCTCAAGTTCAATCCCCAACATCTCCACTTTAAATGACCAGTTAGTAGATGACGTGAAAGACCTCACCCTAGGACCTTGGAGAGCTGCTGTTGTTCCAAGTAGACCAGCCTTTTCCAACCTTTTGACTGTGGATGAGCCCCAGAAATACAGGCTTCAAAGAGCCCCCAGAAGTGATGTCAGTTGGCCATGCCTTCCTCCCACACACCCTGGAAGTGACATGTCACTGGAAGAGACAGTACCACCCTCAACCTTCGTCCTTCTGGTCCTCCCTCCTCCTGCCTTTACTACTTGTACGACAGCTCTGCCTCATGTAGGCCAGAAAGAAAAGCAGGAGCTGAGAAGACACCCCAGACCCTCCCCCATAACACAACAGAACCGATTTCCCCACTTTGATTTTTACACCCACAGCTTACCCACTGGGCCCTCTGGGTGGAGATGGCCAGTTCCCTAGCTTGTGGCCAAGTCCATTAAAGCAGGAGGGGAAAGTCCACAGACCCCCACCCCACCTGAGCTCCCACAGACGCGCTGTTACCCAAAATGGATCCCTCAGAGGGAATTTGGGGGATTATGAATATTGCAAGAGGCTGAGTAGCCCAAGATCTTTCTGCCAGTTTTTACGGGGCCCTCCTCCTGGGAGAAACCCTGAAATAAGCAGGCCTAATTGGGTTCCCAAAAGGATTTTAAAAAATTATTTTATTAAGTAACCTACAGAGAAAAAACGTACACACACTAATTTCTACATGGGGAAGATTAGATAAACAGGGAAAGAACATATACTGTATCCAAGGATGCAGCGCGATGGCGGTTGGTGACATTAGGTGTGGAAAGCAATGCTGGGCGTGAAGAAGTCGATACACACACACACACTGAGACACACACACTGAGCAGAGCTCAGGTTTTGACCAATATAAAGAAGAAGAAGAGTTGGTTCTTCTATGCCACTTTTCCCTACCCGAAGGAGGCTCAAAGCAGCTTACATTCACCTTCCCTTTCCTCTTCCCACAACAGACCCTGTGGGGTGGGTGAGGCTGAGAGAGCCCTGATATTCCTGCTAGGTCAGAACAGCTTTATCAGTGCCGTGGCAAGCCCAAGGTCACCCAGCTGGCTGCATGTGGGGGAGTGCAGAATCGAACCTGGCATGCCAGATTAGAAGTCCGCACTCCAAACCACTACACCAAACTGGTATAGTTTGAAATTCTGGGGCCATCCTGCAGCTTGGCCTGTGAGGTGATACGGTGTGATTGGCTATAGGTTGTAGACACACCTGGTGGCTGGCAAAGGATGTCTCTCGACTGGGAGGTTTGGGGTTGTGTCATCTGAGCCTATCAAGCTGAGCAATCTTAAGAATGTGTTTTAATGGCCCTGTAATGTTCAGTCGGGAAGGAGTCCAAGGGGACAGCAATAGGAGACATTAAGAAGGTGTAAGAATACTGTAGCTTTTGCCATAGGATATTTCTGTAACTAGGTTATGTAGAGCAGGGGTAGTCAACCTGTGGTCCTCCAGATGTCCATGGACTACAATTCCCATGAATGTAATTTATTTGGGAATTGGCATTGTAGTCCATGGACATCTGGAGGACCACAGGTTGACTACCCTTAATGTAGAGTATTCACCCCTGTGTAGGAGATGGGGGCAGCTTAGCACCTTTGCTTTGTGTTATGACCCTGTTGTTCCTTCCTGCATTTCTGTTTCCCTCCTCTCTTCCTCACCTCTAAGCTCTGGTCCTTTCCCCATCTCCCTTGAAGCCGAGTTTCCCATCAGTGTTAAGACTGTTTGATGCCCCGTCCCCCACACCCCGTTTTCACTGGATTCTCACGGGAGGGAGACCTTTATCCTTTATCCCCAGTTTCGACAATGCCTTGATGAGAGTCCTTTCTCGCTTAATGAAGAAATCTTTGACTACCTGCCAAGAGTGTGCTTTTCTAAGTAATCGAAGATCCTCACAGCAGGAGAGGTGCCACTAGACAGAGATTGCGCTGAACAAATAGACAGTTTGGGGTAGGATTGGGAGCTTTGGCAATCGCAGAAGCCTGAGGTGGCCAGCGCCACAGCATGGAGGGGGGAGGCGGTGCTGGCGTGCCAGCCAACACCCATACATAGGCGCAGAACTCATGCCGGCAGGGGCTCATGGGACTTGTAGTCCATGGACATCTGTTGACCCATCCTTTGGCCACCCATGCATAAGTCAACGGCCTCGGTTTATTCTAAAACAACGGTTCTCAACCTGGGCGTTGGGACCCCTTTAGGGTCGAACGATCCTTTCATAGGGGCACAGCAGGGCAAGCAGCTTGGCTGGGGTGGATCGAGACAGAGTGCCTGTCTGTCTGGAGTCACGGAAAAGGGCAAGATCGGCATGGTGGGATAAGAGGCAGAACTGAACTGAGAAACCCCGGGAGAAAACCAATTTAGATACAATCACGAACAATGGGTCTTCACGCCATTGGCCAGTTTTGGTTTAATTTCTGTGAAAGAACCCTTGCATAATTTTATGGTTGGGGGTCACCACAACCTGAGGAACTGTATTAAAGGGTTGCGGCATTAGGAAGGTTGAGGTCCTCTTGTGGTGCAGAGTGGTAAGGCAGCCGTCTGAAAGCTTTGCCCATAAGGCTGGGAGTTCAATCCCAGCAGCCGGCTCAAGGTTGACTCAGCCTTCCATCCTTCCGAGGTCGGTAAAATGAGTACCCAGCTTGCTGGGGGGTAAACGGTCATGACTGGGGAAGGCACTGGCAAACCACCCCGTATTGAGTCTGCCATGAAAACGCTGGAGGGCGTCACCCCAAGGGTCAGACATGACTCGGTGCTTGCACAGGGGATACCTTTACCTTTTACCTTTTATTAGGAAGGTTGAGAACCAGTGGTCTAAATAAAACAAAATCAGAGTGTAGTAGCACCTTTAACACCAACAAAGATTGATTCAGGGCGTGAGCTTTCGAGTGCAAGCACTCTTCATCAGACCTTCCTCAGCGAGCTTGCACTCAAAAGCTCATGCCCTGAATCAATCTTTGTTGGTCTTAAAGGCGTTAATTCAGAACAACAGGGCTACCCATTTGAATCTGGTCTAAAACAAATTCTCTTCTGCCATCTACTGGTCTGCCTCAGATATTACCATGAATACCTTTTCTAAAACGGCCCCATGATGTCCACACATGGCTTGTTTCCTGTCTCTTCTAGAGTCTTCTAGAAACTTCTGTTCTATCTCCAGGCGCAGTTTGTTCTGGATCGGGAGGTCCTCAGTTTGCCTTTTAGACAGTTGTTGTTGTTATGTGCGAAGTCGTGTCCGACCCATCGCGACCCCATGGACAATGATCCTCCAGGCCTTCCTGTCCTCTACCATTCCCTGGAGTCCATTTAAGTTTGCACCGACTGCTTCAGTGACTCCATCCAGCCACCTCATTCTCTGTCGTCCCCTTCTTCTTTTGCCCTCGATCGCTCCCAGCATTAGGCTCTTCTCCAGGGAGTCCTTCCTTCTCATGAGGTGGCCAAAGTATTTGAGTTTCATCTTCAGGATCTGGCCTTCTAAAGAGCAGTCAGGGCTGATCTCCTCTAGGACTGACCGGTTTGTTCTCCTTGCAGTCCAAGGGACTCGCAAGAGTCTTCTCCAGCACCAGAGTTCAAAAGCCTCAATTATTTGACGCTCGGCCTTCCTTATGGTCCAACTTTCGCAGCCATACATTGCAACTGGGAAGACCATAGCCTTGACTAAACGCACTTTTGTTGGCAGGGTGATGTCTCTGCTTTTTAGGATGCTGTCTAGATTTGCCATAGCTTTCCTCCCCAGGAGCAAGCGTCTTTTAATTTCTTTGCTGCAGTCCCCATCTGCAGTGATCTTGGAGCCCAGGAAAATAAAATCTGTCACTATCTCCATTTCTTATGCTAGAACAACCCTTGCAGTTGTTCCCTTGCAGAATGCTAGAACAACCCTTGCGAGAACCAGTATGGTGTAGAACAGGGGTAGTCAAATTGCGGCCCTCCAGATGTCCATGGACTACAATTCCCAGGAGCCCCTGCCAGCGTTCGCTGGCAGGGGCTCCTGGGAATTGTAGTCCATGGACATCTGGAGGGCCACAGTTTGACTACTCCTGGTGTAGAAGTTACAATCATCGGCTTGCATCTGGGAGAACCAGTTCAAATCCCAACTCTGCCAGAGAAGTTTAGGATGACTTTAGGCCAGTCACATGCTCTCAGCCTAGCCTCCCTCACAAGGTCATTGTGGAAGAGAGGAAAATGTTTTAAGCCACCTTGGGTCTCCATTGGGGAGAATGATAACTGTGGTAAATAAATTACATTTAAGCTGCTTTGAATCACTACCTCCCACCCGAGGGCGAAAAGTGAGATAAAAATATCTCAATAAACAAGTAGTATCAATATTCGTAAGCATACCCGAACTCCTCTTTTCAGAACAGATACAAAGCTTCAAATGAATTCTGGCTTCTGAGGTCCCACCTTACTTTTCTGGCCGTTCTCAAGCACAGTAAACAAGAACAGATAAACATCTCTGTTTAAATATACTGCAAACAAGAACGGATAAATATATCTGTGTAAATAGGTCAAATCATTGGAGTGAGTCATATATTTTAAAACCATTAAATAAACAGAGGCACTAAAAGGGCAGTCCATGATTTTGCGTGACTCAAGTTCCGCTGTGTTCAGTAGGTCTACAGCTAGCGTTGCCAACTCTGGGTTGGGAGATTCCTGGAGACTTGGAGGGGAGGACCTGGAGATGGTGGAGTTTGCGGGCAGGGGGCCCCATAATGTGCACCACCCTGAGCCAGTATGCTGGGAGGGTGGCATATATATTAAATTAATTAATAATAAAATAATGCTGTAGAGTCCACTCCCCAAAGCAGCCATTTTCTCTAGAGGAACTGGTAGAGCTCAGCTGTCATTCTGGGTCATCTCCAGGCCTCATCTGCAGCCCTAGCCCAGGTAAATGTACGCAGGAGTGCAATTGGCCCCAGCTCTTTCGTGGATGTTCATCGTGGAATGAAGGAAGAGGCACAGCAGATGAGAGGCTTCAGAAAAGCATAGGAAGATCTCAGCCGAGTTCAAAGATGCAAAGGAGGGATGAAGCACTTTAAGCTTAAGGTTCTGGTAAGCACCTTCAAGGCCATACGCAGTCTGGGCCCAGTGTATCTGAGAGACCGCCTCCCTGCCTACATCCCCCCAAAGAGCATTACGTTCAAGGCCACCGCCAACTGGCTGGTGATCCCGGGCTCCAAGGAAGCACATCAGGCCTCAACCAGGGCCACAGCTTTCTCCATCCTGGCTCCCACCTGGTGGAACGAGCTCCATGATGAGATCAGGGCCCTACCTGAACTCCCACAATTCCACAGGGCCTGTAAAAGGGAGCCAGGCATTCAGTTGAGTCAGACAGACTTAACACCATTCAGCTGACCCCCAGACATAGCAGATATCCTTCCACATCCTGAACCCAACTGACCCCCTATGGGTTTTGTTACTGTTGTGTTATGATTATTATTACTATTAGGGTTACAATGTATACTCCTATGTTTTACGTAAACCACCCGGAGCCTTAGGGGAGGACAGCGTAGAAATTGAATGAATGAATGAACGAACAAAGAAATAAATATGCAAAGGAGGAATGAAGCACTTTGTTGAGGAGAAGAGAAACAACTTTGTAAAGGAAGAGAGGAGAGACAGAGTCCTAACAGTCTAACTGACTAACTGTTCTTGATGGAAACAGGAAGGAAGTGTGCTCATAGGAACAGGAAATCCCCAACTGAGCCTATCAGGACACAGGAGATTACGAAAAGTTCCTAAACTTCCTGCAAAATATCAGGAAGTTACTGATCTAAATATGCTAACCACACATCTCCCCTTAAGGCCCCCAGTACACATGCTATTAAATCATGCTATGAGGCCTGCCTCTACACACTTCTCCACTGTGAGGTAAATTTCCCCTCAAAATTTCCCCTCAGAGACTGAGCTAGCCTTTGTAGCATGGTTTTCCTTGTTAGGAATTGAAGAAACTCTAGCCAACTCTATCACCGTTAGAGCTCCGTGGCTTTTATTTAGCCCTGGATTCTTTTGAGAAGGAGTAGCACCGTCTTTTCTTTAAAAGCCCTTTGCCAGAATGGCACTGAGCCGCTTTTACCAACAAATTAATAGAAGATATTATTTACAAAGAGGGAGAAGATATTATTTACAAAAAGGCATCTTTATACAAATCAGTTATTTCGCAACTTCTTGTTCTTATTAGTGGCAGGCTTTTTCAGATGTTCTTTGTTTGTTTTTCTTTCAGGCGGTAAAGAATTCTTTTACACCGAGATGCTTCTTTACTGTGTTTATCCCCCAAAATGTCTATTTCTCTTTAATCTTTGTCTTCTGGGATTCTCCTGCATGCCCCCACCCCCATTCCCAGGTTAAACTGTACCACCACGTTCCCCCTTTTCTAGATGAATCAGCCTCTCACAGCTTTCTTAGGCCACATACATATTTTAGGAAATATACTCCTGATTTCTTCTGTCTAACTACGAAGGTTTCCTTCTTCTCTTAGAAGAATTCGTCTTACTCTTTGGCCTAATTTGCAAGTCACCATCTGACTGCCCATATTCTCACAGCCAAATAACTGCCCAAGTCATCCAGACACTGTGTGAATTAGCTCTCAATAGAAAACTGTGCTCTCTCTCTCCTTCTCACTCTCAATAGAGGTTCTGCCCAGAGGAGTTCTTTAGCTAAGAATCAGACTTCTCTCTGACCCTTTTCAGATTGAACTCCCTCCAGCCTACAGCCAGTGTATTAACCCCTACCTCGTTGTGGCTGGCCAGCCACAGGGCTCAGAGCTGCCTGTAGCCCTGTCTGCCTAGTGAGGATTTTTAACTCTTCACTCACTGCTGATGTTGTTTCAGTGCTTTGAGCCTCATTCCTAAGCACTGTCTGCTACACGTGCATACTACAGATCTTGTATATTCCAACAGAAGACACTGGAAAAAGATACAAAAACTGAACCAATCAAAGAAAGGGATAAGACATGAATAATGGGAAAGTGAAGGGAAATGAGCCCGCAAGTACCCGAAAGGTATATGACCTGCATCCGGGGTTGGGGGGGGGGGAGACTATAACGGCACTTCTGGATCTAGAACCCAGGCTAGATGAAGATCAGAGATAAAAATTTCAAGTAAGGCAGGAGCCTTGGAAAACTGGACATTTTCTTGTAAACCCCTCCCCAAACGTCCAGAACAAGAAATGTCCAAGGAGGGTTGCTTTCTTCATTTTGAAGAGAAAGGAAGGCAAGAATAGAGGTATCTATCCTCTTGAGTTTCTAAAGGTGGAAAATTCTCTGGGACCCGTGACTTCTAAGATCTGAGTCGTATGGGAGGGTGGTAAACAAACAAACAAATAAACATATAAGTATAAATCTCTCAAACTCCTGTGACTTCTAAATCTTCTCTCAATCACCAGCCCCATGTTCATGGCCCTTTTGGTTTCCGCTCAGAATAGGAAAGAAAGAG
The DNA here is from genome assembly GCF_049243985.1 of Paroedura picta. Taxonomy (NCBI): domain Eukaryota; kingdom Metazoa; phylum Chordata; class Lepidosauria; order Squamata; family Gekkonidae; genus Paroedura; species Paroedura picta. The sequence goes on along the minus strand of NC_135370.1, from coordinate 22,067,183 downwards.
AACACGAACTTCATTAAGTCACTTTAGCCAAAGCCCCATTTGGTTAACTATCTAACTTTCAACGCAGGGCCAGGGCCATAGCACCTATCAAAGCAAAGAAAAGGAAATGGAGCACCATTTTGGGCAAGAAGAAAAAAGACAAGAAAATACAGGTGACTCTACCCCTGCATGGAGTTAACAAGCACAGGTTTTGGATTTTCAGAGAAATGGATTCAAAAGCACCCACCTAAAGAAGAAGAACTTGAGTTGCCACATCCCACCAGGTGCATGAGGCTTTTCCACAACCATCAGGATGGGAATGTTCCATTGCAAAGAGTTATTTGAATATACACTGACACCTAATGTTGAATATTTGCACTGCACCTTCTGCATTTATTATGAAGAACTCAAAACCTTTCTGTAGAAAAGAACCAGAGTCTAGGAGAACCTTGAAGACTAACAGAATTTGTGACAGGGGAGGTGCTTTCATGAGTCACGGTGTACTTATTCAGATACCTCTTCCTCTCACTTTCTCTATCCTGCCTCTCTCTCTTACCCACCTTTTCTCCATTCTCTCTCCCACCTTATATGTCAACTTTTGTTTCTTTCCTGGGCCTTTCCACTCATTTTGACAAGGTTCTCCATGATGTTCTAATGGGCAAACTGGAGGATTGTAAAATGGATTTTCGGATAGATAGGTGGGTAGGGAAATGGCCAGACAACCACCCTCCAAAGAGTGGTTGTCAGTGGTATTTTATCAGAGTGGAGGGAGGTGAGCAGGGGGGTGCCACAGGGCTCAGTACTGGGTCTGGTACTTTTCAACATTTTTATCAAGGATCTGGAGAAAAGGGGTATGGGGTCTCCTCATTAAATTTGTGAATTACACCACACTGGGAGGAGTAGCGATCAGCCCAGAAGATAGAGATGTTCAACAAGATCTGAACATGTTAGAAAAGTGAGCAAATCAGAACAAGATGGAATTCAGTAAAGACAAGTGCAGAGTTCTACATCTGGGTCACACAAATGAGAAGCATGAATAATGGATGGGAGCAGCAGTGTGCGTGAATGAGATCTTGGGGTACTTGTGGACTAAGCTAAATATGAGCAGACAGTGTGATGCAGCAGGAAAGAAGGCGAATGCAGTCTTAGGCTCAATAAAATCAGAGTCCAGTAGCACCTTTAAGACCAACAAAGATTTATTCGGGACGTGAGCTATTGAGTGCAAGCACTCTTCATCAGACTATGAACTCTTTACATGACAGGGAATATATAGCAAACAATCAATTCTGTTACATCAGCAGACTGTGTCACACAACCAAATACAGCCAATGATAATTCTTTGTCAATACAGCCAATCAATCCCCTGGAATTCAGTGTAGTTTACAAAAACTCAAGGAGAAACAAAACTGACATTGTCACCTCACCATATGCTGCTTGCCCCATCTGCCTCCATACAACTGTGAAACATCCCTGCAAGGGAATTGCTGGTAACTATTTTATCCCAAGGCCATGGAGTCAAACTAAGGGCCATTCCGCACCAGGACCAATGTTGTCAATTGTTCACAGAATGCAGAATCGCTATATTAAAAAGTGGAATTTTGTCATTCCACATACCTTTTTTTTAATGGAATATAGAAGTCCCAGTAGCGTTTAATTCATTCCCCACAGGTTTCCGGTCTCGCTGGAATCGCAACAAAGGAAGCAATTTTTTTCTGTGCTTCTTCCCGCCCCTGGCCGTTAATCAGATGGAACAGCCAATGGGCTGTTGTGTTCATGCTCCAGAAAAGCCCCTTTCCCTTTAAGAACTGTTTTTTTTTTAAAACCAAACACACTCGTTGCAACGAATCTGTGCTCAATCGTTTTGGAAAGGCCTTTTTTGCTGGCGTAGGAGCTGGCGATTAATCATTTACACGCTCCTCAAGTAGGACCCCCCCCCCCCACGGGCGCGATTTGTGGCCGAAATTACAGGCAGTGCTGAAATGGGGGCTGTGTTGTGCTTGGGAACTTTAAAGACACTTGCAGTAGGGAGCTTTGTTTTACTGTGTTAATCCCTTCTGTGGAGGGACTTTAGCCGGAGAAGCCTCATTTGTTCCTTCCGCCGGTCTAAGGGGGAAAAAATGGTGAGAGTGACAACAAGCACGCTGACTGGGAAAGATCCCCTTGCAAACTGTGGCCTGCTGGCGTGCTGAAAAACAAGGGGGGGGAGGTTTCTGGACTTGCTGTAGGGCGATTGACACTCCAGTAGTTGGGGGGGGGCTGCGAAGGGGGTGGGGGACCCGTCTTCTTCCTCGGGAGCTGCTGCTGTCTTCAGGGGGCCCCCTCGCTGCCCCCGCTGCCCCCGCTGCGGCCCAGCTCCGCTCTAGGGCTCCTTCTTGCCTGTCGCCTTGCCTGCCAGGCAGCACCGCTCCACATGAGCTCAGCCAGAGCCGTTCTGACCACGGGTCTTTCTGCTGCTGAGGCATAAGTGCTGACTCTCGGATGCTCACTTCTCCGGACGTTCACTTCACTTCTGTGGAGGGACTTTAGCCGGAGGAGCCTCTGAGAAGCCTCGCTCGTTTGTTGCTTTCCCCAGTCTAAGGGGGAAAAATGGCAATTGCTTCTCCGGAAGTTCGGGGGTGAGAGTGGGGGAGGGACTTTCTACCGCTACATTGAGAACACACATGTCTTTCGCTGATGTGCTGCAGCTTGTGCTCAGAAGTGTAGCGATTTTTTCAGGGGGAATCCACTTTTCCCGATTTCCCGTAAAGCGCTACAATGAAGCGATTTTTGCGGGAGTGTTGCAGATTGTGTGCGACGTCATGCGGAGCCTTGAATCTGTAGCGTTTACCAAAAGTAAGACTTCTGCTATATTTAAGTCGTGCGGAACGAATCTAAAAATTCCATTACGTTGCCATTACCTTACAGTCACATTATCACAAATAAAATAAATTGTGGGGAATATGGATGCATGAGTTGAACAAGGTTAGCATGAATAGTGAGATAAAAAACCTATGTCCTTGTTGAGTCCTCGGTATGTCATAGTTTTGAGGGTTGTAATAACTTGCATTTCTGCAATCGCCCTTTCTAGCCTGTCCTTGAAATTCCTTTGCAATAAAACAGCTTCTTTCAGGTCCCTTATTGAATGTCCTGTATCAACAGAGGCATCACTTCAGAATCACAAGATGTCATAGTCCTGCTACATACCACATTGGTCAGACCCCACCTGGAGTCCTGTGTGCAGTTCTGGTGGCCTCACTTCATAAAGGACATGGACAAAATTGAGAGGATGCAAAGGAGATCATTGAGGATGACACGGGGCCTGGGGACCAAGACCTCTCAGGTTTGGGAATGTTCAGCATGGAGAACAGGAGTTTGAGGGGGCACAGGATTGCTCTCTTTAAATATTTGAAAGGTTGTCAGAGGAGGGCAGAGAGCAGTTCTTGTTGTCAACAGAGGAAAGCACCTGCAGTAATAGCTTTAAACTACATGTAGAACAGTATTAAGAGCCTCTTGTGGCGCAGAGTGGTAAGACAGCCGTCTGAAAGCTTTGCCCGTGAGGCTGGGAGTTCAATCCCAGCAGCCGGCTCAAGGTTGACTCAGCCTTCCATCCTTCCGAGGTCGGTAAAATGAGGACCCAGCTTGCTGGGGGGTAAACGGTAATGACTGGGGAAGGCACTGGCAAACCACCCCATATTAAGTCTGCCATGAAAACTCTAGAGGGCATAACCCCAAGGGTCAGACATGACTCGGTGCTTGCACAAGGCATACCTTTACCTTTAGAACAGTACTGGCTAGATATTGGGGGGAGAGGGGATTTTCACAGTCCGAATAGTTCAGCTGTGGAATGGGCTGCTTAAGGCGGTCATGAGCTCCCCCTCACTGGTGGTCTTCAAGCAGTGGCTGGACAGATATTTCTCCTGGATGCTTAAGGGTGATCCTTAATAGAGCAGGGGGTGGGCCTAGATGGCCTGCATGGCCCCTTCCCACTCTAGGATTCTATGATTTTTCCCTACTCTCTCTTTTTGCAGCTTTATTGATTTTTTCATCATTTTTGACTCTCCCTCTCTTTGCCACCCTTTCTCCCCCATGTTCCATCCTCTGTTTCTCTCTCTCCCCCTCCTCTTTCCCTTACTTTATTGTATGACCCTATACACCACAGTCTCTTCCTTCCTCAGTGCTTGATTCCCCATCTTCACTGTTTACCACTGCCTCTCTTCCTCTTTTCCCCAGTTTGTCCCCCACCAGTTTCTCCTCCAGGCTCTCTTTGCAGCCTGGTCTACACTTTCTCGACACCCCAATTACTACATTCTCTCTCATCCTAGCTGTTCCCCCTCCCCCATTTCCCTCCCCCATTTTCGACATTCTCTTTTTCCAGGGTTTTCTCCCCCTTTTTCTCCGTCTCTTCTCAGTAATGTTGGTGATTTCTGTGTCCCTCCTCCAGTTTCCGACTCTTTCTCTCTTCCTGAACCTTCCTCCCCCTTTTTTATATGACACTCTCCTCTCGCTTCTAGCTTTTTCCTTCACTTTCCTTCCAGCTATTTCCTACTCACTTTCGTTCCACACATTTCTCCACTTTCTCTACGCCCATCGTAGATTTCTTCCCTCTTGTGAGAGATGCAGCCAAATCTGTCCCCCCCCCCTTTTCAGTACCCATCAATCCCGCATTGCACCCTGGTTGGTCTGGAGCAATGAAATGACCAATCAGAGCCATGGAGAGAAGAGCCATGACTGAGGCCTGAGATCTAAGGAAAAATCTCTTAACTCAGAGATCAGCCACAAACGATGGAATGTTATCCATGAAATGGTCACCGCCAGGCTGGACTTCTGCAATTCGTTTTATATGGGACTGTCCTTGTCCTTGACCTAGAAATTGCAGCTGGTACAAAATGTGGCTGCTAGCGTCCTCCTGTCTCTCTAAGTAGCTGACAATGGCCTTCCCTTCCTCTCCTTACAACAGGCCCCTTGTGAGGCATGTGGGGCTGAGAGTCGTGAGAGATCTGGAACTGGCCCAAGGTTCCCCAACACGCCTTGTGACGTGCGTGGGGCTGAGAGAGTCTTGCAAGTACTGGGACTGGGCCAAGGTTTCTCAAAGTGGCTGGCAATCCTTCTCCTCTCCCCAAAACAGGTGCTGTGGGTAGGGGTGAGAGTGTCCTGAGAGAAACATTTCTGGGCCAAACTGGTTTCATGTGGAGGAGTGGGGAATCAAGCCCAGTTCAAGCCCAGTAAACTGGCTCTGGACTCAAACTTTGTTCCATGTGGAATACAGCTTATGCAGGAAGCACATGTAGCAAATTTCCTGTGCCTTGCCTTTGAGCTCATGATCTGTTGATTACTTATGAACGCCCAACAAAATGCTGGCAGGATTTTGCAAAGAGGGGCTGAGCACCAAGCTACTGAAAAGAACAAAATAGAAGACAAATAGCTTTGTCCGTAAAGAGAGGAGACAGTCTGTTTTCTTCTCTGAGCCTACCGAGGAGGCAAGCAGGGAGGAGGTGTGCTCAAAGGAACCGACATTCCTCAATGAGCCAATCAGGATGCTGAAGGAGATTATTTGAAAATATCAGGAATCCCAGCTCAACTATGCTAAATATACATCTCCTCCAGTGCCCCCTGCAGGACATTCTCTGTATTCTGTTCAGTCATGCACACTGCAAAACTTGTATATCCCAACAGAAAATAAGAACAAGAAGTCTGTGGGGGGTTAGAGGATGTATCAAGTTATCATTGATACAACAGGGATTATCCCACGTATGATTCCAATGGACCACAGCAGCAGAACTAGATGCCACTGGCTACTGTCTCATGAGAATTCATTACTGTGGCAATTTTTTCTCTCCCTCCCCTCCTCCTTTTGTGTTTGGACTGCATCTCCTGTTTTACATGCATAAATGAATAATGAAATAAAATTAAATAGCATCTAGGCGTCAGTCAGGTGGTATCAGTCAAGGGACTCAGCCTTTTTGCCCAGCAAGGTTACCAGCTGTTTCAGAAACTGGACGCATTATTTATTTTGCTTACAAAATTTATCTCCCACCTATCCACCCTCACAAGGGCCACCAAAGAGGCTAAAGATTCGAAACACCCATGCCAAAATTGCTTTTGGAAACCATCGAAATCATCGCTCCAAAAAGACACATCCTTAAAACTTGCGATCCCCAACCTGTGGGCCGCGGACATGTGGTCCGTCGACTAATTGGAAGTAGGCCGCGAAGGACGCCTTCTCTCCCCCCCCCCCCCGGCCCTTTACAACACACTTTGGGTGTCATTGTCTCCCATCACTCCCAGATGGGACTATCTCGTTGCAGAGAAACAAGCTCAGGGTTCCCATTGATTTGTCATTGTCATGAGTTAAGATTTCCATGAAAATAAAATGTTCCTTATGTTCATTGTTGTGGCGTGTCTGTATCTTATTTTGAAGGGATGTTTAAACATTACCATAGCGATCAGAGAGTGTTAGGGCAGTGGTTGAGAGCAGAGGAGTAAACTACCCCCCCCCCACCGGGCCTCAGTAAAAGGTGTTGAGTGGTCCCCGGTGATAAAAAGGTTGGGGACCACTGCTTTAAACCATTTAAAAACATAGTTAAAATCCATCCAAGGCATCAAAATAGCAGTGAAAACTATTATTCGGGAGGAGGAATTATAGGGACTGTCCAGGAGATGGCAGAAGGGCCTTTCTAACACTTAAGAAACGGATCCTTCCAAACCAGTTTTTCGACACGCAAACAGCGCTGTGCAAAATTCTCTCAAAACTGGGCATGCCCCTCATAGTCTGTCGATAAAGATACTGTGTGGAGATGTATCCAGATACCAGTGAGGAAATACAAATTTAAGGGCCCATCCATAGTGCTGTACCTCAATACATATATAAGAAATACGTTGTGAAATGTAGGGAAATAAATTCATTTCCAGCAAGACGGAAAGGTGGTAGGGGATCCAAGGGGCCTATTTGGATGAACAGAGAACTTCAGGAGGAGCAAAGGAAGGAATGGTCAAGAAATGGAGGGAAGGACAGACCCCTAAAGGAGAGTCTCTTCAGGTTACTAGGCACCGTAGTAAGCTATCAGAGAGGCCAAAGCTGGGGGTGAGCTGAGACTGGTCAAGGAAGCCCACTAGAACAAGAAAAGCTTTTAAATATATCTGAGGAGCAAATGTGAGATAAACAGGGCAATAGAACCGCTGTTGGGAGAAGATGGAGAGACTCTGACAGAAGACAGAGAGAAAGGCTCTGTACCTATTTTGCCTCTGTGTTTTCTGAGAAGAATATGGGATGGTAGTGGGCAAGGTATGGTACCTGGGTGAGACAAGAGGAGAATCGATTTGTTTGAATTCCGGTTCTGAAGAAGGCACAAAACTCTGGCTCCCTTACTTTGGCCATATCATGCAATCCAACTGAATGGAGAAAGCGATTCTGCTAGGATTAGTCAGTGGAAAAAGGAAACCTGGGCCTAGTCTGCACACAATAGATAATGCACTTTAAAAGTAGATTTTCCTGTTCCGCACAGGAAAATCCAGCTGCCAAAGTACATTGGAAGTGCATTATCCTATGTGTGCAGAATGGGCCCAGGCCAACAGAGAATGCAGCAGTTAGATATGATCAAAATAGACACCGGTCAGACCATTACACAACAAAAAGAAAATTGTGGTGACCGTTAAGCCATAGGATCATCAAGGGTTTGACTTGACTGAATGGCTAATATCATCAGTGTCTGGGGGGCAGGTTGGCATGGACAGAGAGGTGGTTGAGATGCACCTAACTGCACTGGATGAGTTGGAATCCCCTGGGCTGGATGGTGTGCACTCAACAGTGCTCAAAGAACTTTCTGGAGTGTTTGCGGAACTTTTGTCCATCATCTTTAGCACCTCTTGGAGGACTAGTGAGGTGGCAAAAACACTGGGGGAGAATGAATGTTATCCAAGTCTTCAAAAAAGGGAGGAGAGATGACCTGGGAAACTACAGACCAGTGAGTCTGACCGCAGCTGCAGGGAAGATAATGGAGCAGGTTTTAAAGGGGATGATCTGCTATCCTCTGAAGCAGTGGTCCCCAACCTTTTTATCACCGGGGACCACTCAACGCTGGGGACCACTCACCGGGGACCACTCAACGCCTTTTACTGAGGCCCGGTGGGGGGGGGGTAGTTTATTCCACTACTCTCAACCACTGCCCTAACGCTCTCTGATCGCTATGGTAATGTTTAAACATCCCTTCAAAATAAGATACAGACACGCCACTGAGTGTTGGGCTTAGTAGATCATTGGAAACTCAGTCGGTTCCCCATGATGGTCTGTTGGGTAAATTGGATTTTCAGATGGATAGGTGGGTACGGAGATGATTAGAAAACTGCATCCAAAAAGCATTTCTCAATGGTGGTTCATTGGATTGCAGGGAGGTCAGCCGTGGGGAGACATAGGGCTCGGTACTGGGTCTGGTATTTTACAACATTTTTATCAATGATCCGGATGAGGGGACGGAGGGACTAATTAAATTTGCAGATGACACCAAATTGGGAGGAGTAGCAAACACCCTGGAAGACAGAGATAGAGTTCAAGAAGATCTGAACATGCTGGAAAAGTGGGCCAATGAGAACATGATGCAGTTCAGTAAGAAGTACAGGGTTCTACATCTGGGTCACACAAATGAGAAGCATGCCCACTGGAGGGGAGATACACTTCAGAGGAACAGTATATAGGAATGTGAACTTGGGACATTTGTAGACTGTAAGGTAAATATTGACAGTATGATGCGGCAGGAAAGAAGGCAAATGCAGACATGAGCTGTATCAATATCATGACAGAAACTGCAAGATTTCTAACCACCACGTTCTTTGTCAGTCTGGTTCCCTTTTACCACCGACCAATCGTAGCATAATTGCTTTCTCCACTGAGTCGGATTGCATGATATGGCCAAAGTAAGGTGACCAGATTGTCCCACTTTTGGAGAGACATCTGGGGGCACCTGGCAAATTGTACTTAGGTTGAAATTAAAAATATATATATATATTACAATACTATTTTTGTTGCTCCATATAGACCAATTTTTAAATCAAGAACCACCCCGGTCAATGGTGTCCCGCTTTACCAATGTTAAAATCTGGTAACCTTAGGAGCCGGAGTTTTATGATTTTACTTACCAGTGATATATCAGGCTTCAGGATGATGAAAGAGAGAAATACAAGATGAACAAGAGAGAAAAATACAGAGGAAGGGAAGGATCAGTTCTCCTAGAGAAAACAGCTGCTCTGGAGGGGCACTGGCCCTCCTACCCCCACCCCCATATAACAGTGTCTGCACATGTCCCCCCAGTTCCCACCTTCCCATCAAATCCTAAATCTTCCAAAGGCCGGGCTGAGCAGGCCACGGAGAGATGGGCTGCCATGTTCCCGTCCCACACATCTTCTAAAGGCCAGGCTGGGAAGGCCTCAGGGAGGTGGGCTGCCACCTTCTGCTCCCCCCCCCACCATTTCTCAAAGGCAGGAAAGGTGGCTTCCTCCACATTTCACAAAAGCCAGGCTGGATGGAGAAGGCCACAAGGGGAGGGGGGAGGCTGCCTCTTTCCTACTTACCCACACATCTCCAAAGAGTAGGCTGCTCAGGGAAGACTGTAGGGGATGGGTTGGTGCCTTCCCACCCACCCCCATCTCCCAAAGGCTGGGCCAGGCAAGGAAGGCCATGGGGGAGCTGCCTCCTTTTCACAGACACGTCTCCCAAAGGCCAGGCAGGGAACATTGTGGAGGGGCTGCCTCTTTCCCACCGCCAATTAAGCAATGCCATCTATGTGCTGGAAGGGAGCTCAACAAGACTGTCAGTCATCACACAGTGAGGACAGAGAGACTGCTGACAGCCTATATTAACTTGAAGCTGGGTGGTAGAACTGCTCCTTCTGCTGATACCCTTGGACTGCCTGAACAAACCCTTGGCTCGCAGGCCTGAGTTAAGATATTCATTGGATTCTGTCTGTCCACTGGCATTCTGTGTTTGAAATACTGAATCTCTCTGCATTCCTGGCAGCTCATCTGTGCTTCTTTCCAGCAGAGAGCTGAAGCCTGAGACCAACACAGGAGTGAAAGGAAGTAGCTGCCTCCCCCCTTTCCTGGGGGAGATGGAGAATGGGAACAGGTTGAGGATGGGGCAATTTACCAGCAACAGGGCATTTCAGAAAGGTCAGTAGCTCTTCCATCAGGCAAGCAACAGGAAGAGGAAGAAGAGGACAGATAAGCAATATGAACTAATTGGTCCTCACTTGCAGAGTGCAGTTTGAACTGATTGGCCTTCATTGACAGAGTGCTCTCTCTCTCTCTCTCTGTTGGTGGCACACCCTTTGGGAGGGCCAATCAGGTAAGGTGTTGAGTTGGCTGCAGCCAATTTAAACTGATTGACTCTCATTGGCAGAGTGTTCTCTCCCTAGGGCCAATTATATAAGGAGTGAGTTGTCTGCATGCAGTTTGAACTGATAGTCCCTCATTGGTAGGGTGCACTCTCCCTATTGGCAGCACATCCCCAGGGAGGGCTAATCAGGTAAGGAGCAAGTTGTCTGCATGCAACTTCAACTTTGTAACGTTTAGTGATAGTGATGATTATAGCCCTTCTGCCTTTGTGTAAACCTGTGAAGACTATAGGATTAGCTGTGGTGAGAGACATGATTTGCAAATGGGGTTGTTAGAATTATGTAACCCTGAAAGCTGAAACAGTCTGGCCTCTCCAGCTGGAAAAAATTTGTCAAGGCCTGGCTAAAGTATGTGTGTTCTTGCAAGGTGCTGGATTAGCAGAGCTTTTGATAGTTTTCAGTAGACCAAAGATAAGGCACTGAGGCTAGAATTAATCTCTAAAATCCAACAAAACAAACCAACTCTTTCTTTTGGATAGGGTTACCAACCTCCAGAGGGCCCCTGGAGAACACCTGGAATTACAGCTGATCTGCAAGCCACAAAAACCCATTCAGATCAATACAACCATAAACAAACTCAGGTAATATTGAGGCCTTTTGTTGTTGTTTTTTTTAACTTTCTTTAATAATCAATACATGTATCTTCATGTATTATGATATCTCAAATTCCTCCATGCAAAATGCTTTTAATATCTGGCTATGCATTTCTATTTATTCAGCCTTTTTTAGTTCTTGGACTCAGTACTTTTTGAGTTAAGGATTCCTCTCTCTGCTGGGCACAGAGGTCAGTTCCCCTGAAGAAAACAGGTGGACTCTATGGCCTTCTACCGTGAAGTCCTGTCCCTTTCCAAAACCTGCCCCCCCCCAGGCTCCATCTCCAGATCTCCAGGAATTTTCCTTAGGATTGCCCACCTCCTAGCAGGACCTGGAGATCTCTTGGAATTATGATTCATTTCCAGAAGTCAAAAACCAGTTGCCCTCAGTTTTTGGGAGGGTAGACTCTATGGCATAATTGTTTAAGATCACTGAAATTGTGTTATTCAGAACCACTGTTAAATTATTGGTGTTCTACTTGACTATGTTGTATGTTAGGTCGTTCCATGTATCCCCCTGTGATGTTATATGTAAACCGCCCTGAGCCATATGGAAGGGGTGGTATAAAAATCTAATAAATAAATAAATACTGCAGCAGTTCTTCCCCTTCCAAAGCCTTGCCCCACCTCCAAATCTCCAGAAACTTCCTAACCCACAAGTGATAACCCAGCTTCTGAAAGAGGGCACATATTCCAGAGCTTTATTCATTGGAAGACATAAGAGCTGGGCTAGTGTGAGGAAAGGACAGCTAATGCTGAAGAAGCAGAAGCAGAAGCAGAAGCAGAAGAGTTGGTTTTTATACCCCACTTTTCTCTACAAGAAGTAGTTTCAAAGTGGCTTGCAAGCACCTTCGCTTCCTCTCCCCACCACAGGCACCCTGTGAGGTAGGTGGGGTTGAGAGAGCTCTGAGAGAACTGCTCTGGTTGCATATGGAGGATCGGGGAATCAAACCCAGCTCGCCAGATTAGAAGCCGCCCCTCTGAACCACTACACCAAACTGGCTCTCAAGCTGGTTTTACAAATTAAATTATATTTCACAGCACATTGTTGCTATTCTGGTTAGGGCAGATTGCAGTTACTGATTTAGCTGGTTCATGAGAGAGGAGAAGAAGACAGAAGGCAACAAATGGATTGATTTGGTCTTTTGAGCTTAGGATGGAGGAAAGGAGAGGTTTTCATGCTCTGATTCAGTGAATGGTGCGTAGAGATGCTTGCAACTCATCCTTTTCTTTCAGGGAAAAGGGGAAACTCTATTTTAGAGATAATAAAATGGCTGTTTTGATAATGCCTCAATAGAGATCTGTGGTTTGGCCGCATTTGGAATAGCATGGCCATTTTGGTCACTATATCCCCAAAAGGACATGGTAGAGCTGGGAAAAGTCCAGGAGGGTGAGGGGGTTGGAGCAGCTTCCCTCAAAGGAAAGGCTGAAGAATCAGGGACTTCTCAGTTTAGAAAAGAGATGACAAAGTGGAGTTCGGGTGGCCTGATAGAAGCTTATCAAATTGTGCATGGGGTGCAGAGAGTTGACAAGGAGAACTTCCCCCCCCCCTCCCAAAATACTAGAGCTTGAGGGCATCCAATGAAGCTGATGGGCAGTAGGTTCAGGACGGACAAAAGGAAATGCTATTTGACACTTAAGATTTACTGCCAGAAGCCATAGGAATAAACTGTTTTCAAAGGGGATTGGATTCATGGAGGAAAAATCTATCAGTGGCTACTAGCCATTGCAACTGAGGGGAATATCGCCACTCAGAGGCACTAATCCTCTGAACCCCAGAGAGAGGAGGCAACATCAGGGACAGCCTAGGTCTCTCTGTCCTATTGTTGGCCGTCCCGAAGAACTAGTTGTCCACTGTGCGAGACAGGATGCTGGGCTAAATGGTCTGATCCAGCAAGGCTCTTCTGATGCTCTTAAGCCTGTATGTTCTGTGGTTGGCTGTACAGAGGAGTTGGTTGGCCACTGTGTAGGATGGGATGTTGGACTAGATGGACCTCTGGTCTGCTCCAGCAGGGCTCTTCTTATGCTCTTAGGAAGGCCTCAGTCTCTATGCTCAGTTGTTGGCTGTCCAGAGGAGCTGGTTGGCCTCTATCTGGGATGGGATGCTGGACTAGATGGACCTCTGGTCTGATAAAGCAAGTTCTTCTTATGTTCCTATGGAGGTGAATTTCAGAGGAGAGCCATGTCTTTCTGCAGTAGGACACCTAGATTCAAGTCCAGCATCACCTGACAGACCAGTAAGATTTTGGGGTTGCAGCCTCTGAGAGTCACAACTCCCTTAGATTCTCTTCCTTATGTTCTCCAAGCAACCAGAGGCAGGATGTATGGTTCTCTTTTATTTTTGTAAGTTGATGATTGCCTTTTCTGTCCTCTGTTGTATCTCCACCCTACAAAATACTTTAAGGTGCTTGAAAACCCAAACCAGAGAGCACTTCTAGCCCCAGAAGCAATCCTACCCACAGTCATGCTCCCTGGAAGCCCATTGTCTCTGGTGGCTTGAGAAAAGTGCCACTCTGTTTAGGATTTCATGGTTAGATTGCAGGGTCGGATGGCCTCACCTAAGTGGGATTTTAGATGCTCAGCAGTTCTGGAGGTGCTTTTTATAACACTGCTTACTCTGTGTTGCTCTTTCCCAAAACAACACCTTTTGTGAAAGTGTGACGGAGCCCAAGATCACAGTTTTGACACACTGAAATCACACCTTGAGAAAGTCAGTGCAGAAAGCAGTGGGGAGCTTTCAGAGTACAGCCTCCAAGATGCTCTTGTCAGACTCCTTGTCTGCAAAGCTACATGAAGAGCATTGTCCCACTAAGGCAGGGGTCGTCAACCCTCGGTCTACGGCCCGGTACCGGTCCGCAAAGGCCTCGGTACTGGATCGCCGGTAGCCGCGCTTGCCTCTCCCCCCCCTGCAGCGAGAAGCATGCCAGGCCCCGAGTGAAGCGGCCGCTTTGCTCACGGCCCGGCTAGCTTCTTGCTGTGATAGGGGGAGGAAGAGGCAGGCGTGGCCAGCGGACGCAAACGTGCATGCGCGGAGCTGCCATGCATGCGCGTTAGCGCCCCCTGCTGGTGAAACCGGGGATGCGTAACTACTCTGTGCATGTGTTATCGCCACCTGGTGGCAAAAACGCGCATGCGCGGTGCCCGGGCCGACAGCTCTCCCCCACCCACGGAGGCGGTCCTCAACCGGAAAAAGGTTGGGGGATTGCTGCACTAAGGCACCTTTCATAGAATCATAGAGTTGGAGGGGACCTCCAGAGTCATATAGTCCAATCCTCTGCAGAATGCAGGAAATTCACAACTACTTGCCTACCCATAGTGACCCCAATTTCATGCCCAGATGATGCTCCCCCCCCCCAAAAAAAACCACACCAGAATCTCTGGCCAGTCCGGCCTGGAGGAATTTTGCCTCCCGACCCTAAATTGGCGATTAGTATTCCCATGGGCATGCAAAAACAGGCCACAAGAGCCAAGCACTGACTCAGCCTTCTGGCCCAGTCACCTGCCTTAAGTTCACAGAATCAGCATTTCTGTCAGATGGCTATCTGGCCTTTGCTTAAAAACCTCCAAAGGAGAACCCACCACCTCCTGAGGAAGCCTGTTCCACTGAGGAACTGCTCTAACTGCCAGGAGCTTCTTCCGGATGTTTAGCTGAAAATTCTGTTGAATTAATTTCATCCTGTTGGTTCCGGTCTGACCCTCTGGGGCCTCTTTCCTCTTTATTACAGTAGTAGACCAGTAATCAAATTACAAAATGCATAAAAGCATCATTGATAATTAAAATACTATAAAATTTGAGACATTCCGGCTATAAGAATCAACATTATAATTTTAAAACTCACAAGCGTTCTCAAGCAATTGAGACAATCTCTACCTAAGTTGCTCCGAATCCACCCAGCTCTTCCTTGTTTTGATCGCCCTCCAAGCAACAGAAAACAACAGGTTGTTCACGTGGGCCTCAGTAAAGCAGAGGAGATGATTATTTTATCATGTGGCATAGATGCAGTCTAGCCAAGAGATCTGAGGACTGTCTGGTGGCTAGGAAAAACATGCTCAGAGGTGGTTTGCCATTGCCTGCCTCCATGTCATGCCCCCTAGTGTTCCTTGGAGGAACTGCCACCCAAAACCTTGGAGCTCTCCCATGCAAGGGGAGAGGCCCTGCCAGGGTTGGCCCTGCTTAGCTTCCCAGAATCCGACAGGATCGGGCTTGCCTACATTATCCAGGTCAATGCTGACTGGGCCAAGGACAACCCCAAGTCATCTGTGGGTCCTGCTTGCCACCCTCTAGACAGGCATGGCGATCTCCCAGAATTGGCCATCGGCTCCGCCAGAGAAAATGGCTGCCTTGAAGGGTGGATTCTGCAGCATTGGACTCCACCAAAGCCCCTTCCTTTCCCTCCTCAAATCCTACCCTTGCAGGCTTTGCCCCACTCAATTTCCAGGTATTTCCCAGGAAGAGTGAGGTTTGGGGAGGGACTTGGGTGATGCCCTCCAAGGCTACGATTTTCTCCGAAAGTAGTAGAATAAGTGATTTAAATAAATGAACAACTGTTTTCCAGACTACATTAGCAAAAGCTGAACATTCAAAAGAAGAGACCATTTCATTCATTCATTCATTCATTCATTCATTCATTCATTCATTCATACATACATACATACATACATACATACATACATACATACATACATACATACATACATACATTCAAGATTTTTATATCACCCTTCCATACAACTCTGGGCGGTTTACATATAACATCATATAACATAGAATTACATAGAACATTGCAAGCGATATAACAAATATTTATATAACAAATATAACAATCATAACATGTCAACCAGAACAATATTTAACAGAAACCGGAACACTGACATAGCTTTGAGAGGGTCAGATTCTTCAATCATGGGAGGGAGGGTCTGGGGGGGGGCAGTGGGTGTTTTTGGGCTAGACGGCCTCAAGCAAATGCCTGGTAGAGGAGCTCCCTTTTGCAGGCCCTGCGGAATTGTGGAAGTTCGGGCAGGGCCCTGATCTCTTCAGGGAGCTCGTTCCACCAGGTGGGGGCCAGGACCGAGAAGGCTCTGGCCCTTGTTGAGGTCTGACGCGTTTCTCTGGGGCCAGGGAACACCAGCCAGTTGGAGGTGGTGGAGTGTAAGGCTCTTTGGGGGTTATAGGCAGGGAGAGTGGCATTTTTTTCTCTGTATTTTAAAAGATCCTTGCGATTTGCAAATGATGCCCTGTCCCTGGCTCTAGCAACGGTTCGATTAGGGTGCCCCCAGGTTTTTAAAGATGCTGTTAATTGCTCACAAGCCCCATGAAAACCATTCTTACAAAGCATTGTTTTGTCTGCATCCAAGAAATTGATCAATAGGGAGATTTCCCTTCAAGTGTAATGGATGGAAACTAGAATACCGGAGCAGGCTGTTTCGATCTGTAGGTCAAATAGCAGGGACCAATGGCCCTTTGATATTATAAGGTATTCAGGTATTTGTGATGTTTGCATTTCATTCATTCAGCTTAAGACGGTGAGCGTTTACTATAATAATGTGAGCAGTTTTTAAAATCTTTATAGACAGTACAAAAGATTCTTTGATTTGAATAGCTTCTTGAACATAGGCTTGGACATTGTATTTATTTATTTGTTTTTTAGTATGTATGTATTTATGCTTGCTTGTTTGTTTGTTTTGATTTTTATACCACCCATTCTTTACAGCTCTGGGCGGTTTACATGGAACATTATGTAACTTTACATGGAGCATTATAACATTCTATAACATTACACAATTTACAATACAACATCACAACAATCCAGTAACAATTCACAACACAACATAAATAACAACAACATTTGGAAGGTGGGATGCTCTGATTTGGAATACCGTTTTGTATTGATTTCTTTCTGGAGGCGTTCTTGAATTTGGCGTGATTGTGGAATACCCGAGTATTACATATTGCATATTTACATGGGGGAAAGACACACCGAGGAAAATGGCTTATGGAAAGTGGGAATAGAATCCGGAACCCTGGTTTGACTGGATGTGCATAATGTAGCCGGGAGCTCCTAAGATTGTCTGGCAGCCGGGCAATGTGCCATTGGAGGCAGTGTGCCATTACCTGGTCCCATGTCAAGATCCGGAAGCCCCCCTGTCCCATCCTCCAGGTAGGGGCTGGAGAATTCCCGGAATCCCAGCTGGTATCCAGCTCACAGAGATCTGATACCCTGGTGAAAAGAGCTGTTTCAGAGGGAGGCGTCTATGGGGTCCTCTTTCCCTTCTTCAGGCACCTCCAAGGGGCCCATTTTCTAGGGCCCAGGATTCTTTCAAGGGCCCATTAAAGTGTCAATTTCTTTTTAAAACTGGGAGGGGGGAAGGGGGGATGAACTTTTAGGGTCAAAGAAAAGGCTTTAATCTTTTTCTCCCAGCAGAGAAGAAAATGTATAGGGCCCACGGAAATCTATTCAATGTAATCTAAAGCAAAATAAAATAAAAAAAAAAAACTGGGCGCATTTAAACTTGTATCAAAAATAATTTATACGATTAATATTGTTATGG
Source organism: Paroedura picta (assembly GCF_049243985.1). Taxonomy (NCBI): domain Eukaryota; kingdom Metazoa; phylum Chordata; class Lepidosauria; order Squamata; family Gekkonidae; genus Paroedura; species Paroedura picta. The sequence goes on along the minus strand of NC_135370.1, from coordinate 22,049,701 downwards.
CGGGGAGGAGTCCACGAGGGCAGAAACGTCTTGCTTCCAACGACAGCCATAACGTCGAAGAAAATGTTTTGATCTTTTTCTCACAGTTACTATTGTTGTTGTTGCTGCTGCTGTTGTAGTTAATAATAACCCCCCCTTTTTTTTTTGCTGACCTTCCCGGTCAGATTGGAACCCTAAAACAGTGGTAGTCAACCTGTGGTCCTCCAGATGTCCATGGACTACAATTCCCATGAGCCCCTGCCAGCGAACGCTGGCAGGGGCTCATGGGAATTGTAGTCCATGGACATCTGGAGGACCACAGGTTGACTACCCCTGCCCTAAAACACCTCACCAGTCATAAGCTGCTTTAAAACATCCAATCGGGACTGTTTCAATGTACCCTAAAACGGAAAACTAAAATGTGGACGCCTTGAAACTGATATAAACCCCTCCCCTCCCCCACAATTTATAATCTTGAAACTATTCAATGGGGGAGGCAAAAGTGCCCCGACCCCCCAGTCATCCTGCTGCCTTGGCTTCACCCCGAGCCCTCCAGGCACCCGTCCCCCCGGCCTGGAGTTGGCAGCCCTCCCCCCCCCCGCTGCCCGCCAGCCTCCCTGGGCGCTCCTCGGGGCAGCGCCTCCGCGGCGGCGGCGACGGAGGCGTGTCCCGGGCGCGGCGGCGGCGGCGGCGGCGCGCAGGCAGGCAGGCAGGCAGAGCGGGCGGCAGACAGTCGCTCTCGGGGCCGGGCGTCGGAGCAGCAGGCGAAGCGGCCGTCCAGCCTTCTCCGGCTCTCTGGCTCCCGGTTCCTCCGCCAAGCGCTCCCGGGCGACCAAGGTAGGCAGAGGGCGGCTGGGTGAGCTCGACGGCGGACGCGCCTCTTCTCCCGGCCGGGTGGCACCGGCGCGCAGAGCCCCAAGGGATGGAGCGAGGGCGTCTGTCTGGCCGCGCAGCGCCAGACAAAGGGGAGTGGCGCCTGGAGGGGGCACCCTTTCCCGGGGTTGCAGCCCCTTTGGTGCAAGGGGGGGGGGGAATTTCCCGAAAATGGGCGCAGGGAGGGGACCGCAGAGCGGAATCTCAGCCGACAACCCCCCCCCGTGCCACCCCCGTTCCGGCTGGGCTGCGCTCCGAGAGACGCTTTCCTGGGGGCAAGCCCGCCTTGACTAGCAGGGGGCCGACTCCCGAGGGGACCGGGCTCCTCCCAGGGCTCGTTTGGGGGGGGGGGGGGGCTGCGGAATCCTGGGCTGGTGAGCAGAGCCCCGGACAGGTGCCCTCCTGACGCCCGGCCCACAATGGGCTGGCGGCGAAGCATTATTTAGGCGATTAATGCGAGGAAAATGCAAAGCGTCGCCTCCAGAGGTCGGCAGAGAGGAAGGTGCGCCTCTCAATCCCATATGAGTCGCCCTCCCTTTGAGTGTATCAGGTGTACACCCCCCCCCCCAAAAAAAAAAAGCCCTTAAGCTTGTAACTCAGGTAATTGCATCCTGGGGGCAGCATTGGGTTATTTGGGGAGGGGGAGTGTCATAATAACGGGAGTCAGTGGAGCTGGATCAATATATTCTGGTATTGCAATAAACAGCTTGGGAAGAGCAGGGGGGCGGGGGCTTGCAACTGCAGAGAGGCAGGCGGAACAAAGCCGCCCGATGGAAGCGCACCCGATGGTGTCCGTGATTCCGCTGTGGCAGGGGAACGGAGAGGCCCCCTTTGAGGAGGCTCCCCTTGTCTGGGGCTGCCCCTCTGCGACCCAGCCGGGGGGGGGGGGGATGATGGACTCGCCGAGTCATGCGCACGCCCAAAGCGCTGGGCCGGCTGGTGCTCTAAGGAGACAGGGGGAGGCAGGAGGGTGGGTGTGTGCTCCTCGAGAGGAGGCAGGCAGCCTCTAACAAAAAGGACCATTTGCTGGTGCTTTCAGTTATGGTTTTTTTTTATTATTATTATTTGTAGAGTCAGTGTCTCTCGGTTGTCTGTCAATAATTCCCACTTTGTTGCCTGCAAAGGCGCTCGATTGCCAATGGGAGAAGCCCTGTGTTCCAGCAAAAGCGTTAGTCATTGAAATGCTGTATGCGCCCATCCCCCTAGGGGTGCCAACTCCGGGTCTGGAAATGCCTGGTGATCTGGCAGGTAGACCAGTGGGGGAGAACAGGGTTTGGGGCGGGGAGGGGGATGGGCTGGTGCCGTGCCATAGTCCCCTGTCTAAAATGGCCAATTCCTCTGGTTTCCCTAAATCACAGTCTGGCCTCCATAGTCTGGAGATCGGTCGTGATTCTGGTAGATCTCCAGGCCCTGCCTGGAGGTTGGCAAGCCTACATCTCCCATGGGCAGGTTTATAAATTGCATGAGAGGGGGGGGGGTCATCGGATTCTGGCAGGTCTGAAACAATTGAAAGGGAACCGAGCATCTGTAATACACACACAGGCACACACCCATGCCTGGCTTCCAACGCTCTCTCTTCCAGCTGCATGAACCTCCCTGCTGCCCTGGGTCCCTGGTGGCAGCCCACACAGTTGTGCATGCTTGGTGGGGTAGCCCACGTGGCCGAGCCTCACCTACGGGGCTGGTTGGCTTTCCGTAGCCACGCTCACTCGCCAAAGACGTGGCTCTTCTCAGCGTCTTTGCTTTTGTGTGGGACACAGCAGAGGACCGATGCTGAGACAGTGTGTGGTTTTTGGTAGCCGCCGGTGGGCCGTGGGTTATTCGGCGAGCAGGTGTTCTTGGTGGCCTGCTCCTACTGGTGGTCCCACGGAAGTCCACGCTTTCAGTGCTGAGGGCATAAGAGCTCCATTCGGTTAGTGCCATGTTGTGGCAAAGAGCAGAAGCATCTAATCTAGAGATCCTGGTTTGATTCCTCCACATGCAGCCATCGGGGTGATCTTGGGCTAATTGCAGTTCTCTTAGGGCCATTTTCTTAGCGCTGTCTCAGCCCCACCTCCCTCACAGGGTGTCTGTTGTGGGGCAAGGAAGGGAAAGGGGTTTGTAAGCCGCTTTGAGGCTCCTTCGGGCAGTGAAACATGGGGTATAACAAATCAACTGTTCTTTTCTTCTTCATCTCCCGAGAGCAGCCTTTCTGAATTTTTTAACCACTGAGAAACCCCTGAAACATCCTTCAGGCTTCGAGAAACCCCTGAAGCGACAAGATGGGGCAGAATATGGTTGGGAAGCAGAGCTGTGGACACGCCCACTCAGGTCCCTCCCCTTCCCCCCCTGCAGGCCCATCATTGGCCATTTTGGGAGGGGCGGGTGAGTCAGCATGACCGTACATGGTCATATCACCCGATAAATGTTTAACACATTTGAAAAATATATTAAAAATTGATTAACTCCCACCCATTTGGGAAACCCTTCAAGGTTTCACGGACCCCTAGTGGAGAAAGCCTGCCCTAGAAGAAGCAGGTGCCGTGGGAGTCTTTTGACTGGCATTTCGGTGAGATGCTCTGGCATGTCGCCTGGCATGTGTACAGGTGCATTTTATATTCCGCCTGTCCCAGTTGTCTGTCTTATTTAAAACTGTTGGCTCCTAGCCTTGCTTGACCATGTGGGAATCATTTGCGTGGAGGCGTTTTTAAGGTACCTCTTACGGTTCTGTTTGGCGTGTTTTTCCTCTGTGCTTGGAAATTAACCTTTAGTCATTTATTTTTGTTTGTTTCTTTGTTTTCATTGATTGAATTGATGCCCTGATAAAATGAAGGCAGTTGGAAAAGCTATCTTTTTAATGGGGACCCAAGACAGCTTATATTAACCCCCCCCCTCTTACATTACCCCCCCCAAGGCCCTATTGAACTGCAGTGCTAGACTGCTGAGGGGCCTAATTCCATCCTCTAGCCCAGGGGTAGTCAACCTGTGGTCCTCCAGATGTCCATGGACTACAATTCCCAGGAGCCCCTGCCAGCGTTTGCTGGCAGGGGCTCCTGGGAATTGTAGTCCATGGACATCTGGAGGACCACAGGTTGACTACCCCTGCTCTAGCCAGTTTTATTCCATCTTATGTTACGTTTCAGTTATGATTTCATCTATAGTGAGAATAGGGAGTGGTGGTTATATTAGGTCGCCGCCATTTGCCGCATGTGTAAACTGTTTTAATTGTTTTTTGGGGGGATTTTTTAATTGTATGGATGTTTCTACTGTGTTAACCGCCACGAGCCAGTCACAGGAGCAGCGGTATAAATATCAAACAAACAAACAAATAAATAAACAAAAGATTATCCTCACCACAACCTTGTGAGGTCCCAAGCCCCGCAGCAAGCTTCTGGGGCAGAGTAGGGATTTGAACCCGGTTCCCCAAGTTCGTAGCCTGATGCACCAACTGCTGCGGCGCATGACCTCTCCAGGATAATGAGCCACTGATTTCAGAGAAGCAAGTATGCTCTCTACAGCTCGCTCATTTTCCTTGGCGCCTCTTGGTGAGGACGGGTGGCGTTTCTAACAGGGAGCGTAAAGTTTGCATCAGTCAGCGTGCAGCGAAATTAAGGCTGTACGGGTCGTGACCCAGTCGAAATGCCCTTTGAATACGCATCTCAGCCGTAGCCCTTGGGCGCATGGTGCACATCCCCAGGGGCCCCGAGTGCCCATCCTGTTTCTGTATGCAGAAGGGGATGCCTCTCTTCTGTCGTCTTCCTTTTGTTTCCCTTTTGCTCCTCTGTTCTGCGGTTATGCTTCGACGCCACGCAGCCTGTCACAGATCAGCTGAGAATTAGCGTGCGCACACGCACACCCGAGCGCACACACACACACACACAAGCACAAAGACCAGCTCGATTTGCATTGGGTAAAGCTGCCTGAATGCCAGGCTTGTGAATAGGGACCCAAGCCATCTGCCTCTCCAGAGCAAAGGGGCTTTTCTGTCGAGGAGGAGAGGGGAGGCTTAATTGCCAGCTGCTGTTAGATCGAGGGTTCAGCCTGTGAAGCCAGGGCGGCTATAATTTGTGTTTCGGATATGGGAAAGAAAGAAAAAGTCCCAAGTTGTGCTTTGGGGGGGGGGGGGATGATCCTAAGTTGGAAATGCCCCTGTGTGAGCCAGAGCGGAACTCTTCTTGATCCGTTTTCTCCACTCTGGATCTTTGTTTCTTGGGAAGGTTTAACTAGGAGGTGTGGTGCTGTTGGGAAGGGCGGCTCATTTGTTTGTTTATACTCTGCATTTCTCCCCAATGGGGGCCCAAAGTGGCAGATGCCATTCTCTTTTCTTCCATTTTACCTTCACAACCCCCCTGTGTGGTAGGATAGGCAGGGAGAATGTGATTTGCCCAGGGTCACTCAGTGAGTTTCTGTTGTCCGTGCTGTCTCCTTGCCTTCAGAAAGTCCTGGGTTCAGTTCCAGACATCTTGAGAGAGAGAGAGAGAGAGAGAGAGAGAGAACTTTTCAGTTTATCTAAATTGATTCACCCATCCTTACCTGAGACTCTGGACTACACTGAACTTGATGGACGTAGGTCAGCCTTTCTCAAAATTTTTACTGTCGAGAAAAGCCTGGAACATTCCTCGGGCTTTGAAAAACGCCAGAAATTGTGCAGAATATGGTTGGGAAGCAGAGCTGTGGACACACCCACCTGGGGCCCCTCCCCATCCTTGGCCGTTTTGGGAGGGGTGGGTGAATCAACATGACCCTATATTTGACACATTTTGAAAATATATGAAAATTAACTCCCATCCATTCAGGAAACCCATCCAGGGCCCATTCCACACACATAGGATAATGCACTTTCAATGTGCTTTGGCAGCTGGATTTTCCTGTGCAGAACAGGAAAATCTACTTCTAAAGTGCATTGAAAGTGCATTATCTATCGTGTGCAGAATAGGCCCAGGGCTGTCAAGAAACCCCAGGGTTTTAGTTTAGTCAAGTGAAGGCCAGTTGAAGAATGTAGAAAACACTGACATTTCTGTGCAGATTGTGTTACTAAGACATCAACAATGCTCCCCAATTAAGATGTAAAACTTAATGTAAAAAAAAAAACAAATGTAAAAGGTAGAATTGGCCAGTGTTCACTATCTGATGTATGTTGTTTTTCCATCTTTTTTGTATGGGTTTTTTTGGTTCACCTATTCTGAATTCTGAATAAAATTAATAAAATTTCTCTCTCAAAAACAAAAAAACAACAACAAAGAAACCCTGGCTGAAAAAGGTCTGACGTAAGTGGAATATTTAATTAATAGAGCAGCGTTTTATGCAGTCCTAGAAGCCTGATACCTGAGTGCAGTCAATCAGTCTCCCAATAAGTATATTGCGAAAAAAGGTACATTTATTCTAGTCTTTCCAGTTCACATTCAGGTTGTAGTCGAAAGGAGAGAGAGAAGTCTAACCTATCACAGATTGCCCTATCCCTATCACCCACATCCAGCTTGTCCATCATCCAGCGTGGGGGAGTATGAGGCCATTGTCCTCTACAGGAGAGACCTGCAGAAACATGTATCTCCAGGGAAGGCCATGGAAGAGAGTGAGAAGACAGAGAGAGAAGGAGAAGAGGACAGCTCCCAGGTGAAGACAAAGAGAGCCATTCAATTCCAGGAGATAACATGCACATATTTCGAGTGCTATAGTGCCATCCAATGTCTAGGCATGCAGAGTTGCTCACTCCAAGACTGAGGCTGTTTCATGTGGCTGTGTGCTCTCTAGTATTCCTGCTGGTCACACAAGGGTGTTTGGCATCCAAGGCCATCAGGCCCTGCAGAGACAGCGTAGTGCTCTGTGACATTGCCGAATGCGTGCCATTCAGTGGCCGAGCATGCGGTTTGCACAGGAATTCCCAGTTAGAAAGGACCTTGTGTGTCCTGATGTGGACAATACCATCTCGGAGGTCCAAAAGAGCCCTCAGCCATTAAAATTGCAGGCCGAAGATCTGGTGAAGGTCAGCTGTTTTCCCATAGGTATGTTTGTTCAAAGTAGATCTATTTGGGGGTATGACGGTTTTAAGGGAGGGAGGGATGGAGGAAGAGGGGGAACATGCCGTAGATTTAAAGTGGCAATCCAAGGAGGAAAGAGAGGGTGTGTGTGTGTTGGTGCATTTGAATGAGTCACAACCAATTCACCTTCTGCTATCGATGCAGTATTTTGATTTGGGTAGAGACATTGAATGGACAAGAGGCTATGATTAAGATAGAATCTGCGCCAACATAATGGTTTCCAATTGGCAAAGGTGTCAGACAAAGATATATTTTGTATCCCTTTCTATTCAGTCTGTATACAGAACACATCCGAAGGAAAGATGGATAGGATTTAGAGGAAGGTGGAGTGAAAAGAGGTGGAAGGAACAGTAATAGTTTGAGATAACTCGCTGTAGGGTTTTCCGGATTTTGTGGCCATGGTTTGGTCATTTTAGCCCCTGGTGTTTTGCCAGTAACTGTGGCTGGCATCTTCAGAGATAAGGTAAAGGTATCCCCTGTGCAAGCACCAAGCCATGTCTGACCCTTGGGGTGACGCCCTCTAGTGTTTTCATGGCAGACTCAATACGGGGTGGTTTGCCAGTGCCTTTCCCAGTCATTACCGTTTACCCCCCAGCTGGGTACTCATTTTACCGACCTCGGAAGGATGGAAGGCTGAGTCAACCTTGAGCCAGCTGCTGGGATTGAACTCCCAGCCTCATGGGCAGAGCTTCAGACTGCATGTCTGCTGCCTTACCACTCTGCGCCACAAGAGGCTCTTCTTCAGAGATAGGACACAGCAAAATGGGCATCTCTCCATGGAAATGGAGTTCCTGGGGAAACACCGGGGACTAAAATTTCAGGATCATGGCCGCTAAGGCTGGAAAACCCACAACAGCCAGTTGACTTCAGCCATGAAAGCCTTGAACAGTTTACTAACCTGAGATAAGGCCAGTGACCACACATTACTGACAGAAAATAGCGAAGACTGAAAACGACTCCTGGGGAAGGTTCAAGCAGAAAATCCCGAAGCAGCCGAAGATCCAGAAGACAAAGAGACCCAGTTTGTTGTTATTGATGTCATTCCTAGTTGGCCTCATCTATAATCCTGGTGGAGAGAATCACACACCTGCCTCTGACTTTGGTCCTGGAGAAAGGAGGTTGCCCACTGTCAGTGAGCAAGAAGCTCGTGGTCTACCACGTTAAACGTTACTGTGAGATCCAGCAACACCAGCCGTGCTGACCCGCCTCGATCCAGCTGTCACCGGAAATCATCGATCCGGGCAACCAGAGCCCTCTTGACCCGTGGCCAGAGCGGAAACCCAACTGGAATGGATCCAGCCGGCTGGGATCCTGGCATATCAGCGTATACCAGCATGAGGCATCCTGCCAAAGGAAGAGCAACCCTCTCTGGCACCATCAAGATTACGGGATCGTGGAATATCCCCTTTCTGGAGGAAGGAGAAGATTTGACATTAAGGCAGGGTTTCCCGGTGCTGGTGTTCTAGCGCTTTTGTCTGCAAAGGACAGGCAGCTCCGTTCTTTTGTTTGGCCTCTTGGTAGGGAAATATGTGCAAATTAGCATCTGCAGTGTGCCAAGTTGGGAAGGAGAATTGCCATATTAATTGCGTTAAGCTTGTTTTGATCTCTTTTCAGGCTGTCTGAAGTTACCGGATCCCACGGACGTTCCTTTAAAGCTTATTATCTTTTTACCCGCAAAGCCAAGTGTTGTTATTAATGATGCTCCACCTGTTTTAGTAAATGACTCAATGAAGAGCACTCAATTTGCAGCTTCTAAATCAGGGCAGGTTCGGTTTTCAAGGATGCCGCACTTTTTTACAATAGGCAGACGTTTTGTCCACTGTCTTCTATGGATTGTCACCAGTTTGCTCTGCTTGATGCACAATACACTCCTAAGAACTCTTTCCTGGGAGTAAACTCCATTGAGTAGACCTGGGTAGGATTCTAAGTAGATCTATTTAATGTTAGGTTAAAAGGTTTTTTAAAAAATCATTTGCCTTGGAAGCACAGAAGCTTTTACACAGTGTCCTCGATCTTCCACGTTTCCCGGTGATGGGAAACTGCTGTTCAAACAAATGACAATGATGATCTGACGCCAGTGGTAACAAGAGAAAGAAATTTTACCCGCAGAAATAGAAGCACATCTTACATGATAGATCCATGTAGGTGTACAATTAATGTGAAACAGCCTTGGACTTTTTCTTTCTTTCTCCTCTCCCATTTCTTCTGCTATCAAGTTGCAACTGACTTAAGGGATCCTTCATAGGCTTTTCAAGGCAAGATATGTTCAGAGTATTGGTTAAAATGTGGTGGGGAAAGAATCATTTGACTTGGAAGCACGGAAGCTTTACATAGTATTCTGGATCCTCCACACTTTCCGGTTATGGGAAACTGCTGTTCAAACAAATTACAGTGATGGTTTGACTCCTCGGTAACAAGAGAAAGAAATTTTACTGACAAAAATAAAAGCACATCTTACGTGACATATTCATGTTAGGTACATTTAACTTCTTGTGAACAGATTAACCTCAAAAAGGTTAACTGGCTACAGCTCCAAGCCCAGGTAAGAGAGAGCAGAAGAACTATCCTCTCCTATATATATATATATATATATATATAAGATAAAACAGAAGGCAAGCAAGGGAGAAGAGGCTCAGCAGCTAAACCATGAGAGGGTGGAGCCTGTATCCCAGTGAGAAAATTCTCTTAACCCTTTCCCTCCCAGGCTCTCTTGCATGCAAAATTACGATCTTCAGCACATTGTAAGAAGTTCTCTTACAAGATCTGTACATGTTTCAGATGTCTGGTGCACCATATTAAAAATCGAACAGGCCCTTGCTTTGCTGTATTTACAGTGAGTTTGGTATGCGTATTACCTTTGTCAGCAGTGTTGCAGGGTAAACAGTGGGCTCACAAGTTGGCCCTACCTACAGTTTGAAGAGTGTGCTGCGTTTTGCACTGCTGCAAGTTCTTCTCAAGCAAACCCAGAAACCATGTAGAAGTTTAGCACACACCAGGAAGCAGGGTTCTTCATTGTCTTCTCACTAAGAGGGGTAGTCTTCTACCTTCCAGGAGGAAACATGCAAGGACACTTAAAAAAATCAGTTCTCCTACCAGTTCGTATCAGTCTCACATGTTCAAACTACGCAGGACTTTGTGATGTGGGTTGCTTGAATTCTGGAAGGGGCCAACAGGGACGGGCATGTCTTATCCCCTTGGTGGTTGTGGAAAGCATGGTGAAATCACTGCTGACTTATAATGAACCTGTAGGGTTTTCAAGGCAGGAAACGTTTGCCATGACCTGCCTCTGCTGAGTGACCCTGGACATCCATATTGGTCTCCCATCCAAGTACTTGCTTAGCTTCCGAGATCTGATGACATTGGGGCAGCCTGGACCACCCCAGGTTAGGACTATTCCAAAGAGGCTGATTGGATGGAATCAGATAAAGCTTTTCATGGAATGGAGGCAAATAACGCACCATTTAAAAAACAGCTAACCCTCTGTTAAAAGGCCAGGGGTTGTTTTTCTCCAGGCTGTTGGCTTTCCTATTGATAGGCCAACTCACCTGCTCAAAGCCCAGTCCCAAACATTCATGTGCAGGGAAAATGAGTCCGACTAGAAGAACTTCTTCACTCCAAGAGTGATGAACACATGGATTTCACTGCCACAGAAAGTTGTGGCAGCTTCGAACATAGCTTCAAGAGGAGATTGGATAAACTTCTGAGCTATTAGCCATAAGGTATACAGGGAACACCCAGTCTGTGGCAGTGATGCGCTGTATTCTTGGTGGTAGGGGGGCAAGAGTAGGGGGGGCTTCTGGAGTTCTGGTCCTGCTAGTGAACCTCCTGATGGATCCTGGGTTTTGGCCACTCCATGACTCAAAGTGTTGGACTGGATGGGCCATTGGCCTGATCTGGCATGGCTTCTCTCATCACCTTCAGAGATCAATCATTGGGTCTTAGCCACAAGGTATAGAGGGCACACTATGTCTGGGTCAATGATGCTCTGTATTCTTTATGTTTGGAGGCCTCTGGCCCTGCTGGTGGACCTGGTGGCCCCTGGGTTTTGGCCACTGTATGTGTCAAAGGGTCAAGCAGAATGGGCCATGGGCCTAATCCAACATGGCTTCTCTTATGCTCTAAGCACCGCACTGCAAAATGAAACAAAAACCACTCAAAGGAAAGAAGGCAGGGTCTCCAGATAAAAGGTCCCAAGGCACGGTGAGCCACCGCCACATGAATCTCGACACAGAGAAGGGGAGCAGCATGGTTCAGAGATCTGTCACCAAACCAGATCGAATGTAGCGCGGCTTCCTTGCAGTGGTGGTATAATGCCTGCGCCCCAGTAAGGCGAAACCCATATGGGACCTGCCTGGTGCTGAAAGAGACCCCCTAGCTCTATAGTTACCAACCTCCATGTGGGGACTGGAGGTTTCCCAGAATTACAACTGACCTCCAGACGACAGAGATCACTTCCCCTGGAGAAAGTGGCACCTTTGGAGGGCTGATCCTGTAGGAATGTCTCTTTTTGAGGTCCCTCCCCTTGCCCTCCCCAGGTTGCACCCCCAAATCTGGAATTTTCTAAGCTAGTTTCCTAGCCTTGTCTAGACTCCAGATTCCCTGGTCACGCTGGCGTGCGGCCCTAAATTCAGCTGCGTGCTCAATTCACTTCAAGCATAAAAGAAGCCCCAGATGTACATTGTTCCTGAACTCACGGCTCATAAGTCGCAGTCGTTGAGCGCACACCTGCGCGATGCCCAAATCTCTTTCCTTTTGAAGCATCAGCAGGTTGGAAATTGGCTCCTCCCCCCGAGGAAACTTTTCCCAGCGTTTTGCCTGCAGGGAAGCTGACCGGCGGGCTTCGCCGGGTCACATCTGTTGGCAATAATGCAATTAGTTCTTAGCGGCTTTCACTGAGCTAATACCCAAACCACCTTCTGCTTTCTAAGAGATTTGACAGCAGGCCTTGCCTTTCGCCAGTCTGGGGACATTACCCAGAGCGGCTGGCAAACGTAAAGTGCCCACAACTGGGCTCCTGCAGACTGCTTGTGGCGCTTCTCCCGTGGAGGCAGACAGGTGCGCCTTCCTCTCTCTGCTGTGCAGAGGACACTGTGCCCTTGAGGCCGTTCCAGCCCCTCAAATGGGAGCAGCTCTTAAGGGAATCGGGCACCTGCCAACATGGGTGTCACGGTGGGGTTCTCCCTTTGGGAAAAGTCATTGTGGGGGGCGGGGGTGGAGTTGGCAGCTTTGCTGCATGGAAGCTGCCATGTCTGTCTTGTGAGGTAGGGGGTGGGGGGTCTGGCTGGTTGTCGCCAGTCTTTGGCAACCCTAAAGATTGGCGACAACCAGCCAGACCACCCTACCCCGCCCTACTGCATCGCAGGACAGACATGGCGACCTTCCTCTCTCCAGAACAGACTCCTTGTGAGGCAGGTGGGGCTGAGAGAGTCCTGAAGCAACTGGGACTGGCCCAAGTTCATCCAGCAGACCTCCTCCTCATTTTGTAGCGATTTTGGAGAGGAGGGCTTGTAGCTCTGTGCTTTGAATGCAGGTCTTTAATCCAAGACATCTCAAGTGAAAGGCATCTTGGGTAGTTGGGGGATGAAAGACCCTGCCCTAAGATTCCAGGGATGTTCTGTCTATTAGAAGAAGAGCTGTTTTTTTTATACACCCCCTTTTCACTACTCAGAGGGAGTTCCAAAGTAGCTTACAAACATATTTCCCTTCCTCTCCCCACAACAGACACACTTTGAAGGAGGTGGGGCTGAGAGAGCTCCAAGAGAACTGCTTTTTAAGAACAGCCCTGAGTTTACTGTGATTCTCCCCAGTTCTCCCCAGCTGGCTGCATGTGGAGGGGGTGTACGGAATCAAACCCGGTTCTCAGGGCTCTCAGGGCTCTCTCAACCTCACTCACTTCACAGAGTGTCTGTTGTGGGGAGAGGAAAGGGAGGGCGATTGTAAGCTGCTCTGAGACTCCTTTGGGTACAGAAAAGCGGCATATAAGAACCAACCTTACTACTACTTCTTCTGCTTCTTTTTCTTGTAGAGACGGCATTCAGATTGGGGACTTTGAATTGCTGCCCTCTGTACCAGCGCTTAGCTTATTATACATTTGTTTTTTAAAAACACTCAACCCTGGAACTTCTGTACAAGATTCTTTTGTGGTCCGCAGGAAAACTCAGTAAAAGCCCGCATTGTAAAGGCCCTGAGTTCTCATGTTCCAAGGCCCACCGTGTCCCTTAGCTGGGAACCAGAACAAATGCTTCTTGAGCTACGCTGCTATTTAGTTTTGTGAGGCTGATGGAGAAAGCTTGACTTTCTCCCGAATAGAGAACTGCCAAGCAGGATTAGCCGGAGGGGATATTTGTGCGGTGACGGAATTTGTCAGACTGTGTTGGGCTGGTCAGCTTAACCAGATTGGAGCCATATTTCTAAGAACATTCCCCACTCCCTGGGGTTGCCAGCTCCAGGGGGGACCTCAAGATCTCCTGGAATTATAATCGATTTGCAAACTACATTGGAGGATAATATTGTGGCGTAACACAAGTAACAGACAAGTCCAAGGCAAGAGCTATTGGTGGCAATGAAAAAAAGTAGCAAAGAAGAAGAGTGTTCCTTATATGCCGCTTTTCTCTACCAGATGGAGTCTCAAAGCGGCTTACAATCCCTTTCCCTTTCCTCTCCCCACACCCTGTGAGGGAGGTAAGGCTGAGAGAGCCCTGATATTACAGGAGGAGGAGGCGGAGGAGGAGGCGGAGTTGGTTCTTATATGCCACTTTTCTCTACCCAAAGGAGGCTCAAGGTGGCTTACAGTCACCTTCCTTTTCCTCTCCCCACAACAGACACCTCATGAGGTGGGTGAGGCTGAGAGAGCTCTGATATTCCTGCTCGGTCAGAACAGCTTTATCAGTGCTGTGGCGAGCCCAAGGTCACCCAGCTGGCTGCATGTCAAGGAGGAGTGGGAAATCAAACCCGGTGCTCTTAACCACTACAAAAGCAAAGAAAGGCAGGGAGACAGCCATGCACATGTCAACTTAGGACTCTGCAGGGAGGTGTTACAAGGGTTACAAGTAATTGGTCTCAGAGAAGTAGAAACTTGATACCCATCATAAATCTTTCAAGTGTAAGATGTCTCCAGTGGATTCTTCAAGATTATGCAGTGAGTTTACGGTGATGTGGGGATTTGAATTCCCTTGTGCAGCTTTTTAAACACTCCACAACTTTGGCCAACCGTCTGCCTGAAATGGATCCTCCTGGTTATCATATCCGCTGCTGCAGCTTTGCTTATCTGCTCTCTCCTAAGGGCTCCATTCCCAGCACCTGCAGGTTGCTCAGAATCAGCCTTGTCTAACCAGGGGGAATTGTTGTTTGTGCACAGAATTGCTGATGGTTAATGTATTTAGCAGAACTGTAGCGTGCTGGTTGTTTTTTTAAGCTCTGTGATTTGGTTAGAGAGAAATCCCGTTTCCTGTGAAATGTGTATCTTTGTATTGCTTTTGCAACTTCTGGACTTTAGTGGTAAATAAGTATTCTGCTGGAAAGCTGGTAACAACTACTCTTCCAGGCAAATTTTTAGCCTATTTTTCCACAATTTCGAGCATCTAAATCAGTGGTCCCCAACCTTTCTATCACCGGGGACCGGTCAATGCTTGAGAATTTTACTGAGGCCCGGGGGGGGGGGGTAGTCTTTTGCTGAGGGATGTCGCTGCTGCCTGATTCCCTGCTCCACTTGCTTTCCCGCTGGCGCCTCTGACTTCCCTCCACCCACTGCGGAGCGCTGCCAGCAGCAGATGTGCAATGCCACGCCGAGGGGGAGCCCCAGCCATGGTGGCCGCTGGAGAGCACCAAAGGTGAGCCGAGGGCAGAGTGGCAGGGCAGCCTCCGAGGCAGCAGCTGGGGAGGAGGACGAGGAGGAGCCGTGGCCCGGTACCAACTGATCCACGGACCGGGACCAGTCCCCGGACCGGGGGTTGGGGACCACTGGTCTAAATAACACACAACTACTTAACGAAGTTTGAGTCCATTGGCACCTTTCAAAACAACAACATTTGATTTAAACCATAAACTTTTGTGTGCCCTGCACTCTTCCTCAGACACCGTTTTGTTGGTCTTAAAGGTGTCACTGGACTCAAACTTGAACAACGTGGCAGCCCACCTGAATCTAATGCAGCTAATTGAATCTAATTGAGTGAATATCAAAATAGATATACTTCTGCATTCCTGTATCTCTAAACACAGCAGCTTTTTAGCCCTGTGCTTGGAGACTAATGATAGCCTTTTGGACAGCTCTTTTCCAGTCGTGTGGCAGAATAACCTCTTTCCCAAGGTTTCTGTCAATAGTGGAAGTCTTTTTCTCAGGGGGGGATTCTTTTATGTTGCCTCAAACTTTTGTAGTGAGCAGAAGCTTGTAAACAACGTCATGGTCACGTATATCAGGGGTCCCCAAGTGTTTTGAGCCTGCAAGGCACCTTTGGAATTCCGATGCAGCGTGGTGGGCGCAACCTCAAAATGGCTGCCACAGGAGGTGAGGCCAGCCACAAAATGGCCGCTGCAGCTTACCTTCCGTGACGAACCTTGTGCCACAATGGCAACTGTTGCAAAAGCAGTGTTTTTAAAAACTCTGTGCAGCCAATCAGATTTCTTATGGCCAGTCAGAAGCCTTGTTGAGTAAAACCCCCACCTGTTCCGGTATACTTTTAGGAAATCCCTGACTCTGTTGGGGATCCCTGCCATAGAGCAAGTGTATGTGCTGGTTTCTACTAGTTCAGGGGTGTCCAAACTGTGGGTCTCCAGCTGCCCAGGAACTACAATTACCATGAGTCCCTGCCAGCATGGCCAGTTGACAGGGGCTCATGGCAGTTCCAGTCTATGGACATCTGGGGAGCCAAAGTTTGGCCACCCCTGTTCTAGATCAGGGGTAGTCAAACTGCGGACCTCCAGATGTCCATGGACTACAATTCCCAGAAGCCCCTGCCAGCGAATGCTGGCAGGGGGTTCTGGGAATTGTAGTCTATGGACATCTGGAGGGCCGCAGTTTGACTACCCCTGATCTAGATGATACTAATCCTGATATTACATTAGAAGCGTCCTGATTTCTAGTCGTTGATGGTAAGATTAATACTAATTCTGAATTGTTGTTTTATGCTGTTTAATATCGTGGGTCTATTAACTAACTTCTGTGTTATCCTTTGATCTGAGGTAGTGTTTTATTAATGACTAACTGCTCTTTTCCCCTTTGGATTTAATATTCCTTTTAATTTGTAATCTGTTTATGCCATTAAAGGGGGCTTGTTTGATTGAGTGAGAGACGGCTGACGGCTGTTGACTGGCTCAAAAACTTCAGAGGAATCTGCAAACCTCAAAGCGGAAGGGTCAAACGACACAATAGGTTTTTAAATCCGCTGGGTTGCACAGGGGTTGAGGCTCACATGCTGAATCTGGTGCATTTGCAATCATGAAATGGGTGGGGGAAAAGCACCTCTCTGGGAGACTTTCTCAGCTTGGGAAAACAGTACTGGCGGGAGGCAGAAACACTGCCCCCCAGGTGTGGTCCCAGTCCAAATTAGGCACTGAGGTGCTCAGGGAAGTCAATTTCTCTGCGGCCATTCTGTAACTTCTGGGAAAGTGAGTAGGGAGGTTGATGACTCCTAATTGATATATTTTTAAAAAGATTTACCATATGGCTTGGGCCTTGTTGGCCAAAAGAGATGCTCCCCTTTGGATGCTGCTTTGTGCACAATGGAAGCCGTCAGAGTAATCATAGAATCATAGAGTTGGAAGGGACCTCATGGGTCATCTAGTCCAACCCCCTGCACTATGCAGGATACTCACAACCCTCTCGCTCATCCACTGTAACCTGCCCACCCCCTTGAGCCTTCACAGAATCAGCCTCTCTGTCAGATGGCTCTCCAGCCTCTGCTTAAAAATTTCCAAAGTTGGAGAACCCACCACCTCCTGAAGAAGCCTGTTCCACTAAGAAACCGCTCTGTCAGGAACTTCTTCCGGATGTTTAGACGGAATTTCTTTTGAATTAATTTCTTCCCATTGGTTCTGGTCTGTCCCTCCGGGGCAAGAGAGAACAACTCTGTTCCATCCTCTATATGGCAGCCTTTTAAATACTTGAAGATGGTTATCAGATCCCCTCTCAGTGGTCTCCTTTCTAGGATAAACAGACCAAGCTCCTCCAACCTTTCCTCATACGTCATGGTCTCCAAATCCCTCACCATCTTTGTTGCCCTCCTCTGGACATACCCCAGTTTGTCTACATCCCTCTTCAACTGGGATGCCCAGTTGGGGTACAATCTAATCAGAAATGATCCTGGGAAGTGTATTTGTGGGTTTATTCTTGCCTTCGGGAGTTCTTCTTTTGTCAGTATCTGGTTGGAAGCTCCTGTGAGGCCTGAACGCAAACTGAAGTTGCCAGGAACTCAAAGGTTGAATAAAGGGGGGGGAGGGGGGAGAACAGAATAAAGTACAACTGTTTATTACATCCTGCACGTGATTAGGATTAAAAACAACATTCAAAGATATCATGAAAAACTCAAAGCCACGTTTACAGCAACCAAGAAGTACTTGCACATCCAGTTTCAAGGAATCACATTAATGGTTATGTATGATGCATGAAGAGACACAACACATTGTGACTCTGAAGGTCTTCTTCGGTGGTCACAATGATATAAACACACACAAACCACAACTATCTTGGCATAAAGTGCCCTCTTAAAGTCAGGCAGGTTGCATATGAGTCACAAAAGGGAAGCCCTCCAAAATGGATGTAAGCCAAGGAGCCGACTGACAGTCGTCAAATATTTTAGCTAAGAACCACCATTCTGTCCTCGGTGGAAGTTAAATCCCCAGTTTGTGTTCAGAGATCAAGCTGAAGATGCCCCAAACCACAAGGCGGAGTTCCATTGGTACCTTCTTACCAGCTTGGTGTAGTGGTTAAGAGTGGCAGCCTTGAATCTGGAGATCCCTGAAGCCCTGCTGGGTGATTTCGGGCCGGTCACAGTTCTCTGAGCTCTCTCAGCCTCGCCTACCTCACAGGCTAACTGTAAGCCACTTTGAGACTCCTTCAGGTAATAAAAGAGCACCGTGCAAAAACCAGCTCTTCTTCTAAACGAGAGCCAGCTTGGTTGTAGTGGTTAAGAGCGGTGGCTTCTAATTGGGTGAGCCAGGTTTGATTCCCCACCCCTCCATGTGCAGCCAGCTGGGTGAGTTTGGGCTCGGCCCAGTCCTGATAGAGCTGTTCTCCCAGAGCAGTTCTGTCCGAGCTCTTTCAGCCCCACCTACCTCACAGAGAAGGCGATGGTAAGCTGCCTTGAGACTCTTTCTGGTACTGAAAAGCGGGGATATAAAACCAACTCTTCTTCTTCTTGGACATCTACCATAAGGGGATAGCAGATGGCCATTCCATGGTTAGGAAAATGGTTGCCTGAACCCAACACTGTCGGTTCCTGGATTGTGTTCTAAGCATGGGAAGTTCCTGTCTGAATGTGCCACCTTGGGAACTGCTGGGGAAAAAGCTACCCATTTGCAAAGGGACCTTTAGCGTGGGGCAGGGTATGTTTATTAAGAAAGGCTGAGTGTTGTTGTTGTTGTTAGGTGCGAAGTCATGTCTGACCCATCGCGACCCCATGGACAATGATCCTCCAGGCCTTCCTGTCCTCTACCATTCCCTGGAGTCCATTTAGGTTTGCACCAACTGCTTCAGTGACTCCATCCAGCCACCTCATTCTCTGTCGTCCCCTTCTTCTTTTGCCCTCGATCGCTCCCAGCATTAGGCTCTTCTCCAGGGAGTCCTTCCTTCTCATGAGGTGGCCAAAGTATTTGAGTTTCATCTCCAGGATCTGGCCTTCTAAGGAGCAGTCTGGGCTGATCTCCTCTAGGACTGACCGGTTTGTTCGCCTTGCAGTCCAAGGGACTCGCAAGAGTCTTCTCCAGCACCACAGTTCAAAAGCCTCAATTCTTTGCCGCTCGGCCTTCCTTATGGTCCAACTTTCACAGCCAGGCATTGCAACTGGGAAGCCCATAGCCTTGACTAGACGCACTTTTGTTGGCAGGGTGATTTGCCATAGCTTTCCTCCCCAGGAGCAAGCGTCTTTTAATTTCTTTGCTGCAGTCCCCATCTGCAGTGATCTTGGAGCCCAGGCAAATAAAATCTGTCACTATCTCCGTTTCTTCCCCATCTATTTGCCAGGAATTGAGAGGGCCGGATGCCATGATCTTCGTTTTCTTGATGTTGAGTTTCAAGCCAACTTTTGCACTCTCCTCCTTCACCCGCATCAACAGGCTGAGTGTAACTCAGTGCAAAAGCTGCTGTGCCAGAGCATATGACCGAGCGAGCGTAGAGAGTTGATGGGGAACACCCGAAAAGATCCGTAGTGCAGGTGTAGTCAACCTGTGGTCCTCCAAATGTCCATGGACTACAATTCCCATGAGCCCCTGCCAGGGGTTGACTACCCCTGCCATAGTGCACGCTGCAGTCGGCTTAGAGAGGGAAAGAAGGAAGCGGGAGGACATCTGCTCCTTGATCTCCAGCCGACTCCATTCCCTGGGAATTCTGGAGATGCAAATTCGGCTCCCGCTGTTGAGCCAACACTGAAAATAAACATCAGCGGATGATCAAACAGGCACACCGACCGCCCGTTTCTCAGATGGAGAGGGGGAAAAATCTCCTGCATTTGAGATGCTTCTGCTGCCTTTCAAGTCTTTCTAAGCCTGTGTGTCCCGTGGGATGTGGAGAAACATCTTTCGGATTCCTCTCAGAAACAATTTATTATTTATTTAGAAGATGAGATCAGATGTATGTATTCCTAATGTTTGACGGTAATAATATTTCTTTATCTCTTTTACCCTGAGAAGCGGTGAGCCGTCTTCCATTCCTCCAGTAGTGATGGAGCTGCAATTGTGTGGTAGGGTTTTTTGGTTTTTTTCAGTGTTAAGATCGTTTTGGAAGGAACGTCAGTTTGTCTAATTCTCAACATGGCCAGATTTGTGGATGATTAAATCCAGAGACTGGAGCCGTGTACAAATAGGGCTGATATTTCTACAAATCTGAAAAATGCCACAATGTGTAAATAGGCCTCTCCTGGCAACTGGCACTGCACAAATGGGCCATAGTTTTCTTGGGCAGAGGCCAACGGAGGAGGGAGGAGGGACTTTAATGGATAGCCCAGACAGGCTCTAACTGATCAGATCTCGGAAGCTAAGCAGGGTTGGCCCTGGTTAGCCCTTGGAAGGGGGACCTCTAAGGAATACCAGGGCTGTGACGCAGAGGCAGGCCATGGAATACCAGCTCCAAATGTCTCTTGCCTGGCAGCCAGACGACCTTTGGATCTCCTGGCTATATTACAAGCTTGTCATTCGATAAATATGTAATATGTAATAACTAGTAAAAAAGCCCATTGTATCCCAAATACAATGGATGCTAGCAGGGGGTGGAGAGCGAGGGACTGGCAAGGGCAGAGTGAGGAAAGGTGGCTTACCGTCGAGAGGGCTTCTTCGCGGCATCTTCTTGGCGGCGGCCATCTTCTTCCTAGAGGCCGGAGGCTCCGTCGTGGCACGGCTTGACACGGCGAGAGGCGCTTTGCGCCTCTTGCCGCATCAAGCCGCGCTCTGCGCGGCTGCCGGGGGCTCCCTTGAGTGGCGGCCTGACGTGTCGGAGGCACTTCGCGCCTCCGTCGCGTCACGCCGCCGGCAAGGAAGCAACTGCGAGCCGCGCAGTTGCTTCCTTGTCAGTAGGGTGGGAATCGGCCGGGCCAATCGGCAGGCACTTCACGCCTGGCGATTGGCCCGGCCGATGGTCTGTCCAGAGGAAGGGGCCAATCAGCACCCTTCCTCATCCCGGACAGAGCCCGCCCTAACTCCTCCCACACAGCCCTTACGGCTTTATTTAGTCCGCGGCGCTTGTGGTGCCGCGGGCTATGTTAAAATAGGGGACAGATAAAGAAAGGTTGTCTGATGGGTGATAAGGAGAGAAGAAGGAAAAAGGAAGAGGCAATGGACACTTTTATGGAATGGGAAAAGGAAATAGTGTGGGAGGAGGAAATGAGATGCTCCTGGAGGCCCTTATGGGTTTCTTGCTTGTTAATATCAGCTCTTAAGTTCTCGTTGGATCTCCCAAGCATAACACTTTATCAGCTGATTCAATGACTGGCAAAACCCAAAACAAAAGAGAGACTGAGAAGACAAGCCTTCTACGTTGAGAGAATGCAGTTCTCTTGTCTGTTGACAGACATTTTGAAGGGTCAACCTAGCAGGAATGCCAGGTTGATAAAATTGACCCCACTGTTTCCCATCATACAGCTGACCAATGAGTTAAACTATGCTCAGGAGAAGGAGTCAGTGGATTCAATGTGTCTTAAGAGTGAAAGGAGCTGGCCACCACAATTTTTCATCATAGCGATGATCATTGTCCTTCATCACTTCCTCAGGCAGACATTTAGATGGACAATAACCAGTCATTCGATGAGACGATAACCGATTGGGCAACATCATAATAATACAACAATTTTTCTATTCAGCAAATAAGCATGTCATCAATGTTAATCCATCTTAATGGGAGTCTAGAAAGAATTGTGGGTAACTATTTGGTCTGCAAGAACTTGTTTCCCTTATTTTATATGTGTTTGGAGATGTTCTAGAAGAAGAAGAGTTGGTTCTTATATGCCCCTTTTCTCTACCCAAAGTAGTCTCAAAGTGGCTTACAGTTGCCTTCCCTTTCCTCTCCCCGCAACAGACAACCTATGGGGTAGGTGAGGCTGAGAGAGCCCTGAGATTACTGCTCTGTCAGAACAGCTCCATCAGCCCCGTGGCAAGTCCAAGGTCACCCAGCTGGCTGCATGTGAAGGCCAACAGGGAATCAAACCCGTCTTGCCGGATTAGAAGTCGGCACTCATAAGCACTACATCAAGCTGGCTATTGCATTTGAACCACAACAGACTCCATCAGCTTTCAAGAGCGTTCTCGACATGTGGAATTGTTGTTTATTATCTGATGGATCTCCATTGCTGCTTTAAAGAGGTCATCACAGATCACTTTAACCAGAAAGAAAGAATATCGGTAACATGCCCAGCAAATTTTTAAGCCTTTAGAACTCACACCCTCCTCATTTTAGAGGCTCACGGTGATTTACAATAAATGATCCAGAAATGAATCTTAGAAACATTTCATGTCGTTTTTGTTGGTGCACCATCTTGAATTTCTTTTTCCTGTGACTTCTGACACTCTTACCGGCTTGTGCTTTGGACTCCAGTGTTTAGGTTTTGGCTCAATCAGAAGCTGTGATGTTAAAGTGCTTGCAAAGGCAGGGGGAATCTGCAAAAATGGGGGGGAGCTTTACAAAAAACGTGGTTAGGAACCCAATGTGTGGTATAGTCCAGGGGTAGTCAACCTGTGGTCCTTCAGATGTACATGGACTACGATTTCCATGAGCCCCTGCCACCATTTGCTGGCAGGGGCTCATGGGAATTGTAGTCTATGGACATCAGGAGGACCACAGGTTGACTGCCCCTGGTATAGTCCACATGAGATTCCGTCCCTTCAGAATGCAGTTCAGGAAGAGTCCTATTCTCTCCCCCCACCCTGGTAAATTAACATGGTTCTTTTTTTGGGGGGGGGGTGAAATCTAGTGCTTCAGAAAGCGAATCAGTTTAGACAACTTTGCTCACATGCGCTAGCTTTTCTCAGGAATTAATATGACGGGAGTACTTGTATCCCTACCCAAATCCACTGGTGGTTTAGTCATGAGATATGGACCACATATCTCCAAATTTCAAGGAATTTCCCAACCCAGAGGTGACAATACTAGAACTGCCTCGAGTAATCCGCTGGCGAGGTGCCATAAGCAAAATTATTATTATTATTATTATTATTATTATTATTATTATTATTATTATTATTATTATAGAAGCTATTCTGTGGCCCTGATTGATTAACACAGTTGCTTATTTTTCTCCGCTCTGAGAAGTACCTTAAAATGACAGTTGCCTCCGTCCTTTTTGCAATGGGTGACCGGATTATTCTTTGCAAGGATGGAAAGAATAGTTTTATGGCACAGTTACAAAGTGTTGGGCAAACACCATTTTGGAAAAGCGATGGGCAGCTTCCTTTTTCAGGCCAGATCTCTTCCTGAGCTAGTGGCAGCCACATATGAAAAAGACCACCACCACCAGCAAAGAGCGATGAATGTGTCGTTTGAAAAGGAGAACAGTTTGTCATGTGAAAACGCTCTCCTCGGAGGGGCAACCGCAGAGCTAAGCCCCAGAGCACCTGGCAGGCAGATGGTCGGCAGTTTCTGACCCGTACCTTTTGTTTCGGATTTACTCGGGCCGTCTCCGGATAATCGATTTAGAAGGTTGGGGTGGTGTCTTTGTGTGTGTGTGTGTCAAAAAGAATTAGAAAACTGCAGCTAGTTGCAATTAAACTAGAGTTCATTTCAGAGGAGAAAGGTGTGATGAATAAATCGGAGCTTCAGTCTCCCCAGATCTACTTGAAACTCTTTGGCTCAGAGATTATGTTTGTGGAGAGCATTATTGATCGGTGTATTCTATGCGTGCAGCACAAATAGAGCCCCAGTTGCTGTGCAGATCAGCTTAGCGGCAGGTGCACCAGTGTGCAGGTTGCCAGCTCTCCAGGTGGGGGAAGGAGATCTCCCAGAGTGACAGCTGATGACAAACGACATAGATGGTTTATTCATTCTTCAGTGATTGATCAGTCATGACCTCTCGTCTCACAGTGCTGCTTGGAGACTCCAGTGAGAAACCCCGTTCCATGGTCTCCTTCACAACAAGGGCAGGATTGACATTTGGGAGGAATGGAATTACAAGGTGGTAAGGTTGAGCCTTTGTTTGACATGCAGAAGGTTCAGTCCCCGGCATCTCCACTTAACACACCCAGCAGATGGTTATGCAAAAGACCTCTGTTTGAGACCCTGGAGAGCCATGGCCAGTCTGCTTTTCTCTACCCAAAGGAGTCTCAAAGTGGCTTACAGTCGCCTTCCCTTTCCTCTCCCCACAACAGACACCCAGTCAGGTAGAAGAAGAAGAGTTGGTTCTTATATGTTGCTTTTCTCTCCCAGAAGGAGTCTCAAGGTGGCTTACAATCGCCACCCCTCCTCTCCGCGCCGCAGCACTGCCCCCCTATGGGCTGCTTCAGGCTTCGGTGATCACCGAGGCAGCCAAAGTGCACCAAAGTGCAAAACCCTAGTTCCTGGCCACTTGCCAGATAAAGGTCATATTGTATAATTGAGGAATAAACCAAATTTAAGCCTGCAAAGGCCTTTGCAACACATGGATTGTAGCTACCTGGTCAAAGTAACTTCCCAGTAATTTCCCTAAGTGCTCCTGCCTCCCTTGGGAGGGCTCACATTGGACGATGGGAGGTCCTACTTTGGCCACTTCTGTTCCAGATATTTTTCACCACCTTCTTGCCTCGGGTTT
The DNA here is from genome assembly GCF_049243985.1 of Paroedura picta. Taxonomy (NCBI): domain Eukaryota; kingdom Metazoa; phylum Chordata; class Lepidosauria; order Squamata; family Gekkonidae; genus Paroedura; species Paroedura picta. Next base: position 22,025,415 of record NC_135370.1, on the reverse strand, counting down.
TCTCCAAGGCTTTTCTTAACCCTCCGAAGATGCTTCTTTCAGACCGTTTATGCACTGGGAACTTCACTGCCCCAGCTCCCATACAGGAGCACAAATCAGGGGCGGATGAGGTGCACCAAGCCAAATGCTCCCCCATGTGTGTGCAGGAAGAGGTAGGGCAACCTGCCATGACTAAAACTCCAGCCTCCAGACCGGCATGAAACCTCCAGTGCGTAAACGGTCTCAGTGTTTCAGCCATTCCTAGCTGCCTTTTCTGCCCTCACTTCCGTCGTGATGTCATCTCAACCAGAAAGACGTGTGTGTGTGTCGGGGTGAGGTCAGGCAAAGCCGCCCCATCCCATCCTCTGTAGGGCTGGTCCGTGTAATTTTAGAGTCGTTCCGTCTTGCAAGTGTTCCTAATTGGTGACTGGCTCTGTCTTCCTAGACACTCTCAAGGACAGCATCTTGCTGGTGATAATTGGTCGGGTGGGAAGGCGGGCAGTTCTGGATGGGAGGGAGTGAGTTGAAGGAATAAGATGAATAGATCAGGGGAGGCCAAACTGTGGCTCTCCAGGTGTCCATGGACTATGGTTTCCATGAGCCCCTGCCAATTGGCCAGGTGACCATGGGCTCATTGGAACTGTAGTCAATGGGCATCTGGAAAGCCACAGTTTCTAGAGGGTCTAGACAGGTTCCAACAAGGAAGGGTCCTACTTGGCCCAAAGGGGTCACCGGACATCTGGAGATCCACAGTTTCTAGAGGGTCTAGACAGGTTCCAACAAGGAAGGGTCCTCCTTGGCCCAAAGCGGTCACTGGACTCTGGTGAGCCTAAACCTGTACCTGGCCTGGTGTTTGAAGGAAGGCAGTGAGCTTGGATTTCTCTATGCTTGATACTTCTGCTGCAGCAACGTAGTATGGACAATTGAACAGCGGCCTGCGTTTGCAAGAACGCAAGGGTGTCCAAATTAGAAAGAATGTGGAATAACTGGTTAGTTCAAATTCATTAAAGAGGCCACATCAGTCTTAGACAAGCTACACAAAACTATGAAGCTAGCTTGCTTCCTGAGACTCAGAAATTCAGATCAGGTGGTGCATCCTTGAGCATGTGTGTGCATGCGTGCGCACCCACACAAAAGTGTCTGGTTATTTGCACACAAACTCCATGGGGTTCAGCCAAGGGGTTGGGAGGGGGTTGACTTGACTTCAGGGGTTGGGAGGGGGGAGAATACCCCTTCCCCCAGCCTCTGTTTTTGTGCTGTCTAGCAGGTACAAACTGAAAATTGTGCTTTGGAAGAGGCGGAAAACTATTCTGACCGACTGCAAAGCTTTTCGAAATCAACTGGTCAAGGGGTTTCAGTGATGTTTGGGCTGGCCATGTGTATCGTTACGCAGAAGTCTCCAGGGGTTTGATGGTGCTTTCACCCCAAGGGTCAGACATGACCCAGTGCTTACACAGGGGATACCTTTACCTTTACTCCCCGGAAAGCCAAAGACTGCTATCTAAAAGACGTGACGCTCCTTAGGGGGTCTGCCTAGTTTAGCACTGTGTGTTCTGGCTGTCAGTAGACAGCTGCAAGATCCGAGTGTATTGTTTAATGAGATTAGTATGCCCCAGATGGAATCACTGCACACCCTGGATGAATGGCCACTGCCTGCTCTATTTTTTACCCCTTTGGCTCTTGAATATACGGGTTCTGCATCTCGGCATGACTGGCCCTGGCCCTGGCCCTAGCTGTGAATGGGCAGACTGTGGCCCAGGATTGATGCTTTTCGGAAGTCTTCCGTCCTAGCCGGGATGGTGCCTTTCCATTTCCTCTTATTCGCCTGCATTTCGTATTCTGGTAGTCTTTGAATTAATACGTGTTTTCTGAGCAGATGGCCCTGCTTTAGAAAGAGGGAAGGTGTTGACAGCTGACGAATGTTATACGTATCTTGCATACCCGTCTGCTGTTCTCTAACAGCTGCCTGATTTATGTGGCCTAGAGATCAATTTGAGCAGAAATGAGCTCCAATGGCTGCAGGTTATGTAGCCTTTGATTACTTCTTGTACTGTAGGGTTGTTGTTGTTTTTTTACCGAATGATGGTATCTTTTCCTGACTTCCGGGGACGGGAAAGTCAACATGCAAAAAGACAATAGATTTCGTTTCTTTCTTTTTTTCCTCCCTTCCCAAATGCACCAGGCAAGCCAAAGACATACTTGCTGTATGCCACTAAAGGTACTATCATGATTGACATGCCGGTTTCGAGATGGGGGGGGGGACTAACCCTCCTTCCAAGTATTATGTAGAAAGAAAAGTTGGTTTTTATACCCCGCTTTTCACTAGAAGAAGAAGAGTTGGACTAGATGGCCTGTATGGCCCTTTCAACTCTATGATTCTAAACAGAGACAATAATTAAGCTTAATCCCCTTTATTGTGACGCTTCCTTACAAGTTAGTTTCAGTGGGTATCTGACTTAGTCTGCAGTGGAACAGCTGTATTCCTGAGGGTACCTGAGGCACCGCCTCCCTGCCAATGCCCCTCAAAGAGCTTTATGCTCTGTTAACACCAACCAGCTAATGATCCCTGGCCCTAAAGAAGTCTGCCTGGCCTCAACCAGGGCCAGAACCTTCTCTGTCCTGGCCCTGACCTGGTGGAATGAGCTCCTAGAGGAGATCAGGGCCCCAAAACAGTTCCGCAGGGTCCGCAAAAGGGAGCTTTTCCACCAGGTGTTTAGTTGAGACCAAGCAACCAGCAACATCTACAGGGTTCCTCCTCCCTCCCTCCCTCCCTCCCTCCCTCCCAGACATCCACTAACGCATTCTGCTCCGGACCTGTTTGCATTGTTATAGTTTGTACCTGTGTTACAGTTCATGTTCATGTTATTCATGTTGTATGAAAATCGTTATGAAAACTAAGTTCTGTGTATCATTTCTACGTTTTATGTGAACCGGCTTGAGCCTCTGGGGAGGGTGGGATATTTTTCAGTTTGAGTCTATTGGACCTGAAGAAACTTTAGCATTTCTGAAAAATCCCAGATTTCAATATCAGTATGGCATTCAGGTATGGGATTTTGTTGTTGTTGTTGGTTAAGCATGACTCTCAGGCTACAAACCTCCTTGAGGGGGAGTACGATCCCAGCCAGAACGGGACTCACCTCAGTTCTTGGGTGAGGCCTTCTTGGCCACCAGTAACACCTCTTTTGTTATAATTTTAAGTGCACTTTCCCCTTCAGTGGAGTTTAGATTTATGAGCTTAATGTAATGATGGCCACAGGCCTAGGCAGCTTTAAAAGAGGACTAGATAGATTTACGAAGGAGGCCTATCACTCAGTAGCTACTAGCCATGGTGACTAAAGGGAACCTCCATGTTTAGAGGCAGTCATCCTCTGAATCCCAGTCCCAGGAGGCAACATCAGGGGGAAGGCCTCAGTCTCTACGCCAGTGGTTCTCAACCTTCCTAATGCTGTGACCCTTTAATACAGTTCCTCATGTTGTGGTGCCCCTGAACCATAAAATTATGCAAGTGTTCTTTCACAGAAATTAAACCAAAACTGACCAATGGCGTGAAGATCCATAGTTCACGATTGTATATAAATTGTTTTTTTCCCGGGGTTTCTCAGTTCAGTTCTGCCTCTTGTCCCACCATGCCGATCTCGCACTTTTCCGCTACTCCAGATAGAAGAACGCTCTATATTGATCTACCCCGCAAGGCTGTTGTGTGGATGGCGCCCTCCACCCTGGACAAGCAGCCGGCCCAGCTGCAACCCCTGTGAAAGGGCCTTTCAACCTCCAAAGGGGTCCCACCCCCCTAGGTTGAGAACCACTGCTCTACGGCCTGTTGTTGGCCCTCAGGGGGAACTGATTGGCCACCCCGTGAGACAGGATTAAATGGACCCCTGGTTTGATCCAGCAGGCTACTCCTTATGTTCATCTGCTGTTATTATACTGCATTGCTTTCCAGACCCTGAACTGGGACTTCTCTTCCAGTGAGGTCATTTGTTCCCATGGGAGGAGAGGCAGTTTCTGGAAGAGAGAGTATTCAGGCTGCTTAGGCGTTTCTCACAGCCCCAAAGCTAGTGTGGTACAGGTTTTTCAACCCAGCCCTTACATAATGGAGAGAGTCAATGCCCTAAGAATCTGGGTGGAGAGGAACAAGGCAAGTGGCACTCTTAGATCTTCTGAAAACTTGGCCGGTGTTCTGACAAAGAAGAGGAAACCCCCAAATGTTGCTGCTTGCGGAGTTATTAAGAATGAGAGTTCAGTACAAGGCACTTTCGTGCCTCTTTGGCTCCTGTCTGCAGAGCCAAGTTCTGGTTCTTCTCTTTTGTAAGTGAAACCCTCTTCCGGTATTTACAATTACTCCAATGCTGCGATTGAATACTACATCAAACCATAGATTCTGGTGGGCAGTCATGTTGAACTGTAGAACAGGATGGGCAAACAGGTCCTAAACTAATGGTGACTGAGATCAAGGGGTGGGTTGCAGGTGAAGATTCACGTGTCACATCCCAGTGGATGGGAGAGTTACCTCCCGTTACCAGATGAACCATCGGACTAGGTATATTGCAAGGAAAAGACGTTACTGGATTCAAGTACGATTGAAATTGACACCATATCATTTCAAAAGTAACTAGCCACTGAAGAGGTCAATGGGAAACAGGGTAAATATCCGGAACCCAGGTTTTGGCTCGTTCTTGCTTTGAATAAATTGAGTACTTTTTGGATTTCACTTCTCTGGATCTTTACTTCTTCGCCTGCAACCCACCCCTTGATCTTGCTCGCGGACAGTCGTGTTAGTCTGACGCAAGAGAACAGAGTTTGAGTCTAGGGGCACCTTTAGGACCAACAAAGTTTTATTTGGGGTGTAAACTTTCATGTGCATGGAAACGTCTTCATATACAGCCCTCTCACCCTCCCAAGCACAAGGAAGTCTGTTCCAATGTATCTGAGGAGGTGTGCATGCTTATACCCAGAATTAAAACTGGTTGGTCTTAAAGGTGCCCCTTGAGTCTTAACTTTATTCTGTTGTTTCAGACCAACACAGCTACCCACTTGAAGAAAGATGCATCCACATGAAAGCTTAGAATGAAACTTCGTTGATCTTAAAGGGACCACTGTGCTCAAACTTTGTTCTAGCAAACCATTGAGTTATGCAGCTTTTCTCCCCCCCTCAACCCCCCCCCCACACACATCAGTTATGGAACCAATCTATCAAAAGGATGAATAGTCCTAGACTGATTCAGGCTTTCTCAACCAGGGTTTCATGAAAACCTGGGGCTTCTTCACGGCCCTGAAAGGGTTTCCAGAATGGTTGGGAATTAAATATTTTTAATCTATTTTTTAAATTTGTTAAACATTTTATCTGGTGATATATGGTCATGTCAACCTGCTCCCCCCTCCCAAAATGTCCAATGATGGGCCTGTAGGGTTTATTAAGGGGAGAGGCTCTGGGTGGGTGTGTACACAGCTGTGCTTCCCAACCATATTGTGTACGATTGCGCCGTTTCTGGGGTTTCTCAAAGCCTGAAGAATGTTTCAGCGAGTTCTCAATGGTTAAAAAATTGAGAAAGGCTAGACTGGTTGTGCCATTTGTATTTCCCGCTTTTCAGGCACTGCAAGGTTCTGAAAGTCTCTGGGAAGGTTATTTGCAAAGGCTGATTAAATATCAGGCATGATACTGATTGGCACCAAATGCTTGTTGTTCTCATCCCCCCCCCCTTTTGCCTCACTGGCTTCTGAGATTCCCTTCTGCAAACTGTGGAGGCAACATACAGTAACTGTTGAGCTTCCCTAGGGGAAAGGAAGCATACCCGAAAGAGGAAAGGGGAAGGGTGGTTTTGGAGCAGGGCAGGACCTGCAGAAGGAGCTTTCTTACACTCTCTCTCACTCTCTCTCTCTCTCTCTCTCTCTCTCACACACACACAGAGGATTCTGTCCATTCCAAAGCCATCTGGCATGAAAAAGTACTTGTACATTTTCTCTTCTATCTCCATAAAGAAAAGGGTTAGAGACTACTTTCTTCCTTTGAAGTGTTTCTGTGCTTCCTGTTGGCCTGTTTCTGTGCTTCCTGATTGTTTCTGCAAATTAAAGTGACTTCTGCAGCAGCTGCCACCGTGGTATTGATTGATTCTCACACTCCCCTCCCATTGTACTTTTTATAATCACTCCTCTTGAGTCCTTCCCTTGGGCTTCTTGGGTCCGTCTGCCTCTCAGATGAGCCATTTGTGGCTGCGCCCACCATCCTATGGCAAATTCCAGTTGAGCACACCTCCTCAAAAAAAGGCCCAAGAGATAGACAAAAGAAAGCCAGTTAGATTTCCTCATGGTACCTCCAAATATCTCAGAAAAGTCGCACATCATAACAAGAACCATTTTCTAAAACAGGGGTCCTCAAGCCCCGGTCTGCGGCCCGGTACCGGGCCGCCAAGGCCATGGTACCGGGCCGCCAAGGCCATGGTACCGGGCCGCCAAGGCCATGGTACCGGGCCGCCAAGGCCATGGTACCGGGCCGCCAAGGCCATGGTACCGGGCCGCCAGCAGCCGCGCCTGCCTCTCCCCCCCCCGCAGCGAGAGGGGGGGAAGAGGCAGGCGCGGCCGCCGGCACGCCAGCGACACAAACGCGCACGCATGGAGCTGCCGCACATGCATGTTTGTGCCCCCTGCTGGCAAAAAGGTGCATGCACGGCAGATCTGCGCATGCGTATTGGTGCCACCTAGTGGCGAAAACGCACATGTGCGGCAACTGCGCATGTGCGTTTACGTGCAGCTGCGGGCCGCCGGCTCTCTCCCACCCTCGGAGGCAGTCCCTGACTACAAGAAGGTTGGGGACCGCTATTCTAAAAGAGAACTTTCCTCTACCGCCTGTTGGCTGTGCTTTTCTGAAAAAGAGCAGACATTTCTGAAATGTGGGGCTTTTCCCTCCTCAAGCTTCCATACCCCAAACTGCTGACTCTAAAATCTCTTGCTCTCCTGACACACTTTGGATTGAAGGACAGAAATTTCGAGAAGTCTGGCATCAAACTCTGATTCGCCAAGATCTTCGGATACGGGCCCCCTGCCGAACTGGAGTTCGTGCCCCCGAATCCGTCCACCCCCCCACCCCCCGTCTGGGACCTGAACTGGCATTCAGCTGAGACCGAGTATCCCAGAGCAATGTGATTTGCAGCACATTAAGGACTTGCAAAGTGTGCTGAGGTAGGCAGAAGCTGCTGCATCAGGCCCTTGAAATGTCACTGCAGGGACCGTGTATGACTGTGAGGCTGAGCAGGCAAACTGGTCCAGCAGCAGGCGGTACTCCGTTATTATGGGATGCATGAGTTAACGTGAAATCCATTTTGGGGCACGTGTGGTGAAGTCTGAGCGGGTGTACATAGTAGAAAAGAACCGATTTAGGTCAGTGCTGGTAAGGGGATGCACATTGAGACAAAAATCCCAGTTTAAAATGTGGAATTCGTTGCAAGAGAATCATAGAATCATAGAGTTGGAAGGGGCCATACAGGCCATCTAGTCCAACTCCCTGCTCAGGATCAGCCCAAAGCATCCAAGAAAAGTGTGTATCCAACCTTTGCTTGAAGATTGCCAGTGAGGGGGAGCTCACCACCTCCTTAGGCAGCCTATTCCACTGCTGAACTAGTCTGACTGTGAAAATTTTTTTCCTGATATCTAGCCTATATCATTGTACTTGTAGTTTAAACCCATTACTGCGCATCCTTTCCTCTGCGGCCAACAGAAACAGCATCCTGCCCTCCTCCAAATGACAACCTTTCAAATACTTAAAGAGGGCTATCATGTCCCCTCTCAACCTCCTTTTCTCCAGGCTGAACATTCCCAAGTCCCTCAACCTATCTTCATAGGGCTTGGTCCCTTGGCCCCAGATCATCTTCGTCGCTCTTCTCTGTACCCTTTCAATTTTATCTACGTCTTTCTTGAATGGAGTGATGGCCACAGGAAACAGCAGCTTTCAAATGGCATTTGATAGATTCATGGAGGATGGGTCTCTCCGTGGCTGCTAGCTATGGTGATTGAGGAGAACCTCCATATTTAGGGGCACTAAAAACTCTGAATCCCAGAGCTAGGAGGTGATAGCCTCTAAGCTCTGTTGTTTGGCCCTCTAGAGGAACTGCTTGGCCATTGTGTGAGACAGCATGCTGGACTATAGAAGGACTACTGGTCTGATCCATCAGGGCTCTTCTTGTGAGGGTCTTGGCCTCTTTTCCCATCTGTTGGCCATCCAGTGGAGCTGGTTGGCCATTAGCCATTTGAGACATGATGTCAGATTAACTGGACTATTGGTCTGATCCAGCAGGGCTCTTCTGATGCTCTTGCAAAGGCCTTGGTCTCTTTGCCCTGTTGTTGGCCCTCCAGAAAAACTAGTTGGCCACTATTTGAGACAGGATGTTGGACTGGATAGGCCACTGCTCTGCTCCAGCAGGGTTGTTATGTTCTTAGGAATGTCTCACCCTCTCAGCTCTGTTGCTGACCATTCAGAGGAACTGGCTGGCCATTGAGTGAGACAGGATGCTGGGCTAGATGAACCATTGGTCTGATCCAACAAGGCTCTTCTTGTCTTCTCATGTAGTAAGGTGAATGCCTAAATAGGGTCATTTTGATAGTATGTGATCTACTCATACTCTTCTTGTCCAAATTCTGAAGTTTCAGATTTGCTGTTGAAGCTGCTCTTAAAAATTCTGTAAAATATATAAGTTTTGAATGTTATCTTGGACATCTAAGGTGAGGAGTTTCCAACAACAAATTGGCATGAGAGAGAGAGAGAGAGAGAGAGAGAGAGAGAGAGAGAGAGAGAGAGAGAGAGAACGAGACCTCAACAACAATAATATGGTTGTGAGTGTCCTGCATAATGCAGGGGGTTGGACTAGATCAGCGGTCCCCAACCTTCATCTGGTCGGGGACCGCCTCTGGGGGTGGGGAAGAGCCAGCGGCCTGGCTGCCGCAGTTGCTCAAAAACTTCATGTTTTTGATGCTTTTATATAATAAAGTTTTTTTTTTAAGTTTGTGGCAATACTTTTTGACTTACTCTTATATTCTAGTCCCACCCCCTGCCCATATCTAGGCAACCTAATTTTCATGTAGTTCATATACTCTGGCCTGAATGACTTAGGCTAGACTGATCTCCTAGATCAGGGGTAGTCAACCCGTGGTCCTCCAGATGTTCATGCGTTTGCCTGCAGGGGTTCATGGGAATTGTAGTCCATGAACATCTGGAGGACTACAGGTTGACTACCCCTGTCCTAGATGTCCTGGAGGTCCCTCCCAACTCTATAATTCTAGGTTTGGCCCTAGATAGTATTTGGATGGGAGACCTCCAAGGAAATCTGGAGTTGCTACTGAGAGAGAGGCAGTGGTGAACCACCTCTGTTCATCCCTTGCCTTAAAAGCTGTGTGAGGTCTCCATAAGTCAGCTGTGACTTGATGGCATTTTACACACGAGTATATTTCCGCATAGCGGACCCAAAATAATGGTGTGGTCAGATTGCCAGATCAGGACAGCCGTTTTCAACCTTCTGCCTGTGGAGGAACGCCTGAAATATTTTCCAGGTTTTGAGGAACCCTGGAAGTAGTGACATGCCCCTTCAAACAAGTGGGTGAGGAAGTAAGATGCAGGAGCCAGATCAACCAACCAACCAACCAACCAACCAATCACCAATGCCCTTGTACAGAAAGAGACTGTGTTTGTAGAGCAGCAAGGGAAGGGGGTTCCAGTGATGTCTAGGGATTTCAGCAGCCATCTGAACTTCTGGGAATGGCCGTATAATCCTTACAGAGCGTTCACATCACCCCAGAGATCCCCGGAACCCTGGTTGGGAATCCCTGGGTTAGGATCTTGGGGACCCAGGTGCGAATCCCAACCCAGCCATGAAAGCTGTCTGGCTGACCTGCCACACTGTGTTTTTGTGAGGATAAAGTGGAAGGGAAGAGAGGACAATGTCGTAAGCCCCTTTGGGGTTAGGAAGGTGCTCTGTATATGAAGGAAATACTTATCACGCACATTGAGGCTGGGCATTTCTGTACCCTTCTGTTCTGTTTGTGCTCTTGATGCAGATTAGGCGAGGGCAGGCGGACTGAAAATACCTCCCTATCTGATCGTGCCAAGAAAGAACGGTCTTTCTCGTCTGTTTTGGTGATTATTTATTCATGCCGCGCTATCCGAGAACAGAGTTCTCAGTGCTGCCAAGAGCCCAGCGAAGCAGGCCGGGGAGAGATCTGGCAGTGAGCTCTGTCCTGCCGCCTGGCTCCAAGCTGCTCTGGACAGTCCAAAAGCCTGTCTCTCTTTCTTGCTTAGTACAAAACGTCATACGAGAGCTCCTTGTTTTTCTCCCAAATCCTGAAGCTTTCGGCTTGTTAGAGCTTTGTGCATATCTTACCCATGGGTTTCAGAAATGCAGCCTTGGTTGACAGTGAACAGAACGTCTTGGTAGTCAACAGCTGTAGGATGGAAACTGCAGTTCCCTACATACTTCAAGTGTAAGACAGCCTTTCCCAACCTTTTGACCATGGAGGAGCCCCTGAAATTATTTTTCAGGCTTCGAGGAGTCCCGGAAGTGATGTCAGCTGGCCACACCTCCATGTGGCGCCCCTCCCAGAAGTTATGCATCACAGGAAGTGATGTCACCACCTGTGTTCGGAGGCAGGCTTATGGAGGACTAAGGGGCAGAGAGACAGGGCCTGGTTTAAGGCAGGAGTAGGCATGCAGACTCCACCTCCTCCCAGGTGCAGAAAATATGAGAGAATTCATGCTTGGGGGGGCGGGGGGCAGGAAGCAATAGACGTGGCTGGTTTCCTAGCTTGTGGCCAAGCCTGTTAAGGCAGGAGGGGAAATGCTGAAGACCCCTGAGGGTCTGTGGATACCTGGTTGAGAATCCCTGGTGTAGGAATGGCCAACCTCTGGGTGAGGATTGGAGAATGACCAGTGGAATTACAGCTGGCCTCAAGACTACGGAGAACAGTCCCCAGAAGCAAACATTATCAGGGGGTAGCCATGTTGGTATGCAGTAGCTGAGTTAGATTTGTGTCCCGTAGCATCTTAGGAACCAACAAGATTTTCAGGGTATTTTAGTTCAACAATTCGCTTCTGGAGACATGAGCAGCTGGAACTCCTTGTGTCAGGGCTCTTTCCCCCCCTGAGGCGGAAGACTTCTTGTGAGTGGAACTTCTTTCGCCAAAATTTCTTTGGAATTAATTTCAATCCATTGGTTCTGTTCCGCCCCTCTGGGGCAATAGAAAACAACTCTGGGGCAGCAGAAAACAACTCTGCTCCATCTTCTATGTGACAGCCCTTCAAGTATTTGAAGATGGTTATCACCTCTGAATGTGATCGTTAAATACAGTTTGCCTTGGAAGTTGCCCATTAAACATTCCGGCTCCTCCCTCTGCGGTTGGGAGATGGTTCATTTGGTGTCGAGTCATGGAAGTGTCAGGTTGCTTGTAATATTTTTAGGTTAGACAGGGGTAGTCAAACTGCGGCCCTCCAGATGTCCATGGACTACAGTTCCCAGGAGCCCCCTGCCAGCGAATGCTGGCAGGGGGCTCCTGGGAATTGTAGTCCATGGACATCTGGAGGACCACAGGTTTGACTACCCCAGGGTTAGAGGACTAACAATTAAAATTCCTCTTCTATTTTTTGCTACTGGTATCTGGACCCCTACGGAAATACAGAACATCTTGTTTCCCTTTAAAACTGTTGTAGAGCGCTAGGAACATACCCTGGCAAAGGTGATCGAATACCAGCTGAGCTACTCTCGTGACCTGAGCCTCCACAGCATGGAGCAGTGCTAAGTGCATAATTCTAGCATCTGGGAGACCCAGGTTCAAGTCTGTCCTCTGCCCTGAAGGTCACTGGGCTAGTTACTGTCACTTGATCTGCCTCACCTACCTCACAGGGTTATTGTGAGCAGAAAATGAGCCTTCTGCCCTACCCACAAACATTTCATTCAAGTTGAAACTTTATTTGAATATGACATGTATTTAAATATTAAAATAGTTTAAGTATTTAAATATTGAAACTTTAGATATTATTTAAGTTCTGTGCGGGGGGAGAATAACTGAAACCTCCCTCAAATCCTTGGAGAGAGACTGGGGGAAAAATGTACTAAATAAATGATAAATTCATACCCTGGTTCTAGGCGTAGGAGAAGGAGGTATTGAAATCAAGGGATGAGTAAAGCTAATTTTTAAAAAGTTTATTGAGGACTTTTAATTAAGCTGGAGTCCAGTGGCACTTTGCAGACAAATAAAATGTATTCCAGTCCAGGCTTTTGTGAGTCAGAGCTTAGTTCCTGAGAGACATTGGGTGATCCTCCAGAAGAACTGAAATGTATACTTGGAACTCAGACATCAGTCAGTGGGAAGATGTTAAGCAGCAAGGCCATTTTGAAACAATGACCAATCAAAGTGAAATCAGTCCATTCGGTGTGGGTGAGAACAGTTCCAAATTGTAGAAGAGGATCTGAGTAGGATCAGTGTGAAATCTAAACAAGGAAGGTGAAGTCTGAAATAAGAGCAAATAAATATCAGTAAAGCACGGGTCACGCTGAACTTCAAGGTGTAGCAAGTGAGGAAACTTGTTTGAGGAACTGTATACACATTCGTGAACATTATAGATGCGCATAAGCTGTATTGCACCTATGTCAATGAACAGAGTTTTAGACTCATAGAAGCCTAAAGGGGCCATCCAGGCCATCTAGTCCAACCCTCTGCTCAATGCAGGATCAGCCTCAAGCATCCAGGATAAATCTCTGTCCAGCTGCTGCTTGAAGACCGCCAGTGAGGGGGAGCCCACCACCTCCTTAGGCGGCCCATTTCACTGTTGAACTAGACGCATAGAATCCTAGAGTGGGAAGGGGCCACACAGGTCATCTAGTCCAACCCCTGCTCAATGCGGGATCAGCCTCAAGCATCCAGGAGAAGGATCTGTCCAGCCACTGCTTGAAGACCACCAGGGAGGGGGAGCTCCCCACCTCCTTAGGCAGCCCATTCTACTGCTGAACTAGACTCAATAGAATCCTAGAGTGGGAAGGGGCCACACAGGTCATCTAGTCCAACCCCCTGTTCAATGCGGGATCAGCCTCAAGCATCCAGGAGAAGGATCTGTCCACTAGCTGCTTGGCGATTGCCAGTGAAGGGGAGCTCACCACCTCTTTAGGCAGCTGATCCCATTGCTGAACTATTCTGACTGAAACCGGTATCACTCCACAGGTAGTTTAAATCCATTACTGTGGGTCCTATCCTTTGTTGCCAAAAGGAACTTTTCCCTGCCCTCCTCTTAAGTGACAACCTTTCAACCATGTCCCCTCTCAAGCGCCTCTTTTCCAGACTGAACATTCCCAAGTCCCTCAGCCTTTTCCCATAGGGCTTGGTCCCCAGGCCCTGGATCCACCCTCGTTGCTCTCCTCTGCACTCTCTCAATTTTTTCGACAGCCTTTTTGAAGTAAGGTTCCCAGAACTGTACACAGTACTCCAGGTGTGGTCTGACAAATAATGTTAACAGCTGTATTATTCAGAAACCAGTGTGGGAAAATGTTGTTCTGACCAAGATCTGGAAGACCCAGGTTCGAATCCCCACTTCGACATGAGAGCTTGCTGGGTGATATTTGGCCTGTCAGGGAACTCTCAACCTAACTAACCTCACAAGGTTAAATTATGCAGACAGTGAAGATCAAGTGTTTTGGCTGAGGAAAGAGCCTCTATGAAATCAGTTTTTCCTGGGGAGAGAGTGGGATATTAATAAAGCAAATAAAGACCTTAAATATCCAGGAAACACTGTTACTGATCGTCATGATTTTGTTCTTCAAAAGAACTTCAAATGGAGAATCCAATGTGAAATTGTTGAATTAGAATTCATCACAAAGTGATGAATCCCCTTCCCACAGCTTGGATAAGGATCTTGGGTTTTCTCATTCATGTCTCAGCATGACCCATCTTTTACATCTGATAATTAATTCAGCCATATCTTTATTTCATGCCTGTACTGCCCTGTTGAATCTGCTTAATGTGTTCTCGTGTTGTATTTTCTTAATTAGATTAAATAGTGAAGATTAGATCTTGCCCACACTGAAAGGAAGGGTTGCCCTGTTCCTGGTCCTTATTTGACACTGAGCTTTCGTGTGACTTTTCACCTTTTTCCTGTTTCTTCTGCTCCAAATATAAATTTAGGAGCTTTGGATATGCATCTTTGGATTAAATATTTAAAAGGTTGATAGGAACATTTAAATGGCTATTTGTTATGCAGGGTTTGCTTTCTTGTTGGCTTAGTGTTACCATAACTAAGCAAGATGGCAATCACTCAGTTCTCTAGCCAGCTAGATCGCAGCAGTCTTCTTCCTTCAGACCTCTCCTCTCCCTCTTCTTTTTCACTCCAACAGCAACTATGCCTCAACCACTAAAATTTGCTGCAAGGCTCCGATCTCTATTGGGCATCCAGTGGAAAATCCCCAGAGGCCTCTTTCTGGCGCAGGAGCAGCCATTTTGGCAGTTGAAAATGTGAGCCGTGAGGGAGGGGAACAAGAGGTCCTGGGCCTTCCACAAGTCAGATCCGATATGGATTGTGGCCTCAGTGCCAAAATTTCACAAACCTTAATGTGCCCGTGGGAGCTGTCATTTGTCCTTTACCAGACTGAGGCTGGTCTTTTATGCCCTCCTGCCCTACCCTTGAACCAATCAGAGAGCAGTATGGTCAGGCCCTCCTCTGATTGGCTGTAGACCAAAGGCCAGGGAAAGTCAATCAATTATCCATGAATTTGACTATTGTAAATATGGCCTAGCAGACACTCCTCAAACCCTTGCATATAATACATACCTCTCCCTTTCTGCATATTAAACCTTCGCTTTACACGCAAAATGATGTATTCCAGATAAGACTACACTACAGTCCATGGAGAAAGAGGGAGATACAACTATAATAGATTCTTTGTTGATGCTTGAAAAACCATAGTTAGCGGCTGTGAATGAGGCTTCACCATCCATCAGGTTGGGACTGCTGGCGATTTAGGGCACGGTGGATGTGGAAAGTGGGCCTACGGTTGCCAACTCTGGGCTCGGAAATCTCTGGAGACTCTAGGCAGGAGACTACAAGAGCAGGGGTTGAAGGAAGGGGAGGAGGCCATAATGCCATGCACTCCACCTCTCAAAAAACAGGGTAATGGCAGATGAGAATAAAATAGCCTATTGAATAAGAAAAAAAAACTGAAATTAGGAATAAAAAAGATAAACTGGAATTATCCAATTGGGTGGTGGCAGAGGGCTTTACACGGGAAACCAGCTACAGCTTCTGAAAGCAGTGGGTCTCTGGTCTTCTAAAAGAAACTGCACCTGAACTTTGCTGGAAGGGAACCCGGTGAGTCTTACGCCTCATTCCCTGGGGATAAATTACAGCAATTTGTTAATTGCTGAAATGACAGGGTGTGATGGCTGTGAAAAGACGAAACAGGGTTACCTCAGCCTTTTGAATTTTCCCCTCAGACTTTCACAACCAAGGCAATAACAACAACAACAACAACAAGGGCAGTGCATTGTTGCTTTGCTGGTGTTGATAACATAGAACATAGGGGGACCAAAGTTCTGAAGAGGGCAGGTTCTGCTACTCTGTTCTACGTGGGTATCTGACTCCTCATGATCGAGCAAGTACACAGAGGACGACACCTGAGATGAAGCCTTCCTTCCCCACCCCCCCAGGTCTTGAAAGCAGCATTGCCGATGTGGTGCAGCGTGTGTTTGGGTAGGGTGTGTATATCTGGAATGGGTGTGTACGCCATCATTTCATGACAGCAGGTTCCTCGCCCTTGGTGATTGCCGAGATATGCTCGGAAGTCTGAAGGTGAAGGAGTTGTTGTGTAGAGTTTCCAGTGTTTCGGAGGGCTGTTTGTTTGTTTGTTTGTTTGTTTGTTTGTTTGTTTGTTTGTTCGTTCGTTCGTTCGTTCGTTCGTTCGTTCGTTCGTTCGTTCGTTCGTTCGTTCGTTCGTTCATTCATTCATTCATTCATTCATTCATTCATTTATTTATCATACTTCTATACCGCCCTCCCCGGAGGCTCAGGGCGGTTTACATTACAACAGAGAACCATACATAGAACAGTCTGTAGAACATGTACATCGATAACCAACAATTGCAACCAAACACAACACAGTATAACAGTAAGTAGTCGTAATACAAACAGGTCCAGGGCTTGTTGATTGAATTCTGAGGGGTGGGGTGGGGGGGAGCAGTTGCTAAAACAACGCTGCCAACGTTCACACACTTTTGACTTGCCATCTGTGAGCTGAGAAACAACTGGAGATTGGTGGTGGGTGGGTGAGACCTAAGAAGGTGGGGTTCATGGAGAGGAGAGATCTCAGCCATTGTCCATCTTCCAAAGAAGCCTGTTTCTTCAGGGGAATTGACCTTGGTCATCTGGAGATTGATTGCAATAGTGGGCAATCTCCAGGTACCACTTGGTGATTGACAACTCTACTTGGAGGATGAGTTGATGCAACTTTTAAGGCTAACAAGGACAGGTTGTCCCCATAACTCAACCAATCTCTTCTGGGTTGGATCAAGGTTGGATTAGAACACCTCCTTCCCTCCTCCTCAAATGACGTGATGTTTCTGGGATGGAATTTAGCAGTCAAATCTTCCAGTCTCTCTCCCTCTTCTGATGGAGCCCTCTGGGGAATGTAGTTTCTGTAACACTTAGTATCTACTGTCGACATTTTTCCAGAGTGTGACAAGCACAAGCACTTCAGATATAGGGAGAGAAAGCAGGGGAGAGCTTTCAGCCTTCCAGCCACCGCACCGATGCTGCATGCCTCTTGCCATAGATAAATGAGAAATCGAGATCAGAGTACTTAATCTCCTGGGATTGCAACTGATGTCCAGGTGATGAAGAGGAGAAAATACTTAATCTGAAAAATTGGAATCAAGAAACCAACAATGGTTTTAAAAGTATCAAGGTCTATCTTCCTCTCTATATAACGTATTCTTCAATAAAGAAAAGGACACGGTAGAAATTGTAGTACTATATGCCGTGACACAGGGCTAGATTGGAATTGAAGAGGCCTCAATATCTATCATGGTAGGCCCTGGTGAGATGTCTGAAGCTGATGCATTTTACAAATTCATATATGATAACAGAACCCCTGAAGAAGGCAGCTGTGCTGAAATGCATTTGGTCTAGGCCATTTGATCAGTGCTTGTGATTTTTAAAATATATTTTATAGCAAGGCTATCATTGAGGCCCTGTAGGGTTTTTAACTTGCACTGTAAATAATTACTTGTATTTTTGTATATTAAATATTTTTTATTTTTCTCTACATTTATAACATCAGGCTGCACCTTGATACTTCTTTAACCTCTTTTGGCTTCTTGGTAAAGATCACCTGGAGAAGATGGCCACTTTGGAAGGCTGATTCAGTGGCATAAGGATGCCAGATCCCTGCTGGGGCTGGGAGAACCTCTGCTTTGGTGTTGTTCCCTCTGCCTTGCTGGAGGAAATCCTCCCCCAAACAACTGCTTTCACAGTGATCTTTGCCCCTTGGCCCTCCCCTTGCATTCACCAGGACCAGGAAGAACATGGCGTGCTGATGTACCCAGAAGTTACATTGGCATGCGAGGGTCATTGGGGGGGTGATGCTCTGGATTTTGGGCAAAGCTTTGTGGTGTGAGGCTGAACTTTTTACCATAGATTTTCTCCCAAACCCACAGCACCACCCCCGAC
This sequence comes from Paroedura picta, assembly GCF_049243985.1. Taxonomy (NCBI): domain Eukaryota; kingdom Metazoa; phylum Chordata; class Lepidosauria; order Squamata; family Gekkonidae; genus Paroedura; species Paroedura picta. The sequence continues at coordinate 22,007,750 of NC_135370.1, read as the reverse complement.
ATCTCCGACACGCTGTCGTCGTTTTTGGGCAACGTCAGCGCACCAGATGCACTTCTGGGTTCAGGAGCTGCCAAGCCTGTGTGCTCTGCATATGTACATATGCTTGTAACAATTTGCAGTTGTATGCTTTGTTTATTTTAATTATTTAATTTTTTTTTAATGCCGTCCTCCCAGCGGAACCGGCTCAGGGCGGTGTTCATCATTCATACATAAAACAATATTATTAAAATAGTTAAAACTATTAAAACTCAGTTGGTCAATGGTTTAAAAATTATATGGCCCAATCCGCACACACAAGATAATGCACTTTCAGTGTACTTTGGCACACAGGATTTTCCTGTGCGGAACAGGAAAATCTACTTTGAAAATGCATTGAAAGTGCATTATCTATTGTGTGCAGAATAGGCCCTGGTTTTGCCCACTTGCAGTTCACCCAAATACAATAAAACCCCAATAAAATCCTCCCAAATTACAACAGCAAAGGCAGCAGTGGTCACATCCTCTTAACCCAATCCTATCCCACCTTGTTCAGCCAGCAGCCAAGTGGGGGCAGATCTAATATACCTTGGGGGGGGGGGCTTCGGAATACAGGGACTCTGCTCACCTGAGATGCATTGGAATTTTGCTGGGGTGGAAGGATAAATGTGTTGATTCAAAAGTGAATTCTCACTGCTAGCTGTTCCTTCTCCTGGAGTACTTGAGCTGGTGTCGGCAGTCTTGGGTAGGGTTGCCAGCCTCCAGGTGGGGCATGGAGATCTGGAATTACAAGACATTCCCAGACTGCATTGATCATGTCTCTTGATGAAAATGTCCTCTTCAAAAGGTCTATGGAGACACAACATACTTATCATGGAAAGTTTGCCATGCCTAGTATTATACCCTGTTGAAACTCCATGGCATTATACCCCGCTGAAGTCCCTCGGCTCTGCAAACCCAGGTTCCATCCACAAATCAACATGAATTTTCGATCCAGGAGTTGGCAGTGCTATAAATGAAAGATGTTCTGGGCTGAAATGAAAGTTGTCTTTCAACCAAGCCTAATTCTTCCTTTCCTCTCATAATCATCCTGAGATCTAGTTCTGTACTCTTCAACCTCTTTAGAGGATCAGCTTTTAGGCTCAGCTGGTCCAATGGCACCCACTGGTATACAGTAAAACAAAATGAATACTCTTTTCTCTTTTCGTTTTTCCTTTCTCATCTCTTTTTTCTTATTTTTTTGCTTCTTTTTTTTTTGCTAAATTTTCAATTTCCATTGTTTGTCGATATATTTGGATGTATTAAAAGTGTGTAATCCAGAGAGTGAGATCGTTTATGGGTTGATGTAGACAAAATTTGCTTCACCCCAGAAAAGCAGGATTTTATTTATGTACAGTGGTCAAATTTTTAGTTGGGTAAAGTGGGAAATTATGTTCCAAATAAGAAGGCAAAGAGAAATGAAGTATTGGTCCTATCTGAGAGCCAGCTTGGTGTAGTGCAGTGGTCCCCAAACCCCGGTTTGGGGACCGGGACCGGTCCGTGGATCAGTCAGTACCGGGCCGCGGCTCCTCCTCATCATCTTCCTCCCCAGCTGCTGCCTCGGGGGCTGCCCTGCCACTCTGCCACCGGCTCACCTTTGGTGCTCTCCGGTGGCCACCATGGCTAGGGCTCCCCCTCGGCGTGGCACTGCACAGCTGCTGCTGGCAGCACCCCTCAGTGGGCGGTGGGAAGTCAGGGGCACCGGCGGGAAAGCAAGTGGAGCAGGGGGTCAGGTGGTGGCGACGTCCCTCGGCAAAAGACTACCCCCCCCCCGGGCCTCAGTAAAATTGTCAAGTGTTGACCAGTCCGGTGATAAAAAGGTTGGGGACCACTGGTATAGTGATTAAGAGCAGTGACCTCTCATCTGGAGAGCTGGGTTTGATTGCCCACTCCTCCTCCACATTCAGCCGACTGGGTGACCCTGGGCTAGTCACAGATCTCTTGGAACTGTTCTCCAAGGGCAGTTCTGTATGAGCTCTCTTAACCCCACCTACCTCACAGGGTATCTGTTGTGGGGAGAGGAAGGAAAGGCGACTGTAAGCTGCTTTGAAGCTCTTTCAAGTAGTGAAAACTGGGGAATAAAAACCAACGCCTCTTATCTCTTCATGGCTGACAGAAATTCTGATATTCCCCAATGCAGAACTCCCCCCCCCCTTTAAAGTATCCAGTGCTGAGTGAAAGTATTCAGATAAGGAGAGGAAGGTGCAAATCATGTGTAATGTCGAGTAATTAATTTGATAAGCGAAGCTCTGTATTTGAATTCCTGAGTTAATACGGCCTTATTCTGTATCTTTGATATTCTTTTTAGTCTTTTGTGACCATGAAAATAAATGCCTCAAGAAATTACTGAGAAGCGAATTTATTTTAATATCTTCAAAATAAATTAGTTGTACAGTAATTTCTTAATCGGGTATTTTATTAGTACTCAATGCCCCTATAACATATATATGTTGGCCTGGATGGAAAGGCAAAGAAATCTGGTCACTGGAGGTCAATTTCTTCATCGTCCTTTTTTTTTGTGTGTGGATTTATAAGACTCTTTTAGCAATCATGGATCACCGCACGGCTTCTTCCTGTTAAACTGTATTTTTCTTATTAAATCCTGTAATTAAAAATTAAGCCTTTTACATATTATTGTACTGTGGAAAAAATTGAAATTACTTAACCTTTTATTGAACTCCAGTTGTGGTGGAAAGTACCGTCAAGTCCCAGCTGACTTATGGAGACCCTGCAGGGTTTTCAAGGCCAGAGAAGTTGGGAGCTGGTTCCATAACAAGGGTATATTACACGTAACAATGAATTTCACGTACATTTACTTCAGTATTCCTGAGCATCGTCATTTCCCCCCCAGCCCCTAGTTGTGGATGTGGGAGGGTAGCTTGGTCAGATCTAGGTTGGGAAACTCTTGGGGATTTGAGGATGGAATCTGGGGACCTCCGTGGGATAGAATGACAGAGTCCACCCTTCAAATGATCTGTTTTTTCCGGGGGAGCTGATTTCTTTAGCCTGGAGATGAACTGTCATTCTGGGGGATCCCCTGGTCCCACCTGGATGTTGACATCCTAAGTTGTATGTTACATTTATTTCATCTTACCTGGTCGGCTGGCCAACTTCTATCTGGGGCCTGGAAATCTCCTGGAATTTGAACTCTCCAAATTACAGAGACCTCTTGCTGGCCAGCACCTCCCCACAGCTGATCAGCTGGCTGTTGGGAGGGGGGAATTACCCCCTCTTTAAAAAGGGAGGGACATCTGACATTTTGGCAACATGCCTTTGTGACTTCAGTGAAACCCAGAAGTGATGCAGGTGCATTGGAGATAACGGGGCGACGCTCTGATTTTTGGGCAAAACTCTGTGGTAGAAGCCAATTCTACCATAGAGTTTTTGCCACCAAGCCAGAGTGTCACCTCGATATCCCTGACAAGCCTGTGTCACTTCCAGGTGCCATTGGAAGTCATGTGGGCACATCTCTGAAATGTGTGATGAAACTCTCTAGTCTCAGTAAGACATTCTCCCCCCCCCCCAAGCTTCTTCGAAGGACCTGTAAACCCTACTGCATAATCTAGTGAATTCAACCAAGAGAAGTCTGGCCCCTGGGAATTAATTTAGTTAGAGGGAAACTGTGTTTGGAGAGCTACATAACTCATCATTAAGTGCTTTCGCTCATGTTGGCTCTTGTCGGGCAATAAAACATTTATGAGTCCTGTTTCCATGTGTACAGTGGCATGTATTGTTGCTAGCGCCCCGCTCCTATTGAATTTTAATTTGAACACCGAAACCATCAGAAGGGGCTCATTAGAAGAAGGCAAATGTTATCTGTGACTGGAATCAGATTTAGAACACATCAGAAACTTGATGCACACGTATTCTGGAAAACAGAATAACTGTGAATGTGAATGAAACCGTATACTGTGCAGCTGCTGATTTAAATTGCGTAAGTGTAAAATCAAAGTAAGCCTCTCTTTTTAGATGACAGGACTGAGGTGCCATGTTCTGCATAAATAAGATCAAATTTCAGAGTGTTACTTAAGAAGAAAAATGCCGGATTTTTATTTCTCCTTAGGGGGAAATCTTTGCTTTTATTTGATCGATGTCTTAGGGCCAAGGTTGATAAGATGTTGTCCCCTGCTTTGTCTCCGAAATGTATATATATTTTATAGAGCAGTGGTCCCCAACCTTTTTCAGGCTGGGGATTGGCGGCAGCAGGGAGGGCAATTGCCCGGGCCCCGCATGCTGTGCATGCGCAGCCAAAAACACGCAATGCGCATGCATACATGCGCGGCCCTGCTTCCCTCTCCCCCCCTGCCACAGTAAGAAGCTTGCCAGGCCGCAAGCTTGCAGCCTGGGAAGTTTCTTACTGCGGGGGGGGGGGGGGGCGGGCAGAGGGAGCTGCGGCCCGGTGCCGGGGCCTTTGCAGCCTGGTGTTTGGGGACCACCGTTATAGAGTACTCCCCACCCCTCGTAATTCTGCTCAGTACCATGTAGGTCAGCCTTTCTCAGCTTTTCTTCCATTGAGAAACCCCTGAAACTCAGAGTTCTCTTAGGGTTCTTTCACCCACACCTACCTCACAGGGTATCTGCTATGGGAAGAGGAAGGGAAAAGTGTTTGTAGGCTGCTTTGGAACTCCTTCAGGTAAGGAAAAGGAAGAACTGGTTTTTATACTCCACTTTTCACTCCCTAAAGGATTCCCAAAGTGGCTAACAAACCATTTTTCGTCCTCTTCCACTTTTCTTTTTCTCTTTTTATTTCTCCCTCCCTCCCTCCCTCCCTCCCTCCCTGCCTCTTCCTTCCTTCCTTCCTTCCTTCCTTCCTTCCTTCCTTCCTTCCTTCCTTCCTTCCTTCCTTCCTTCCTTCCCTCCCAAAATGCATTGGGGATTGGGCTGATTATCATTTAGTGCAAGGCAGGTCAAGTGCTGGAGAGAGAGTCGGAGGGGCGTGCCTTTCAAAACCACCTGCAATGCAATTAGCGCAGGCAGATCTGTAAAACAAAATGCCAGCATACTTGAAGAGGCTGCAATTGTTTGGCAGTGAGTCAGAGGTACGGGCATTGGCAGTATTGACTGCCGTGAGTTTTGTGGCGCACAAGTGCTTTGAGCGGAGTGAGTCAACGCTGTGAGCCTTAGACTCTGAGGCACCTCCGGCAGGGAAGGTGCTGAAAAGCGAAGGCAGCACCCTTTGTGCACTGGCTTTTCTTGCTCTGTGTTCTGCTTCTCAGTCTAAAGTTGTATCGCTCAGGTGTCAGCCAAATACAAAGGGTTTGAGATGATTCTTCGTTTGGATATGTGTCTGGCCACGCTGCCCCCCTCTTCACCCCCACACTGTTTTCATGCATACTTTTGAAGATAAGGGGGTACATTGTGTAAGACTGTGGGAACAAATGGAATGGGGAGGGGGGGTGAGACTTATGTTTGCTTTAAACTTCTGCTTGTTAGGTTCAGCAGTGAAGCGTCCAATGTAGCCATTAGTAGTCTTTTCAAATAAACTACCGTAGTTGTGCCTAAGACTGAGTTTGCCTTCTTGGGGAGAATTGGGATGGAACATGACATCAAGGAGCAAAACAAACAAACAAACAAACAAAAAACCTTAACTGGACCATTCCTGTAGAGCAGGGATTCCCAGCCAGGGGTCTATGGACCCCTGGGGGTCCACAGGAATCTCTGAAGTGGTATATTAATGGGGCGTCTGGGCTGTCTTCTCAGCTCCTACTCATCTTTCCACCCTATATGAAGCAGAACCTCCATAGTAGTAGTAAAGGTGGTGGAAGCAAAAGGAAGGCTAAGGGTGTAGGTAGTGATGTCTCTTCCAGGGGTTTTGCCAGCTGCTATTTCTGGGGCTCCATGAAGTCTAAACAGTTATTTCAGGGGCTCCCCCATAGTCCAAAGGTTTTAAAAGCCTAATATAGAGGGATGCTCCTTCTTTGGCAGTGTGACAGTTTATCCCTGTTTATAATGTGTCGATTTGGAGTTGCCAGTCCCCAGGTAGCACCTGGAATTGTGCTTGTGATTTCTAAACTGCAGGAATTTCCCAACTTGCAGTTCACCGCTGTAGCCACATCACATGTATTGATTTTAGGCATGAGTGCCTCTCCATAGATCTGTGCACCATCACTTCATAAAAGTGGAAACAGCATTATAAAATTATATATAAAGAGCGTGGAATGTACATTATAAAATGATACGCGCAGAACAGCCCTCAGGCTAAAACCAGATTATTAGAATGGCTTTAAAAGACGGAGCCTCTCACTGAAAACCCTTGGAGGAAAGAAATGTTTTCTTCTGGCACCTAAATAAGTGTATTGCTTAGAACAGTGATAGACTTATAGAATCATAGAGTTGGAAGGGGCCACACAGGCCATCTAGTCCAACTCCCCGCTCAATAGAAGATACACCTAAAGCATACAGAATTAGCATCTCTCAAGCTGCTGCCTGAAGAAGGCCCGTGAGGGGGAGCTCACCAACTCCTTAGGCAGCCCATTCCACTTCTGAATTAGATTCTTAGAATCCTAGAGTGGGAAGAGACCACAAAGGCCATCTAGTCCCACCCCCTGCTCAATGCAGGATCAGCCTATTGCATCCGTGAAAAGTATCTGTCCAACCACTGCTTGAAGACTGCCAGTGAGGGGGAGCTCCCCACCTCCTTAGGCAGCCCATTCCCCTGCTGAACTAGACTCATAGAATCCTAGTTTGGGAAGGGCCTTGCAGGCCATACAGTCCCACCCCCTGCTCAATGCAGGATCAGCCTCAAGCATCCAGGAGAAGGATTTGTCCATCTGCTGCTTGAAGACTGCCAGTGAGGGGAATCTCCCCATCTCCTTAGGTGGCCGATTCCATGGCTGAACTTCTCTGACTTGTACCCATGACTTGTTCTTCGTTCACTACTTTTATTAAAAATGTGGCGTTGGCAGCCTCTACCTCAACAACACAGGAAGTTCACGGTGTGATGGAAGGGAAGCTGTGGCAGCCATTTTGTGGCTGGTCCCACCTTCTCCATCTGGCAGTAATCTTATGGCTGTTCTCACCACACTGTGTCGGCCTTCCAAAGGAGCTCGCGGGCTGAAAAAGTTTGGGGATCCCTGGCTTAAGGAAAGATCCCCACTGGTGAGGATTGGGAAACGTCTGGCCATAGTTACAGTGAATACCCAGTCTGTTCCAAGACTGCCAGAACTGGTATAGTCAATATTTGGGGTGGGAAGTATCCTTGGCACCGGACTTACTTGTAAAGCTCTGTCTAGTGCAAATGCTTAGGCAGTTTTCGGTGCATGCAGGCGAAATCCGATCTTGCCCAAGTGAGCATAATAATCTTCTAGCTCCTTGGGAGGTCCACGATCTGTACCATTCTGGCCAGGGTGATGTATTGTTGGGTGTGCACCCGCATGAAGATTTGCTGTTTTTAACAGGGCTCATAAAAACCAGACATGTTGCCGGGCAAAGATCGGCACCAGACCTGGGAGTTTCCCATTGGGGAGAAATTGTTCCTAAATCAAAATGGCCATTTTCCAGACTCTTCATTCCGTATGCTTCAGCTCCTGTAGGGGGGGCCAGGTTGGCGTAGTGGTTAAAAGAGCAACAAGACGCTAATCTGGAGAACTAGGTTTGATTCCCCACTCCTCTGTGTGCAGCCGGCTGGGTGATCTTGGGCCCGTCACCCTTGTCTTAGAACTGTTCTTGCAGAGCAGTTCTCTCAGAGCCTTCTCATCCTCACCTATCTCACAGGGCGTCTGTAGTGGGCGGAGGAAGGGAGAGGTGTTTGTAAGCAGCTAGCGCAGGGGTAGTCAACCTGTGGTCCTCCAGATGTTCATGGACTACAATTCCCATGAGCCCCTGCCAGCGTTTGCTGGCAGGGGCTCATGGGAATTGTAGCCCATGAACATCTGGAGGACCACAGGTTAATTACCCCTGTGCTAGTGAGTGCAGACCTTTTTTATTCTGTTACTGGCCCTGGTTCTGATGTTACGGTGTTTTTATTGAACTATGTTATGATTTTAATGCTCTTCTAATATTGTGATATTTTATGAGTGCTACCTTGGGGAGGCCGATTAGGTACAAAATACATAATTACAAAAAAATTAATAGAAGGAAATTGGCTTTATCTGAGGAAGTGTGCATGCAAACAAAAGCTTATACCAGGAATAAGACTTCAGTGGTCTTCTAGGTGACCCTGGACTCAAACTTTGCTCCACCCGGCATTGAGGAGGGCTTGTCCTTTTCCAGTGGTCGCTCCCACAAGCCTCCTGAAAAGTGGGAGCTCTCCCGCCACCCCCTGTGACTGGCAACCTGATGCCTCATACCATGGTTGGCAGCAGCTCTTCTCCCCTAGGACAGGTGAGGTGGTAGACCTGAGGTTCAGTTGTATTGCTTCATTCTGCAGTTTTCTGCTATTGCCCAAATGGTTTGATGGACATGTCTACCTCTGGCCTTGGGCCTCTTCAGAACGTATCATGTTCTCCTCCCCTCCCGTGAAGATTAGTCAGCATCTGGATGGGGGAAAGATCCAGAGTGCTTCTTGGGTACAGCTTCATGCAATTATCATGTAAAAGCACTGACATTTTGGAACTAATTAGGATGAATATGTCAACAGTTTTCACTGTTTGAAAAACAGTCCTCTTTGTCTGCGTTTATTAGGGGGGGGGATATGTGGGGCTTGAGCAATACGAGTGACTCAGTAACAGAAAATGGTCTTGGTGGGCGTGTGCGACAGCCGTAGATTTCACAGGTCTGTTGGGGAGCTGGTTAGGACTGCGAGTCCCCAGGTGCGATCTGTGGATCTTCTTCGTCCCCCACGAGTTACAGGATTTCCCCAGACTACAAACATCAGTTACCCTGGAACAAAATGGCTGCCTCAGAGGGCGGACTCTAATACTGTAGCCCACCAAGGTCCTTGTCCTTCCGGGCTCCATCCCCTAATCTCCAGGAGTTTCCTGACCTGGATATGGCAACCCTACCCTCTTACCCCCATGCTGGTGGCCAGTGGGGACCGGGTAAACGTATAGCTCAGGGGTAATCAACTTGTGGTCCTCCAGATGTCCATGGACTACAATTCCCGTGAGCCCCTGCCCGTGTTTGCGGGCAGGGGCTCATGGGAATTGTAGTCCATGGACAGCTGGAGGACCACACGTTGACTACCCCTGCTATAGCTGGTACATATCTTACTAATTTACTTAGTTGCATATGTGGTTTTAAAAAGCACTGGAAGAAATAGATTCTTTTATGACCTACACCAGGGGTGGCCAACCTGGCTCTCCGGATGTTCCTGGACTACGATTCCCATGAGCCCTTGGCAATTGGCCATGCTGGCAGGAGCTCATGGTAATTGTAGAGCCACAGTGTTGGCCACCCCTGGTCACTAAGAATGTCAGAACTTCTGCCAGGAGACATAAAGCCCTGTCCCTCTGACACAGCGACCCTTACCGCACGGGTAGTGTTTACCACGCTGCCTCTTGGTTTCCGGCTCAGGGCAAGTTGCCCTGATTCTTCCTAGGCACACAAGAGAGCATTTTGCCCACTCTCCCCTCCCCCGTCCTCCCGGATTTGGGGTGGCGCGGTTCCACCTTGTTGTTTGGTGTAGTGGTTAGGAGTATGGACTTCTAATCTGGCATGCCAGGTTTGATTCTGCGCCAGCTGGGTGACCTTGGGCTCGCCATGGCACTGATAAAGCTGTTCTGACTGAGCAGTGATATCAGGGCTCTCTCAGCCTCACCCACCCCACAGGGTGTCTGTTGTGGGGAGAGGAATGGGTAGGCGACTGTAAGCCGCTTTGAGCCTCCTTCGGGTAGGGAAAAGCGGCATATAAGAACCAACTCTTCTTCTTCAGTAATATCAGTAATTTCTTCTTCTTCTTCTTCTTCTTCTTCTTCTTCTTCTTCTTCTTCTTCTTCTTCTTCTTCTTCTTCTTCTTCTTCTTCTTCTTGAGGGTGGGAGTGGGGAGAAGTCAGGCCAGAACGGTCCGATTTCCCCCCTTCTGGACATCATCACAAAGTGGGAATTCGGCCTGATCCTAGACGAGCGTTGAGTCAGGCTGAATTCATGGTGCGGAAACGGTCCGTGACTCTTGAAGCCTCCACTGCCATGACAAGTTTCCCTTCTCTTTATCTGAGCTCCTAATCGTACATTGTTTCGTAGGTGGTGAAGAACTTTTCTGGCATCCCACATGAACAGTCATTGTCATGTCGGAGAAGGAAAAAGGAGATGCACGGGCAAAAAAATGTAGAAGGCCAAAATGTTTTTCTTTTTCTAAAGAGTTTTTTTAATTTTAAAAGAACATCAAAATGAAAAAGAATTAGCACTCCTGGACCCCCTGCAGCTCCATTTCCCATGTGCCTCTGCTGTTTCATTGAGCTGGGTCTCTTAGTGGAAGCTGGTAAAGGAAAGCTGGACCGCACAAAGAAGGCGATTTGGGGTCCTGTCCCTTCTAAAATGGCATGTTAGCCCTCCTAAAGGTAAGGGTATCCCCTGTGCAAGCACCGAGTCATGTCTGACCCTTGGGCTGATGCCCTCTAGCGTTTTCATGGCAGACTCAATCCGGGGTGGTTTGCCAGTGCCTTCCCCAGTCATTACCGTTTACCCCCCAGCAAGCTGGGTACTCATTTTATCGACCTCGGAAGGATGGAAGGCTGAGTCAACCTTGAGCCGGCTGCTGGGATTGAACTCCCAGCCTCATGGGCAAAGTTTTCAGACGGCTGCCTTACCACTCTGCGCCACAAGAGGCTCTTGTTAGCCCTCCTAGTGTCATGGAATTGGGTTGTAAATTACTTTCAGTAGCCAAGGTGGACACTTTATCATAAGATATTTTTAAAAAGTGGGTGGGGCTACATGGGGTCCTTTACCAGCACGGATTCTGATTGGCTACTGAAGAATCCAATAGACTGGACAGACTCAGACAGCAGTGTTGGTCATGTTCTCTCTCTGTCCTCTTTCCCCGTGCATTTTTTAAAAAAAGTTGCAGAGATGTTACAGTAGTAACAGACAGGTCCGAAGTCTCCTCTCTTTCGCTCTCTCTTTTTCTCCTGAGCTACTGGAAATCCAAGACGATATCAACACATGCTCAGCACGCTTTTCTCAAAGGGCTTCAGAGAGTAGTGAAAGTAAGCCAATACTGGCAGAAAGAAACGAGAGCAACACCTTCCATCATCATTAACAGAAGGGTGGTTCTCCTTCTTCCGAGCTGAGGTATCCCCCTGGCTGATGAATCCACGGGAAGGTGGGGTTTTGTATTTGTGGTGTGGTTAGGAGTGCGGACTTCTAATCTGGCGAGCCGGGTTTGATTCCACGCTCTCCTTCCACACGCAGCCAGCTGGATGACTTTGGGCTCACCACAGCACTGGTAGAGCTGTTCTGACAGAGCAGGAATATCAGGACTCACCTACCTCACAGGGTGCCTGTTGTGGGTAGAGGAAAGGGAAGGTGAATGTAAGCCGCTTTAAGGCTCCTTTGAGTTGAGATAAGCGGCATGTAAGCACCGACTCTTCTTCTTCAGTAATATCAGGGCTGTCTCAGCGTCACCCACCTCACAGGATGTCTGTTGTGGGGAGAGGAAAGGGAAGGCGATTGGACACCGCTTTGAGACTCCTTCAGGTACAGAAAAGCGGCATATAAGAACCAAATCTTCGCCTTCTTCAGTAATATCAAGGCTGTCTCAGCCTCACCCACCTCACAGGGTATCTGTTGTAGGGAAATGAAAGGGAAGGCGACTGCAAGCTGCTTTGAGATTCCTTCTGGTAGAGAAAAGCGGCATATAAGAACCAACTGTTTTTGTTCTGCCTCACAGGGTGTGTGTTGTGGGGATAGGAAAGGGAAGGCAAATGTAAGCCGCTTTGAGACTCCTTCGGGTAGAGAAAAGTGACGTATAAGAACCAACTCTTCTTCTTGTTTTTGTTTTCATTCTGGTTCGTCATTTCAGAAAGGGCAGTATTGATTTCGTTAAATGTTTGGAGTGTATTGTACTGGAAAATCAAGTCAGGGGAAATTTCCACTTATGTTGAATAGTCAAGGGGATGTGGGCCTATTATTTATTTTTACAGTGGGGAGGAGTGGTGGTTTCTTTGTTTATAAGCAGCTGATTCTTTATACAGATTCAAAATTCTGGCAAACTGAGGCCTCCTTCTTGATTAAAGATCGCTTAACTTACAAACAAATTAGACAGCGGAGTCCGATTTTCTGCACCTTGAATTGGATGCCATCGCTGCTATTCTCCCCATGGTACCCAGTGGGTGAGAACGTGGGGAAATTGTGGTTTTTCTAGAGTGGCTGTCTTTTCACCAAACAAAAGAAGAGCTGGGTTTCTTATACTACATTTTTACTACTTCATGCCCTTCCAGAGAAGTGTCCATGGAAGTAATATGTGGGAGCCAGCTAATCAATCAATCAATCAATCAAGCCAGTGTGGTGTAGTGGTTAGGAGTGCAGACTTCTAATCTGGCAAGCCAGGTTTGAGTCCCTGCTACTCCCCCCATATGCAACCAATTGGGTGACCTTGGGCTCCCCACAGCACTGATTAAGCTGTTCTGACCGAGCAGGAATATTAGGGCTCTCTGAGCCTCACTACCTCACAGGGTGTCTGTTGTGGGGAGAGGAAAAGCGAATGTAAGCCACTTTGAGACTTCTCCTGGTAGAAGTCTTCTTCTTCTTCTTCTTCTTCTTCTTCTCCTCCTCCTCCTCCTCCTCCTCCTCCTCGATTCTACTGTGGAGAAAGAGACCAGGCCTGTAGAGCAACAAGAGAAGTGGGCTCCAGTGACATCTGGTGATATCAGTGGCCACTGGAATTTCTGGGAAAGGCTGCATAACTGCTGGGGAGCTCTCGCATAACCCCAGGGTTCCCTGGAAACTTGGTTGGGAATCCCTTTACTGGTGGGTGCTGCCAGGAGCAGCTGCGCAGTGCCACGCCATGGCGGCTGCTGGAGAGCACCAAAGGTGAGCCAGCGGCAGAGTGGCAGGGCAGCCCCCGAGGCAGCAGCTGGGGAGGAGGACGAGGAGGAGCTGCGGCCTGGTACCAACTGATCAATGGACCGGTACTGTTCCCAGTTCCCGGCCCGGGGGTTGGGGACCACTGGTGTAAACCATTTTGAGTCCCTATTGGGGTGAAAGGTGGAAGATGATTAAAGAAAGAATATTCCATGTTTTCATTATATATATATATATATGGGTGGTATATAAGGTTGGTAGGTCCTGGTTGGGAAATACCTGAAGATTTTGTTGGTGGAGCCTGAGGACAGGGAATGTGGAGGGGAGGGGCTTCAGTGGACTATAATGCACAGGACCCATCTTCCAACGTAGTCGTTTTCTCCAGGTGAATGGATGTCTGGTCTGTCACCTGGAGACCAGTTGAAATACCAGATCTCCAGCTACCATCTGAGGATTGGCAAGACTAGCTGTGTCTGTGTTTCGTTTTGTTGGAATATGAAAGTTCCCAGTATCCATAATTGAGTAGAATATAAAGGGCATCCTGAAGAAGGCATCAGAAGAGACATATATTTAGTCTATATAGAATAGGAACTTCTTGATGATTTTCAAATTATCTCCTCCAGTGCCCTCATGGGCTCAACAGGAGACTTACGACTTTTTGAGCACACTTCCTCCCTGCTTGCCTCCAGAACAGTTGTTGAGCAGAAGAACGAATGCAGACAACAGCTAACAGTTAGGTCTCTCCTCTGTCCATACATAGCTGTTTCTCTTCTGAATAAAAACGGTTTTGTTCTTTAAGCAGCCTTGTGCTCTGCTCTCTCTGCGTATTGAAACTCTGCCAACGTGTTTTGCCTTTGAGTGTCCCAATTGTACACATCCTTTTTGGACCCCTAGCATGCCATTCCAGGAGGAGATTTGCTCCATGGCAAATTGCAGTCTGAGGGGCCTGCAGAGCAGTCATCAATCATGAGAGCTTCACGTGGGTGACAGAAGGGTGCCCTCACTTGACTGGACACCGGTTGCTAATGGCTCTGAGGAGATGGGTATTATCAAGGGTGGCGTTCAGTCCCTTCCCACCGTCACATGAGTCAAGTTTCTGTAGGGAAGCGGCACCTGCTTACCAGCTGCACGATGAATAAATCCTTTTTCTAGCGAGGTGGATGGCGATAAGGGCAGATGACTGATTGAACAATTCAGGCTGCTTCGTGACACTTTGGGCAGGCTCCAGTGAAGCACTTTTTGAGATGAAAGGCTCAGAGATTTGGGGCAGATTGGCTAATGGTCACATTGTATATGTGTGTGTGTGTCCAGGGGAGGAACTGATGGGCTAAAGGGCCTCCAACCTCCGGATGGCATCTCTGGAAGATCTCTCAAAATTAGTTTTCCAGAATTTTCCGGATGGCATCTCCGGAAGATCTCTCAAAATTAGTTTTCCAGAATTTTCCGGATGGCATCTCCGAAAGATCTCTCAAAATTAGTTTTCCAGTATTTTCTGGATGGCATCTCCAGAAGATCTCTCAAAATTAGTTTTCCAGAATTACAGAGATGGGTTACTCTGAAGAAAAGAGTTTCAGAGGGTAGCTGTGCTGCTCTGCAGTAGTAGTAGAAGACGATTTGGTTTTTTGTACCCCATGATTAATACCCGAAAGGAGTCCCAGGCTTGGTGGAAGAGCTCCGTTTTATAGGACCTGTGGAATTGCTTCCGCTCTGGCAGGGCCCTGATCTCTTCTGGAAGTTGGTTCTATCAAGTGGGGGCCAGGACTGAAAAAGTCCTGTCTCTGGTTGAGGCCAGACGTATGAGGAAAGGTTGGTGGAGCTTGGTCTGTTTAGCCTGGGCAGGAGACGACTGAGAGGGTATGTGATAACCATCTTCAAGTATTTAAAAGGGTGCCATATAGAGGATGGGGCAGAATTGTTCTCTCTTGTCCCGCAGGGACCAATGGGATGAAATTAATTCAAAAGAAATTCCGTCTCAACCTCCAGAAGAAGTACCTGACAGAGTGGTTTCTCAGTGGAACAGGCTTCCTCAGGAGGTGGTGGGTTCTCTGTCTTTGGGAATTTTTAAGCAGAGGCTGGATTGCCATCTGACGGAGAGGCTGATTCTGTGAAGGCTCAAAGGGGTGGCAAGTTACAGTGGATGAACAACAGGGTTGTGAGTGTCCTGCATTGTACAGGTGTTGAACTAGATGACCCAGGAGGTCCCTTCCAACTCTGTTATTCTATGATTCTTTAATTCTATAGAGTCTAATATGGGCCTCCATTTTCTTCTGAATTCTGATGTTGATTTGTGATGTCTCAAGTACATAAGTTTTTTCACTGTTCCATATTCTGTCAGTTTATTTAACCAATCCGTAATATCTGGTGCTAATTCTTTTTTCCATCCTGATGCATAAAGGATTCTGGCAGTTGTTACTATATATTTTAGAAGCTCATTCTACATTTTAATATCATTTGGTATCATATTTAATGGCATACACTTTGGATCCAACACAGATTTCATATTCTATATCTTTTCCATCTCATTGTGTATCAGAACCAAGTATTACTTGGCTTTCTAGCAGGTCCACCAGATATGGTAAAAACAATGCATTTCTATTTTGACATTTCCAACATTTATCCAAATAGCTCTTATTAATTTTAGCAATACCTTGAGAGTCTAAAACATTTTGTAACAATTTCCTGTTAACATTTGACAATCAGTAAATTTCAGTTCATTGACCCTCAGTCCCTCCCATTGATGTAAACTAATATTCTTGCCAGTATTTCAAGCCCATTTTTATTATACAGTCTTTAATTTGTTCTGTTTCAGAGTCGGACTGCAATCACAATGTGTACATTTTACCTAGAAGATGTTTTATATCACCAATTATCAATTTTTCATAACTCTACATTAGAGGCAATAGATACCGAAGAAGGGATCCATAACTATTTATGGGGAAAGAAATAATTAAGAATGATCTATGCAGTGTTCCCCAACCCCCGGGCTGCGGCCCAGTACCAGGCCATGCAGCCCTCTGTACCGGGCCGTGGCGGGGGGGGGGGAGGTGTTGGCGTGCCACTGGGCGCGCCTCCCTCCCCCACGTGGTGTGGTGCTCACTGCACCGGGAGCAATCGGTCACTTCGGCAGCCAAATTGCTCAAGCCTAGGGGAGAGGGAGGCCCAGGGACTAGGGATGGGGGAAGAGAGAGAGCAGTGCTCCCCGTGCAGGCACGGAGCTGCCGTGTTTGCGCCCGCACATTCCCCCACAGTGCTGTGCCTGCCAGCTCTCCCTCTCCCCTTCCCTGGTCCCCAGGCCTCTCTCTTCCCCTCCTCCCCGGTCCCCGGCCTCAAAAAGTTTGGGGACCAAACTGATATGGCAAACATCTCATAAGAGACAGCCTGCTAAGGATATTGTTTAAATATAAGAGATAGATTAAGTCCTTCACATCCGCAATTAACTTCTTTAATATATGTTTGTCTGGATTTAAGTTCAAGAAAGAAAATAGACAATTTGACTTGTGAGGACACAGTGGACAAACAAGGGGAAACAATAAAATGGTAGATTGTTAAGAAAGAGGGAAAGAATTGGTTAATTTTGTAGGATCATAGAATAATAGAATAATGGAAGGGACCTCTTGGGTCATCTAGCCCAACCCCCTGCACCATGCAGGACACTCACATCCCTATCGCTCATCCACTGTATCCTGCCACCCCTTTGCCTTCACAGAATCAGCCTCTCCGTCAGGTGGCTATCCAGCCTCTGTTTAAAAATGTCAAAGATGGAGAACCCACCACCTCCAGAGGAAGCCTGTTCCACTGAGAAATCACTCTGTCAGGAACTTCTTCCGGATGTTTAGACGGAATTCCTTTTGAATTAATTTCATCCCATTGGTTCTGGTCTGACCCTCTAGGGCAAAAGAGAACAACTCTGCTCCATCCTCCATATGGCAGCCATTTAAATACTTGAAGATGGTTATCAGATCCCCTCTCAGTCATCTCCTCTCTGGGCTGAACAGATCAAGCTCCCCCAACCTGCCATCACTTTCAAAATTGAAAGAACAACTTTAGGAAGGTGACCAGCTGAAGGCCAAAACATTTTGTTTCCGCCACCAGGGAAGCTGAGAAATGCTTCTGCCTCTGAACCTGGGAGCTCTGTAGGTTTTGCTTTCAAGGCATGTCCTAGAATCAGTCTTCAAAGAGAGGGCGGCCTGCCCACTGGGGGACAGATGTTTGCAGAGCAGTCACAGCTGTAGACAGTGTCATTGCCCAGAAACTGAAAAGAAAATTATGTGTCAATGTGAAATTCCACAAAATGCAGACTTCTGTCTCAGTCTGAATCTTTAATCTTGGTGTCTGAGCGGATACCGGGGATCCCACTTCCTTTAGCGATGAGATTTAAACAAACAAAAAAAAACAAGTGGTTTTGTGGATGGGGGGTGGGGCGTTTCTCATTGAACAATCTCTGGCAGCTGCAGAAAATTGCTTCTTTCTAATAGACATTGCTGCAGATTTGGCGCTGCGGGACGGGATAATATCCCGCCTCAATCCTGTGCATTGTTGGAGAACACAGCACCACTGATCTTTCCCGGCAGGAAGCCCGCATCTCAGGGAGGTTTGCAGTTTCTCCCGTTGTCTAACACAGGGGTAGTCAACCTGTGGTCCTCCAGATGTCCATGGACTACAATTCCCATGGGCCCCTGCCAGCAAACGCTGGCAGGGGCCCATGGGAATTGTAGTCCATGGACATCTGGAGGACCACAGGTTGACTACCCCTGGTCTAACAGGAGCTGCTTTACGGCTGGCATCATCTGCCAACCACAAATCCCACTGGAGAAGGGCATAGCCCTCCTTCCGGAAACGTGGGACAGGTGCCACACAGAGCCACATGTGGTTCCTGAACTGCTGTGGGAGGACCGCTAATCGAGCTCCTTCCAGCATGCTGGATTCCCACGTGCCTCTTGCGGTAGAGACCGGTGTGTTATTAACGCAGCATGTTAATTCCCATAATTTGCCTCGTTTTCTTCCCTCTTAGTTTTGTAGGAAGTAAAATCCATTGGGGGAGAATTAACTGTGACCCCTTAGAGCAGAGGTGCCCAACCAGGGGTCTGCAGACCCCCAGGGTTCGGAGCAAGCCTTTGGCTTTTTCCATTCTGCCTTAATGGACTCACCCACAAACAAGGAAACTGGCTGCTTCCATTCCTCCCTGCCTTCCTCTCCTCCTGAGCGTTTCTGCTCCTGGGAGGGGACGGAGACTGCGTGGTTACTCCTGGCTTAAACTGCCTCCTGTGTGTCTCTCTCTCCCCCCCCCCCCGTGTCCTCCTCAAGTCTGTCTGTCAACATGGGTGGTGATATCACTTCTGGGGATAGGTCACTTCTGACATCACTTCCAGCTGATATCGCTTCTAGGGCTCCTCGAAGCCTGAAAAATTGTTTCAAGGGCTCCTCCATGGTCAAAAGGTTGGAAAAGGGCGCCTTATAGGTGGCTGAGTGGCCTAGTGCTTTTCCCTACTTTCTTCGATTTAAGCCTAAATTTTGCAACAGGAAGCTAATGATCTGAACCACAATCAGCAGATCCTGAAGATGAAGCTCAAATGCTTTGGCCACCTCATGAGAAGGAAGGACTCCCTGGAGAAGAGCCTAATGCTGGGAGCGATTGAGGGCAAAAGAAGAAGGGGATTATGGAATAGTTTTTTCTTCAGTGATAAATAACATATTTATGTCAAATCCTTTCAATATGATTTCTAAAATCCACGTTACATAAAAGACTTTTATGTTAGACTGCGTAAAGTATCAATCATTCTGTGTAAAGTACCAATCATTGCAATTCCTGAACACTGAGGATAAGCAAATGCTGGAATATAATTTGAATACCGAAAATAGTGATGAGGATATAATTTTCAAATGCAAGGCAAAGATGTGTCTCTTTCTCTAGGGGGCACTGTGGTTGACACAAGAGAAGGAAAAAGGTTTCTTTTTTGCTTGTGGGCCTAATGTTTCTTTTCTTTTCAGATTTCAATTTTTTTCTGGAAACCTAGGGCATTTTGCCGGTTTGTAGAAAGATCTGTTTTGTCTAAGGTGACCAGATGTTAACATTGGTAAAGCGGGACACCATTGACCCGGGGGGGGGGGGTGGAATCTTGATTAAAAATCTGGTCTATATGGAGCAACAAAAATGTTCATAGAATGCATAGAATGCAAAAATAGTATTGTAATATATATATATATATATATTAATTTCAACATAAGTACAATTTGCCTGGTGCCCCCAGATGTCCCTCCAAAACCTGGTCACCTTAGTTGTCTGTTCCTTGCTCTGGTCTCCAGATTTTAGTATCCACAAGTTTGGCCATATTGAGAATAAGATGTATTGATTGGTGGTTGATGCCTTCTACTGTTTGTTCTTTTCCGACATCCACAGGACTGGATAGTTTTTGCATTTCAATAGCATTAGCTATTTTGTTTGTGCCTCTTTTTTATTTTGGCCTTCTAGTCACGGCTGCCTTATGGCGACCCCACAGGGTTTTCAAGGGAAGAGATGTTCAGGGGTGATTTCCCATTGCCTGCCTCCAGGTCACGACCTTGGTGTTCCTCGGAGGTCTCACATCCAAATACTAGCCAGAACCTCTTAGAGAGGTCATAAGTTGTTCTTGGCAGCGTCTTCTGCAGAGGGAGGGGGATTCTTCGTGCATTAGCACTCCTCCCCCCCCCCACCCCAATAGTCTTATTGAGATGCGAACGGACGTAAAGCCATCTGCTTCTTGGGTCTAGGCTGACAGCTAAGCCCTCTGACCTCAGTTCTTACCATTGCCCTCTTTCTGAGAACTCTGCTAAATCCTGAACAATGATCAGATGATTAGGATAATTTTCAAGGATCTTCCGAATCCCGGTGCAACCTATTTTCCCAAATTACACATGACACATAAGTCACGAAAGAAGCCAGTGTCTCTGAAGAGAGAATGTCTTTGTTTCCACTGAATTTTGTCACACTTTGCTTTTATGAAAATTTTATAAACCTTGCAGACTGAAAGGCAGACGTTCATAGTAAAACCATCGAATAGGTCTACAAAGACATCTTGCAGATACTACGCAGCATGTAATTATCTCTTCCAAATCTTCTCCAAGGTAGGGTCACCTTGGTGTATTTGTAAAGGTGAGAATCTGAATGACCTAGAAAAGTTATTTATTGACACATTATACCTGGAGACGTCTCCCCTTCCAAGTCATATGCAGGTGTTCCAAAGTTCTTTGCCTTTTTGCAGGATGCAGTTCACTGACTTGAGGAGCGGGGAATCAAACCTGACTTGCCAGATGAGAAGCCACCACTCTTAACCACTACACCAAGCTGGCTCTTTGAAGAAGAAGAGTTGGTACATATATGCCTCTTTTCTCTACCCGAAGGAGTCTCAAAGTGGCTTACATTTGCCTTCCCTTCCTCTCCCCACAACAGACCCCCTGTGAGGGAGGGGAGGCTGAGAGAGCCCTGATTTTACTGAAGAAGAAGAGTTGGTTCTTATATATCTGGAGATGTATCCAGCTGACCACCCATCAACAGCATACTGATGGCACCCCAGCCCGTATCTCCTGTCCAGCTGTGCAAGATGGCGCATGGAAATGTTAAATAACATTGGCACCCCACATGGGAGTGAACAGCAATACTACCCTCTCCCTGACCTTGGAGGAAAGCTACCCCAATAGCTACCCTCTCTCCCTGACTTTCGAGGAAAGAAACCAGCCCTATAAAGCTGATCTCCATATCCCCACATTGGCGAGCCGATAGTTCATGATCTACTATGTCAGACGCTGCGGTGAGATTTAACAACACCGGCAGTGCTGATCCGCCTTGGTCTAGCTGCATCCGAAAGTCTTCTGTAAGAGCAACCAGAGTTGTTTCCATCCCATGACCAGGCTGGCAACCAGACTGGAATAGGTCCAGTATTGATGTCAGAGGGCCAGGTGAGATTGAGGGAGTCCTGAGAGAACTGTGAGTGGCCCGAGGTCACCCAGCAGGCCTCATGCGGCGTATGAGAGGGGAACCCAGCCCAGTTCTCCCGATTGGAGTCTGCATCTGTTAACGACCACACCACCCTGGAGAAGAATAGAAACTATGAACTACACCCTTAGTTCCTTGGCTTAAGCTTCTGAATAAGCTCCTTGATGGGATAACTACATGATCGAGACAGATGGCATAGCAGCTCTACAAAGGTAAATGAAGATGATGGTGTGTTAACTTATCAATTACCTCTAGAAAATGGTAGTGTGACCCATTGAGTTGTCCCTGATTTCCACAGAAAGTTAAAAGAAAGGTTTGCCATTCCCTTAATGGGGTCTCATCTGCACATGTAAGGCAAGGTGGTTGTTGCTGGTTTTGACCAAGATACTTATGTATCACTATGTGTAAGGTACTTATGTATTGATACTTATGCACTATACATAAGATGCTTTACTGAGAGCCAGTGTGGCATATTGGTTACGAGTGACAAACTAATCTGGAGAATTGGGTTCAGTTCCCCATTCCTCCTCCATATGAAGCCATCTGGGTGACCTTGGACCAGTCCCAGTGCTCTCAGTGCTATCTCAGCCCTACCTGCCTCACAAGGGGCCTGTTGTGATGAGAGGAAGGGAAGGAATTGACAGCTCCTTTGGCTAGAGATTTGCTCTCTGAGCAACCATGTTGGGCTGAGAGAGCATAATTGGCCAAAGGTACAGTTAATTCATAGCTGACCAGAATTTGAACCCAACTCTCTTGGATCCAAGCTCAGGCACTGCGTTATCCCTAGAGAGCCCATTAACATCACATCTGCAATGTAAAGCTTATTTATCTTAGGATGGATGTTTTGGACAAGTGACGGTATTTAGCACCTTTATTGAAAAGGATTCAGACCATTCATTTTAGGAAGAAGTTCATATTAGGAAGAAATTCTTCAAGTATTTAAAAGGCTGCCATATGGAGTTGGTCTCGCTTGCCCTGGAGGGACAGACCACAACCAATTGGATGAAATTAATGCAAAAGAAATTTCGTCTAAACATCAGGAAGAAGTTCCTGACAGTTAGAGCAGTTTCTCAGTGGAACAGGCTTCCTCGGGACCTGGTGGGTTCTCCATCTTTGAACATTTTTAAACAGAGGCTGGATGGCCATCTGACGGAGAGGCTGTGAAGGCTTAAGGGGGTGGCAGGTTACAGTGGATGAGCGACAGGGATGTGAGTGTCTTGCATAGTGTAGGGGGTTGGACCAGATGACCCAGGAGATCCCTTCCAACTCTATGATTCTATGATTCTACGTTCCAATAGCACCTTGACTTCCTTGGGGAGCTCGTTCCACCAAGTTGGGAGTATGCACCAATAGATATGTCTTTGGGGAGTATACGCTAACCGACAGTCCTTGAGGTATGCAGGACCATGACTGCTTATGGCCTTGAACTGGTGGTGCCTTTAATATTGGTTCACCAGGTTGGCCCCTGTAGCTGGCAGCCTCCTAGCCTTCTGCTTCAGCTGCCACTGTTGCTTGACAGAACAGCAGGAAGAAAATACTGGGGACACTTAAGGTCGAGTACCTGGAAATGGCACCTCTATATCAACAATAGTCTAGGAATTTCATCTCTCTATTGTATTTCCCATTGAAATTGGTGGGATTTCTATAGCAATTCGGACACTGTGACATCACTTCCAGACACTGAACTGAAATGTATTTCTATATTTAGATTTAACTTTTATGCTGCTCCTCATTGCTAGAGGGCTCGAGGCGGTTTACAACAGGAAATGATAAAACATGACAATGTAAAAAGTTCAATAAGCACATGGAAACCTAAGAAAATCCCATACAATCCTCCTTTCCCACCATCTGTATCCATTCTGCCCACCAATATGGTCATTCACATAATGGAGTCTGTCACCATGAAAGAAGAAAGGATGTAGGAGACATAGGGAGAAGGTGGTGGTTATCAGCAGAAGTATGGCTTGATATGCTGGGTAGAAGATGGACAGAGCATTGGGTACTGGGGGGGGGGGAGGATTGATTGTTGGAATTAGTATTTTTCCGCCGTATCTTTTCTTGATGGTGATTTGGATCTCTGTGTTTTATGTCTGGGGTTTTAAGGGAAGTTTTATTGGGGATTTCATTCAGACTGTTGTAACCCACCATGAGCCACTTGGGAGTGGCGGGTAATAACCTGCAATAATAAACGAATGTAATAAATAATAACAAAAGAAACGGAAGCCCTTCAGTAATGAAAATTATAAGTTCATTGATCACAGGTGGTTTTTGTAGCTTATGAAAATTGCTTTGTAGAATCTGAGTAGCTGGACGTTGTTGATGGAATTTGTGGTGGGAAATGGTATCAAGAATTAGCTGCACCTGCCTGTGCACGCACAGGTGCCCGCATCTCCCCCCCCCTCCCCGCGACACGGCGCTGGCTGTGTCAGCCTGTAACGGCAGATTTGGCTGCCGTCCCACACAACCCTAATGGTGACCTCTATAGGGTTTTCAAAGTAAGAGACAATCAGAAGTGGTTTGCTGTAGCCTGTCTTTGTGTCACATTTCTGGACTTCCATCCATGCAGGGTCGACCCTCCTTAGCTTCCAAGAGCTGAGGAGATTTGGCTAACTTGGGACTATTGAGGTCAGGGGTGGATGTTGCTAGGATCCAATTTGTGTTTGTATGCTTTAACATTGCTAACATCATGACTGGGGCAGAACTTTTATTTTTCAAATTAAAATATCAACAGCAATGCAGGAAAAGGCCTGAATATTCGTCCCACTTTGTGGTCTGCAACATAGCTGGCTTTGTACCTTATGACCTTTGGTTTCTCCCAACCCAATTCCTCAGGTCTCCCCT
This sequence comes from Paroedura picta, assembly GCF_049243985.1. Lineage (NCBI taxonomy): Eukaryota > Metazoa > Chordata > Lepidosauria > Squamata > Gekkonidae > Paroedura > Paroedura picta. The sequence goes on along the minus strand of NC_135370.1, from coordinate 21,984,028 downwards.
TGGATCTGAAGCGAGCTGTCAAATTTCATACATGGCAGAAGTCCTGTGTTGTTGATGTTTTGTGCTGAGCAGTGAAGAGGGAACGCTAATGCAGGTCGAAGTTCTCTCTTCTAATAGGTTTTTACAGTAAAACTCAAAAAGCGAATGCAAGCTGACCAGAAGACTCTGAAATAATGTATTTTATTAAAATCCTATGTTGTACAATTGGAGCCACTGTATTACTGTACGACCGGAATTGGAAAATCACAAATCTACCTGCTATAAAAGACTAGTTGACGAAAACGAGAGGATTTGCAGAAATGGTTAAACTTACGTAATATCGACAGCTTCTTTTATGACTAACTGGAAACCTCTTATAAACTTCTTGCAGCAGAGAAATAAAAAATATTTGATGGCTTGTGGCTTTAGAGATTAAAGTTAATTGTTGGAAAAATTTCAAAGGAACATGGATATAAATGATAAGCTTGTATCAAGAATTGATGATTTAGAGCAGCCTTTCTCAACTTTCTTACTCTTGAGAAACCCCTGAAACATTCTTCAGCCATCGAGAAACACCAGAAGTGGTGCGATTGTGTGGAATATGGTTGGGAAACGTAGGCCCTCCCCTTCCCATGCCCTCCAGGCCCATCACTGGCCATTTTGGTAGGGGTGAGTGGGTTGACATGACCATAGGTGGTCCTATCACCTCATAAATGTTAAACAAATTTAAAATATATAGAAAAAATTATTAACTCCCACACATACAGGAAACCCTTCCAGGGGCCCTCAAGAAACCCCAGGGTTTCACAAAGCCCTGCTTGAGAAAGCCTAATTTAGAGTATGACCAACTGGAAACTTTTTATTTTCTTAGCGCTCTTCCTTCCTTCCTTCCTTCCTTCCTTCCTTCCTTCCTTCCTTCCTTCCTTCCTTCCTTCCTTCCTTCCTTCCTTCCTTATTTATTTATTTATTTATTTATTTATTTATTTATTTATTTATTTATTTTATTTTATTTTATTTTATTTTATTTTATTTTATTTTATTTTATTTTATTTTATTTTATTTTATTTTATTTTATTTTATTTCTCTCTTTTGAAGAAGAAGAGTTGGTTCTTATATGCCGCTTTTTCTCTACCTGAAGGAGTCTCAAAGTGGCTTACAGTCGCCTTCCCTGTCTTCTCCCCACAACAGACACCCTGTGATGTGGGTGAGGCTGAGAGAGCCCTGATATTAATGAAGAAAAAGAAGAGTTGGTTCTTATATGCTGTTTTTCTCTATCTGAAGGAGTCTAAAAGTGGCTTACATTCGCCTTCCCTTTCCTCTCCCCACAACAGACACCCTGTGAGGTGGGTGAGGCTGAGAGAGCCCTGATATTAATGAAGAAAAAGAAGAGTTGGTTCTTATATGCTGTTTTTTTCTATCTGAAGGAGTCTAAAAGTGGCTTACATTCACCTTCCCTTTCCTCTCCCCACAACAGACACCCTGTGAGGTGGGTGAGGCTGAGAGAGCCCTGATATTCCTGCTCGGTCAGAACAGCCTTATCAGTGCTGTGGCGAACCCAAGGTCACCCAGCTGGCTGCACGTGGGGGAGTGCAGAATCGAACCTGGCATGCACTCCTTTGCACTCCTAACCACTACACCAAACTGGCTCTCTGTAGTGCAACTGCTAATAAAAATTAGTATTAAAAAAAAAAAAAGGAATCAGCCTACCGACGAGTTAAAATTCTGAGCTTGTTTCCCGTTACTGTAATTCCTTTCTTGAGCAGAGCTGGCTGGTAAATGGATTCTTGGCTATTAGTTAAGCAGATTAACACGACTTTCTTTTCCTCCTGTGATTCGGAGGCCATTTTCAGACTACGTTTTTAGAATGACACGCTCCACAAAGTATTCCTTCAACTTCATTTGTTTCTGCTTTTCTGTATCTATTTCAGAGCCAGGCTGAAGTTTGGCATTGTTGGCTAATCCGGAGGACAACGGGCTCCAATCCTACAACCAGGTCAGTGTGTTTGAATGTCTTCAGTCAGAATAAAAGACGATTAACACAGAATTATTTTAAAACACTCTCTGATTCAGAAATGCTCGACACTAACGGGGTATTAGTGGCCTGTCCGTGTTGGCAAGGAGCAGAATGAGTGAGGTTTTGGGGGCAAAATAGAGTGGCACCAAAACACAAAACGTTTCCTATAACTGTATATCTGTGTTTAATACTAAAAGCAAAATCAAGGATTACATAGGGATGTATTGTCAAGTAGCAGCCATCTTATGTCACCCCAACGAAGGGTTTTCAAGGCAAGTGAGAAGCAGAGGGTTTTTTTGCCACTGCTTTCCTCTGCAGAATCGTCCTTGAACCATAGAATGTGTCAAAGTAAGTCCCTTGCAAGATTTAAGGTGACCCTGGTGAGGGACTGCAGAGGCCAGTGAGAGCTTGTTGGCTATTGCCTTCATCTGCAGAGTCTTCCTTGGAGGTCTCCCATCCTAGACTTAAGGTGACCCCGGTGGAGGGCTGTCAAGGCAAATGAGAAGCAGAGGTGTTTAGCCATTGCTTTCCTCTGCAGAGTCATCCTTGGTGGTCCTACATTCAGCCACCGACCCTGCTTAGATTCTAAGGTATGACAAGACTGGGCTAAATCATGTCACCTGCCCTGGCCAAAGTTGGAATTAGGGAATGAAGACTAAAAGCCAAGGTGACACAAATGATCAGACTACCATATTCAAGTTAAATGAATGGATTTTGGGGGGCAGGAAGATGTTCTATGGGGATTGGATTTTTTTGGCATGTGTCCGTATTGCATTAAACTCACACACGCATATACTACAGATTCAGAGCTGTATAGCACATTGTGTTCTTTCAGCTTTGGCTGATTTAGCAAGTGCATCTCTTCTGGGCACTCACTTAGATGGCTCTGGCTAGCCCTGACTCATCGGATCTCAGAAGCTAAGTAGGGTTGGTCCTGGCTAGTATTTGGGATGAAAGGCCACCAAGGACTTTTATTCACTTATTGTATGGCAGAGCTACAGACAAAGAACATCTATTAATCTAAAATATGTATCTAATAATATATAATGTCTCGTCAAGTAGTTCCCAATTAGATTTTTGTCCATCGTAGGCAGGTTATATACCAAACATCTTGAACATCGCCTCCTTGATTGAATGCGTCCAAATCACGTTATTGGCTCAGAAAACATTGAATTTTCCAAAGGGAAATCTGTTTTAGACCATTGTTTCACCCTGTCCTTTTTAGCGGACAACTACTTGAATTTGGGTAAGAGACAACTTTATGTTGCATTTATTGATCTAAAAAGTGCTTTTGACTCAATTTCAAAAGATCTATCTGTTCCACTATATATTTCTGGTAAGGGCTTAGAGGAGGAGCGTGTCTCATGGCTTAAGGGCCACTCAGCTCTTAACACCCACTCAGGGCAGCTGTCCCACCCCTGAGTGCCTCCTCCAACTGGCTTGCCTGTCTGTCCAGTGGCCAGCCAATTGCCTTCTATCTCCCACCGTTGACTACCCCTGCCTTCCTCCACTTCCCTCTGAGGCTTGGAGGCTTCAGATCCCTGCCATATGAGAGCTGCCCCTGCTGGTGAGTTCCATAACAGCTGCCTGCAGCCTTTCCAGGTCCTAGGAGGAGGCCATCTGCAGAGTTCTTCCACTCCATCCTTCTCCCCCAATCTGGTGCCCGTTGTATTCCTGAATGCAACAGGCTTGGCCCCTAGTTATGGAATAAGTTGGAAAATCTGGGGATGGAATGTTTTCACTGACAGTACAGCCTCAGATGGACAATTCTTCCCTTCAGTGTGACACACAAAGAATTATTTAATCCCACATGCTTGGGCCCCCTGTAGCATATCACCTTCGGGGACAAACTCATGGAAGGATGTATTAGACTAGAGCCTGTGCAACAGAGATCAGATTCATTTCCTACAGTTGTGTGAATTTCATTTCCAGGCAGATATATGTCTATTTTCACATAGATAAATTTACAGATAGCTAAATGTCAGCCAGGACTTGTGTCACTGCTTCTTTTACTTAGAAAACCAGCATTCTACATAGCATAGGGCTGCCCGGTCCCCCTGACCAACATCAAATGATTGGGGGGGGGGGGTGTAGAATTGCCAGATCCAGATTTGGGGGCGGATCCAGGGAGGACAGGGGCCTTAGTGTGGTACAATGCCCCTACAAAGCAGCCATTTTCTCCAGGGGAACTGATCTCTGTAGTCTGGAGATGAGTTGTCATTCCAGGGGATTCCCAGGTCCCACCTGAAGGCTGGCATCCCTTCATTAATCTAATATATGGATGAAATTTCTGAGTGTGATGATGTAGTCGAGTTGTATTTCCTTCTGATAAAATTATAGTTAGCTCTTGTTGATCCCTGGGAAGGGAGAAGCCCAAACCACCAGTAACATAATACCTTTTTCAGCATTGTGTTGGCTGTGCTTGTACAAGGCACCTCAGGAGTCTTCTGGATCTAACATTGTCAGTGCCATCTCCACTAGCCCTAACCCACGAGGGTGTTGGTGGCATGCTTGCTTACCTGGGCCAAGCCACGCCAACCCATTCTGCTCTTTTCCAGCATCAGTGTTAGGAACTCTCTTCTCTGAGGTTCACCAGACCTAGCATCCAAGGGTACCCATGTTGGTCAGCAGTAGGACATCAGATTCCAGTCCAATTGTACTGTTGTGACCAAATAAGATATTCAGATTATAAGCTTTTGCAACCCATTGCTCCTTCTGTCAGGTTCCTTCCTCAGGTACCTGACAAGGTTTTATAGCACAAAGGGGGCCTTGACTCTTGAAAGTGTACTGTAAACCCCAAAAGTAGGTCTTGAAGGTGAGACTCCAATCTAACACAGCTAGCAGATTGCCTTATCTTCTTCTATCCTTCCTTTTCTATCTTGAAGGAGTATTTTTTTCAGCTGTATTTCAGGCACATGTATCTTCGATGCAGTAGAGGGTCCCTCAAAAGAGGCATTTGGGTGAGGTGTTCAGGGCTGCAATGAGGGGAGGGGAGTGAAATTCCCCTCTGCAAAGGGGCCACTTGAATCTTTCTGTTGATTAGTGATTTCTGCTTCATTTAAAAGCCATTTGTATTTTCCCTTATATGTTTGTCCAACAGCTTCCCCTGTTCTTCCAACATTATACTCTTCCTGAACTCTCCATACTTCTTGCTGTCCTTTCTACTGCAAATCCCTTTACATTCGCTGCTCGATAAGATCTTGATGTAATGTTTAGCATGACTTATGGGTATGCTGCTAGTCCTTTTTAGGCCACGCAAACCTTGTTCAGTTCCTATCCCATCATACCTTAGGTTTGCAATAAAATTCTATGCCCCTCCACCTCTCTGATGATGTGTGCTAAGAGAGCTTGCACCGTCTCCACACCGGAGGCTTCACACGAGGCTTCAGGCTGCGCTGCCTCTTCCTGCTCTCACACGAGGGAACATTTGGCCTGGTGTACTTCTTGTGTCTCAGATTTGTACTCCCGCACGGGAGCCGGGGCAGTGAAGTTCCCAGTGCAGAAATGGTCCTTGTCACTCTAGTTTTAGGGATGTTCACAGTTTTACGTATTTTTCATAATACTTCATAAATATGCTGAGTTCTATATTATACATTTTAGGTTATTAAGTAGTAATAATAGTAGTGGTTTTTAATTTCTGTCTGATTAACTTAACTGTTCAGCAAAAGGTTGTTCTTTGCATATGTTTCTTTGTAAGAATATGAGAAGCATCATTGCTTTCAGTTAACCCTTGCTCAAAGCATGTATTTTGTGTTAGAAATATGAGAATCTTGGTAGGCATTCTGACTAGGGGGAGTAGGAAGGGGAGAAGAAGAAGAAGCTGAAGAGGGGGAGGACATTAGGAGGAGCAGGAAGGGGAGAAGAAGTGGAGGAGGGGGAGGACACTAGGAGAGTAGGAAGGAGCGAAGAAGTGGAGGAGGGGGAGGACACTAGGAGGAGAAGGAAGGGGAGAAGAAGTGGAGGAGGGGGAGGACACTAGGAGAGTAGGAAGGAGAGAAGGAGGAGGGGGAGGACACGAGGAGGAGAAGGAAGAGGAGAAGAAGTGGAGGAGGGGGAGGACACTAGGAGGAGTAGGAAGGAGAGAAAAGTGGAGAAGGGTAAGGACAATAGCTTAATATTTTTATGTTTCTTACCAGGGTACAAGGTTGTGGTTTTGTGGCACTATTGAATTTAGTTCTGTCAGCTGGCTTGCATTTTGTTTACTCACTGAAAAAAAATGGTATTCTTGATCTTAACCTTTTAAATAGCCACTTCATTTCTCAGGGGAAGAAAAACAGACTAAATAGAGGTTTGCTATGAATCATTCCCTAGTGGGAGAAAATATTTTAAAAGGTATTTTTGATTCGTTGTTTAAAGAAAGGCTACAGCAGCTGTTATATAAACTCTCCTCCCGTTTCTCATTCTCTTGATTTGAACAAATTACTTCCTTTCCCCCCTCTTTGGATTATTTTTAGGGTTTTATGACTATTTGTTAAATTATCTAATGCCTGAGGGGCAGAACTGGAGAAGTCCAAGATTGTGGGGTATCTAGAAACTTGACATCTGTAATTACCAATATTTCTTTAACATGGAACAGGCTTCCTTGGGAGGTGGTGGGTTCTCCATCTTTGGAAATTTTTAAACAGAGGCTAGATAGCCATCTGACGGAGAGCCTGATTCTGTGAAGGTTCAAGGGGTGGCAGGTTACAGTAGATGAGTGATTGGGATGTGAGTGTCCTGCATAGTGCAGGGGGCTGGACTAGATGACCCATGAGGTCCCAACTCTATTATTCTATGATTCTATGGAAAACCCGTTTCAACCAGACCGGTGGTTTAGGGAAGATCCGTGGCTCAGTGGTTGAACATCTACTCTGCATGCAGAAGGTCCAAGGTTCAATCCCTGGCATCTCTGATTAAAAGAATCTAGTAGCAGATGATGTCAAAGATCTTTGCCTGAGACCCCAAGAGTCTGGGGGTGGGGTTGTGGCTTAGTGGTAGAGCATCCACTTGGCATGCAGAAGGTCCCAGGTTCAATCCTCGACATCTTCAGATAAGAAAGTCAGGTAGTAGGTGATGGATGCCTGGAAAGCTGCTGCCATTCTGATAACCATCTTCAAGTATTTAAAAGGCTGCCATAGAGGATGGAACAGAGTTGTTCTCTCTTGCCCTGGAAGGACAGACCAGAACCCATGGGATGAAATTAATTCCAAAGAAATTCTGTCTAAATATCTGGAAGAAGTTCCTGACAGTTAGAGAGGTTTCTCAGTGGAAGAGGCTTCCTCAGGAGGTGGTGGGTTCTCCATCTTTGGAAGTTTTTAAACAGAGGCTCGATAGCCATCTGACGGAGAGGCTGATTCTGTGAAGGTTCAGGAGGGTCGCAGGTTACAGTGGATGAGCGATAGGGTTGTGAGTATCCTGCATGGCGTAGGGGGTTAGACTAGATGACCCAGGAGGTCCCTTCCAACTCTATGATTCTAGTCTGAGCAGACAATACTAACCTCGATGGACCAAGGATCTGATTCAGTATGAGGCAGCTTCATGTCTTCAGCTTCATGTCCATCAAGCCAGGGTGAGAACCCCAGATGGCCTAGCAGTTAGAGCGATGGCCTAAGACCAGAGACAGCTGGATCAAAATCCCCTCTTTGCCATGCTGCAACTTACATGGCTTTGTGATGACAGGGTCAAGAGAAAATGAAAACGTTGTTGAGGGACAAAACTCTGAGTGAGTCGGATGATTTCATTGAAATGATACCCATCAAACAATGATACCCATGAAACCAATCTTGTGTCATTGGGCTAGGAATGATCTCCAAACCTAACTAAAGCCCATTTTCAGGTTGCATTTTTCTGAGAAATGTACGTGACTTTTTCTTGCTGCATTCAAGATGCTCTTAATGGGATGTTTCCATGAACGTTTTGGGTATTGGCACAGAAAGGGTGAAAAATCCTACAGGAAAATAATAGGCCATAGGATAGTAATATGTCAGTTGGGCTATATGATAGAAAAATGTTTCCTTCTGTTAATCCAGACAGGGCAAGAGGTGAAAAGAGATTGATGAATTAGAGGTCATCAAGCAGTTCAACCTTCTCCATCTCCCTGCTGTTTGAACACGGACTTTGACTAATTCAGCTGCTTCTTTGTAATTTTCTAATTGGATCTGCTTGTCATGTTTCATCCCACACTTTCCTTGATTGGAATTATGCTCATCCCACTTTGCTGACCTATCAGTCCTTGGAAATGGACTCTCTCTGATTTTATTTTAAGGTAGCCTTTTCTTTTTTAATCTCTCTCATCCATATTTGTGTTGTGTACAGTCCTTGTCTAAATGCATTTAGTCTAATGGATGCTGGAACGAATCGTGTTAATCTCTGAGGTTCCACCAATTCCTGTTTTATTTTAGTGGACAGAGGGGGAGCCCAAAGGACCGATGAAGAATCTTAATAAGTGCCAGGACTATTGTTCTGGCATAATACCACATTGAGCATTACAGATATAATGGAGCCAGGGGGTTAGATTGTGTGGCGTTTGAATCCCCCCCACCCGTATTGTTTGTTTATTATATTTATGTACTGCCCTCCCCTGAGGCTCAGGGAGGTTCACGTAGAACCTAAACCATAGATTGAACTTGTTCTACATCAAACAAATATAATACAGTACAACAGTAATAATAACAACACTAGCAGATAACCATTTATCAAAGTAACATTCAACAGGTCCATGATTGAGTTCTGGTACATGGAATGCTGGGGGGGGGGGTGGATTCCGGGGCCCAGTGGTGTTGCAGATTTTGGTTGGCCTCAACAAGATGCCTGGCGGAAGAGCTCACTTTTGCAGGACCTGCGGAACTGTTTTAGTTCCATCAGGGCCCAGATCTCCTCTAGGAGCTCAATCCACCAGGTGGGAGCCAGGACAGAGAAGGCTCTGGCCCTGGTTGAGGCCAAGCGGGTTTCTTTTGGGGTAGGGATCATTAGCCGGCTGGTGGTGGCAAAGTGCAAGGCTCTTTGAGGGGTGTAGGCAGAAAGGTGGTCCTTCATGTATACTGGCCCCTGACAGCATATTGGCTTGAAGATAATTATCAAAACCTTTAGACTGATCCAGAATTCAACTGGTAACCACTGCAGTTGATGGAAGGTGGGCCGGATGTGGGACCTCCATGGTGTGAAGACCCTGGCCACTGCATTTTGGACCAGCTGTAGTTTCTGGATCAAAGCCAAGGGCAGGCTTTCATAGAGCGAGTTGCAGAAGTCCAGTCTAGAGGTGACCGTTGCACAGATCAATGTGGCTAGGTGTTCTGGGGTCAAGTAGGGCACTAGTAGTCTGGCTTGGTGAAGGTGGTAGAATGCCAGCCGTGCTACCTTCATGACATGAGCTTCCATTGAGAGGGAAGCATCCAGGATCACGCCCAAGGTCCTGGCAGAGTTCAAAGTTTGTTTTGTGTTTTATACATGCAGCCTTATCAATGTAAATGCTGTCATACAAAGTTTCCTAGGAAATGAAGTGAGGAGGGGGAACAGTAGGGGAAAGCAGACAAATTCATGGTGGAAAATGCAGTTAGACTTATTTAAAAGTTGGCTGTTGTTGGGGAGGAGGACACAGGGCTTGAACTCTTTGAACCAGAGGACTGGAAAGTGACCAATATAACTCATTTAAAAAAAAAAGGATCCAGGGGCATTACAGGCCAGTCAGCTTAACATTTGTTCCAGGTGAACTGATTGAAAACATAATTAATAAAATTGTCAAGCATATAGAGGGACAAGCCCTGCTGAATAAAAAACAACATGGCTTCTGTAAAGGTAAATCTTGTCTCACCAACCTTTTAGAGTTCTTTGAAAGTGTTGATCAACATGTGGACAGGAATAAGCCAGTAGACATAGTTTATTTGGATTTTCAGAAGGCTTTTGGCAAAGATTGCTGGGCAAACCTCAAAGTCATGGGATAAGATGACAAGTACTCTTATGGATTGGGAAATAGCTGAAAAATAGGAAGCATAGAGTTGGAATAAATGGTCTGCTCTCGCAATGGAAGGATGTGAGCAGCAGGTTCTTGCACAGATCTGTATTGGGACTGGTGTTTTTCAGCTTGTTCATAAATAATCTGGAGCTAGGGGTGAATCATGGGGTGGTGAAGTTTCCAGAGGAGACAAAGAAGCAGCAGGTGGGAATGCATTTCAGCAACAAGCCTAAACACACAACATAATGCTCTTAACAAGGACACAAGAATTGTAACCGGCACAGCAAACTGAGCCGGAAAAACAGTTCCGTGCCCATCTGTAAAGTGAAGCGATAAGAGTGGAACATCTGGTATGGTTGAAAAACACATGTGGGGAACATGACCACGGTTCTTTCCCCCTTCCATGCAGTGCACGCCAAAACCGAATTGGCGCCTCTTATAAAACTTTGTCACTCAACCCATCTATCACCGACGATGAACATTTTGCAGAAACCAAATGCAGTTTAGTCTGTCTGGAGGGCAGAGAGAAGAGGGCAATGCATTATTCATTTGGCAGACTAATCTCGGAAGAAAGAACGGACCTATCAATCAGTCACTATTTGTTATTTGGCAAGCGTTGGGCATTACAATGCTGCTAGTATTGGCGGCATCTGTAGCAATGTAGGTCGTGGTACGCTGGTAGGCGCTACTATGCAGCATAGTAACCTCCTGCTATGGCTAATAAATGTGCAAGTCCCTCTGCAGTAGGCAGCGTCTTTGTTTGCTGCCGATTTCTGAATGTTCAGTGTGGGTTTTTTTCCAGTCAATGAGAACTGCAGGGGAATATTTCTCTTGCGCCGATTCATTGGCTCTGGGACTACCGCTGGCTTGTCGCCATTCGAGCCATTGTAGACTTGAGAGAAAATTGTTCTGATAGCTCGGCACTGCGTGTTATTTGAGGGTTCGTTCGTTTTAAAAGGTAATCCGCAATGAACCTTGCGATGGAGCAGAGCTTCCGCAAAGAACAGGTGCTCAGACTCAAGTGATGCAGGCAGCAAACCTTGGTGCCATTTTTGGGCTAAGGCAAGAGGGAGCATGGATTTTGGCTGTGCCATCGGCTTGGAGTCTGAGATGCTTCTCTTGTTGTAGGTGACTGCTGGCTCCCTTGATCTGATCAGATTTTTCTTCCGGTGGCCTGTAAAATAAGGAAAGATAATTGGATTTTCCTATTTTCGTCCTCATTGGGTGTGTGTGTGTGGGGGGGGGGTCTGCTTTTTCTCTCTGTGTAGTCTTGGGGATTTGGTTTAAGGCAGTGGTTCTCAACCTTCCGAATGCCGCGACCCTTTAATATAGTTCCTCATGTTGTGGTGACCCCCAACCATAAAATTATACAAGGGTTCCTTCACAGAAATTATACCGAAACTGACCAATGGCGTGAAGATCCATTGTTCATGATTGTATATAAATTGGTTCCCCCCCCCCCCCCCCGGAGTTTCTCAGTTCAGTTCTGCCTCTTGTCCCACCATGTCAGTCTCACTCTTTTCTGCCTGCAGGAGGAGCGGCAACAATGGCATCCCCCCCCCCCAGCCAAGCTGCTTGCCCTGCCGCGACCCCTGCGAACGGGTTGTTCGACCCCAAAAGGGGCCCCACCTCCAGGATGAGAACCACTGGTTTAAGGGTCTCCGATTTTCAGATAGGGAAGAAATGGAGTTAGTGACAGATTTTATTTTCCTGGGCTCCAAGATCACTGCAGATGGGGACTGCAGCAAAGAAATTAAAAGACGCTTGCTCCTGGGGAGGAAAGCTATGGCAAATCTAGACAGCATCCTAAAAAGCAGAGACATCACCCTGCCAACAAAAGTGCGTTTAGTCAAGGCTATGGTCTTCCCAGTTGCAATGTATGGCTGTGAAAGTTGCACCATAAGGAAGGCTGAGCGTCAAAGAATTGAGGCTTTTGAACTCTGGTGCTGGAGAAGACTCTTGCGAGTCCCTTGGACTGCAAGGCGAACAAACTGGTCAGTCCTAGAGGAGATCAACCCTGACTGCTCCTTAGAAGGCCAGATCCTGAAGATGAAACTCAAATACTTTGGCCACCTCATGAGAAGGAAGGACTCCCTGGAGAAGAGCCTAATGCTGGGAGCGATCGAGGGCAAAAGAAGAAGGGGACGACAGAGAATGAGGTGGATGGATGGAGTCACTGAAGCAGTCGGTGTGAGCTTAAATGGACTCCGGGGAATGGTAGAGGACAAGAAGGCCTAGAGGATCATGATCCATAGGAGTGCGATGGGTTGGACATGACTTCGCACTGAACCGATGGATTGAAGAGGATGCTCCATTTTTGTATTCCATGGGTTTGATTGACTATACTTTGCATCCAATGCATCCAGAGTCTGCAGCCCCACGATATAGAAAACCTCACAGCTTTCCTAAAGACCACCCCGTATTGAGTCTGCCATGAAAACGCTAGAGGGCGTCACCCCAAGGGTCAGACATGACTCGGTGCTTGCACAGGGGATACCTTTACCTTTACCTTAAATAAAATTAGCCTCGGTTGAGAATAAAATTGTACAGTAACAACCAAAAAATTGATGCTGACCATTGGTCTTCCTCAGTGATGAAAGATTTTATGGAATGGCTCCTGGCATCATGATGCCATAATCATTTCTTATAAATTGACCCATATGAATTTTTAATGATTATCATCTCTGACCGAAGACAAAGAATCATAGAAACATAGTGCTGGAAAGGGACATCTGGGCCCTCTAGTCCCACCCCCTGCTCAATGCAGGACTTAAAGCATCCAGGAGAAGTATGTGTTCAGCCACTGCTTGAAGACCGCCAGTGAGGGGGAGTTCGCCACCTCCTTAGGCAGCCTATTCCACTGCTGAACTACTCTGACTGTGATATTTTCCCAGATATGTAGCCAGTACTGTTCTACATGTAATTTACACCCATTTCTGCTTGCAACAGGAACCTTTCCCTGTCCTCTTCCAAGTGACAACCTTTCAAATACTTCTAGAGACCAATCATGTCCCCTCTCAACTTCCTCATCTCCAGATTGAACAGCCTTTCCTCACAGAACGTGGTCCAAGGGTCTGGATCATCCTCGTCGCTCTCCTCTAACCCCTCTCAATTTTGAAGTGAGGCCTTCAGAACTGCACACAGTACTCCAGGTGGGGTCTGACCAGTATGGTATCCAGGAGGACTATGGCATTTTGCGATATTATTCAGAAACCTCATTCTTGATAGTTTGCTGCCACTGTCAGCTACACTTCCTTATAGGAATGGTTGAACTGTGTACTTTTCTCACTTGCAGCCAGAAGACAATTGTGAGGTAAAGGTCCAGACCAGAACTCCTAGATTAAGAGTTGGGAGTGAATCATTTATGTCAGGGGTAGTCAACCTGTGGTCCTCCAGATGTCCATGGACTACAATTCCCATGAGCCCCTGCCAGCAAATGCTGGCAGGGGCTCATGGGACTTGTAGTCCAGCATTTGCTGGCAGGGGCTCATGGGAATTGTAGTCCATGGACATCTGGAGGACCACAAGTTGACTACCCCTAATTTATGTAATCTGATCAGGTAGGATTTCGCGGCCATCCCTAATAGCTTTGATCAAAACAAACTAAGCAGGACCCTCTAAGACAGGGGTAGTCAAACTGCGGCCCTCCAGATGTCAATGGACTACAATTCCCATGAGCCCCTGCCAGTGAACACTTCCAGGGGCTCATGGGAATTGTAGTCCATGGACATCTGGAAGGCTGCAGTTTGACTACCCCTGCTCTAAGATCCCTGGATTCCATACAGTGCTGAATTTGTCTCTGCAGAGGATCATGCCACAAATACTAGAGACAGCTATTCAAGTACACCAGAGTTTTCCTTATGAAAATTTTCTTTTTTATCACTCCCCAGTGACAATTCAGAGAGTTAAATGAGCACTATGGTATACTGTCAAGCTTCCCTCCGTGTGGGACTGTGCAGAAATTTTGTGCCAACATTTAAAGCCCTTGGGAAGCTATCAAAAAGCTCTGCCCAGTGCAAATACGCTCTGTTCTCCCACGTTTCGGCAAGTGACTGATCCGTATAACAGTCACAGCTATACAGTCAAATTGAGATGAGGACAGAACCTGTAGGAAACCTGCTCCCCAAACCTAGGCAAGGGCTGACAGAATTTCAGTGAGGAAAGCGATGAAACAAAAACTGAGGGGTCAGTGACATGCCTTGCTTGAATATCTCTCTGGGTTGGAACTCGTTTTGCCAGATTTGCAGCTCCACATGGGGAATCTGCACTCCACAGAGAAACAAAATTAGTGAACTATATGCCCCCTTAAGAGCCTCTTGTGGTGCAGAGTGGTAAGGCAGCAGACATGCAGTCTGAAGCTCTGCCCATGAGGCTGGGAGTTCGATCCCAGCAGCCAGCTCAAGATCAATTCAGCCTTCCATCCTTCCGAGGTCGGTAAAATGAGTACCCAGCTTGCTGGGGGGTAAACGGTAATGACTGGGGAAGGCACTGGCAAACCACCCCGTATTGAGTCTGCCATGAAAACGCCAGAGGGCGTCACCCCAAGCGTCAGACATGACCCGGTGCTTGCACAGGGGATACCTTTACCTTTATATCCCCTCACCACAATTTTCAAATGCAAAAAGTACATGGGGAGGGGATGCCTTAGACCTCCTCCCCCTCCATAGCATTTTTCCAAGCCCTTTTGGGTGCTGTTTAGTGTTACTGTTTTCATGTTTGCTATGTGGCTGTGGGGAGTACAATGAAGAAAGCTAGCATATCGCTGACTCCTCAGTAACTCTGCGCCACTCTAGGAAAGTTCTTGAAGATCTGAGCACCCTGTTAAAACAACAACAACAACAGTTTAAGATAAATTAACCTTATATTATTATGATATCAGGAGCCATATTGCAGTTGGGTGAAAACATATGTGGTCAGGGACAGTATTTGTCACTTTTGGATGTTATTGTAGGTAAAGGCGTTTTTAATCTATTTTTTAAAAATTTAATCTGTTTTAATTATTGGATAATAAACCCATGTATTTTTTTGTATATTTTCTAATATTTCTTTATTGTTAAACTGTCTTATTTATCCTACATGTTTGTTTTCTTAACCTTAAGGTATTTAGTTCAATTTGTTTTGAATTAAATTTATTTCACCCATTTTTTTTTTTGCTTTCAATTATGCTCAATCATTGGCTTTATTACAATCCAAGATACAGATACAGAAACAGCCATAACAAAATACACAGCTGTCATTCACACAACAGATGATAAAAACTATTAATATTGTATAAATCTGTACATAATTTTTAAAAAACGCATTAATATTGTATAAATCTGTACATAATTTTAAAAAAAACCCAATAAGATTACCGGGAGTCAGTCAGTTTCTTCTCCCGTATTGAGCATGCTGCTGCACAAAATTATCCCCTCTCTGGGAGATAATCAACCTTTCTGTCTCAACCAGAGAATTCCCAGCTACGTCCTTTATTGAAGAAACTCTCTCTGGAACCGTGGGAACCCACCAACTACTGTCCTGTCTTGCATTTAGTGTTTCTAGGAAAGGTGGTGGAACGAGCTGCTGTAGACCAAATGTCAGCATTCCTAGACCCAGTCCAGTTGGGATTGCCAATTATAGTACCAGGGAGTTCTCCCTTAAAACATCTCTAGGGGAACTGATCTATTTAGTCTGGAACTGTAATTCTAGGGGATCCCCAGGTACAACCTGGAAACTGGCATTCCCAATTACAGTACCAGTTTAGGCCGGGGTCTGTAATTCTAGGGGATCTCCAGGTCCCACCTGGAGAATGGCATTCTCAATTACAGTACCAGGGAGTTCTCTCTTCAAAGGATCCTTTTTCTCTAGGGGAACTGATCTCTTTAGTCTGCAGCTGTAATTCTAGGGGGGCTTCCCCTCTCCCTGGCATTCCCCCCTGTCCCTCCCTTCTGTTTGTGGTTTAGGCCAGGGCCGTTGGGCTTTTCTCGGCCTGCAGGCATGCCTTAGAGTTGGTGGGAGGTGGCGTAGAGGCAGGTGCTGGCGGCCTCCATGTCAAGTGGGTGGGATGGCCTAGTGGCCAGTGTGCCCCAGGGTCTGTAAGAGGGGGAAGGCGGTGGTTGGGGTGGTATTGGGGCAGGCGCTCCTCCTCACAGAAGACACAAGCTTGCTTTCCTAAGCTCTGTAGGCAGGAGCCATTGCCTCAGAATGGCAAAGCTGAAGGGCCCCCATGCACCCCTGGCAGTAAATTCACCTTAGGAGAGATGTCTGACGGGCCAGAGACTGTGAAGAAGCAGCAGAATTGTGAGAAGACCATTAGGGGCGGGAGTTCCAATCTGATTGGGCAGCCAATGGGTGGACGGCCAATCATAGCTGTAAAGGCGCCAATTATAGACCTGATTGGCCCATAACCCTTAACAGGACGCCTTACCGCTTTTTATTTATAAGCTTATATAAAGGGATATATATAAAGGGATAAGAGCCTCTTGTGGCGCAGAGTGGTAAGGCAGCGATATGCTGTCTGAAGCTGTCTGCCCATGAGGTTGGGAGTTCGATCCCAGCAGCCAGCTCAAGGTTGACTCAGCCTTCCATCCTTCCGAGGTCGGTAAACTGAGTACCCAGCTTGCTGGGGGGTAAACGGTAATGACTGGGAAAGGCACTGGCAAACCACCCCGTATTGAGTCTGCCATGAAAACGCTAGAGGGCGTCACCCCAAGGGTCAGACATGACTCAGTGCTTGCACAAGGGATACCTTTTTATAAAGGGATAAACAAATTTCAGTAAAGTTATTAGCTCGGAGAAGACAAGTATAAAAGTGGTCTTCTGCCTGAGAATTTAGGCAAGATTGGCAAAATATATTGCGTAAGAATATCTTGGTAAATTGGCAATATAAAAAGCACATCTTTAATGGATTCTACCAAATCCGACTTACATGGACATAAACGAAAAGCATAGGAAATACGTGCTAAAAGACACATTATATTTGTTCATAGCATCGTTTCTATCTGCCTGTCTATCTGTCTGTCTATTTATATACCGCCCTCCCCTGTCTATCTATTTATATACCGCAACAGTGACAACCATTATTAGTAACTATAACAGCAGTAATTATAAAAGCATTAACGTATCAGCTGTAACTGTAACCCCATAGATTGGTCAACTGCCCCTTGATGTGTTTAATGGGCATACCTGTATGGGGTTTGGAGGCCCAGTAGATGTTGCCGGTTCAATTGACCTCAACCACATGCCTGGCAGAAGAGCTCTATTTTTCAGGCCCAGCGAATCTGCGCTAGCTTCAACATGGCCCGGATCTCTTCTGGGAGATCATTCCAACAGGTGGGGGCCAGGACAGAGAATGACGGGGCCTGGTTGAGGCCAAACGTGCTTACTTGGGGCCAGGGATCACCAGCCCGTTGGTATTGTCTGAGCGTGGTACTACTTGAGGGGCATAGGCAAGGTGGCACAGAGTTTTTCCACCCCTTCCCCCCCCCCAATCTATTCCTGAATGCAATGGGTTTGGCCCCGCGTGTGTGTATAACAAAATATAGAGGGAAATTATGCTGAGCAATGGAGGTTATGTTCGTCTGTGCACTTATTTTGAATCAAAATCCCCTCCTTTATTTAATTATTTATTATATTTCTATACCGCCCTCCCCGGAGGCTTTGTGTTACCCTTCCTGTGAGTGACTGCTTAATTGATTCTTCTGCCCAGCACAGTATGCCTAAACTGGAAACAAACTGACCCCACCCCATCCTATTAATCTTCTTTATGGGTTCACACAGATAAAAGAAGCTCTTGTTCCCCTCTCACTAGGCTGGAAAACGTGCCTCATTAAACTGACTTTTGGGGGGGGAAAGAATATCGGCATGTTCAATGGCTTCTCTGTGCAAAATTCTCAAAAGAGTTGTATAATGTGGGCGTGTACCGAGTGCTACAGGGGGAAGATAGCAATAAATTCCCTTTTCAACGCTTGCAAATCATAGCTCCAGTTCAGACTTTTTCAGAGTGGGGGGAACCAGGAATGTGAAGGATCAGGGAACATTCTTTTTAAAAACTCAGCTCTGGGTTTCAAGCTCTGAATCTGAGAGCTAGAAGATGACGTTGGGGAAGGCCTCAGATCTGTGCCCGGTTGCTGGCTCTCCAGAGAAGCTGGTTGGCCTCTGTGACCTCTTCTGCATGAGGGATTTGGCTGCGATCACCGTCTGTTTACATGCGGGATTAATTCCCATTTCCTAATGGAATCGGGACTGCTCTGGGGCAATCCCTGGCCTCATGCTTTGCCCTGGGATCCATCAGTGTGTAAGTTGGGCCTGGGCCGTGCGTAAGGGGGAAAACCTGGCAGTCCTGAGTCGAGCATTGCTCCCACCCTCCCCACCGAGCGTCACTTCCGTCATCTACCGTCACATCCTTATTTAATTAAAAAAACACCCATGTCTGATCGCGTTACAATACAATTCCGAAGTAACAGAATCGCAACCCCCCCCACCCCACACACTGCCAAGTTCAGTCGGCACTGTTCCTTCTTTCTACTTTTTCTTCATTCTACTGAGATTGGGGGAAGCCTTCGTGTGTGTGTTTGTGTGGTGTGTGGGGGAGAATCGTACGATGAAAGAATCGTACGCCCAATTTTTAAAATCCTCTCGTTTATCTTGTAACAATTTCACATTGTAATGCAATCATGGTAGTTCAAAAATAATATTTCGGACTGGGGGAGGCACTCAAAAGGTGCTGAAAGTTGATTGGGGACATGATGATGATTAACGAGTAAAGCAAATGGTGGGAAGTTTTGACCCTGTCCCTCGGCTATATTGTGCGTACACAAATCCTGGGGCAAACAGAGGGAGAATAGGGCAAAGCCTCCCTGTGCGGTAGTGGGAAAAATCAAGCCTATTATCCCCAGGCCAAAAATCAGGAGGCAGTGCATCATAAAGTCATGCAGTAGACGTCTTTGTGAGACAGGATGCTCGACTAGATGGACCACTGGTCTGATCCAGCAGGACCCACCAGATGTTATTGGGTAGTTCTCGGTCTCTCTGTCCTGTTGTTGGGTGGCCACTAAGTGAGACAGGATGCTGGACTATTGGTCTGATCTATTAGGGCTGTTTTTATGTTCTTCACAAGGCCCCAGCCTCTGTGCCCTGTTGTCGGCCTTCCAGAGGAAGAAAAAGAAGAAGAGTTGGTTCTTATGTAGCACTTTACCCAAAGGAGTCTCAAAGCAGCTTACATTTGCCTTCCCTTTCCTCCCCCCACCACAGAAACCCCGTGAGGGAGGCAAGCCTAAGGTCACCCAGCTGGCTGCATATGGGGGAGGAGCAGGGAATCAAACCTGGCTTGCCAACTCTTCTTCTTCTTCTTCTTCTTCTTCTTCTTCTTCTTCTTCTTCTTCTTCTTCTTCTTCTTCTTCTTCTTCTTCTTCTTCTTCTTCTTCTTCTTCTTCTTCTAAGCCTGTTATGTTGAGAAAAGGACAGGGATCTTGATTTTGCCCATCTTTTTCACTTTATAACAGTGGTCCCCAACCTTTTTATCACCGGGGACCGGTCAACACTTGACAATTTTACTGAGGCCCGATGGGGGTAGTCTTTTGCCGAGGGACATTGCCACTGCCGCCTGAGCCCCTGCTCTGCTTGCTTTCCTGCCCGTGCCCCTGACTTCCCACCGCCCACTGGGGGATGCTGCCAGCAGCAGCTGTGCAGTGCCACACCGAGGGGGAGCCCCAGCCATGGCGGCCACTGGAGAGCACCAAAGGTGAGCTGGCAGCAGAGTGGCAGGGCAGCCCCCGAGGCAGCAGCTTGGGAGGAGGATGAGGAGGAGCCGCGGCCCAGTACCAACTGATCCATGGACCGCTTCTGGTCCCCGGACCGGGGGTTGGGGACCACTGCTTTATAAGACTAATAAACTGTTCTGCAGCCCTGACCAGAATAAGGGTGCTGTGCGGCTAAAATTGCCCTTTAAGCATTGCTGAAGGATCTCCCAGGCTCTTGCTTTGTTCAAGGCCTGGTCAGCTCTGAGGTCCAGTGCATTAGCCCTGGCATCTTGATGGGGGGGGGGGGGCTGTGAAATAGGCCGTTTCTTTCTTTGGGAAGCTGGCAGGGTTGTACATGGCAGCACTGCCCTAGATTGCTGAAACGCCTGTGAAAAGTAATTAAACCCAATTGCACTGGGTAATGTTGAGGCTTTGGGTCTTCAGAGATGGATTGTTCTGGCTAAAGTCTTTTTTTTCCCCCCTCTTCCTTTCCTCGTTTTGTTCTGCCATGTCAGCCTTTAGCCTCTGGCCGTGCCCTCTGCCGACTGGAGACGGACACCGACTCAAAGCTTCAGCCAGATTTTAATTTAAGGGGCTCGGTTTTTCCAGAAAACGCAAACAGCCTTGCGTTGAGCTCAGTAGATTTTGTCTTTTGAGAGGAAAGCTGCCCAACAATGATAACAAATAATATAGCGAAATCCTCACTCTTCAGCGGCAATTTATTTTGGCAGAGGGGTAGAGGAATAAAGAACCTTTTCAAATAAGAGGGGGGGCATTGTATCAAAACTGCATTCCCTCTGTGCCCTAGAGCAGGGGGTTCCCAACCTGCAGCCCATGGGCCTCACGGCGAGCACTTGCTGTGTGGCCCTCCAACCGGTTTTCTGCTCTCACCCGCAGGGTAGTCAAACTGCGGCCCTCCAGATGTCCATGGACTGCAATTCCCATGATCCCCTGCCAGCAAACGCTGGCAGGGGCTCATGGGAATTGCAGTCCATGGACATCTGGAGGGCCGCAGTTTGACTACTCCTGCTCTAGGCATTTTCCCTCAGAACTAGGCTGTTCTTCCTGTTTCAAGAGGCACCGTGTACCCCTGTTCTTCCTGGCCCTTTCATGCCCAAAACACAATAGCGGCATTGTTTCTTCTGGTCTCCATGGTTCCTTCTGCTCTAGAGAAAATCTAACATTCATTTGGAACAGCTTGGTCCGAGACCAGTGGTACCTTAGAGAGCAGCAGGATTTTAAGGTTACGAGTTGGTCCTTGGATTCTGGAGAACTCACCCCCCCAACAATCTTGCTGGCCTCAAGGCACCACTGGGCTGAAATTTTTTTTCTGCCACTACAGTCCAACGTGGCTATCCTCAGAACCAGTTTTCATCCAGACATGTATTTGTCATTCATTCATTCATTCATTCATTCATTCATTCATTCATTCATTCATTCATTCATTCATTCATTCATTCATTCATTGGATTTCCCCCTCTCCCTACCGTTCTTGGGAATACCGGCTTGCAGCGGGTTACAAGTTGGAAACCCCAAAAGAATAAAGTCCGAAAATACAATTAAAACACCTACTAATAGCTAACCATATTAACAGTGGTGACCTGACCCCCCCCCCCAAGTTCTTGCCCTCCATGAAGCCCTGCTCAACCAGCCTATCACCTGTGGTCGGCAGTTGATGATAGACATAATAACCACCCCTTAAGTGGGGGAGATGGGAGGGTGGGGTGGACCCAGGATCTTCCAATTCTAGTTTCAACCAAGTCTAGAGAGAAGGGGGCAGGATCTTCTGGTTTTAGCTTCAACCAAATCAAGGGTGGGGGGGGGGTAGACCCAGGATCATCCCACAAAGCCCGAGGCAGTTTGCTATATGCTGAGTAATGCTTGGCAAGTCCCACCTGGCAACAGAAAGTGTGAAGGTGAATTGGGCTCCCTGGTGGCCCCCTGTGCCCAGTTTAGTGGACTGTTCGGATTGATGGGTCACAAGGTTTGGAGATGTAATCCATGGGATGGTAACCTCCGGACTGGACTTCTGTATCTTGCTCTACGTGGGTCTTCCCTTATCCAGAAACTGCAATTGGTGTAAAATGTGGCAGCCCAGGTTCTGACTAGGACCCCTTGGATGACCCATTTCCACCCTGTACTCTGGCAGCTACACTAGCCACCAGTTGGATTCTAGATCAAGTTTAAGGTGTTGGTTTTAACCCTAAGAAGAAGAGTTGGTGTTTATTTGCTGCTTTCCTCTACCAGGAGTCTCAAAGCGGCTTACAATCACCCTCCCTTTCTCCTTTCCACAACAGACACCCTGTGAGGTGGGTGAGGCTGGGAGAGCCCTGAGATTACTGAAGAAGAGTTGACTCTTATATGCCACTTTTCTCTATCTGAAGGAGTCTCAAAGCAGTGTATATTCGCCTTCCCTTTCCTCTCCCCACAACAGACACCCTGTGATGGAGGTGAGGCTGAGAGAGCCCTGATATTACTGAAGAAGAAGAGTTGGCTCTTATATGCCACTTTTCTCTACCAGAAGGAGTCTCAAAGCGGCTTACAATCTCCTTCCCTTTCCTCTCCCCACAGAGGTGAGGCTGAGAGAGCCCTGATATTACTGCTCGCTCAGAACAGCTCTAACAGGACTGTGGAGCCTGTTGTATATGGAGGAGCAGGGAATCAAGCCCTCAGCTCACCAGATTACAAGCTACTGCTCTTAACCACCACACCATGCTGGTTTTACGTGTCCTGGGCCTGGCGTACTTACAGGACCGCCTCTCCAAATACGCCCCCAGAAGAGCTTTGCACTCAGCTGGTATAAGCAGGTTAGTGGTCCTTGGCTCCAAAGAAGTCCGTCTGGCCTTGAACAGAGCCAGGGCCTTCCCATCCTTGGCTCCTGCCTGGTGGAATGAGCTCCCAGAAAACATCAGGGCCTTCTCGGAACTCACTCCAATTCAATTCAATTCAATTCAAATCAATTCAATTCATATGCCTTTATTGGCACAATCATAACAAAACATCTGTATAAAAGACAAGGCGATTCAGATCCCAGATCACTTGGAGAAAATCCCGTGGAGGAATTTTGCAATGCCTTCGGTTACTTGAGGGTTCTGATCCGATAAAAGAAAGTGGACTACTGTCACAGGATTGTGAATCTTGCTCGCCCCCATGAGAGGGAATATGTACCGTTCTCTGAGATGGTTATGTTGCTCACAAACGAGCAGAACGTGGTCCACCAACTCGGGTTTCTTTGCAGGACATGGGCAGAGTCTGTCGGCATATCGGATTTTAGCGTATCGACCTGATATCCGGGCAACAGAGCTCAATTCCCCTGGAGAAAAGGGCTGCTTAGGAGGATGGGAATTTATGATAGTATACTCCAGGGGTAGTCAACCTGTGCTCCTCCAGATGTCAACCTGTGGTCCTCCAGATGTCCATAGACTACAATAATCATGGGAATTGAACATCTGGAGGACCATGAACATCTGGAGGATCACAGGTTGACTGCCCCTGGTATACTCTACTGGAGGTCCATGAACATCTGGAGGTCCACGAACATCTGGAGGACCACAGGTTGACTGCCCCTGGTATACTCTGCTGAGGTCGTTTCACTTCCCATCCCCTTCAGGATCTACCCCTAAGTCTCCAGGTATTCCCCAACCCAGAGCTACCAGCCCTAAGGGTGAGAGAGAATAAAGCTAAACCTGCAGCTGACTCCACAATATTTTAATCTGCACAGCCAATCAGATCTCTAGTGTCCAATGAGAAGTTGTGCTGGGCAAGACCCTCACATGGCCCCACCCATGGGCGCCATGTTGGGGAACCCCAGGATCTCTCAGGGGCCATTTTGATTTTATTTCCTTGGCAGCCGAGCGCTGGAAAGAAAGAGCCGTTTGAGCCGTTTCTGTTCTATAAGCGCAGAAAAAATTAATCCTACGGGTGGCATTTCTGTATCGCATTCAAGTCAGGACTGGATTTCTGGCATATAGATGGACAGAACTCTTGACACCTTGGCATGCGCTGGCAATGCTCATATGAGACCGGTTGTTGCTTGGGTTTGTGCAGTGGAGAAACTAAAGAGTATCAGCCCATCGCTTGCAGAACAACCAAATAGCTACCCTGGCGACCGTACGATTTTAGAGTGGGCTTTTTTCTTTTGAAAAAACCCGGATTTACACATTCATTTTGCCGTGGGAGGGAAAAGGTGTTTTGGCTGCTTTGCGTGTTCACGAAAATACGCATTGCATGTACTTGTTACTGTGTGCTGCTGCCGTGGGCAGAGAATTTGTAGTGGTCTGTGCCAGTGTAAACCTAGGCTGAGAACTGGAGATGTTTGGGTACCCTTTTGGGAACCACCGTGGGAAGGTGGGAACCACCACCTTCAGAGGCACCAAGGAAGCGCGAGGCAGTGCGACTGCCCTGCCTAGGTAGTGTGCAACTTACTGCTGCACAATCAGCTAGGAATCTGGACGTGATCTTTGACGTCTCCCTGTCAGTGGAGGCGCAGGTCACTGTGGTAGGTCAACGGCCATTTTACCATCTTCACCCTACCTGGCCCTGGGACACCTGGCCTCAGTGATCCATGTGACAGTCACTTCCAGATTAGATTTCTGTAATGCGCTGTATGCTAGTCTTCCCATCACACTGATCTGGAAATTGCAGCTGGTCCAGGATGTCCAGGCCCTCACTTGAACACCATGGAGGTCTCACATATGACATGTTTTGAGGAAGCTGCACTGGCCAGGATTCACTTTAAGGTATTGGCGTTAATCTTTAAGGCCATACGCAATCTGGGCCCATCATATCTGAGGGACCTCTTAGCTTACTATACCCCCAAAGGGCATTATGATCATCCAGTTCCAACAAACTGGCAATCCCTGGCCCTATAGAAGCACGTCTGGCCTCAGCCAAGGGCCAGGACCTTTTCAGTCCTGGCCCAGACCTGTTGGAACAAGCTCCTGGAAGAGCTGGGTGCTCTCCAAGAGCTGGCTCAGTCCCGGAAGCCCTGTAAGACAGGATTCTTCCACCAGGCCTTCGGTTGGGGCCAATGAACGACTTGAATTAAAACACTGATGGGCTTCCTCTATATGGCTGTACCCCCCCCCTGAAAAAAATGGGACATTAAAGGCTATGATGTCTGATGGCAAATCAGCTGGTATGTTCCTTTTTAGGGTTTTAAAGGATTTTAAAGTTTTAAGGTTTAACTATTTATGGATAAAGCTATGCATAGTTGTGATGTGATTTAAAAAAATGTAAGCCGCCCTAAGGCAGCTTGCTGGGAGGGTATAAATCCCTAGATGGATGGGTGGACGGATGGACGGAGGTGACATCAGGAAAGTCCTTGGAAGTGGGCATGGCTCCCCATCAAGTAGCACCCGGTACCACTGTGGCCTGGGGATCCCCTGGAATTACAACTCATCTCCAGATCACAGAGATCAGTTCCCCTGGAGAAAATGGATGCTTGGGAGGGTGGACTTTGTGGCATTGTGCCCCACTGAGGTCTTTCCCATCCACTCTTCAAGCTCCACCTTCAAACTCCCAGAAATTTCCCAATCTGGCGCCAGCAGCCCTACGCTCCCAGTCGTCTGCCATAGGAAGGCCCTGTCTTCTTTTTCCTTAGAAGTTGTTAATATGCCGGAGCAAAGAAACACATGCTGGCTAATTGACAGCACAGAGGAACATCCTGATGGAATCCCGCCATGCAGACTGAGGCATACCGTGGCAAAATATGCAGTCATCGCTCCTGAAATTAATTGCAGGGGTTTTCTCTCGAAGCCAAACAGCAGGTAAAGCCAGCCCATGGAAAAGGAAGTGCCTTTTCACCTGAAGAGCACTCAACACGAGATATTCACTGGCGCAAGAAGTGGTGGCAGCTACAAGCATAGGTTTGGATGAACATCGGAAGCAGAGACGAATCACTGGTTATTAGTCACAAGTCGTAGATGGAACCCTAAATCTGGGGAAATGATGCTCTGTATTCATGGTGCTTGGGGCAGGGGTGAGGGCAACAGTGAGAGGGGATTCTGGAGTTCTGGCCCTGCTGGTGGGCCTCTTGATGGCATCTGGGTTTTCGCCACTGTATGACCCAGAGTGTTGGGCTGGATGGGACATTGGTATGGTCCAACATGGATTCTCTTCTGTTCTCTTAGCAGAATATGAGACTTGAACACTTGAAGAAGGTCCTTCGTAAGTCCATTTCATAGACATTTTTTTTGGTCCCTGTCAAGTTCTTCTTTCAAGGATTGGGAGTTGCAGAAATTCTGCATCATCTTTGGTCTGTTAATCAGATAGTAAATAGAAAGCTTCTGCAGTCAGGATCTGAATCTTACAAGCATCTTACAAACCTCTTGTGCTAGCTCAGTGGAATGTTACATGTTCTTTCACAAGACTGTGACGTAAGGCTTTCTGTAGGGGGAGAATCTGTTCTCTTGCTGTATTTGCCCACCCGCCTGCCTGAAGGCCTTTCTTTTTAGATCTAACTCTGGGATTCCTTTGTGGTTTAGAAACCAAAGAATAATATATCACATTTATTTCAGCAGTATATCAATTTGAAGCTAAGAGGTCCCCAAAGAGGGGGGCGGAAATGGATTAAAATTTCTTAACTAATCTGTCCGTGCAATCCTAAACAGGGTTGTGCCGTTCTAAATCCATGGCACCCTATGGGATTGTGCTAAGGTTGCCAGGTCCCTCCGTGAAACTGTGTAGGAGGTAGGGGGCTTCCTGGGAGCTGGAGGGAGGCGCCCACGCAAGCCGCAGTGATGTGCCTATGTCATTGCCCATGTGACATTGATTTTGGGTCACATAGACAGTGATGTAAGCACATTGCTGCATCAGATGGGCACATCTCTTCCAGAGTAAGTTCTCTCCATCAGCAAGCTGATCGGCAGTGGGGACTGGCACTAGGGGAACCCCACCCCCAACGGGGGGGGGGAGAGCAGATCTGGCTACCCTTAGTTCATGCATGTTTAAGGTGGTGTCAATTTGCAGCTGACTTAAAGCATCCCCATAGGTTTTTCAATACATGAGATTAACATATGGGGTTTTACATTGACTGAGTCTATATGGTGACCCGGAGCTCCTTTCATCCAAGTACCAGCTAGGGCTGACCCTGCTTAGCTTCCAAGATGTCATGAGATCGGGCTTTCCAGCTCTGGCTGGAGAATTCATGGAGATTTGGGCCAGTCTGTCCTACAGTACAACTTCTTTCTTTCCTATCGTATAGCTTCTTGAAAGAAAATCTGGGCCCTATAGGCGGGGACCTCATGCACTAGGGCCCATGCTGGGATGGGGAAGTGCTGCTGCATTCATTCCACATGGGCCAGAAATGAGTAGGGACCCATGAAAACTCCGCCCCTGCCACAAGTGCTCCTGGATTCAGACTCTTTTCTATTGAAGAAGTCAGCAGTGATTCACGAAAACTCCTCCCTTGCCCCAAATGTTGTTAGAATTTCAGGTGCTCCTGGACTCTGGCTCTTTCCTACTGAAGGAGTCATGACTCAGGAAAGCTCCTCCCCTGTCCCAAATGTTATTAGTCTCACAGGTGGTCCTGGACTCTTGCTTTTTCCTACTGAAGAGGTGAGCCGTGACTCACACAAGCTCCTCCCCTGTCCCAAATGCTGTTAGTCTTTCAGGTGCTCCTGGACTCTTGCTCTTTCCTCCTGAAGAAATGAGCAGAGACTCACAAAAGCTCCTCTCCTGCCACAAATTTTGGTCATAATTGCCGCAGCCTCGCTTTCCCCTTCCCCTTCCCCTTCCCCATCTCACCTCCACAACCCTATCATGTTCTGATTTAGCCTCCCTCTCTCCTTTTGTAAGCCATCTTGTCTCCCTGTTGGGATAAAAGTGTTTAATTCATGAATTAAATAACCACGAATCTCAACTTTCACCTACGTTTCCCACCAGGAATTGCAGCCTGTCTAAATGCAGCAGAATATTTCTGGACTGTACCACTTCAGACCGCGGGTGGAGGACTGCATGCCTGGATGTTCCTCTTTCCCTTTGCACATAAAACTAGGTGCCAGAGAAAGGATTTGAGCTTAATCCTCTCCCTAATATGCAAGGACCATTTGATAAGCGTTAAAACCCAGGTTCCCATCACCTGGGGCACGAAACAATGCAGCCAAGGATGAGCTAATCCGCATTATGTCGAGCAAAAGCCAGACAAAGTATGGCAGCTTGCAAATTAATTTGTAGGCTCGTCAACACAATAGCAGCTTAATCTATTATCCCCGTTTTTTTCTCTGCCTTGTAAGAGTACCAAAACAAAGACCTTTAGGAGTTAATGTTTTATTTCCAATTGTTCCTAAATGACCCAAAGATTTGAACATTTGTTCCAACCAAGTGGTAAGAACAGCCTAGATGGATTGCCCTCTGCCAGAAAGTGGTGTAAGAGTTTTCACTGTTGGGCCGAAGGAGGGTTGCCAGCCTCCAGGCAAGGCCTGGAGTTCTCCTGGAATACTCCAGTAGTTCCCCTGGAGAAAATGGCTGCTTTAGAGTTCAATCTGTCTTTATTTATTTACGGTCATTTAGACCAAAATTTTTGAAGCACTACTATACAATAGCAGTTTGTAAAGGGAAGGTAATACATTAAAAGGTTAAAAATGCATCAACAATAAAACTTAAAACTTCTTCACCATAAAAGCCAACATTTAGAAGCCGTTGACTATTTTACATGGATAAAATGAGCCATAAAAGCTATAAAACTAATAAAACTGTTAAAATATATAAAACAAAAGACAAGATTAAGAGGCGTGCGATACATCTACTAACCAAAAAACACAAGAAGTTCTGTGGACCTGTTATGGCTATACATGAGTGACCCATTCTTTCTTAATTCTTAAAGCTAGCCAAATTTTACTACTTTGCTAGTTAACAAATTATCTGTATCTGATAGCAATATTTGCAGGCGATGCTTTCTCAGGTCGTGAGGGCATTCTATAAGCATTGGTACTAATGCACCTGTGACTGCTTTAGAGAATATACTGAAGCGCATCCCATCCATTCCTAGGTCTTTCCCCATCCCAAATTCCCCCAAGTTTATATTGTGAAAATTGAGTTTCGGGCTGGGTTCTTGATTTTGATCAACATCCTTGTCAGATATGAGAAAAATCTGTGTCAAATCTGTGTAACAATTATCTGTTTATTTAGATTTGGGTTTCTATCCCGCCTCTCAAGACTTTTGTTGCCTCAATGTGGCTAACAATTAAACCCATAAATAATTATCCCATTAAAACTCCATTAAAACTGTAACAATATATATAGTGACCCACAAGATGGCGGAAACAAACTACCACAATGCAATCTGCTAAGTCAAGCCAAACAAGTTAGCAGTAGTTGTTATTATATTACAGGGACCCCTGATTGCATTCTGCTCAACCACCCCCATCCCCCCCCCCCCCCCAGCATCAACCAAATGCTCCATCTTGCAGGCCCTGGAGAATTTAGACAGCTCCGTCAGGGCCCTTAGCTCTTCTGGGAGCTTGTTCCACCAGGCAGGGGCAAGGCTGAAAAGGCCCTGGCCAGGTGGATTTCCCAGGGGCCGAGAGAGCCAACAGATTCCTACCCACAAAACGGAGAGCCCTGCGGGGAACATAAGTAGACAAGCGGTCCCTCAGATAGGTAGGACCCAGGCCGTGTATAGCCTTGGAGGCTAATAGCAAAACCCGTTAGGCTTTCACTGAAATCCCAGGCAGAGGAAGCAGGGAAGATGAGACTATGTAGTTCTCACTGTTAGGATACAGCTTGTTTCCCTAGGGCAGTTTTACCTTCTGTAGAAATAATGATTCAGTCTTCTTGTAGTAATCATTAATAAACTTGTTTACTTACTTATAGTTACGCTTAGCAAAACCTATGTGCAGCTGACAGGTTTATTTATTTATTATTTATGTACTGCTCCTCCCTGCAAGGCGGGCTTGAAGTGGCTCACAATAAAAATAATAGATACCGATAAAACCGATTCCCCTCCCCCTACTCACTAGGTACTCCTAGCCAAGCTTGGTGCAGCGGTTAGGAGTGCGGACTTCTAATCTGCCAAGCCAGGTTTGATTCCGCGCTCCCCCACATACGGCCAGCTGGGTGACCTTGGGCATTGATAAAGCTGTTCTGACCGAGCAGGAATATCAGGGCTCTCTCAGCCCCACCTATCTCACAGGGTGTCTGTTGTGAGGAGAGGAAAGGGAAGGCTATTGTAAACCGCTTTGAGACGCCTTTGGGTAGAGAAAAGCGGCATATAAGAACCAACTCTTCTTCTTCTTCTTCTTCTTCTTCTTCTACTACTACTACTACTACTACTACTACTCATACCGGAGGTTCTAAAAACAAGGGCGGGTGACCCATGGTGAAGAATTACCATTTCTCGTCACCTGGTTAAGGTGTAACAACAACAGTTTCAATATTGCTTGTGACTGAGGCACAGTTGGGTAAAACACACTTCTTTTTGGTCACAATTACTTACAGATGCATTCATTGCATCGTGGCCTACAAGCATTTACATCCTTGCAGGCTTGAATTTGGAGTGATGCATGACGAGAACATTCTGAACATTCCAACTCAACATTCTAGCCCCCAAATCTCCAGGACTTCCCCACGCCAGAGTTGGCCACCCTAAGCCAAAATTGTCACCGGCAGAATAGCCTGAAAAGACAATATTCCCCCTTTGTATCATGTTCACGACAAAAATTCGGAATGACTGTCATAAAATGACTCATGGTGGAGCTGACTCACTGCTTAGGCAGACAGTATCACTTCAAGCTCCAGGTAGGAAATCAGGTCCCGAAATGCTTCCTTGTGGTGGGGGGAAGCCATCCCTGCAATGGACAACCTCATGGGCCATCATTAAATGTAGACCTTCTACCTGAATTTTTAAAACATGTGTTGGGGTAAGGGGCTTTGCAAAAATTAAGGCATTTAATTCACTGCCTTATATGAAGGCATTTCATTCCTTGAAGAAGAAGAAGAGTTGGTTCTTATATGCCGCTTTTCTCTACCCGAAGGAGTCTCAAAGTTGCCTTCCCTTTCCTCTTCCCACAACAGATACCCTGTGAGGGACATGAGGTGAGAGAGACCTGAGATTACTGAAGAAGAAGAGTTGGTTCTTATATGCCGCTTTTCTCTACCCGAAGGAGGCTCAAAGCAGCTTACAGTCACCTTCCCATTCCTCTCCCCACAACTGACAATCTGTGGGGTGGGTGAGGCTGAGAGAGCCCTTATATCACTGCTCGGTCAGAACAGTTTTATCAGTGCGGTGGCGAGCCCAAGTTCACCCAGATGGATGCATGTGGGGGAGTGCAGAATCGAACCCGGGGAATGCAGAATCGAACCTGACATGCCAGATTAGAAGTCTGCACTCCTAACCACTACACCAAGCTGGCTCTACATCAAAGTGGCTGCGTCCCACCCCCTCAGGCTGCCCCTTAATTTCATGCCATTTGCCAATTGTCTCCGGACACTGATGGTATGGGAATAGGGTTGTGAATGGGGGGCAGCATCCTGGGAGAAAATTTAAAAAGCAAAATAAGGCTTCAGAGACTTACAGGAAGTTCTGGCCATAGAGTTCCTGACCATTCCTAGAGCTCTCCCCAAGTGACAAAAGTAGCCCTGGCAATCACCAGAAACTCTATGGTGAAATGTATTTTATTTATTACTCAAACTTGTATGCCACCACTCCGAGTGTCAGCTGGCTTGTGGCGGCTTGCAACAAGCAAATTGGCATAAGAGTTTCTGATAATTGCCAGAAATACCTTTGTCATTTCCAGGTATCTCTAGGAACCCCAAAGAACTCTATGGTCAAAAAATTCCCATAAGTACCCATGGCATTATTTTTTGTCTTTTAAATGTTTCTCCCTGGGAAGATTGTACCCCTTCCCTTTGTCCCCCATCAGCTAAGCATCTGTAGACAAGGGCTACAATTGCCTGGAGTTTTTGCATGGATTTCATGGTGCCGGAAAAAGCTGGTACTAAGTTCAACCCGCCAGCTTTCTGGGAAGAAGAAAGAATGGCAGCCTCCCAGTGAAAATATCAAAACCAGCAGTGGATCAGATAAAAACAAATCCTTATGTTGTTTTGAAAAGTTACTGAGTAATCCATGGATTGGTGTAATGTAATAGACACGTTGGAATTACTAAATCAGTGACTGTTCGCTCCCTCCCCCCCCCCTCCTTTGGAAGTAGAATGAAGCCTGTCATATGACTCGAAGGAAGCAGTGAGTACCTGAGTCAAATCTAAGGTGACCAGATTTTCACAAAGGTAAAGCGGGACAACATTGACAGGAGGGGTGGACTCCCTTCCTCCCTTCCTGATGCGCACGGGGGGGGGTGTGCTCAGCTTCCCCTCCCCCTCCCTCTGCAGGGACAAGGCTGGCCACTTCCTCCCACCCCTCCTGGGATGGATGCCCTCAGCACGTTTCCCCGGAAGTAAGCACCCCAGAGCTCTCCCCCATCTCGGGCCGGGATGAAAGAGCTGGTCATGTCTGGGGTCGGGCGACAAGAGCTTTCCCTTCCAAGTTCCCCCCTTCCCAATCTCTATGTTAATTTTGCTGCCTCCCTCCCATATTACCTTGCCAGCCTGTCTCTCTCCCCCTCCCTCTGCGGCTGCTGCCTCCGGGCTCCCTCCCCCTCCCCTCCAGACGTGGGGGGTGCTGGGGAATCCTCTGGATGCTCCGCTGAGCATGCGGCAGGGGTGAAGGGGGGGGGAGTGCGCATCCCGCAGCCTCTGCGGCCTGCTCACCTCTCCCTTGCCCGACTCTGGCATTAGTAGACACGATAATGTCTATGTGTATATAGCATTAGAAGAAGAAGAAGAGTTGGTTTTGCACCCTGCATATTAGCATCATGGGGAGGAGCAGAGAATCAAGCCTAGTTTGCCACATTAGAAGCCAGCTCTCTTAATCACTTGTTATTGCTGTTAGGTGCGAAGTCGTGTCCGACCCATCGCGGCCCCATGGACAACGATCCTCCAGGCCTTCCTGTCCTCTACCATTCCCCAGAGTCCATTTAAGCTTGCACCAACTGCTTCAATGGCTCCATCCAGCCACCTCATTCTCTGTCGTCCCCTTCTTCTTTTGCCCTCAATTGCTCCCAGCATTAGGCTTTTCTCCAGGGAGTCCTTCCTTCTCATGAGGTGGCCCAAGTATTTGAGTCTTAATCACTACATGATGCTAATATTAATCACTACACGATGCTAATATTTTGCCCAGTCCTAGAAGCATGATACTGAGTGCAGGAAATAAATCTCCCAAAGCTGCAGTCCAAGGAAGAGGAAGAAGCCTAATCTAAAGAATATTTTCCTTATCACAAATGGCCTGCTTGTCTGATGTCATGTATGTGGGAGTATGAAGGGATCGTGACTCTAGCAGAGATTCCCGGAGACATCATGAAAGGCCTTGTGCAGAAAGGGAGAGGACAAAATGAGGGACGGGGTTCAGGGGGCAGCTGCCAGGTTAATTCAAAGAGAGGCATGCCATTTAAAGAGATGCCACCTATATTCCAGCTACTTGGTGATCTTTGGCCCCAAAACATGTGGTTGGCCTGAGCCAGAGCCAGGTCTTATTCGGCCCTGGCACCCACCTGGTGGAATGAACTGCTAGCAGAGATCCGGGCCTTATCGAAACTTTCAAAGCTCAAAGCGGCTTGCAAAACGGTGCTCTTCCGCCATGTTTATGTTTGAGGCCCAAATAAGCAAACGTGAGATCAAGATGGGCCTCCCTCCTCCCTCGTGACAGGAAGATTTTACTCCTCAAAGATTTTACTCCTGCACCTCTGGGCAAAACCCAACTGAAAACCGGGGGGATTTCTAAAGGACTTGACAAGCACCAGAAAGGTGTTGACGGACTTCATAGTACTCATGGGCTGTCTCTTGGGGACCCCTGAAGTAGACAATACTGACCTTGATGGACTGATTGAGTCCCAGGCAACCAGGCTGTCCACCTGACAAAACGGTGGTTGTTGCACTTAGGTTATAGAATACTATCAAAACCAACATGGTGTAGTAGTTAAAAGCGGCGGCCTCTAATCTAGAGGGCTGGGTTTGATTCTCCACTCCTCCACATGTAGCCAGCTGGGTGACCTTGGGCTAGTGACAGTCATGTTAAAACTGTTCTCACAGAGCAGTTTGGTCAGAGCTCTCTCAGCCACACTCATACCTATCTTCTGGTGAGTGGATGGAAAGGCTACAGTAAGCTCCTTTGAGATTCCTTTGGGTAGTGAAAAGGAAAGTATAAAAATCAATTCTTCTTAAGTATTTTTGTAAGGAACAGAAATAGAGAGTTAGCAAAGGTACAGTGAAATACAGCAGACTTTTAAAATAATAGTCTTACTGCAGTAATTCATTTTGAATTTTGGCCCACCAGTTACATTTTGCCACTTGTTGAACTCTTAAAGCACTGGAATCTTGTTTATGCATTTACACCCACAGGTGATCATGGGAAACACTTTTAGATTTCAGATTCTGCCTAGTTTTGTTGTTTCCATGGCAAAGCTCCTAAAAGCACGCACCGTGGAAGCCATTTCATGATTCAGCTTTGAGAATCATTTATGTACATTAAAGGTATCAGCCACTGGAGGACTCAGAGCAAGATCAAACCACCTGAGGCACATCAGATGATCACTAGTTTGCCCACACAAAGGCATGAAAGATGTGGATAGGGAGCAGGTCTTTTTAGAGGTGGGAAGGTTGCCTGCTTTCCAACATCCCTTTCACCGAAAGTAGAATAGAATATAGAGAATACAGAATACCTTTATTGGCATAATAAACAACAAAACAGTAGAAGAATAGTACGATAAAATAATATATACAAGTCTTCAGTAGTATATAAAGCAGTAGGTGTTAAGTTGCAAGGTGGTCATATTGTGATGTGCAGTTTGCAGTAGGGGTCACAGAAATTTATTATTTCACCAATATATGAAGTTCAAATATGAATGATTTACCCTTAGTATTGTTAATAATACCTTAGCCTCCTGTTGAACGATCTCCAGATGCCTTTCATCTAAAATGCTATGTATTATTTGGTTTATTCAGCACTAGTAAATTTCAGTTTTTTCCAGTACTTGACTAGTGGTTTCTGCAAGTGGAGGAATCTGGGGCACTCCATGAATAGGTGATATAGAGTATCAGGAACGCCACATCCATGAAGACATAACCTTTCAGTAAAAGGAGTATCCAAAAGACAGCCTCTGGATACACTGGAGGGGAGGATATTTAGCCATGCTAAAAGAAAGGCTCTTCTTTGAGAACTGTCATCTAGTGTTCCCAAATGTGCAGGGAAAGATCTATACATGGGGAGGATTCCCCCATTATCAAGGGGAGCACATGCTGTTTGATGTTGATCTCAGTGTCTCTACATCCTCCATTCTCTGCATTATTTGCCCCATGATCCACTGAAAGTAGAGTTAACTGGCCCAGTAGACAAAACCAGGCAATTGTCTAAGGCAGGAGTCCGCAATCTTTTTGAGGTTTTGTGTGTTTTTGGAATTCTGACACAGAGTGATGGGGGCAAGCATAAAATGGCTGCCACAGGAAGTGGAACCAACCACTCTGTAGAAGCCTAAGTACAATGGAGAATAGGGGTGATTTAAAAAATGCATTGAGAAAGAGGGGTAAGAGAATTAAACCAACATTGGTTGGTTAAGCTGCTGCTGAAACAATGTTATTTTAATCCGCAGTCTAGTCAGCTCTCCAGTTAGCCAATCAGGAGCCCTGCTGGGCCCACCCACTTCCAAAAAGCACCCGGCAGGTGCCAAATAAGGTGTTGGCAGGCATCGTGGTGCCCACACACACACCTGGCCTGGAACGCCAGAGTTTGGGGGCCACAAAAAGGTGAAAGGAACCCTTTCTTTCCTGTATGGCGTTTTCCTAGAGGCCAAAGGGAAGCCTCCACCATCTTTTTTCCCCTTCCTCCTTCTAGCCCTGGCCAAGCATCAGCTGTTTCCTCCACTATTGCCATCCAGGAGTCTGGCTCTTAGCCCAGTTGCCCTGGCCTGCAGCCAAAGCCAGTGGGGGAAAGCAGCCATGGCATGCAAGAAGTGCTGAGGAAGGCAAGATCCTCTTCTGCCTCGCTGCAGGTCCTTCATGAGGCAGCCATGGCAAGAAGAGAAGCAGCAGCAGGATGTTGCTGAGCAAGAGTTACTGTTCACTTCAGCCAGCCTGCCCTGCGAGGATGGCTCATCCTTCACTGGCTGTGCATGCATTCCTGTGGCATCAGAGTAAGGCAGGGTGGCTTGCATCCCTGCACTTCTCACAACTACCTCCAGATGGAGCCTGAAGACCCTCCCAAATTGCAGCTGTTTTCCCGTTCCCCTGGAGAAGGGTGGCTTGAATGGCATGACACTCTGAGGTTCCTCCCCACCCTAAATCCCACCCTTCCCAGACTCTGCCCCCGAATCTCCAGGTGTTTCCCAAGTGGGAACTGGCAAACTTCCCTGTCACCCATTATGTTAACGTGACCAGATTGTCCCACTTTTGGAAGGACATCTGGGGGCACCTGGCAAATTGTAGTTATGTTGAAATTAAAAATATATATGTTACAATACTATTTTTGTGTTCTATGAAAAAAATTGTTGCTCCATATAGACCAAATTTTAATCAAGACCCCCCCCCCCCAGTCAATGGTGTCCTGCTTAACCAATGTTAAAATCTGGTCAACTTGCATTACGTGCCATACTGCTTCTGGATTCTGCATATCCATTGGCACTAGTTTTCCATTGTTGCCCTTATGAAAAGTGTTGAAATTTGGCTGGCACAGCGGCAAACAACAAACTACCCATGATCAACTCCCCTGTTCTGTATCCTTTTACATGTAGAGGAGCCCTGTCCTTTGCACCCAGATACCCTGTTTGATGTGTGAATGCTTTTTAGCAATATTGTAACATTGCGCGTAAGACAAAATTTAGGAGCATGAAAGAAGCCATGCTGGATCAGGCTGATGGCCCATCCAGTTTAACACACTGTGTCCCACAGTGGCCAAAACCTAGGCGCCATCAGGAGGTCCATCAGCAAGGCCAGAACTAGCCCTCCCAACGTTGCCCCCGAAGCATCAAGAAGACAGAGTGCCACTGCTGCAGACATAGCGTTGCACCTGGTGGACCTCTGCTCCTCATGTTTCTCCCATCCCCTCTTGAAGCTTCCTGTGCTTGTAGCTGTCACCGTTTCCTGCAGCAGTGAATTCCACATTTAGCCCCTTATGGAATCTCATCATCCACTTTAGAAAGGCTGCATCAACCAGGAACTGAACAAATGTTTTTTTCCCTTGCTTGCCAAGATCGTTCCCGGCCCTAGGGAAGCACGCCTAGCCTCGACCAGGGCCAGGGCCTTTTCGGTCCTGGCCCCCACCTGGTGGAATGAGCTCCCGGGTGAGCTGCGGGCCCTGCGGGACCCTTTAACGTTCCGCAGGGCCTGCAAGATGGAGCTCTTCCGCCAGGTCTATGGTTGAGGCTGGGGCTGCCGGGGTACATCGACTGCTCTCCCCCGGGCTTCTTGAACATCATTGACCTCCTTCTCCTCCACCCCCCCCCTTTTTTTAGGAATGGGGGTAGGAAGGGGATCTTATTATTGTGCTGCCATGTTGTGACATTTTAAAGTCTTTTAATGGGAGTTTTAATGGGTTTTTTAAGACATTGTAACCCGCCGCGAGCCATTTGGGAGTGGCGGGAAATAAATCGAAATAATAATAATAATAATAATAATAATAATAATAATAATAATAATAATAATAATAATAATAATAATAATAATAATAAGATGCTAGCCATACCTATCAGTAGCTTCTTGGGAGATGCATGACACAAACTCTCACCATAGCTTGTAGACAAGTGGATTTTAAAATTCTCTGTCCCTTTGGTCGATTGATTTCCTTGTGGTACAGCTAAATGGGGTGTCTTTCATGGGGATGGGTCAAGAGGAGTAGTCATGTTTGTCTGTTTATAGTGGTGGAAAAGAGGGTAAGTCCACTAGCACCTTAAAGACTAGCAAATGGCATGGCAGGGGAGGAGCGTTTTTAAGTCATTGACCTTTTCCGCACACAGAATTCAGTCTGGCCCGGCACTCGTCTGGTTGGGGGGCTAATTCCTGCTTCCGGGCGATGTTGGCTAATTCCCACTTCTAGGCAACATGGGCTAATTCCCACTTCTGGACGATGTTGGTTCCCTTGCCACGGACCAGCCGAGGGCCTGTGATTGCCCCAGACCGGTGCCGACGTCAACTGGAAACAGAAATTAGCCCCATGATCAGACAAGCACTGGGCCAGGCCAAATTTACGTTTCCTTGGGCTGATCCACAAGTTGTGCAGGATTGTGTGGTGCCCTCCTGTGGAAACTCACAGAGGATTATCATGTGGCATCCCCCACTCCAAATCCAAATGTCTGAAGTAGCTTCTTTTCCCGATTATAGGGAAGGAATGATCAGTCAGCTGCTTATACCAGAGGCCCCCCATATGGTGTCTGTGAGCATCAAGGCTCTGACCAAGTGTTTATAGAAACCAGGTGGGTCTCCTGTCCTGCAGGGTTTCTGATTGGCCACTGGAGATATGATGGACTGTGCCGATCAAAATAACATTGTCGCCATGGCAGCTGGCACCACCGTGCTGGTTTTATTTTCTCTCGCCCTCCTTTTTTCTCAGCATAGTTTCAAAATGGGTCCTTTTATCCTGCACTTGAGCTTCCCCTGTGTGAGGCTCCTCTTCCTGCAGCAGGCATTGGCTGGTTGCGCCCCTATCAGAATTCCCCTAAATGCTTGCAGAATCCTAGAAGGATGGTGATCGACTTGGATCAATACAGTGTCAGTTTGTAATATTGGGTTGCTTAGTCCCCCTTCCTCCCATTCCTTCCCTTGGCTTCTGCCTAGCAGCTGACCCCTGGGGCCAGAGTAAGGGGCCCATGTTGGTTCTTGGGGTTCAAGAGAAACAACTTGGCTTGGGGAGAAGCTGCCAGAAGCAGGTGTGATGTCATCAGGCCTCTCCCAATTGGGTTGAAGTCGCTGAGAAATGAGTTGGTGCAGAGCTTGTAAAAAAAAAAAATGCCATGACATTTGCATTCCAAATAGGTGTTTATTAAAGCAGGGATGAAGAGCTTAAGCGGTCATCAATATTCTTGCGAGGCCGGCAGGAAGAGCAAATCGGACAGTTGCCCGTGGAGTTTTCCACGCTTGGTCCACGGGATGCTAAAGGACGTGACGCTTTTCAGACCCTCTTTTCAGGCGGCCGCTGTGAATTGTAATTGGGGTGCTGAGCAAAGTCGCCAAAGCTGAGGTTTTAGTATCATCTCGGATTACTGCAAACGCAATTCAGGATTCCACCCCCCCCCCAAAAAAAAGAAATGCTGTCCCCCCTCAACAGACTTGCCCCATAAAACCATAGTTGACATAAGGAGAACTAGTGAATTCTGGAGAGCCAGATTGGTGCAGTGGTTAGGTGCGTGGACTTCTAATGTGGTTCGATTCTGCACTCCCCCACATGCAACCAGCTGGGTGACCTTGGGCTTGCCACGGCACTGATAAAGCTGTTCTGACCGAGCAGCAATAGATATCCGGGCTCTCTCAGCCCCACCTTCTTCACAGGGCGCCTGTTGTGGGGAGAGGAAAGGGAAGGTGAATGTAAGCTGCTTTGAGATTCCTTCTGGTAGAGAAAAGCGGCATATAAGAAACAACTGTTCTTCTTCTGCCTCACAGGGTGCCTGTTGTGGGGAGAGGAAAGGGAAGGCGAATGTAAGCCGCCTTGAGACTCCTTCGGGTGGAGAAAAGCGGCATATAAGAACTGCCTGCCTGCATTCTTCATGCAACTACAATTTGCCAAAGCTAGTCCTGAATTGCCCCCCCCCCCCCTCACTGCATACCTGCTTGGCGCCTGGGACTTGCTGTCAAGAGAGCTAGTGGGGGGGTGGCGGCGGGGGGGCACCTTCCTTCTGCTGATATCGCTGCCTCACTCCAAGGGAGGGAGAGATACCATCCGGGTCATGAGCGACTGAGCAACATATAAGCAGCCTCTCTCATTACTCCCCCCCCCCCCCGTCTCTTGGATTTGATCCTGACTCCCGAAGGGCTTTTAAAAATTAAACATTTACAGTCAGAGTTGATAAGGAGAGGAGGGGGGGAAATGGAAAGGTGAAAAAAGAGTGTGGCTGTTAGAACTGCAAGGAGCTTTTTAACCCACAACAAAAACCTCTTTCTCCGGCCACTCAAAAGGAGTTTCTCCCCCCCCCCCCCATGGCTGGTCCCATTCCCAGGACATTGAAAAACGAAGGCCAGTGCAGCAGGCCTACAACGTAGCCTCCCCGTATTGTACTTTTCTTGCGAAGAGCTCATTTTGCCTTTATTTCTTCCCCACGCAGCACGAGTTAATGAAGTCTCCTCACACCTTTAGAGACAGTCAAGTGCTAAAATATCAGCTGTGGCTAAGTGAGAAGCACAGCCATTAAATCTGGGTCCAGGCAAAGGGAGAGGCTAATTTAGGGACACTTCTCCTGGTGGTAGTCTCAATCTCACCCCTCACTCTCTGTTAAAATCCCAGGAGGTGTCTTGGGGAGAGACTTTCACATGTCAAGAGGGTCAGGAATGTTCCCTTGGATATGCAGGCAGGCTCCCTGTATAGTCCCTGACCTGAAGATTCAGAGCATGATTTTGTCCTCCTAAAAGGACTTTGAATAGGTAAAGGTAAAGGTATCCCCTGTGCAAGCACCGAGTCATGTCTGACCCTTGGGGTGACGCCCTCTAGCGTTTTCATGGCAGACTCAATACGGGGTGGTTTGCCAGTGCCTTCCCCAGTCATTACCGTTTACCCCCCAGCAAACTGGGTCCTCATTTTACCGACCTCGGAAGGATGGAAGGCTGAGTCAACCTTGAGCCGGCTGCTGGGATTGAACTCCCAGCCTCATGGGCAAAGCTTTCAGACCGCTGCCTTACCACTCTGCGCCAAAAGAGGCTCTTAACTTTGAATAGCACAAATAGGACTTTGAATAGCACAAGCCAAAGGCGGCCACAGACCTGCAGGTGACTCCTGCCTCCGCTGCTGCAACATGAAGAGATGCACAAGTGACTCAGTGCTGGGAGATGCTCAGGTACCAGGTGTGTTATTGGGCTCTCTCTTCTGGGAGGGGGGGAAAGGAGGGGGTTGGGGAGGAGAACCTCAACTTCACACATCGTGGTGAGGCTGTAAATAGCACACGTGTGACTCAGCAGTAGCATGAGAAGCCATTCTGAGTCAGCTTGGCTGCCTTTGAGCCTCAATGCACAGTTTGTGTTCAGAAGTATGCATGAGGAAGAGACTGGCGAGGAAATCTGATCCAAAGCGCTGTAACTGAGATGGAAACCTTCCATTTCAGTTTTAGGCTTTGAATCATAGAATCATGGAAATGGAAGGGAACTCATGGGTCTAGTCCAACCCCCTACACTATGCAGGACACTCACAACCCTATCGCTCATCTACTGTAACCTGCCACCCCCTTGAGCCTTCACAGAATCAGCCTCTCTGTCAGATGGCTATCTTGTTGTTATGTGCGAAGTCATGTCCGACCCATCGCGACCCCATGGACAATGATCCTCCAGGCCTTCCTGTCCTCTACCATTCCCCGGAGTCCATTTAAGCTTGCACCTACTGCTTCAGTGACTCCATCCAGCCACCTCATTCTCTGTCGTCCCCTTCTTCTTTTGCCCTCAATCGCTCCCAGCATTAGGCTCTTCTCCAGGGAGTCCTTCCTTCCCATGTGGTGGCCAAAGTATTTGAGTTTCATCTTCAGGATCTGGCCTTCTAAAGAGCAGTCAGGGCTGATCTCCTCTAGGACTGACCAGTTTGTTCGCCTTGCAGTCATACATTCGCCTCGCAGCCATACATTGCACAGATGGCTATCTAGCCTCTGTTTAAAAATGTCCAAAGATGGAGAACCCACCACCTCCCGAGGAAGCCTGTTCCACTGAGGAACCGCTCTAACTGTCAGGAACTTCTTCCGGATGTTTAGACTGAATTTCTTGTGAATTAATTTTCATCCCATTCATTCTGGTCTGTCCCTCTAGGGCAAGAGAGAACAATTCTGCTCCATCCTCCATATGGCACCCTTTTAATATGGCCTGTTGACCTACTTTTTTAAAAATGCTTTTGTGTCCTCCCCTTTTCCCAAAAAAACTCTGCTTTAGCTTTATGGCTTTAGCAGTGTGGGGCAGTGATTGAGAGTGGAGGCCTCTAATCTGGAGAGCTGGGTCTGATTCCCTGCTCCTCCACGTGCAGGTAGCTCGATGCCCTTGGGCTAGTCACAAAGCTGTTCTCACAGGCCTCTCTGAGATCTCAGCCTCACCTACCTTACAGGTGGTCTGTTGTGGGGAGAGGAAAGGGAAGGCGATTGTAAACCATTTTGAGACTCCTTTGGGTAGTGAAAAACAGGGTATTTAAAAAACCCACTTCTTTTTCTTTGTAATACCAATCCTGTGAGATAAATTGACCTGAAAGTGACAGGTGTAAAACCATGCAGGGATAGAGTGAGAATCTGTATAGGGCCAAGCTATACGTTCAGGTTTTTATACTTTAGCCAGAGTTCCCAGGACCCAGCCCGGGTTCCCCGTAGCCCTGCATCATTTGCAAGGAATGCTTTTTTAAAAAATAAAGGAGAGTCCAAATGGGCTTGGAGGGGAGGCAGTGGCAGAGGCCCCTCCCCAAGCTGTTTTCTTATTCAGAAACAGTGCTATGGAGGAGTATGTCCTCTTTTTTGTTGCTTCTTGTGCCCAGAATACTCCCTGGTTAACCAGCCAAAATGAAGAAATACCTCCCCCCAGTGCTGATGGTGCAAATAAAAATAAAAAAGCTAGGAGCCAGTGGCAATCTCTGAACCCATTCGAGATTTCATTTATGTTAAAAAAAAAATCTGTTTAAAACAGCTTGCATATGTGGTGCCGAGGACTCACTTTTAGCCCAAAGTCACACCGCAGCCATCTGAGCATCGGGCAGGAAACTTTCTTTGCACCTCCTGTCACTCTGAACACCTGCTGGCTCGACCCCTACACCTGGCTTAGCAGAACATGCCACTTCTTGGGCAGAACAGATGCAAGGGACAACCCAGAGATCGGTTGACTCAGGAGGGCAATTGACAGATGTTCGGTCAAAGTGCTAGTCCTAGGCGCACAGCCTGTCCACATCTCGATGGTATGTGCAGTCAGAGAGAGGGGCCACAAGCGTGCTGGCCTCAGCGGTCCCACACATCGGCTGTTGCTACGAAACTTCCTGAACCTTTTGTGGTTCCTGCACACAGGTAGTACTTGCTGAAATCATGGGTATTTTGCAGAGTCATAATCATTGCAGCTCTGAGCCCACAAAATCAGGTTTGGGAGTTCAAAGCAATTGTCCTAGTGACATTTATTGAGCAC
This sequence comes from Paroedura picta, assembly GCF_049243985.1. NCBI lineage: Eukaryota > Metazoa > Chordata > Lepidosauria > Squamata > Gekkonidae > Paroedura > Paroedura picta. The sequence continues at coordinate 21,941,073 of NC_135370.1, read as the reverse complement.
TCAATCCGAAGGGCCCAACTTAATTATTTACTTGTTTGGGATATATATACTGACCCTCTCAGAATAGCCCTTCTCAGGGCGGTGTACAACATGGATCTGAAACATTAGCTACAGAGATAAAACAGTAAAATACATTAATATGAGTAGCCTAAAATGGATGTGTGAAAAGCAGATAAATGAAGTATCGGCATTGACAGGTTTACAGTAATATGAGAACTTTCTCTGCGAGGGTGAAGGGGGGAGAGAGCAGGAGCTTTATAGAGGCATGCTTTGTGCGATGTTTGGGAAAAATTATTTTCCTGCCATCACCTGCACGCTTTTCCACCGGAAGAGGGGGGCGGGTCAGGGGTGGGACGAGGTTGGCACCTTACGCATTTGAGCCTCCGTACCTTTCTTTTCAGAGCCTCTTGTGGCGCAGAGTGGTAAGGCAGCAGACATGCAGTCTGAAGTTCTGCCCATGAGGCTGGGAGTTCGATCCCAGCAGCCGGCTCAAGGTCAACTCAGCCTTCCATCCTTCCGAGGTCGGTGAAATGAGTACCCAGCTTGCTGGGGGGTAAACGGTAATGACTGGGGAAGGCACTGGCAAACCACCCCGTATTGAGTCTGCCATGAAAAAGCTAGAGGGCGTCACCCCAAGGGTCAGACATGACTCGGTGCTTGCACAGGGGATACCTTTACCTTACTTTTCTTTGGCTGGTGGGCTCCTGGCTGCTCTCTACTTCCTGCAAACATTTTTAAACCCCACGGTCACCCCCACCTCCAGAGTGGTGGAACTATTCTGCCTCTTCTGTGTTTACCAGGGGGACACATTTAGGGGACCACCAGGTGTCCCTCTGAAATGTGCCCCCATGGAGACAAATAGAATGCTGTGTGTTTGCCGCCGTGCAGAATGGGCCTGGATGGGCAGAATGGGCCTGGATGTGTTTTCTGAAAGCTGTAGCATATGTTGCCCATTTAAAAGAAAAGAAAACAATGTCTTGGATCATTTATAAACTCATTTTAAAAAGCAAATAACATTTTAGATTCCGTTACAACGGGGCCCTTTGTTTGGAACTATTAATGGTGAGCCAGCAGGGTATGCAGTCATACCGGGAGCTAAACAAGGCCTTTCAGAAACCTGCCGTTGACGACATGGGCTCTCCTTTAACAAATAAACCTGGTTCTTTAAAATGAAGCCAGTAGCACTGTGCCCCACTTTAAAGTTCAGGAGCAACATTGTCCTTTGATAAGAAGACAGCCTTCCACAAGAGCGGTAAGCTCACATTTCCTTACAGCACCCCGACCACAACTCCTTTTTTTCCCCTAATATAAAATAATTATGTTGTGTTTTGGCAGGTTTCTATTATAGCCCCCTCCCCACTTTCACCTTGTTAAGACCACAGTGTCGGTGAAAGGTTCTTAGTGCCGTGCCACTTCCAAACCTCGGGGGTCCCTCAAAAGATTGGCATCACAATAATTTCATAAACTCAGCAGGTAAAGTTCTGAGATTCTTTTCCCCCTCTAGTTAAGCACATAAAATTCCTTAAAGTGGCAAGGAGCCAAAGGCAACAGGCAGAAGGGGGGAAAGGACTGGATAAAAGGAGGAGAATAGAATGAACATGAGCTGGATCATTGACTGACTCCAATTGCAGGGTGTGAGATTTCCAAGAGTCAAATGACCCCTCTCTTCCTGTTAAGAAGTCAGATACAAGTAGGAATGGGGATCCTTATATTCCAGATTTAGGAACTTCCATCCCTACAGTTTTCTGATGACGGGACCTTTGACTTTCAAAAGATTATTATACCCTTCAAATATTGTGGGTTTCTAGCAAAAGAGAAGCCACACTGGATCAGATCCAGTCCAACAGTGAGTGACCCAAACCCAGGTACCATAAGGAGGTCTACCAGCAAGGCTGGAAATCTAGACATCCCCCCACTGTTGCCCTCCTCCAAGCACTAAGAATACAGAACATCACTGCCCCACACATACGGACATAAGAGAAGCCATGTTGGATCAAGCCAATGGCCCATCCAGTTCAATACTCTGTGTCACAAAGTGGCCAATACTCATGGGCCATAAGAAGGTCCACCAGCATGGCAGAACTCCAGAAGCCCTTCCATTTGATATGGATCTTGCTCATCTGCTGGTAGACTAATATAGCTACCCTTCTGAGACCAAACATGTCTTAGGATAACTATGGAGTCCTATGAGGATACACATGATTTTTTCTTTGCTTTTTCCCACTGCATTATTTACTGTAAACTTTACAGCATGTGATTTTTTGATGTGGAACACATCTTCTGGTGCACCCCTGAAATGGATGTGACTACGTTCCCCAGGGAGCGTGGCAGAAGAGGCAGGGAGGTTGTTGTAAGATGAGGTCAAGGCCACTAGAGGCTGGGGTGATGCTGACGCAGGCTGGGACATCAACTGCAAAGTTGGTGGGGGCCAGGGCGCTGCCCACACAGGCTCCACAGGTTGGGGCAGCACCGTGAAACCACTAAGGTCTGGCATGCGCCCTCCGAGAGGGTTATCAACAGATAGCTATTGCCTGAGCTATTTAAGGAACTTTGTGAGTTGCTGTGTTTGTGGGCACACGGAGTTCTGCATTAGAGATGGCTCAGAGAGCCCGATTGAGGTTTTTGCAAAAGGAGGGGAGGTTATCAAAGGAGAGCTAGACAAATAATGCAGAAGGGCCATAAACGACATTTAGGATTAGTACACTTCCGAGCCTGCGTTTCACACTCAGCTGGAATGGATTTGAATAAACCAGGTTGCCTCTTTCCAATTGTCAAATCAATAACGTTATTTAGAAATCTCCTATCTTATAAGCAGCAGCTAGAGTGTTCCGGAGGAGAACATGACAAGGGGATTAATAAAACATAATTACGTTTTTGAGCAAAATGTAGTACAAATGGGGCCGACACACAAGAAGGGTGTCTTGCTGTATCCTTTGATGTGAAATGCCGGCAGCTCAGCCAAACTGGATCTCAGTTCGCACCAGCAGAAAAAAAGAATGGACAAATATGAGTTTAGTTGAGAAAGGATATATTTATGGATGTTGTATTGGGTTAGCAAGGGAGCCCTAGGCACTGAGCCAGTTTGGTGTAGTGGTTAGGAGTGTGGACTTCTAATCTGGCATGCCGGGTTCGATTCTGCACTCTCCCACATGCAGCCAGCTGGGTGACCTTGGGCTCGCCATGGCACTGATAAAACTGTTCTGACCGGGCAGTGATATCAGGGCTCTCTCAGCCTCACCCACCTCACAGGGTGTCAGTTGTGGGGAGAGGAATGGGAGGACGACTGTAAGCCGCTTTGAGCCTCCTTCGGGTAGGGAAAAGTGGCATATAAGAACCAACTCTTCTTCTTCTTCTGGTAGGTTGGTCAGTCTCGGGTTGGTCAGTCCCTGAAAATGGTTAAGCTCTCAGATAACAGCGTTCACCAATTCAATCTCAAGTAAACGCAAACAAATGCAAATTGCTGTTTTCCCTGCTTATCTCTGGAATCTGTTAGGCTTTTTCATTATGCTGTCTGTTAATTTACCCTCACACTTCCCTATAAGTATGAACTGATTACTTCCATTCCATGACATTGTATCTGAGGAAGTGTGCATGCCCACGAAAGCTCATGCCTCGCATAAAAATGTGTTGGTCTTAAAGGTGCCTCTGGACACTGGATTTATTCTGCTGCTTCTGTGAGTCTGGTTCAGCAGTGGAATGGGCTGCCTAAGGAGATGTTGAGCTCCCCCTCAGTGGCAATCTTCAAGCAGCAGCTGGACAGAGATTTATCCTGGATGCTTGAGGCTGGTCCTGCATTGAGCAGAGGGTGGGACTAGATGGCCTGTAGGCCCCCTTCCCATTCTAGGATTCTATGAGTCTAGTTCACTAGTGGAAGGGGCTGGAGGTGGGGAGCTCCCCTCCCTGATGGTCTTCAAGCAGCAGCTAGACAAAGATTTATCCTGGATGTTTTAGGCTGATCCTGCATTGAGCAGGGGGGGGGACTAGACAGCCTCTAGGGCCCCTTCCAACTCTATGATTCTATGACCCTGTCTGCTGTGTTTTTTCTTGTATGCTGAAATTAACTATATGAAACACGCTTTGATATTGTTTGTGCAAAGAGGGTGGAACTAGATGGCTTGTATGGCCCTTTCCAGCTCTAGGACTCTATGATTTAGAAGCCACCTCTTGGTCTTTTTAGTGATCCATGGTTGCCTGACTCTAAGGACTTGCCCCATAAGGAAACTAAAGGTGTTCCTTCACAAACTGCCAAGTTTGTGTGTCAGCAACGAAAGCCATGCATGAGAAGGCAAAGAAGCTTCCATTGCCATGTGACTTGTAGGTCTTGGGTGCATTCATGCTATGATTCTATGATTCCTTGCAGTGCATTAAATGCCCTAGCAGGAAACACCACTACAAGCACCCAAGGGGCTTGGGACAGGGCACGCACACCCCAGTACTGGCACGCAGTTCTTGATGTGGAGGTAAGTCTTTTATCAGCCCACCATGTGCAGATGCATCAGTGTGGATTTTGGGCAGTGGTATGCAGGTGTCTAGGATTGTCTTTAAAACCAGGCATTTCTTAGGATGTTTTGATGATGTCATGATTTCTCCGGGTTTGCCTGTAAATGTTTTTGCAGTCTGAGCATCTGGTGTCTGTGGTTGCAGCCCTCAAGCACATTTCCTCAGAATAGCACACAAAGAACATGAAACTTCCTTATGGTGAATCGACCCCTTGAGCCATCAAAGTCAGAATTGTCTTCTCAGAATGGCAGTGGTTGTCCAGGGCTGAGGTCTTTCCCATCACCCACCACCTGGTGCTTTTAAATGGGAGATGCTGGAGATAGAACTTGGGACCTTTTGCATGCCAAACAGATGATCTGCCGCTGCAGTCCAGCCTTCCCTTGAAATCTCTGGGACATGTGTATGTCCCACACTTCAGTTTCCAGTTAAAAAGATGCAGAATAAGCTGCAGAAGAATAAGATGCAGATAAACTCATTTAGAATCATAGAATCATAGAGTTGGAAGGGGCCACACAGGCCATCTAGGCCGACCCCCTGCTCAACGCAGGATCCTAAAGCATCCAAGAAAAGTGTGTATCCAGCCTTTGCTTGAAGACTGCCAGTGAGTATTTGCCAGTGAGTATTTGCCAGAAAATAACGTAGCAACAATGTAAGGAACACAGAAAACAGTGTAAGGACTGCTGTGATAGTGACCTCCTGTAAAGGAAATGTTCCTCTTTGCTTTGTTCCCAGAGGACAGATGTCCTTATTGCCAAAATGAGTTGTTTATGAGTTGCTTCATTTTACATCTTTATTAATTTAGCACTATTGTGTCCTCCTGGGACTTGTAAGATAAGAGCTCCAAAATAGGCTTTAGAGTTTCTTTTTACCATTGCAGTATATCAGCAAGGAGCATAGATAAATAATGGCTGTTTGTTTTGCCTTGATGTCTGGCCAACATTGGTATGATGTATTGGGTTCGAATGTCTTGTTAAAAGCTACATAGTAGGAGCACGTGCTCTTTAGTTTCTACCACTCCTGCCTGGCACGGATGCAGGCGTAGAGCTTAGGGGGTTCAGGCATATCTTCCTTCTGCAACAGCCAAGGGAAGGGTGTTGAGTCGAGCAAGAGTGAATGCTCTTTGATGGTTTGGATAATCCAAAAAGTGCAGGTATCTTGCTGGGGTAAGTTTCCTGCTTTGAGTAAGTTTCCTGCTACAATAGAAGGATGCAATCGGGCTCTGTCCATTTGTAGAGAGGCATCCCATAATCTTGGTTTAATTAAGGTTTGGGCCTGTTGGAGTCTGAGTTTCAGTAGAAGATCAGTGGCTAGACCAATGTGAAGCCATTTCTCCTCTACTTTTCTCGATCTTGGATGAATCTGCACAGAGTTTATATTCCAATTCCAGGTCAATTCAATCCCTGTCATCTACACTGAATGCGATTTCCATTTTGATTTTGGGTGATTTAAAATTTCCCTCTGCAACAATCAGGATTGATCCAGAGTGACCCTACCTTTCCCCCGCAATATCCTGGAGTGGATATAACCCTCGATATTTGAAAAATCAGCAGGAGTAGGCATGCAGCTGTCTGCTTTCCCCAAATAACGCTGCCGAGTTTCCAAAGCTGTAGGAAAGCCCTGATTGGCCAGGGTGTCAGGGAAGCCCGATTGCAAGGCTTCCCTTAAAGGGGAAGCCCTAACTTCTCTTGGCAGAAGCTCTAGAAGCCCTGCCTTCTCTAGGCAGAGATTTGTCTCTTGGATGTATTCCCCCTCCCCTGCTGTCTCCAATCCTCTCCCCTCTCCTTCAAGAAAAGAAAGAAAGAGGCTCCTTCTGAGATTTCCCAAGGAAGTGCAGAACACATTTCCATTTCAATTGGAATGGAGGAATTGGGGGATAGAGGAAGACCCGAGTTCAAATCGATCTGTATTCAACAGGACCCACAATGGAATAAACAAAGTAAATGCAGAATCAGCCCAGGTTGAATATCTTCAGAGATGAACGCTGTTACTGCAGAGAGAGTATAACTTACTTTTCAACTGAAGATATCGCTTGAAGCCAGGCATGGGTTTCTAAGGAAACCGGGCCTGTCTCTAGTCGTAGGAGGCCATTCCATATGCATCGGGGTACTCCCAATACCTGTTGCAGTATACAACAACAAGTGCTTTTGCGGGGGGGGGGGGGATAAAACAACACAAAAGTGCCAAATGCTTGGGTTGCGAACTTCCAAGTGGGGCCTAGAGATTTCTGAGAATGACAACTGAGAGCCAGTTTGGTGTAAGGGTTAGGAGTGCGGACTTCTAATCTGGCACACCAGGTTCAATTCTGCACTCCCCCACATGCAGCCGGCTGGGTGACCTTGGGCTCGCCACAGCACGGATAAAGCTGTTCTGACTGAGCAGTAATCTCAGGGCTCTCTCAGCCTCACCCCCCTCACAGGGTGTCTGTTGTGGGGAGAGGAAAGGGGAGACGACTGTAAGCCGATTTGAGACTCCTTCAGGTAGAGAAAAGCAGCATATAAGAACCAAGTTGTCGTCTTCTTCTTCTTCCCCTTCTTCTCCTTCTCTTTCTCCTTCTTCTGTCCCCCCCCCCAGTGTTTGCCCCCTAAATCTCTAGGAATTTCCCAACCTTGGACGACAGCCTTACCCTACACGCATGCATCAGGTCTTGCCATTTTCTCCCTCAGGAACTGGGGGAATTGGCACAGGCACACAAAAAAATTGGTGAATACCATCACCAAAAAAATGACCAGACAATATCTATAGATCAGCTGTCCTCAGATAACTCTCAGGTAGGAGGCCGCTAGGTGGAATTTGCATTTACCTCCGTCAACGTCGATTTGTATTCTTTTCATTCGGCTGTCCGTTCCAAGCTCAGAGAATGCCACTATTGTTCTCCGTCTAAAAAGTGTGTGCACTTTGGCTGTTCTGCTTGAACCGCAACTTCTCTGCACTCTGCATTTTATCTTTTGGCTCCTGCACCTGGAATATTATCGCTTGCTGGCTGCCTCCCTCAGGGAAAGGGGGCTGGAGGTAAACCCCTTTGAGGCAGCCTCCTTCTCTCTCTCCTCAAGGGGCCTTCCTTGCATTCCTGCAGGGAGACAGCATGGTGGAGTGGTTAAGAGGGGTGGCCTCTAATCTGGATGGCTGAGGTTGATTCCCTGTGCTTCCACGGGAGGCCTGCTGGGTGATCTCAGGCCAGTCACTTTTCTCTCTGGCCCACCTGCCTCACAAGGAGCCCTTTGTGGGGAGCGGAACGGATTTTGATAGTCAACCACTTTGAGACACATGAAGCCTGGGGGGACCTTGAGCCTGGTTCTCTCAGGACTCTCTCTGCCCCACCTGCCTCACAAGGGGCCTGTTGTGGGGAGAGGAAGGGAAGGCTATTACCAGCAGCATTGAGACACAGGAGGCCTGCTGGGGGATCTTGGGTCAGTCAGCCATTGTCAGCCACTTTGAGATGCAGGAGGCCTGCTGGGGGACCTTGGGCCAGTCTTAGTTCTCTTAGGACTCTCCCAGCCCCACCCGCCTCACAAGTTGCCTGTTGTGGGGAGAGGAAGGGAAGGCCATTGTCAGCAGCATTGAGACACAGGAGGTCTGCTGGGGGATCTTGGGTCAGTCCTGGTTCTCTCAGGACTCTCTCAGCCCCACCTGCCTCAAAAGGGGCCTGTTATAGGGAGAGGAAGGGAAGGCCATTGTCAGCCACTTGGAGACACAGGAGGCCTGCTGGGGGACCTTGGGCCAGTCCCAGTTCCTTCATAACTCTCTCAGCCTCACCTGTCTCAGAAAGGGCCTGTTGTGGGGAGAGGAAGGGAAGGCCATTGTCAGTCGTTTTCTGGGACTTGAATAAAAGCTCCGTGCAGATTCAGCCCTGGTTGGTCCAGGCAAGCCTGTTCTTGTCTGACCTCAGATGTTAAGCAGGGTTGGCTCCTTGGACAGGAGATCCCCCAAGGGTTGTTATGCAAGGCAGGTGATGGCCAACTACTTCTGAATATCTCCTGCCTTGGAAACCCCAAGGGGCCATGGTCAATTGGTTGTGACTTGACCGCACCAATAAAGCACTGTGTGTGCCTGATAGTCACACTCAAGAGGGAGCAGAAAGGCAGATGTCCTTTGCTGCATCCCTGGCCAGCAAGGAGGACAGAGAGAACGCATCATTTGGAGCAAATGATAAAATGTGCCGAAATGACAACACAATCTGGAAACTTCAGACGAGTCCAACGGAATTCGACAGACAAGAGACTTGCCTCCCTGTATTGAGACAAGAGAAGCAAAACAGAGCTTTGAGGCTCCTGAAATCGTCCACAGTAATTCCTTAAGCTCTGTTTTGTTTGGTTGGGCTGATTCCACTCTCCGCAACCCCTCCTCGTGGTCCCTCCCCCATCGCTGCTGCTTCAAAATGTGCAATCTTTTTCTATCCCAGTAACCATAGAGATGGTGAATAGCAACGGCTTCTGCTTTCCCCATCAACACAGCCCAGTCACTCCCTACGCCTCTTAATGCAATAAATCAATACATGCATGTTGTGGTTTCCTGGCCTCCAAGAGACAGCAGTTGCCAGAGATCTTCGCGGAGGAAATCGAATGTACAACTGGCATTAAGAACATCAGAAGAGCCCTGCTGGATCAGACCAGTGGTCCATCTAGTCCAGCATCCTGTCTCACACAGGGGCCAGCCAATTCCTCTGGAGGGCCAACAACAGGGCAGAGAGGCCGAGGCCTTCCTAAGAACATCAGAAGAGCCCTGCTGGATCAGACCAGTGATCCATCTAGTCCAGCATCCCGTCTCACACAGAGGCCAACCAGCACCTCTGGAGAGCCAAAAATAGGGCATCGAGGCCAAGGCATCCCTTCATGTTGTCTTTTGGCACTGGGATTCAGAGGTTGACTGCCTTGAAGAGTGGAGGTTCCCCACAGTCACTCTATGGCTTGCAGCCACTAATAATCCTCGTTTCAGAGGGCAGCTCCATGAATCTATTCAAATATATTTAAGGCTGTCCAGAATTCAGTTGAGCTTCTAGATGTGGAGAAATATCTCCTTTATACCCTCTTGGGAAGAAATGGGGCATTCTTAGACAGGGATGCACAATCATTAAGAAACATTTTTAGCTTTGAAGAGAAGGTGAAGCCTGGAGATGTCTGGGAATTACAGCTGAACTCCAGATGGCAGAGCACAGTTCTCCAAGGAAGAAGAAGAAGAGCTGGTTCTTATATGCCACTTTTCTCTACCCAAAGGAGTCTCAAAGCGGCTTACATTCACTTTCACTTTCCTCTCCCCACAATAGACACCCTGTGAGAGAGGTGAGTCTGAGAGAGCCCTGATATTACTGAAGAAGAAGTGTTGATACTTATATGCCGCTTTTCTCTACCAGAAGGTGTCTCAAAGTGGCTTCCAATCACCTTCCCTCTCCTCTCCCCATAACAGACACCCTGTGAGGTGGGTGAGCCTGAGAGAGCCCTGATATTCCTGCTCAGTCAGAACAGCTTTATCAGTGCTGTGGCAAGCCCAAGGTCACCCAGCTGGCTGCATGTGGGGGAGCAGAGAATCAAACCCGGCTCACCAGCTTAGAAGTCCACCCTCCTAACCACTACACCAAGCTGCTTTGGAAGGTGGACTTCCATGACTGCTTTGGAAAGTGGACTCTATAGCATTAAACTTCAATGGAGTCCTTCCCCCACCAAACCCCAGCCTCCTCTGATCTCCAGGAATTTCCCAACCCATGCTTTGCAACCATATTAACCATCAGCACAACCCATATGTGATGACTTACCCCCAAAAGAGCAACCTCATACTAGTGGCATGTCTTCCTGCCTGGGATCACACATGAGAGCAAGATCACGTTCCTCAGGATGGCTATGACAGTATTATCCTCTTATTGCTGCTTTATAGGCAGAACTGAGGTGGCCTAATTGTACGTTACATCAGTGGTACCCAACCCCTGGGCTGGAGACTGGTACCGGTCCATGGATCAGTCGGTACCAGGCCATGGCTCCTCCTCGTCCTCCTCCCCGGCTGCTGCTTCGGGGGCTGCGCTGCCACTCTGCCGCTGGCTCACCTTTGGTGCTCTCCGGCGGCCGCCATGGCTGGGGCTCCCCCTTGGCGTGGCACAGTGCTGCTGCTGCTGGCAGCGCCCCCCAGTGGGTGGCGGGAAGTCAGGGGCGCTGGCGGGAAAGCAAGTGGAGCAGAGGCTCAGGTGGCAGCGATGTCCCTCGGCAAAAGACTACCCAGCTCTCAGTAAAATTGTCAAGCGTTCACCAGTCCCCGGTGATAAAAAGGTTTGGGGCCACTGCATTACATGAAGAACTTAGCTGTTAAATTGGGATTGTTGCTGGTTTAATTTCTGACTAGGCTTTCTGGAATGCCATTTCTTTTTAACGGATTGTGTCTGCAGCAATGTGTTTTGATCTGTAAATACCACCTCTCTATTTATTCAACTTTAACAATAAAACTAGGTTGTTAAACTGTAATCTTGCTCCTCCACCTCTGAAGAAAAGTCTGTTGGGGTTCATGTGTTCGTTTAGAGAGAAATGCAAATTTGGGGCATATCTAAATTATGGGTGGAAAAGTTGCAGTTGGATATGGGGGTGGGGTTACGGTCAGAGTAGCTCAACAGTGGAATGGACTGGCTAAGGAGGTGGTGAGCTCCCCCTTACTGGTGGTCTTCAAGCAGCAGCTGGAGAGAGATTTATCATGGATGCTTTAGGCCAGGGGTAGTCAACCTGTGGTCCTCCAGATGTTCATGGACTACAATTCCCATGAGCCCCTGCCAGCATTCGCAGGTTGACCACAGGACCACAGGTTGACTACCCCTGCTTTAGGCTGATCCTGCACTGAGTAGAGGGTGGGACTAGATGGCCTGCATGGACCCTTCCCACTCTAGGAATCTGTGAGTCTAGTTCAGCTGTGGAACGGGCTGCCTAAGGAGGTGGGGAGCTCCCCCTCCCTGGCAGTCTTCAAGCAGCAGCTGGAAAGAGATTTATCCTGGATGTTTTAAGCTGATCCTGCATTGAGCAGGGGTTGGGACTGTAGGGCCCCTTCCAACTCTATGATTCTATGACCCTTCCTGCTTTTTTTCTTCTTGTATGCTGAAATTAACTATATGAATCATGCTCTTATATTGTTTGTACAAAGGGGGTGGAGCCCGAGCACCTGTGCGGGGGCCTCCTGAGGCTAGGCGCCAGCGCGGGGGCCTCCTGAGCTCCGGCTGTCTAGTGGGCTGCCTGCCACACGGGCAAAAAAATTTTTTTTAATTTTAAATTTAAATTTTTAAAAAAATATATGTGAACGCCACGGGATATATTGAAAATGCCGTGTAACACGGGGCAAATGCCCCAAATGCAAGGCCCGGCAAAGGCGAGACAAATGGTCAGCTTAGTGTATTTGTCTCTCTCTATAGATATAATATATGTGTTTATTGCCCATTGTGAGTGTTAGTTACTTATATACGATCACCTAATAAATGAACAGGCTGTGAGATGAATTGGCCAAGTGAACAAGGGCCAGTTTTGATTAAGAAAGGCAATTTTAACATTTGGATCTGTGAGTTTAAGAGCTGATTAAAAAAAAAATATTCATGATACAGTTTTGTTTCAGTGCGTTACCATCACAGGGTACAAAAAAGAACATATTCAAGCTTTCTTCTCATAACTTTGGCATGAATCCAGTAGACATTTAAGCATTGGGCAGTAACATTGATCAGTGACTCTCTGTCAGTCAAGAAAGACTCTTAGTTAACTATTTATTGTAGAGCTATGCTCTGGTGGGCATGCAGGGTTCCCTGCCACCTTTTCTCCTCATGTCAGCCCTATGGGGTAGGTTCTGCTGAGAGCTGGGCACTATCCAGGGGCTAGCCACTGAGTTTCCTGGCTGGGTAGGAGAGACCATTGGTCTTGCATATCATTACAGACACCATCATTTTGTCTGAGTCCCCCCCCCTAATTTTCTGTCCATTGGGCCATCCCAGATCTTAGCACAAGAAGAGAGTAACTCAAACATTGTCCAATGACAACAGTCATTCAGATTTGCATGTTGCACTGGAATCCCCTGAGAGATGATGTTTTTATGATATTAGGGAGAGGGGAGATTTAGAAATACAAAGAAATCTGCATATCACTCCATTTCTGTATATCAGGGGTAGTCAAACTATGGCCCTCCAGATGTCCGTGGACTACAATTCCCAGCAGGGGTAGTCACTGCGGCCCTCCAGATGTCCATGGACTACAATTCCCAGGAGCCCCTGCCAGCATTCGCTGGCAGGGGCTCCTGGGAATTGTAGTCCATGGGCATCTGGAGGGCCGCAGTTTGACTACCCCTGCTGTATATCTTCAACTCCAGGATATGTTAGCCTGTTTCAGGGGTGGGCAGAAAGGGATGTCACTCCAAGTGTCCTTAAGGAGGGGAAAGTGGGAAGGAGAGAGGTTATGTCCCTGATCCATGGGAGGAAGGCATTTTGCAGGGCCCCTGGAAGTGTGGGGCACGTAGAATGAGCTACATGTGATACATGGATAAACCAGCCGTGTCGAGGGACCCCCACTGGATGTGACATCACTGGGCCACTCTGCTGTGCCAGGAACTGGGCTGGGGCAGGCCTATGCTGCTCCATCGCCTCCCCCCCCCTGGTAAATATGCGCGCATTTACCTCTCTGGACTCCAGTTGCTACCACGTGCAAAGAGCCTCGGCCAGCATGGTTTGTATGGCCAGGGCCCCTCCCTTTCCCACCCCCTTCAGGCCCGCCATTGGCCATTGGGGAAGAGTTATATCACCCAATTAAAAAAAAAATTCAAAATATATTAAAATGTTATTAAATTCCACCCTATCGGCAAAACCCTTCTAGGCTGTCTTGAAACCATGGTTGGGAAAGCCTGCCGTACCTGGACTTATTTAAAATGGGAAAGATGATATCGAATCCTAAACTGGACTAGGCGGGGTCCATTTTCAAGCATTGCTCTGAAAGCTTTATTGGCTTGGGTAAGCCCGTTTCTCTTGGAAACTCACGTCCTCAGTACGTTACTCAAAATCGCAGTCAAATTCTCATGCTGAAGGAGGGTGCAATAAGGTCTTCTTGGAACGGAATGCTTTAACACTTAGAAGAAACTGGGCATTTAATTGAGGTTTTGCATAGATCTCAACAGCGAGACCTTGCCAGTTTTTCATGGCTAGACTTTTCTTGCTAACGGAGGCACATCTTAATTCTGCTTGAGAGCCAGTGTGATGCAGTGGTGAGAGTTGGAAATAAGGCAGAGAAGGCACACCTGATGGACCTCTCACCTTACAGTAGACTAAGATTCAAGTCCATGAATGCAGGCAACAAGATTTCCAGAGGATACAGTTTGAAGAGGCAAAGCTCCCTTAGATATAGGGTAGCTTTGACTCTCAAAAGCTTGTCCCGCAGAAATCTTTTTGATCTTTAAGGTGCTCCTAGACCTGAGTCTTACTCTTCTACTGTGGTCCAACCTAGTTATTTACCTGAAATCACCTTGTTGGGAAACCTGAAGTTATTGTATCGGTAGGCAGGGTTCAATCTATGAATCAGTCCTGAAGTTATAATATCAGTAGGCAGAGTTCAATCTATCCATCAATATTAAGGCTATTTTAACAATTGCCAAGTCTATGAACTAAGGGTCTACAGTTTCCCTTTAATTTAAAACAGCTCTGTTTCACTACCTGTGCCCTATTAAAAACATTCACATTCCACTAATGGTCAACTGAGATGTCATAAATGAATGAGCCCTGCAATTGCTGTGTGTTACGCTTGTAAATAGTTTCAAGCCTTTTTCCTGAACATCCCATATTCCACAATAAAAGTTACTGTTTTCCTCATTTCTCATGCAAAATCCTGGGGAGGGCATGGACTTTCTGGGACATAACTGCCAGTTCCAGAGAGAAGACTCCCAGAGCCAGGAGGCCCATAGTTGGCTATCTGGGGGAAGTGGTTGGCTACTGTGTGAGATAGGGTGCTCGATTAGATGGACCACTGAACTGATCCAGCAGAGCTCTTCTTGTGATCTTTGGAAGGCCTCGGGCTCTGTGCCCCATGACCCATAGTCGGCTGTCTGGAGGAAGTGGTTTGCCACTGTGTGAGGCAGGTTTCTGGACAAGTTGGATCACTGGTCTGATCCAGCAGGGCTCTTCTGATGTTCTTAGGAAGGTCTCAACCTCTATGCTCTGTTGGTAGCCCTCCAGAGGAACTGGTTGGCCCTGTGAGAGATGGGATGCTATACTATATGGACTACTGGTCTAATCCAGTAGGGCTCTTCTGATGTTCTTAGGAAGGCTCGACCTCTGTGCCCTGTTGTTGGACTTCCAGAGGAACTGGTTGGCCCCTGTGAGAGACAGGATGGTACTATATGGACCACTGCTCTGATCCAGCAATGCTCTTCTGATGTTCTGAGCAAGGCCGAGGCCGAGGCCTCTCTGCCCTATTGTTGGCTCTCCAGCGGAACTGGTTGTCCATGGTGTGAGACAGGATGCTGCATTAGTTGGACCACTGGTTTGATCTAGCAGGGCTTTATTATTTCTGCTTGCCCCCCCCCCTCAGTAAGTCAAAGAGGTCTTTCCAGAAATTTCAAGGAAAATACTTTCTAGCATTTTAAACATCAACAATGCCTTTTTCTTGCTGGATGCCACTGCCTACAAGCCAGAGGTGAGACTTGACCATCTCTTTGGTGCCAGTTTGGGGTAGTGGTTAGGCGTGCGGACTTCTAATCAGGTGAGCCAGGTTCGATTCTGCACTCCCCCACATGCAGCCAGCTGGGTAACCTTGGGCTCTCCATGGCATTGGTAAAGCTGTTCTGACGGAGCAGTAATATCAGGGCTCTCTCAGCCTCACCCATCCCACAGGGTGTCTGTTGTAGGGAGAGGAAAGGGAAGGCGAATGCTGCTTTGAGCCTCCTTCAGGTAGAGAAAAGCGGCATGTAAGAACCAACTCTGCTGCTGCTGCTGCTGCTGCTGCTGCTGCTTCTTCTTCTTCTTCTTCTTCTTCGCCATGGAACCCTTTGCATTCCTAAAGCTTTGGACTGTGTGAGGCTGGGCTCCTCCCCTCCCGCCTGTTGTCTGCTAACAGAGAGGGAGAAAGACTTTAACATTTATTTTTTATTTTTATTTACACTGTTTATAGTCTGCGTTTCTCACCTGGACCCAAGGGGGTTTGACAACTCAGGGTGTAGGTTTTGTGCAGTGTGAACTAGGACTGTGCGCTCCGGCACGTATTGGCCACTTTGGCAATCACCGAAGCCCGAGGTGGCCAGCAGCATGGAGGGGAGCGCATGCCAGCCAGCACCCCTCCATGCCGTGGCACTGGCCAAAGCGTCCGAACCACGCCGGAGCGCACAACTCTATTCTGAACCTTCCCACGTAAAATGCATTGCTCCACTGTATGCTTATCAGTTGGGCTGAAATTCAAGAAGAAAGGGAGTAGCAAGAAACTCACTTTGTCTTCATGTACCTGAGAGCCAGCATAGTGTAGTGCAGGGGTAGTTAACCTGTGGTCATCCAGATGTTCATGGACTACAATTCCAAACGCTGGCAGGGGCTCATGGGAATTATAGTCCATGAACATCTGGAGGGACGCAGTTTGACTACCCCTGGTGTAGTGGTTAAGAGCGGCAGCCTCTAGTCTGGGGAGATGGATTTGATCCCCTGCTCCTCCCCATGCAGCCAATTGGGTCTTGTTAGAACTGTTCTCACTGAATCTCATAGCCTCGCCTGTCTCACTTGGTGTCTGTTGTGGGGAGAGGAAGTGAAAGCAATTGTAAGCCGCTTAGAGATGCCTTCCGGTAGTAAAAAGCAGGGTATAACACCCAACTCTTCTTCTTCTACCATCAGCCTTCCCTTCTACAAAATGCCAAAATATTTGATGAGCCCAAGCTTTATATATGTTGCATCATCCCCAGTAGCTCAGCAGGGGCCATTTTGAAACTGGTGAAATATGGGATTGTGGGAAACCGCTTCACACTAGACGGGTTACGGTTAATCTTAACCTGTTTTCAGCGAAAAGCTGGTATATGACAGAAATCCTGTTAAAAACATGCCAAAAAAGAATGCCGGAAAAAAAAAAGTTCTTTCACGGCGTATATTTGCTTTTTAGCAGTCCCTTGACAAACAAAAGGAGAAAACAAAGGGAGAGAAAAGCATAAACTTCACATGTTCCGTATTTATATTCAGACTATCACTGATAAAGATGTCGAAAACGGACCATACCTAGGCATCCGTTTTGAAATTGTTTTCAACGTGGTTTTCATTGGAATAAATCGTTTTGCCATTGCCAGCTTGGGACGTTTCCCCCTCCCTCCCGCATATATTTCCTTTTCAGCAGTCCCCTGACAAACAAAAGGCATCTATGAGGAGAAAATAAAGGGGGAGAGTATCGGGGGCGGGGGGGGGGAGAAAAGCACAAACCGCCCTGCCGTTGGCCCTACAATCCTTAGGGACGGTTTCCAACCGTGCCTAATAACACACGTAACCTTTAGGATGGGGGCTCCTAGCGCTGTATTCATTCAACAGCATTGTCTGGACGTCGCATTGGCAGTGTCACAAAAACCAAACCAGCAGGCGGTGTTTGCCGGGACTCGAGGCCCGGATCCCGAGGGCTAGCCTTCGGGTTGGTTGCCGTTGAGACGCCTGTCAGGCGTTCGGAACCAGGAACCATTTTGACAGCTGGCTCCGGCTGAGGGGAGCACAGCCTCAGGTTTGTCAGTGAGTGATGGCGGAGCTGGCTGCCTTGCCGTCCTTCTGGAAAATTCCGCGGCCGGCGAGCTCCCTCTGTGGCTCCCGTTCGGCCTCTTTCCCTTTCCACCACTGCGGGGACTTTATCTAATTTGCAGTTTTCCTCTTCCCTCGGCACACATGCGGGAACTACGAGCCGGCGGCTGGCAGACTGTGTCTGTCTGGAGATAGGCAGGCGGCTGGCAGGTGTAAAAGCTGGGAGAGGATGGTTCTGCCGCAGTTATTTCAGGATCAGCTTTTGTGGTGCCGCAGCGCGGGAGCAGGTAATGGTCCCCCCCCCTTCCCCGCCTTTGTTTTAAACCTCCGCCTTTATGCGAGCGTCCTTTTTTAACCCATCAAGCCGCCGGACACCCTTTTTGCTATAGATTATGGGCTGAATTAGTTAAGGGTTGCGTTCAAATGGGGGGGGGGGAGTGTGCGTTTGCGAGCCATCGGCTGTACATGTGGTTGCACCGCATGGGATTCCCGTGCGCCTGGTCCTTTTTTAAACGTCGATTCTTGCCACGCGTTCGCGGGGTTCGTGTGCAGTTTGTGGCAACGAAATAGAGATTTTTCGACCTGCAGAAAAGAGTGGAAGGAAAGACCTTGCTGTCTCCAGGGTGCTAATTTTATTCTTTTTCTCTCTGTGTGGGGGGGTGTCTCGTTTTGCAGATTCTCCAGCCTGCTCTTTCTGATGTGACCCACGCCTTGGATTGGACTTGTTTTCAGAAAATAAAGGTAAGGCATATCTTCTTCGTTTTTTTCTTTTCTTTTTGTAGCCTGCTGGCATACACAAAGGGGAACGGGTTTTTTCAGAGTCTGGCGGTGTTTGTACCTACGGCTTGCCGCGCTGCTGTTTTGCCGCTGTGGAAGTGCGACGGCTTTGTTCTTAAAAACTAGCAACTGCATGGGGACTCTCTCAGCCAAGCTCAGACCCAGGAGCGTCTGGACGAGAAAACCAGGGTTTATTTGGAACACCTGTCAGAGTGACGGAAGAACGAAACGGTGCTTAAAATCACCCTCTGCCCTTAGGTCCACAAAGCTATGAGGCAGTGACTGATTTTTGTAAGCCCGTTAAAGGGATCTGTCTCGGGTTCAATACGCAGGATGGCGCGTAAGGTCTGTGACAGAATGCAGAGCTTTGATTTTTCACCCCGGGGGGGGGGATCTGTTCTGTAAGCTCCCCCCCACCACCACCAACCTACCACCTGTTCTGAGTGCTAGGAGATACATGTATCCATAGCATTGATTTTCCTGCCTATACAGACCAGGCATGTGAGGAAACAGCAGAGTCCGGGTCTCCCTTTCGTCTCCCTCCTCCCCCCCCCCCCCCGGTCAAGTCATTCAGTTTCCGAGCACCTGCTGTGCCTACATGTTGCTACTACGGCTGCAGAAACTGGGATGGCCAAGGTGCATACAAATATTATCCTGCCCTCCGCTCGTTCCTTTCTGGGGACCCTCCTCTCACTTTGCAGCCATATGCGTGAGAGAGCAGGGAAGGCGTAGAATAATCATTTGGGGTGGTTTCGTTTTTTTTTTTTTTTTTAAGAAATCTTTCCTGCGTGCGCAGACTGCAGAGCTAGGCAACAAAGACCCGAACTGTTTGCTTTGGCTCAGATTTTGAAAAGGGCTTAGTCTCCTAAGGGCTTGCAGCTCCCCCCCCCCCCACCGCCCACACACACACACACACACACACACTTTGAGCAGAAGATATGCCTAACTTTTGAAGGCCGTATAGAGCAGGGGTAGTCAAACTGCGGCCCTCCAGATGTCCATGGACTACAATTCCCAGAAGCCCCTGCCAGCATTCGCTGGCAGGGGCTCCTGGGAATTGTAGTCCATGGACATCTGGAGGGCCGCAGTTTGACTACCCCTGGAATAGAGCAATTAAAAAAGCAACAGCTTTTTACCTAGAGTGACTACACACAGCATGTTAAAGAGAATACCGTCCGTGGTGTCCAATGCACCTTCATGGGTGCATATATCTGTTCTCGTGCCCAGTGGGTATGCGGTCAAGCATGAGTTTGTGCAACCATGGACCACACCAGGACGCTAGTAGGACCAAAATGGTCAGCAGACGCGCTCTGTCAGATGTCCTCCCCCCCCCCCATGGCAAATGCGGGATTTTGGCTCTGTGGTGTACAAAATGGGCGTGTCTGGAAAGGAGGCATCCTGTGCTTCACATTGTCCTGTTTTAACCAGGCTTGAGGGTTTGGTTCCCTCTGTTGGTTTCTCTCTGTCCTTTTCCGAATTTGAACTTTGATCTCTGGCGACGTAGTTCCCAACAGCCATTGCTTCGTTTTGTCCAGTGTTGTCTGTCTGCTATTGAGTCATGGCTTTCCGAATTAGGGTTACCAGCTCTGGAAGGGGGGCGGAGCCTGGGAAGAGCAGAGTTTGGGGAGGGAGAGGCCTCAGCAGGGTGCAGTGCCATAGAATCCGTCCTCCAAAGCAGCCATTTTCCTCATGGGGAGAATGATCTTGGTCGTCCGGAGATTGATTGTAATCGTGGGAGAACTTCACGTACCACCTGGAGGTTGTCTACCCCGTTCCAAGCATAAGGGAGTGTATCTGGGTCTCTAAAGCAGGGGTAGTCAACCTGTGGTCCTCCAGATGTTCGTGGACTACAAGCGTTTGCTGGCAGGGGCTCATGGGAATTGTAGTCCATGGACATCTGGAGGACCACAGGTTGACTACCCCTGCTCTAAAGCAGTGGTCCCCAACCTTTTTATCACCGGGGTCTGGTCAACGCTTGACAAATTCACTCATGTCCGGGGGGGGGGTAGTCTTTTGCCGAGGGACGTCGCTGCCACTTGAGCCCCTGCTCCAATTGCTTTCCTGCCGGTGCCCCTGACTTCCCGCCGCCCACTGGGAGGTGCTGCAAGCAGTAGCCGCGCAGTGCCATGCCAAGGGGGAGACCCAGCCATGGCGGCTACCGGAGAGCAACAAAGGTGAGCCGGTGGCAGAGTGGCAGGGCAGCCCCCGAGGCAGCAGCTGGGGAGGAGAACGAGGAGGAGCCACAGCCCGGTACCGACTGATCCACGGACCGGTACCGGTCCCCGGATCAGGGGTTGGAGACCACTGCTCTAAAGCATGCTGACTTTGACTTTTGAGGCAAGTCATCTCAGGCAATTGATTTCATTAGGAGAAGTATAAGCACCGTCTGCCTCCTTTCCTTACCTCCAGGAACCAGAGGCCGGCCAGTGTGAGTGAAGTGCCTAAAGCCTAGCTGGATAAATGTGAATATTTTTTGTTGATTTATCATTTATGTAATTTATAGTTTGCCTTTCTCACTGAGGCCTAAGGCAAACCCCCGCAGAGAAAGATGATAAGATCAGCAGGGCGGGACGTCCAGTTAAAAAATGCATTAGGGTTTGGATCGTAAAAGTCAGAAACGGAGCACAAACAAAGCATAAGCATTCAAACAGGATGTGTTAAACCAGTGGTTCTCAACCTTCCTAATGCCACAACCTTTTAATCCAGTTCCTCATGTTGTGGTGATCGCCAGCCGTAAAATGATGCAAGGGTTCTTTCACATAATTAAACCCAAACTGACCAATGTTGTGTAGATCCATTGTTCTTGATTGTATATAAATTGGTTTCCCCCCCGGGGATTCTCAGTTCAGTTCTGCCTCTTGTCCCACCATGCCATTTCGCTCTTTTCCGCTGCTCCAGACAGACGAACGCTCTATCTCGACCTACCCCGCAAGGCTGTTGTGTGGATGGCACCCCCTTGGCCAAGTTGCTTGCCCTGCCGCGATCCCTGTGAAAGGGTTGTTCGACCCCCAAAGGGGTCCCGACCCCCAGGTTGAGAACTGCTGTGTTAAACAATGCAGAAATGATATTTGAGGAGCAGACTTGCGTCAGCAGACAGACCACTGTCCCTGCTCCTTTATCAAAACACCTTTGGGAGGCATTTTGTTCTGTTGCTGGCTTGTTTGTTGGCTGTCAGGTCCCAGATGCCCAATGGTAACACCATTGGATTTTCAAGGCAAGAGACATTCAGAGCTGATTTGCCATTGCCTGCCTCCACATAGCAACCTCGGACTTACTTGGCGGTCTCCTGTCCCAGTGTCAACCAGGGCTGGTCCTGTTTCACTTCCCAGATCAGGCTAGCCTGAGCCTTACTACCTGAGTCCTCCGGAATAAATTCATCTTTGCTTTGTTTGCACAACACCAGGGGAATGAGAGCCTTCCCGACCTCCTCAGGCAAGCCATTCCATAAGAACTGGGCCCCAGCAGAGAAAGCACACAGCCAGAGTGTTGTCGCTCTGGCCCAATGGCAGGGTGGTACCTGCAGATGGCTCTGCTCCGACACACAAAGCTGTTGTGGCCAAGCAGATCGAGAGCAGCATAAGACCAGCAGAAGACTTTATCATCTTCAGTATATAAACGCAGATCAGTTCAGAAATTTGGTTGGCAAGGTCAGCTTCAGAAGGTCAGAAGGCAAGTTAGTTGGTCAACTTCAGAAGGTTGGAAGGCAAGTTAGTTGGTCAACTTCAGAAAGTTGGAAGGCAAGTTAGCTGGTCAACTTCAGAAGGTCGGAAGGCAAGTTAGCTGGTCAACTTCAGAAGGTCGGAAGGCAAGTTAGTTGGTCAACTTCAGTAGGTTGGAGGTGGGCGTCGGGGGTGCTATTTTCTCCACTGCGGAGTGAGACACTAGGTAACCTTTGGTCATTTGAAGTGCGATTTCAAAAAGGTGGGTGTCGACCATATCCCCCCTCTCCATTTCAGATTCTGTGGCAGTTCCTCAGAGTCACATGTAACTTGGCCAAATTGCTCCTTCTCCATATTCAATGAAATGGGCTTAGTTATTATGTCCAATCCATTAAAAACAGGGAAATGTTTTTGGCCACTTTTGAGAAATTGCGGTGTTGTTTATGGAATCCAAAAATGGCCGAGTACCGGCCGCAAATGTTCTTTGCATAGTAAGGTTTTGTAATTGAGATTTCAGGATCAGCTTTTCCGACAGCATGGAAGGGACCGTACGGAGGAAGGGAGAAGCAGTGGCTCATGAACCCCTTTCCAAAAACTACCTTTTTCGTCTTAAGAAAGTGCACCCGGAGTTCTGTATTTAAAGAAGTTTTTTTTTAATTATTTAGACATTTATGAAGAAGAAGAGTTGGTTTTTATATCCTGATTTTCACTAACCTAAAGAGTCTCAAAGTGTCTTACAATGGCCTTCCCTTCCTCTCCGCACAACAGACACCGTGTGAGACAGGTGGGGCTGAGAGAGCTCTGAGAAACCTGCTCTGAAAATAGCTTTTAATAAGACTGTGACTAGCCCAAGGTCACCTAGCTGGCTGCATGTGGAGGAGCATGGAATCAAAACCCAGTTCACCAGATTAGAAACTGCCACTCTTAACCACTGCACCAAGCTGGCTCTTCGGGCTTTTCTTTCCCATGAGGAACCAGAGCTGTCACGACC
This sequence comes from Paroedura picta, assembly GCF_049243985.1. Taxonomy (NCBI): domain Eukaryota; kingdom Metazoa; phylum Chordata; class Lepidosauria; order Squamata; family Gekkonidae; genus Paroedura; species Paroedura picta. The sequence continues at coordinate 21,918,470 of NC_135370.1, read as the reverse complement.
CAAGGAGTGCGAACTACAGATCCCCTCAGAACTAACAGATAGGAGTCCCAAGCATTGGAACAATACTGTTAGTCTTTATTGAGGAAAAGCCAGCGAGCATCAGAAGGAAGTCAAAATAAAGGCAAAATAATTGTCAAATTCACAGATGCCCCAAAAGGGCCAAGGCAGCTATACACTCAGACTCCCGTTCCCAAAGTAAAACGTTTGATCCAAGAGATGTCGAAAGCAGAGACAGTTTGTCTGGTGTAGTACCCAGTTTTCAAAAAAAGCTACACAGCCACTACAGAGCATGTTTACATCCTGAGTCAGAACAAGGACATGGAATTGGGGTTGCTGTGGGTGGGCATTCTGCAGGGGGCTGGACTAGATGACTAGAGGTCCCTTCCAACTCTATGATGCTTTGAAGTGATAAGACATTCCCATAACAAACCCAGGCTCTCTACATCAGAGGCTAAGAACAAAGATGCCAGTTGGGAGTGGGAATTGCCCGAAGTACAACTCCAGCCCAGGGGGGTTAACACCGGGATTGACGTGGCCCATGATACTTAAAATATTGTTCCGCCCCGCACTATTCAGTGCGCATAGTGACAAAGCTTGCAAACGCTTAACCTGAAAGATCTTTTCTCTGTTGCAAATCTACATGGGGGCCTGAGAGTTCTTCAAAAAGATTTAGGACATGTGGGAAGTCAGAGACAGGGTGTTTTGCAATTTGCAGAAAATACACATTAGCTCGCCTGGACTGCTAGGTATATAAAAAAAGAGAAATAACCTCGGGGGTTAAAGCCAAGCATCCTAACCTTAGCTGTACTTGCACAGAAGTCAGTTAGTTGGCACAGTCAGACTGTCCTTCCTCACACTGCATGACAAGTGTCCTGTGGAAGGCTGGTTTTCGCAGGTAGCTGCTGTGAAGGTAGCGACTTGGAAACGGGCTGTCGTGATCACGGGAAAAGGTTGCCAGGAATATCTTGCTGCCTCTACCAAGGCAGCAGGCATGAGCAAGCAGGGGAAGGGGCCACGGGCAGGTATGTGGGTGGGGGTATGAAGGGGGAATGGGCAGGGGTTCTGGGGGTGGGGACTGGGTCTTTCAGCTCTCCCTCCTGTGCTGAAAGAACACTCTTTTATCCAAACATGTACAGCTGCTATATTTCACTTTAAAGTCTGTGTCACTTAAAAGTCTGTGGACTGTATAATAAAAATACATATTTTGTTTGGTAATCTTTAGAATCGTAGAATCATAGAGTTGGAAGGGGCCATACTCAACCTCCCCCTCACTGGTGAGCTCCCCCTCACTGGAAGTCTTCAAGCAAAGGTTGGAAACACACTTTTCTTGGATGCATTAGGATGCTTTGGGCTGATCCTGCGTTGAGCAGGGGGTTGGACTAGATGGCCTGTATGGCCCCTTCCAACTCTATGATTCTATGATTCTTCTTCTCACCTTTGACCTTCATGGAATCTCCATCAGTTAGTTGTGACTTGACAACACACCTCAGGAGTTTTGCTAATGCTCATCGATACAGTAAAAAAATCTCCAAAAGCATTCAGTGGTCATTTTTTCCCCATTGAAAAAAAAAATTGAGTATTTTCTTGGTGATTTGGATACTAGGAAGCATTAACTCAGAAAGGCATGGATTAGGAACCTGCTCAAAGTCTGTTTGTTCAAGGCTGGACAACAAGATTGATCTTCCCCATTTTAATTCAGCAGCGTGCTGAAGCAGCAGTTTCCGCACAGATTGATTAAGAGGCTTCCGGTTTTTTGGACTTCGGAGCTGGCTGGTCTTGATGACATCATTCGGGTTTTTGCTGCAGCCCTGGCAGAGGGAGGCGGTCTCATTTCCTGTAGGCTTTTCCAAAAAAGACAAAGTGAGGATGAGGTCATATCTTGCAGAACCCTGTCTTTTTTCTGTCTGGCAACTGTTGGAATCCTGAGCCAAGCAGAATTAGCTGTGTGGTTCCCATTCGTTTCATGGACGCTGCCGGTTCGAGAGAGGAAAGGCTCCAGCAAAACCTCTTTATATATATATATATATGAATTTTTATTTTTCATTTGTAAAAAGAACAGAGTGTATATATAAATAATACAATGATAAGCATTATAAAGATTATATACTCCAATAGCATTTTAGTACAAGAAAAGCCCTTCTATCCCCGTATTGTTTATCTTCTCAGACAGTTTAGATAAGGACCCCATTGTTCTTGGAAATCTTCATCTGTTTTTCCATTAACTATCAATGTCAATTTGGCCATTTTGGCCAGATCTGCCAGTTTGCTCAGCCAGTTCTCTATTGAAGGTAGAGCTCACATCTTCCATTTTCTGGCCAGGACTAGTTTTGCTGCTGGCGTCGCATAGAACAGTGGTCCCCAATCCCTGGTCCGTGGATCTGTCGGTACCGGGCCGCAGATCCTCCTCGTTCTCCTCCCCAGCTGCTGCCTCGGGGGCTGCCCTGCCACTCTACCACTGACTCACCTTTGGTGCTCTCCAGTGGCCGCCATGGCTGGGGCTCCCCCTCCGCGTGGCACTGCACAGCTGCTGCTGACAGTGCCCTCCAGTGGGTGGTGGGAAGTCAGGGCCGTCGCCAGAAAAGCGGAGCAGGGGCTCTGGCAGCGGCAATGTCGCTCGGCAAAAATATACCCCCCCGGGCCTCAGTAAAATTGTCAAGCGTTGACCGGTCCCGGGTGATAAAAAGGTTGGGGACCACTGGCGTAGAAGAATAGGCTTCTAGTTTGCGTTGGGAGGCACTGCGGTGGTATACTTAATAACATATTCTTAATATATTCTCAGGTTTCCAGTGAAACCTCTTGATCTGATAGGCACAGAGCGAGTGATCTGTCATCCTCAATAGAAGGTCATCAGTCAAGTCGCTGTTGAATTATGGTAACGCCGTGAGGTTTTCAAGGCAAGAGACTAACAGAAGTGATCTGTCATTGCCTGACTCTGCATCACTCTGTACTTCCTTGGTGGTCTCCCATCCAAATATTTACCCTTCTTAGCTTGCAAGACCTGATGAAATTTGTCTGTCTGAGCCATCCAGGTCAGGGCAGAAGCTTATGGGGGTGAAAATTGCCTCCAAGTTGCATCCAACTTATGGTGACTCCGTAGAGTTCTCAAGGTGTTCTGGGGTGGTTTGCTGTCGCTTGCCTCTAGACTTTCTGTATGGTCCCCCACCTAATATTAACCAAGGCTGAATCTGCTTAGCTCCTGAGACTGAATGAGGTGAGGCTAGCCTGGGCCACCCGGAGTCCTCTCTGCACTCACAGTTTAATTTTGAGTTGCAGCAGTATCTCTTGGGTCCTCATCCTGTCTGCATCTATTCCTGCCCTCTGCACCTATCCTTTTCCTCTGATTTTTCCCCTCCAAATTGCAGCATTTAAATCTGCGTGCCTAAATAAAAGGGTTGCCAAGATGTATTTCTCCCCCTCCTTGCGTTTGTATGGACTGTTAATTGTTTGAGCTGTTAATTTGAGCTGTTGATTGGTTTGCGGCAGGAGCAGGCTTTGCATTCTGCATTTCAGCGCCTCTTGTTTTAATGTTCAGGGGATGGTTAACACTTTATTTCAAAAAGATGGCTGTAAGGGAGGGGGACGGGAAAATGTTTTTCAAAAGCAAAAAAGCCATAGGCATGCTGCATTCAAAGCCTCTATGTCACGTTTTCTGGTGTTTTCTCTCACTTTTTTTCTTCAAAGGAAGACAGGCAGTGGCTCCTTATATTGCTTTTAATAAAAAGGAATGCAGTATCCTCACTTTAAAAAATAAATTGCCAAGCTTGGAAAGAGAGAACAACCCATTTTCTCCCACCCACCCCCAATGAAGGCAGCTGGACACAACGACCAGCTGGTCTTTAACTCCTGGTATGAGTGCTTCCGGCATTAGAATCATAGAATCATAGAGTTGGAAGGGGCCATACAGGCCATCTAGTCCAACCCCCTGCTCAACGCAGGATCAGCCCAAAGCATCCTAAAGCATCCAAGAAAAGTGTGTATCCAGCCTTTGCTTGAAGACTGCCAGTGAGGGGGAGCTCACCACCTCCTTAGGCAGCCTATTCCACTGCTGAACTACTCTGACTGTGAAAATCTTTTTCCTGATATTTAGCCTATATCATTGTACTTGTAGTTTAAACCCATTACTGCGTGTCCTCTCCTCTGCAGCCAACGGAAACAGCATCCTGCCCTCCTCCAAGTGACAACCTTTCAAATGCTTAAAGAGGGCTATCATGTCCCCTCTCAACCTCCTTTTCTCTAGGCTGAACATTCCCAAGTCCCTCAACCTATCTTCATAGGGCTTGGTCCCTTGGCCCCAGATCATTTTCGTCGCTCTCCTCTGCACCCTTTTAATTTTATCTACGTCCTTCTTGAAGTGAGGCCTCCAGAACTTCACACAGTACTCCAGGTGTGGTCTGACCATTACTTAAAGGGGGCTAGTAAATTAGGGGAAACAACTTTGCAGCATGAAAGTTCAGACAGATTTTAGGCAGCACCAGAAGTGAAAAGGGTCTACTGCTGCCAGGTACCAATCAATCAGCAAATATCTCTGCACAATGTCTGTGCTGGAGGCATGGCTGTGGTGGGGAGGGGGAATAAAACCCAAAGGGGGCAGGGCATCTGCACCTGTAAGAGACAGCTGTGGGCTCCTATTTACTTGATGAAGATGAGGAAATCCAGTCTTGCATATGCTGGTGAATAAGTAGCGTGACTCTAGAGTCAATCCTGAGCACTGCAGATTGGAAGGAAAACCTGAACAGCATCAAAATGGAGATCAGAGTCAGGTGCAGATGGCTTATTATTAACCGAGCCCAAAAAGCTTTAAAAGCCCAGTGCAGATAAGATCCAGGTCAAGATATGCAAGAAGTTAGGGAATTCTTAAATCCCACCTGGCTGTAATTGGTTATGGCTGTGCAGGCTAACAACATGTGTAACGATAAATTAAAAGTTTTATAAAATGGTTGGACGGGTTAGAATTGATTCTTTAAATAAATCCATAAATCTTAATGGAAGTGTATCCCCCATGAGGGATTTGGGCCACTGGCACGGTAAAGCATTACTCGATTTCCATTGTAGCATAATATAATAAAGGGAGCAGTTTAGAAAATTAGATCTAGGTTCATGTTAAGTATTTCTGTATGTAGTAATCAGCTTAGGGTGTGTAATAATCAGTTTACCCAAAATGATACAAGTTGTCTGTTGCGCTTTGGCCAGTCTTTCTTTTGCAGTACATTGATCAATGAAACGATCAGGTTGCAACAAACCCTTGAAAATCCTGCTTGCATTGTACCAGGCATGGTGGTTGGCTAGATTGCTTAGGTCCCCAACCTTTTTATCACTGGGGACTGGTCAATGCTTGACAATTTTAAGCCCGGGGGAGGGGGTGTAGTCTTTTGCCAAGGAATCCCACCGCCTGAGCCCCTGCTCCACTTGTTTTCTGTTGACCCAGTTGTTTTCTGTTGCCCAGGAGTGTCAGACCAGAATCATAGAATAATAGAATTGTAAGGGACCTCCTGGGTCATCTAGTCCAGGGGTAGTCAACCTGTGGTCCTCCAGATGTTCATGGACTACAATTCCAATGAGCCCCTGCCAGCATTTGCCAGCAGGGGCTCATGGGAATTGTAGTCCATGGACATCTGGAGGACCACAGGTTGACTACCCCTGATCTAGTCCAACCCCCTGCACTATGCAGGACACTCACATCCCTATGGCTCATCCACAGTAACCTGCCACCCCCTTGAGCCCTCACAGAATCAGCTTCTCTATCAGATGGCTGTCTAGCCTCCGTTTAAAAATTTCCAAAGATGGAGAACCCACCACTTCCCGAGGAAGGCTTTTCCACTGAGAAACGGCTCTAACGGTCAGGAACTTCTTCCTGATGTTTAGATGGAATTTCTTTTGAATTAATTTCATCCCATTGGTTCTGGTCTGTCCCTCTGGGGCAAGAGAGAACAACTCTTATCCATCCTCTACATGGCAGCCTTTTAAATACTTGAAGATGGTTATCAAATCTCCTCTGAACCAAAGGGATGAAATTAATTCAAAAGAAATTCCGTCTCAACATCTAGAAGAAGTTCCTGATAGTTAGAGCAGTTCCTCTGTGAAACAGGCTTCCTTGGGAGGTGCTGGCTTTTCCTTCCCTGGAAGTTTTTAAGCAGAGGCTAAATTGTCATCTGACAGAAATGCTGATTATATGAATTTAGGCAGATTGTGAGTGGCTGGGCAGAAGGGACTGTGTCCATGCTTGGCTCTTGTGGCCCTTTCTTGCATGCCAGGGAATTGCTAATCGCCACTTTGGGATCAGGAGGCAAATTTCATCCAGGCCAGATGGGCCAGGGATTCTGGTTTTATTTGAGGGGGTGCATCACCTGGGGTCACTGTGGGTCAGCATGTAGTTGTGAATTTCCTGTATTCTGCAGGGGGTTGGATTAGATGACCTTGGAGTTCCCTTCCAACTCTAGAATTTTATAATCTGTAACCTCTTGGGGAGTGGAATACATAATTGGCTAAGGGCTAAGTGGGTGGAAAGTGGGTGGAGCCGGTCCAGGCTCTGTCTGGGCTTGGCTCCCCCCTCCCCTTCTGAGTTTTCCCAATCAAGTGCAGAACACTTTTCTGTTTCAATGGGGAGGGAGGGAAAGAGGAAGACCCGAGTTCAAATTGATCTGAATTCAGCAGGATCCACACCGAAAAAAACAAAGTAAGTGCAGAATCAGCCCCAGACAGATCAGAGTTCTAGTCAGTCAGGAAAGAACCTAATCGTAAGGCACCTCAGAAGTAGCCATTTTTGCCTGCGGAGCTGGTCTGTATAGTCTGGAGATGAGCAGCTATTCCAGGCCCTGCCTGGTGGTTGGCTGTCCTTGGTCTGAACATATTCCTTGAAGTCTGAAAGTGGGACCTCAAAAGTGTGTAAGGCCCCCGCAGCTACCTTGCACCCCCTGACCTATTTCAGGTCAAGAAAACATTTCAGAAAGGAGGTAAGGTTGCCAGATTGGTGTAGGTTCATCTTCTGGAACTCTTCACTACCTAGGTGTGCACAAACCTGACTAAGGTCAAGACTGCTGTGCACAGATAGAGACCTCCTCTTCAGGTTGCCATCTTCCACGTAAGGCTCTCTACCCCACCTCCCTCATGGGGAGTCTGCTATGGGGAGAGGAAGGGAAGGTGACTCGAAACTGCTTTGTGACACCCGAGGCCTGCTGGGTGACTGCGGCCCATTCCCAGTTCTCTCAGATCTCTCACAGCCCCACATCCCTCACAGGTTGTCTGTTGTGGGTAGACGAAGGGAAAAGGTGTTTGTAAACCACTTTGAGACTCTTTTGAGTAGTAAAACAGCAGGGTATCAAAATCCAGTTCTTCTTCTTCTAAGGAGCAACCATGAAAGAAGCATCTGGGCACATAACATTTTATCAACAGTAAAAAAATGGAGACAGAAGAAGCAGGGTAGACACCTGTGTACTGTGACTACCCCATGTGTATTAGGGCAGCGGAACAAGAAGGGAAATGATGTTGAATGCAGAACTGGGAGGAATTGGTTGTCATGTAATCTCCCCCTAAGAAGAGTTTCCTGTCTGATTTTCCCTTCACATATCTGAAGTCATGGCTCTGGAAAGCTCATCTGTAACCACTATGCCACAATTCCTAAAGGTCAGTCCTTTCCCATATTCAACGGACATTCCAAATCACAGGTTCTTGACACCCATATCTCCACACCCATACCCTCATTTGCCACCACGCCACCACAACCTCCCACACAACACACACATTCAACCCCATGCCCTTACAGACTGGACAACTGCTCCCCTTCCTCTTCCCACCGCCAAGTTCTAGCGCCCGTTGTATTCCTGGATACAACGGGCTTTGCCCCTAGTCTTTAATAATTGAACATCCCCTATGTGTTTTGCAAGTAGTTTCCTCGGGGGGGAATTTACTTTCAGATTCTTTTTGGTTTTGTTCCCGTACCAGTACTTAAGTGTTCCTTTTGTATCATTTGTTTCGTCTTTGGGACAGATAATCAGCATATGGCTACCCTCTGAAAGTGCGGAACCTCAGTCTTAAAGCACTGACTGTCAACAAAAGAATTATACACGCATTAAAAAAACCGCTTTTAGGTGAGCAGCTGGGTTGGTGTGAGGCAGCAGAATAAAGTCTGAGTCCAGTGGCACCTTGAAGACTAACATATTTTTATTCAAGATACTAGAGACAAAGCCCCTTGCATTCAGGAATACAATAGGCGCTAGATTGGGGTAGAAGAACTTTGTGGATAGCCTCTCCCTCCAGGCCCCAGGTAGGGAAGTCACTGGCAGGGGCAGCTCTCATGGGGAAGGGATCTGCAGCCTCTGAAATTTGGAGGGGAGGAGGAAGGAGTGGTCAGGAGTGGGGGACAGAAGGTGATTGGCTGGCCGTTGGACACACAGGCAAGCCGGTTGGAGGAGGTGGCACTCAGGGGCGGGACAGCCACCCTGAGTGGGTGTTAAGCGCTGAGTGGCACTTAAGCCATGAGACCAGCTCCTCCTCCAAGGCCTTACCAGAAATATTAAGTGGAACAGATGAGCTTTCATGATCATGCACCCTTCTCTAGATATCTGAAGAATTGTGTTTTCACAACAAAGCTTCCAACCTTGAATAAAGCTCTGTTGGTCTTAAAGGTGCCACTGGACATAAAAAGCGCTTTGCATTTTCAACCCGATATGATTGGGCATGCAGCCTTACAATGAATTTGCTGAGTTTGAGAATAAAAAAAAGCTGTTAGCCTTATTTGTTATTCTGTACTTGAAACCTCTGGGAGAACTCTGATTGACAACTGGGTAGTAAGAGGGGCATTTCTATCAACTGCAGGGTTTTGTTTTTTCAGTGGTAAAGGTAAAGGTATCCCCTGTGCAAGCACCGGGTCATGTCTGACCCTTGGGGTGACACCCTCTAGCGTTTTCATGGCAGACTCAATACGGGGTGGTTTGCCAGTGCCTTCCCCAGTCATTACCATTTTACCCCCCAGCAAGCTGGGTACTCATTTTACCGACCTCGGAAGGATGGAAGGCTGAGTCAACCTTGAGCCGACTGCTGGGATTGAACTCCCAGCCTCATGGGCAGAGCTTTCAGACTGCATGTCTGTTGCTCTACCACTCTGCGCTACAAGAGGCTCTATGTTTTTTCAGTGCTAGGGTAGTCCTATTAAAAGGGGGTGGGGGGCACGATGCTTTTTGAAACTGTTAGGAAAGCCCCATCAAAGACAGTGAATAGATAGCTTTGCTCCCTTTAAAAAATAATTTTAAAAATTAGCCAGGGTGCCCAGCTTTGCTATTTTTTGATCAAGATGAAAAAGATTTAGTTGATACTAAAATGTTGAAAATATGAAAGGGATATTTGTTTATCTAGCAGAGTTTTCCCCAGTCATAGATGCTGAGTGCAGCTAATAAATCACCCAAAAAGTATATTGCAAAAATAAAGGGGGGGGGGAGACTTACAATAATTTAAGTAGATTCAATTTGCATTTAGGTTGCAGTCAAAAATAGAAAGGAAAACAGGCCTAATCTAAAGAGTGCTTTTTCTGTCACAAATGGCCAACTTGACTGGCATCATATGTCGGAGAGAATTAGAGTATTGTGTCTATAAAAGAGACTTGCAGAGACATGTTTGTCCATGGAAATAGTTTGGAAAGAAAAGTAGAGGACAAAGGGAAAGAGACACGAGGCGTCAGAGGGCAGTTCCCAGATGAAGACAAAAAGAGATCCACCTACACACCCTTAGAGTGGTGTAGCACCCCCACCCCGTATCCAGGCGTGTGGAGTCGCTTGCTCCAACCTGGAATACCTAGTTGCACAATAAAGTTCCATTTTGCATGGTCTTACCAATATACCATTTTACAGAGGTCTCACCCAAAGCTGAGATCCCACGGTCTTCACCAAGCTACTGTTTGCTTAGTATTTTTTAATTTATTATAAAACATTCTCTCTTCTTTCTGATGGCGCTCCCATACAGACTTTACAACATAGATAAAATGCCTATAACCTGGGGGTCGGGACCCCTTTGGAGGTCGAATGACCCATTCACAGGAGTCGCGGCAGGGCAAGCAGCTTGGCCGGGGGGGGGATGCCATGCACACAACAGCTTTGCGGGGTAGATCAACATAGAGCGTTCATCTGTCGGCATGGTGGGACAAGAGGCAGAGCTGACCTGAGAAACCCCAAGAAACAAAAATCAATATATATACAATTATGAACAATGGATCTTCACACCATTGGTCAGTTTCGGTTTAATTTCTGTGAAAGAACACTCGCATCATTTTTTGGTTGGAGGTCACCACAACATGAGGAACTGTATCCAAGGGTCATGGCTTTAGGAAGGTTGAGAACCACTGCTCTAATCTCTTCACAAGAATAAAACCCAAACCTACGCTCACAACGCACTCGCTACCAGATTGGCCATCTGTGGGAGGAGGCAACCAATAGCAAGCCTCCACTCCTCAGCGGACATCCAATAGCGAGTCTGCCTCACCCCCAGGTGCCTCCCCGTCCTCCTCCTTCCAATCAGAAGAAGAGCTCTCCTGGCCCACTTCCAAAACGTAAGCCAGCCAGAGGTGGAGGCTGGCAGGGAGGGAAGGGCTCAAGCCCAGGAAGTTCCTTGTGGGCTCTACAGCTGCCTGAGATCCTTGGGGTGGGAGTGGACAATGAGGAGAGGTGGCCCACCAGCCCTATCAAGCTCACAGTAGCCTTCAGAGGCCTCTCCAGAGCCCACCATGCACTGGAGTGGCTGCCGAAGTCCCCAAAAATGCCACGTGCAGGCCCAGACGGATCTGTTTCAGCTGGCACAGGCCTCTCCTAGGCCTTGGGCCACTCCTCTGCTAGCTCTAACAAGTGTGGGGACAGGAGAGTCTCCTTTTTTCTCTCTTTCTCTCTCTCCCTCCCTCCCTCCTTTTGTCTTTCTGTCTTCCTGCCTGCCTTTCTAATTTCTTTTTCCTTCCTTCCTTCCCTCCTTCCCTCCTTCCTTCCTTCCACCCTCCCTTTTCTTTCTTTCCCTCTCCTTCCTTCCTTCCTTCCTTCCTTCCTTCCTTCCTTCCTTCCACCCTCCCTTCCTTCCACCCTCCCTTTTCTTTCTTTCTTTCTTTCTTTCTTTCTTTCTTTCTTTCTTTCTTTCTTTCTTTCTTTCTTTCTTCCTTCCCTCCTTCCCTCCTTCCTCCCTCCCTCCCTCCCTCCCTCCCTCTCCTTCCTTCCTTCCTTCCTTCCTTCCTTCCTTCCTTCCTTCCTTCCTTCCTTCCTTCCTTCCTTCCTGGAGGTACGGTGTAATTCCTGAAGATCTTCAGGCCCCCACTTGGAAGGTGGCAACCCAACCGGCTGCACATAGAAGAGGGGGGGTCCTAACCTGACACTTGCTATGTGAATCTGCTAATCTGCCCTAGATACCATTGTTCCAAGTCCAAATGCGGTTTGTGTTATTTTTTACTAGCCATTCCCTGCCGGGAACCTGATTTCGAACCAAGTGCAGACCCAGGTCTTTAAAAATGCAAAACACCTAGTTTGGCCCTGAGGCTGACAAATCACGAAACACTGTTCAATGGATGGTGGGAAGGGAACAGCTGTAGCTCAGGTTACTACGTCATTTATGAACAGATGTCCTGTGCCCACAATGTCTCCGTAATCAGCATACATCAGCCAGTGAAACGTCCCTGTCAAGGCACATGCAGTTGTGGGGAAGGGGGAGGCAGGCAGCTGCTTATTCCTGCAGGTTATGCAGTGTTTAAGGTCCAGTGCCTTTTGCCTAAAAGAGCGTAGACAGCTGCAGCTGAGACAGAGAGCTAATGATTTGCCTAAGTTTCTCTCAAAAAAGCCTGCTGCTGAATGGGCGCATTTAAGGCAGGCTCAGTTGCATACAGTGACTGTGGATCGCTCCCCCTGAAATTTTTGTAGATGGTGCAAAGGGAGAGCAACACTCCCCCCTCCCCAGTGCACTGTATACATTAGCAACTTACTGACTCTGAGATCATGGCAGTGACTAAGTATTTCAAAGAGCCCCCCCCCCCTCCCCGGCTTCTGATGAGTCATGTCCTTAACAAGAATGATTTTTTTTTTAGAGAGAGAGAGATGGCAGGTGGAATCAGGGCTGTAGAAATAAACCTCTTGATCTTGGGAATGTTGATTCTACGGTAAGGTGACCAGATTTTAACATTGGTAAAGCAGGACACCATTGACCTGGGGGGGGGGCGGTTATTGATTAAAATATGGTCTATATGGAGCAACAAAAATTTTCATAGAACGCATAGAATGCAAAAATAGTATTGTAATATATATTTTTTAATTTCAACATAAGTACAATTTGCCAGGTACCCCCAGATGTCCCTCCAAAAGTGGGACAATCTGCTCACCTTGTTCTAGGGCCTATTCCGCACACACAGGATAATGCACTTTCAATGTGCTTTGCCAGCTGGATTTTCCTGTATGGAACAGGGAAATCTACTTCTAAAGTGCATTGACAGTACATTATCTATTGTGTGCAGAATAGGTGTAGGTTTGGGGGACTGGTGTGGTCTGATAGGTGGGAGCAGGATTCAGGAGGGGAAAGAATCAATCACCCTTTTGCTTCCTCTGAGCAGATAAAAAGGGTTGCCCCACAATTTCAGCCCCACAACTCCTGTTCATGATCAGAAAGGACTTCTGGATGAAAAGGAGGAAGGGAAAGATCCAGGATATTTGTATCCTCCAGTTCCTGGATCCGACACAGCATAATGATAGAAGCCATTCTGGCACCACTGCTGGACTTCCTGATGGCACCTGGGTTTTGGCCACTGTGTGACACAGAGTGTTGGACTGGATGGGCTGTTGACCTCATCCAGCATGGGTTCTGTTATGCCTGAGGAGGTGATGCTCTCTATTCTTGGAGCTTGTGGGGAGGGTAACAATGGGAAGGCTTCTGAAGTTAATCTGGCCCTGGTTTTGGACCTCCAGATGATACCTAGGTTTTGACCCCTCTGTGACACAGACTGCTGGACTGATCTAACATGACTTGTCTTATGTTTTTCTGTCCGGGGCTTGGGGGGCAACAGTGGGGAGGGTTTCTGGAGTTCTGGCCCTGCTGGTGGACCTCCTGATGGTTTTGGTGACTGTATGACACACAGTGTTGGACTGAATGGGCCATTAGCCTGATCCAACATGGCTTCTACTGATCTACTGATGGTAGAGGACAGGAAGGCCTGGAGGATCATTGTCCATGGGGTCGCGATGGGTCAGACATGACTTCGTACCTAACAACAACAACATTATGGCTTCTATTATGTTTGTATGTTTTTAAAGTAATTTTCTATTGCTTTCATGAATTCCAAAATCTATTTTGCTAATCTAGATATAATTCAGGAGAACTTCTTCTCATGCATTTGCAGATTGTATGCCAGTGCATCTAGGAGACCATTAGCTAGATATCAGTCAAGTATTACCTTAGGGACCAAAAAGATTTTGGGGGTATATCTATGAATTGAGTGGAAAGAAGGCATAGAAATATTATAAACAGGTAATAAATAATTCAAGTATAATTCAAAATTGCCTCTTTACCATTCTCATCATGTCTAATTCTGTTCCAATGTATGATAATGAATGCCAGCCAGACGCCAATAAATTTTACCATCCTGCAGTTCTATACAGATTTTTTCCCCCTTTCACATCACAAACCTTATTTTATGGATTCATATCTCCAGCTCAAGTACTGTTTCCTGTTTCCAGGCTTGAACTAATAGCAATCTTGCCGCTGTTGAAAAAAATTCAAATACATGTTTCCGTTTATCATTTGGAGAGGATGTTTAAGAGAGAGACATTCATTTCACTGGGTAATCTTATAAAATTTCATTTATTACCTTCAATATTTCAGACCAATATTTATGAACCATTGGACATGGCCATCAAATGTGTAGGAAGGGCCTTACTCACTTCTTGAGTTTCTAGCACAGACATTAAATTCTAGTAGCTATTTTTAATGTTTATTTATTTACTTGTTTATTTGTTTCTTTAAATTTATCTACTGCCCTACCCAGCGAACCACCTTAGGGTATCATATCTGGAGTAAGATAATATCTATCCATGGCATATGCATATTTTTCCATATGCTCAGTTTTCCTGAAATTTTTGCAGTTGCTTTATATAATCTACTACAATTCCAGTATATTCACTGAAAGGTGTTTTTTCCACCCGTGTTTGTAAGTTATTTTACCAGTCCAAATTGGCCATCTGTGTGTAACTAGTGACTATTAAATATTGCTGTTTGCCTACTTCAGGGATTCCTAACCAGGGGTCCGGGGAACCCTGGAGTTATGCAAGAGCTCCCCAGGGGTTACGTGGCCTTTCCCGGAAATTGGGACGGCTGCTGACGTCACTAGATGTCACTGGAGCCCACGTCCCTTGTTGCTGTATAGGCCTAGTCTCTTTCTCCACAGTGGAAACAGTAAATGATCGATCAATTAATTGGCTTCCGCATCTTACTTCCGGGCCCACTTGTCTGAAGGAGCATGTCACCACTTTTGGGGTTCCACGAAGCCTAAAAATTATTTCAGGGGATCCTACATGGTCCAAAGGTTTTAAAGGATGGTCTAATCGATCTAAGTTTGACTCAGATTTGTTTGTTTGTTTGTTTGTTTATCATTCTTATATACCGCCCTCCCTGGAGGCTCAGGGCGGTTTACATAAGAACAAGGAACAATACATAAAACGGTCTATAAAAACATGTGAATAACCTTATAATAATAACTAATAGTTGTAACCAGATAACAATGTAACAGTACAATATAACAATACAACAATGTATCAATGTAATTTGATAGTCAGCCCGTGTAAACTCATTTATAAGATAGTTACCTTTATGGACCTTTGATACTAATAGACCCAAATCTATAACGAGAGATATAAATATAAAGGTATATATATATAAAATTTTTAAAATATAAAATATAAGGTATATAAAATATAAGAATTAGGTAATGGGTGGAAGAGTTTGTTTGTATCCCTGGAAAAAAAACCAATTCATAAATAAGTTTACTGAGGAAGTAAAATAGGAAAATGAGATTTTATACCTAAGAACTTGTTCTGAATAAAGCTTTTTGTCATCGCCACCTTGGAAATTTCTTTCTGTTTATTCATCTTCGGCTGACGGGTCATCTCTGCGTGTAAACTCATGACATACTCAATCGGATAGACATCAGAAAACTGTATTTGCTTAGTTGTTTTTTTTTAATGCGTAAATAATTTTATGTCATGGGAACGGTACCAGATTACATATGTCTGTTATTCAGAAGATGCAAAAGTTATGTATTTATGTATTTATTATATTTATATACTGCCCTCCCCGAAGGCTCAGGCTGTTTCACATAAAACAAAAACAATACAGATAACTTAGTTTAACAATAATAAAGTGAAAACATGCAACATAGAATAGAAAAATAAGGAAACATTAAATTAACACATACTGATAGCCCAGTGGGTTGGCCGGAACTGTAGTGGGTGCCATAGGAGGGAGGCTCAGGGGGAGGGCCCGTGGGAAGTGGTGGTTCAGGCTGACCTCAACCAAATGCCTGATGGAGGAGCTCCCTTTGGAGACGCTGCGGAACTGTTCATACATATAGAGCAGGAGTAGTCAACCTGTGGTCCTCCAGATATTCATGGACTACAATTGTAGTCCATGGACATCTGGAGGACCACAGGTTGACTACCACTGATATAGAGTATATGTATACAAGATTCTGAGCCTCTTGTGGTGCAGAGTGGTAAGGCAGCAGACATGCAGTCTGAAAGCTTTGCCCATGAGGCTGGGAGTTTGATCCCAGCAGCCGGCTCAAGATTGACTCAGCCTTCCATTCTTCCGAGGTCCGTAAAATGAGTACCCAGCTTGCTGGGGGGTAAACGGTAATGACTGGGGAAGGCACTAGCAAACCACCCCGTATTGAGTCTGCCATGAAAACGCTAGAGGGCGTCACCCCAAGGGTCAGACATGACTCCATGCTTGCACAGGGGATACCTTTACCTTTATACAAGATTCTGTTATATTTATATGTAAGATTCTCTGATATATATGATATATGCGTAAGATTCTCTGATGAGAAAAGGTTAAAATAAAGCCCTGTAGCAAAAAGGATGTTAAGCTGTTGTAAATGGACGACAGTTTCTTATTATCAAGGTTCCATTTACTATTTCTCCCATGTTGGGGGGAAAAAAAACAGCAGCAGAGTCCAGAATAGTATTTTGTTAAATTGTCAGAATGAAAAACACCCGCTGTTTGGCCTTTTTACAGAATCAGGGCTTTCTGGCCGATAAATGTGCCGCTGTTTCTTATTTTTGGTACTCAGTTCATACATCTTTCCCTTGCAGTTATGCAGCGATATCATATTTTGCCTTTGCTCAAGCGACAAACGCTGCAATATTTTCAAGGCGCAGAAAAATGTAATCCTTTCCTCAGATACAATATTTTTTGGTTAGTCATTGTGATACCAAAAATATTTGGTGGTAGTAGAGCCAGTTTGGAGCAGTGGTTAGGAGTGCGGACTTCTAATCTGGCAAGCCAGGTTCGATTCTGCACATGCAGCCAGTTGGGTGACCTTGGGCTCGCCACAGCACTGATAAAATTGTTCTGACCGAGCAGTGATATCAGGGCTCTCTCGGCCTCACCCACCTCACAGGGTGTCTGTTGTGGGGAGAGGAAAGGGAAGGCGATTGTAAGCTGCTTTGAGCCTCCTTCAGGTAGAGAAAAGCAGCATATAAGAACTAACTCTTCTCCTTCTCCTTCTCCTTTTCCTTCTTCTTCTTCTTCTTCTTCTTCTCGTGGCCCCGTAGGGCTTTCAAGGCAAACCATTATGCTGTGGCTTCTGCATGGTGACCCTAGACTTTCTTGGTGGTCTCCCATCCAAATAGTAACCTGGGCTCATTATGTATGCATTGGATAATGCGCTTTCAGTGTGCTATTGCAGCTGGATTTTTCTGTGTAGAACAGGAAAATCTACTTCTAAAGTGCATTGAAAGTGCATTATCCAGTTTGTGTACCATGGGCCCAGGGCTGACACTGCTTAGCTTCTGAGATCTGATGAGATCGGGCTACCTAGTCCACCTGGGTCAGGGCTGGGAAGTATTTACAGAACCCATTTGACGTTCAGTGTGATGTTGCTAGTGATCATCTGCATAATAAGTCCTTCCCATCATCTAGCCTGTACCATTTTGAGCACTGTTCAAAATTGCCTTTTTCCACTGGATACATTTTGTATTTAAATCCTGTTTGTTCATCTGTTGGGTGTTCCCTGCAGTTGCTGCAGCATTTCAGGGAATGGAGCTAGGTAAGAACCCTAGAACTGGTTAATTAATTTTTAAAAAAATTCTTAAACATTTATATGACCATATATGGTCAAGTCGACCAGCCACACCTCCCAAAATGGCCAATAACGGGCCTGGAGGGGGTGGTAAGGGGAGGGGTCCTAGGTGGGAAAGGCTACCCTAGAACCTAAAACAGCAGTAATGTTCCCTGAATTGGTTCGAAACTAAACTTAGCATTAATTACTTAGCACTAATTTTCACAGCTTTGCACTCCTTCATTCTTCCTCCCCCCCACCAACACACACACACAAAATGTAAAGGCTGACCCCCATTCCAAATCTCTCTCTCTCTCTCTCTCTCTCGTTATCTATCTACCTGAAGTCTGCTCATTTTGTCCTTTTTGTTCTGGTGCATACATTAAAGCGTGCATGTGGGCAAAAGAGGGAGCTTTTCATGCTTACACCAGCTATGCTGGCCTTGCCCCCGCCAGTCTCCCGAAGCTGGCCCCACTCTCCATAGGGGGGGAGCGGCCTCAGAGGCATAGCAGGGGGGCGGGGCCAGCTCAGCGATGCACAGTGCTGTGTGTCACTGAGCTGGTCCCACCTCCGCCAGTCTCCCGAGGCTGCCCCCGCCCTTTGGAGAACGGGGGCAGCCTCGGAAGACTGGCAGTGGCGACGCCAAAGCACTGAGCATGCCTCAGTGCTCTGGCGCTGCTCCCCTTCTACTGCCGTGGTCCCTAGGGGCAGGTCTATGGATATCATGCCCATAGACTTCCGTTGGAGGGAGCGCACCAGTAGATTTCCCACATCAGTAAAGGTATTGGCCAGTTGCTCACTGGCTGGATGAGAGCTATGGATGGGCCAGACCATATGTCTGACACCCCCGGGCTAGGTTATTGTTTCCCAGTGGTTGATCTGGTGTGCCTTGAAGTATTAAACAAAACACCTGATGCACAGTATGAGAACAGAGGACATGGTAGGCAACTGTCCTGGAGCAAAGCTATTTTGATGAAGACAGGAGGATTGGTGGACTATCTTGACTTAACTGCCATAGTATTCTGGATTACCAACATAGCGCTAATGTTTTTTTAAAAGATGGTTGCCAGTTTATGAAATGTTAGCATTTTAGAGACAAGGTTTTACTAGAAGAGAACCTTATTCACTATATCCGTGAAGTTGACCAAACATGGAGGCGATCACTGAACCCCATCTGGTTCAGTTCCCCCAAGCACCCTCAGTCATGTGCCTGCCAGCTCTACCCGGAGCCTGGCTGGTGAGAACTGGGCCCTTGAAATCTGCTCTTTTGACCCATTTACGCTTTCGGTCAGGGTCAGAACTCACGGCGCCCCCTTGCTTTTAAGTGATTTCTTTTGACGATTTGATAGTTATGCTAATTATTAATGCCACTCTATGATCTGAAGCCTCTTGTGGCGCAGAGTGGTAAGGCAGCCATCTGAAAGCTCTGCCCATGAGGCTGCGAGTTCGATCCCAGCAGCCGGCTCAAGGTTGACTCAGCCTTCCATCCTTCCGAGGTCCGTAAAATGAGTACCCAGCTTGCTGGGGGGTAAACGGTAATGACTGGGGAAGGCACTGGGAAACCACCCCGTATTGAGTCTGCCATGAAAATGCTGGAGGGTGTCACCCAAGGGTCAGACATGACTCAGTGCTTGCACAGGGGATACCTTTACCTTTAACTATGATCTGAACTGCTTTTGGGGACCTGGAAGTCAAGACGAGAGTTAAATAAATAAATAAATCTCGTAGAGGTGACGTAAGCCAGAAGTCAGCCAAATAAAAACGTTTTCCTTCCGACTGTTATTTCCCCTTCGAGCCAGCCTCTGGCAGTGAATTCGGGTCAGTAGGTTTCTTTCCCGGCTCCTCATGCTCCCTCACTGCCTGCTGCGCGGCTTTGAAAGCCTGCTTGCTGGGAACACACAGTCACCCTTTTGCAGACAGACGTTGCCGGGAAATGATAGGGTTCTCTTCTAAGTGCTCCGCAAGCCAAAACACAGCTGCTGAGCAGCCGTGTCAGCTGGCAGTGCATCCCCGCACTGGAAGGCCTGGTATGGGGGGGGGACCGCCGACCTGTGGAACCATTCCCCATCTTTGGAGCAACATCTGTGACCATAGCCTGCTAGCCATGCACTCAGGATTCCTCTTAAAAACTGCAGAGGGGTTGGCATCTTTCTTTTTTTACCTTGATTTTTATTTCAAGCATTGTAAATTATCGAAAAAGGGGAAAAAATGGCGGAAAGACAATTTCACCCAGTGTTTTTGAAAGGCTTCAGGTGGTCTAGGATTAACAAAGTTGGTTAGTTTAGCCATGCTCTGAGTTTCGTGCTCCACGAGTCCATCTGTCAGCAGTTCTCAACCTGGGGGCCGCGACCTCTGGGGGGATCGATCGACCCTTTTCCCAGGGGTTGCCGAGGTCATCGCCGGGAGATTCTTTCCCAGGTGTGTGGCTTGTGGCGGCGGCTGCTCAGCCTCCCCATCGAACACCCGCAACACTCCCCTACCAAGCCCCTTGTGTAGCCCTCACACTCTGTTGGCCCTATAGGGACTTGGCAGAGCTTGCCTCCCAGCCCGCCCTCCTGGGTCCAATCACTGTGGCGTTTCTGAACGATCACTCCACCTCGGCCTCGGCGATCCAAATGGGGCCGCGGCATTAGGAAGGTTGAGAACCACTGCAATATGTGGAGCTTGCTGCTGCTTCCAGCTGGAAGTGACGGTGAGTTTTGCTTTAGTAGTTTTGTGGAAGCTGCAATTCATGCTGTGGAATCAAGCCCCAAACATCTTGCTGTGATGTTGTATGACCATCAGGCTGGCAACCCATAGTTAGGGACCCAAATTGGGCTGCAGCCAACCAGCTTTTCTTATGAGGGGAAAGGACCAGCTGTGAGGATTCTTCTGGGGATCAGTGGACCTGCATGGACAAAAGGAGGGGGGTTGTGGTGAGGAGCGAAAAGGTTAGGGATGGAATCGACTGGAAAAGCTGGCTGGATCCAACCCGTTTTTCAGTCTCCAGAGGCCACCGTGCCTGGAAAGAGCGGAGTGGTCGGAAGATGGGGAATGAATCGAGAGCTCTGAACCTAGGTTTGTTCCCCTACCTAGGACCTGATTTAGGGCATAGATCAGGGGTAGTCAAACTGCGGCCCTCCAGATGTCCATGGACTACAATTCCCAGGAGCCCCTGCCAGCATTTGCTGGCAGGGGCTCCTGGGAATTGTAGTCCATGGACATCTGGAGGGCCGCAGTTTGACTACCCCTGGCATAGATTATGGAGAGTGCAAACCGTGGTTTCATGTCATGTCTGAACTGAGCCTTCGTATCACTGAACAACTATATTTGAGACCATCAAAGGGAGCTTAGCTTTAACTCTCGAAAGCTTATACCCCCCCCCCCCGGCCCAAATTTTGTGGGTCTCTAAAGTGGTACTGAACTCAAGGCTATCTCTTCTACTGCAGACCAACATGCTAACCAGTGAAAAAAAATGCATCAGTGGCGGGTTTTTTTAAAATGAGTAAGTGTTATAATTTTGACAAGACATCCAAGCTCCATATCAGGACTTCTAGCTACACGCTATCCTGCCCAACAGAAATTCTGCAGACGATTCCAAAACGCGGTAGACTAGAGATTCCAAATGAGCAACAGAGAATATTTTGTTTTGGTGGCCTGTGGCTCTGTGTGTGTGTGTGTGTGTGTGTGTGTTTGTGCACCCAAGCACATGCATTAAGGGGAGCGAAATCCAGTAAACACAATTTTATTGGTCTTGGAAAACCGCTATAAGGCGTTGCGAGCCCTTGTTGCATTGTAAATATCAGCTCATAAAATCGCAGGTGGCCACATGGTTCAGCCGTGTATTAAAATTATCCCTCTTGTCAGGCTCGGCAAAGCAACCCTCCGACTCAACCCTGCCCGGATGGCTGCAAAGCAAGTTGTGGTGTCAACGAGATGTAATTTTAATGACAACTCTGCTGTGCTGTTGTCTTGCCAAAGCATTTGTAAGTGCCGCAGCACTAATTACAAGTGTAACGTCTTCTTTGGCTCTTCATCGGTATGATGTGGGCAGTAATTACAAAGAGCATGCATTAGCCCAGGGGTAGTCAAACTGCGGCCCTCCAGATGTCCATGGACTACAATTCCCAGGAGCCCTTGCCAGCATTCGCCAGCGAATGCTGGCAAGGGCTCCTGGGAATTGTAGTCCATGGACATCTGGAGGGCCGCAGTTTGACTACCCTTGCATTAGCCATACAACGGCTGTTGGGTCTAGAGGGCCAGGATGGTACTGCAGGAGGCCACAGTTAGACACCCAACAATCTGTTAGTCAGGGGACCCACCAAGTTGCCCAGTTATCTGGATTACACAAGGAACATGTCCTCTTGTCACATGTTCTTGCCAGGATGTTTTCATGATCAGTGTTAACTTTGCTTGTATTTGTGGGGCGTTTATCCTGTACATTCTTATGTCAAGTATTTGCTGGTATTGACCAAAGAAGGGGCAGCTGGGAAATGTTTTGTGAACCTTGTTATTTTAACTTTTCAGTCCCAGAGAGGCCTGCGGTGAATTTCTTCCTTGGCGCCTCTCTGCTATCACTTGACCTTTGGCGGCAGGGGTTGTGTTTGTGGTATGGTTTGGAAAGTTCGTTTCATCGCTTTGTTTTGGCAGGTTTGTGGCATGGGAGCATTGAACTGTAGCATCTGTGGTTTTTATGCCAAAGGATGCATGGGGGTAGGCTTTGGAGCTGACGTTTGTGCTAACTTTAGTTCTGTGCTTTCGTTTTGGCAAAGGAGGTCATGTACCCTGCTTCGTTAATCCTACAATAAAGAGATTTCTTCCACCAAGAGTCTGCTTATTGGGGAGAATCGACTGGAAGCTGACAGTTATATGGTAACGTTTTACCAGTGAGCAGAAGATGGGGTTGGGTGGGGTCTAAGTGGTACCAGAGGCTGAATTGTGCCCCCCCCCATATACCAGCATGTGGTCTATTTTAAAATGCAGATGGAGAGGCTGCAATTTGGGTCCCAACTTGGGCAGGAAAGGAGGCTTGGGGTCCCTGTCCTCCCTAGTCTCCACCTCCAAATCTCCTGGAGTTTCCCAGCCTGGATGTGGCAACCCCATCTCTCCATCCCCTAATGGTGACCAGGCTGCAGCTGTGAGCAGGGGTGCTTTTTACCAGCTTTTACAGGTTAGCCAGCTGTGGTCTTAGGCAGGCAGAAATCACCTGGTGATCTCTAGCCCCCATGAAGTTTGCCTGGCCTTACCTGGTAGAATGGGCTCCCAGAAGGGTTAAGGACCCTGTTGGAACTAACTAATTTCCACAGTGCCTGCAAGATGGCAACAGACACCCTGTGAGGTGGGTGAGGCTGAGAGAGCTCTGAGATAACTGCTCGGTCAGAACAGCTTTGTCAGGGCTGTGGTCAGCCCAAGGTCACCCAGCTGGCTGCATGTGGGGGAGCGCAGAATCAAACCCAGCTTTCCAGATTAGAACTCTGCACTCCTAACCACTACACCAAACTGGCTCTAGTGTCTCCCACTGCTAATATCATCCCTGGAGACTTGGCAGATCAGCGGGAGGCAGGGTATGTGTTTTTAGTATGTTGTAGGATTGGGCATTGTAAGGGTTTATTTTATTGTAGCGTATTTTATCTGTTGTTAGCTGCTGTGAGCCAGCAGGTTGGGAATGGGGTCCTATGTATGATAAATGAATTAAATAAATATCTGGCCACCGTGGCGTATGTCCTGGTTACTGCAGTGCACTCTATGTGGGGCTGCCCTTGAAAAGTCTTAGGAAAATCCATTTAATACAAAACAGGGCATCCAGGATGTTGACTGGGGTGGGCCATAGGGACCTTATCGCTTCATTCATGGCCCATCTACACTGGCTCCCACTTCGCTTCCAGGCCCAGTTCAAGTTGCTGACCAAGAAAGACGTATACAGAAAGAAAACTTATTCTCTTATGGACCAGCCCAATCACTACCATCATCTTTGGAGGCCCAGCTTAGGATGCCCCTTCCTTCTGAAATTTGGTTATTGGCATCACAGGAGAGGGCCTTCTCTGTCATGGCACCAAAGCTCTGGAATTCTCTCTGCAAGTTGATGGGTCTAATCTGAGAGATTGGATCTTTAATACTGATGCCATACTGGATAGACAAACAATAATAAAATCTAACTTTTCTCCTTTGTTTAAACTATTCAAAACAGTCCATCTCAGATCAGACTATTTAGTAACCATTTCTGTACAAAAACTTCGAATGGCGTTTGCTCATTTACGCTTTCAAGTTATGCCATCAGCCCTACTCTCAGGCCCTTTTTCCATTGTACCTTTTGCCCTTCGCCTATGCATTTGTGGAGAACCTGCTGTTGAAGACCTTTATCATTATGTTTTGGATTGCCCACTATACTTGGAGCCAAGAACCAAATATATTGAGAGATGTTTGAGTGGCCAGAACCTCCCTGCGAATTTGGACAAAATAGTCTTTTTATTATTGAATACCAACCCCCTAATTAGTTATAATGTTTCACTATTTGCATTAGCAGCAAGGAAAATTTGAGCCTTCAGGGAGATAAATCGGTTTTCTTCTACTGCCCACTCCTTGGGGAAACTCCTGGAATTTGGGGGTGGAGCCTGTTTAATTGTTTTTTGTCTTTGAATGTATGTTAGCTTTATTTTTAATCATTTTATTGATTTTTTTATTTATTGCTTTCTGTGGGAGGGTGGTTTTAAAATGTGGTTTTATTATGTACTAGTAATTAAGCCCACTGTAGTTTAAATACAGCGGGCGCTACGGCAGCAATGGGGGTGGGGGGCGGCTGTGTAGCCAGGGGGCGGGCGAGCGCGGAGTGTAGGCTTTGGATGGGCCAGGGCGAGGCCGTCCCACATTGGCTGGCGGCTTCTGTGGATGTCTTGCTGGGGCAGGCCGTACCTGAGGCGTCCGTGGCTGTGGAGCTCGCTCGTCAGCGGCAGAGAGGCGAACGGGTGGATGTCCTTGTGGCGGCGGCTCCGGCATTGCGGCTGTGGCCTGTGCCGGCGCCAGCCGCTCGCGGCAGAGACGGTGGCCCGCCCCGTTGCCGCGGCTGGCACCATTGGTGGCGGGCCCGCTGTTGGAGGTGCGGCGGTGGCCGGCAGCACCTGGAGGCTTCCTGGGGTGACGTGGAGGTTCTCTCTCCGGGCGAAGGCGGGTGCAGCGCTGACGCGGCTTCAGAGGGGCCAGTGCCACGGGGGAAGGTGGCGCCGGGTCGGGCACTGTCGCGGCTGTGGCAGGAGGCTGAGGCATGGCCGCAGTAGGTAGGGAGACGCGTGGGGCGTTCGCAAGGCGGGCCAGTCGCGTGTTGGGGTGGCGGCGGCTCCTCGTCTGTGGGTGGCGAGGCAGCAAGCGTTGTGTGCGGGTGGGCAGGTGGGAAGAAAATGGCGTTGGTTGGCCAGATGCAGGCGAGTGGGGGGGGGCAGGGCGGGAGGCGCTTTGCGCCTCCCGAGTTCTCTGTCCAGCGGCCAGGGATCAATCGCTCCCAATTGGTCCCTTGCCGCTGGACTGACAGTTGGAGGGGCCAATCGGCAAGCGCAAAGCACCTGCCGATTGGGCCCTCAGATTGTCAGTCATGAGGAAGGGGCCTATCGGCACCCTTCCTCATCACAGACAGGGCCCTCCTTAGGTGCCCTTAACCGATTATTTAATCCACTCCGCAGGAGCGGTTTAAAGATGTTTTAATATATGAGCAACCTCGGTGGTCCTTTGTGAAGGCCAAAAGTTTGGATATAGATGTCAATAATCAATAAATACAAATAAATAAGAACTCAGGAAAATGGCGGGCTTTAGCCTTGCCAAGGGTGCTTTTTCTCTCAAACATCTCCAAGGCTTTGCAGATTGATGAGGGAATTTTGTTCTGGCCAGGTCCGGTGCTTTTAGGGAATTGCTCTGTTCTGTAGGGATTGATCTTTGTTTTTTTTTCAGTGGAGGAAGTAAGTATTCCTGTTGCCGCTTAGAAGAAGGATGGCATTTCTCCTTATAGGAAACAATGGAAAACAGGCCGCCTGGGGAACCCAGTACAGAGGAGGAGTCTTGCTTCCCTGCAAATTTGGTGTCATTTGCTCTAAAAATACACCTTTTAAACCCCCTGAATGATTCATCATTCCCATGAATATCAAAATCTGTGGGGGGGGAGGAACCCACCTAAATAAACCTGGACTAACATAAGAATTGCAGCAAATGGATGCCATCTGCTCCACTTCTGAATTTTAATAATTTTTAATTAAAAAATATTCTGTAAAAGCAAAGATGGATATGCAGATTTACCGATCCCTCCCTCCCTCCATCCATCCATCCCTCCCTCCCTCCCTCCGTCCTTCCATCCATCCGTCCGTCCATCCATCCATCCATCCATCCATCCATCCATCCATCCATCCATCCATCCATCTATCTATCTCACATTTGTATACCGCCCTCCCCTGAGGCGCAGGGCAGTTCACATGAACAACTTTGAAAGGGCTCTAGATAGATTCATGTGCCCTCTTGTTGGTTGGCCATTGTGTGAGGCAGGATGTTGGACATTGGTCTGACCTAGCAGGACTCATGTTCTTTGGAAGGCCTTAGCCTCTATGCCCTGTTGTTCGGCCAGAGGAATTGGTTGGCCACTCTGTGAGACAGAGCGGTGGACTAGATGGACCACCGGCCCGATCCAGCAGGGCTCTTCTTTGGCCCGATCCAGCAGGGCTCTTCTTCTCTTTATCATGCAACATACAGGTTAGTTTAGTCATCAGTATACATTGTGGGATGTACAGAATTTTACCTTTTTTATTTTGCTTCAAAATGCACAGCTCTCTCTCTCTCTCTCTCTTGGATCTTTGACAGCATGCGATGAAAAGAATTGGATCTGTGCTTGATTCATGAGGTCCAAAATGGTTGGGCATATCTTTGCTTCATGGTGTATCCAATTTAACATCAGTTGATGGAGGATGACTGACAGAGAGGGGCTTCTGCCTCCCTTCCCTAGTTGTTCGTTTTGCATTGCAGGAAACACAGCATTGGACTGGACAGGTCTTTGTTTCGTCTGGCATTTACGGAAGCAGAGTCAGTGCCTTGGCACTGTGCCCAGTTTGAAGGGGGCGTTTGGTTGGCTACTCCTGTACTAGCACTGGCCACATACCCACAATGCACGGGGCTCATGCCTCTCATGTAAGGATTTGGCGAGGGTTGTAATTCTTGAACCATGGGCCATCCAACACTGTTCAGCCTTTTTCAACCTTTTTGACCCCGAAATAACTTTTCGGGTTTCGAGGAGCCCCAGAAGTGATGTCAGCTGGCCATGCCCCTGGAAGTGACATGTTACCGGCTGGCTGGAGTAGGAGGGGGGAAGAGAGAGACAGGCGATGGTTTAAACCAGGAGTAAGCATGCAAACTCCATCCCCCTCCCAGGCAGAGAAGCTATAAGAGAACTCACTCTCAGGAGGGAGCAGTGGAAGTGACCAGTTCCCCAGCTTGTGACTGAGTTCATTAAGGCAGGCGGGGAAAGGCCCCGGACCCCCTCTGGAGATCCCCAAGGGTCTGTGAACCCGTGGTTGGGAATCCCTGACACTGTTACTCAGCACTGTGCATGCAATCGCGATGAACTGAATTTCCGTTCAGTACGGCACAACATGAATTGAAAGGTTGTGTCCCTGCCAAACGCTGCCTTTTCTCTCACAGCCAAATCTGCTGAATCGCTGCGATCCCCTAAGAGTGGTTTTTGTTATTTCCCATTCGTTGCCCAAGATGAGGCGGTATTTAATCTATATCTTTGGAGCACAGTCTGCCATTTGTATCCTTGGTGGTTTTCCAAACGATTGGGCACGTACCTGAGAGATGTTCACATTGTCCTTTGTGGGAATAATGTCTGTAGCTGGTGACTAGCAGGAGAATTCACACACACACACACACAGCGCACACATGATGTACGGGTGTTGCATGTTTGAAGCAAGCAATGGAGCATGCAGGAAAGAAGACTGAAGGGATACGGTATGGTATAGTGGCAAGTTGTTGGATTTATTACTATTACTGTTACTATTAATATTAATGTTACTGTTACTGTCAATGTCAATATCAATATCAATATTAATATTAAAAATAATATTAATATTAATATCAATATTAATATTAAAAATAATATCAATATCAATATTAATATTAAAAATAATATTAATATTAATATCAATATCAATATCAATATCAATATCAATATTAATAATAAAATAATATTAAAAATGATATCAATATCAATATTAATATTAATATTAAAATAATATTAATATTAATATTAATATTAATATTAATATTAAAATAATATTAAAATAATGTTAATGTTAATGTTAATGTTAATGTTAATGTTAATGTTAATGTTATCATCAGCTTTTTTTGTAGCCTATCCTTCCTAGGTAGCTCAGGGCAGGTAAAAACACGTTTTAAAAACATTGGCATAGTAAAACATAAAACATATTTGTAATTTGCAGTAACCCCCAACTAATTTCATCTCGGAAGGGGTCAAGATCTTTGAAGGGCAGGTCTGGTCTCCCTTTTAGCAGTGAGGCTGGCACTTTTTAATGGTCGATTCGGTCCTCAGCCATAGGCCTGGCAAAACAGCCCTGTCCTACAAGCCTAGTGTCCTGGTTAATGTCCTGCAGGACCCTGATCTCTTTCAAGACAGTGTTCTACCAGGCCGGGGCCAAGACTGAAAAGGCCCTGGTCGAAGCCCATCTCGCCCCCTTTGGGACAGGGATCCTAAGCAGGTTTTGGTAAGATGGCCTTAATGCTCGGGGGAGGGGGGATGTTGTGGATATATCCTGTAGATATGTCAGTCCCAGACCATTTATGACTGTAAAGGATAATGCCAAAACCTTGAATCTGTTCTTATCTCCAATCTGGAGCCAATGCAGCTGGGTGAGCACTGGAGTTATATGTGCCCTCCACTGGATGCCCTTAAGGCAGTGGTTCTCAACCTTCCTACTGCCACGACCCTTTAATACAGTTCCTCATGTTGTAGGGACCCCCGACCATAAAACTATGCAAGGGTTCTTTCACAGAAATTAAACCGAGACTGACTGATGGCATGGAGATCCATTGTTCATGATTGCATATAAATTGTTTTTTCCCTGGGGTTTCTCAGTTCAGCTCTGCCTCTTGTCCCACCATGCCGATCTCACTCTTTTCCACTGCTCCAGACAGACGAATGCTCTATCTCCATCTACCCCGCGAGGCTGTTGTGTGGATGACGCCCCCCCCCCCCAGCCAAGCTGCTTGCCCTGCCGTGATCCCTGTGAAAGGGTCGTTCAACCCCCCCAAAAGGGTTCCGACCCCCAGGTTGAGAACCACTGCCTTAAGGACTCAAGTGACTGCATTTTGAACCAGTTGGATTAGGATTAAGGAGGTTGGAATCTGCATTGTGCCGTGGACTGTTGTGGGGTGTCCTTGGGCCAGTGTCACATTTTCAGCCTTCACAGAATTTAAAGCATTGGTACAGCAATAAAACTAGGGTTTCCAACCTCTAGCTGGCATCCGGCAATTCCTCAGAATCACAGCTGATCCCTAAACCATAGAGATCAATTCTCTTGGGGAAAATTGGAAGCTTTGGCTTAATATCCCACTGAGGTTTGACAACTCCCGCAAACAGGTGGTTGCCATTACTCGGTGAGTACATGCGGGGGGATTCTGGGGGCAGCCTGCACTGGAACTAGCATCATTGTGCCCAGCATGCCTATCCCTCTCTCCCACAATTCCATGGGAGGATTTTCTCCCGCTGAGCAGTGGGTTGGGGAGATGACTGCAAGGATCAGGGGGTCATGTAATATGAGCCTCCTGCAATACCCTGCAGGTGACGTTGAGTCAAGCAAATACAGACAGTTGGATTACTAGCATCCCTACAGGACAGAGCCAAAGGCCGGGGTATATATAGACTCTTCACATTTTGAGCTTGAATAGAGGTATTGAAGTACCAATTTTCTCACAAGTGAGAGGAACAACCTCTGAGGAAAATTCCCTTTGAAAACGGGAGATATCTGGAACCTGTTATGGTTGGATGCTACAATAAACCAACATAATATAGTTAGTAGCCTTGGGATAGATTTGTTTTCTCTTTTGGTGACGTTGAGTCAGCAACATGCTCTCCACCCGACCTCCTTCACAAGGTTGTTGTGAGGACCAAACGAAGGCAAGAACAGCATAAGCCACTTTGGGTGCCCACCGGGGAGAAAAATGGGGTATAGGAAAAAACCTCCCTAGAAAGGGGAAATGAATGGGTGTTTGCCTCAGCCTTCCTTGAAAGCCCAGCTTGGTTTCTTGGAGAGCCCTGTGACTGATATGTAACTTGTGTTCTTTGCATTGTCTTAAGGCCATTTTCCAATCAGGCCTGACCTTAGAAGAAATTCTGCTTTAGGATGCTTAGGGCTGATCCTGCGTTGAGCAGGGGGTTGGACTAGATGGCCTGTATGGCCCCTTCCAACTCTATGATTCTGTGATTCTATGATTCTTTTGTGGAAAATGCTATCAAGTCCCTGCCAATCTTTGGCATTTCCGAGGCAAGAGACCTTGAGATGGATTGTCCTGCCTCATCTGTCCATCTGCCTATGCATCGATCCACCCTGAATCATCCTGAATTTTTGGGAGAACTCAGTGCCCACAGTAGACATTCTACAAATGTATCGTTGCTGTTTTAATCTGTCACTCTTTACTTAAATTAATTTTAAATGCAATTTTAATCTTTAGTAATTCGTATTTTATATTTCGTTGTATACCACCTCACTGGGAGGGCGGTCTATCTAACAAACTAAACTAGAAACCCTTGGAGGTCTCCCATCCAAATACTACTCGTTCGTTCATTCATTCATTCATTCATTCATTCATTCATTCATTCATTCATTCATTCTATTTGTATACTGTTGGTAGTTTGATGTTTTTAATAGGAATTTTAGTGGGGTTAGTTTGCTGTGACCTGCCTCGAGCCTGTCCGGAGAGGTGGGAAATATAATAATAATAATAATAATAATAATAATAATAATAATAATAATAATAATAATAATAATACCCTCTCCAAAGGCCTGACCCTGCTTCTGAGATCTGATGAGGCTGGGCTAGCCTGGGCTCTCCAGATCTAGGAGAAAGTTACCAAATGCTAATTCGTTTCCTTTGTTTCTCCTGCAATAATTGCAGAGAGCAAACTCCAACTCCCATTATCTGAATCATTTAGAGACCGTGGGATTTGCCATATTCAGATCACGCCAGTGCCCAAAAGCTGTCTCTACAGCAAATCACATTTCATGCTCTTCTCTCTGCTCATCCCCCGAGGGAATCCATTTTGCGTTGTTATTATTTTTTGCCGCAGCAGCACATTGGGAGGCCCAGCAAGGCTGGCCCTGCTGAAGGCTGTCCCGTGACTCCATAGTATCGATCGTCCCGCTGGGCCAGAGCACAATTAATTTGTTTTCAGATTCCTCTGCACGCCGGGGTGGGAAGTTTGCAAAAATGAGTGTGGGCGAGAGCCTCATTTCCAGTTACCAGTTTTGTGACTCAGCATGCAGCAAGCTCCAGGTGCAATCCCTGGCATCTCCAGTTAAAAGGACCAGGCAGTGGGTGATGGGAAAGGCCGCTGCATGAGACACTGCAGATCTACTGCCGGTCTGAGTAGACAAGGCTGAACATGATGGACCAAGGGTCAGATCCAGTGTAAGGCAGCTTTGGGTGTTCATTTGTGCCGGCCTTTATTACCTGGAAGCAGGTCTGGTTCCAGGCTCAAGAGAGCCCCATGCATGCAGGAGCCCCTCTCCTCCTTGGACCCCCACCAGGACCCTCCGCTGATGCCTGCCTTTCAGTCAACTCGCATCCCTACCTGCCAACATCCCATCTCTCTCTCCGTATCATTGGGTGCCCTAACACTGACTGCAGAAGATGAGTTTATTTTTATACCGCACTTTTCAAGACCCAAGGGAGTTCCAGTTGGTCTTCCCTTGCTTTCCCCACAACAGACACCCTGTTCTCATTGTTCTCATTGGTGCAAAGAAGTGAATCAGTTAGACCGGAGGAGACGCTGTCTGTCCTGTGTCTCTACTATGCAGTTTAATAGCCGCAGCCCAGAACTTAGCCTTGCAGAGACTTGTTGGACTGTTTTCATCATTAATTTTCTTGACTTTATCCATTGAGGAAAGACTTTGGTGTCTGTCTAGCACTGGCCATATTAAACTGACTCTGATGGCGTTATTAATAGGATGTGTAATAATACATGCTCTGTTGTGTCTATCTAGAGCAGGGGTAGTCAAACTGCGGCCCTCCAGATGTCCATGGACTACAATTCCCAGAAGCCCCTGCCAGCGAATGCTGGAGGGCATCTGGGAATGCTGGAGGACATCTGGAGGGCCGCAGTTTGACTACCCCTGATCTAGAGCCTCTTGTGGTGCAGAGTGGTCAGGCAGCAGACATGCAGTCTGAAAGCTCTGCCTATGAGGCTGGGAGTTCGATCCCAGCAGCCGGCTCAAGGTTGACGCAGCCTTCCACCCTTCCGAGGGCAGAGCTGATGAAGATCTAGCCTATAAAAAGGCACCTCTCTGTTGATCTCTAAAGAAGCAAGTAGGGAGCTCCTCGGGATATGCTGATACCAGCCCTGCTTGGAAGAATTGGTGTCTTTTCTCAGTAGAAATAGGCCTCTCTTTTCTCCTTTACCCAATCCATTAGGGTTTGTGCTCATTTTTAGAGACCGTAACGCAGTGTGGACTGCTGGTAACATGGAGGACTAGGCTGGAAACGTTTACAAGCGAAAGCAGCTGTGCTTTGTGACATAATTTCACCCATTCCCTGGCTGTAAACCAAGGCTTGTTGCCAAGGACACACTCTATCAGGGGCCGCGGCTAATTCTTGCTCTTCCAGTATATTTATGCAAAATATGCTTCTGAAACATATGTCTGTTCCCGGCATCCTTAAAACTTTTTGGCATGCACATAAATATTCTGTATGTCCATCTAACGTGTCCTAGATCAGGGGTAGTCAATCTGTGGTCCTCCAGATGTTCATGGACTACAATTCCCATGAGCCCCTGCCATTCCTTTTGGTTAATGATGGAGCCAAGGAATAGAATATCATAAACAATTTCAATTTCTTCATCATCAGCCTTCAAGTGGTGTAATTTCTCAGTTGTCATTCCTTTTGTCTTCTTAATGTTCAGCCGTAATCCTTCTTTGGATGACCCTGCTTAGTTTCTGAGATCTGACAAGATCAGACTAACCTAGGCCATTCAAGTAAGATCCCTTCCTTTGTAGATCCATATAAATTATGTCTGGAAAATACAGTCCAGGCTCATGAAAGGGAAATGGATCCTAATGCAACAACTACACAAATCAGTCCCTTTAGATTTCAGACCGCTACAGACAAGCAGAGGACAGAAGCTATTAATGGGCACTGACTAGATGCCTGTCAGAAACTCAGATGTCCAATGAAAAAGATGTAGGCTGCAGAAGCTAGACAAATGCACCAAATGGGAGCTTGCAACCAAAATGACCTGGAGGAGAATCTGGAGAGTTTCCATCACAGTCCTGGGTTGTTGCATTTGCTCGGATGATTGTTGCGACTTCAGTTATTTCTGAACTGTAATGGAGGACTTGTCTCTTTTTCACAGGAGCTTCTTGCTTTCTGGAGAACAGAAGAGAGGAACCTCCCACCTTCACTACTTGCATATTAAAAAGGTAAGAGGGTTTCTTCTTCTAGCAGAGCAGGACTGGGAGACTTGCCTGTTTTCAAAGAGACTTCTTGAACAGACAGGGAGTCTCTTGAAAAGCGGTGATATTGTCAAGAATCAGGTAAGCTACCTGTTGGAGTCATTTCCTGACAGCCATTAGGGATTGCTATCAACTCCATGTTGGTTTTTCTGGTGTTATTGTTTTAAAAGTTCCCATTTTAACCAAGTCTGGATCACTGATATTGGAGGCTATGGGATATACAGCTAATGGATGAATGAGCTATGTGTTAATAAAATGCGGAAAACAGCTATTTAGCAAAGAAAATCTTCAAACACCAATGGTCCCCGTTGAGGAATGGGAAGAGGAATTATTCTGCAGAATTGGTGAAATCTGAAGAAACAAACAAATAATTTCATTCACGGTCTTTCAGACCAAACTGAATCTCTGAACTATTAGCCTGGATTTGACATATTAATATTGAATAGGTCAGAATGATATATTAATTAATAATGCATTAATTAATAATAATAATAAATTAGTGAATAATATTTGGGGAGTTGAATATGCCCTAAGTGCAGTCACTGGATCTCTATGTTTTGAATATTGTATATTGTATTTTGAAATAGTTTTTTTAATGCGGGATAAGTTTCCCATATTTATTATTTTTTCCAACTGGCTCAGCTTTTCCCAACCAGGATTACATGGGTTATGCGGGTTGGTGGAGATTTAATTTTATATATTTATGTATATAATAGGAAATACAAAAAAAGAGGGGGGGCTTACTTATAATTATACGCTACAATTACTATTTTTTTAAAAACCCAAAATTTCATAGAGCATAGCAAATTAAGAATACATATCCTGTAATTTTACATCATTTAGAAGTTAAATACCAGATTTTAGATTAATCTTGTAGTTAAGATATACAATCCAATGATATACAATCCATAACCTCGGTCCTTGAACAGCTGGAACAGAGAGCTGTGATTTCTAAGACTCAGCACGGGTTTCACAAGAACAAGTAATGTCAGGCTAACCTCATCTCTTTTTTCAAGAAAGTAACTAGCTTGTGCATCAGGGAAAAGCTGCAGACATAGTTTATCTGGAGTTCAGTAGAGCTTTTGATAAGGTTCCACATGATATTCTTGTTGGCAAGCTTATAAAATTTGGTATGGATCCTAATTCTGTCTGGATCGGTAACTGGTTAATAAAGGGTACTTGTAAATGGTTCAGCATCCTCTTGGAGAAGAGTGACAAGTGGAGTGTCCCAGGGATCTGTCCTGGGGCCTGGGTTGTTCAACATATTTATAAATGACTAGTAAAAAAGCCCATTGTATCCTAAATACAATGGGCACTAGGAGGCTGGGGCAGAGTAAAAGGTGGCTTACCGGTCGCTGTGTCTTCTGGCTGGCGGCCATTTTCTGGATAGAGGCGGCGTGGATAGAAGCGCCTCTCGCTGCGTCAAGCTGCCGGGCAGGGAGCCCCCTGCAGCCGCGCTTTGGAGGCGGCGGCTTGACGGCGGAGGCGGCGGCTTGACGGCGGAGGCGGCGGCTTGACGGCGGAGGCGGCGGCGGCTTGACGGCGGAGGCGGCTGCTTGAGCGGCGGGCGAGGCGGCGGCTTGACAGCGGAGGCGGCAGGTGATGTTAAACTGGGAGGAGTAGCAAACACAACAGAAGACAGAATCAGAATACAGGATGATCTTGATAGGCTCGAGAACTGGTCTAAACTGAATAAAATGAATTTCAGTAGGGTCAAATATAAAGTTCTGCATTTAGGTAGGAAAAACCATCTACACCAACATAGGATGGGGAAGACTTGTCTTAGCAGTAGCATGTGCCAAAAGGATCTAGGAGTCTTAATAGACCACACATTGAACATGAGTCAGCAGTGTGACTCAGTACCAAAAAAGGCAAATGGGATTTGGGGCTGTATCAAATGGAGTATCGTGCCGGTGATAGTACCACTTTACTCTCCTCTGGTTCGGCCTCGGAGTACAGTTGAAGAGGGATGTAGACAAACTGGAGCGTGTCTAAACGAGGGCTACAAAGATGGTGAGGGGTTTGGAAACCAAGACACGTGAGGAAAGGTTGGGGGAGCTTGGTCTGTTTAGCCTGGAGAGGAGATGACTAAGAGGGGATCTGATAACCATCTTCAAGTATTTAAAAGGCTGCCATATAGAAGATGGAGTAGAGTTGTTCTCTCTTGCCCCAGTGGAACAGACCAGAACCAATGGGATGAAATTAATTCAAAAGAAATTCTGTCTAAACATCTGGAAGAAGTTCCTGACAGAGCGGTTTCTCAATGGAACAGGCTTCCTCGGGAGGTAGTGGGTTCTGCATCTTTGGAAATTTTTAAACAGAGGCTGGATAGCCATCTGACGGAGAGGCTGATTCTGTGAAGATTCAAGGGGGTGGCAGATTACAGTGGATGAGCAATAGGGTTGTGAGTGTCCTGCATAGGACAGGAGGTCCCTTCCAAGTCTGTTATTCTATGATTCAAAGGTCCCTTCCCCCACTTCATCTTTGGTTCTGTTGTTCTATCTAGCCTAATATTGGCCTAAATTTCATGATTTGTTGAGTATCAAATAGGAAAGTTTCACTATTGCCCCATATTCCATCAATTTATTTTTGGTTCTGTTGTTCTATCTAGCCTAATAATGGCCTATTCCATCAATTTATTTAACCAGTCCATAATATCTCGTGATTAATCTTTATTCTATCTTGATGCGTAAAGGATCCTGGCAGCTTTAACCATATATTTTACAAGTTCTTTATACATTTTAACATTATCTGGTACCATATTTAACAAAATACATTTTGAATCCAACACAGATTTAACTCTCAATATCATTTACATCTCATAGGCCTATTATGCACAGCCGCTGAAACGGCGGCATGGAGAACGCGGAGGAGGAAGAAGCGAAGCAAACCGCTTACGCATGGGATGGAACGCAACGGCGGCAAAACCCAGAGTATCTGATTATGCACGCGGCTACTCCAGAGCCACTTTTGGCCTGGTCCCGGGAAGCTCCACTTTCTTCCGCATCTCGCCAATGCGGCTTTTTCGGCGGCATACGTTGACTCTGCGCCCGGTTGCTGCCTGCAGCGTGCATAATTGGTGATTTTAGCTGCCGCCATTCCACCCCGAATGCGGACCTTCCACTCCGTGCATAATGGGCCATAATGAATTGTAACTCAATATTTCCCGGCTTTTTGACAGGTCCACCACATATGATAAAATTATGCTTTTATATTTTGACATTTCCAACATTTATCATTGCAACTCTTATTAATTCTTGTAACATCTTGAGGGGCAATATACCACCTTAAGAACAAAAATATATATGTTTAAAACATTTTAAAAAGGATCTGGGTTTTCACCTTATTATAGAAAGGTTGACCCATTCCCTCCCAAAGTGGTCAACAGTGGCTTTAGAGGGGGTGGGAAGGGGAAGTGCCCCACACATACAAACCTTTGCCAATTGAGACTCCTCTATTATGGTCAACCTGTTAGTGGCTGCTAGAGTCCAGCACTGTGAGTCCTCTTAGGGTTGGGTAGGTGGTGGGGTTGTTTTGGGGTTTTCTTAACTCTAGGTTGGCTTCAGGCTTGGCCCAGTGGAGCAGGCAGCTGAGCCACTTTGGAGGTTGGGGATGAGTAGAGTGGTCTAGCTCCCACCCACTCCTTCAGCCTGGCATTTTGGTTCCAGCAACAGGTGGAACAGGCCCCACTCTCCAGCTGGGTGAGTCCTCTTGGGGTTGGTTGGGGGGATCATTTGGTTTTTTCCCCCCCTGTGGGTGGCTGAATAGGTAGGTTGCAGGTAAACAGAGGGAGTGATACCCTTTGGTGATTCCTCTTTCATGCCCTATTTTACATGGCAGTTTTTGTGCATACATATTTTATTGTAGGCCTTTTAGCCTGTTTCTAATTATTAGAACAATGTGTTTTTGCCTAGATTTTTAATTGATGTGCGTTTTTGATCTGTTAGTCAACTTGGTGAACCAGAAAGGTGGGGTATTAATTCTATAAATATTGTCTGTCAAACACACAAGCCATAACGATCCATGACAAAGTTTCTTAGGAGCTCCTCAGTTTCAAAAACTTATTTTGTGACCTTCATAAGGTGACCTTCTTTGGACTCAGTGATGCCACTTTTGAATGTCCATTTTCATTGCTGAC
This sequence comes from Paroedura picta, assembly GCF_049243985.1. Taxonomy (NCBI): domain Eukaryota; kingdom Metazoa; phylum Chordata; class Lepidosauria; order Squamata; family Gekkonidae; genus Paroedura; species Paroedura picta. The sequence continues at coordinate 21,881,365 of NC_135370.1, read as the reverse complement.
AAAAAAATCACATTGCATGTGTAATAATAGCCTCGTTCCTAGAGTAGAAGTTCAGAAGACCATTACATCATCTTCAGTCATGTAAAATGTAAGGTAAAAAGTAAAGGTAAAGGTATCCCCTGTGCAAGCACCCGGTCATGTCTGACCCTTGGGGTGACGCCCTCTAGCGTTTTCATGGCAGACTCAATACGGGGTGGTCTGCCAGTGCCTTCCCCAGTCATGACCGTTTACCCCCCAGCAAGCTGGGTACTCATTTTACCGACCTCGGAAGGACGGAAGGCTGAGTCAACCTTGAGCCGGCTGCTGGGATTGAACTCATGTCTGCTGCCTTACCACTCTGCGCCACAAGAGGCTCTAGATAGACACGACAGAGCATGTATCTGAGAGCTCTTCAAAGGCGATGTCAGTCCACCACCATCTTAGCCGGAAGTCAAGAGCATGTATTATTACACATCGTATTAATAGCGCCATCAGAGGCAGTTTAATACGGCCAATGGTAGACAGACACCAAAGTCTTTCCTCAGTGGATAAAGTCAAGAAACTTAATGATGAAAACAGTCAAACAAGTCTCTGCAAGGCTAAGTTCTGGGCTGCTGCTATTAAATTGCGTAGTAGCAAGCTGGGTACTCATTTTACCATCTTCGGAAGGATGGAAGGCTGAGTCAACCTTGAGCCGGCTGCTGGGATTGAACTCTCAGCCTCATGGGCAGAGCTTTCAGACTGCATGGCTGCTGCCTTACCACCCTGCGCCACAATAGGCTCTAAATGTAAGGTACATTGACATTAATGACTCCTCTGGACAATCAAGAGGTATTATATGTCTGACGAATAATGTATGCCCGTCTTTGCATAGATATTTGCTGGGTAAGAAAAAGTTATAACGAGATAAATAGGACGGCTTCAAAGTGAATACAGTCTCAGAAAAAGAAGCCTATCCAAAGGCAATACAATAAACTTAATACTATCACAAACAAGAATAGTCTCTCCTTAATATGTTCTTTCTTTTCTCATTCCTCTATTTGCCGGGACTTCTACCAGAACGGCATTCTGGTAATGTCCGTTTTCAATGGAAAACAACTTTCCCCAGTGGGAAGTCCTCCAATTAGTCAATTTTCAAATTCAATGGATCTCTAGCCAATAGCATATTTTAAACCAGTAATAATATACAATCGGCCACCGGCTCTAAGAAGCATGGGGAGAAACGTATAAATTACTACGTAGTAGTAAAAAATAAAGGAATAAGAAAAGAAAGAACATAAGGAGAGACTTTTCTTGTTTTTGATAGTATTAAGCTTATTGTATTGCCTTTGGATAGGTTTCTTTTCTGAGACTGGGTTAGAACTCGGGTATTGTGTTCTGGCTACCTATGGAATCCCACTGAAATTATTTAAATTTATTTTAACAGAGCTGCTAGACATACTATTTCAGCACACTTTGTGAAACAAACGCTGCCGTTGAAAATGAGATACAGCCATTTTTAAAAAATTCATAATTCTTATGGCTATAGGTTTTTGTTTTTAAAAATGCTTTCAGAGAACTTTAATCCTATAGAACAGTGGTCCCCAACCTTTTTATCACCGGGGGCCGGTCAATGCTTGACAATTTTACTGAGGCCTGGGGGGGGGGTAGTCTTTTGCCGAGGGATGTTACCGCCGCCTGAGCCCCTGCTCTGCTTGCTTTCTCACTGGCACCCCTGACTTCCCACCGCCCGCTGGGGGGCACTGCCAGCAGCAGCTGCGCAGTGCCATGCCAAGGGGGAGCCCCAGCCATGGCGGCTGCTGGAGAACACCAAAGGTGAGTCGGTGGCAGAGTGGCAGGGCAGCCCCTGAGGCAGCAGCCAGGGAGGAGGACGAGGAGGAGCCATGGCCCGGTACTGACTGATCCATGGACCGGTCCCCAGACCGGGGGTTGGGGACCACTGCAATAACAGATACAGCGCCAGATCCTGCGAAAAATCTGTTCTCAGTGAAATGGCCTTCTGTCCCCGGAGCAGGACCAACATGCTCCTCTCCGCTTGGCTTCAGCACAAAATTTCCCCCGAAATGCTGCTCCCGAAGGAGAGGGTACTAGGGCTTGCAGGCCTCTACTGGGGTGAGGAAATCCTTATCCTGGGTCGGAGTCTTGATTCGCACCAGCTGTCTGGCAGGGGCTGATTTACCAGCAATGGGGAAAGACCTAGGCTACCATCATAACAATGTTGCCAGTGACATCATTTCCAGCACACACTGGAAGTGACATCATTATGTGTCTGGCTTCTACCATAGACTTTTTGTAGAAATATCAGGGCATCACACTTCTCCAGTGACGTCCACTACATGCCGAAAGTGGAAACGTTGCAATACCAGCCTAGGCTTCCCCCCATGGCCAGTGACTCCCCACCCCTTGTTGCTTACAGGAGCGGGGTCCATATAATCCCTTTCTCAATCGTCATACTGTTCTCATTCTTGCTTACTAAAACATCTAGAAAATTAATTTTGGGTTTGTCAGATTGCATTTCAAAATTAATAGCTTTATGAATAGAATTGATACATTCTCTATATTCTTTTGAATGTTTTTTTTCCTGAGCCTGTCCAAAGGATAAATATGTCATCCAATATCTTTCTCATAGGGATTTCCACTGTGAAAAATTTTGCTATTCTCCAATTTTCCATATATAAATTGGCAAGTTTGGGAGTGAATTTGAATCCCATTGCTGTCGCAGGGGTTTGCCAAATAGTATTCACTGCCAAATTAGATGGGGGGGGGGTGTGGTGAGACATACCTCTGCAATGTGATGTAGAAATGTTGTAGGTGCTTCATTTTGTGTACAGTGATATTACATCCAATTTGACAAACAACAGATCCTCACTCTGCAGTTTTCCATTATTAATATGGTTAAGGAAGTCCATTGTGTCCCTCAAATACGTTTTATAGTGGGGACAAATGGTTTAATGAAGAGATCTAAATACATGGCTAGGGGGTTACAGGATGGATCTTTCAGAGTTCTAGACTTGTAGGCAAGAAAACGTCTAATTTAGATAGTTTCTTTATACTCATGCAAAGACATCCAGCAGAATCATAGGCAGAACTAAGGCTACATGCAAGGATTCACATATATAAAACACAGGCTCATCCCCCTCCCTCCCATGGGAAGGTGACAACTCGTGTTTCAAAGAAGATCAAACTTCTCTATATTCAGGGTGCTAGATACAGGCAGGTAAGGAAGTCAAAGGAAGGACGGTATCTCACCAGAGTCTTGTTGTGGGAAGCTCAGGCCATAAACTGCAAGCTAAAGAATTCGGCCTTGATGTGTGAACTGGGGCAGGAACTGGGAAACATCACAGGCCAGGCAGGACAGACATCTCCAGACATCAATCACAGAAATCAATTACAAACTAATATGGCAGAATATGACGGATTCTGACAGGATCCACACCATGATGTGATAGACCTGCCGGGACCTGGGGAGCTTCAAGGAGAGCATCAGCTGGAGATCTGCTTTAGGACAGAGGAATCCATGGTGTCAGCTGAAAATCCCGCTGGATCCCGCCAACTGCCTAAAAGATTGGAGAAGATAATTACTTGCCATTCTCAAGTAATTTTCCTGTGCTTGAGAACCATGTTTGATTAAGACCCAACAATGACATTTTCTGGAGAACCAAAGCTTAGAGGAGGGCAGGATGCTGTTCCCGTTGGCTGCAGAGGAGAGGACACGCAGTAACGGGTTTAAACTACAAGTACAACGATATAGGCTAGATATCAGGGAAAAAGTTTTCACAGTCAGAGTAGTTCAGCAGTGGAATAGGCTGCCTAAGGAGGTGGTGAGCTCCCCCTCACTGGCAGTCTTCAAGCAAAGGCTGGATACACACTTTTCTTGGATGCTTAGGGCTGATCCTGCGTTGAGCAGGGGGTTGGACTAGATGGCCTGTGTGGCCCCTTCCAACTCGATGATTCTGTGATTCTATGATTCTAAAGCCTTTTACCTTGCAAAACCATCTTTGAAATATTATGGGAAATTCTGAATAAAGATGAGCCATTCCCAACAAGATCAGGGCAGGTTGACATGGCAACAGATTACACGAAATCCAGGACAAGTATCTAGTTCCAGGTAAATCTTTTTGTGGATAACGAGATGAATTACAAGATCTTTTCAGGCGTGGCAGTTTGACACAGTTAATACCTTCCAAAGGGTATTTTAGGTTTATTTATTCCTTGCTTAACTTGCACATCTATTGAGGTGAGGGATTTAAAAAAAAGCAGAGCATGATAATTGATGGAAGAAGGGTATTTGGCTGAAAAAAAGAGAAAAAGCGGTGGAGAAGCAGCTACGGGCCCCGATATGTCTGACTTCATAATGAGTGACGCATTTGCTTGACTGGAGACAGATACTTTGCCCTTTTAATACTTTGAAAAATAAAAGGCCTTTTTGTGGAGGGAGCTTTTGACTCTAGAGCAGTGGTTCTCAATCTGGAGGTCGGGATCCCTTTGGGGGTTGCACAGCCCTTTCACAGGGGTGAAGCAGCTTGGCCGGGGGAGGGGGGGAGGCGCCATCCAAACAACAGCCTTGTGGGGTAGACCGAGATAGAGCATTTGTCTGTCTGAAGCAGCGGAAAAGAGTGAGATCGGCATGGCGGGACAAGAGGCGAAACTGAACTGAGAAACCCCGGGGAAAAAAACACAATTTATATACAATCACGAACAATGGATCTTCACGGCATTGGTCGGTTTCATTTTAATTTCTGCGAAAGAACACTTGCATAATTTGATGGTTGGTTGGTCACCAAAGGGTCACCCTCTTTTTTTGTCGTTGTAGGTACATTGTTTTTGTTGGTGCCGTGTTGCGTACTGTACACGTTGGACATATAATTTTCTGACACAGCTGGCGGTTGTGGACATTGGGACGGAGCCATTGGGGGTGAGGCTGAGCCTGCATGCCAGAAGGCCCCACCAGAGGGTCCCCCTAAGGGGCCTCAGGAGTTCTGAGCCACAGTGCCCTGCTCAGGCGTGGGGGCCAACAGGCCTGCATCACCCGGTGGCGAGGGGACCATGCAGTCCTGCCAGCCTACCACATGTGTCCTGCCAGCCTACTGCTCTGTGGCGGGTTCCATCAGATGGGCTGGAACAAGTATCACCGAACAGCAGATGGGCCGCTTGATGGCGGGATCCATCCACCCGCTGCTCCAGTGCTCCTTGTGGTCTGTACACAGTAAAATTAGCTGTGTTCTCACCATAAAACTGGTGTGTGTTCCATCTCCACTGTCGTACCCATATCCCTCCCAAGCATGCAAACCACTTCTGCAGATCTCTTGCCAGGATATCTCTTGCCTACCCTGTTCACCCCGGGTTAGAAGACGAAGAAGAGTTGGTTCTTATATGCTGCTTTTCTCTACCCGAAGGAGTCTCAAAGTGGCCTTTCCTTTCCTCTCCCCATCAAAGACACCCTGTTAGGTGGGTGAGGCTGAGAGCCCTGATATTATTGAAGAAGAAGGAGAGTTGGTTCTTATATGACATTTTTCTCTACCCGAAGGAGTCTCAGAGCAGCTTACAATCACCTTCCCTTTCCTCTCCCCACAACAGACACCCTGTGGGGTGGGTGAGGCTGAGAGAGCCCTGATATCACTGCCCGGTCAGAACAGCTTTATCAGTGCCGTGGCGAGCCCAAGGTCACCCAGCTGGCTGCATGTGGGGAAGTGCAGAATCGAACCGGGCTCACCAGATTAGAAATCCGCACTCCTAACCACTACACCAAACTGGCAAGTATTGGGATAGAAGACCATCAAAGAAGCCCAGGGTTCTTGCTCAGAGACGGGCAGTCGCAAACCACCTCTGTTTCTCTCTTGCCTTGGAAAAAAACCCTATGGGGTTGTCATAAGTTGGCTCTTTTCATCACCTCTGAGATGTAATGGAGTTGAATGAGGAGCATTCATCCGGCCTTGAATATGGCTCAGGGGGACCCACAGCTACCGCTGCCGAATGTGTTTTCAAAGCAAGCCAGTGGATATAACAAGGAGAATTGAGCTAATTTTTATGGGGAGAGCTATGACTTCTGGCATGAGCTGTTTTGTCACTCACATGTTCTTTAGCTCTGGACGGTTCGCAGAATCAGCATATAGTTACATGAATAAACATCAAATGACACCATTTTCATTGGGCCAGTTTAGTATCTTGCCTAACACGGCATCTAATGCGGTTGGAAAGAGAGCCCCTGTGCCATTTTGTAGCCTGAGCTGAACGGCAAATTGAATTAATTTGCGTGCACGCTTGTAAGTTAAAAAACAAGTTTAAATGAATCTCTTTTCTTCCTGAGAACAGTTTCAGGTCAGCCATGTTTTCTGCTCGTGCTGGATAACGCACTTTCGATACACTTTAGATGTTCCAGTTTCACACAGGAAGCCCCAGCTGCAAAAGCACACTGAAAGTGCCTTATCCTGTGAGTGCAGAATTAATGGGTCTGCAGTAGAAGAGCTGGATGCAAGTCCAGTCGTGCCACAGAGACAAACCGTGCCATATTCAGGGTTTAAGCTTTTTAGAGTCATCAGATACAACTAGGAATGTAGGATGCTTGTATCTGGCAAAGGGAGCCTTAATCTCTTGGCCTCAAAGGTACTACCGGACTTGAGTCCAGCTTTTCTGAGAACAGTGGCATTTGCTGCCTTCTCTAGACCAGCCATTCCCCTTTATAGAAGAGAGGACCATGCTGATTAATCCCTGGGGGTTGGTTTCATACAAATGTCCTTCTGTGCCTGGAGAAGGTTTGCATTCGCTGGCATGACAACCCTGTAATCCAAGGGCTGCGAGATGCTAGGCTCACCAGACTTTCATGTCTAAGCCAAAGCTGAAGCTGCTGTTTCCTGGATCAGACCTTGGTCCATTGTCTGCTCAGACTGATCAGACCTTGGTCCATTGTCTGCTCAGACTGACAGTGACTCTCCACAGTCTCAGGTGAAGGTCTTTCACATCATCTACTACCTGGAGATGCAGAGGACTGAACCTGGGACCTTTTGCATATGAAACAGGTGCTCTGCCACTGACCCATGCCTCCTCTGCCTGTTCCATGAAAATCCAGGCTGTTAGGCAGAGCTCTTTTGCACCACCTACCATGTGAATATTTTGATTGGAGATGCCGGGGGTTGAACCTGGGACCTTTGGCATGCGAAGCAGATGCTCTGACACTGAGCCACGGCCCCTCTCCAACTTAGCGCTATTTTCTCTCGTTCGCTGGAGAGTCGCATTGCTGACTGAGATAAACATTTATGCTGCTCAGGTTATCTTTTCTCACAGCATGTCTTTAGGCTTGGTCAGAAATGCCTCTTGCTTGCTGTATTACTTAAGCTGCGGGAACACTGTGCTAAGGAAACAGAGATCAAAACAAAAACAAGATTTATTTATTTGTTGGTCTTAAAGGTGCTAATGGACTCTGATTTTGTTATTATGAAATACTAACTACTGACCTAACCTGTCAAAAAAAACCCACATGGGCATCGGGGTGACTGCTCAAATCGGGAAGTCGTCCAGCACACTCTGGCTGAGAAAGAAATCAGAAAAGTAGGCCGTGCAATTCTTTAGCAGATATGCCCATCTCAATGCCTACTTACTAGGCTGCTCTCGGCCATGACTAATTGTGAAGCTCAAAGCAAAATCTAGAAGCAGATTGGGGGAGGGGGTGTCCGGCACTGAAATAGCAACCTGAACCCCTTGGATTTCAACTGTAGATCCCCTGCCCTGCCTCTAGTTGGCCACCATTAGGACCCATTATGCACGGCAGCAACTCCACCGCGCTGCGACGTGCCATTGTGGTGGGGCCAAAAGCCCCGCCGTACCCCGTGTATGCACCATGGCAGGGGCGTGGGTCGCCCCTGTTGGCGCTACAGAGCCGGCAGGGCCGAGAGTCATCCCTGCAGGGACGCTGTAGGTTGGGGGAGGCGCCAGGCCGAAAGCCCAGCACCTCCAGTTATGAACAGGGCTCAGTCAGGCTAGCCCTCACCTGCGCCCTCGTTAAAACGGGTCTTCCGAGGGCCTGAGTCAGGCCGGGCCCTGGATGGCGGCGACGTTGGGCATAATCGGGGATTTTCCCTGACGCCCCGTCGCCACCATTTTGGGTATTCAGGCCCGTACATAATGGGTCTAGAAGAATTATTTTTAATGGCTATCATGCTGATAGTATGACATCACTTCCAGGGAAAACTGTGAAGGGATACCATACCTCTCTAGGAATCACTGGAAATTCTATGCTTTAACCATCACCTTTCCTAAAGAGACGTGTTTTCTCCAGAAGGGTTGTTCCCCAGAAGGGGAAGAGGATGAATAGCTGCTGGTTTTTGTACCTCACTTTTCACCCACAGAAACCAAAATAATAGTTTGGAAGAAGTGATTAAGAAGAGGAAGAAGTAAAGGCAAAAATGATTAGAGTCCCTCAATCAAAACGTTGATGTCCTACAAGCTGCCTGAGCAATGATTGGCAGGCTGGAGCAGGTTTTTATTTCAATTCCCATATATACCCACCTATATTACCATATATACCCCCAAGGAGCGCTATTTCAGTGTGAAAAAGGTGCTGGAAAACTAGGCTTATATACAAGTATATAGGGGACTTTGGCATATGCATCAGTCTCCAACTAATCTGGGTTGAGCGGTCCCTGAGAACCACTGTGGTGTCATGGTTAAGAGTGACAGCCTGTAATCTGGAGGCCTGGGTTTGATTCCCTACTCCTCCTCCACATGCAATCAGCTGGGGGACCTTCTCTCAGCCACAAACCCAACTGTTCTGGGGGGGCAGTTCTGCTTGACGGTGTAGACATGGTAGTCAAAGGGCATGATCATGCAAGATTGGTACAATGCCCATGCAACCTCTCGTTGAGCCAACATACCTCATTCTCCCAAATCCAGACCAGGAGGCCATATCCCACAAGGTAGCCATGTCCCATTGGTAACTGACAAAGGGGTCTTTCCATACTAATCATCCAGAATTCTAAAATATGTTGTCCAGTTGACATTAAATGAATTGGATTGAGACGTTGGCGGAAGCAGCCAAGCGCTTCTAAATCCGCCAAGGCAAAGCAATTGATTCCGGAGAAAGGGGGGGCGGGATTCAAGCCCAGTGGTAAATCAGTCATTTTCGCTACCCCATCACATCACATTGGGTTTTGCAGGGAGAGCGAAGTGACAGAGCATTCATTTAGCTAAATGGTTTGTTCCTGTTCCGAGCCTTTGCCAAGGCTAAATTCTTCAAGCACATCGAGATGTTTCCATGGAAATGTAGATCTTGCAGGCTATAAGTAATCACACCCTTGGGAAGCCAAACCTGTTTCATAAGGATGAAATCTGTTGATCCGGTTTGGTGTCAAAGCCTGACGTGGGGCATTGGCCTAAATATTATGTTTCTTTGTCCTGGTCAACCAAAGGCATCATCAGCATTCATTCATTCATTCATTCATTCATTCATTCATTCATTCATTCATTCATTCATTCATTCATTTATAGACCGCCACTCTCAAACTCGAGGCGGTTTACAATAAAATAGTAAAAAACACAGAACCCTTAAAATCACCAACACAGTGTGAAAATGACTCAGGAAGAGGAAGGAAATCGGGTTTGAGCCATCATTGCTTGTGTCTAAGAAACGCCTGCATACATATTGTTGGACAGGATGACGAGTTGCTGAAAGATAAGGGATCCAATGGTGGTAGCAGAGGAAGTACATGGCAACTTTCCTTGGGTAATCCGGTCTGCAGCATTTACCAGTCTCTAGCAGCCAAACCCATCATGGTGCCCCTCCCTCTTTTCTTTTTGCTTCTGCGAAAAAGGGAAAGATGGATAGGCTTCCCTTATCAGTCAGGAAACCAGTGTGTCCCCATAGGTTCAGATCACAAGGAGAGGCCCTCCTGACTGCCTCATCACCCAAAGTATGGCGGGTGCAAGGGCGAGGTCCCTTCCAGCGGCAGCCCCACACTTATGGGAAAACTTCGCCACCTGGGTGCGCCTGGCCTTAACCCTTTCGTTCTTTAGGAAGCAGTGGAAGATGGGTTCATTTAGGCTTCGTTTGTTTAAGTTGGCTAGCTGTCCTGAGTCGTGATTGTACATTTTGGTTGTTATGTTTCTAATATGTTCTGTTCGATGCATTTTTGTCTGTGTTGTAAGCCACCTTGCATTCCGTAAGGAACACAGATAGCCAATCAATGTTTTAAAAGATAACAAATCAACCAGAATGTTCTGTGAGGAGTTTCATGCTCTGCATTCATTCCCTTGCCCTTCTTCTTCTAAATTTTGCGCTGAGCCTTGAGGCCATGTCACTTTGTTGGGAGTTGGGGCAGAAGGCATGGGAGCTTTGAGTTCCCGCTCCTCCACATGCAGCCAGCTGGACATGTGTAGGATGGCTCAAGCTGTCTCAGATGTGGTCAGATCTCGGAAGCTAAGCAAGGCCGGCCCTGGTTGGATGGGCTAAATCCAGGGAAGTCCAGGGTCGCTCTGCAGAGGCAGGCAGTTCACCTCTCGACTTGGGGATTCTACAGGATCACCTTAAATAGGCTACAACTTGACGACGTTTCCCACCATTCCGCCAAGACCTTAGCAGGCTACGAATTCGAAACGAATCCAGGGGAGTCCTCCAGCTCATCAGATCAGAGTTCGTTCTATCAATCACCATTCTAGGCTGTTCTGCGATGCCACCATATGAGCACTGGGGAGTAGGGCAGGGCCGCAGCATGGAGGAGAGAGGCAGTAGAGGTGTGCAAGCTGGCACCCGCACCCAGGTACAGAGCTCAGCGCCTGCGTGTAGGTGCAGGCCACTGTGCCGCCTCCCCTCCCCCCCACATTATGGTGCCAGCCGCGTCGGTGCAAGCCTACTGGGGAGTCCAGCTGAAAAAGCTGCCTAGCTAGAGTTGCCAGCCTCCAGGCCAGGGGTAGTCAAACTGCGGCCCTCCAGATGTCCATGGACTACAATTCCCAGGAGCCCCTGCCAGCATTTGCTGGCAGGGGCTCCTGGGAATTGTAGTCCATGGACATCTAGAGGGCCGCAGTTTGACTACCCCTGCTCCAGGTATTAACAAAAAGAAAGTGCCCCAACAGGACCAGTGGAAGCAGTGGAAAAAAAACCGTTTGAGGTAACAACAAAAAATCATCGAAATATACTTTACCGGAAGCCGTTTCGTTTTAAATTGCTAAGTAAAATGAATAACTTTTTTTTGGGGGGGGGGGATCTGTTTTGGAAGGAAAAACATTCTTTTTTGAAGGACTCCTTAAAAATATCTTCTATCTTTTCAGATCCTTTTTTGCCACAGATAGCTTTTCCTGCTGCTGCAGCCTCCAGGTCGTGGTTAGCACTCCCCGAGATTACAGCCGATCTTCAGACTGCAGTTCCCCAGGGGGAAATGGTAGCTTTGAAAGGTGGACTCTGAGGCTATGCCATGTTGAAGTCCCTCCCCGAACCCCATTCTCCTTAGTCTCCACCCCCAAAATCTCCAGGCGTTTCCCAACCAGAAGCCATTTGCTGGGTTTGTTAATGATTTGTTGAGGAGCTCCTTTAACTCCACGGGTTGTTGTTTTTTGTTCCTGGGGTTTGCCAGGGGTGGGCTTCCATGCAGTGAACGATTGTGGTGGGAGAAACGCGAACTGATGGACTGACTCATCGTTCCGTCTCTGCAGACACCTCTCCAAGTGGGGCACAGACTGTGAACGTACAGTCAGAGGTGGCACCAGCTGCCGCCAGCACTTCAGACAGCATGGAAGTGCCAAAGAACTGGAGGAGGAAGAGGGCGTTTTCCCTGGCATAGTTAGGAGGATGGCTTTTTGTTGTTGTTTTCCCTCAGTAGATTTTTTATATATTGCAGGCACAATGTGGAGAGGGAGGGAAATGTTGCCAGTTGTTCACATCTCTGCCTCATTCACGTAGGAACGGAGAGGGGGTGTCTAACTTTTCCTTCTCGCGTTGCTTGGGGGGGGGGGGGTGAAAGGAGCAGATTGTTTATTTTTCCTCCCCGTGCCTCGCTTTTCTCCATCACTGTCTTCACTTCTTGGTTCTTATATGCCGCTTTTCCCTACCCGAAGGAGTCTCAAAGTGGCTTACATTCGCCTTCCCTTTCCTCTCCCCACAACAGACACCCTGTGAGGGAGGGGAGGCTGAGAGAGCCCTGATATTCTTGCTTGGCTAGAACAGCTTTCTCAGTGCCGTGGCGAGCCCAAGGTCACCCAGCTGGCTGCATGTGGGGGAGTGCAGAATCGAACTCTGCATGCCAGATTAGAAGTCCACACTCCTAACCACTACACCAAACTCGCTCTCAAGGGGCAGACACACAAATAAACAAGAAAACGAAGCCTGGGACACATTTTGTGTGACTGTAGGCATATGACTGTCTTGGTCCCAATTTAGAGTTGACAGTATGACCATTTATGCACTGGGAACTTCAGTGCCCCAACTCTCATGCAGGAGCACAAACTGGGGGCGGATAAGGTGCACCAGGCCAAGTGCTTCCCCATGTGGGTGCAGGAAGAGTTGGGGCAACCTGCTATGACTAAAACTCCAGCCTGCAGCCAGGCATGAAACCTCCAGTGCATAAATGGTCTATTACATGCTTTTATTTAATTTGTTACATTTTAAATATTTGTATCCGGCCCCGTTTCTTTGGGCTCCTTGCAAAAACAATGCAACCCCCCCTGCTGTGATAACATGAACCATAGGCTTCCATTTACGTATCAGAATGTATGTGTCTGTAATGCGCCATCAAGTTCCAGCCAGCTTACAGTGACCCACCCCGTAGGGTTTGCAGAGCAAGAGATAAACAGAGGTAGTTTGTAGCAACCCTGGAATTCCTTGCAGGTCTCCCATCCAAATCTATCAGGGGCATCATAAGGGGGGGGGAGACACTCTGGTTTGGGAGCAAAACTCTATGGCAGAATTAGCTTCTTACCATAGAGTCTTGCCCCAAATGCTCTCACCAGAGCATTGCCCGATGACACTGACATGCCTATATAATTTCCAGGAAGAGTGGCAACATTACATTTATATCCAGCTTTTGGCTTCTTAGAGGGGGTTAATTTCCCTGAGTTTTCAAGACCCTTGAAACAGGTAGAGAGGCTCCAAACTGGAGGATGTCTAACCCCCAACAATGGCCTGGCAACCTTACGTTCCAAAGGACTGGAGGAAGCCCATGACTTAACTGTATGGACAACCCTAGGAGTGAGCACCACAATGGGAAGACCCAGGCAGGACCCAGGCCATGGAGAGATTTTAAGGCAAGGCCCAGAGCCCTAAATTGGGCCTGGGAGCAAACAGGTCACTAGTAGATTGCCACCTCCAGGTTGGGAAGTTCTTGGAGATTGGTGGGCAGAGGCTGGGGAGGGTGGAGTTTGGGGAGACCTCAGCATGGTATAATGTCTTGTCCACTTTCAGAAGCTGCTATTTTCTCCAGGAGAACAAATTTGTGTAGTCTCAAGATGAGGTGTAGTTCTGGGAGAACTCCAGCCTCACCCTGGAGTTTGGTGTCCTGGGTTAATGCTGAACTGGAAGGATAATGTTCCAGGTGACTGAGCCCTGAAATAAAGGAGTCTTTTCTCTACAGTTTGTACCCTGAGCCATCTTTAAAGGCAGCCCCATGAGGAGCACATTACAGTAGTCTAGTCTGAAGGCTATGGCGTATTCATTCATTCATTTGTTTGTTTATTTATTTATAAGAGTAAAGAATTGTTTTTTAATACCCCGTTTTTCGCTACCCAAAGGAGTCCTTTCCCTACAACAGGGTGTCTTCCTTTCCCCACAAAAGACGCCCTGTGAGGCAGGTGGAAGAGCTCTAAGAAAACTGCTCTGCAAGAACCCGGTGACTGGCCCAAGGTCACCCAGCTGGCTACATGTGGAAGAGTGAGGAATCCAACCTGGTTAGAGACCTCCACGCTTTAACCACTGCACCACTCTGGCTCTCTAAGAAGCCAGCTTGCCCGCAAGATGCCACTGAAAGACCTGTTTCTTCGCCAGCTTGATGGTCATGAATAAGAATAGCAATGATGCTGTAGGTTCTGGTTATGAGAGGCTTCCCACTTGCCAATTCAAGGGCGTTCCTATAGTTTTGGAAGCAGTTGTTCCAGCTTTCTATAAGTCATCCAATGAGTGTGTCAGGGTGTGATTTGAGCCACATGCTCATTGATTATGCCAGTCTTTTTCAACTTAGTGACTGTGGAGAAACCCCTGAAATATTTTTCAGGCTTCGAGTAACCCTGGAAGTGGTGACATGTCAATTCAGAGATGTGGAAGTAAGATGCGGGAGCCAGATGATCAATTAATTAACTGTTTACCATTTCTGTTGTGGAGAAAGAGCCTAGGCCTGTGGAAAAGCACAGGAAGTGGGCTTCAGTGATATCTAATAATGTCAGTGGCCATCTGAATGTATGGAAAAGGATATGTTACCCTTGGAGAGCTCTGAACATTTTTTTTTTTTTTACATTGTGGATCCTGATGAATTCAGATCAATTTGAATTCAGGTCTTTCTCTATCCCTCCCCCCCAATTGAAACAGAAAGTATTCTGCACTTGATTGGGGAAGCATAAAAGAAGTTTCTTTTATTGAATTAGGGGTGGGGGAGAGGATTGGAGACAGCAGAGGAGAGGAAAATAAATCCAAGAGGCAAATCTATGCTGAGAGAAGTTAGGGCTTCTGGAGCGCAGTCACTTTAAGGGAAGCCTTGCAACCAGGAACTAGGAAGTCTCTGAACTGACACCCATGCCAATCAGAGAAGACTGCTTTGCTACAAGGCATAGGTAAAAGGTAAAGGTATCCCCTGTGCAAGCACCGAGTCATGTCTGACCCTTGGGGTGACACCCTCTAGCGTTTTCATGGCAGACTCAATGCGGGGTGCCTTCCCCAGTCATTACCTTTACAAGGCATAGAGCAGGAAGGCATAGAGCAGGAAGTTAATTCGCAAAAAGGAGAAATCTACACTTATACTGGTTGCAGTTTTTCAAATATTGAGGCTTATATCCACTCCTGGATATCGCGGAGGAAAGGTAGAGTCACAGCAGTTCAATCATGCATGTTGCAGAGCGAAAATTTAAAGGGCCCAAAATCAAAATGGAATTCGAACTTGGTGTAGACGGGAGGGATTTATTTGAGCTGGGAGTGGGTAAAAAGCCCTGTGCAGACTTATACCTAGGTTTCCCTGGAACCCTGACTGGGAATCCCTGCATTACAGTGTGCATTTCTCAAAATTGTGCTTATTCTTTACCACCAATTTAGCACCTTCACATCAAGTGATGGTGGTTTCATCCTTACCCATGGCCATCTAAAAATAACATTCCTCCAGACATAACCAATCAGCAAAGCACTTTACATAAATGATCATTCCGGCGAAAGGGCAAATCTGTTTCTGAAGTCGTCATGTTCTCTTGTTCTCCACAGTCCTGTGAATCAACTCGCTAAAAGGAAACACCCCCAAATTATCCCACAGGTGAATTATCCCACAGGGTGTCATATTTCTAGACGCTCCGGCTGGAAATCCAGCATGATTTTCCGACTCTACCCCTGCAATACTAATGGGGCTATCAGGATCCAGGCACGTGTGAATCCGTAGAAAGCTTTCTCTGACAGCACTAGCTGCAGCTTTTTCGGCAGCAAAATGTTTCCCAGGAGAAAGTATCCAAGAAAATAAAATCAGTTTCTGGCTGCCTCGTCCTCTGGAACGTTCTGGTGAAAACACTGCAATGCAGCAAGGGTGTGCTAGAAGTGGTCCCCCCTTAAAGGTTAAAAGAAGACTTTGCCCTCCCCCTTTCCCAGCATGTGGACAGTATTTTAATCAAGTTCTCATGGTAACAAACATGGCAATATTTTTTTTAAAGCAGGAAGCAACAGAAAAAGGGGGCCTTTTTATGGGCTTGAGCCGAGGGGGGTTAAATCAATACAACTGCAGTGATTTTCATTCTTGCTGGCACGCCAGTGCAAGGATGATGCCAGAAAGGGATAAAACATCATATGGAATGTAGGTGAGTTTAATAAAACAAAGGCACCAAACTACTGTTTTTCTGGCTCTTCTTTGTTTTTTTGGGGGGGGGGGAATTAGAACAGATTGTGAGCAGGGGGTCTTTTGAATTTCTGACTGCGATGAGCCCCTTTCCCCCATTGAGATATTTGGCTAATAAAGCAGAGTTTTAACCAGTTTTAGAGGCATGAGACTGAGTACAGGAAATAAATCTCCCAAGAAATATATTGCAAGAAAGGGTTTTTAATTCTTATTCAGTTTGCACTTGAAAGGATAAAGAGAAGCTGAATCTAATGAGTACTTTCCCTATGACAAATGGCCAGCATGCCCAGCATCTTTTGTGTGGGCATGAGTATGAGGACATTGTTTCTACAAGAGAGGCCTTCAGGGACACGTGTCTCCAAGGAAGGCCATCAAGAGAGTGGGATAGGACAAAGCAAGACAGAGGAGGGGGTCAGAGGTTAAGGTTTGCAGGGCCTGCAAAATGGAGCTCTTCCACTAGGTCTACTGTTGAGGCTGGGGCAGTGGGGGGAAATCTCCTTCCTCCCCGCTCTAGAGGTTGGGGTAGGGGTTGGGGATGGGGTGGTTTCTCCACCATGTTTTTCTGTCCATTTTAATTGGGTTTTAATGGGGGGGATTTAACTGGACATCTGTAACCCACCACGAGCCTGCTTGGGAGTTGCGGGTAACAAATTAAATGATGATGATGATGATGATGATGATGATGAAAATAATGAAAATAATAAGAGCTCTCAGCTGAAGACAAAGCAAAGAATCCCATTCACGTAGATAACACCTACCCACACTTTGAGTAATGTAGGCGTCGGTCCCCCATCCCCCCTCCCCACATTGTCCAGACATGCCAGATCTTTCATTCCAACAACCCCACGGCTGGACTCTTTTCCACGGACATGGAGCAGTCCTCCTGGCACTTTCTCAGCTCTTGCTCACTCCTCTTGAAGGGATGAATCTGAACCTCCCCCCCTCCATGCACTTGGCTTGCCCATTCACACTGAGTCCGGTTGGGGGAGGCCTCCAACCCCTGGCCCCCCACATTCCAAACGCTCAGATTCAATCACACACAGGTAGACCATTTCCATGGTTGTTATTTGCCAGTGCATTCTTGCTGCATTGACTTCTGGATGCCAACGTTGATTTTGCACCTGGCATTTATATTTGTGGGTCTCTCCGGTGCCGTCCAGGATTCCATTTGTGGCATGCATTTTACGCTTCCATCGGGAGAGTAGGCATTCCTGCTTCCTGCCTTGCCTCACTTCTCTGGAAAAAAAATCCAGGCACGTACAATAACTTAATGGCATCACCCCCCACTTGTTCTCGCATTGTACTCTCATCACCATCCTCCCTCCCCCTCCTGTGGGAAAGGTGCCTAAGTGCTCCCTTTTTCCATATTCTGTGCAGCTCATTCTGCACCCCCCCCCCCCCAGCCTTCTTGGGAGCAATGCAAATTAAAAGATAGCTTGGGAGAAATGGTGCCTATTTGTACTTCAGGGAAACATCCTGTGTTATCAATTTCCCCCTTCCCCCACCCCCTATAGTGCATGTTATTATTTGGTTTGTGTTTGTTTGTTTTTTAACTTAGTTATTACTTTAGGTTGTTCCTTATTGTAAAAGAAAGAAGCACTTTTTTTTTTTACTTGGGGAAAGCTGAAGGAGGCTGCTGGATGAAATTGACACATTTGCAGCCTCCTTGCCTGAAATTGACCAGCGCTACCTTTCCCTTCATGAAATTTACAAGGAGTGTTCTGTTGAATGTTCAGTCTTGCTATAAGGGAAGACAGGGAGGTAGTGTGTGTGTTGTGCTTGTGCTACTTTGGAACTACTTTGTAATGTATTCATGTTCAAAACAAATTTAAAGACAGGGAGAGTGGAAGAGGACGGGCATAGACACAGCGTTGGTCAAATCTCAAATACCATCATTTTGAGGCAGGGAACAGTGGAGGAAGCCAATGCGACTTTTGAGTTTCCACTTTGGGTTACTGTGAATTCCCTCTCAGGGGATTCACAGAACATGCAGCAAACAGGGAGCACATTCGATGTTGCACGTAAATTGCGAGACTTTAGGATGAAAATAGTGAAATTCCACAGAGCTTTATGAGGGCTGCCACAAAGTTTTTAGTGATTGTGAAAACCCTCTTAGAAAAATGCACAGTTAAGCAGTCCAGTCATCTTGCTCTGAGTGTGGAGTGTCTAGCAGGAGTCTAGATGCAGAAGAAGGAGAAGAGTTGGTTCTTATATGCCGCTTTTCTCTACCTGATGGAGTCTCAAAGCAACTTACAGTCGCCTTCCCCTTTCCTCTCCCAACAACAGGCACCCTGTGAGGGAGGTGAGGCTGAGAGAGCCCTGAAATTACTGCTCAGTCAGAACAGACCTTGAGGCTGCCACTGGTCTCAAGAAGTCTCTCTGGTCTGTTCCTTAACTCTTGTGTTTGTATGCTTATTTGTGCCAATACACAGATCTAGATTTCTGCCTTTCTCAGCTATTACTGCCCAGTTTCTTATGCATTTTTTTCTCTAGCCAGGCCTTCCTGGCAAATAACCCTCCTGACCCTCCTGACCCACACTCTCTCTACTTACATGTAATGGTTGAGGATATTCTGTATTTTACAAAATGTACATGCACAAGAAAAATTACCCCTTGAGGAACAAGAGTTGGTTTTTATACCCCGCTTTTCTCTATCAGAAGGAATCTCAAAGCAGCTTACAATCACCTTCCCTTGCTCTCTCCACAGCAGACACCTTTGAAATAGGTGGGGCTGGGAATGCTCTGACAGTACTGCTCTGTGAGAACAGCTCTGACAGGGCTGTGACTAGCTCAAGGTCACCCAGCTGGCTGCATGGGGAGGAGCAGGAAATCAAACCTGGCTGGCCAGATTAAAGGCCGCTGCTCTTCACTCCAACACCAAGCTGGCCCTTGCAGATCTTAAAGGTTCCTTTGGACTCAGACTTTATCCCACATAAGGGAAGTCTTTCTGAGTGCAGTGTGGCTAAAACTCCAACTCCAACTTGGGGAGATGCCGTTCAAGAGGTATTTTCTGGTAAGGCGCTGCTTGTCCAATTTGGTAGCTAACTAACTTTTGCCTTCAGTATTAAAACCCTGGAATAGAAGCAAAATATTAAGTTGTAGCACATAGATGTTTAGTTCAGTCAACATAACAGGCATGTGGACAGCATTGAGCTGGGTAGATCATGGCTCCATTCTGGCCTAACATCTTTGCAGTTTTTGCACTGCTTGTATTCTTAGAAATGGGGATTGCCATCTGGGAGACTGGCTGGTACGCTGAGTGGGACTCAGAAGATAACACTGAGGTGGCACATTATCGGAACGGTAATTCATATTCTATTGCACTAAGCTGCTAGAAACTGCTTCATTCTTCAATCCAGGCCTACTTAATGGCCTGAGGTCCAGAGAAAGCCATGTTCTCATCTTTGCCGTGTTTTATTAGTACAAGAGTAAAATTCCTGGGTACTGCTCAGTAAGGCCCATCTACAAGCGACCAGCTAGCAAGGGACCAAAAGGGAAGCCAAAAGAACACCCCCTCAACTGTAACAGCCAATGAGTTAACAAAAAGGAACTGCAGTCGAAAACAGATGCCTTCCAAAAAGACAGAATTTCAGAGGTTGAAAGATCCAAAACGAGACAAAAGCCCAGCAGCACTTTTGAGATTTTGTTCCAATGAGAGCATTTGCTTTCATGAGTCAGGAAATCATTTTGCAGATTTTGATAAGGAAAACGACTGGAGGAGGACAAGCTTGGAGGAGTTGAGAAGGAGAGAAGGTTGCTAGGAATCCCATCCTACATCTTTCGGATGTGATTATCTGTGTTAAGGGACTAGGTTGCTGCACATCATAGGTGATGCCCAGAAGTAAGATGTATGCATCTAATCAGGAACAAGTAGTGAGGAGCATAAGGAAAATTAACAGCCAGGCAACCACAGAGACCAACAGCATCTTCATGGTATAAACTGAACTCTGATCTAACTTCTTCTGCACTCCAACATTGCTGCCCTCTGCAACAGTCAGGGTCTGCTTCTGCAACATCCTGCCATGATCTCAGTGGGGAGGGAGCCATGTTCCTCTGCTCTAGGACCAGATACACTCTCTCTGTCACCTCTGCTGTGCCTTTGAACTGCTGTGTAGGCTAATAGGTAGAGTTATATCAACAGGATGGCGCCAGAAGAAGGGAAATAGCAGTTATTGGACCTCGGTTGCAAGAGTAACCATGGTTCTCTAGGGAAAGTAGTAGGCCCACCTTTTTTAAAATTAAGGCATGTTGTGGGAAGGTGGGGTGCAAAACGAAAAACGGAAACTGAAACCCAACCTAACCTGAATAGAGAAGGTTGGGGTGACTGGGAAATATATTGACCTGTATGTAATCAGCTAATCAGTTTAAACAACTGATGCTGAAAGGCCTTAACACAATCAAGGGTTCCCAATTTGGAAAGGATCTACTTAATAAAAACATCATGATGCCATACCTTTGCATCACTAATCCCGATTATAGAAGACTAGAGGCAAAGCCCGTTACTCCCAGGAATGCAGTGGGCACTAGGGCACTAGGGCACAGGCTTGTGCTATGTCCTCCCTGGGTGCTGGCCCCCCTGCCCCTGCTCAAAACGTGAGATCCAGTACAGTGAAGTGGTTGAAGAGAAGCACACTCTAATCTCAAGGGCCGGGTCTGATCCCCCATGCCTCCTCTGTGTGCGGCAAGCTGAAAACAAAAAGAATTAGTCCAATTTCAGGGGGAACCAGAAAAAGTGTCTTCTAAAGAGAGAGGAAAGTGAGCGCGTGGCTCCTGCCCCGGTCAAGTCAGCCTGAAATGTGATGGAATCCCAGCTGAAAGGTGCCTTGGCGTTTCCCTATAGCCTTTTCATTCAGCTCAGCTTGCAGAGTGCATGAATCATCTCTCACGCAGAGACAGTCCCTTCGGGTCGAAACGGAGGTCATGGAGAGGGCAGACTACTTACTCTGAGGAAATAAGGAAATGCCCATGCTTCAGTCTGAGCCCTGCAGCATCTCTATGCACACTGGCCCTTGTTAGAGTACACTGTTCCATTAGGTGCCCCAGATCTGTAGCTGAAGCTTCCTGAAATTACTTCTCTGGATACAATGACTGCCTACCTGTTCACCAGCCTTTCTATGGGATTAATTAATGAATTCCCTCTTGCCTACCATCCTTCTGTCTGTTGGCTGACCCCTTTTTATTGTCTCTTGCTCAAGGAAAACACAGACTTTCCCCCTGATTTCTTGCTGCCAGCTATCAAGGCCCTAGCCCTGGCCTGGACAATTCAGATCCAGAAAGCTAAGCTGTGTTAGTATTTGGATAGGAGACCACCAAGGAGGTCCCCGGTAGCTATATAGAGGCAAGCAATGGCAAACGATGTCTGGGGCAGTGACGCTCTATATTCTTGGTGCTTGTGGGAGGGCAACTGTGAGATGGCTTCTGGAGTTTTGACCCACTGAGGGACTTCCTGATGGCCCCTGGGGTTTTGGCCACTATGTGACAGAATGTTGGGCTGGATGGGTCACTGGTGTGGCTTCTCTTATGTTCTTATGTCTAGGGTATTGATGCTGTGAATTCTTGGTGCTTGGGGGCAATAGTGGGAGGGCTTCTGGAGTTCTGGCCCTGCTGATGGAACTCCTTGACAGCACCTGGGTTTTGGCTACAGTGCGACACAGAGTGTTGTCTGAATGGGCCACTGGCCTTATCTAACATGACTTCTCGTATGTTCTTAAGCCACCTCTGTGATTCAGGAGTTGACATAAGTCAGCTGCAACTTGACTCAGCTTCCCACCACCACCAGTCTGAGCCTCCCTCTCTCTTGCCTTTGTCTATATGTAGAATCCCCTTTGGCTGCAGTTCTAAAAAACACCCTTACAAGGGAGCCAATCCCATGGAATTTACTTGGAATATATATGCTTAGGGGGCACTGCTTGTCGCAAAATGCACACCTCCCCAACATATTCCCCCCATATGCTTGTTTGAATGGAAACACATGATTCAGTTGTGCCATATACCATCAGAGCTTTGGTTGGAAACTAGCTTGGAAGCTCAGAGTTGCCCGGAACCAACTATGCTTCTGTGACATGAGTGTTTCCACAGGAAATTGAATGATAGTTGAATGCAGAAGTGAGGCCAGAATGAAAAGCATTGTCAAGGTCAGCAACTGTCCACTTAGATCCCTGAAATGGGAGAAGGGACATTCTTATAACGAATAGGAAGCAATTATTTGGATAGAATGCAGTTTTTAAATAAAAGCCCAAACAGAGACTGGAGGACTAAGAGAGATATGACCTTGCGAGATATTGTTTTGTCTCCACCAGAGTGCAAATACTCTTTGGTTCCAGCTTCCTACCTCACTTTTCTAGAATTAAATAAGTTTAGAAGGGCATTCATTCTGCCTAGACTTGCATCCATGCCCTCAGCCACCGTGAATGACAAATATGATAGGATTTCCCTCTCTGACACCATTTCCGCACCAGGAATTCAGCCTGACTCACCACTCATTGTGGATTGGGTCACACAATGTCACTACCAGTCCGGTGTGGTCCCGGCTCTGGTGTGACTCAGGCCCTCAGTTGGCTCACAGCAAGGGGACGTGGATAAATCTGCATCCCCTTCTTTGCCACAGGTCTCATCGGGCCCTATGTCAGGCCTGGACAATGCATCTGCAAAAGAATTTGGCCATCCTGGCCCAGCTCCCCCACCACCAGCCATGCCTAAGTATGGTGTCCCAGAAGGAAAATAGAAATGCTCCAGGTGGCTCAGCTGCATGGCAGATCCGCCTGGGACATTTTTTTAAAAGAATGTGGATACAATAGCATGTTCTTTTTAAAAAATGTAAAAGCTCTCACCACCCTGCAGTGCAGCAGAGCCATGCCCCCCCCCGGTGCTGTACAGGAGCACACATCTGGGACAGATGGGGTGCAGCAGCCAAATACTGCTCTATGCAGATCTAGGAAAAGGCGGGGCATCCTGCCCGAAGCCAAAAAAACAGGCTGCAGCACATTGCAACCCCTGTGCATTAAAGGTATGATAGAATTTTCTCATGTCCCCCTGGAGAAATGGAGACCAGGGAGCACGGTTTTGTTTCCCATTGCCCCCTCTACGGTGAGTTGCAGCATGAGACTTTTTTTCCTATTTTAAACAAGCTTTCAGGACTTTCTGACAGGATATGTCTTGAAAAACCTTTGGTAGACAAAATCCAATTTCGAGATGTGCTGCAATGTTTTGTGTTTCAGTGCACATAGAGCCAGTGTGCAAGGCATTTTGGCAAACATTTTCTAGAGCACGTCCAAAGTTCAAATCAAGCACTGGTTCCTCAGCGATCAGAATTCTGGCTACAGTCAAGTAAATCCCTGCCCTTGTGTTGAATGGGTCAAACTTCTTCGGCCTTAGTAAGACACTCCTGGCTATTTCTCCTGCCTGCCGGAGCAGCGAGGTTAACAAGCCACGTCTGTATTCGACTCCTGCAGAAGACATGGTTAATTTCTCAGGGACAGAAATTAACAAGGTTAAATTCTCAGGGGCAGAAATTGGGAAGACGGGGACCTCAGTGGGCCTCTGTAGTTGCAAATCAGATGTAATTTCAAGAGATCTCAGGGAAGACAGGTGGTTGGCAACCCGACAGTAATATTTACGTGTTCTGTTCGAGTGTAAGGTAGTCGGTTCTTCTTTCCCAAGTAAATGAAATGTGTGCCTAGGATATTAGGGCAGCTCTTGAAAAAGCTCCTTTGTAGGGAGGGGGAGCAAGGACTTTGCATATAATACAGTAATCAAGTGCTCCGCAGTATAATCTATTTGTGGAAGGACCATCTGTTTGGCAATTCAAAATATGCATCACCTCACCTCTATTGAGCTGAAATCCTCTTATATGCTTCGGTGTCCTTAGATTAGGCCAAAATCATATTTCCTGGCCACTCATCCTGGTTTGTTCCCCCTGCCCAAGGCTATGTGGGATGGGAGATAATTACCCATTGAAATCTTCAGCAGGAGAACAGTGCTCTACATCAGGGGTAGTCAACCCATGGTCCTCCAGATGTCCATGGACTACAATTCCCATGTGCCCCTGCCAGCGTTTGCTGGCAGAGGCTCATGGGAATTGCAGTCCATGGAC
This sequence comes from Paroedura picta, assembly GCF_049243985.1. Classification (NCBI taxonomy): domain Eukaryota; kingdom Metazoa; phylum Chordata; class Lepidosauria; order Squamata; family Gekkonidae; genus Paroedura; species Paroedura picta. Next base: position 21,857,296 of record NC_135370.1, on the reverse strand, counting down.
ATCTGGAGGACCACGGATTGACTACCCCTGCTCTACATGCCTCAGATATAGCAGGACTTGAGTATCTACTCTTATAGGTCTGGCGATTTTATCTGCCCTACCTCCTGTGAGATTAGGTGGAGGTGCTGTCCGACCCGTGGTCGCCCAGTGAGTTTTACACCAAGACCGTTTATGCACTGGTGGTTTTATTCCAGGCTTTCAGGCTGGAGTTTTAGTCATGGCAGGTTGCCCCACCTCTTCCTGCACCCAGATGGGGGAGCATTTGGCCTGGTGCACCTCATCAGCCCCCGATCTGTGCTCCTGACAGGGGGGTGGGGCAGTGAAGTTCCCAGTGCATAAACGGTCCAAGTGAGAACTTGAGCCCCAGTTAGGGATGCCAGCCTCTAGGTGAGATATCCGGAATTGCAGCTCTTCTCCAGACTGGAGATTAGCTCTGCATGCATTGGAAGGTGGACTGTGTGCCCTTGTACCCCACTGAGGTCTTTGTCCTCCCCGGCCTCTACCTGCAAATCCCCAGGAGTTTCCCAACCTGGATCTGGCAGCCCTAACTCACCATCCCCCTGCCCCAGTGGCAAAGGGGGACCTGGTAACTCTAGCCCAGGTTCTCACCCTCCCCTCTAATCCCTATATCACACTGACTCATTTCCTGGCCATTGGAAGTCGCACATAGATAGTCCTTGGCTTACTGGAGCCACAAGAATGTTCACTTGTTCTATTGCACATGTGGGACGATCAGGGCTGTTTATCACCTTGCATTTTTTTCAATAAAATGAATGGAACAGATCCTGTCTGTTCATAAAAACTGGGATGATATAGGGTATTAGGTAGTAAATATTAGAGGTGTCTATTGGGAATGCTGTAACCCAGGTTAGCTGGATCTCGTCAAATTTTGGAAACTGGGCAGGCTTGGCCTTGCTTAGTCCTAGGACGGGAGACCACCAAGGAAGTCCAAGGTAGCTAGCAGAGTCAGGCAACTTCAAACCACCCCTGAATGTCTCTTGCCTTGAAAACCCTCCGGGGTCGCCATGAGTTGGCTGTGGCTTGATGGGAAAAACAGTACAAACAGTATGGTTGCCGGGCTTCCCAGTATGTAATGCAACAGGTGAAGACCCGTCAGCCGTGATAAAGTAGAAGAAAAAAGTCTCAAGCTGGCGACGGCAAACTGATTTAATGTTCAAACCAAATTCACAATATTCAAAACAATTTCAAAACGGATTCCCAGGCATATGTCCGTTTTCGATTTCTTCGTCAGTGGATTCTAAATCTAAATATTGTAATAACTCAATCCTCTAATAACGTTTTTTGATTGTTGAACATAACTTAGTCTCTATAATATCTTGGGAGTGTAATTCAATCCCAAACTGGTCTCATAAATTCAAATTTGTAAAAGGTAAAGGTAAAGGTATCCCCTGTGCAAGCACCGAGTCATGTCTGACCCTTGGGGTGACGCCCTCTAGCGTTTTCATGGCAGACTCAATACGGGGTGGTTTGCCAGTGCCTTCCCCAGTCATTACCGTTTACCCCCCAGCAAGCAAGCTGGGTACTCATTTTACCGACCTCGGAAGGATGGAAGGCTGAGTCAACCTTGAGCCGGCTGCTGGGATTGAACTCCCAGCCTTATGGGCAAAGCTTTCAGACGGCTGCCTTACCACTCTGCGCCACAAGAGGCTCAAATTTGTAGGGGTCTACTAATATTAACTTCGCGACATGTAATTCCTCTATAGCAGTGACCCCAGTATGGCCCCACTCTTGCCTGCTGCTGCTCAGCTGGGCCATGCGAGGAATTTCACCAATGAAATGGAGCGTGGTTGGCATCCTTAGTAGGATGAGTCCCCTTGAAGCAACATCACCACAATGTGCGACATTTGAGCCTTCCGCCCCTCATCTCTGTACTTAAACCATAAAGTTTGGGGCAAATGCTAGAGTGTCTCTTCTCAGCATGAAGACATTACTTCCAGATCAGGCCGGAAGTGATAGCATTGCACTGGTACAGCTGGTTACTTCCTCCAAAGCTGGTTCTTATATGCCGCCTTTCTCTACCCGAAGGAGGCTCAAAGCGGCTTATAGTCGCCTTCCCTTTCCTCTCCCCACAACAGATACCCTGTGAGGTGGGTGAGGCTGAGAGAGCCCTGATATCACTGCTCGGTCAGAACAGTTTTATCAGTGTCATGGCGAGCCCAAGGTCACCCAGCTGGTTGCATGTGGGGGAGTGCAGAATCGAACCCGGCATGCCAGATTAGAAGTCCGCACTCCTAACCTCTACACCAAACTGGCTCTAAGTTCATTTCACATTTAAAATCCCAAGGTCGGCCAGGAAGTGTCCATGGCAGAGCATGGATTTGAACTTGGGTCTCCCAGGACCATGTCTGACACTCTCAGCACTACACCATGCTGGTTGTCTTTGTACGTCTTTGCAAAAGTTTGCTTCTTCAAACGTCAGAGAACAGCCTCTCCCTCACCTTGTCCCCTCATCAAAGTATTGGATCCGTGCCTTCAAACAATGTTTGATTGGGCAGACATATATCCCCCATGCCATTGTTAATGATTCCCCCTCCCCGCATTTTAGGAAATGCATTTTATGAACAAAGCACCATGCTACATCAGCATGGCTAGTGGACAATGCCGTGCTGATGAATATCCTCTCCTGCTGAGAAAGGTTCATCAGAGAACGTTGCATTCAGAAGCTGGGATTCTGTCTATAGAAGAAGTCGAAATTAGTGGACTGTGTGTATGTCTCATTAACACAGGATGTCACCCCTTTGTTCCTTTCTCCAGTACCCTCTGTCTTACCTTCTGTAAGAGCTAAATTGTGTGTTCAGATATATTAAATGGTGGGGTGCTCAGGGCTTTGGAAATGCAGATGGTGGAACGAAATGGTCATATGCTTTCCAATGTCAAGCAGTTCCTGAACAAATAACATTAGCTGATCCCAGAAGGATCTCCAGAAAAAAGTGGTTGGCCACTGTGTGGGACAGAATGCTGGACTAGAATCAGAGTCAGAATACCTTTATTGGCATGAAAACTAGATAGACCATTGGTCTGATCCAGCAGGGCTCTTCTCCCGTCATAGTCCCGCAAAATGTTATAGGCCCCTGCTGAATACCAGTGAATCCTATTATCCCACTTTGTTTTAAGCATAACACCCCAACAAGCCAGGTGAACAAGCTAAGATGTATTCCCGAAAGGTCTGTCTCAGAATGGGGGTAACCATCCAGCAGAAACCCCCAGAGGGGGGTTAGACAGAGGGCCCAGGTGGATAATTGAGGTGCAGCCCAGGCCTCAACTGAATGCCTGGTGGAAGAGTGCCATTTCAGAACTTTGAGAGTTCTGTAAGGGCCCACATTTCTGATGGTAGCTCATTCCACCAGGTTGGGGCCAGGGCCAAGAAGTCCCTGGCTTTGGTCAAGGTTAGGTGTACCTCAAGAGCCAGCTTGGTGTAATGGTTAGGAGCACGGACTTCTAATCTGGCGTGCCAGGTTCGATTCCCCGCTTCCCCTCCAAATGCAGCCAGCTGGGTGACCTTGGGCTCACCATAGCACTGATAAAGCTGTTCTGACCCAGCAGTAATATCAGGGCTCTCTCAGCCTCACCTACCTCAGAAGGTGTCTGTGAGGGGAGAGGAAAGGGAAGGCGATTGTAAGCCACTTTGAGACTCCTTTGGGTAGAGAAAAGCAGCATATAAGAACCAACCCTTCTTCTTCTTCAGTAATATTAGGGTTTTCTCAGCCTCACCCACCTCATAGGGTGTCTGTTGTGGGAAGAGAAAGGGAAGCCAACTGTAAGCTGCTTTGAGACTCCTTCGGGTAGAGAAAAGCGGCATATAAAAACCAACTCTTCTTCTTTTTCGGGGTTTGGTATTGTCAGCAGATTGGAAGTTGCTGACCACAGTGCTCTTCATGGGACATTTTCAGAGAGTCTGTCCCTCAGGTACGTAGGTCCCATAAGAAGGTTCTTCTTCTTTCTTGAATAAATAAAATAATAGTTCATAGATGCTTACTAGGTCTTTACTTCAATTAAATCTTAGTGCAGCTACTGGATACAATGTGGCTGCTCAGGCCAACATCCCAACAGCCATTGAGTGATGTATCATGGAGCTTCTCCTGGTGGGCATTGAACCACATCCCAAGCACATCATGTTCCTCAAAGGCAATAAAGAACATGATGTTGCATTCTTCAAAGAAGGAAGACAAAAATTAGGTGGAAAAATAAGAGTTATGGGATTGTTAGAGCCTCTTGTGGCGCAGAGTGGTAAGGCAGCAGACATGCAATCTGAAAGCTCTGCCCATGAGGCTGGGAGTTCAATCCCAGCTGACAGCTCAAGGTTGACTCAGCCTTCCATCCTTCCGAGGTCGGTAAAAGGAGTACCCAGTTTGCTGGGGGGTAAACGTATTGAGTCTGCCATGAAAACGCTGGAGGGCATCACCCCAAGGGTCAGACATGACCCAGTGCTTGCACAGGGGATACCTTTACCTTATGGGATTGTAAGGTCGAGGAAAGAGATGTTCTTCCTTGTACTTGTAGTTAAAGCTATACTAAGCCTGTGAGTATCCTGGCAGGGGAGCCTAGTCTTATCATTTTTGGGAAATTAAGCAGGGTTGTAGCTGGTTAATATGTGGATGGGAGACCACCAAGAAAATCCAGAGTCACCGCAGAGAGGCAGGCAATGGCCAACCCTGTCTGAACATCTCTTGCTTTGACAATCCCATGGAGTCACCATAAGTCCACTACAACTGGTTGACATTTACAACCACCATCTAGGCCTTTCAGTTACAAAAATGAGTATCTGAATCTCACGCGCAGGAGAAACTGACACTTCTCACTCGCTGATGGTGGATCAGACGTACTCCTCACGGCACTGAGACGCTTGATGCGTTGACTTTGGGGAAAAGCAAAATAGTTTTCCCCACCTATAACACATTGTGTTTTACATACTAAGGAAGCGTGGCAGCCCTACTGTAATGTACGTGTCACCTTGAGGAAGCACACTTGTGTCCCCCACAACAGATGAGCTGCAAAATTGCACGTTCCTCCCCCCCCCCCCCCCCAACAGTGGTCTGGATGCACATGAAAATATTTCATTTTTTGTCTCCTTTCTCTGTAAAGGTATCTGGAATGGTATCCCTGATTCCAGATTTGGTATAAGAAACCAGGCTATTCTTTCATTGGATTTGGGATTGTCTTGAGGTCTCCTGGAATAGCTCTGTTTTCAAAAAGAATCCATTTTGGACACAGATAGGGCTAAGATTTTTTGTAGTTATTTTTTTCACAGCAGCATGACAACATATCACTTTTTGGTGGAACTCCAAAGTACCTCCTATTTTTATAATCTTGACACCCCCCTCCAGTGCAGCTCTTTCATGTTGACTTGTTTAAATGCCTCCCCATTTAGTATAGTCTCTGGAAGATTCCAACATATTCCCTTTCAGGAAAGAATCTGTGGTTTGAACACCCCTGATACTATCTGTTCCACTAGTTTGGTGTAGTGGTTAGGAATGCAGACTTCTAATCTGGTGTGCCAGGTTCGATTCTGCGCTCCCCCACATGCAGCCAGCTGGGTGACCTTGGGCTTGCCACGGCACTGATAAAACTGTTCTGACCGAGCAGGAATATCAGGGCTCTCTCAGCCTCACCCACCCCACAGGGTGTCTGTTGTGGGGAGAGGAAAGGGAAGGCGACTGTAAGCCCCTTTGAGACTCCTTCGGGTAGAGAAAAGCAGCATATAAGAACTAACTCTTCTTCTATTTCTGGTAACAGCTAGGAGGAGGAGCTGGTCTCACAGCTTAAGTGACACTCAGTGCTTAACACTCACTCAGGGTGGCTGTCCCGTCCCTGAGTGCCTCCTCCTTCTCCAACCGGCTTGCCTGTCTGTCCAGCTGCCAGCCAGTCGCCTTCCGTCCCCCACCCCTGACCACCCCTCCTCCTTCCACTTCCCTCAGAGGCTCAGAGGCTGCAGATCCCTGCTGCGTGAGAGCTGCCCCTGCCGGTGAGTTCCTTTCCTGGGGGCCTCCAGCCTGCAGCCTTTCCAGGTCCTGGGGAGGGAGGGAGAAGCCATCTGCAGAGTTCTTCCACCCCCTCACCCCCAATCTAGCTCCCGTTGTATTCCTGAATGTAATAGACTTTGTCCCCAGTTCACCACATAATCCTTGAGTATGCTTTCTCTGAAGATCTCTCTTGTAAATTTTTACTAGACCTTACACAGCCAAGAAACAATGTGAGCAAGGAGTCAATGATTCAGTGTCAACTGAGGGGACAGTGTCCCTGAAACTACCCTTGTTGCTTTGCCATCATCAACTTGCTTTTTTCTCTTCTACCTTTTTTGTCCGCTGACAGGTCTTCGGATCACGTTTCAAAATTCCTTGCAGAAATGTTCAAGATCCAATCTACATATTTTATATACTAATCCTACTGTGATTGTCTTATTCTTTTTCTGGCTAATTTTGTTGTGTTTACTGTGCTTACTAATAGCTGCTGGCCATAGCCCTGTTAAAGTGTACCTTTTGACTGATATGCCAATAAAGGTTGGTTGGATGGATGGATGGATGGATGGATGGATGGATGGATGGATGGATGGGTGGGTGGGTGGGTGGGTGGGTGGATGGATGGATGGATGGATTTAGGAAATGTGGAAAATAGTATGAATGACTAAATTAAACTAACATAAGGTAAAGGTAAAGGTATCCCCTGTGCAAGCACTGAGTCATGTCTGACCCTTGGGTGATGCCCTCCAGCGTGTTCATGTCAGACTCAATACGGGGTGGTTTGCCAGTGCCTTCCCCAGTCATTACCGTTTACCCCCCAGCAAGCTGGGTACTCATTTTACCGACCTCGGAAGGATGGAAGGCGGAGTCAATCTTGAGCCAGCTGCTGGGATTGAACTCCCAGCCTCATGGGCAGACAGCTTCAGACAGCATTTCTGCTGCCTTACCATTCTGCACCACAAGAGGCTCTTAAACTATCATACCAGCCTAGAATTTCATGAGTATGTTAATGTAAAATCAGCCCGTTTTCTCAAGAAATGGCCAGTGTTTGTAACAGCATGAAATTATAGTTTCAGGTGGGGAGTTGTGTTGGTCTGAAGAAGCACAATAGAATTTAGGTCCAGTGGCATTTTTACGAGCAACAGCTTTTTATTCTGGGTATAAGCTTTCATGTGCAGTCACACCGACAACACCGAACATGTGATTTCGGATTGCTGTATTTACAACCAATTGCATCAGGAATTACTGTATCCCATCTTCACTGACTTAAGGGCTACTTCAAGACAAGCCAAATTAAAGGAACTCCTTTTCGATAAAAAGAAGAATTTATCCTATATTATTGCCAAATATGTAAGATTAACAATTAAATGTAGACGTGCCTGGCTGAAGATGTCCAAAGGTTAGGATGAATCTGTTGAAGTATTTTGGAACTTTTAACCAATCTTATATTGTGTTTGATTTGATCTGCAGTCACACTAAATGTATTTGATTTGATCTGCAGTCACACAGGGGTAGTCAAACTGCGGCCCTCCAGATGTCCATGGACTACAATTCCCAGGAGCCCCCTGCCAGCATTCGCTGGCAGGGGGGTCCTGGGAATTGTAGTCCATGGACATCTGGAGGGCCGCAGTTTGACTACCCCTGCACTAAATGAAGGACAGATGCTGCACATGAAAACTTCAACCCAGGATAAAACGTTGTTGCTCTTAAAGGTTCCCAACTCAAACTTGGTCATGAAATGTTAGAGATGGGAATTCAAACGTTGTGTCCAGGGGAACTTTTAAGACCAATCAACTTGTATTCATGCAGGCATACTTCTTCAGACAATGAAATGGAAATCACTAGACTACATATATAAAGGTAAAGGTAAAGGTATCCCCTGTGCAAGCACCGAGTCATGTCTGACCCTTGGGGTGACGCCCTCTAGCGTTTTCATAGCAGACTCAATACCAGTGCCTTCCCCAGTCATTACCGTTTACCCCCCAGCAAGCTGGGTCCTCATTTTACCGACCTCGGAAGGATGGAAGGCTGAGTCAACCTTGAGCCGGCTGCTGGGATTGAACTCCCAGCCTCATGGGCAAAGCTTTCAGACGGCTGCCTTACCACTCTGCGCCACAAGAGGCTCATCTACATATATAAGGCAAGAATAAATTAGCCGTAAACTAATAAACAGCATAATGAAATCCCACTTTTCACTGCCTGAAGGAATCTCAAAGCAGCTTACGGCTTCCCTTCCTCTCCCCACAACAGACACCCTGTGAGTTAGGTGGGGCTGAGAGAGCTCTGAGAAAACTGTGACTGCCCCAAGGTCATCCTGCTGGCTGCATGTGGAGGAGTGGGGAATTGAACCTGGCTCTCCAGATCAGAGGCTGCCAACCTGCCACTCTTACTACTGCACCAAGCTGGTGTAAACTGCTGTTTACTGATTTTCTGCTAATGTATATGTATAGTCATGTGATTTCTATTTCATTGTATCTGGGGAAGTGTGCCTGCACACGAAAGCTCACACGTTGAATTAAACTCTGTTGGTCTTAAAGGTGCCACCGGACTCAACCTGTGTTCTGCTACTCCAGACCAACCTGGTGACCCACCTGAATCTATCTTGGCTGGCTGCTAAAGATGGGATTAGACCCTGAATACTATTTAATGCTCTGTGATAACAATGAAGTATTTACTTCTGTAACTTCTGTTTTGTAGAAAATAACATTTTTTAGAAGTTTGGAAAGGCCCGAAAGTTCAAGACCCCACCGTGATTTAACGGAAAATGCCCATGGAGTAACTCCAGCACAAGTCATGTTTATCCATGCCAAGATAATTGATGCTTTCTTTAAGAAAATGATAAATCCTTTGACTAAATACAGGGTTTTTCTCTTGTTTTCCCTATCTGTGGGAACTGCAGCAGTGGCGGGGGGGGGGGATGTAATTGCATTTATAATCCGATGACAGAATGCAAATAAGGACCCAGTCATCAAAACATTAAGTAAGGCTTTCATGTAGGACAGAAGAATCTCCTTTTGTTCCTAACCCACTGGGAACAAAAATAATGCATTGAAAGATTTAATGATCCTTAAATTATTTCAGCATAATCCAAGCGAAGGGGCAACAGGTTGCCTAGGTTCCCTGGGGACGATTTCTAATTAGAACTAGTTTTTATTTTAACTCTCAGCAGTGTTCTGTTTAAGCAGGTGTGATGCTTGGACATCAGTAGCCTTCAGGTGATATGATCTACCCCTTCCTGTGCTGTGTAATACCCATGGTAACAATTCAGTTTTCGTATCTGGCTTGGGGTGGGGCCTGGAGATCTCCCAAGATAACTACTGATTTCCAGAGATCAGTTCCTCTAGAGCAGGGGTAGTCAACCTGTGGTCCTCCAGATGTCCATGGACTCCAATTCCCATGAGCCCCTGCCAGCATTTGCTGGCAGGGGCTCATGGGAATTGTAGTGCATGGACATCTGGAGGACCACAGGTTGACTACCCCTGCCGTAGAGAAAGTGACTGCTTCATAGAGTAGGTCTGCTTGCCTCCAGGTGTTGCTTGGAGATCTCTTGCTATTACAGGTGATCTCTGGGCCACGGGGATCAGTTCACCTTGAAAATATGGCTGCTTTGGAGGGTGGACTCTATGGCATTAGACCCCCATGGAAATCTTATTAGGGAAGACTTTCCAAAGAGTTGCCAGCTCTTGGTTGGAAAATCCTGGGATATTTGGAGGGGGGGGGGCTCTGGAGAGGGCAGAATTTGGGAAGGGCAGGAGCCTCAGCATGGTACAATGCCATAGAGGCCACCCTTCAAAGCAGTCATTTGCTCCACAGGTGCTGATCTTTTGTAAAAGCAAGTGATCTCCAGGCCCCACCTGGGGACTGGCAACCCAAAACCCTAATCTAGGTGAAACCCCTCCTCAGATTCCTCCTTCACAAGCACCACCTCCAAATCTTGGAACAATTTCCCAGGCTAGAGTTGGCAGCCTTATATATCTTCTTCTTATTTTTATCCTTGAGCTGGCCATTGGTGAAGCAGGTTGTCCTCTCAGCCAATACGCTGCTGTAGGTGCCGCTGGATTTTTTTTGCCTTGTTTATAATATGTTTCCACTCTTGCCGATTGGTGGCAGTAGTTTGGGCCATGTGGAGAGTCAATTGCTGGTTTCTAAGGTCTTCCTCGATCTGTTTGAGCCATGCTTTCTTTGGCGCCAGTCGTTGGATCTTCCATTCAGTTGGTTCGTTCTCACCAGAGGAGTTGATGAGGCAGTCTGATGGTGTTCCTTCTGCAGACATGGCCAAACCACTGCAGCCTGTGCTTTTGGATTTGTCCTTTAATTTGCAACTGGTTGCCTTATATATGACTCATTCATAAATACTGCTTTTATTCTTCTTTCCCACAATCTATTGCCCTAAGTCTATTCAGTAGTGATGTTCTGGATCCTTGGTGCTTGGGGGGGGGGGGGGCAACAATAAGAGGGCTTCTGGAGTTCTGGCCCTGCTGGTGGACCTCCTGATCTGGCCACTCTGTGACTCAGTATTGGACTTGATGGGTCATTGGCCTGATCCATCATGGCTTCTCTGATGTTCTTATGACTGGGATAGCAATGCTCTGCATTCTTGGTGCTAGTGGGACAAGAGTGGGGGGGGGGCTTCTGGAGTTCTGGTCCTGCTAGCGAACCTCCTGATGGCACCTGGATATTGGCCACTCTGTGACAAAGAGTGTTGGACTGGATGGGCCATCATCTTGATCCAACATGGCTTCTCTTATATTCTTCCTTTTCAGCATGCAGTATGAAATCTCATCAATGATGGGATTACAGACTGCTTAACATGTGCTGTCAAAAAGATACTGAAAATTTGAAAGTATATATTTGTAAGAAGGCTTACATAGTTCTCTCCTCCAATATATATATTGCACAAGCTTATGAGTTAGGTTAGGCTGAATCATAGAATCATAAAATCATAGAGTTGGAAGGGATCTCCTAGGTCATCTAATCCAACCCCCTGCACTATGCAGGACACTCCCAACCCTATCGCTCATCCCGTCACCTGCCACCCCCTTGAGCCTTCACAGAATCAGCCTCTCCGTCAGATGGCTATCCAGCCTCTGTTTAAAAATCTCCAAAGATGGAGAACCCACCACCTCCCGAGGAAGCCTGTTCCACTGAGAAACTGTTCTGTCAGGAACCTCTGAGGATGTATGGCTGTTGTATGTGTGTGAAGTATTGTCAAGTCATAGCCAACCAGTGACCCCCAGCAAGGGAATTTCAAAAGTGAGAAGCAGAGGTGGTTGGCCATTACCTTCCTTGGCTGTCTTTCTTGGAGGTCTCTTGTTTTGTATGCTCATTCATTCATTCATTCATTCATTCATTCATTCATTCATTCATTCATTCATTCATTCATTCATTGCATTTTTATACCGCCCATGCCAAATTCCTTGCCCTCTGACCATCTCTCCTGGATTTTTTTAAACAGCTTTAAAAAAACTTCCATTTAGTGAAATGATTCATCAGTAATGTTCAACGAAGCCTTTAGAAATGGTTGGACTTCAAAAAGGACGTGGACAAAATTTGGGAGGATGCAGAGGAGAGCCACGAGGATGACCCAGGGCCTGGGGACCAAGCCCTGTGAGGAAAGCCTGAGGGACTTGGGAATGTTCCCCGTGGAGAAGAGATTGAGAGGGGACACGATGGCTTTCTTTAAATACTTGAACGGTTATCACTTGGAGGAGGGCAGGGAAAGTTCCTGTTGGCAGCAGAAGATAGAACCTGCAGTAATGACTGTGTAGAACAGTACCAGATATCAGGGGGGAAATTTCACAGTTGGAGAAATTCAGCAGTGAAATGGGCTGCCTATGAAGGTGGTGAACTTGCCCTCAATAGCGGCTGGACAGATGCCTATCATGGATACTTTAGGCTGATCCTGCACTGAGCAGTGGGTTGATTCTGTGAATTCTTGTGTTTTTCAATTTGAGTGATTCTTTTAGGCAGTTCCTCAAACACTGCAGAGAGAGAGACGAGTTTTTTCCTAAAACATTTTTAAAAACAGAAGCATTTTCTGTTGAGCAGACACAGCAATGAATTCACCCATGTATCTCATAGCAACCCTGTATTATATGAACTGATCCAATGTCTGCTGCCAGGTACTGGTGAATGGCGGCACAGCATGGTGCTCATTTTAATTTAAAAAGGTGAAATAAAAACGAGGAATGGCATTCGTTTGTGTTGCTTTATGCAAGGTTCGTAAAGCAGGGTTCATACCAATGGAACAGAATTTCATGAAAGTTTTTGCGGTCCTTGTCAGAGACCTAATTGGTTTCATCGATTCTGCATGACAGCAGCCACAGTGGGCCACCGCTGGGAGTTTACAGCGGGGCAATGTGCCCTGACACTTCCTGCAACCACACGGGGGCTGTTTTTGGGTGGTGCACCAGGTCGGCCCCAAATTACTGCCCCCACATGGAGGCAGTCAGGGCTGAACGGTTCTGCTGCCCAGAGGGGTCAGCAGGTGTTGTTTATTTGCCCAACGATGGGATCGCATGGCAACACAATCCCACCGTCATGCAAATTTTTTAAAATGCCCCATTTGGTCCTGCAGCACCACAGAGCTCTGCAGAACCAAGTGGGGCATTTTCTGCCCTTCCCCGGTCCACCGTAGAACTCTTAGCAGTTTCATCATCAAGCATTGGGCTGTAGATTTTTCTAAATGCATTACTTCTGCTTCTGCCTCTGCAACCACAAAGAAAATCCTGGTATTGACGTTTCTGTCCTTGTGCTCTGTGGATTTTAGTAGCGCCGTCGCGAAACTCCCTTTTGGATCGTTGTTAGTTTCTGCTTTGGTTCTCGTGGCAGGACAAATTGTAAAGGAGACGAGGGATGGCGGATGACCGGAAGGATGAGGCGAAGACCCCACACTGGACCTCGAGTCAGATTGCAGAGGCTTCTTCCCACTCGCATTCCCCGGAGATTAAGGAGCCGAGCGGCGCAGGGGACGGACTGGTCAGAAGTGCCAATGGATTCCCTTACAGGGAGGAGGAAGAAGGTGGCTACGGAGCCTGCGGACAGCAGAGCTCGTATTCCAGAACCAAAGAGAACGGGATCAATGGAGAGCTAGCAACAGGAGAGAAGGAAACAGCAGGTAAAAGACACAAAGTCCATCCCGTTGTCATTTTGGCTTCCAAGTCCTTGCTCATAAAAGGGCATGTGGGGCTGGAAATGGGACAACTTTTTGGTCTGGGGTGAACGGGGGTGCTGCCTGGGCCAGAACTGGATTCTAACAGGTGTGTGTGGGGGGAACAGAACCTGCAGAGCCTGTTTGACATGTATGTTACTGTGGTTTAAAATGCAGGCCTGGTGAGCAAGGGAAAGGGCAGGTGGGTAGAAGAGTGATGTGTGTTATGATCAGGTGGTAGCCGTCCCTGCGGGTGTGGAGTCAACTGTGTTGTTTGGAGAGGCTTTGTGTGTGAGAGAGAGTGGGGTGATGCGTGGAGGGTATGGGGAGGGAAAAGTTGGAGTGAGGTGCTGTAGAATGTGGAGAAATCTGTGTTATGTGCAGAAATTATTCGTCTGACAAATGGGGAAAATAAGCCTGTATACAAATTACTAGTCCAAGTGGCAAGTGAGGAAAATAAGTCTGTGTGGAAGTTACTAGACCAAGTAGCAAGTGAGAAAAATAAGACTGAGTGGAAGTTACTAGGCCAAGTGGCAAGTGAGGAAAATAAGTCTGTGTGGAAGTTACTAGACCAAGTAGCAAGTGAGAAAAATAACTGAGTGTAAGTTACTAGTCCAAGTGGCAAGTGAGGAAAATAAGTCTTTGTGGAAGTTACTAGTCCAAGTGGCAAGTGAGGAAAATAAGTCTGTGTGGAAGTTACTAGACCAAGTAGCAAGTGAGAAAAATAACTGAGTGTAAGTTACTAGTCCGAGTGGCAAGTGAGGAAAATAAGTCTGTGTGGAAGTTACTAGACCAAGTAGCAAGTGAGAAAAATAACTGAGTGTAAGTTACTAGTCTAAGTGGCAAGTGAGGAAAATAAGTCTTTGTGGAAGTTACTAGTCCAAGTGGCAAGTGAGGAAAATAAGTCTGTGTGGAAGTTACTAGACCAAGTAGCAAGTGAAAAAAATAACTGAGTGTAAGTTACTAGTCCGAGTGGCAAGTGAGGACAAAAAGATTGTGTGGAAGTTACTGGTGTTGCCCTTGACTCAAAAGACACCCAGCCTCCTTTGTTGCAGCACTGCCTCCCACCCTTTGTTATGAGCTGTTACACAGCTGTACTCGTGGGCAAGGCAGGCTCTGGCTTGTGCCGAGTGAGAGCGACAGCAAAGAGTGATGGCTCAGGGAAGGAAAGTGACGGCTGAAAAAGAGGCGAGGAGGGTCTGTTTAGCTACCATTGTGATGTGTCGTGATGCCGCTTTTGCTTTATTGACAATGATCACCAGCGTCTGGCAGCCAGTGCTCTCTGCTGGGCAACTATGTGCTTCCCAGCTGAGCCTCCATTTTAGGAAGGCCATTATCACCACTGGCCAGCTGAGCGCTGGTGGGAGGTGCGGCCTTAGCAACAGCATAACCGAAGTGGCCTGCCGGCTTGAGTGAAGCCTGCAGGATTGATCTCGATATGACATTGTATGATTGCACTGAAATGTGTCTGGCATCCAAGAAAGCAGCTTGTCTTTGGTAGATATATGGTTTATTCTGTTTCTGGAGCAGAACATGAATCTTAAGACCCGAGCTTACCAATGGAAGGGACTGTTTTTCCCCCTCACACGAACAACTGACTAGTGCAGGGGTAGTCAAACTGCGGCCCTGCAGATGTCCATGGACTACATGGACGTTTATGGACGTTCGTCCATGGACGTTCGCTGGCAGGGGCTCCTGGGAATTGTAGTCCATGGACATCTGCAGGGCCGCAGTTTGACTACCCCTGGACTAGTGAATGCAACCGTGCATGCTAAGCAAACCATCTTAGCATCCTTTACTAGCCTCTGACTATGTGTGTGTTTTTTTGGGGGGGGGAGGGTATATTCATAATATTTCTGCAGTTGGACAGCTATAAATCTTCAGGCTCTAATGCTTTTTCCTAAATTTACAGAGTGGAACTGCCGCTTTAAGCAGAATGTAAATGTAAGCATTGAGGAACTCTGTAAAAGCATAAATCTACATAACTTCTGAAGGCTGAAACGTTCCTAGTACGACCGGTTCTTACAAAGTGTAGCTCCTTGGAAGTATGGAAACTAGAACCCATTTGCTTGGTGCAAGCTGAGAAATAGCTTTTATAGTGGGTGTTTTTTTTTATTATTCTTGAGAGATGAACCTCAGCTCCGGATTGGTAATCTAAGGATGATGGTAGCTAAATCAAGGAAGTAACGTATTTGTGCGTCATCGAGCGAGCGCTGCATCATCTTGTCACAAGAACATCACAATACGCAGAGAGACACACACACACATTTGTTTGGTTTCTTACGTGCTGCTCCCAAGAGTCATTTTGCAGTGGGTTAAGATAAAAAACAATGAATTCCATATTCTGGTGATGAGGAAAAAGTTAAAAATCCAACTCAACCTCCTCCCTTACCTCCCCACCCCGTGCCTCAGGGAAGGGGTGCCGATTAATCCAGATATAAATTGTCCTTACTCTGATTGCCCTTAAGGGGCTCCTAGGTCTACTGCACCCTGGCCTCAACTAAAGACCTGGCAGGAGAGCTCCATCTTACAGGCCCTGTGGAACCGTGAAAGCTCCTGCAGGGCCCTCAGTTCCTCTGGGAGCTCATTCAACAAGGTCAGGGCCAGGACTGAAAAAGTCCTGGTCCTGGTCAAGGCCTGGCAAACCTCCCACGGGCTAAGAACCATCAACAAATTAGTACCCGCAGAGCACAAGGCAGTCCCTCAGATATGTGAGTCCCAGATCAGAAAGGGCCTTGAAGAATAACACCATATCTTGAACTGGATCCAGGCCTCAACTGGCAACCAATGGAGCTGGCTCAGCACTGGCCTTTTACGGTGGCCCTGTGAGGACCCTAGCAGCTGCATTTTGTACCAGCTGCAATTTCCAGGTTAAGGACAAGGGAAGGCCCATGTGGAGCAAGTTACAGAAGTCAATCCTAGAGGTGACTGTGATCACCATGGCCAGGTGTTCTGGGGACAGGTAGGGCATTGCCTAGCAAAGATGGAAAAACAAGGAGCATGCTATTTTCATGACCTGCGCCTCCATAGTAAGGGAGTCATTGAAGATTGCTCCAAAATTCCTGGCACACGGTGCGATGTTAAGTTGCAACCCTGGCCAGGTTGAGTTGGATTTTTATGAATGGGGCTTCCCTGCCCCATTCCTTCCCAGCCACAGGACCTCAGTCTTGGAGGGGTTGAGTTTCAGGTGACTCTGCTCTAGCCATCCAGCTATGGCTTCCAAACAACTGGCAAATGTATCCGGGGGCAGGGAGTCCAGGTGGCTGATCATGAGGAGATAGAGCTGGGTGTCATCAGCATACTGATGACAACCCAGCCCAAAACTCCAGACCAGCTGGGCCAGAGGGCACATAACGATGTTAAAAAGCATGGGGGAGAGGACCACCTCCTGAGGAACCCCACATAGGAGTTGAAAGGGTGACAATTCTTCCCCCACTGTGATCCTTTGTGTCTAGTTCTGTAAGGAGGAGTACAACCACTGATGGGCAGTCCCATGAATCTCAGTCCTCGCAAGGTGATGGGCCAATAGCTCATGGTCAGCCACATCAAATGTGGCTGACAGATCTAACATCACAAGAATGGCCTCTGTCCAGCTGGCACTGGAGGTCATCCATCAAGGCGACCAGCACCAACTCCACCCCAGGGCCAAGATGGAAGCCCCACACTTCTGCGTTGAGCGCTGAAGTTTCCTTCAAGAATACTAGGAGCTGGTACACAGTTTGTAGGGAAACAATAAAATCAGAGTCCAGTAGCACCTTTCATACCAATAAAGATTTATTCAAGGCGTGAGCTTTCGAGTAGAAGAACTCTTCCTCAGACTAAGAACTCCCTATGACAGTGGGAATATATAGCAAAAATTAATTCTGTTAAATTAGTAAACTGTGTCACACATCCAAATACAGCCATATGATAATTATTTGCCAAAACAGCCAATCAATCCCCTGGAATTCAGTTGTGGTTCACAAAAACTTAGGAGAAATAAAATTCTGTCAGTAATCAAAGGCTGCCACCCTACCATTTGCTGTTTGTCCCATCTGTCACCATGCAAGGGTGAAACATTCCTGTAAGGGAATTGCTGGCAATTATCTCATCCCAATACCAGGGAGTTAGTTTGTAGGGAGTTAGTCTACTGTACCTCAGAAGGGTACAGTGCCTTACTCCTATTGGCTGAGTTCATAAGGTTTTAATTTTTTAAATACATTGGCCCCAAACTATTTAGGGCTTTGCAGCTCAAGACTAGCACCCACTTCTGTGTTGTCTGCTATTTGTTATAAGTAAATAGTATCTGAACACACAGAAAGTTGCCTTAGACTGCTTCAGACTCTTGGTTCCTCATAGTCATTACTATCTTCTCAAATTGGCAGCAGCTCAGTTCTCAGATGGAGGTCTTTCTCATCACCTACTGCGAGATTCTTTTAACTGGAGATGCCAAGATCAAGACAGGTAGCCCTGTTAGACCGTTTCTGCCCTGGAAGCTTCATGCTGGGCTGCAGGCTGGAGACTGAGCCGGGGCAGGTTTCCCCACCTGTTCCTGCTCCCACACAGGGCAGCATTTGGCCCTATATACCTCATCCATCCTGGATTTGTGCTCCCACACAGGAGCCAGGGCAGCCAATTTCCCAGTGGGGAAATGGTCTATGTCTGTAGAAGTAGGAAAGAGCGAGAGTCCTGGAGCACCTGAAAGACTTACAACATTTGTGGCAGGGGAGGAGCTTCCGTGAGTCACTGCTCACTTCTTCAGGAGGAAAGAGCCAGAGGTCAGGAGCATTTTAAGACTAACAACATTTGCGGGAGCTTTTCTGAATCATCGCTCACTTCTTCATCCCTTCTGTAGATGCCAGAGATTGAACTTGAGATCTTCTACATACTAAACTGATACTCTGCCACTGAGCCATGCCTACTCTGCCTGTTCCTTAAAAAGCCATATTTATATAAAGTGGACTACTACTTAGTTTTATTGGGGTTGTTGATACAGAATATAATTTGTTGATTCCTAATCATTCTCAGGAGGCTAGGATATTTTCTACTAGTGTTTCATCAATCAGCTTATCTACTTCAGGTGCAATTCAAACTGCTAGCTTTGACTTCCTGGGCCATCATAACCTACAACCCATATCTCATGTGGCCTGTTCCTTCTTTTCTCCCACCTATGTTTGGGAGATATCCTTGCCCTAGATAACTTCACTGTATGAACTCAGAACATCACTTTGTTAGGCATTAGGAATATCTCCTTCTCGAGGTTAACAAGGGTGGTCTTGTCTTCCTACATTTTGAAGAGCTTTATTTTGGATAGCAGTTGATGAGTATGGTTGATTTTGGGTAGAGATGGCAAACTCCAGGTGGGGCTTGTGGTTCACCTGGATTTACAGACTACAAAGAGCAGTTCCCCTGGAGAAAATGGCTGCTTTGGAAGGTGAGCTGTCATGCTTGCACCTGCTGCACCTCCCAGACCGATTCCACACAGGGAATTCAGCCCGGCTGGCGCTCATCTGGTTACGGGGCTAATCCCCGCTTCCAGATAACATCAGTGCTGGCCCAAGCCTGGCCCGATTCAGGCCCTCTGTTGCATTGTGGCAAGTGAACACAGATATCCCTGCATTCCCTTTTTTGCCCCAGGCGCCAATGGGGCCTAGGTTGGGGCAGGACTGTGTGTAAGGGGAAGAGTTGGGCTGTCCAGGCCTGGCTCCTCCCCTGACTATGGCATCCCAGAAAGGACAAAAAATGCCCCAGTAGACTTCGCAGTGTTGTGCTGCTCTGTGGAGCTTAGGGCATTTTTTGTCCATTTCTTAAGAAGGTGAGATTGTATTACAACACAATCTGACCTTCTTAGAAATGAAACCCAATGCCTCTTGCTACCATGAAGCACAGCAGAACCTCTCTTCCCTGGGTGGCTCATGTGGAGGCACTAATCTAGGGCAGACGGGGTCCTGTTGGGAAAATGCTCTTTCATATGGACTCAGGAAGATGCAGGGGAAAATGCCCTGTTGCAAACAAACAGAAGCAGCCAGGCACAGAGCAACTGATGTGGAAAAGGTCCTGGTGAGTCACCAGAGAGCACTCCAGAGGCCACAGCCAACCACCCCCTGCACCACCTGCAGATCCTGACATTGAGGATCACATCAAGGATCGGGGCCAGCCCAATCATCTAGAGCAGCGGTCCCCAACCTTTTTATCACCGGGGACCACTCAACACTTGACAATTTTACTGAGGCCGGGTGGGGGGGTAGTTTTCTCCTCTACTCTCAACCACTGCCCTAACGCTCTCTGATTGCTATGGTAATGTTTAAACAGCCCTTCAAAATAAGATACAGACATGCCACAACAATGAACATAAGGAACATTTTATTTTCATGGAAATTTTAACTCATGACAATGACAAATCAATGGGAACCCTGAGTTTGTTTCTCTGCAACGAGATAGTCCCATCTGGGAGTGATGGGAGACAATGACACCCGAAGTGTGTTGTAATGTAAAGGGCCAGGGGGGATGAAGTAAAGGGCTGTGGGGGGGAGGCATCCTTCATGGCCCACCTCCAATTAGTCGATGGACCACATGTGGTCCGTAGCCCACAGGTTTGGGATCGCTAATCTAGAGGATGACCAGCCTGGTAGGCTCCTACCCAGTCTAACTTGCCAGCACCCTCAAGACCTGGAGGGAAGGGCCAACCTAGCCCACGGTACTCGCTGTAGCAACAGTGACGGTGGTGGTGTGCAAATCTGGCAGCTGACAGAAGATCAGCTTGGCTGTCAGCACGCTCTTAGCCCCTATTTATTTATTTATTTATTTATTTATTTATTTATTTATTTATTTATTTAGATTTATATACCGCCCTCCCCGAAGGCTCAGGGCGGTTTACATTAAAACTAGTCAACGATACATGAAACACAGCAGAACCTCTCTTCCCTGGGTGGCTCATGTGGAGGCACTAATCTAGGGCAGACGGGGTCCTGTTGGGAAAATGCTCTTTCATATGGACTCAGGAAGATGCAGGGGAAAATGCCCTGTTGCAAACAAACAGAGGCAGCCAGGCACAGAGCTATGGGGTCTAGCTGAAGGTCCTTCCTCAGATGAGGACTAGTCCCAGCTGCAAGCCCTCCAACTGAAGGCTACTTTACCCAGCCAAGGTGTACTTAAGTAGAGGCTTGAGGCGAGCCTCTCTGTGGGTGCAATGCAGGCATTCCCTGTCCATTTGCCTAGACGTTCTGTGTTCTGGTTGGCTACAGCAAAGCTCTGCTCAGATGACTCCTGGTTCCTGACTTTGACTTGGCTTGACGTTGTTCCTAGTTCCTCACTTGGGCTTGGCTTCGTTCCTGATTCCTGACTTTGGCTTGGCTTGGCTTGCTTGACTTCGTTCCTGGCTCCTGACTTCGGCTTGCTCCATAGTGTTGATTCCGCTCTACTCCCCCTCTCTTCATTTCCTGTTGTGCCTTTTTCTTCATCCTTGTCTGCTTTCCCCCCTATACACAGCCAAACAGATCCTGGAGATTTCCTGGAATTGCCATTGATCTCCAGACTACAGAGATCAGTTCCCCTTGCAGCCCAAATCGAGCTGTTTCCTGGTGTGCCTCACTTCGATGGAAGCACAACAGGAGAAATACCCCCCAAGCAGAGTGAAACTTTATTGCAATAGAGGTGATTCCAGCAGTTAGAGCCAAGGGATGCACCCAAAACAGTACGGCATTAGCTTTGATCATCTATGATGGAGAACGTTCGAGGGTTTACAATGTAAGTTTGGGTTTACATGTCGGCCTTATGTAGAATGCTTCGGTGCATGAACCCATCATGCTATAGCTCTAGTAAGAAGTATTTGACTGCTATATGAACAGATAATAATGCAAGGTCAGCCTGCCTATTGCTACACAATGCGTTGTTCACATTCCTCCTCTACCCCATTATCAGTTGTGTTCTGGTACACTCTATCTTGCACGTTTGCCAAATTCAGTCTACTCAAGCTGCACGTTGCTTTCTAAGATGGCTACAGTCTTGTCTGTCGTCTGGCAAACGTTGCTGCGGCCTTGAGTGTGTCGTGTCTTACACAGAACAATGGCTTTAGTCTTCCACATACCGACTGGTACATTCTGCTCTGCGTGTGGGCTAAATTTAGTTTGCTTAAGCTGCATGCAGCTATCTAAACGTCTCTAAGCTAAAATGGATCTCAAAAGGCCCAGCTGGTCTATCAGCTTGGACAAAATGGCTGCTTGGGAAGGCGGATTCTATGGTAATTTACTGCCTAGGCCTCTGTCCCCCATGTGTGTCGGGCCATGAATTTGGGCCTGCGGGGGATGATTATATGATGGGCGACAGTTTGGTGTAGTGGTTAGGAGTGCAGACTTCTAATCTGGCACGCCGGGTTCGATTCAGCACTCCCCCACATGCAACCATCTGGGTGACCTTGGGCTCGCCACAGCACTGACAAAGCTGTTCTGACCGAGCCGTGATATCAGGGCTCTCTCAGCCTCACCCACCTCACAGGGTGTCTGTGGTGGGGAGAGAAATGGGAAGGCGACTGTAAGCCGCTTTGAGCCTCCTTCAGGTAGGGAAAAGCGGCATATAAGAACCAACTCTTCTTCTTCTTCTTCATGGAGCAAGTGGCCAGTATACATTTTAACAGTTTAGTTTTTAGGATTTTTAAATATCATAGTGCATAGGTATATCATTCTGTATGTGTTGTAAGCCACCCCGAGAACCTTCTTGGAGAAATCCAACAAATAGATAAACTCAGATGAAATGCTACAGACTGTAGTCTCTAAAGCTGCCGTTTTCTCCACGGGGACTGATCTTTGTTGTCTGGAGATCAGGTATAATTGTGGGAGATGTCCAGGCACTGCCCAAAGGTTGACCGCCCTACTCCTGGCCCATCCTAAGTCACAAGAGCAGCCGTGGCTGTCGGCAGGTGGCCACCATTGTCCCCGGTGGGGGAGCCTGGCAGAAGGAGAGAGGCCCGCTCTTGCAAGATAGTGCGGGCATTGGGCCCATCTCATGAGCAGTGTGAGTTGGGCCAGGCGGTCTGTCTTGAATTTATTATGTAAGAAGTATTATGTTCAGGCGCCCATATTCTCTGTTGCCATTCTCAGTGGCTGCTCTTCTGCTTCCCTCCCTTCACTTTTTGCTTTGGTTTCTTGTTATGTATTGGTTTGACTTTGTTTTTCTTTGACTTTTGTTTCTGCATTGTATTGTTTCTGTATTGTAATTTCATTACAGCTGGTGGTTTGGGTTGGGGGTGGATCCTTTGGGGGTGTGCCTGTGCCTGCATGCCAGGATACGCCAGGTCTGGGGGGGGGGCCTCCTTATGAGGCCAGGCAGCAGCGTCTTCCTGCCTGGGAGACTGCTACCTGGCATTGCAGGGAGGCGCCAATAGAGGCTGAAGCCCATGGAGCTTCATCTTGGCAGCACCTTCCCTGAGACCAGCAGACCTGATGGGTAGGGGGAGCTTGACAGGTGTGTTGCTCGGACCTCATGGGCAGGCCTGCTGGTGGGTTCCCCTCCCCTGGTGATTCTTCAGTCTGCAGGCCACTGAATGGGGTTGGTGATTTTGGATTCATCCCCTTCATGCCAGTGCTCATTTACATGATAATAAAGCTGTGGCCAAACTCATACCCAAAAGAACTATGTTGGTGCCTGTGCTCCCTGTATGCTGGGACCCTACCCCCGCCTAACAATTGCTCACCTTCTCTCGTTCCCTTTCTCCTCTTAGAACTGGCTTCGGATTTCTTGTTTCCATTCAGAGTTTTCCATAGCGATGTCCAGCCCCTCTGGAATATTTCTAATGAGCTCCCCTTTTCTTTGTCTACCTCCTGACAAAGTTCTGAAGCCCATTTCAGGCAGGGAATCTCTTTTTAGTATTGCACTGGAGACTGGCATTTGTGGCACTTGAGAAATAGCCACAATAATTTCCCTGGGTATCATTCAAAAAACCCACTTTAGGATCCAATTTAGAAAGCAGTTAAAAATCCTCGTTGCAGATTTGCTCCACGTTTAAATAAGGTGGGAGATAAATATATTTCCGCTCTGTTGTTGACAGCAGATACTCTAATTCCTTTTTTCATAATTTGGGATCTTTCAGTATCGGAGAGCATTTCCAGCTGATTGACCTGTTTTTAGTCTTTGAAGACAGGTTTTAAGCATTGTTTTAATAAAAGTGGTTGACATTACGCTTACTCCGGTTTCTATGCTATTCCGTTGATGTCTATCCTGCTTTATTCGTTCTCTTTCTGTATTTTTTAAAAATTCTACTACATTCTTTATTATAGGCATATTACAGCAGTTTCATGTTATGTTCTAGCAGTGCCTTGAACTATAGGGAGAAAGGATGCAGCGCAGTTGGTGTTGGATCTACAGTAGCCCGTGTATAGCAAGAAGCATGGTTTTGTTTTGCATTTTATAAATCACCTGTAAGGGCTCTTTCTCTTAATGCCCCTTTTTTCTTTTTGTCTGGAGGGGAATTACACAAACCCCATTGAACAGACCAAGGGCACCTTAAAAACAGACAAAATTTGTTACATAGGAGTAGGAGTTACACGTATCCCTACTAACTTCAGTAGGAAAGAGCAGGATTCCAGGAGCACCTGTAAGACTAATGACATTTGGGGCAGGGAAGGAACTTAGAATTATAGAATCATAGAGTTGGAAGGGACCACACAGGCCATCTAGTCCAACCCCCTGCTCAACGCAGGATCAGTCCTAAGCATCCTAAAGCATCCAAGGAAAGTGTGTATCCAACCTTTGCTTGAAGATTGCCAGTGAGGGGGAGCTCACCACCTCCTTAGGCATCCTATTCCACTGCTGAACTACTCTGACTGTGAAATTTTTTTCCTGATATCTAGCCTATATCGTTGTACTTGTAGGTTAAACCCATTACTGCGTGTCCTTTCCTCTACAGCCAATGGGAACAGCATCCTGCCCTCCTCTAAATGACAACCTTTCATATACTTAAAGAGGGCTATCATGTCCCCTCTCAACCTCCTTTTCTCCAGGCTGAACATTCCCAAGTCCCTCAACCTATCTTCATAGGGCTTGGTCCCTTGGCCCCAGATCATCTTCGTCGCTCTCCTCTGTACCCTTTCAATTTTATCTACGTCCTTCTTGAAGTGAGGCCTCCAGAACTGCACACAGTACTCCAGGTGTGGTCTGACCAGTGCCGTATACAAGGGGACATGCTTTTCATTTTTCTGACCCAGATGCAGAACTTTACACTTATCTTTATTAAATTGCATCTTGTTCTCATTTGCCCATTTTTGCATGTGTCACTGCATGTGTCACTGCTTCAGATCCAACTTGCATGTATCACTGCTTCAGATCCAATGCAGATGTGTGTGTGTATTTAAGATCCTGGGCCTATTCTGCACACATAGGATAATGCACTTTCAATGCACTTTAGAAGTAGATTTTCCTGTTCCGCACAGCAAAGTCCAGCTGCCAAAGCACATTGAAAGTGCATTATCCTATGTGTGTGGAATCGGCTCCAGGTCTTTGGCCTTGCAAACCATTTGATCTCCCTGTAGGCCGTGTTACAAAATGGTGCCACTGCGCAGGAGAACATATTTCTCAGCCTGGCAAAATGATAGCCGTGAGCACATAATGCTGACTCTGCAGCAGGCAGCTGATTCAGAGATGCCTGCATCGGTTTCAGGGGCTCCTGGTTTTTAGCCTTGCCGAATTCTGTTGGCAGCCAAACTGCTTTCTGGCAGTTTGCGGTGAAGCCGAAAGGCAAAGCTTGTCTTCGAAATGCACTTCCTCATTCTTGGGCTTTTGATCTCTGAAAACGTGAGCAATCCATGGTCAAGTTTTATTTGTAGAGAGGGCTGAGAAGAAGAAACATAGTTATGAATTCAGAAGCATGGATCCAGGAGACTTTTGTATGGAAGGCCATGGGGAAAGAGGGAGAGGACAAAGTCAGAAGAAGAGGGGCCATAGGGCAGCTTCCAGATTAAGACAAAGGAGATAACACCCATTCAAGGAGATAACACCTACACACCCTTAGAGTAATGCAGCACGCGCAGACACACCCTTGTATCCAGGCATGCTGAACTGCTCACTCCGACATCTTTGAATGCAAAACTTCTTTGAATGCAAAACAGTGTTCTTTTTTTTAAGCATTTCAGCCCATTTCCAGATTTATTCACATGGAGTAAGTGCTGCTAATTTTCAGTTTTCTATCCTCACTGCATCATTTCTCCTCCTTCTTTCCTGAACACCTATGTCCCTTGCTGCTAGGCAGGTAACCAGAGAACAGAACCTACCTTTGTTACTGTCAAACATAAAACATATCGTGCGGGGAACATATAGACAGGGATACCAGTTGAAAATCATCCGTACGGCCCCTGTGTTTATTTCTGCTCAGTAATTATCCTATCTAAGCTCAAGTTATGATTCGGATCTTGTCACTGATTACTCCTTTGGGGGAGAAGCTGTTAATTAACGACTCCATTTTTGTCGTGCCCCACCCCCACCAGGAGATGTTGATAATAATTACACTGTTTACTGCACATGATGTGCAATCCTGATTTAGACGCTAGCACGCCAGACGGTGTGTGCTGGATACACGACTTGTGTGTTGAGAATAACATAAAATAACTTCTTCTTTTTTGCAGTGGAATGTAACACGATTGACCTGTGCTTCTGAGATCTCTCTCTCTCTCTCTCTCTCTCTCTCTCTCTCTCTCTCTCTCTCTCTCTCTCTCTCTCTCTCTCTCTGCGGTCTCAGGGAGAGATCTCGCACATCACACAAGAACATGAGTCTCCAACCCTTTTGAGCCCCTGGTCACCTTTGGAATCCTAACACAGCACAGTGGACACGCTTGCCAAATAGCTGCATTGGGTGGCAGAGCCAGCCATGAAATGGCTGCCATTGCTTACATTCAGTCGCATGGTGCTTTCCTTCTGCTGTGGTGACAGTGGCTGCCAAAGCAACTTTAAAAAAATTCAGCATGGGCCAAAGCACTACCTGGGCATGCCCACTTTCTAAAAACACGTGGGGGAAGCCAGGGAAAGCGTTGGAAGGACCATGGCACACACAGGACACTTGTACTAGACTATATTATTAAGTTCAGCTGCCCTGCTACCTACTGCATAATTGCATATTAATACTATGACAACTTCCATTTTCCTTGACTGCCAGCCGTCAAAGAGGACTGAGTTGTTTTCTGTTTGGTGATAGACTGGCTTTTATATTTACAATTGGTGGCCATCTTTTTTTTCTCCTCACCTTCTTCCCAAAAGGCCAGGGGTGCACCATGATTGGTTGTTCCAGCAATAGGGTTGCTAACCTCCAGGTGGAGCCTGGAGATCTCCCAGAATTACAACTGGGATGCAGACAACAGAGATTAGTTCTCCATGTGAAAATGGCAGCTTTGGTGGGTTGACTCCATGTTGTTACACCCCTGTGAGGTCCCTGCCCACTTCAAACTCTGCCCTTCACAGGCTCCACCCCAAAAGTCTCCAGGAATTTCTCAGCCCCAGAATTGGCAATCCTAAATTGTCATCCAAGACCCTCAGCACACAACAGATGGCTGTACATACCTTCAGAGATATCAAGGTATGATTTCTCAGTAAAGTGGGGGGAAACTCTCAATCATAATTCTGCATCCGTTGGATAATGCACTTCCGATGCACTTTAGAAGTAGATTTTTCCTGTTCCGCACAGGAAAACCCAGCTGCAAAAGCGAAATGGGACTTACCATCTTGGACTGAAGCAGTAGGATAAGGTTTGAGTCCAAGGCCACCTTGAAGAAGAACACAGTTTATTTCTGGGTGTAAGCTTTTGGGTATATGCACACTTCTTCAAGTGGGTAGCTGTGTTGGTCAGAAGCATCGAACAACCTTTGAGTCCAAGGCCACCTTTAAGACGAACAAAGCTTCCTTCTTGGTCTAAGCTTTCACATGCATGTGTCTGAGAATCATCCATGCACACAAAAGCTTAAGCCCAGAATTAAACTTTGTTGGCTTTAAAGGTGCAGCCTGCAAGTATTTTAATCCTTCCGAACACATTAACATCATGAGGTGTTGTAAATCCTGAAAGCCTCAACTGGACGGGATTTCTGGACCACTTCTCTCCACTTTCGCCCTTGCAGTCCCACCAAAGAGCTGTCCTTGAGGAGCCCGCTCAGGGAGAGCAACGTTCAGCCCCCGACTTGCCCTTCCATTGCGTTCAGGACATTCTTCCAGCGTGTTAACCTAGAGATGTGCAAAACCTTTCTCAGTATTTTCACCAGCATGCAAATACTTTGGCTTTCTCCCGAGTCCCTGGGCCGTTTGGCCTGGGAAGGAGCTCTGGATTTATACTCGAGGTGGAGTCGTCATAGCAACTGTGTGAGCCTGTCTCTTCTGTGTTCCCCTTCCCACACACACACATACACGCCACATAGAGAAAGTAACCCACACACAATACAAGAAGCTCTTCCCCCATGGTGTTACCTTAGGTAACTGGGTTATAAATTTTGCAAGCAGATAGGAGGGATGAGCTGCACTTGTCTTTCTTTTGGATGCTGGACCTCACTCATCTTCAAGACTGAAGACGGGAGGCACAATTCCCTGGACAAAGGGCCAAGGAAGCCCCACCGATGATGGATTGCCAACTTCCATTTGGAGCCTGGGGGTATCCTGGAATTATAAATGAGCCCTTTATGACAGAAATTGGTTCTCCTGTAGAAAACGGCTGCTTGGAAAGTGAATTCCGAAGCATTATATCAGGGGTAGTCAAACTGCGGCCCTCCAGATGTCCATGGACTGCAATTCCCAGAAGCCCCTGCCAGCATTCGCTGGCTGGTTGATTGGCTGGCTGGCTGGCTGGCTGGCTGGTTGGTTGATTGGATGGCTGGCTGGCTGGCTGGCTGGTTGATTGGCTGGCTGGCTGGCTGGTTGATTGGCTGGCTGGCTGGCTGCCTGCCTGGTTGGTTGATTGGCTGGCTGGCTGGTTGATTGGCTGGCTGGCTGGTTGATTGGCTGGCTGGCTGGTTGGTTGGTTGGTTGGTTGGTTGGCTTGGGTAATGATAAGGGATCCAACCAGTTTATTAAGATTTTTTCCCTAGACAATTATGAATACCAATATAGGATCAAACTCAATGGAAGGGAGGTGATGCACAGAAGAGGGGAAATTCGAAGGCCACATATGTGAGTGGCCAATTTTCCATCCTTGTAACCAGTTGTGATCTCTGTTTCCTGCCCTGTATTGATCCCTCTTCTTTGGCCCTCATTTAGCCTTGAGAAGAAATTCTGCGGAATGCCTCTATTTAAACAATGGCATGGACATGTGCTTGAATTGGCATTCTTGTTGAGGTTTTCCGGGGGAGGGAGGGAGAAGGAGAGAAAAATGCCCACCCAGTTCAGGGTTCAGAGAACAGAAGAGAAATGAATGTGACGCAACTATTCCACAGAAACTTCCATGACATCCATTGTGAGATTAATAATTCTATTTTGGGCTTTGATTTTAATTCCACAGAAGAAGTGTGGTGGTGGAGGAGCAAATAGCATTCAGCCAGTCATCTTTCATGTGGGAATCAAGGGTCCTGCATTTCAGATATGTCAGCAGGTGTGTGGCCGGTTCCTAAGGTAAAACCGTCACTTGATGCGGCAGTCGTCAAATGACGGCAGCGGGCATGCATGACGTTGCACTTACTTAATCCTACCCATTTCCAAATCAGTGAATTTACTGGATTTCTACCTTCCTTTCTTTGTTCTTATACCGAACAAAAGAACAAGAAGGTGATGAAAATTCAGAAATACGAGTGGGATATGGTTCGTTCTGTCGCCATGGAAACCTGCTGAGAATATGTTGCGGTTTTTAACTTTAAAGTCACATGAGCAGGGCTCCTTTTCCTATGCTTTTAACTCTGTTTTAGGCTCAGAACCGGTTTCATAATGGCTGAAGGCTCTCGATCCGCATGACTTTCACCTCGAGATGTGACCGCATAAACCAGTGGTCCCCAACCCCTGCATAAACCAGTGGTCCGGGGACTGGTACCGGTCTGTGGATCAGCCGGTACCAGGCCGCGGCTCCTTCTTGTCCTCCTCCCCGGCTACGCCCTGGGGGGCTGCCCTACTACTCTGCCGCCAGCTCACCTTTGGTGCTCTCCGGTGGCCGCCATGGCTGGGGCTCCCCCTTGGCATGGCACTGCGCTGCTGCTGGCAGTGCCCCCCAGTGGGCAGTAGGAAGTGGAGCAGAGGCTCAGGCCGGGCAGCGACGTCCCTCGGCAAAAGACTACCCCCCCCCCCGGGCCTCAGTAAAATTGTCAAGCGTTGACCAGTCCCCGGTGATAAAAAGGTTGGGGACCACTGGCATAAACAATACGAGGGGAGTTATCTAGGGTGGATGCATTGGACAGAGTGGAGGATTGCCAGACCTAAAACCCTGAATGTGGTTTATGCCGTGCTTAGAAATACAATCTGGGCATTTTCTTAAATCCCTCCAGCGATGCCTGCTATCTTGGGCATCAAAGTGGAGAATGTCTACGCTGCAAGAATCCGCCTTCGACATTGTGTAACATCACTCCCCCATTTCGTCTTCATGACTAATGTGTGAAGCAGGTTAGGTTAAGACTATACGACTGCTTAAGGTTGCCCGACACATTTCTGTAGCACAGAGGGTATTTGGGTCTGCCTGAGTCCCTGAGCTTAATTGCAACATTAGTCCCTGACCTGGATTGCCCAATCAAGCCCCATCCCATCAGCTCTGGGAAGCTAAGCAAGGCCAACCCTGGCTAGTATATAGTTGGGAGACCTCCAAGGATTTGTGTGGTGGCTCCTCCAAGGGACACGAGGGGCCATGATGCGGAGTTAGGCAATGGCAGACCATTTGCGTGGCTTCCAGAGAATCCTCAGATCTTCTGGCTACACTGCACACATGCCATACAATAAATAAATAAGTGCTTAAACATTATATTGGGTCCCTAGGGTTGCTCAAACAGCTCCGTTCACCAGTGGTGATCAGGAAAGTAATTAATCATCATCTGTTCACAACCTGTTTGTGTACATTTGCAGGAACAAGCTATTTGCAGCCATCACAAGCTGGTTCACCTGAGACTTGGCTTCTGATGTCTTGCTGGGGAAAATTCACTTTTCTCCTTTTCTTATAATAGAAGAACTCATGGGCCCTCCATGAAATTAACGAACAGGAGGTCTGGAACACAGAGAAGGAAGCCCTTCTTCACCCAAAGTGGACTTAACATGTGGAATTCAGTGTCACAGGAAGTGGTGAAGGCTACAAGCGTAGACAGCTTCAAAAGCGGTTGGAAAAGCATCTGGATTAGAGATCCTTGAGTACCTATTAGCCACAAGTTATACATGGAACTCTCATTCGGAGGCAGTAATGCTGATGTTCTGTATCTTTGGTGCTTGGGGAGCCACAGAGGGAGAGCTTCTGAAGTTCTGGCCCTGCTGGTGGATCTCCTGATGTCACTTGGGTTTTGAGCACTGTGTGACACTGAGTTCTGATCTGGATGGCCCATTGGCCTGATTCAGCATGGCTTCTCTGATGTTCTTATGTCTGGGGCAGTGATGCTCTGTATTCTTTGTGCTTGGGGCTCACTGTGGGAGAGCTTTCTGAGCTCTGGCCTCTCAGGTGGACCTCCTGATGGCAACTGGATTTTGACCATTGTATGACACAGAGTACTGGGTTAGATGGGTCATCGGCCTGATCCAACATGGCGTCTCTTATGCTGTTACCCAGAAAGCATGAGATCAGGCATTAGCTCTCAGTTGATCATCTGGTTCTTTTGATCTACCATCCTGGAAAGGTTCTTTTGATCTACCATCATGGAAACTTTATTGCCTCTCAGACTTGCTGAAAGGTAGCAATTATGGGGGGGGGGGGGGTGATCAGATCCCCAACGGATCTCCCTTCTTTTCTCTCCACTCCAAGCTCTTTCTCCTTTCCCTTTTGTAATGGGAACCTCAGAAGCATTGCTTCTCTTCTCCCTGCCCAACTAGGAGGAGGAATAAGGGAAAGACATGAGCTCTTTCTCCTCTCCCTTGTGCAATATCATGGTTAATCTGCTTTGCTCAGGGAGAATGGATGAGGACCCAACTTGGAGCAGACCCTTCCAATCAGCTGTGAATTGGCTTCAGACCAGTGGAAATTTGGCAGCCGTTCGTGTTTCTAGGTGGAATCCAAATGTATCCCAGATCAGTCCACAAGCTGAAACACAGAGAACAAACCTTAGTATAAATCACCTCTTGGACTTGGGCCAATTCTACACATTTGGATAATGCACTTTCAATGTGTTTTTGCAGCTGGATTTTCCTGTGTAGAACCGGAAAATCTTCTAAAGGGCATTGAAAGTGTATTATCCAATGTGTGCCGGATGGGTCTTGGAAAGACCATTCTTGATGGCATACTCGTTGGCAGCTTCCATCTAGGACGGGGTAATTCAAAGTCCTGGGTAATAAAGCGCTAAAGAGTCAGTTTGGTGTAGTGGTTAGGAGTGCGGACTTCTAATCTGGCATGCCGGGTTCGATTCTGCGCTCCCCCACATGCAACCAGCTGGGTGACCTTGGGCTTGCCACAGCACTGATAAAACTGTTCTGACCGAGCAGGAATATCAGGGCTCTCTCAGCCTCACCTACCTCAGAAGGTGTCTGTTGTGGGGAGAGGAAAGGGAAGGTGACTGTAAGCTGCTTTGAGCCTCCTTCGGGTAGGGAAAAGAGGCATATAAGAACCAACTCTTATTCTTCTTCTTGTGTGAAGTTTCTCACCCACCATCTGCCAAAGACCAAGCTCCTTTGGGCATTTGAATAGTGCATTCGGTGACTGATTACTGCATACACTTTGCAGATCTGAGGAAGGGTTGTGGCTCGGTGGTAGATCATCTGCTTGACTTGTGGAGGATCTTGGGTTTTACCTCCAGCATCTCCAGTGGAAACATCTGGCAGTAAGTGATGTGCGAGATCTCTCCCTGAGACCGCAGAGAGCTGTTGCCAGTCTGAGTAGGCAGTACTGACTTTGATGGATCAATGGTCTGATTCAACAGAAGGCAGCTTCCTGGGTTCAGGTCTTTTGTCTAGGAGAGGGGCTATGGCTCAGTGGCAGAGCATCTGCTTGGTACACGAAGGCCCTGGGTCAATCCTCAGCATCTCCAGTTAAAAAGGAGTAGACAGTAATGTTCATGAAGGACCAAGGGTCTGATTCAGTGGGCAGCAGTTTCACGTAGAATCATAGAATAATAGAGTAGGAAGGTACCTCCTGGGTCATCTAGTCCAACCCCCTGCACTATGCAGGACACTCACAACCCTATGGCTCATCCACTGTAACCTGCCACCCCCTTGAGCCTTCACAGAATCAGCCTCTCCGTCTGATGGCTATCCATCCTCTGTTTAAAAATTACCAAAGAGGGAGAACCCACCACCTCCCAAGGAAGCCTGTTCCACTGAGGTACCGCTCTGTCAGGAACTTCTTCCAGGTGTTTAGACTGAATTTCTTTTGCATTAATTTCATCCCATTGGTTCTGGTCCATCCCTCCAGGGCAAGAGAGAACAATGTGTATTCAATTTTTTAATCCAGCTTTCTTTTCATTTTCTGAAATATATATAATCTTTCTGTACGCCAAGCTTAGACTGGCTCCATTACCATGTCCCTTCTCAACAGCCATGGTGAAGGTGAGGCTCATAAAGTTTACAAAGTGTAAAGGTAAAGGTAAAGGTGCAAGCACCGAGTCATGTCTGACCCTTGGGGTGATGCCCTCTAGCGTTTTCATGGCAGACTCAATACGGGGTGGTTTGCCAGTGCCTTCCCCAGTCATTACCGTTTACCCCCCAGCAAGTTGGGTACTCATTTTACCGACCTTGGAAGGATCGAAGGCTGAGTCAACCTTGAGCCGGCTGCTGGGATTGAACTCCCAGCCTCATGGGCAGACAGCTTCAGACAGCATTTCTGCTGCCTTACCACTCTGTGCCACAAGAGGCTCATTAGAAAGCATACAAACAGCAAAAAAGAACTATTTCCCCAGCCTCACCATTTTGCATTTTCTTTTGTCTTCCACATTTAGAGGTAGCACACCTGTTTGGCAAAAGGAAAATGCAAGGAGATTTAGCAGCTTTTGTTACAAAACCATTACTGGAACTCGATTTGGAAATATAATGTCAGATAAGAGTCTTTCTGCTGAAGGTGGCTGGCGTCCCATGAAGGTCACACGACAGACTGGGACGTTGCTTTTCAGTGTGCAAGTCAGGAAAATGTCGATCTCGGAGAAATAGCTGCTGACTTTCCTTCATGCCTTTGTTTAAAGAGGACGAACTCCTTCCCTGCATTACTCCGCTGCCTCCCCTTTAACGAATTTGACTCGAGAGATTTTTGTGTGTGTTTTCCCGCGTCTCTCCGAAGTGTTACTTTGTCCTCTGCCAACTGCCTTAGGCTGTCCTGTGGCTCACGTTCCCCAAGGATCTCAGCATAGTCTCCCAGCCTGACTTTGCCAGCCATTTCCTGTGAAGAATCTCTCAGGAAGAATACGATTCCTCGAAGGGCATTGACAGTTTCCAGTTCAGTCAGAGAAGCCATCCTTTGGCCCCATCCTCCACTCGAGAGGCACTACGTCTCCCCGTGGCTCACAGCTTGAACATACCCCCTCTATGGAATAGGGCGTCATTCACACAGAATGCGTTTTCAGACGCACCGGACAGATACCCCCTGAAAGCCCCGCACAACGGCAAGCGACGTAAACAAGCAGCGACCGTCCCCCCCCCCCATTAGCATGCCAGCGGTTGCCGCTTTCCTTTCGCCGTTGCCATGCCAACACCCGAGCGCAGGGCCCGAGGTTTCTGATTAGGCCCCGCTGAGAGAAAGCCGGCAACGTAGGGGGCCTGCTTAGCATTCAGGAGCAGACCCGTAGCCGACTGAACAACCTCTCGATGACTCGTCGGAGGAAGATTCAGCCTGTCAGACAAAGGATACCAGGATACCGGGCAATTCTGCTACCTCTCCAATAACTGGGCACGGCTATGAGAAGAGAGCTAGATAATTGAGTAGGTTCCTCGGGCCTGTGATAGAGTTTGCGCAAAACTCGATTTGAACCAAATCGAACCGAACCCGAATACTGAAGGCAATTAGAAAGAAAGAAGCTGTGCTGTGAACCATTCGGAGTAGCAGGGCAGGGGTCAGCATTCGTGGAGGTGGAGCAGCTGCTACCCCCCCGGGGCTCATGGTAGGGATGCCAACCTCCAGGTGGCACCTGGAGTAAGGTGACCAGATTTTAACATTGGTAAAGCGGGACACCATTGACCGGGGGGGGGGGGTTCTTGATTAAAAATTTGGTCTATATGGAGCAATATAGAATGCATAGAACGCAAAAATAATATTGTAATATATATTTTTTAAATTTCAATAATTTGCCAGGTGCCCCCAGATGTCCCTCCAAAAGTGGGACAATCTGGTCACCTTAATCTGGAGATCCTCCCTCCCAGGATTACATCTCATCTGCATTTCAGTTCACCTGAAGACAAAGGGTGCTTTGTGGCATTGTACCCCACGGAGGTCCCTATGCCCCCCAATGCTTCACCCCCAAAAGCTTCAGGAAGTTCCCAACCTGGAGTTGATAACTTTGCCCCTTCCACACTCTGCTGGGGGAACTGGGTGACACTTCTGGTGGCCACAGCTGCAATACCCACCAACCAGCGCTGTAGGGAAGGGGGCATGAATGAGGTGCAGAAGGCTGTGAACACAGGCAAGGTGGAAAGGCTTGCGAGAAGGGGAAAGATTCACAGCCGAGTGGAGATGCACACAGGTGCATGGGTGGAAAGGGATACATCATAGGCGATGCAGGGGCTGGGCACTGTCTGCCCAGGGCCTCCCAAAGCCTGGAAGTGACACTGCTGAGTGGTTGAGCACAATAATATCAGATTCAGATTCAGTTTATTAGTCAGCCATTGGCCATTTCCAACAAATGGACTGTTCAGTACAAAAATCAGTTAAAATTAAGACATCAAACCGATAAGCTCACAAGGAGTTTAAAAGCTGTCGATTGAGTTCCTACGTGGTAATAAAGTTACGCAGAAAAAAAGGAACCATAATGATTAGGGTTTTAATCCTGATTTGGACCTGATTTTCCTAGCGGTGAGAGCAAACAGTGCAACTCTGTTGGTAACGTAGGTGTCAATATCAGACAATAAAAAGATTGTATACTCAGTTTTTAGAGGCCTAAGGTGGTAGGGGGTATTCTTTTAATAAACTTGCCTCTTGATTCATCATAGAGAGGGGCAGTCTGTTACATAGTGCAGGGGTAGTCAAACTGTGGCCCTCCAGATGTCCATGGACTACAATTCCCATGAGCTGGCAGTGGTTCATGGGAATTGTAGTCCATGGACACCTGAAGCGCCGCAGTTTGACCACCCCTGACATAGTGTGTGAGGTCCTCAATCACTCCCCTGTCACATTTATAGATGTATTCAGATAGGGGGAGATGGGAGAACCAACCACTACGCACCGCTATGGGTAAGGATTGGAACCTTAAACAAGTAAATGCCATCCTGAGTATTAAGGATGGCAGACTCTCCAGATATCAGGATCTGCAGTGAATTCTCTTGAAATGTTTAATAAGAGGGACAGCTCTCGACCAAGTAATTATATCACCATTTAGTACTGTGTTCATTTGATAGATCCATTTCCAGAGCTCCTTCACTGAGCTTCCAGCAAATAAGCAGTTTCCTCTACAATATTTTTATCCAGATTAACAACCCACTTGGTTTTGCAACTAAAACTGTGGATTATTGGGATGTGAGAATGATGTAAGTGAGTTTTGGAATACATAATACTCCATTTGGTGCACGTGTGGACATGTCCCTCCTCTTTTCAGTGTGCATGATGACTTTGTTACTTCCAAGTAACCCCTGTCAATCTCCCAGCAAAAATCCCAACAATGGGGGGGGTAGAGATATGTAATTCCAGCAGATCTCCAGCCACTGCCTGGAGACTGGCACCCCTGTTTAATGGTACTTCCCCCCTCCCCTCAAGTCATGAATGTGACCAAAATACAACTTCAGGAGCTTATTCTTCAGTTCCGGAATCGGATTTTGTCAAAATACAGAAGTAGCCTTTCTTTACTACAAGATATAACTGGAGGGTTTGATGGCTAATCTTCTCCGTTGGGGGCATGGTATTCCTTTTGTTCACCTTGCCTGTTTTCTATGTGTGTCAATCTATGGGAAGTAAAGATTTGAAAACTAAGAGATCAACATTGCTTGTCTTCTACCCATAAAAATGGAAGTTTAAGAGAAACCAGCAATTTTCTCTTCCAGATAATGTTTAGCCCTGTAGTCATGCTTACAAAGCAACTAGAGAGGTATGTGTCTGTCCATGCAGGAGTGTGTGTACAAGTATTGATAGAATTATTTTCCTTTGGATTGCTCAGCCTTTAGAAAGCGTGCTTTGATGATTTATCGAGGTGTTCCGGAAATATTAAGAAATTTCAAAAAACTTCTTGCTCGTCTTACATATAGGCTGCAGAACTTGCGGGTCAACTCGGCATTACCATTTGGTTTCCTAGCCAAAATGACACTTAGCCAGAAAGTTAATTTGTTTTCTTCTATGGAAAAATCAATAGAAGGGGTGCACGATAAATCATTTGTTGGCCAGGAAAACAAAAAGAATCGTTTTCATTCAAAACAGAATCAAAGCCCATTCTCTGAGCAAAATCCAAAGACAGACATGAAAAACTTGCCTGCCTCCTTACATGAGCTGAACGGAGACTTAGGGATGCCTACAAAACATTCTCTTCCTGAATTTAATCCCTGCAATTTGGAGATTTTGAGTCACAGCCCTTTTAATGGCGTTGTTGAAATGTGCAGTTCTTTATCTGCAATGAAAGTGAGAATGAATGGACTTCAAGGAGGAGGAAGACTATCGTGTGAAGCAGAGTCCTGAAAGTGGGCAGAAAGGGGCATGGCAGGGCAAGCAGCTTGGCTAGATTGAGATAGAACATTTTGGTAGATTGAGATAGAACATTTGTCTGGAGCAGAGGAAACGAGCAAGTTCGGCATGGTGGGACAAGAGGCAGAACTGAACTGAGAAAACCCAGGAAAAAACCAATGTGTATACAATCATGAACAATGGATCTTCACTCCATTGGTCAGTTTCAGTTTTATTTCTGTGAAAGAACACTTGCATGATCTTATGGGTGGAACTGAAAGGGTCGCAGCATTAGGAAGGTTGAGAACCATGGACGGACGGACGGACGGACGGACAGACAGACAGACAGACAGACAGACAGACAGACAGACAGACAGACAGACAGACAGACAGACAGACAGACAGACAGACAGATAGATAGATAGATAGATAGATAGATAGATAGATAGATAGATAGATAGATAAAAATAATTTGTGGTAGTGTGTTGATGAAGGAAATGAAAACTAAAGAAATACTTGGTTATTGTATCCAGTTAGGGCAGATTTTGGGGTGGAATCTTGGTCATTCCCATTGGAAGTGCTTTGTGGCTTGAAATGCATGAAGATTTGATTTTGTTTTTGACCTTTTAAAATCTTTTAGCATCAAAAGGGGTAGATGCAAAGGGAGGTTTGTTTGTGTTTTGTTGGTGGTGGCGCTGTTTTGATTTTGCTGGGGATTTTTTTGTGTTGTATTTTGTTTTTTTGCCTGGCTGTGTTGCAAAAGATTGCGTGTGTGACCTTCAGTACTACAAGAACCTCTTCAAAATGTGCGTGCCAAAAGGCGGCTGGGGGGAGGGGTTGTTTCTAGTTTTGAAAGAGTTGGACAAACCCAAGGGCCTACTTCATTCATTCATTCATTCATTCATTCATTCATTCATTCATTCATTCATTCATTTAGATTTC
Source organism: Paroedura picta (assembly GCF_049243985.1). NCBI lineage: Eukaryota > Metazoa > Chordata > Lepidosauria > Squamata > Gekkonidae > Paroedura > Paroedura picta. The sequence goes on along the minus strand of NC_135370.1, from coordinate 21,819,399 downwards.
TGTACCACCCATTTCTTTGCAGCCCTGGGCAGTTTACATTGAAACATTCTGTAACATACATGGAACGATATACAGACTGTAACATTAAACAACTTTCAGTAAAGCATCAAAGGATTACAATAACACATTTATAATATAAATAACAATTAACAGTAACATTGGGAGGTTAATTATTTCATCTAGGGGGCATCTAGGGGGACCAGCAGGTGTTCTGAGTCGGTTGGCCTCAAGCGAATGCCTGGTGGGAGAGCTCCCTCTTGCAGGCCCTGCAGAACTGTGGAAGTTCGGGCAGGGCTATGATCTCCTCATGGAGCTCGTTCCACCAGGTGGGGGCCAGGACTGAGAAGGCTCTGGCCCTGGTTGAGGCCTGATGTGCTTCTCTGGGGCCCTTGTTGAGGCTCAACGTGCTTCTTCAAATCACTTTGAAGTGATTTCTTCTCTACCACTGTGGTTGGTAATTTTGGATTGCCACATATGGGTTAGATCAAGATGAATAGCCATGTGTGTCTGTAGCAGAGGAAAAGAATGAGAGCCCAATAGCAACTTGAAGGCTAACGCAACTTGTGGCAGGGCAGAAGCTTTCATGAGTCTTCAGGTACCTGAAGCAGTGAGAAGTGACTCATAAAAGCCCATACCAGGCCACAGATTTTGTTAATCTACTGGACTCTTGCTCTTTCTAACAGGTGAGTTGTATTTGTCCCAGAATCCTTCTTCACAGGAGAAATGGAAGTGCACACCAGTGGACCTTTAAAAGGTTTTCCCTTTGTCCATTGAGTCTGTTGATTTCATTTATTGACAGGAATTATATTCTGCCTTTCTGTGGGGTCACCGAGGCAGCTAACAGATAAAAAAGCGTACATGATAAAAACACATCTTCAAAACCATTAAAACCTACCCAAAGCACATTGTTGAAAATATTAAAGCCAAGTTAAAATTTTCATGCAATAGGATAAAAGAATCCAAACCACCATGAAAAAACTGAGCAGGAAGGAAGGATCACTGAGGGAACACAAGGGGAAAAGTCTTCACCTGCTGGTATAAGGTGGCTGTAGAAGGGGAAAGGCTAGTCTCCCTCAGCAAACAGCTGCAGATTTTGGGAACGGTGACAGAGAAGACCCTCCCCCAGTTATCACATGGCTAATCTCCTAAAGTGGGGACATTCGAAACAAGGTCTCAAAAGATGACCATTTGCTGTAGGATAAGGAATAGGCAGTGAATGGACATAAGCAGAATAGGTCAAAGTGCCCTTTCTCTAATGTTTCGGTTCTGATTCTTGAATTCCCCCCCCCCATTTGATTCGTGGCAGAGTATGAGCTTTCATGAATCACTGCTGATTTCTTCTATCTGAAAATGTGAGCAGTGACTCAGGAAAGTGTGTACTCTGCCACAGTTTTTGTTAGTCTTTAAGGTGCTATTGGACTCTTCCTCTCACCTACAGCTACAGACTGACTAACACATCTCCGTATCCTGATCAATCACTCAATCAATCTTTATTTTTTCTAGCCCCCCCCCCCTTCCAATACAGCTTAGGGCAAGCGGCAGCCTCATTAAAAACAATACTTAGGTTAAAACGTAACGTGATCTGATTATCCCCAACTAATCACAAGACAGATGAGCGGAGTTTACGGAGCAGATCTTCCCCATCTCCCACGGTGAGGCCAGCATTTCTTAATGGTGATTTCAGGCCCTCACCATAAGTCTGGCAGAACAGCTTCGTCTTACAGGCCCTGCAGAACTGACTGAGGTCCCACAGGACTCTTATCTCTTTAGGCTGCGTATTCCACCAGGCTTGGGCCAGGGCCAAAAAAGCTCTGTCCCTTTTCAAGGCCAGTCTCACCTCCTTTGGGCCAGGGACCCTGAGCTTAACACTCTTTGAGTGTGGTCCTGTAGATACGCCAGTTCCAAATCATTTCTGTTGTTGTTGTTAGGTGTAAAGTCGTGTCCAACCCATCACGACCCCATGGACAATGATCCTCCAGGCCTTCCTGTCCTCTACCATTCCCCGGAGTCCATTTAATCTCACACTGACTGCTTCAATGACTCCATCCAGCCACCTCATTCTCTGTCGTCCCCTTCTTCTTTTGCCCTCGATCGCTCCCAGCATTAGGCTCTTCTCCAGGGAGTCCTTCCTTCTCATGAGGTGGCCAAAGTATTTGAGTTTCATCTTCAGGATCTGGCCTTCTAAGGAGCAGTCAGGGCTGATCTCCTCCAGGTCTGACCCGTTTGCTCACCTTGCAGTCCAAGGGACTCGCAAGAGTCTTCTCCAGCACCAGAGTTCAAAAGCCTCAGTTCTTTGACGCTCGGCCTTCCTTATGGTCCAACTTTCGCAGCCATACATTGCAACTGGAAGATCATAGCCTTGACTAGAAGCACTTTTGTTGGCAGGGTGATGTCTCTGCTTTTTAGGATGCTGTCTAGATTTGCCATAGCTTTCCTCCCCAGGAGCAAGCGTCTTTTAATTTCCTTGCTGCAGTTCCCATTTGCAGTGATCCTGGAGCCCAGGAAAATCTGTCACTACCTCCATTTCTTCCCCATCTATTTGCCAGGAATTGAGAGGGCCGGATGCCATGATCTTTGTTTTCTTGATGTTGAGTTTCAAGCCAACTTTTGCACTCTTCTCCTTCACCCACATCAAGAGGCTCTTTAGTTCCTCTTCACTTCTTCACTTTCTGCCATTATCCAAATCATTTAGAGCTTTTAGAAGTCAGCACCAAAACCTTGATCTGTCTCCATTACATTTGATGTAAGACTGTTGGAAAGAGTCACGTGGATCAGAGATGGAAAAGATCCTATTGGGGACACAGAGGAGGAATATGCTCATCCTTGGCTTGTTACATTTTATTTCTTTAAAAGTGCCTGTTGCATTGAGATTGAAAGACAAGATACAAATAAATCTGGTGAAGAGAAGGCATTGGAATCAAAGTGGGAGGGTGCCTGCACCAGCTCAACTAACAACATTCGGAACCTCTCTGTTCAGGCTGGAGGATAACCAGAGCAGGAAACCAGAGGAGCGGGAAACCAAGAAATGGTGATGAAGCAGAAATCAGGGAAAGATATTCAGCCCTATGTTTAATTTTGAAGACTAACAAAGTTTAATTCTGGGTATAAGCTTTCGTGTCCATGCATACTTCTTCAGGTATGTTGAAAGAGACTTGGTCAACCATTCCATATAAGAATGGGTAGTTGCCAGGAAGGGCTAGTTTGAATCAAGATGCATAAGTAACTGGGTGAGTTTAGCACTCCCCCACATGCAACCAGTTGGGTGACCTTGGGCTCGCTACAGCACTGATAAAGCTGTCCTGACCAAGCAGGAATATCAGGGCTCTCTCAGCCTCACCTCCCTCACAGGGTGTCTGTTGTGGAGAGAGGAAGGGAAGGCGATTGTAAGCCACTTTGAGACTCCTTCAGGTAGAAGAAAAGCGGTGTATAAGAACCAACTCTTCTTCTTCAGTAATTTCAGGGCTCTCTGAGCCTCACCTCCCTCACAGGGTGTCTGTTGTGGGGAGAGGAAAGGGAAGGCAACTGTAAGCCGCTTTGAGACTCCTTCAGGTAGAGAAAAGCGGCATATAAGAACCACCTCTTCTTCAGTAATATCAGGGTTCTCTCAGCCTCACCTCCCTTACATGGTTTCTGTTGTGGGGAAAAGAAAGGGAAGGCAATTGTAATCCTCTTTGAGACTCCTTCAGGTAGAGAAAAGTGGCATATAAGAACCAACTCTTCTTCTTCAGTAATTTCAGGCCTCTCTCAGCCTCACCTCCCTCACAGGCTGTCTGTTGTGGGGAGAGGAAAGGGAAGGCAATTGTAAGCCACTTCGAGACTCCTTCAGGTAGAGAAAAACAGCATATAAGAACCAACTCTTATTTTTCTATGCATCTTGACTTTAATTAACTATCCCTTTCTGGTAACTAACCCTCCTCCCACTTTCTGTCTACCTATAAGTAACACTTGAGGATGGCTGTTTAAGTGTATCTAAAGAACTGTGCTTTCACACAAAAGCTTATACCCAGAATTAAATTGTGTTGGATTCAAAGGTCCCCTCGGACCCAAACTTTGCCCTTTTGTTTCAGACCAACATGGCTACCCACCTGAATCCACGTTTCGTCTGCCTGGGTGCTGTCCATGGTGCTGAACAGCTGTCAGCAAGCAGAAACGCTAGCTTGGTCTACTAATAAAGGAATTTTACTAGATTAATTGACAAAGTTTTAATGTAACTTTTAGTAATATATTTATATATTTGTATTTTAGTATTATGTGTTATTTGGGACGTATTGCATAATTTCCCCTGTTATATGAATGGTGCAAACCATAATAAAATTTCTACTACTACTACTACTACTACTACTACTACTACTACTACTACTACTAGATTAATTGTATGGATATAACTGATAACTTATTGAATGTCTTAATCTAAATTAATTGGACTCACCCAAATATCATTTAAGTTGTCTTTATAAGTCAGGGAGAAGTGAGGTGATTTATACTTAATGAGCAAAAATCTTCCTTGTGAGAATGAAATACTCCTTGGTCTCTTTTCCATTTCACATTATTGCATAAGGTAGCCTCAGAAATGGATACACTTGTTCATATCAGTTAGTCTCATTAATTAAAAATGGCCCAAGATGATTAAAGCTCAAGCTGAGGTTGCAGTCCTGGATGCATTTACTCTCGGTAAGTTCCATTAATAGGACTTTTGAGTAATCCTGCACAGGATTGGGTTATAAAGCTTTCATTCTCATGACTAAGCCAAAATGAAATTCCGACAGTCAGCAGTGCTACCTTTTGCTAGCTGTGATGTCCTGATTATTAATTGGTTCTGTTCTAATGTAGCTTGTGAGTAATTGAAACAAACAGTTGTGTGTTGACTTAATAGGGTTTTTTTAGGTTTGCTTCCTTTTCATAAAATACATCTCTTGCTTTTGCTGAGCAAGCTGCAATTACTTTGATATACTGAAATTTCCAAAAGCCAAAAATCTAATGATACCTATTAGGAAGGGGACATTATTTTGCATATGCTGTGGTGGATTTAATCCCCCAAATTAATTTATGGCAAGGGGAAGGAAGTCTACAGGAGATATGAGACTCTGAATGCAGCCTTGAGATTTTTTTTAAAGTTTGGAAACCCTTGAGTTTGTCTCTCCAAGCTGAGCGAAGGTGTGGTGAAACAGCAGGTGAAATTTTGTGTAGGTAAGGGCACCATGATGCATGCACAAAACCTTAAGTTCATGAAAATCTTGATGGGTTCTGTGTTCGCAGTGACCAAGACCAAGAGCAAGTCCTTGGGGTTGTAGGGTTAGATCATTGAAAATGTCAACATTGTGCAGTGACAATCAAAAAGGTAACACCCATAATCTGGAATTCAGTGGCTGGGGATGTAGTGATGGCCTTTAAGATGGGCAAATTCACTTTTCCACCCAGAATTTGCTTTTCATTGCAGAGAGCCAGTCAGTTTCTATGGAGGGCAAACAACACAGCAGAGAGGCCCAAGCCCTCCTAAGAACATCAGATGAGCCCTACAGGATCAGACCAGTGGCCCATGTAGTCCAGTCTCCTGCTTCACACAGTGGCCAACCAGCCCCTCTGGAGGGCCAGCAACAGGACAGAGAGGCCCAAGCCCTCCTAAGAGCATCAGATGAGCCCTGCAAGATCAGACCAGTGGCCCATGTAGTCCAGTCTCCTGCTTCACACAGTGGCCAACCAGTCCCTCTGGAGGGCCAGCAACAGGACAGAGAGGCCCAAGCCCTCCTAAGCACATCAGGTGAACCCTGCAGGATCACACCAGTGGTCTGCCTGGTCTAGCATTCTGTCTCACTTAGTGGCCAACCAGTTCCGCTGGAGAGCCAACAGGGCATTCAAGGGCTCTTGGCTGTGGGATTTAGAGGATCAGTTTCTCCAAATGTGGATATTCTTCTCAGTCACCATGGCTAGTAGCCATTAGTAGACTTCACAAATCTATCTAATCCCCTTTGAAAGCAGTCTACGCCTGCATCCATCACTCCATCCTCAAGCAGTGAATCCCCCCTTTTGATCACTCTCTGGGTCAAGCAGTATTTCCCTTGGTCTGTTCTGAACCTACTGCCCAACGGCTCCACTGGATGCCCTCCAGTTCTAGTCTTTTGGGAAAGGGAGGGGAATTTCTCGTTGCCAACTCTCTCCAACCTCGGCCATGATTTTTATAAGCTTCTATCATGTCTCCCCCCCCCCCCCCCCCGCAATCATCTCTTTTCGAAACTGAAAAGCCGGATGGGAATTAGTGCACCGAGCAGATTAGCTATGCGGCTGGTGCCGCACTACAAGACCAGCAAGCTTTGCGGCGCCCGTCTGCCACGGAGAGCCTTGGGGGGAGAGGGCACTGTGCCACCCCGTCGTCATGTCACCGTCTTCCTAATGGGATGTGTCAGAACTGTGCTGCATCAATGGGAAACGATTGTCAGTTTTTCAGCCAAAGGAAGAACAACACCCTGCATTTGCACTTGGCAACCTGAGCTTCTCTGGTGGTTTTGTGTTGTTCCCCCTGGCAGCTTCCAGTGCAGCGAAAGGATCCTTCGACTTCAAAAAATACTGTGCTAGTTTTCAAATGAGTAAACCCTTCCTGTGTTCAAACTCCTACCGACCCCCCCCCCCAACCCTCCGTTTAGCCGTGCTGTAAGTTAGTGACTCGTGGGAGAGAAAGCAGCATGGCATGGCGCAATCTCATCAGATCTCACCAGCTGATCTAGGTCAGGACCTAGAAAGGAGACCTCCAAGGAAGACTCCACAGTGGAAGGCAGTGGCAGACCACCTCTGCTTCTCCCTTGCCTTGACAAACCCCTCGAGAGGTCACCATCAATCAGCCGTGACGTGATGGCCTTTTGCACACACAATTAACGTCTCTTACTGTACAGTCCCAGCAGTGGCTTCTAAGGATGCTCAATCAAGTCAGAGTCCAGTAGGACCTTTAAGGCCAACAAAGATTTATTCAAGGCGTGAGCTTTCGAGTGCTTGCACTGATTTGATTGTGCTACTTCAGACCAACACGGCTGCTCATTTGAATCCGTTCTAAGGATGCTTTCACGCATGCTGAAAAGCATTGGTTCAGTCTTCTTCGGCAACTGTTCGCAAGTGCATTTTGCCCATTTCGTACAATAAAATCCAGTTGCAAAATGCGCTGGAAGTGCATTATTTAGTGCGTGTGAAACTGCCCCCCGTGTGTATTGAGCTGAGCTTAAAAAGGTGTGACTCTCTTTAGGATTGTATCGCTTGTGGATGAACTGTGGTTAATCTCTCATCCGATCCCTTTTGTTTGGATATTAAAATTTATCATCACGCCTTTTCCTCAAAAGGTGACTCAAGATGACTCACAACACGTCTATTAATTTAAAAGCTTTCGTATAATGAAACAACATCTGACTGCCGGTGCAGTTAAGTGTTACTGAAAGTAAAGCCCAAATTAAAGACTTCATCAGACTGATGCAATTTCTGGAGAAAGCTCCCTCCCAGCTGATTGCCAGCTTTATAAGGGAATGGGGGGGGGGGGGAATCTCCCAGCCCCTTACAGACCCAAATGGGGGCTCTTCTGCTGGGGACGGTGTTTCCTCCCCCAGCAGAAGCTGGCTGCTGGCTCTGTAATCAGCTGGAAAAAATATCCTTGCAGACCCGAGTGGGATCCCTTCTGCTGGGGGTGTCCCTGCCCCAATAGAAGCTTGCTCCTCTTCACTGCCTGTAACTTCAGGGCACTAAAGAGGACAAGTTATGCAGGCAAGCCTGAGCGGCAAGCTGCCAAGGCTTTGCTTCAACAGGCTTGGAGGCCGCAGGACCTGCGCACGCTTGGAGAAGGGTGGACAGTCAATCAGTCCAGCCTCCTCCTCCACTCCCCCTGCCAGCCCTGCCATGCCTTTTCTCCCATGCCATGGCTGTCCTCATGGAACAGAGGCTGGGGGGGGGGGTGACAGTGCAGGCAAGTGGCACCCACCTTGGCCTCAGGCACCTCGCTGATCACAGCTTGGCTTCTGGGGAGCACACTGCCCCCAGCAGCAGCGGTTCCCCCAGTTTCCAGTGTTCCTGACATTTTTACAAAGTAGTCTTTTGTGTTACAACGTAGCAATGTTGTAACTCAATAACCTGTTTTGAAAACGCCTGGGGGGAATGGGGGGCAACGGAAGGCAGGGAATGGTAAAATGAAGGGGTGCAATTAAAAGAAAGGCGCAAGCAGGCACCGTTAGTTTGGGGCAGTCTCCGTTCCCCAGATGCACAGCTGATGGAAGAGGGCAGCGCTAGGGCACCTTTCCCTGGGGAGAGGGAGGAAGAGTGGGAGGGAAGTGGATAGCTGCAAGAAAAGGGGCATTCCCAAACGACTCAAAATGGGCAAGGGGAAAAACCCGATTGCATGCATTTCCGCATTGGGCAGCCCTGATTTAGTCCCTGATAGTCCCTTCTACAAAAAGTGAAGACCGGATTTCTGTGGACTCCTTTTTGGCAGGGCAAGTGTGGGGGCAGTTTGGGTCTGCAACTGAAAAGATTAATTTCAGTGAGCAAATGGAAGAAAACCTCGGCCTTTTGAAAATGCAAATCCGAATGATATCCCTAGTGTGGCAACAGTCACAGTAAGCAGTTATTGCCTAAAAGATTAAATGCCGATGACAGATTACCACCCACCTTTCCCAAATAATTCAGATGTTGCAATTTCTCCTTTCCCCTTAGGGTATCCCTCCTCGTACTTTCTAGGCACAGATGTTGTTTTCGCTAATTATTACAAACCGTATCCCAACATGAAACACCGGGGAGTTTTTATTTGTTTATATCTTTGTAGGAGTGCTTTGCGAGAAATTCATGGTCACTTTATAACATGTGGGGAAAGGAAGTTGGTAGGCAAGATTTAAAAAACCGAAGTGAATAGCAGCAGAAGGCTCCATGGAAAACAAAACTATGGGGTGGGGGGAATTTATCTGAGCACAAAGCCAAAGAAAAAGGGAAAGAACAAGGAAAGGGGTGTGGTGGGAGGTAGCCTAGTTGTGATTCAAATGTGGAAGACATCTGGAGGGTTCCTTTCTGGGCAGAGTTGAGGAGGAAGCTGTATTGAGGAATGTCAGGCACAAATGCAGGGCATGAAATGGAAATCAAAAATGAAGATAAAAAATAGGAAATCTCTAGTGCGGAAAAGGTCTCAGTGCACAGAAGCAGACCAACCTTCTCTTCCTGCTACAGCACCACCTAGTGGTGCAAAGGCTGAAGTTGCAAAAAGAGAAATCCTTTTCGAAAAGAAAAGATGAATCAATCAATGGCTGTATCTTTTTTTAAGTAACTTTTGAACAAAGGATTTCCCCTCTCCCCATAATAATACTGGTGTCAGATGCATGGAAAATGAAAACCTAGTCAGCAGTTATGGTTTGCTCTGGATCTGCTGATTGAACTTACTCATTGGACATTTATCTCACAGGGTGTCTGTTGTAGGGGAAGGAGAGGCAGGTGATTGTAAGCCTGTCTGAGACTCCTTTGGGTAATGAAAAGCAGGGTACAGAAATAAGCTCTTAAGACCATAGAATCGTGGAGTCGGAAGGTACTCCAGAGTCATCTAGTTCAACCCCTTGCACAATGCAGGAAACTCACATCTATCTGCCCACCCACAGTGACCCCAATTTCTTGCCCAGATGATGCCCCATCCCCAGGAAAGCCAGAATCCCTGGTGAGTCTTGCCTGGAAGAAATTCACCTCCCAACCCCAAAGTGGTGATCAGCATTTCCCTGGGCATGCAAGAAGGGCCACAAGAGCCAAGGGCTAATTGGGTTAGGAGCAGCATCGTCTAATCTGGTGGCATATAAGAACCAACTCTTCTTCTTCTTCTTCTAGAGATATAGTGACTAGAACTGTGCAGAATTCTGCACTACCCCACGTGCAACCATCAGGGTGATCTTGGGTTCGCCACGGCACTGATAAAGCTGTTCAAGCAGTGATATCAGGGCTCTTTCAGCCTCACCTCCCTCATGGGGTGTCTGTTGTGGGAAGAGGAAAGGGAATCCTTCTGGTAAAGAAAAGTGGTATATAAGAACCAACTCTTCTTCTTCTTCTTCAGTAATATCAGGGCTCTCTCAGCCTCACCTCCCTCACAGGGTGTCTGTTGTGGGGGGAAGAAAGGGAATCCTTCTGGTAAAGAAAAGTGATATATATAAGAACCAACTCTTCTTCTTCAGTAATATCAGGGCTCTCTCAGCCTCACCTCCCTCATAGGGTGTCTGTTGGGAGGAGAAGAAAGGGAAGGCAAGCTTTGAGACTCCTTTGGGTAGAGAAAAGAGGCATATAAGAACCAACTCTGCTTCTTCTTCTTCTGAGAAATCAGGGGGGGGGGATGCTAGGAGGGTCAGGGTTTAGGAAGGGCAGGGAGCCCCAGCTTCCTCATTCTGGCATTTTGCTTCTGTTATTTGAGCAGTAATGCGTACAATAAAGAAAGATAGAGACTTTGGATTTGAGACTTTTATTGTACATCCACTACATCGGAGCTATTCCTCGTTCTTCCCACCCATTGGTTGGCAGCCCAACTTCATTCCAACCGTCGTTGTGATACCATGTCGGTTTGCAGAGGGCTACGTTGTTTTCCTGTAGCTTAGATGCGATCGGTAGTAAATTTGATTTGTTTTTTATGGGCTTGAAGAGTAAATTTCAGTGTTTGCACTTAACCAAGAGCTGGAGATTGCCTGTTCCTTTTACGGTCGCTTCGATTCCACCTTGCCAGCTAGTTATGTTGGTTGCCTGGGAAACTGTTGTGCACTCTGCCAGGAAGCGTGATTGGGTTTGTTTCCTAGTTTCAGGAAAGGTGGAAGAACACGGATCCTGCAAGACGTGCTTCCAAGCCAAATGATACACACACCCAATAATAATATTCCTCTCTAGCTGTCTCATACTGTAGGTCACCCTGCGGTCCACACATTTAGCAAAAGAAAGTTCTGCATCACAATCTGATCAACAGGTGTTCTTTCAGCAACCAATGAGACAGTGTTGGGTAGCCAGACCAGGGGTGGGGAGTTACGTATTCCTGGATCCTGTTGAGCACAAGTCTTAAAGACCCATTCCAAAGACCAATGTCCCCAACAATTACCCTCTGAACGCTTGAGAGATGCTGGAATTTGGCATCATTTCACAGCATCCTAGTGGTAAAAAAGCCAACAGCCAAAGTGAAGTGCTGCCAAAATATCAGCCTTCACGTGATCCCACATAGGAGTGAGTCGCTTTTTCTTTTCTTTTTCAAGAAACTAATCATGCCCAACCACTGCAATTTCTTGACCGCTAACTGAACTGTGAGGCAGCGGTGCAGAGGTGCCATAACTGCTCTCCGAGGAACTGAATAGAGCCATTGGCTCTGCTATTTATAGGATCCATTAGGACCCAACGTCTGGGTTGTTTTCGTAGCCGTCATTAACGATAGAAGGGTTGTCTCTGCCACACTGGCGGCTACTCGTGTGCCGCTAAAAATATCCATCAAAAGTGCTGTGAACTAGACCTTGCTTGATAAAAGCCCCCAAGGCAATTTGTTTTTCATTCTTTCTTGGATTCCCTGCATTAAATCCCCCGAACAACGTTTGAGTTCTGTGGCACCTTTAAGGCCAACAGAGTTTTATTCCAGTTCTAAGCTTTCATGTACCAAAAATAAAACTTGGTAAGTTTTGAAGCTGCCACTTGTCTCACACTTTGTTCTGTTGATTCAAGCCAACACAGCGACCCACCTGAATCTAAATTAAACCTTCTGTTACTCAGCAAAGTGTCTCCTCTCCCTTTCTTTGTTCACTTTGGTTCATTTCTGGGTTGGATCCTTGAAAATCTCTGCACACGATTGGCAAGTCCAGGTTGGAATTCTATGGAGATTTGGGGGCAGAGCCTGGGAAGGGCTGGTGGGAGGACAGACCTCTGCAGGGATAAAACCATAGAGTCCACCTCAAGCAGGGGAATCCAGAGGAACTGATCTTTTGTAGTTTGGAGATTAGTAATAATTTCAAGAGGACTTCAGGCCCCATCTGGAGATTGGCAACTCTGTCTGGGCATGGTTGGATGTTGAAGGCCAAGATCTTGCTGAATCAAAGAACAAGGCAAGGTTTGGATGGTGAGGCCATGGAAGGAAGGAGGCCATTCTCCACATCCTCCATTTGGGTATGTTCATACAGAGGCAGGAACCTGTTGTCCTGCCTTCTCCATAGGTCTCTGTTGTTTGAGGGAGGCCCTCCTCCTTGGCCCTTAAGTGTTAGAGGCATGTTCATAATGTGTCTGTTGGATGAGAGATTGCTCAGGGAGCTCTGGCCCAGTAAATTCCAAAAACAACTCAGATAGCAGAAATTGTGAAGGCCTTTTTCCCAGGTCAGAAAAACTCAGGTGAAGTACTGAGTTCACCTGGAAGGAAGATATGTTGGACAGGTTAGGTTCTGCCGCTCCCTGAAAACATCCAGTGGGAGCTGACAGGACATTGGTGAGAGACAGTTAAAAACATCTGTTAGGTCAGTTGGAGTGTAGCTGCCTGAGTGAAGCTGTGGTAGTATAGCAACTAAATACTGACTGGAAAAAGGATGGGAAGGTGATGTGGCTCAGCAGTAGAGTATCTGGTTGTCATACATAAGGTCCCAGGTTCAATCCCCAGCATCTCCAGATAAAATGATTGTGTGGTAGGCGATGTAAAACATCTCTCTCTCTCTCTGAGACCCTGGAGATCCTCTGCCACTCTGAGTAAAAAATACTGATCTTGATAGACTATTGGCATTAGCATCCTGCCATACTTTATGCATTCTTTTTATTATTATGTTCTCTGTGGAAGGGGGGATAGAGTGACCATTTGGTGAGCTTGGAGATGATTGGGAGTATGGGTTTGTTTACAGTTTCACTTTGATCTCTGTATAGGCGGTGGGTGTTGGGAGAATAGGAAGCTTCAGTGTTATCTTCATAGCGTTGTCCTTGGAGTCAGAGTCTGGCAGTTGGGGTTCACACCTGGGTGTAACAAATGTGCCTGGGAAAGTGAGGAAGTTACCTTCCTAAGTGAGGTGGTGTTATGTGACATGGTGGAGCCAGTGGGGAATACATCCATCTGTATAGGTATTGCAGTTTAATCTTAACCAAAAGTTTCATGAGCTTAGTTCGTTTCTTTTCAATAAATCGCTTTTACTAAAGATGCCAAGCCTGTTTATTTGGGAAGTCAACTGGGATTGTGACATAGACCAAGGGTGTAGTTCAGTCCAAGGCAGCTTGATATGTTCATGTAGGCCGACTTCTAACAAAGAATCCCAAATGCTTGAATAGGGAAATAGTTCCAAAGTTCAACTGGAAAGAAATGTTGTAACCTCAGCCTGCTGTTACGTTCAAACCATAAATTAAACAGTTTGCTTATTATTCGTTTAACCCTGTGAAATAGATGTGTATGGTCTTAAGGAAAGAAGCACATACACTCACACGTAAGCTAAGATCATCAAGATATGATTCAGTGATGGCAGGTTTGAATGAACCAGTCTTTGAATTCTGAACTGCAATAGATATGTGCAGTATCTGTGTGAAATATGACTATGGAAATGGCCACACCCTCTGGTGATGTCTCTGAAGGAGAAAGACAGGACCTGGAATGTGAAATAGTCATGGCTCTCTCTGTATATAATTTACAAGAGTAAAGCTGGGTGGTGAACGGTGACTGCCTGGCCTGCCAGTAATCCTGAACTTCTGTGACAGCAGGCGTGGAGGACAGCAGGGTGAGCGAAAAAGGGTGTCATGGGATGCCCCAGGTGGTATTAGGGGTTATTGATGAGGAAGAGGGTTTGTATGTTTGCTTTTCTTGCTTTTAATAATCAGTTGGAAAAAGAAAGCATTACTATACTTCCCTGCTGGCGTCACATCTTTTGTGCTGAGCTCGTCCCCTAGATGGGGCTGCCAGCTCTTGAACTCTGGCCCAAATTGGGGGGAGGGGAACACATGGCCTTTGAGTGAAGGGGTGGAACAAGGGGCAGAACCCAGCAAGTCTGAGGATAACTGATGGCAAAGTTCAGAATAAATACTTCTGGTTTTATATTTATATTGTTTTACCTCACTCTCTTAGTTATAGATTCTGGAGGGACAAATATATAACATTTTAATAAATTGGCAGACGGGCTTGGCAGAGATAATTCTCTGTTGTGCATAGAGGAAGTAAGAGTGGTCATTTCTCCTGGCTGCGTTGGAGGGTGGCCTCAATGGCATTATACTCCACTGAGGTCCTTTCCCTGCCCAAACCTTGCCCTCCTCTGGATCAGGGGTGGTCAAACTGCGGCCCTCCAGATGTCCATGGACTACAATTCCCAGGAGCCCCTGCCAGCAAACGCTGGCAGGGGCTCCTGGGAATTGTAGTCCATGGACTTCTGGAGGGCCGCAGTTTGACTACCCCTGCTCTGGATCTTCAGGAATTTCCCACCCAGAGTTGGCCACCCTGCCCCTGTAAAACACCTAGAGCAGGTCTTGGGGAAGTGGCTTCAGAATGGCAGCCTTAGTCTGAAGCTCTGGTTTGCGCGCTTCCTTGTCCGCACAAGACTCTGTCGAATATCCGTCCCCCCGCTCTCTTTCGTTAACGTGTCTTTGTTTGTCTCGTTGTTGTGAATCCTGCGACCGGCCTAGAAGAAGTATCCGCCAGGATAGTCCAAGTAGTGACAGCTGAGGCTGTGGCAGTCCTGAAAGGGGAACAGGAACAAGAAGCCCAACACAAAGATCAGCCTGTGCCATTGCCTTTAGGTAAAGTCTGCCATCTCAGCTGTATGTTGTGCTAGAAGCGTCCAGTTTTGCGCTGCAGCTGCGGCCCAGATTTTTTTTTCCGTAATCCATTCATTCAGCTATTTATTTTAAGAATGGAGAGCTGAGGTGCTGCCGCCTTCCCATTGGCCATGAGCAGGAGTCCTAGCCACATGATCACTTACTGCCGTTGTGCTTCTCTTGGGCAAGTCATAAGGACTGCCAACCGCTCATCTCTCCGTAGCATTTGAGGAAAGCCAGCCTATTGGCAGGATCCTTGGCTCTTGCGGGCAAGAGATCCACTCAAACCTTTCTTTCCGAATCTCATGCCTGACTTTTGAATCGCCTTCTTCTTCTCCACGAGTTGGAAACGATAAATTTGTTTTAGCTTTGCATGCTAAAACAAGAATTTTATAGTACAGATCAAGGCATTTCAGGAAGAACGTTGGTATAAGACAACCAAGCTCTCAAGGCGCATACCGTTTGCTCTTGAGCAGAATCAAGTGGTAAAGAGCTAGGTTTAACTTGTTTGATTTCTTTATTTCCATTTATCTTCCACAATGTTGTCAGTTCTGCGTGTTGCAGAGCCAGGCAATCGTGCAAGTTTTGCAGCTCCACTCTGCAAATAAATCTTTTTCCCGGTCCCAGAAGCCTCCTTCCAGGAGAAGTGGCCGTGCTGGAGGAAGGGAGAGAGAGAGACTAACCTAACCTGGAGAGACTCGCAGGAGGGTAGCTGTTCTGGTGTGCAGTAGAAGAGCAAGATGTGACTCCACTGGCACTGGGATAGAAAGAGCTACAAGAAGAGAGTGGACGATCCCAAAAAGACAACAAAGGAAAAAAGAATCTGTCCAACGGCTAAATCAAAGAGTCTGTGTTATCTCTTTATTATTATCTCTGGTGGAGTCCAGGTGGAAATTATTAAAGAGATAACACAGACTCTTAAACTTTGATTAAGCCGCTGGACAGATTCTTTTTCCCTTTACTGGAATAGAAAGAGGCCGTTTAGGCAGAAGAGAGGGCTGAGTGGAAGAGGTAGACCATTACTGTGGTTGAGGAGAGCAAATGGAACTTAAGTGCTCACTGAAATATGCTTAACTGCACCCAGAAATAATTCAGTTTGCGTTTCATGACTAACAAGAATCAATATACAGCAAAATATGTATGTATACGCAGGGACCCACTAATATTGTGGAGGGGCAGCCCTCCTCCCTAACTTGCTGGAGCCGCACTTTGCTACAGTGGCTCACACGCACACACTCCTCAGCTCGACCGATCCTGGCTATAGCAGTAAGGGAAGAGGCTCTCTCATCCCACCTGACCCCAGCTTCACTGCTTCAACAATGGTAGCAACTCCCTCCAATTCACTCAACCCCATCTAAGGTTCCAGCTCAGAAGCACCTGCAAATGCACAGACAACAGTCCTCTGTTGGGGGGAATTGATGCTCCCCTTTCACACACACACCCCAGGTTTTCCGATTTTTCTACAGATCTGAGAGGTCCTCCGAGTTTGGAGAAAAACCTTCCCTCTGTGTAAATGGGCCCAACCTGTGGATTTAAGTATCTGCAGATGGGCCCACGCTGTGTGTCTCTATTGCAGGACGAAAGCTAATGTGAGCATTCGTTCTTTGTGGGGAAAGCAATATTATATTATACACAGGTACGCACAGAAATGCACACAAGTAGACTGCGGAACTGCGTGGAAATATTTTTATTATATCTGCAACCAAAAGAAAACAGAGTCCTTCCAGCTGAAATCAACGGGGCTTAAAAGCGCTCCTCCCGTTGCAACTCTTCTTTTGTCCCTGTTCCGTTGACCTCTTTTATGTCCATCAGTTGGGTCTGAGTCTCACCTGAGTCACTTTTCACGGTTCGACAAGAACTGTCTGCATACGTGGGGTAAAGCCGGTTCTCGAACCTCCGTTTTGACTCATTTGTGCAGTAATGAAATGCGATCTCTTCGTATACCTGTAAGTGGGCTGAACATGTGGTTTGGCACCTGACTTGGATGTGATTGGCTTGTCTGTTTGTTCACGCCATTGTTGTTCGTCGTGCTGTTGCTGTTTGAAGAATCGCTTGAATAGCCCCCCTCCCCTTTCCCCGCTTCTGCTTGCAAAGTGAGTTTTTCTTCGAAGCATGCAAGACTAATGAGGTCAGTCGTTCCTACAGCCATCTGTAAGTCATGAGAGAAGACTGGTAACATGTTGGAGGAGACTCCCAAGCATCGTGCGGCCACCTCTGAAATGAATAGCTCTTCTCCCGATCCTGGCTCCCTGCCAAAATATTATCAGATGCTGCTAGGCCACTGTGAGGGGGACATTGTCCCGTTGGCATACCCGTGAGTCCAAATAACCGGTCGCTTGTGTCTCCTTTCCACTGTTCCTTCTTTAGCAGTCGAAGAGACGGCCAACCTCCCTCCTTCCCCGCCCCCGTCGCCCGCCTCAGAGAAGACCGGAGCCCTGGAAGAAGGTAAGCGTTTCCTTCGGCTTTGGGAGGATGGATCTTTCCGGAGACAGAGCTACATGCCCGAGTAAAAGAGAGGCAGGCGGGTGTTTCTGTCCACCTCGCTTCCAAGGACTGAGCCAACCTCTTCACTGTGAGTTAACAGGTGCATGAGCACGTAGGTGAGCTTGGTGACATTTGAAAGGGTACGTTAGCATGACCAATGCTACAGTTGTAGGGCTTCTGTGCTTCTGGAGGGTTGCTGTGAAAGGGAAACATTGTCCAGCGCGACCATTCCTGTTGAAGTTCTGTGATGGGGAAAGGGGCACCCAGTATGTGATTGCGGGTGGGTGGGTGGGTTTGATTCTCTCTTCTGTGTCTCTTTTAAAATGTCAGATCCTTTCAGGACTGAGGCCTGGTGCTCCTAATTGCTGCCTGATATCACCTGACTGGAGAGGATTCCAAATTATCCCTTCTACATCTTTTGTGTTTTGTTTCTTGCTTTGTTTTCCATTTGCTGCCCCTCCCTTTCCCTTAGGGTTGCCAACCTGGATTGGGATTTTGCGGAATGGAGCAGGATTTGGAGGGGATGGTCCTCAAGAGGGTACCAAAGCAACTATTTCCCCCCAGGGGAACTGATCTCTGTTTTCTAGAGATCAGTTGTAATTTCAGGAGATCTCCAGGCCCCACCGGAACACTGGGACAAATGCTGTCACAAAGTCTTTTTATATATATACATATAAAAACATCTCTTCTTTATTTCCAGAAAGATGACCTGTCAAATTCCCAGCAGAAACGGGGGTTCTTTGACAAGTCATCTTTCTGGAAATAAAGAAGAGATTGGGAAAAACCTGAAGTCTTTGTGGCAGCATTAGTTCCAGGTTTTATTTATTTATTTATTTATTTATTTATTTATTTATTTATTTATTTATTTATTTATTTATTTATTTATTTATCAATCATACTTCTATACCGCCCTCCCCGGAGGCTCAGGGCGGTTTACATTATAACAGAGAACAATACATAAAACAGTCTGTAAAACATGTATAACTGATAACTCATAATTTTGCTCTTGGTTTTGTATCTTTTGGGGTACCCACCGGGAGACTGGCAACCCTACTCCCCTCCCCCCTCTCCTGTTTAGGGCTAAGGAACAGGGTGGGTCTGTGGGAAGGAAAAAGTTGTTTGACACTTAGTGCGGTATGTTATGTATTAAGAAACATCAATGGATTTTGCGTCTTTGCAAAAAGGAATGCCGACTTGGGCTCCGGCAGCCCCTAATACCTGAGCAGCAAAGGTTTTCTGTCTGCATGAATTAAGCCCAACGAACAGTATACATGAAACGTAACTCTACAAAATGGACAAGCTCATCCAAAGCAAGAGCAGGGAAGACGTTGATAAGGAAGCACGTAAAGCAATTCTGTTTTCAGCCGCAGCGAGTGGTAAAGGGCTGCCCATGCGCTGCCAAATAGTGAATATCCGTGACTGTCCTATTTCACATACTAATTAAATTCTAGCGGCATGCGGCTGTAAAAGCGCAAGACCCTCGCAGGAAAAAAGAAACAGTGGCAGATCTTCTAACTAATAATACAAATTGATAATCTAACAGTTTTGCATTGCGATCTCTTCGGAAAGCAGCAGTCTTCTGGATCGGCAACTGGTTACTGTTTTACAACGTGAAGTGCTGGGATGCAAGGCACAATGGACCCATGGCATGGCTTCACAACCCTTACATAGAGCCGTGGTCAGTTCTCGTCATGAAACTCAGTGGGTCCGGTAGGCCCCAATCCTAGCGTTCCACAATACCCTGGGTCATCAAGCCATTGGAATATGAGCACAAATAAAGAGCTGTTTATGAAAATCTCCAATTACACAAACACCCAATGGGTCCCATGCTTGACTTATCCCCAGGGACAAGCCAAGCGTGGGCAGGGATGATATGGCAGCAGTCACTCAAAGGCGGGGTACGTCTTGTTGGTTCTTGTTATCATTTTAGACCAGGGGTAGTCAAACTGCGGCCCTCCAGATGTCCATGGACTACAATTCCCAGGAGCCCCTGCCAGCGTTCGCTGGCAGGGGCTCCTGGGAATTGTACTCCATGGACATCTGGAGGGCCGCAGTTTGACTACCCCTGTTTTAGACTGATATTACCTCCACTGACAAGATGCTTGGTTAATGGGAGAACTTCCTTACACCAAGCAGGGACAGTACCTATCAAAGTGGTGGAGCATCTATTTGAGGTGCAGAAGATCCCAGGTTCGATCCCCGGCACCTCCAGTTCAAGGATCGGGTGATGGGAAAGACCTTCACTTGAGACCCTGCAGAGCTGCTGCTAATCGGAGTGTTCATGCGTGTGTTGGCTGCACTAAAACAGTGGGAGGAGCCCTGCCAGTAAAAAGTGTTGTCACTCATAGAGCGCCCCTTCCAAGGGTTCTTCTCAGTGGCTTTTCAATATGGCAGCTGGCCCAAAACCATCTGAGAAAAGCCCCCATGGTCTCTTCACACTCAATTTCCATGTTTAGCCTCTGTACGTCATCTAACACAAAGTTCAAGCCCGTAGCAATCTCAGGTAGTGACAAAGAAGGAAAGTATTGTGTGTATCTACAAATATTCAAGGAGTTTCTACGCAAATTCCTTCGGAATTAGGGGTTCTATGGTTTTACATGGCTGAGTATTGAAATGTTGTTGTTGTTATTGTGTTGTTGTTGTTGTTATACTTTGATTTATTGCCCGCCATTCCCAGTGGCTCATGAACAAAATCCCATTAAAAACCCTATTAAAACCCCAGACATAAAACATCACAATCCAATGAACATAATATAAAAGAGAGGATTCATGGAACATCACATAATAACAGTTGCAGCATAACATATCAATAACAATTCTAACAGTAATATAAGTTTAACAAATTACCATAATTTATTGAACAATTCTCAAAAGAATTGTGAACCACCCCAAGACTGTGTGCGGGGAGAGGCAGTATATTAAAGCCCATAAATAAAATAAAAATAAAGTTAAATACATGATCTTCCACTGGTGAGAGAGTTGACCAGGAGAAAATGTTCTCCCTCTCCCAAAATACTAGAATTGGAGGGCATCCAGTGAAGCTGATGGGTAGTAGGTTTAAGATGGACAGAGAATGATTAAAATGGGGAATTTGCTGCTAGAGGATGTAGTGATGGCCACAGGAATAGACAACTTTAAATAGGAATTAGATAGATTTATGGAGGAGAGGTCTGTCATTGTTTACAGTGTTTACCTTTTTGTCTAGTATTTACTAACCATGGTGATCAAGGGGAACCTCTACATTCAGAGGCACTAATCCTCTGAATCCCAGAGCCAGGAGGCAACATTATGGGAAGGGCTCTATGCCCTTTTGCTGTCTGTCCAGAGGAACTGATTGGCGACTGTATGAGACAGAAAGCTGGACTGGATGGACCATTGTTCTGATGCAGCAGATCTCTTCTTATGTTCTTAGGAAGGCTTCAGCCTCAATGCCCAGTCTTTGGCCATCCTAAGGAACTGGTTGGCCACTGTGTGAGACAGGGTGCTGGACTAGACTAGCAGGGCACTTCTTATGTTCTTAGGAAGGCCTCGTACCCTGTGCCCTGTAGCTGGCCATCTAGAAGAACTGGTTGACCACTGTGGGAGAAAGGATACAAGACTAGATGGCCTATAAGTCTGATCCAGCAAGGCTCTTCTTACGTTCTTATGATGGACCCAAGTTCTCACTCAGTAGAAGGCTTCACATGCTCATGAGTGTACTGTCAGAACGTGTGCAAAACTGGGCAGGGGTAGATTTATGCAATCGGAGAGGAGAATCGAACGATCCTTCCTGGCTGGTGCGGAACGTCCCACTTGGCTCGAAGCACGGATGCCTCTCGACCGGCTCCGAAGGGACTCCCACCTGCCTCTCTGATTGCGTTCCTTCTCCTGCAGCGCTTTGACAGTCTTCCCCTCATCAGCAGGTTGTGTCACCCCGAACAGGAGGGGGATCTCCTTCAGTCATCCCGTGGCGGAAATCACTGTGCGGTAGACATGACGAAGGTAGATGTGGCCAGCCATGCAGCAAACACAAATTAGAGTGAGAACCAGAGAGAGAGAGAGAGAGAGAGAGAGGTTTGACTCACAGACCTATTTTCAGCAGCGAGAAGGTGCCGGTGTCGGTGGGTGCCTTGTTCCATCTTGATAACCGGCTTCCCCTCCACACACACACAGAGAAATCAAAATGAGTGGCCCTGTTTTCACCACCGCAGGAGGTAAGAGACCAAATTTGATTTCATTAGAGCTGTGTTAGATATGGAGGGGTGGGGAGGAGAATGACCGTGGCCAGATCTCATTGCTGATGGACCAATGTGACGGCTGTCTTTAATCGGGGAGGGGGGGGGGCGTTGGGGGAGCTCACCATGCTTCGGAAAGACATTTCACCTTCCCCTTTTGTCTACGAGACACTCCATGAAACTCACAGAGGAACCTGCTTTCGGTAGAAATGCAAAGACTAACCATGCTGGGAGGGCGGGGGAGAAGACAGCCCAGGGTGTGCCAGATCAATTAGGAGTTTGGGGAAGGATCTTGGCACGAGCAAGAACGAAAGGTGGTGAACAAATCCAGAGACATTTTGCAATCCTTATCGTTCTTCAGTGGATACCCCCCCCCCCAGCAGGAATTATCTCATCCTTTGTGTGAGAAATGTTTTTCTTTTGTTTTAATCCATTGGGCATACCCTCCTCGGGATGGTTGTCCAATCAAACCCAATTCACGTCAAGGGGTCTCCCTAAATCCCCGTTTAAAAGCAGTCCACCAAAGGCATCTTGTGTTTGCTAGCATTTCCACTTCTTTGAAATACCAAATGGCTATTGAAGAGCACCCGCTGTAGAGAGCCAAAGAGCTGCACAATATTTTTCTTCCCTCTTGAAGTTACCCACTTGAAGCTTGTACAGCAATTGAATTACTCAGTCAAGATTCCCTGACGGGATGGCTTAAGATTGGGGGTAGTTCTAAACCTGGCCTTGGGTGTAAAGCTCATTGAATTATGTCCTTCCTTGAGAGCAAACATCATTTCCTCCTCCACGCCTCCGTGGCCACATAATGGTGAAGGCTACCCTAAGAGTAGCAGTCCTCAGACAGAGAAGCTTCAAAGGGAGATTTCCATGCGAGATAGCTGAACTGGAGTTCATTCACAGAGTTACAACAATGGCCACCCCCCACACACACACATCCCTGAATGGATATGAACACTGGAGCCTTCTCTCCCTAACATATATTAATTTTCTGCTCCTAAGCATTTCTTACCCTGCTCTGATGAAACTGACTGCATTTCGCCTTGTTCCTTAGTGCGTCCCGACTCCTTTCTTTGCAACATCCTTCCCACCTTCCATCTGGGATATATGTGCTTAAAGGTATCTATCTATTCCTGCTCTCTGAGGAAACGAGGTTAAGAATTTCTGTTCCTGCTTGTATCCAAGGAAGGGAGTTTATACTCAGAACAATTCATTGATCTCAGAGATGCAACGAGACTCGAATTCAGTTAGGCTACCCAGTAAGCCTGAAGTTGTTGTTGTGGTTGTTGTGGTTTCTGTACTTCCTCTCCCCATGTGGGTACGGGGCAATAAAATCACATATACAGTAAAATAGCAGATGATAATAAAATACAGTACTAAAACACAGTTTAAAACCCCCTACCCGCCTCCTCCCCTACCGTCTTAACTCCTTTCACTGGCTACCCCGGACTGAAGATGATGTCATGAACAGGTAGTGGGGAGCCAAGGGAGAGGAGATGGAGGAAGGCGTGTAAAGCTTCAAACAGCCCTGGCCTCAACTGTAGGCCAGGCGGAAGAGTGCAGTTTTACGGGCCCTGCGGAACTTCAACAGCTGGATCCCAGCTCTAGCCCTGCCCAGGGCCACATGGCTCCAGTAACTATCCTTCTGAGTCTTGTGTGCATGGAATCTGCAGCAGGAAATTTAGAGAGAGCGGGGTTTGCACAAATGGAGCCCCACCGCAAATAGCCAAGGGTGAGAATAAATAGCACAGCCCATTGTTGACAATGCTATGCTCAGAATCCTTCCAGGTGCTCTGCCTATGGATGCTGACCGAGATCCTCCCCTCCGCTCACCTGGAATGCAGAGACACCACGTGGATGTGCAGGTAAGCAAGGAAAGGGGACCCTGTGCTTCAAACTCTTGATTCTTGCCCGTAATCCTCCCTTCCACTGACAAAGTGCCCACTAGGGATTGGCTCAACGGCTCATGTGACTTGTTGTGTCTCCCAGACAGGGGGAATGGGTAAGTATGCCCAGTGGAGAAGGAAGTCAGCAGAAGGAAGTCAACAGGGTCATCCTGAAGGCAAGTGGGGGGAATGACACACAGTCGCCTGACTAGGGGAACACCAAGTTGCCCAGCTTAGGATTTTGCTTTTGCCCTTGCTACTGTTAGCCAACATTTGGGATGCCTCTTGTCTTACAAGGTCAGACCCCCATGGAGACGCCCCCGTCGAAGCTGCAGACAGATTTCCAGGGCAGCTCCTTACAACGGGTAGGTAAGTACACTGCGCCTCCCCCCAACAGGTGGATCCCAAAGTGCAGAAACCATTGGTGAGTGGGGGGGGGAAGGGAATTTGGAAGAGAAGCTAGTTTGGGCCACTGTGTCAATGTGTAGCTCAGATCATGTGCAGAGCGCTCGATCCAGTTGTTCCTTGTTCCGACTTGCTGAATATTGCTCATTGCTGACCTTCCTGTTGGCTCTTTCTAGGGGCTCTCTAGCAGGAGAGCAGAAAGGACCCCATTCACCGAGCAGCACCAGCCATTTGCTGAGCCTACAACATGACCCACAGCTGCAGTGGCCAGTGTGCACCTAGGTGCTCTGCGGTGGGGTTGCTGACTTGTTATTCTCACCCGGCTCCTGCACCGTGGCAGGCAGCCACTTGACCGGTTCAGCTGTATTGATCACAGGCCGGCTGTGATTGGGGCAGCTCTTCTGGGGATCCTGCTGTCTGGTGGGGCATTTTTTTCCCAAAGGCAAAATGAAGATGGTTACCTGTGTAGCTTGCATCCATCTGTTCCGCTGAGGTTCAATAAATGTTTGCATCCTTTCGCCGCTGTGTCTCTGGCTCACTGGGGATTTGGTTGATAGGGGTCGACTCACACACACCCCTGTTCCACAGGGGAGGAGCTCAGATGTGCTTTATCCAAAGCGGGGCATGCTCCTCCATCTCACCACTGCCCCGATCACCACCAACGGAAAATAAATGCTGCAGGCTAC
This sequence comes from Paroedura picta, assembly GCF_049243985.1. NCBI lineage: Eukaryota > Metazoa > Chordata > Lepidosauria > Squamata > Gekkonidae > Paroedura > Paroedura picta. The sequence goes on along the minus strand of NC_135370.1, from coordinate 21,795,009 downwards.
AGGGCGGGAATGGAAGAAGGGAGTACTAGGATAGAGAGCAGCAGTGATAAGTGAAAGGAGGGCCACGTGGGAGGGGTTATACAAAGTGACAAGAGTCTCAGGGAGCACGAAGAAGAAGAAGGCAAAGCCCACTTTGAGCCAGTAACAAGCAGGTTGCAGCATGAGGGTCCGCTAGGGGTTAGCGCTGGTCTCCTCCTTTCCTGAGGCAACCTCTCGTACCTCCAGGAGACAACAGAAGTGTCCTCTTGGGCAGCAGGAGTAACCAATGTGGGGGAAACAAGCCTTCAAGAGCCCTTTTGGAGCACACAAAAAGCCATCATCCAATTCTGGATGGCTTTTGCATCGATGGGGAACGCTCTGTCACAGCAAGCTGGAGGAGGGAAGCGAATCAGTAATGAGCGGTCGCCATGTTTGCCCCCTTTGCAAACAGCAGGGGCTTGCCCCCCCTCCCTACATTTACACATTGCCCCCTTTTGATCAGCAGAGTCAGGAAGACAGTACAGTTTATGTCAACCTGGAGCTGTCGGGTTGCACATAGAAGTGCGATGTCCCCACTCATGCAGTCATCGTCTTAGGTACACTGGGCGTTGCATGGATTTCTTCTGCAGGTACATCTCCCATTCATGTAAACTAGAAGCTAAGTTCTGGCTGATAGGGACAGAAGCCGTCACCCACTGGGGAAATGAATGGGACCCTCACAATCAGGGTATTCGCAGTTGGTGAGGCTGCTAGTCCCCATGGATGGAATTGAACAGGGTACCTTCCCAGAGGGGGGTGGGCAATGGCTGAGTTCAGGGCTGGGCTGAGAAGAAGACATCCTGAAAGCGACGGGATGAAGGGAAGGGAGATGGGACCAGGGAAGATATTTTGGGGCACAAAAAATCTACCCACTGTCCATACACCCAATTAAATGGGCAGTCACATAGGCAAACAAGGATCACAAACAAATCCTGTCACATCTAGTTGGGTTTTGAGTAATGGCATTTGGTCTCTTGTGCCAAGAGAAGGGTCAGTTGCTCTGTGAAATATTCTGTAAATATCTCTTTAAAAATGCAAATAATTACATGCGGTCAAATCTCGGAATCTTTCCGTCCCTTTCATAAATTGTTGGAGATTCAACTGGATGTTACGTACCATAGGGCAGGGGCGGCCAAACTGTGGCTCTCCAGATGTACAGATGCCCTGGGGGCTCATGGGAATTGTAGTCCATAGACATCTGGAGAGCCACCCTGCCATAGGGTGATAGAGAGATACCTAAAGGTTTCAGAGGGTTTTTTTTAATAACAAAACGTGTAAAAAGCTTCTTATGAAATGCACTCAATTAATTTTGTCTTGAAGAAATGGGAAAATCTCTCTTTTGTTCTCCTTTTCTGCCGTAGCCAAAGGTCTCGCCTATTCTAATTAATTTGATTTTCCTGCACAGAATGGTTGCGGGAGCACATTATGGCAAATTTGCCTTTGATTTGTGTACATACTTCCCCCCCTCCCCTTTACATCTTTATTGAATTACACCTTTTTTGTGCTATGTACTTCTTATAAGCCGTCAAATTCATTTGCGTCACTTGGATAGCGAATTTCCTTTATCCTTCTTTATTCCCCCACCTCCACCCCTCCGGCGGAGAGAGAACTGATGCATTAACCTGACAATGCATTGATTGCATTCCCTTTGTGTCTTTGCACGGAGCTCAGTACGTCTGGTGTCCATCCCATGACGATGCATTGGTCTCTGCGTATCTATGCATGCGTCCCTCCTGACTTGCCTTATGTCCTGTCTGTCTGTCTGTCTGTCTGTTTGTTGTGTGTCTGTCTGTCTGTCTGTCCAAGTTCTTCCTGTCGTTTCTCCCTGTGTGTCTACCTGTAGATGAAGGAGCCGGGGATGAATTGGGACCGCTCCAGAGCAGCGTGAGGCGTGGGCCCGCTGCTCCGGGTACGGGGCGTCAGTTCCTTACCCCCTCCATTTCGGTCTCCGTGCCTGATGAGGAGCCGTACAATTCGGACGAGGAATATTTTGAGCACCTGCGGTCCAGCTCCGAGTGGACTGATGCCGGTACCCTCCCCGGGGCCGCAGACCAGAGTGCAGGAGCCTGGTTAGGCCATGGCGAAGGTGAACAAAGCATGGTCCCTCTCTCCTCCTCCCCTCCTCCACCCTGGCATGTGACACTCATTTTGCCATTTCTTCTTCTTATTTATTTATTTGATTTTTATACCGCCCTTCCGGCTGGGCCGGCTCAGGGCGGTGTGCCAATGAGTATAACGCTACAATGAATAAAACTGAATAAAATAGATTAAAATTCATTTAAGATATTGAACGACGACATTGCCACTCAGTCAGCAGATACAACCCAGATAGGTGTCACTTTCAGAAACGTAATTTTCAGGAATAAATTACAAAGGAAAAATAGAATTTTGAGAAATCGTCCGTTTTGCTGGCTGGGAACCCATAAAGGCCTTTGCAGGATTCAAGAAATGGGACTCTTGAGAAATAATATTTTCTTCTTGATGGTCCTGGTGTGAACAAAAGGGCTTATGAAGAGATACTGAGGTGGTCTTTTTCATGCACCCAAAAGAAGGGCAAAAAGGTCTCCCCGGAGAAGGAGACTCCAGAGAACTCGTGAAAAAGGGCCCCTCAACCCCCAGCGTGGTTCAGGCACACTTGGATCCTCTTCAGCTCCCCACTCATCATACCTTTCCAACCAGAATATAGGTCAGGACATCATCACCTGTACCAGAGCCCGGATGCTTCAGTGCAGGGGAAGGGGAGCGGGACAACAGGCGCTCATGGTGGCCATGCCAGACTTAGTCTGCACCTAGGCATTCTGGGTGTTATGAGCTCAGGGTACATCCAGTGGTTATAGCAGACCAATTTCCAGCTGAACAACACTATGCCTCCACCATATCTGAGTATCTGGAGCTCAAAGGCAGAGCAGATTGAGGATTCTGCAGTTCTGTTTTTCCCCCCCATAGCTAGACTCAACCTCATGTGCCTCAACATGTCAGTAGATGTTACGCAGAGAATGTTTATCAATCATGGTGGAAATGGGGCATGCAGTAATTTGCTCCGTCGTCAGTCTGTTCCCTTTGTTCCAGTGGGGCCAGGAATTCAAAATCCCTCCCACTGTTGCCCCCAAAACACCAAGAATACATAGCATCACTGCCCCAGACAGAGTGTGTGGCCAACAGCCACTGATGGACATCTGCTCCATATATTTATCCAGTCCTCTTGAAGCCATGCTTTTAGCCACCATAGCCTAAGAGCATACCAGATGTTCTATAAGACTTCTTTCCCCTTTGACCAAAAGGGCACATGAGTCTCTGTTAGAATCATCATGTATTTCTTTCCAACATACACCCATGCATACAATCAGCTAGATGTTCTTTAGGAAGATACATGCACAAAAACATCTCTAGGACAGTCTGCTTGCCCAGATCCTCTGGCCTAGATCCTGTTTTGCCTCTTTCTCCAAGTATGGTAATCCATGAAACTATTATGTGCAAGGTGTGTCTGTGTATAAAGTGTCATCAAGACACAGCCCACTCATGGTGACCCCAGCTTTCAAGGCAAGTGAGAAGCAGAGAAGGTTGACCATTGACTATGGCTTCTGATGAGCCCAGCAAGTGAGATCTCAATCATACCCACGGATTTGTTTCTCTCTAAGATTTATGTGTCAACCCTCCTCCTCCTCCTCCTCCTCCTCCATGAAAAAGATGCAGGGTTTTATTTATTGATCTGTACATATGATAATTCTTGTCTTGTTCATTGGGTGTGTTTCTGAGTTGGTGATCACTAAGATGCGTGTACCTGTCATCTTCGTTTTTGTCATGTCCACTTCAATGAAATACTTCCATATTGTGCTCCTGTTTCAGCACAGTGCATGTATGCCTGATGCAGGGATTGGCTGTGCAGGTGGATCCGGGCGCGTGGAAAATGCCACTCCCTGCAAGGCCGAGACCATACACGCCACCAGAGAGGGCCAGTTTTGCAGCCTCCTTCCTTTTCACAATTGAGAGCTGCACCTTTATTGAAGTAAACCTCTCGTTTGCAGAAATCGGAAGATTCACGATAGGGTGCATCTACCCATTCAGAAAATAGTGCGAAAGCATTTTATTAATCACAGTGCAAAGATTGAAATAATGTGTGTTTTATTTTTGTAGGCCTAAACAGACCAAATTCAATTTCTTTTTACCATTACCAAGTAACCACTGCAAAATATCTTTCTTTTACATTACTGAATCCCTTATAGGAAAACTGTGGAGTTTGCTATAGCTTTACTGTGCGTTGCTGAGTAGAAGGGGAAGGTACGTTTGCTGAGGAGCAGCCTGGAGCATGCTAAGTGGATTCTAAAGGCACAGTCTCTCTGAGCAGGCAAACAGCCGGGACTGTTCATACATCTGCCTTATTTGGCCAAGTACCAAGGGATGTGTTTATGGTTTGCTTCTTTACTGGTCACGGCTCCTCTATTTTTACAAAGGACATTATGGAAAGACAAGTGCAATGAATATGGTCGGCAAGTTGACCCATCTTCTTAGAAACCACCACCACCAACTATCACTTATTTCACTTAAATATGATCTGCCGTCATTCCTCTTTGGAGAACGATCAAAACATTATCACCTCCCTCCTTTTAAAAAAACATTAAAAAGATGTCCAACTTGCACCAGAAACATGGCCTGGGATTGCCCAGTCACCCAGTACTGGCTTGGGCACTGGGACAGCCCCAAGGGCTTCTGCTCTCCTTACCGTTCCTTGTCCCCCTCCTTCTCCTCTTCTTCTTCCTCCTCCTCCTTCCAACTGAGACTCCCGCAGCCCTTCCCCAGCCCTGCTCTGTTTAAACCAAGGTATGCCGCTGCACTAGGCCTAAAATGACAAGTACTTAGTTACTGTTTGTTGTTACTCGCTTCCAAACCAGAGAGCGAAACCAGGATTAGCTGCCGCGTCAGCAATTCAGACGTCTTGTGGAACAGAGAAAGGAGAGAGCAGAGCAGCTGAGCGCATGGGGTGTTCCATAATACCCACTGTGGTTTAGTAATTGGATAGTGCGAAGTTTGCATCAAGCCAGGGCCTTCAAACAGAAAAAAAGCCATTATCTCGGGGTCACGAATGCCTATATCACTTGTAGAAAAATGTGCAGTTTCCATGTTGAGCTGAAAATGTTCCGTGTGGGTATTCTGGTTATTCACATGTGTGTGTTTGTGTGCGCGCGCGCTGCTCCTATTGTCTGCTAGACTTGATGTTGCCTCATTTCTCCATCCTTTCCCCCCTTCCTCCTGCTCTGCCCAAGAAGAAGAGGAAGAAGAAGAAGAAATGGTTAAAGGTCCAGTGGAGGCTGAGCCTCAGCAGCTTGCTCCCCTGGGTGAGGAATGTGAGACAACGGGCGGGCCTCAGGAGCCTGCACAGTGGCCTGAGGGCCATAGTGAGGCCCAGCCGGGTCCCGTGCCTGAGGAACCCGTGGCACACAACGGGGGCACTGTACCCCTAGCCGAGGAGGAACCCCCGAAAGACCTAAAGCCTCCCCATGTTGAGGAAGGTGTGTCCTCTGTAGGGACCTGCATGCGTCAACTGCATCCAAGCGGCTCTCCAGCTTTCGACGCTCTGGCTTCCCATTGATTACGCTCATTATCGATGCTTTTGTTGTTATGCTTGACGAGTGCCTAAGAGGCAAGCCGGTTGTGCAAAGGCCGTCTGCTGACGCAGTTTCCCACCACCACAGCTGATTCCCGACTCCTTTTGGGAAGTTTTTATTTTCTACCCATGATGCAGTATGCTGTGCAGCCAAGCGGATGTCCTGCCAAGCTTCCCTTCCCTTCCCATTGCCGAAGTGTTTGCCAGTCACATTGCGAATCAGTGTTCTTGTTTTTTATTTTTTGTTGTTGTTTCGTTCTTTTGCTTTCTTTCTCGGGGAAGAGGTTCATCTGCTTTTCATCGCGAGGAACCAAGGGATTAACCTTGACGACTATGTCAAGAAAGGGGCAAAACTGTTTGAATGTGTTTCATTGGCAGTGTGCAATGTAAATTGCTTATGCTTCCCGTGCATTCTGGCTCCCGTTCCCCCAGGCTGTAGCTGCTTCTGTTGTATCCTTGCCGTTCATTGCAGCCCGCCATGTCCCTCTTTAGCCGTGGCCCCAAATACCAAGCGTACATCTACTTGACTCTTCTTTACAAGTGGGTGGCTCAATTGGAAATCCCAAAAGTGGGGAGAAAAATCACATGGATCCCCTTGGTCTCCTGAAGATCATCAAGAAGAGTACAGTTAGGCATGGAGAGTACACTCATATGTTACTAAATCAAAGGAATCATACGAAAATTTCTGCTTGGGCAACACTTACGTACAAGGTTCTCGATCTGACCCTTTTCGTGATATTTTAATCCCTCTTTAGCCCACTGGGCTGTGATCCAGAGGCCGATCAATGCACGACTCGTGTTTCTGCCAAGGGGCGCACGACCCATTGCACAACTAACGGTGTGGGAATTCATCTAAAGTTCTGTTTTATGAAAAGCACGATGATTAAATGGCAGATGAGGAAATCAGGTGCGTTAGGAGGGGGGGGGAATCCCAACTTACCCTATTCATTGGTGGGGATCCAAAGTGGCCTTCACTTCCATGCGAGAGAGTTCATGATGCAATGAATAGGGTTTTCACAGCAGAAAAGCATGCTCAGAACGTCAACTCCGCCCGTTGTGGCCATGAAATGTGGGATGACTGAAATGTGGTTATGTTCCATGGGGGGAAAAAAGATTTCCGGAGTTGAGGGTTTTCATTTGGGGAAAAAAGTCCCTATAAACTAAAAGAGGATACGAGAAAGAGAGAGGGAATTATGAATGACATGACGAGAATGAAGAGAGGGATCCTCTCCCTCTTGACGTGCTAAAAACTTGAAGTCGTTCTCCAAAGCTAAGATGATTGTATCCTACCTTTCCTTGTTGCACAAGGTGGCTACATTCAGTTACCACATCTTTCTCCTAGAATACACGATTTACCTTGCAAAATCCACTATGTACGATGTTGTGATGGCTATTAAATTAAACGGCTTTTTTTATTGTGGTGGTTAGCGATAATCATTTTCACATTGGAGGCTCCGCGCCATGGTGCTGGCTGGAGCTTGAGCAAGGCCAAGTTGGCCTGCTTCTTCCTGCTCCCGCACAGGGGAGCATTTGGCACAATGCACCTCGTCCGCCCTGGATTTGTGCTCCCAAATGGGAGCCAGGACAGCACAGTTCCCAGTGCAGAAACGGTCCCTGAGAGACAGACACTGAGCCTCTGAATCAGTATTCTTTCCATTGGCCCACTGTAATGCAGGAGGATTCTTTAGAAGCTAAATTGACTAACGCTATCATGCTTGGGTAGCCTTTTGAAGAAGCCAAGGCTTACTGGAAATGACAGTCATGCCAGGAAAAGTTGAAGGCAGCAGGAAAAGAGGGGGAGCCCAGCATGTGGTGGGTTGACTTGCTCAAGGAAGCCATGGACCCTCAGCATGCAAGGCTGTTAAAGATAAGTTGTTCATTCGCAGGGTCACCATGAATCAGAAGCAACGTGATGGCACTGAACACACTAGGACAATTGGCAGTGGAAGCAAAAGAAGAATCATGAGGAAAATACCACAGATTGGAAACTTTAGATTGTTGGTTGTTAGGCTATTGTCACTAGTGAGAGTGGGTAAAGGTTTGAGCTATCAAGGGTACTGAGAAATTCCGCCAAGATGAGTTTACCTTCATTCTTCTTTGGTTTCAATAGCGGTAAATAGGGATGCTCCAACACTCAGTAATATTGCTCATGTCTTGTTGGCTGGTTGCAGTTAGGCAGCCAGTTTTTGGTTGGACCAACCAAACGGCGGCTCTTCAGATGTTCATGGAGTGCAATTCCCATGGGCCCTTCCCAGCAGTTGTTTGTCAGAGTTCACAGATTTCAGCTGATTGGCATCCATTAGGCTGCTCAGACTCATTCATGTCTACATCAGAAGCGAATTAAAATGAAGTGAACTCTGACTTCACAGAAGGCTGTGCTGGAATAAATGTTGTTTAACCTTTAGATTGCTAGTGGAGTCCCTGTTCTGTTCTACTGAGATGGATTAACATGGCAACCCATCTGGATGGAGGCAGGCACAAAGGTAGCTAAGTGGCAGAGAGTTTGGCAGGCAGAAAGGCCCAGGTTCAATCCCCACTATCTCCAGTTGAAAGGATCAGGTTGTAGGAGACATCAGCTAGAGGCCTTGGAAAACTACCGGCAGACTCAGAAGACCTTACTGAACTTGATAATCCAGTGGTCGGATGCCGTGTAAATCTGCTACATGTATTCATGTCTGTGCATGTGTGTGTCCACTGCTACAGAATTGAAAGCTGTAGTGTTGCCCAGGGCCCTGAATGTGGCTCTCTTCATTGGCCTGCACCTTATAAGCCAGGGGTAGTCAACCTGTGGTCCTCCAGATGTTCATGGACTACAAGCGTTTGCTGCCAAGGGCTCATGGGAATTGTAATCCATGAACATCTGGAGGACCACAGGTTGACTACCCCTGTTATAAGCAACACCATGCAGCTAAATAATAGTGTCTGTGTGCCAAGTGCCATCAAGTTGCAGCCAATTTATGATGACCCCATAGGGCTTTCAAGGCAGGAGACGAACTGGAGTGGTTTGCCATTGCCTTCTTCTGCATAGCAACCCTGGACTTCCTTGATGGTCTCCCACCTAAGCAGCTGACTCCTGCTTAGTTTCCAAGATAATTAAATGACACTTAAAAAAAATAGATCCCACTTGGTAAACTACCAGAGGCATCTCACTCTCTCTTGGAATCCTGGATGAGAAAGGTTTTCTGATTGATTCAGTAACTCAGTTCTTACATTGTTCATTGTGCAATTTATAGTGCAAGGTTGGTCAACCTTTAGTTCTCCAGATGTCCATGGACTACAATTCCCATGAGACCCTACCAGCAGCAGCTGGCAGGGGCTCCTGGGAATTGTAGTTCACTGACATCTGGAGAGCCACAGTTTGGCCCCCTCTGTTATAGAGAATAGCAAAGTGACACAGCCTTTTCTGCTGTTGCGTTCCCACGTTGGCAGCACTTGTGCAAGGAAAAAATGCTTCTCCGCACAAGAGAACCCCTGCTATTGCGTTCCAAAGAAATCCTCTGGATCACAGTCCACACTGTGGGTTTCCATGTTCACACAGTGCCATTTGTTATCTGGATTTCATCCTGCTTCCATTTGTGGATTCCTGAGGCAATTCTCAAATGCTATTGCAAAGTTTGAGGAAGAAAGCCAACATGGAAAGCACTGTACAAGGAAGATGAGAATATCTGACACCATTGGGTTCTTTTCTCTCTCTCTATGGAAGGGTACTAACGATAACATGTGCATATTTTGCAGCCCAAGGCTATGCAAGTTTGCTCAAAAGTTAGCCCCACTGACCACACAGGAGTCACCTCCCAAATAAGCGTACACAGATTGGCAGATTGGCCATTTATCACTTGGGGTTCCTTCCAAAGAAATGAAAGGTGCCTTTAGCTTCATGTAATGTGTTGCAGTCGATTGCATCGTGGCTAGCTCTCCAAAGCTGAGCAGAGGAATCAGAAATTTATCAACTTGCCGACAAAATATTTAGGAAAGTAACATTAAAAAAAAAATCATTTCCACACTTTCCAGGTCAGAAAACCAAAGACCCGGATCTTAGCACTGAGTAGAGATTAAGGCGCTTGCATGTCGTTTGCTTGTTGACCTCTTTGCTTCTCAAAGAATGAGGCGTGCTGTGCTCAGCCCGTCTTGTATAAGAGCAGTTTCCTCACAGTAATTCAGAGCAAGGGTTTGAAATGATTAAAATACGGCAAAAGCAATGCACACCACCAGCAGCTCTGGTAACAAGTGGGAACCCGTATATATATTGCTTTGCTACTGGTAAGACTTAAGGAATTATGTCCTTAATATGATTACGTTACCATTCTTCCGTTGCCTGTTGTAAAATATACAATGAAGACTGTAGACCACCATCTAGAATTTATGTCAACCTCATTGGGCAAGCTAGGAACCCACAAGGTTGAGCAGTAGCAGAGTGTATTAAACATGCAAATGCAAATATTGATTTCAGTTCATGCGCACGTATGGAATTTTGGAACATTGGCATGTATCGCGCACCATTGTACAAATCCAAAACATGTTGACACATGGATAAATGACCCAAAAAAACAGAAAACCAAAGGCATTTCAACCCCTCCTGGGGTCTTTTTCAGTGGTGGTCAACAATATGAAGGAAGAGGATCCCACACTTATAAAATGTGCCCAAATGTATCTCTTGAAGCCCCTCCCCCCATTAAAATATTTATTCTTCAACTATCCACCCTTCTTGAAGCCGTCTCTCGGCCTGAGTGTGTCTACACTCACTTTGAGAGAGGGTTTCAATAAGGGTGGCACTTTGAAGAATAAATATTTTAATGGGGTGGGGAGGGGCTTCAAGAGATACATTTGGGCCCATTTTATAAGTGTGGGGGCCTCTTCATATTTTACCACCTTATAGTCCCCATTATTACATCGCAGTAATGCATTTAAATATCAGACCACTGAAGAAGTCCCCAAGGGGTTGAAACAAGTTTGGTTATCTGTTTTATTGTTTTGTTTTGTTTTGTTTCTTTGAGGGGGAGGGTTCATTTATCCATGTGCGTGGATTTGTGTAATAGTGTGTGATGGATCTAAAATGGTTCTAACATTGTATATGCACACGTGAACTGAAATCAATATTTGCATTTTAATATTGAATACGTTTCTGCTGCTGCTCAACCTTTTAGGCTCCTAGCTTGTGCATACAGGTTGGGTTACTTTGTTCCCTCTTTTGTTGCTTCAACCTCAATGGGCAAGACAGCAAACAAATGCGAGGTCGACTTTGTCTCCAGTCTAATGATTGTGAAGAAACTGGCCTGCGACAGATATTATAAGTTCGGTTCTGTTTGGGTTTATGTGCGTGGCCTGCATTAATCGGAACTTCGGTTCTTCTCAAAGAGGTTCTCCCTTCCCCCCAAAAAAGCATCTGTTTAACATGGCTCTCTAAACAGGCTTCTTTGACTGCATGCGGCCACGTTGTCACCCCTCTGCCGTGCCGAATGATGCCTCTGCTTGTAAATGCTTTAAATAACATGTTGTGAAATCCAGTCAAACAACTGCAGATTTACTTGCAGCCTCGAAGATGGAAATCCGCGACCAAGAAGGTGCGGCCCTTTTTGCAGCTGAGCCATTAGACACAAAGGAGGCGCAGAAAGAAAGCAAGACTTGTGGGCAACCTATACACGATGCCTTAGTTCCCCAGCCAGCAAAAACAGAGACTCTAGAGAAAACAGAGGAAAGCGAAGAGGAGGAGACACTTCCAGCTCTGTTGGAACAGACTTTGGATGGAAGCTCACTACAGACGGAGGGCAGGAGTTTTTTGAAACCAGATGTCGGTTTAACTGGAGAGTTCCATCTACAGCAAGAACGGGATATGTCAGCGGAATTGCAGAAGGAAAGGAAAGCAGCCACAGAGGCTGAGAAAGCTGTCGCTGGGGCGACGTCCTTCAAGCCGACAGATGATCTTGTAGATGTTAAAAAAGGCGACTTTACCTCTGCTGAAAGCATAGCCCCCTTCGCCCCTTCAGGACCTGCAACGGACAGTATAGGCACAGTTAAAAGTGCCTTTTCTTCTGAAACATTGCCAGCTGGTCTACATATATCTCCGCCAGAAGATAGTAAAAAGGTGACGCCATTGTCCACGGTGACAGTAATCGCCAAAGAACTTCCAAGAGATAGAAAAACGGACAAAGACTCCGCAAAAAAACTGGAAGGAGAATTGGCAGCGGCAGCTAGTCGTGCCTCAAAAACCGTTCCGGAGCACACGCCGACCAAGAATGTTCCTCTTTGGGAAGAAGAGAAAGACATGACAGAGGATGAAAGTGATGAAGAAAGGTACTCTGCCCCACACCGGGAAAAATTCGAAACGTTAGATGATCAAATTTATGCAGCACGTGACCAACGGGCAACAGCTTTGGATGAAGAAATCATGGGGAGAGAAGCTGACCTGAAGAAATCACTTGAGGTTCACAAAGGAGAAGGAGGGCTCGAGACAATTGCAGATTCTGGAATGCTTGACCTTAAAAAAGCGGGAAAACACGAGACTGCCAGAGACAGGTTCAACCAAGGATTATTTCCGGAGCCTTCGGACAAAGATGTAACGTCCACGTCAACAGGCAAAATGCCTGAAGAATTTCTGCAAGGAAAAGATGCTGGAAAAGACGGGAAAATGTTTTCCGTTGCGGATTCAGCAATGCACAGACTGCAGACCGAAGAAGATAAATCAGGAATGTCTAAGTATTTTGAGACCTCAACCCTTAAAGATGAAGCCATTAAGGGTGACGTCCTGGAGCAAGGCACTGATTACTATGAACTGAGTGATACTAAAGAGGAGGCCTATGATCCTTATCATAAAGACTTCTTAGTATCTAAAAAAGACCCTGAGGAATTTGAGCTAGAGTCAGCACCACACCTAGGTGGCTCTCCTCATGAGGTAGGGTACAGTACTCTTGCTCAGGGGTTCCCTGAAGAGAAATCTGAGGCACCTAGCTCTCCTACAGAACGGCTGTTCACAATTGACCCAAATGTGTATGGGGATAAGAGAGAACTCCATAGCAAAAATAAAGATGACTTGACCCTAAGTCGGAGCTTGGGACTTGGCGGTCGGTCTGCCATAGAGCAGAGGAGTATGTCCATTAACTTGCCAATGTCCTGCTTGGACTCTATAGCCCTGGGGTTTAACTTTGGACGCACACATGACCTGTCGCCTCTAGGTTCAGATATTCTAGATAACGGCAGTGGGGATGAGGGCGATGACTATTTGCCAGCCACCACTCCGGCAGTAGAAAAAATCCCCTCCTTCCCAGAAGAGAGCAGGGAAGAAGAGGAGAAAATTGAGGAGCCAAAAGTTACAGGGCGAGGAGATATTCAGGTTGAGCCCTTGTGTGAGTCGCCCTTCTTGGCGAAAGATTATTACAAAAACGGGTCTGTAATGGCCCCGGACTTGCCTGAAATGTTAGACTTAGCTGGCACAAGGTCCAGACTAGCATCTGTGAGTGCAGAGGCTGAGGTAGCTCAAAGGAAGCCTGCTTCTTCAGAGGCCGTAGGAGAGGACATCGGGGCAACCCAGCACCTCATTGCTGATGAAAACCACATGACTCTCAAAGCCGACAGCCAACTAGAAGACCTGGGTTACTGTGTTTTCAATAAGTATACAGTGCCAATGCCTTCTCCAGTCCAAGACAGTGAGAATTTAGGAGGGGAAGCCTGCCCCTTTGACGAGAACATGAGAAGAGGCATGGCCGCTGACTTATCTTTGATAGAAGTGAAGTTGGCAGCAGCGGAAAGAGCTAAAGAACAACAAGATGCCTCTGGTGACTTAGCACTTCTGGGCAAGGAATTTGAGCACGAACGAAAGGCAATAGATAAACTCGACACCGTGCTAGAAAAAAGTGAAGAACACATAGATTCTAAAGAAGTCTGTTCTTCTGAGGACACTGAGCATGAAACAACAGCGCTTACTTTGACTTCAGAAAGTGCAGATAAAAGTCTAGGTGGAGTGGATGAGAACGCTTCTTTGTTGACTGTGGGGGATGAAAAGGACATTCATGTTGCCGCAGAGACAGGCAAGACAGAAATCCCCTGCAAACCAAACTATGATTCTATAAAGCATGATATGGATTCTGCTGCTCGAAAAGTTGAGCAGGAATACCAAAGTAAGGTAGAAGTTCCTGCCAGTGAGCTTGTTTCTGAGCAGGGCACGGAGCATCAAGAACAGACCCTCACCCCCTTGCCCCAAGAACCTACAACCTGTGCAAAAGCTGAACCTAGTCATATAAAAGATGCCGCCAAGCTTACAGAGAGTGAAGTTAAGGAAAAGGGACCCAAACCTGACCTGGTGCATCAAGAAGCAGTAGATAAAGAAGAATCATATGAGTCAAGTGGAGATAATGATCAGCTCCAAGAGACCTTGCCTGGAGAAGCTTCAAAACCATCTGATGGCAAAATAAAAAGACCATCTCTACCACAAGAGGCAATTGCATCACAGCTGGTAGCAGAACAGCCACCTCCAGAAACAGATGTATCTAAAACAGCACAAGAAGAAACACCTGAGATTCAAATGGAGAGTATACCACAGCCTAAAGAACCTGAAGAACCTCTACCATGTGATTTAACATCCACGAAAATCATAGGAGGTGAAGAAGGAGAAGAACAACAGCAAGAGAGGAAAGAAGATGTCAAACAAGTAGAAAAGAGTAAGGAAGAAATAGAGCGTGAGGAAGAAATTACAGAGCAAGCAAAACAAATGGAAGTGAGCGAGCGAGTAGAAGAGGGGGAGGAAAGCCAGCAAAAAGAACAAGAAGCAAAGGATAAAGAAGAAGAACCAGAAGAAGAGAAAGAACAGAAAGTAGAACAAGAAGCAGAGAGGAAGCAGGATGTAGGAGAAGAGGAGGAGGAGGAGAAGCAAGTAGAACAGCAAGAAGAAGAGAGTAAGCAAGAAGAAGAGGTTGAGCCAACAAGTCAAGAAGGAGACGTGGAGAAACTGGGCGCAGAGGAGAAGGTTACCCCTGAGGAATCATCTGAGCTGAAAGGAGTAATAGAGTCTGTGGTTACAATTGAGGATGACTTCATTACGATAGTACAGACAACGGTAGATGAGGGAGAAAGTGGTTCCCATAGCGTGCGCTTTGCTGAATCACAATCGTCTGAAACAGGAGAAGAAGGACTCCAACCTGAAGAGGAGGCAGATGTAGAGATGGTGGCCGATGTTGAGACTGAGACAAAGGAAAGCTCTCTGGAGGCACCCGGTTCACCTGAGAGGGAAGGCATCCCATTCACTGATTACAAGACGGAGACGTATGATGATTACAAAGATGAAACCACCATTGATGACTCCATCCTGGATACAGACAGCATATGGGTGGATAATCAAGGTGTGCCTTATCCTTTTTTATTTTTCCCCTCTCCAGATACTTTTCTATTAAATATTAATTATTAATCTTAATACATTCAGGATTATTGTTTTTTTAAAAAAGCCAATATAAAGCAACCTGTTTTTTTTTAATTGAAACCCCTCCAGAACACTATTAACGTCTTCCCTACACACACGCTAACTCTGTTTTTAATTGTTGTAATTTACTCTGATCCTGCAGATGATGATAGGAGCATCATGACGGAACAGTTAGAGGCTGTTCCTAAAGAGGAGAAGGCAGAGACAGAATTGCGGAGACCGTCTCTCGATAAGCATAAAAAAGAGAAACCTTTAAAAATGGGGAAAGGCAGGATTTCCACTCCAGAAAGGAAACTAGCTAAAAAGGAACCTAGCACCATCTCCAGAGATGAAGTGAGAAGGAAAAAAGGTTCATGTAATACTCTCTATTCCTTTCATGCCGTACTATGAGTTGTTCATCTGTTCTCCGAGAAGCGTATTTTAGAAGTACTGGTCTCCCGTCCCACCCCGATTTAATAGAAAGATATTTGTTTAGCTTAATTGTAAGATATGCCATCTGCTTGATCCCCAAATCGGCAATATCCTGTTACGGACCAACTCAGCACCGTGCATGGCCTGTGATCGCTGCCTACTTGTCTACTTTCATCCCCAAGAAGGATGACAGGTGTGATTTAATTGAAATATGTCATGGTCTGGCCATCCACGGGATCATAGGCCATGAGCCATCTCATGGAAAGGGCCGTCCAGTCGAAGCTGACTTCTGGCAACCCCTGGTGTCGTTTTCAAGGCAGGAGACGTCCAGAGGTGGTTGGCCATCGCCCGCATTTTGTAGGGACCATGGTATTTCTAGGTGGTCTCCCATCCAGATATTATCTTGGCCAACCCTGCTTAGCTTCCAAGTTCTGGACCCGCCAAGCCAGAGAGCTGTCTCGCTACCGCTGGCATGTTGCAAGAGGGAGGACTAGAAATGAGGAAAAGCGATTGGCCAAGCCAGTCTGTGGTTATGTACAGACTGGTTAGTACCCAGCACTCTGAGCTTGACCGTGCCAGCAAAGCCAAAGATCAGCCAAGACACTGCTGCTCAGTCATTGAGCAGTAAGAATTCCGAGTTGCATGCTACAACCACGGGGGGCGTTCCCCATTGAGACCTTCATTGCAGGCCCCCACAACGAAAGAGACTTGGCTGCTCAGATTGTCACCTGACAGGCACGGAATGTTTGGGTCCCAACATCCCACTGGGTCCCGATCTTATGTGCTCAGAGTCCAATTTAAGGGCAGTGGTGGTGGGCAGTGTGATCCCTGTCTCCCCGAAATAGGAAGGACCAGCGTCTCCCTACGATACCCTCCGGGCCTTGCTAGGTTCAAACTCTCATTGACCAGCTCCCTTGGCCCCGCCCACCGGTTTACTGTCGTATTGCAATATCTTTCTGTTTCTAATATAACTCTCTCTACCTTATTTCTGATCTGTGCTCTTGTTCTCTCGTCTATAGCTGTGTATAAGAAAGCTGAACTTGCTAAAAAAGCTGACGTTCAGGCTCACTCTCCCTCCAGGAAAATCATTTTAAAACCTGCTATCAAACATACTAGATCAACTCATCAATCCTGTGTTAAGCGGAAGCAGACAGGTGACTGTACTGTCTTGAATCTATGCAACGTGGCTGGCAAACATAGACATCTTTCTTATTATTATTTGGAACTCCATCGCTCTACTGGCTGCTCAGTTTTGATTTTTCTTTCCTCCGAGACTTTTTTCCGGCTGTCGCGAATGATATGGCTTATTTGGCGTGTGTGTGTGTGTGTGTGGTTTTCCTTTTCTTTTTTTCATGCTCTTCTTCTTTTTGATTTCACAGAAGCCATGTCCATGCCTGCTTGTTATTCTCGGACTACTGAATTTCCGTGGTTGTTTCTCAGCATTGTGTTCTTGACAGTGGTGTGGTAGATATCTCTTTGTTCCATTTGGGGTCGTTTACATTAATCCTTTTTTAAAAAATTTATTTTTATTTTTGCTGTTCTGGTGGGAAAGTGCTACTGGCTTTAAACCGTGGTTTGCATTTTTTTCTCTCCCCATCGCCTCCCTCTTTTTTGCTCTCATGCATAAGAACAAGCGGCATCTCTGCATTGTCTGCGCTTGTATTGACGTTGTCCTCGTTGGCTCTTTCAAATCTAATGACTGTGGTTTACGTGTTAAAAGGTTTGGTGCATAAAAACAGCAGGCTCTTCAGGCAGACCCTCATGAAGCTCGAAGAGGAGGAATCTGCGGACGGGCCGGCAGACCATATATCAAACCTCAGTAGCTTGCTCGAATTTACATTTTACAGAGGACACCGGAAAACCTAGGAGTGGGAATTGGGAAATTCACACATGTATGATACCATTCAGAGCAGTGATCGCTATAGGCCACCTGATGCCTGCCCCTGTGTCCCTGGAGCTTCCTTGCTTCTTCTTTAAAGCATCACATCCCTAAAGAAAAGGGCCAGTTCACTCCAAGAGATACCATCTTTGGATCTGGAGGAAGAACCCGTTCTGAAATTGCAGCTCCCATCTCAGGTGGAGCTTTTGACTCTAATCATCCCAGGGTGTTGGATGTGTTCTCCTGTAGGAACCATTGACTTCCCTTTTCTTATAGTTTTATAGGCTGAGCAAGTTTGGGAAATGCTGGTTTATATCTTGGCAGAACTGGCGTTGAAAAGTGCTGTTAAGTCATGTCCAGAGGTGGTTTGCTACCGCCTACAACTCGTCTCCCATCCAGTTACCAACCAGGGCTGACCCTGCTTAGCTTCCGAGATCTGATGAGATTGGGCTAGCCAGGGCTGTCCAGGTCAGGGATAGATTCTGCTAACCTCTGGAAAAACCTCCCCCCCCCACACACACACACACTAGTTCTAACAACACTAACCAAAACTTTGTCGGCTTTTTTCGTACCAAATTATATTTTTGCACTAGATTTCCACAAAGAAAGGGATTTTTAAAAAATATCCATGAAGTTTCACTAGAGACCTAAAGCCCTTTTGAAAATTTTACCTGAATTCTATTTGACTTATAGTTATTGACAGGAAAGGTGCATTTTATAGCAACTAAATATAATTTCATATAAAATATAGCTGGAAAGATTTTGTCTGCCGATGCTTGACCCCACAAAACTGAGAAAAACATAGATTATGCGATCTACTATGTGTGCCTTACCAAGTATTGAAGAGATTATTATTATTATTATTATTATTATTATTATTATTATTATTATTATTATTATTATTCAATTTATTATTATTCAATTTATTTCCCACCACTTCCAAAACCGGCTTATGGCGGGTTACAGTGTCTGTCAAAAAAAACCATTAAAATCCCCATTAAAAGACATAAAATCCCAGAACGTGGTGGAACCCCACTACCACCCATCCCCACTACCAGAGGGGCGAGGAAGGAGATCAAGATGACTCAGTCCACTACTCACACCCGGGGGGGGGGGGTGTGGTATTGATCTTCCTTGCCAACCCCAGCCTCAACCATAGACCTGGCGGAAGAGCTCCATTTTGCAGGCCCTGTAAAATGCCGAAAGTTCCTGCAGGGCCCGCAGCTCAGCTGGGAGCTCATTCCACCAGGTCTCATAATAATTGCATAATATGCACCATATGTCCCCGGTTGGAATTGGAGCATTCGGAGACATTATTATCTGAGCTGTGGTGCACAACAATCTAAGCTTCCATGGCTTTAAAATTCTTCGTTCCTAAAACAAACTCAGCGCTAAAGCCAAACTTAAAGATCTAATTTTCTTGAGGCATTCCCAGAGTCCTTTGCTTATGACATCTAGGTTTTATCTTGGTGACAAGGGAGGACTCTATATCCTTCACAGATGAAATCCCAAAACCCCTGCACAGTGACAGTGGCATGCAGTTCGGATGCATGCAGAAAGCTGGCATGCAGAAAGGACAAATGCACCCAACAGGAATGCAGGGCAGAAGTGAAGGAAAAGGACTAGTGCATAATCAGCCTATCAAAAATGCATGTAGATCGGTAAACTTGGATCGCTAAGGGAGAATCCATTGACAGGGTAGAAATCTTTTAAAATTTAAGAATTTGTCAAAAGTCTCCCTCTAGTTGGGGGAGGCCAGGACTGTGCCCCAGAAACGTGAAGGGAGGTCTGTAGTGAGAGAAAGGATTTGGCAATAATCACTTTCCCCTTCTACTTGCTGAAATCCTTCACTGGATCCAAGTTGCTGCTTGCACATTTTTTTTCTGTATAACAATAAAACGATTGGGTACTTGGGGAAAAAATAAAGCTGAACATTTAAATACAGGGAACATGCCTACAGTCTTCCTCATTCGGACAATTCTCCTGTATATGGATATGAGGCAGGTAAAAACCCATTTCCACTAGGATAGCTCTTGGAGATGTAGCTGTCAATACCCTCCTCTCAGACTCAGGGGGAGCATGGTGAAATTAAACCTTTATTTGGTTTTGTTAACTCTTTGAATTTGGTCATGAGGGCTCTCGCCAGAGTACTTGCTCTTTTGGCATTCCGGGAGTCACGGGTGTGTGATCCATGGGTGTCTCAAGGCTAGAACTGAGAGACGGTCTTCCTTTGTTTCCTCTTTTCCAGTTGTGAGCTTTGAAGAAGGAACAAGCCGTTGTGTCTTCTAGAATATTTGTTTTCAGAGTATTCCAGGTTTCATTTCACTGGAGTCGCCAAGTTTCAGGCTGAGGCTGGAAATTTGGAATTACAGTTTATCTTCAGACTACAGCCGAGTGTTCCCAGGCAGAATACTTAGCTGAGGTTCCTATCCCAACCCCATTCTCCCCAATATCCACTCCCAAATCTCCAGGAATTTTCCAACCCAGAGTTGGCAACCCGACATAATACACATCCTTCATTATGGTTATGTCTAAAAGAGCAGCCTTTTGAGTTACTAACCGACATGCCAAGAGCCCACCAAAAGTATGCTGTTGCATTTCTACAGCTGCAATCCAACATATTTACCTGGAAGAAAATCCCAATGGGACTTGATTCCAAGTAAACATTCATAGGTTATATAAAAGAATAACCCTGTAATATAAGAGTTCTTTTTTTTGGGGGGGGGACCCAAGCTTGTAAGAGCTTCTTCACATAATCAAGTACACCTAGTATCCCAGATGTTGATTTTGGATTGCTGTCCCTCCTCAACAATACACAAAAAAGACAAGAAGGCAGTGGAGGCCAAATTGTTGGAAGGAAGTCTTGTAGATCGCCATTGTCATTTGAACGTCGCCTTCCTCCATCCTTGCTCTTTGATTGGTCCACAGCGTCAGTCTCTTGCTTCCTTTGTGACATCACAGCATTGATCTCACAGGGCCAACAGGAACACCAGCTGAGGCTTTTGAAGTGGGACAAACATGCGTTAGGGTTGTCCTCTTCCTCAATGTCCGGGTGACGGCCCCAGGGTTGAAACATGTTCTTTGAATGAGTGAACTGGTAGCTGACTTGCAAGGGACAAGGTGGAGCCATGATCCAGCCTTACTGTCTAGATGGAGTGATTGAGAGGCTTTCAGGTGAGGCAGGAACGAGAGCGCTATTTGTTTCGCCTCAGTGGATTTCTGTGGGAGTCGAGGGGGAGGACGCCATGGGGGAGTAACCAATGAAAGCAGAAGTAACAAAACATCCAGCAGGCAGTTCATGATAAATAGATCCCACTGGATATGTGCAACTGGAATTGCAAGTGTTCTTTTGTCTCTTTCTGTACTTCCTGCCACTGATGGTTATCAAAGACTATATCAAAGACAATAGAAGGCAGACACCAGTCCGGGGCTCCCCATCAAAGGAAGGCAAACCAGATGTTGAATAAGTTGGAGCACCTTTCCTAGGAGGAAAGACTGAAGGGTCTGGGACTCTTCAGTTTAGAAAAGAGACAACTGAGGAGGACATGATAAAGGTTTATCAAATCATGCATGGGCTGGAGAGAGTTGACAAAGAGAACCCTCCCCAAAAATATTAGAACTCGAGGACATCCAGTGAAGCTGATGGGCAGTAGGTTCAGGATAAAGGAAGTATTACTTGACACAGAGAGTGGTTAAAATGTGGAATTCACAGCCAAAGGATGTGGTGAAGGCCACAGGAATAAACACCAATGGCTACTAATCATGAAGACTGAGGAGAACCTCACTAATCCTCTGAATCCCAGAGCCAGGAGGCAACATCAGGGAAAGGCCTCGGCCTTTATGCCCTGTTGTTGACCCTCCAGAATAACTGGTTGGTCCCTTTGTGACTAGATGGACCACTGGTCTGATCCAGGCGAGCTCTTCTTATATTCTTAGGAAGGCCTCAGCCTCTATGCTCCATTGTTGGCCCTCCAGAGGAACTGGGTGGCCACTGTGTGAGACAGGAGGCTGGATTAGATGGGCTCTTGGTCTGATTCAGCAGGACTCTTATGTTCTTAGGAAGGCCTCTGCCTCTTTGTCCTGTTGGCTCTCCAGAGGAACTGATTGACCACTGTGTGAGATGGAATGCTGGACTAGATGGACCACTGGCCTGATCCAGCAGGTCTCTACTTATGTTCATGTTGGTATTAGAAAAACAATGAGACATTAGTTTTTGGCAATTCATTTATTTGGGCCAAGGGCTGCGTCAGTGTCACCATCTGGGGCAGCTTCTGAGGCCCAGAGGTTTCCACAGGGCCTCTTGCTGCAGGGGCCCTCAACTATATGCTACCAGAAAAGGATGTGTAGGGATGAATAATAACATAAGAGAGCCATGTTAGATGAAGCCATTGGCCCATCCACTCCAACACTTGGTGACACACAGTGGCCAAAATCCAGGTGCCATTAGGAGGTCCACCAGTGTGGTGGTGGAGGTGCTGTATTTATAGAGTAGAAGAAGAAGAGTTGGGTCTTATATGCCACTTTTCTCTACCCAAAGGAGTCTCAAAGCAGCTTACAGTTGCCTTCCCTTTCCTCTCCCCACAACAGACACCCTGTGAGGGAGGTGAGGCTGAGGGAGCCCTGATATCACTGCTCGGTCAGAACAGTTTTATCAGTGCCGTGGCGAGCCCAAAGTCACCCAGCTGGCTGCATGTGGGGGAGTGAAGAAGAGAACCTGGCTTGCCAGATTAGAGGTCCACACTCCTAACCACTACACCAAACTGGCTTTCATACAATCAGTTTGAAGGCTTACAAATGGGTGCCGGGAGGACGGACATATGGGGGTGGGCTGGAAGGAAGACATCAGCAGGGGAGGCTCTTGATGGGGGCCAGAAAAGAAGAGAGGGCCTTAAGCACTTTCTGCCAGGGTCTCTTAAACTGTCCCTGGCCAAGGGGAATCTCACCATAGCTGCTGTCAGCACAAATTTGAGATAGGGTGGTAGACTGAAGACACCAAGGACCCTTGCTGCCCGCCCTGGCAAACGCTCATCTTTTTAGACCCATCCACCGTAATTATCGGGCTCCTTTGTTTTCCAGACGATACATCAGCTGAGCATCAGAATAAGACTATACATTTAATTCACAGAGAGACGGGAATTTTGTTCATGGCGGTCAGACTCTCTTAGTGGGTAGAAACCAACTCAGGGTCGTAAGATTTTGGGGATTGTGTCCTTTGCAGTCCTTCACAGAGGGGACAGCCAAACGTGCCTTTGATGCTAACACATGTCTCTAGGTTAGGGTTGCGAGAAGAAACTCCTGGAGGTTTGGGGATGGAGGACAGGGACCGCAGAGTCCATCCTCCGAAGCATCCATTGTCTCCAGGGGAACTGATCTCTGCAATCTGGAAACGAGCTGGGATTGAAGGGGGCCATCAGGGCCCACCTGGAGGTGGGCATCCCTACTGCTCATGTGTGTGAGGATTACTTCAATTCATACCACACCCTATCCCAAACACACTTTTCAGTGATGTAGTCACTATTACTGATTTGAAATGCCTCTGCTCTGCCCTTCGCAAAACCTGTGTAAAATGCACATTTAATGTTCCGTCATCTCTGGCTACCCCACCTGGCCCGTATGTTACATCCCCGTCCTAACCAAAAGGCCTGGTCTTGTAGTTTCCTGAAAAGGCTTCCAATTTCCAGATTCATTCCAAAATCATAAGTGACTCTGAAAAGCCGCCATTGTTTTTTTTTTACATGGTTGCCCAGTGTGGGAGGGAGGAAAGATCAGAGAACGGTTTTCCGATTTTCAGGGTGTGTGTGTTTTATTTTGCACCAGCTTTTGCTAATAATTAGTGTATTAGTGTCTTAATGTTGCATGGTACTTTGGACTGAAGGGGTGACTCTGAAATTGCCATTGTCAACCAGTAAAAGCCTGTTTTGTTTTTCTTGTTTTCATGTCTACTTAACAGCTGCTGGAGGTGAAACGAATCAAACTCCTGGGGTGTTTAAGCAAGCAAAGGAAAAACTTTCAGTAAGTAATAGAGAATTGTATAATTCATGCTATTCCAGTCCTTTATTTTTGTGTTTGTGTTTTAGAAACCTTTACGGTCATATTTTTGAAATTCATAGAATCCATCCGCCATTTTAAAAAACATTTTCTCCCTGTTTTGCTTTAGTTGTAGAGCAATGGTTCTCAGCCTGGGGGTCGAACAACCCTTCCGTAGGGGTTGCAGCAGGGCGAGCAACTTGGGGGGGGGCACCATTCTTGCAGGTGTCCATGCTTGGCCACCAATCACTCCAGCAGCATCCCGGGGGGAAAAAACAATTTATATACAATCACGAACAATGGATCATCACGCCATTGGTCAATTTCAGTTTAATTTCTGTGAAAGAACCCTTGCATACATTTATGGTTGGGGGTCGCCACAACATGAGGAACTACAGGGTCGTGGCATTAGGAAGGTTGAGAACCACTGTTGTAGAGGATTAAAACTTTAGCGCTATTCTGCAATGCCAAGCTGACGTATAGGCAAATTATTTAAAGACTTCTACATTCTGGCTGTAATTTTCAAGTTGTTTGATTTGGAAGATTCACAATAAAAGGAAGCCGTTCATCACCCAAAGAGGAATTAACACGTGGGATTCACTGCCACAGGGACTGGTGGTAACGAAAAGCATAGACAGCTTCAAGAGGGGATTGGGTAAACATCTGGAGCAGAGGTCCTTCAATGGCTATTAGTCACAAGGTATAGAGGGCTGTGCCTGGGGCAGCAATACTCTGTACTCTTGCTGCTTGTGGCATAGCAGTGGGAGGGTTTCTGGAGTTCTGACCCTGCTGATAGACCTCTTGATGGAGCAGAATTGTTCTCTCTTGCCCCAGAGGGACAGACCAAAAGAAATTCCATCTAAACATCCAGAAGAAGTTCCTGACAGTGAGAGCGGTCTCTCAGCGGAACAGGCTTCCTCGGGAGGTGGTGGGTTTTCCATCTTTGGAGATTTTTAAACAGAGGCTGGATAGCCATCTGATGGAGAGGCTGATTCTGTGAAGGTTCAAGGGGGTGGGCAGGTTACAGTGGATGAGAGATAGGGTTGTGAGTGTCCTGCACAGTGCAGGGGGTTCGACTAGATGACCCATGAAGTCCCTTCCAGCTCTATGATTCTATGATGGCACCTGGGTTGGGCCACTGTGTGACACAGAATGTTGGACTGGATGGGCCATCATCTTCGTCCAACATGGCTTCTCTTATGTTCTTATGTCTGGGGCAGTGATGCTCTGTATTCTTGGTGCTTTGAGAAAAAGCAATGGGAGTGCTTCTGGATTTCTGGTCTTACTGGTGGACCTCCTGATGGCACCTGGGTTTTAGCCACTGTGTATCACAGAGTGCCGGACTGGAAGAGTCATAGGCCTGATCCAGCATTGCTTCTCTTATGTTCTAACCCCCATTAACCTGTTGCACAACCAATTGATTTGTTCCCGCTTTGTGGAAGGGTTCGCATTTCCCTTCAATGAAAGTGTGGGTGTGTGAAGATCTGTCAAGTTTCTTCTGACATATGGTAGGCCTACGGATGCCCTCCAAAATGTCCTGCCTTTAATGGAAGTACTTAGATTTCAGTCTGTATCCCCGAAACCACTCCACCCAATTTCACCATTGAACATGCAGTTTGCTGTTGATATGGACTTCCAAGTGCCACTGAATGCAGCTGCTGTGTCAGCAGACAGGGATGGACGGATGGGCAGACATACTGAATTATGCAGGTGAATGGCAAGGCCCCAGCACTGGAAGCAGGGATGGGGCAAAAACCCCTTGCACAAACTTGCCCAGAAACAAGCAGCTAGTTGTCCATTCCCAGGTACCAGAGTGAAACCACCTGGACTTCCACCACTGACTGTCTTCTCTGTCTCCTAATTGCTTCAGGTAGCAAAGCTAGGTATTACTATATTGGTGAGAAATACGCATCTCCCAGCTATTTCAACTTTAAGTCTCAGTTGCTCGAAACATCCAAGCTTGGAAGAAAAAATTATCTGAAAGACAGGTGGAGCTCCTTCCTTCCATCCTTTCTTTTTCTTTCTCCCTCCCCTCTTTCTCCCTCCCCCTTTCTCCCTCCCTTAAATCATTCATTCCACCTGCCTTCCTTTCTTTTTCTTTCTCCTTCCCTTTCTCACTCTCCTCTTCCTCCCTCCCTCCCTCCCTCCCTTCCTCCCTTCTTTCCTTCCTTCCTTCCTTTCTTCATCCATCCACCCATTCATTCATTCATTCATTCATTCCTTTCTTTTTCTTTCTCCCTCCCTATTTCTCCCTTTCTCCCTCTCTCCTTTCCTTCCTTCCTGCCTATCTGCCTTCCTTTTCTTGCCAAAACTGTTTTCCTTTAGAACAAATGATGATTCTCAGCTAGTGAGAATCTTGACCCATTTTCTAGCCTTTCCCTTGCTCTGCTCTCTTCTGCTTCCCAGGAAAGAGACACAGGTGAGAAAGTTTCAGAGGGCAGTCATGTCGGTCTGTAGCAGAAAAGGCTAGACTTGAGTCCACTAGCTCCACCAAGACCAATGAGATTTGGGGGGGGGTATAAGTTTCCAAGAGTCTTTCTCAGAAGCTTATAACCCACCAAAGACCTCTGAGATGCTGCTGGGTTCAAATCAAGGGTGAGCAAGAGGTTCGTAGGTGGGATGAGGACAAGTGGATGGAACCAGCTGGCAGGAGGGATGGGATGGGGTGAGAATCCTGATTGTGGTCCCCCACTCTCTCCTCAGCATGGCATGCCATCCATCATCCCAGTCCACAGCTATGAAAGAATGGGGTGGCTCATTTTGTGCTGCAAGAAGGATCCCACCCCCCCTCCCACCCACCCCAAAAAGTCATCTTTATTTCAAAAACCTTTGATTCAGTGGGATTCTCCTTCTCCCCTGTTTCCCGTTCTCCCCAGCATGAGAGAGGTCCATGTAAAAGAGTTAGATATTTAACAGAGTAAATGAAGCGCAGTTGAATAATGCAGCACGAGACACATGTGTGTTTAACTTCTAAGGGAAAGTTGACTTCAAAATTAGGGAAAGGATTACATGGGTAGAAAACAACAAGAGTCGAACTCATCTTGCTAGTTCTGTCTGCTCCATCTTGTCCCTTTGTTCCCCCCTGACTCTAAGAAGGAAGGAATGGAAGTTTCCTCCAAGCCCTGCCCTTCGAGTTCCTACGGAACAGCACAAACTCTCTCCAATATATTGATTAGCCCAAAGGCAATCTTAAGGTCATCTCATGGAGAATAAAGCCTCCCCATTTTTCGTGTGCAGAATCTCCTCTATGCCTCTTGGGCTCTGTGCGAAACTTGCTACTATTCGCTTGCAGAAACCTCGACTTAACCCTTGCATGACTGAAGGGAGAATACTTGCCAAACCCAACAAAATACTTGCAAAACCCAACCAACATACCTCTCACCCACCCCATTCCACCACCATCCTTGGAGAAGTCCTCATCACACAAACTGTGCCGGGCAGCGTGAGAGAGTCCTGATATTACTCCTCAATCAGAACAGAAGAAGAAAAGTTGGTTCTTATATGTCACTTTTCTCTACCCGAAGGCATCTCAAAGTGGCTTACAGTCGCCTTCCCTTTCCTCTCCCCACAACAGACACCCTGTGGGGTGGGTGAGGCTGAGAGAGCCCTGATATTCCTGCTCGGTCAGCACAGCTTTCTCAGTGCTGTGGCGAGCCCAAGGTCACCCAGCTGGATGCATGTGGAGGAGCAGGGAATTAAACCCACCTCGTCAGATTAGAACTCCACGCTCCTGACCACTACACCAAGCTGGCTTGGTGACATCACCACCTGTGTTAACAGGCAGGCCCAAGACGGACAGGGTGGGGGAGAGACAGAAGGCGGATTACGCCAAGAGTAGGAGTGCAGGCTCTCAGGCACAGAAACCACAAGCACGCTCACTCATACTTGGAGGGAGGAGCAGTGGACATAACGAGTTCCCTAGCTTGTGCCTGAGTCCATTAAGTCAGGAGAGGGAAAGCTGCAAATCCCCTCCAGAGCTCCTGTGGATCCATGGTTGGGAATCCTTCACATAGGGTTTTCATCACCAGAGATGTTGGGGGTGGATTGTCACTGCCTTTCTCTTGGTAGCCCCCTGTCCGAGTACTAACTAGAGCCGACCCTGCTTAGCTTCTGAGATCTGATGAGACATGGGCTAGTGTGGGTCGCCAGGACTGGGCAGGAGATTAACAGAGTTGTTTTGTTATTGCCTTCCTCGTAGCAGCCTTGGAGTTGCTTGGTAGTGTCCCATCCAAATACTAACGACAGCCAACTCTGCTTAGCTTACAAGATCGGGTAACGTGAACCATGTATGGATCATGTATGGCAGCGGTTCCCAAACCTTTTTGATCTGCTGCCTCCTTGGCTCCCAGGCCACATCCTTAGTGCTCCACCCCCCCCCCCCCATACACACATATGAAGAAGAAGAAGAGTTGGTTCTTATATGCCGCTTTTCCCTACCCGAAGGAGGCTCAAAGCGGCTTACAGTCGCCTTCCCATTCCTCTCCCCACAACAGACACCCTGTGGGGTAGGTGAGGCTGAGAGAGCCCTGATATTCCTGCTCGGTCAGAACAGTTTTATCAGTGCCGTGGCAAGCCCAAGGTCACCCAGCTGGTTGCATGCGGGGAAGTGCAGAATCGAACCTGGCATGCCAGATTAGAAGTCTGCACTCCTAACCACTACACCAGACTGACCTCTTTCCTGGCGTTAGGTCTACCTCACTACTGCCTCATACTATTTTGCCTACACTTCTTTTTGGTTGTTATGCAGTGATCCTGTTTTAGACTGGAAAAAAATATATAAGTTCTTTGGAAAAGTAATTCATAAAAAGGTACTTGGGTCCTCATTGGGGAGAAAGACAGATGGGGAGAGAGGAGGGGGGGCTATGGAGAGGATTTTTTTTTTTCATCAGCAGCCGTGAACACACTCCTTGGACCATTTGAGGTAGTTTCAGGTTTCTGATGCTTTCAGCGGAGATACTGTTGAAGAGACCCATCTCCAAAGGGAGTGTCTGATGCATAAGATTCATCGTAAAAGAACAGCCATATAATATACGTCATATTGGAGCACAGTGTCACTGTCATGTTCCATGGCAAAAGTCCCCAAAAAAGGCAAATTCAAGCGAGCCAGCTTGGCGTCGTGGTTAGGAGTGCGGACTTCTAATCTTGCAAGCCGGGTTTGGTTCCCTGTTCCCCCACATGCAGCCAGCTGGGTGACCTTGGGCTGACCATGGCACTGATAAAGCTGTTCTGTCCAAGCAGTGATATCAGGGCTCTCTCAGCCTCACCTCCCTCACAGGGTGTCTGGTGTGGGGAGAGGAAAGGGAAGGTGAATGTAAGCCACTTTGAGACTGCTTTTGGAACAAAAAGCGGCATATAAGAGCCAACTCTTCTTCTTCAATAATATCAGGGCTTTCTCAGCCTCACCTCCCTCACAGGGTGTCTGTTGTGGGGAGACGAAAGGGAAGGCGACTGTAAGCCACTTTGAGACACCTTCGGGTAGAGAGAAGCAGCATATAAGAACCAACTCTTATTCTTCTAAAAAACTCAGCAGTTTATTCCAAGGAGTACAGACATCATTACAAGACTCCTGTGATGCTAAACACAAAAGCAATAGGAATAAAAAAGTCATAGAGGCAAATCCCCCTCCCCCAATTGTACACCATTTAGTTTCACATAGGACAGTCCTTATCATCATCAAAGGATAATGCAGGTTACAGCTATCTATCACTTCTAGGTGGGAAGGAAACAGCCCAAACACCCGAAGGTGTGATAGAGGGCCATGTGGCCCGGAGCATGGGCACAGAATAGCAGGGGATGAGCAGAGCAACCTCAGGACAAATCCCCACTGGGAGTTCTGGGACTCCGGTCAGCCAATTCATGGCTTGAGCTAGTGGCTACCTGATATTCACATGTGCCATGAGGCCACTTCAAGAGGAACTCAGATGTGATGTACAGCAGTGGTCCGCAACCTTTTTTAGGCTGCGGACCGGTGGGTGGGGGAGGGTGATCCGGCGGCCGCGCATGCGCAGGTCCGCACATGCACATGTGCACCATGTGCGGCCGCAAACACGCATGTGCGGCACTTCCCTCTCCCCCCCCCTCGTGCAAAAAGAAGCTTGCCGGGCGATTGCTTTGGGGGCCGATTTGCTTGCGGCCTGGGAAGTTTCTCATTGCAAGGGGGGGATGAGGAGAGGGATCCGTGGCCCAGTGCCGGGCCGTGGCCCAGTGGTTGGGGACCACTGATGTACGGTAGCCGTAGGAATCGTGTCTTGTAGTTCCTAGAGCTCCCCTAAGTTACTTCCAGGAAAAATTCAGATGTGACGTTGCATAGTGGTTGTAGAAAATATATGTTTGTGGCTGTATAATACATATAAATATAGTGACACAATTAATTTAGTTTTTTGAGCAGCTCCGCTTGGCACGGCAGTGGGCGATTAAGTCTGCCAGCAGGAAGCCTTCCACCCAACAGTAATGCAAAACTGCACAGTCAGGAAAGTATAGCAGCACACACAGTAAACACAATCCAAGCTAGTACACAGCAGCAAAAAGGGTAGAATTTACATTTTCTGATGTGGAAATGTGGAGCCATCTTGGTGTAGTGATTAGGAGTGCGGACTTCTAATCTGGCGAGCCGGGTTTGATTCCCCACTCCCCCGTATGCAACTAGTTGGGTGACCTTGTGCTAACCACAGTACTGATAAAGCTCTTCTGACTGAGCAGGAATATCAGGGCTCTCTCAGCCTCCCCTCCCTCACAGGGTGTCTGTTGTGGGGAGAGGAAAGGGAAGGTGACTGTAAGCCGCTTTGAGACTCCTTCGGGTAGAGAAAAGCGACATATAAGAACCAACTCTTCTTCTTCCTCTTCTGGACTCCATTTGCGTCCACATTGCTGTGGAGAGAGGCCTAACCTAAAGGACACGATTCCCTGTGTCAAACAGCCAGCTCATCTCACTGCACATGCATGCAGATGTGGTGGCATGGCTCTTCAGGAGAGAACTGTAGATGCGTCCTACTGTTTGCAGGTTCGTGGGGAGGGAGAAAGAACACAAAGGACACAGGAAGGGAAGGAGGAGCAGAGAAGTCCCTCATGTATTAAGAATCCATACACGGATACCTTTAATACAAAGAACGGTGTCCAAGCATGTCCAACCCTAATGTCCAAGCATACAGAGTTGTCTTTACATATGAGGGGGAGCTGTTTACTTCACCTGTGGGTGGTGGCACTTTTAGGAGACTGGTTCAGGTCCAAGTTTTACACTGGAAGGGGGGGGGGAGGAACAGGTATGTTTAAAGTGGCTGAAAGAGATTTTTGAAAGTATTTGATGAGATTTTGATCTGTAAGTTATAAAATTGTGAAGTTGGAAGGAGCCACACAGGCCATCTAGCCCAACCCCCTGCTCAGTGCAGGATCAGCCTCAAGCATCTAGGACAATTAAGTCGCAGTCACTGCTTGAAGACTGCCAGTTTGTGAACTTTCTGGTTTTGGAGGTAGACTGTTCCCTGCCGTTCCCTTTCCAGTCAACCTCTGAAAGCTTAATACTGGAGGTCAGGGTCTTCCTAGACCAGGGGTAGTCAAACTGCGGCCCTCCAGATGTCCATGGACTACAATTCCCAGGAGCCCCTGCCAGCATTTGCTGGCAGGGGCTCCTGGGAATTGTAGTCCATGGATATCTGGAGGGCCGTAGTTTGACTACCCCTGTCCTAGACACTAAACTCCTGCAGAGTGCCGTGGTGAAGAGAAGAAGTCAGATGCAACTGCCCCCCTCCATGTAGCTCAAACAGAAAACTTGCCAGATTGTCTGTGGCAAATAACAGTTCTGCTGAGACTGTAAAAACAGAAATTCAGGGTTTGGTGTTCCTCATTTTTCGTGTGTGAATGTATTATCATCATCATCTTTTAGACTTTTATTTCCCGCTACTCCAGGAACCAGCCCCTGGCGGGCTGCAAATAGCCCATGGATAAAAACCCTAATAAAACCCTATTAAAATATCAAAAGCTGGACATAAAAATTACAACATATGAGTAAGAAACATGGCAGTATGCCCATCCCCCCATAACAACATCCAGCAGGGGAAGTGGCCAGAGGGAGCCATAACCCAACCTTGGCGTACCGCTGCATTAACATCGGGGGCAGGACAATCAGATCTTCCTCTCAGTCCCTGGCCTCAACCATAAACCTGGTGGAAGAGCTCCGTCTTGCAGGTGTTACGAAAGGCAGAAAGCTCCCGCAGGGTCTGCAGGGTCTGCAGATCTTCCGGGAGCTCATTCCACCAGGCGGGTCCAGGATTGAAAAGGCCCTGGCTCTGGTTGAGGCCAAGTGAGCTTCTCTGGGGCCGGGAACAACCAGCAAGTTAATACCCACAAGGTGCAAAGCCCTGTGGGGAGCATAGGGCGATAGACATTTCCTCAGATATGTGGGTCCCAGACCATGAAGGGCCTTAAAGGTCAAAACCTTGAACCAGATCCGAGCTGCGACTGGCAACCAGCACAGCTGCCTCAGCACAGGGTGCATATGGGCCCACCAAGGTGTTCCTGTGAGGACCCCAGCAGCTGCATTTTGCACCAGCTGCAATTTCCAGGTCAAGGAAAAGGGCAGGCCTGCGTAGAGTGAGTTACAGAAATTTATTCTGGAGGTGACCATTGCATGGATCACCGTGGACAGGTAGGGCGCTAGTAGCCAAGCCTGGCAAAGGTGGGAAAATGCCTGGCAGGCTACCTTCTTGACCTGTGCCTCCAGGATTAGTGAGGCATCTATTGTCATTCCCAGATTCCTGGCCTGGGGCACGTAAATTGCGTTCCAGCCAGTACGGGTAATCGTGCTTCCTGTTCTGCCCCCCTCCTCCCCAGTCATAGGACCTCCATCTTGGAAGGGTTGAGTTTCAGACAACTCTGCTCAAGCCATCAAGCCACTGCTTCCAAACATCTGGCAAATGGTTCCGGGGGGGGGGGGGAGATCAGTCCATGAGGAGATAGAACTGGGTGTCATCGCCATATTGATGACAACCCAGCCCGAAACTCCACACCAGCTGGCCCAGAGGGCACATGAAGATGTGGGAAAGCGTGGGGGAGAACACCGCCCCCTGCAGGACTCCACAAGCAGTGTAGCCTTTTCCCAACCTGTGTTGCTGAAATAGCTTTATCTCTGGGCCCCACAAAGCGCCTGGAAATAGCTTTATTCTATTATTATTATTATTATTATTATTATTATTATTATTATTATTATTATTTAGATTTAGATTTATTTCCCGCCACTCCCCATAGGCTCGTGGCGGGTCACAACAATCCTATACCCATTAAAATACCCATTAAAAGACAATCCCAACATGGCGGAAGTTCTTATTATTCCCACCCCTGCTATCAGAGCGGCAGGGAGGGTGGGGAGGAGATCTAACTTATTAGGTCCGGGGGGGGGGGAATGTTGGCACTCATTCGCTGACCCCGGCCTCAACCAAAAACCTGGCGGAAGAGCTCCATCTTGCAGGCCCTGCGGAAAGCTGGTAAATCCTGCAGGGCCTGCAGCTCACCCGGGAGCTCATTCCAGCAGGTAGGGGCCAGGACCGAAAAGGCCAGGCGCGCTTCTCTAGGGCCAGGAACGATCAGGAGATTCTCCCCCGCTGAGCGTAAAGCCCTGCGGGGGATATATTCTAATATATATTCTAATAAAATATCTCCAGACAGATATCTCTCAACAGCAGTGCTTAATTTCCAGTGCAAAAGAAGCAACACTTTAACACAGTCTTGTCAGTGATAAAGAAACACGAGCCCTTCTTTCGAGGATTCTTTTACAGACATTTCATTAAAATCCCAACCTCCTTTTTGTTTTTAAAATGCAGACCTATCCCCGAACTGCAAAGTAGGTAAGCCAAAGTCTTTGGGAGTCAGTTAGTCTTGAAGCTCAGAATTTAAAATATACATATTTATGGAAACTGTCCTCCCCATAAACTAATTCATATATCAGGTTGTCAGTCTTTATACGGTAACTCTGAAATGCTTGACTTGGTTAGTGGTGCGTTCTTTCGCATTCCGAGCCTTTAGTGTGGAGTATACACAAGGAAGAAGCCAAGGTAACCCACCTTTCAGTAGTTTGGGCCTGGAAGGGTGCCTGCTTTTGTGAGCTTACTTGTGTGCAGAAAAGCCCTACTTCAGTGCCTGGTGTAGAGGTCAGAAGGACAACAGCCTGCAAACTGGAATGCTGCTGCCAGTCAGAGTCAGAAACATCCGACGTTGTATGATTTAGCACAAGGCAATTCCCTGAATCGATGAAGAAAGGCCATCTTGAAAGAATGGGAAATGGCTGGCAGGCCTGCCAGCCTCTTAAGTGGGGCCTGGAAACCTCCTGGAAATGAAACTGATTTCCAAACTCAAAGATCAGTCCCCCTGGAGAAAATCAAGATGGGGGCCGTGAGTCTGGCTGTAGCAGTAAGAAAGCACAAGTGCGCAGGAGCAGCAAAGAAAATAAAATTTGTGGCAGGGAGAACCTTTCGTGAGTCACTGCTGACTATCTGAAGAAGTGAACTGTGACTTACAGAAGCTCCTCCCCTGACCCCAAAGTTGTTAGTCTTTCAGGTGCTCCTTGACTCCTGCTCTTTCCTATTGAAAAAGTGAGGAGTGACTCCCGAAAGCTCCTCCCCTACCACAAATGTATTTTAACGTGCTCCTGGACTCTTGATTTTGCCTACTGAAGAGGTGAGCCATGACTCACAAAAGCTCCTCCCCTGCCCCAAATGTTGTTAGTCTTTCAGGTGTTCCTGGACTCTTTGCTGGTGCAAATGGCTGCTTTGGAGCATAGACCCCATGGCATTGTGCCCTGCTGAAATCCCACCCCAAACTCCACCCTCCCCATGCTCCACCCCCAAAATATCCAGGAATTTCCCAACTTACAGTTAGCAGCCCGTCCCCTAGATCAGGGGTAAGTCAACCTGTGGTCCTCCAGATGCCCATGGACTACAATTCCCATGAGCCCCTGCCAGCAAATGCTGGCAGGGGCTCATGGGAATTGTAGTCCATGGACATCTGGAGGACCACAGGTTGGCTACCCCTGCCCTACATGATTATTTGCCTTGCTTGTCTAAGCAAGAACCCCCTCACCTCCACATGGTGCCTTAAGACACTGCTTGCACGTGCGTTGTTTTGGGTTGTGGTCTTGTTTTCCATGGTTTTCCTTCCATTTGCCTCCTCATCTGCCTTCATGTTGTGTTTCTTTTGTTTGTTTTCTCATGACCAGACCTCTTCTTTGTCAAAGATTCCTGCCTCAAAAGTTAGATCAGAGTCATTGCTTCCTCCAAGACCCAGTTCAGCTTGCTCACTAACTGCTGCTAAAAGAGTTACTTTGCTCGATTCAGACAGTTCTTGTTCACGGCCCTCTTCAGCGGGCCCAGCAGACTGCTCCCCATACTCAAACTCAGACGTCCAGGTAAGGCAGCAGAGCTATGAGAGTAGATGCTCAGTACAGAGAGAGATGAATTCCAGTGGCTGGCCCAGCCAGCGCTTGGCCAACTGCATTGGCTCCAAATCAGGGTTTTGGTGCTGACCTTAAAAACCCTAAATGGTCTGGGACCAGTATATCTGTGAGACCACCTCCCCCTTCCCCCCCAAAGAAAAGCATTTAATTCACCCAACCAAAATTTGCTCAGGGTCCCTGGACCCAAAGAGCTAAAACTGGCCTTGACCAGTCTTACTGTGCTCTGGTTCGGCCTCACTTGGAGTACTTTGTTCAGTTTTGGGCACCGCAGTTGAAGAGGGATGTTGACAGACTGGGGCATGTCCAAAGGAGGGCAACCAAGATAGTGAGGGGTTTGGAGACCAAGACATATGAGGAAAGGTTGGGGGAGCTTGGTCTGTTTAGCCTGGAGAGGAGATGAGTGAGAGGGGATGTGATAGCCATCTTCAAGTATTTAAAAGGCTGCCATATAGAGGATGGAACAAAGTTGTTCTGTCTTACCCCGGAGGGATGGACCAGATCCAATGGGATGAAATTAATTCAGCCTCATCTGCCTCACAAGGCATCAGTTGTGGGGAGAGGAAAGCGAAGGCAAATGTAAGCCGCTTTGAGATTCCTTTGGGGAGAGAAACACGGTGTATAAGAACCAACTCTTCTTCTTCTGCTTCACAGGGTGTTTATGGTGGGGAGAGGAAAGGGAAGGTGAATATAAACCACTTTGAGACTCCTTTGGGTAGAGTAAAGTGGCATACAAGAACCAACTCTTCTTCTCCTTCAGTAATCTCAGGGCTCTCTCAGCCTCACCTACCTCACAGGGTGTCTGTTGTGGGGAGAGGAAAGGGAAGGTGACTATAAGCCACTTTGAGACTCCTTTGGGTAGAGAAAAGCGGCATATAAGAACCAACTCTTCTTTTTCAGTAATATCAGGGCTCTCTCAGCCTTCTTCTTCTTCTTCTTCTTCTTCTTCTTCTTCTTCTTCTTCTTCTTCTTCTTCTTCTTCTTCTTCTTCTTCTTCTTCTTCTGTGCTAGCAATATTTAAGTACCATCAAGGCACAACCAACTTATGGCAACTCCAGCAAGGGGGTTTTCCAGGCAAGCTGGCAACTAATTGGCTGTAGTTATTTCGAATTGGACTTTCCAGCCATCTTCCTTACACATCCAGTCCACAAGGATGGAAGTTGCAAAAATAATGTGTTTTTCCCTCCCTTTTCAAGAAAGCGAATTTATGGACAGAACCTGGCGAGCATTGACAATCAAAAGAGAGCCCTAGAATAATTAGGCTAAAGAGGCACCTTCATCTCACCCCTCACCCCCGTTTGTTTATTGGGATCGTGCCACTTTTGATCCACTTAAAGCCAAAGCTGGGCTTAATTATCATAGCCAGTAAAACTGTAGGCTAGAAAACAGATGGGAACTATTAAAACCGTCAGCAGAGGGACTGTTGGAACCTTTCATTCTAGCCCTTTAGCTGTGTTTAAAATTACTGTACAACTTTAACGCCTGAATAACCAGCCATTCAAGCATCGCGGAATTTACCATATGAAGCATAATGTACCAAACCCTGCAGTTCCTCTGGAAGTTGCATTAAAGAGGGAGAAAAACAGTGCCTTGCTTGTTACATCTTGCTTATCACAATAGCAGCCCATCTCGCTGAGATGCAGTGTGCCCCGTTGCCTCTTTGCTTACCTGGGTAAGGGCTTGGAGGAGGAGCTGGTCTCATGGCTAAAGTGCCACTCAGCGCTTAACACCACTCAGGATGGATGTCCCGCCCCTGAGTGCCTCCTCCTCCAACCAGCTTGCTTGTCTGTCCAGTGGCCAGCTAATCACCTTCCGTCCCCCACCCCTGACCGCCCCTCCTCCTTCCACTTCCCTCTGAGGCTCGGAGGCTGCAGATCCCTGCTGCCTGAGAGGTGCCCCTGCCAGTGAGGTCCCTAACAGCTGCCTGCAGCCTTTCCACGTCCTGGAGAGAGGGGGAGGCCGTCTGCAGAGTTCTTCCTCTTCCCCCCCCCCCCCAATCTAGCCCCCATGGTATTCCTGAATACAACAGGCTTGGCCCCTAGTATATATATAAGTTTGGCCTGGAAACAAATGATCTTTTTTTCTCCAGAGGGCTCGGTGCAGTATGAAGGAGGCTAGTGGTGTGTTTAGTCATCTGTAGTCCCCCCCCCAAAAAAAAGAAAAGAGCCTCAGAAGCCCAAGGGATGCATGTCTCTAATAATACTGAGAGCCAGTATGGAATAGTGGTTAAAGAGAGGCAGATTCCTAATCTGGAGAATGGATTTGATTTCCTGTTTCTCCACATGCAGCCAGCTGGGTGACCTTGGACTAGTCACAGTTCTCTGGGGGCTGATCTTGCAGAGCAGTTTTCTTAGAGCTCTCTCAGCCCCACCCCTCACCCAGGCTGTCTGTTGTGGGGAAAGGAAGGGAGAGGCATTTGGAAGCCACTTTGGGAGTGAAAAGCAGGGTTATTTTTCTAGCAGCACCAAAGACCTGCCCCGTTTTGGGGGATCCCTGCCCAAATGGGATGTTTTGTAATCTCCCACAAGCCTCAGACTGAGAAAGAAGCAGGTGTCTTTCACCCTTATGGTCTGGCCAAATTGGCCAAACCGTGGTTCTCCAGATGTCCATGGACTACAATTGCCATGAGGCCCTACCAGCATGCGCTGGCAGGGGCTCGTGGGAATTGTAGTTCGTGGACATCTGGAGAGCC
Organism: Paroedura picta; assembly: GCF_049243985.1. Lineage (NCBI taxonomy): Eukaryota > Metazoa > Chordata > Lepidosauria > Squamata > Gekkonidae > Paroedura > Paroedura picta. The sequence continues at coordinate 21,757,537 of NC_135370.1, read as the reverse complement.
ACGGTTTGGCCATCGTTGGCCTCGCCCATGCTAGAGACAGTCCCTTCAGGGTCCCCATCCCTCTGGCACTCCCAGGAGGTCGGAGCAGTTCCCGTTTGAAGTGGTCACTGCTTTTCATCTCAGCTGTCTTTCAACTGGTTTCCGCAACCCTGGACATCAGCTGCCTCTCAGTCAGTTGTCAGGCAGTGGGCTGTTAAAGGGCCTGTTACCACCTACCAGTTGGCCAAGAGAAGGTATCTTAAAAGCCCCACATGCCCACATGTGCTGTGGATGTGGTGAGTGGACAGCAGGGGGAGGGGGGTCCTCCCTGCTGTCCACCACAGTGCTTGGGTCCACCACAGAAGTAAAACAATTGTCTCACTCCACTTCCTTTGAAGGTCGTCAGATGGATCAGCTGGTTTGAGGGCCATTGTTTAATTGTGCGTGTGTAAAATCGCAGGAAACTTAATGGTGACCTCAACAAGGGGCTTTCAAGGCCAGTGAGAAGCAGAGAGGGTTGGTCATTCCCTGCATCACCAGAGCCTTCCTTGGTGGTCTCCCTTCTAAGTATCAACCCTGCTCAGCTTTTGGGATCTGACAAGATCAGATTTGCCATGCTGCATCCCCTCATCATACAAGTACTCCTGTGTAGATTCTATAATTCTGACATATAGAACCATAGAGATGGAAGATGCCATGCAGGCCATCTAGTCCCACCCCCTGCTCAATGCAGGATCAGCCTCAAGCATCCAGGAGAAGGATCTGTCCAGCCACTGCTTGAAGACTGCCAGTGAGGGGGAGCTCCCCACTTCCTTAGGCAGCCCATTTCACTGTTGAACTGGACTCATAGAATCCTAGAGTGGGAAGGGGCCACATAGGCCATCTAGTCCCACCCCCTGCTCAATGCAGGATCAGCCTCAAGCATCCAGGAGAAGTCTCTGTCCAGCTGCTGCTTGAAGACCGTCAGGGAAGGGGAGCCACCACCTCCCTAGAAAGCCCATTCCATTGCTGAACTAGACTCATAGAATCCTAGAGTGGGAAGGGGCTATGCAGGCCATCTAGTCCCGCCCCGTGCTCAGTGCAAGATCAGCCACAAGCATCTAGGAGAAGTATCAGTGCCACAAGAATTTCTCTCCTTTTATGCTGTGAGAGCCAACCTGGTATACTGGTTAATGAGCGGTGGACTGTAATCTCACCGGGTTTGATTTCCCACTCCTCCACTTGCAGCCAGATGGGTGAACTTGGGCTAGTCACAGTCCTCTGAGGGTTGTTCTCACAGAGAGATCCTCTTAGAGCTCTCTCAGCACCACCTCCCTTTCAGGGTGTCTGTTGTGGGGGAGAGGAAAGGGAAGCTGTTAGTAAGTCACCTTTGGGTAATAAAAAGCAGGGTATAAAACACAGCTCCCCTTCTTCATATTCAAAAAAGAAGAAGACGCTTCAGCATGCAAATGTCATTTGGCCTTTTTCGCTTAGAGCCCCCCCCCCAAAAAAAAAAACCTGCGTCTGATACTGGTTCAGCCACAGGCAAACTAACCTCAAACCTCCGTCTGCCCTTCCCTGCAAAGTAATTTCTTTTGCCTCCAACATGTCGGCAAAAAGCTGTTGATGTCCATGAATGTCTCCAGGCCAAACTAAACCCGACAACCGTCTCGTGGCCGCCACGAGATCACCATTTTAGCACGCCCTGCAAACTTGTTCCTGACGGGGCCGGTGGCATGGCACACTCTCCTCCCCGCGCCTCCCCACCCCCATCGTGCATTTTCGAGTGCCGAAACAACTCCAGCCCCCTGACGGCATTTTAAGTCGTCTTTGAATTCTCGTGGTTATCCTCACGGCGGCCACAATCCTTACGGCTTTTCGTCGGCCCTCAGCTGCGAGCAAATTTAAGTCGATGTTGCCTTTGTTCGGGGAGGAAAGAAACGTCTCTCGGTGCTGGGTTATTGAAAATTAAACTGTCCATGCTCGAGTCTATCTTTTTTGCTGCGGGCTGGTTTTGAAGCCGCCGTTGGGGGGGGGAGATTGGGGGTCGAGCGGCAGGCGATGTTGGACTATTTCTTTGACTGAATTCTGGCTGCCTTTTGTTCTTGCTAGGATGGAGTAGCCAAGAGTCCAGAGAAGCGTTCCTCGTTACCGAGGCCTTCTTCTATCCTACCGACCCGGAGGGGCCTCTCGGGGGATAGAGAGCGAGATGAGAATTCCTTCACCCTGAACAGCACCATCTCCTCGTCAGTACGACGGACCACAAGTATGTTTTCTTTGTACCTGCTCTCTCCCATATCGTTGCTCTTCCACATTTCCTTCAGCTTTGGGCTGGTCTTTATGGGAATTCTGGATCTTAAAAGTAGACTGTGTTTAAATGAAAGAGATGGCCTCAGGAATGAAGTGCTCTAGAAGGGGATTGGATAGATTCATGGAGGAGTCTCTTGATGGCTGCCAGCCATGGTGGCTGAGGGGAACCTCCATATTCGGAGGCATGAAACCTCGGAATCCCCAGACCCAGAAGGCCACATCAGGGGAAGGCCTCAGCCTCTCTACACATCAGGGGAAGGCCTCAGCCTCTCTACTGTTCAACAGGATATCTTTTCACAGGCACAGTAATTAAATGGAAGGGTGGGTTCATTCTTTAAAGCAGGAGTAGTCAAACTGCGGCCCTCCAGATGTCCATGGACTACAATTCCCAGAAGCCCCTTCCAGCGTTTTCTGGCAGGGACTCATGGGAATTGTGGTCCATGGACATATGGAGGGCCACAGTTTGACTACCCCTGCTTTAAAAGCTCGGGGGTGGAGACGTGGGAAGGAAATGTTACTTAACTGAGAAGGTCAGCGTCAGTGAAGAAGTGGGGTTCATGAGTAGTGAAGGAACTACCATGTACCCGGGAGCTGGAAAAGACGAAGAAATCCTAACCAATCTGAGACACTGCCTCCAGAGAGATGTACCTTTCCCACGGTAGTCCTCCAGCTCTGGTCATCGTGGCGGATAAGAAGTGGCAGCCAGACCCTGCGGACCCTGACAAGAGATCAGTTCCCCCCTGGAGAAAATGGAAGGTGGACTTTATGACCTTCTATCCAGGCTAGCCCGATCTTGTCAGATCTCGGAAGCTAAGCAGGGTGGACTCTGGGTAGTATTGGGATGGGAGACCTCCAAGGAATGCTAGGGGTCAATGCCTGGAAGCAGACAGTAGCCAACTATGCCTCTTGCTGCATCTCTTAGTGCTGGCCAGACATACCTATAGCGTCTCCAGGCTGTACTTCACGCATGTCATTGGATAATATCAGTGTAAAGGTAAAGGTATCCCCTGTGCAAGCACCGGGTCATGTCTGACCCTTGGGCTGACGCCCTCTAATGTTTTCATGGCAAACTCAATACGAGGTGATTTGCCAGTGCCTTCCCCAGTCATTACCGTTTACCCCCCAGCAAGCTGGGTACTCATTTTACCGACCTCAGAAGGATGGAAGGCTGAGTCAACCTTGAGCCAGGTGCTGGGATCGAACTCCCAGCCTCATGGGCAGAGCTTCAGACAGTATGCCGCTGCCTTACCACTCTGCGCCACAAGAGGCTCTTGTATAAGATCAGTGTATTCATGTTTAAATGTCAGCGTTATAAACCTTTCCCGTTTTCAATACAGGGTCAGAGCCTATTCGTAGCCGAACAGGGAAGAGTGGCACATCGACCCCAACTACTCCAGGATCCACCGCCATCACTCCTGGGACCCCACCTAGCTATTCATCTCGTACTCCCGGCACCCCTGGGACCCCCAGCTACTCCAGAACCCCTCACACACCAGGCACGCCCAAATCTGCCATTCTGGTGCCTACCGAGAAGAAAGTGGCTATTATACGCACACCTCCGAAATCTCCGGCCACCCCCAAGCAACTGCGGCTCATAAACCAGCCTCTGCCCGATCTCAAGAATGTCAGATCCAAAATCGGGTCAACAGACAACATCAAGTACCAACCTAAAGGAGGACAGGTAAGGTTTTTCATTCTTACAATAATAGATACGTCACATCAGGGGTAGCATCAGCAGCTTCTCCTTTCACACTGGTCCTGTAGAAGATTCCTCTACTGCACAACTCTTAAAGGTTTAGGAGTCTCCCAGAATGAGGACCTGCAAAACCTGGATGCATAAATAATTTCACTTTCATAGATTCCAAGATGGATCATTCTGGTACGCACAGCCATTGTGGCATGTCTAGGAAATAGGATTCAGTGTGGATTGGTAGCTGTCAAATGCTCCACTTCTTCATACACTCTTGAGCCTGGTTTACATATGAGGAGAATAAGGGGAAAGAGACTTGAGGTAGGAGAATGGAATGCAGCACTCCATAGCACAGGGAGAGGCATCCCCTGGTGGAGCACTTCTACATAAGAAAAGCCATGTTGGATCAGGTGATTGGCCCATCCAGTCCATGTCACCCTGTGGCAAAAGCCCATGTGCCATCAGGAGGTCCACCAGCAGGACCAGAACTCCATAACCCCTCCCACTGATGACCTCCAAACACCAAGAATACCGAGCATCACTGCCCCAGATATAAGAACATAAGAGAAGCCATATAGGATCAGGCCAATGGCCCAATCAGTCCAGATTACACAGTGCCATCTTGAGGTCCACCAACTGAGTCAGAACTCCAGAAGCCCTCCCACTGTTGACTTCCAGCCACCAAGAATACAGAGCATGACTGCCCCAAACATAAGAACAACAGAGAAGCCATGTTGGATCTGGCCAATGGCCCGTCCAGTCTGTGTCACACCATGGCCAAAAACCAATAGGCATCAGGAGATTCATCAGCAGGGGCTGCCTCCTGATGGCACCTGGGCTTTGACCACCGTATACTAAATAACAGAACATCACAACAAGCAAATAAGAGGGAGGGAGACATTTTATCCCACCCATGCTTGTTTTTTATTTGCACAAAGGATCATTGAGATCTGGAATCCACCAACATCAATATGCAAGGTTAGGGCTCAATGATCAGCCACCTCATATTCCTGTGGGCGAACTACTCCACAGCAAAAGACTTATCAATCAGGACCTTTTAGAGAGAGACCAGCTGACCAGCTATGAGAAGGGTTCTGGAAAGTATTCAAAACAACTGATATAAAAGGGGGGAAGGTCATGATTACCCACAATCTGAACTTATGATGTTCAGCTGAAGATGACTATTGACTCTTATTGTCTGTGGGTTGAAAGGGAGGTGACTCTCTTCTCTATGCTGAAATTGCCTGTCTTAGAAAATAGAATGAAAAACCGTTCAGTTTCCTACTGGAAGGAACTGTGAAGACCCTATTAGGATCCTACTGCCTTGGTGACTCCTCATCATGACAGAGTCCAGGTCTGGGCTGTCAGCTCCCAGCAACCAATCAACACATTTTCTGGCTAGTGCTCTGAGATGGACTTGAACCAAGGTAACTGTGGGTGTGGCCACTCAGTGAACTCCCATCCCTTGGAAGAGGGGAAGCCCCATTCCATCCCCTTCTCCTGCCCTCATTCTGAGAAAATGGAGAGAGCTCCATCTCCACATGGGCCAGACGGCATAAGAAATGACTGCCCTCTACTCTTACAACGGACTCGTAGGACATGAGAACATAAGAGAAGCCCTGCTGGATCAGTTCATGTCACACAGGGCCAAAACCCAGGAGACATCAGGAGGTCCACCAATGGGGGCACCTCCTGATGACACCTGGGTTTGGCCACCTCTATGCTTAATAATAGAGCATCACAGCAAGCAAAGGAGAGGAAGGGAGAAGATTTCTCCTGCCCCTGCTGACTTTTTGTTTACACAGAGTCATTCTAGGTTTGCACCCACAGAAGGTCCTCTCAGGCATTCAATGCCTGAGAAACACTGCTTTCAGTCAATGGAATTGTTTCGATTTAGATAGAGTGGGCTGGAAGTGGGCCTCCCATCTAGACTAACAAGTAAGTTTTTATTAATTAATTTGTGCATTTATTTATTAAAACATTTCTATCCCTCCTTTCCTTGTGGCTCAAGGCGGCTTACGATGATAGTTGAAAACATTCTCAATTTAGACCCGATAATAACATGCCCAGCATCTCTCCCCCGCATTAAATGGTGGTTACCATTCAAACATATCTCTGAAGCCCTGGCCAACTGTGCTTGCAGTGACTCCCAAAGATCTCCAGGGGGGGCCCTCTCTCCTCTTCAGGGAGCCCATTCCATGGGACTGGGGCCAATGCCCCGTGGGCCACCCAAAATATTGGGGAGACCACACAGAGGGCTTCCCCATGACCATAGTTGACACACTGGGACACATGGTAAGAGAGGACCCTTGGACAAGAACATCTAGCAACTGTTCTCAGTCCTTCACATGAGTTGTCTCAGTTATCCTTAACCTTGATGGGGAGGCTGTAGCTTGCAAAAGGGGCTAAAGTCCAAGCTGTGGATTTGTTACTGAGCCGAGCTGTGACCTAGGAATTCCCCATGTGGCACCTCTCAGCTGCCGCACTAAGGCCAGCTGAAATCAGAACCTCTTTCATCCACAGCCTCCGAGAGCTAAATCCAGTGCTAGCACCTAAACCTTTCCAGATGACTTGGCAAAGGCCATGGATCAGTCTGACAGCTCACAGCGCTCAGGCCAAGGGACCGTCCCAATGTTCCTCTCCCTGCCCCCGCCCCCAATGCTCCACTTCCCAAAGCAGAAGTCGTCGAGGTCATCCCCTGCTGTCCGGTCCAATTGCCCGTGTCACATCCTGTATATTTCAGCGGGAACTGGAAGTCAACAAGGATGGCAGAATTGGTCCCCTAAGGAAGGTATTACCGTCAAACGTTACGCGCACATATGCAGAGGAAAACAGCCCCTGAAGAGTCAATGAATTTTCATAAGCCTTGCAGTAGATGGCCGATGTGAAATTCATAACTCCCGTTGCATAAGATGCCACCGCCGTTCCAAAGTTTGCACAAGGAGCCCTTTGGAAGAGATGGATGGAGAGGGAGTCACTCTTCAGCAGTGTGTTTTTTTGAACAGGAGTAAAGATGCTTTCAGCGCACAGCATGGCTCGTGTGCATCAGAGGTCACTGATCGATGGAAAGGTTTAGGTTTGCTTATAGGAGGATTCTCATACCCGAGCATAGCTGAGTCCATGCTCAATCATGTCTCGATACATTCATGGAACATCTTTCTTTGAGCATGGCTGGTTTGCATCTCAGACGCTCTCAGTTTGGGTGAGCGGCCGGCCATTCTTCCTTCAACCCGGTCAACTGCGAAAGGAGGCCATTCCATCTTGTAACAAGATGTGGGAAGGGGGGGGGGGAGATGTCACAGGGCAAGGAAACCAGGAAGGGTTTCATCTCTTGGGGCTCTACAGGTGAGCGGGTTGAAGTCATACCTATCTGTAAGCTTTTTCGTAGCCAAACTGTTCTCCCTTGAGCACCTGGCTAATTCGTGCCAGGAGTCAACAAAGCTCTGTCCTCCTGGCATGTTCTGTCAAAGCCAGGGCTTTACCCCAGAATATGTGAAGGAAGAACAGATGGACCACAGACTCTGGGGATGATCTGACATCATCTATGGTCTATTATGGTCTATTATGGACACCTTGGACGGGAAGGGTTAACACCAAGGATTCCTTGGGGAAGCACTGCTAAGATGGGGTGGGAGTGGGGCACAAGGGGAGAGGCCACAAATCCCCCCACTCCACCCCACCCCACCCCATGAAGATTGGAGAAGCCTGGGCATCTTGAAAGGGGAAGCTGTGCCACCTTTGTCCCTCCCCCCCCCTCTAATACTGTTATAGGCCAAATTATCCTGGATGGGGCTGATGTCTCACCCTCCCCACCCATCCCCACCCCCTGTCATTTAATGCTCCAGTTTTTAATTTTCTTCACAAGGTTTTTAATTTCTCTGGATTCCCCTGAAAATAAAAAGCGGGGGGGGGGGGGGGGAGAATTTACAAATCTAAATACACTGTAGAGGTTTTCTTGTAAACAGCAGTCATCGTGTGTGCATATAAAATCAGGTAATTCTCATCAGTCTTGGACACATGATGGTAGGAGCAATCAACCTACCATGTGGCAAATAAAATGCAGTCTTCAAAAGAAAGTCTCTGATGTGAAATGTGGAGGAATTAAGAACAAACTGCCCCCTCTGTTCAACTCTCTTGGCCTGCTGCCTACCGTCCTGGTCTGGATAAGCTGTAAATCTGACCCCTACTCTTCCTGTCATGTCACTGGTGCCACGTGACTTCCTGTCCAGTTCCTGCGGTTTCTTTAGACTTCCTGTCATGTGCTTGAGGTTCAGCATGTCCTAGATCTGCAAAGACAGAGAAGGCATCTCCAGGCATGCTTGTAATGATCAGATCATATCTCAGTCCCACATAAGGATTCTAGACCCTTCTTGGTGGGGACAGGGGTCTCCTACCTCCAGGCCCCTTTTCTCTGCCACCAGCCAACTGGCCAGCAGGGGGGAATTACTCCCCCCTAGAGGAGCTGAAGACTCTGCTGGAGTTACCAGCTTTCCTCAGGGCCTGCAAGATGGACCTCTTCCACCAGGCATATGGTTGAGGACGGGCTGAGGTCCTGGAGTTGTCATCAGGGGATCCCCTAGAATTAGAACAAGACCCTCGCTCCTAAGGAAAGAACTCTTGACTGCTGCTGGGGAAGGGAGGAGAGATAGGGTATTAACTCCATAGAACAGCCATCTTTTAATGTATTGTGGATTTTTTTTGGATTTGGTAGTTTTATTCTTCTATTTTATTCTTTTATTGTAAACTGCCGCGACTCTTTGAGAGCAGCAGTATATAAGTAAAAATAGATGGATGGATGGATAGATGGATAGATGGATAGATGGATGGATAGATGGATAGATGGATAGATAGATAGATAGATAGATAGATAGATAGATAGATAGATAGATAGATAGATAGATAGATAGATAGATAGATAGATAGATAGATAGATAGATAGATAGATAGATAGATAGATAGATAGATAGATAGATAGATAGATGAACACTTGAAATTAAAGTGTTTATATGACTTGGAAATGCTGTAGGCAGATCGAGGGCCATCGAGGATTGGGGAGGAATTTCTATGGTGGAAACTAATTCTACCACAGAGTTTTGTTCCAAGTGATGTAAGCACATGGTTAAAATGCGGGACATTCCTCACTGCTCAGTGTCCACCAGTTGCTCAGAGGGACCTGACTGCCGTAGTTCCACAGTTTTCTCGTTTCTTTCTGGTTCTTTCTCTAGGTCTTTTCATTCCTGGTTCCTTCTCTGCTTCAGACTTCAGAGCAGACAGGAATCAGAACACGGGATCTTGTTCAGGAAGTAGATAGATAACATTTATTTCGGTCAGTGACCAGTACAAAATACAAAACTCATCTTGCACATCTGGCAATAACATAGGATAAATTCTTATTTCTATCCGAAAGGAGTTCCTTTAATTTGGCTTGTCTTGAAGTAGCCCTTAAGTCAGTAAGGATGGGATACAGCAATTCCTGACGCAATTGGTTGTCAATGCAGCATGTTCGGTGTTCTCGATGTTGCCCTCCTGGCATATGCAGGGACGTTCCTGGGGTGGAAGCTTATTAGAGCATTATAGCGCAAAAATGTAAATGCCCTTCTAAATTCAGGGTTGTCAGTGTTAGAAAGAGAGGGCATAAGCCGTGTTCAGGAAGTAGCTCACAAGTGCAGGCAGAATGTAGGAAGCAAGAAGAGGCCTCGGTCCATCTTACAGCTCCATGTGGAGGGTGCCTTATATCACTTTTGCATGGTAACGCTCATCTTGTACACGGCAATATTTGTAAGCCAGGTGCTGGGCGGGGGGAACATGCATAAACTGAAATACAGTGGAACGGTGTCGAAAAAATGCCAAGCAAACAAAAACAAGCACACAGCACCAACAATCAGAACGGCTCTCTTTGGCACACCATTTCGGGCCTGTAGGCTTCTTAGCGCATTGGGTGCCTCGCATTGACATTCATGGACTCTCTGATTAGATCCTCGAGTTCCAGAATGTTCTTAAAATGCACAGTGCAGCCCAGAGTTGGAAGACTATGCAGGCCAAGTCACTTGGATAAGAGCCCAAAGGGCCCTCGCTCTTCTTGTACAATTCTCATAAATGTTTTCAAAACGATATAAGTCGTGTCCATTTCCCTTCTTCGTACCATCATGCTTCCTTGCCTGTGGAGCATGATGTTATGAAGAAGGAAAATGGACACGAGCTATTGCAGCTGCACCATCGTCTCCAGCAACCACTTTCCATTCCAATCCTCACTTCATTTCTTCTGTGGGTCATGCTAACCTGAGGTACGGTTATAATAAGTGGATTTGCGGCTTCTTATTTATTTTATTTCTATACCTCCCTCCCTAGCAGCTCAGGGCAGTCGGGGGTTGTCAACCCCCGGTCTGCGGCCAGATACTGGGCCGCAAAGGCCACAGTACCGGGCCGCCGGCATCCGCACCTACCTCCCCCCCCCCCCGCAGCGAGAAGTTTGCCAGGCCGCGAGCAAAGCAGCCGCTTCGCTTGCAGCCTGGCGAGCTTCTCGCTGTGAGGGGGGGAAGAGACAGGCACGGCCGCCGGCATGCCAGCAACAGAAATGTACAGGCGCGGAGCTGCCACGCATGCGCGTTTGTGCCCCCTGCTGGCAAAAATGCATGCACGGCAACTCTGTGCGTGTGCGTTAGCGCCCCCTGCTGGTGCAAATGTGCATGTGCGGCAACTGCCCATGTGCGTTTGCACGAAACTGCCGCGCATCCACGGCACCTGGGCCGCCAGCTCTCCCCCACCCCCGGAGGTGGTCCTCGACCACAAAAAGGTAGCGGACCGCTGAGGGCAGTGAACAATGGCAGTTTGTTAACAACAATAAAACCCAAACCCTAACCGGGCTGTGATCTGGTCGAGGGCAGACACACGTCCTTGGGGCCAGGGACCACCAACCTGTTGGAATTCGCAAAGCGCAGTGCCCCTTGGGAAACATCAGCAGAGAGGCGGTCCCTTAGGCACGCCAGGCCAAGACCGCAGATGGCCTTAAAAGTAAGAACCTTAAATTTGATCTGGAATTCAACCGGAAGCCTCTGCAGCTGCCAAAGGATGGGATGAAAATGGGCCCTCCATGGAGTTCCTGTGAGGACCTGGGCAGCTTCATTCTGGACTAGTTGTAGTTTCCGGGTCAAGGATAAGGGTAGGCCCATGTAGAGCGAGTTACAGACGTCTAGAGGTGACCATCGCATGGGACCTTGGGATGACATCCCCCACTCTCAACAATCCCCAAGCTGGTCATTGGCAAGGAACCACAAGGGAGCATGGAGATATCCTTAATCTTGGAGGCAGTTTTGCAAAGCTGTTGAGCTCCCCGGTGCTTTCCTTTGCAACCACTCTTCCCCCACAGCTAGGAGGCGCTGTGTCCCCCCGAGGAGAAATGCCGTTCGAGTGCGTTGATTTCCGATTCCTTTTAGGTTAGAATTTTAAACAAGAAGATTGATTTTAGCGATATTGAATCCAGATGTGGTTCCAAGGATAACATCAGACATTCGGCGGGGGGAGGAAACGTAAGTAGAGACGGTGCCCGACCAGGTACCCAAACGGGCACTGGTGATGACCCTCCACCTCTGCACCACCTCTTGGCTCCTTGTTTCCTTTCCAAGCACTCTTTCCCTTCTTGCTCATGCTCCACATGTCACCTTGGTCTAGTGATGTGACAGCTTTGTGTGTTGAGTGGTGGTCCACCAGCATCCTTCCTCCCAGACCACAGCAAACCTCCGAGCTCGTTCACAGTCGTAGCACTCTCATCCATAAAATGCTGAGGGAACATAGAACTCCCTGTGTTGGGGCGAGAGCCCCGCCTCCAAACTAACCTGGGCCCCTAGGGGGTCCTGGGCGATCAGCACAACCCCCATTGGCTGCTGGAGAAACTGCAGCAAGCCCCTCCGAAGACCAGCACTGAGAGGAGGAAGGCCTCTGCCACTGAGCCACTCCCACAGGCCATCCTTCCCATGAGGCTTGAGGTATCACTACCCCTCTCAGGACACCATGGGCCTCTAAGATAGCAGAGGAAGGAGAGGTGCAAGAAGAGAAGGCCTAGGCCGAGAATCCAATCCCCCTCGGTTAGTCACACCCAGTGGGACACCCTTTTTCATGGGGCTTTAAAGGAACACACGGTTGCCCCACCCTCAGGAAATCCTTTAAAGCAGGGGTAGTCAACCTGTGGTCCTCCATATGTCCATGGACTACAATTCCCATGAGCCCCTGCCAGAAAACACTGGCAGGGGCTCATGGGAATTGTAGTCCATGAACATCTGGAGGACCACAGGTTGACTACCCCTGTTTTAAAAGGTAGGAAGCAGAGAAGAGAGGGACCTGTAACTTGAAAGAGGAGAGGAGGGAGTGGCCGGGACAAGATAGAACTCCCTTCTTCCCCTCTGGCTTTGTCTGCAGGCTGTCGAGGAAGGGGGCTATAGGGTGCAGCATCTGTGCCTCAGGTGTGATCCTGCCGTCAATCAGAAAACCCTCCAGGCTTCAGGAATGTCCTGAAGCACAAGAGATATTGAGGATGTCAATGTTAGACATGCTTGTCTAAGCTGCCACATAGTTTTCCAGTGACAAAGGAGGTGAGGACCAGCTAAAGGTCACTCAAGATGGTGCGGTCTTCCTCGTTACATGGTGGACTACAACAAGAAGTGATACAGTGAGGAGGAGGGACAACTACCACTGATACTGACTAGCTACTCTAGGCCCAGGTCATTGGAGGAGTCTGGTCTGCGGGAACGGAAACAGAAGTTGTCTGTGGGGCTCATGGGAATTGTAGTCCATTGACATCTGGAGGACCACAGGTTGATGACCCCTGTCCTAGACCATTCTGGCTCCCCCCCCGGGTGATCTCATTCTCAACTGACTAATACAAGTGCCTCATGGTGGGTGTGAATGTTAAGATGCCCAGTAACTATCTCAGTCATAAGACAGTAGACATAGTCCATCCCTAGAAAGTCAGGGTCGGTCTGTAAGAAAATGACTTTCTGAGCCTAACAGGTCATTTTCTTTTATTTGTCCTAGGAGATTAAAAATCAAGCCAGGCCAATGGTGCAAAATCAGGAAAATGTATATATTTCTTATTAGTTAAGACTTCCCCAACAGGCTTTGTCAGGGAATTCTGTTTGCCTTGCAGTATATCTTCAAAAGGAGTATAAGGTCAGTAAGAAGAAATGTGTAGGGCGTTTTTTGGAAATGTTAACGGAATAATAATATGTGCATGAGCCTGATTTTGCACCATGGGTCTGGGCCTTATTTGTTATCTTCTGTGGCCAGAGCGGCCCTTTTGAGTTTTTTTCCCTCTCTGCTCCATACTAAACGTCACAGACCAAGGAAGCGCTATCTCCTAAATCCTATAGACACAAGAACTTAGAGACTGGAACGTGGGTATCTTACAGTTTCCCCCATCTCTCTGATCCTAATTGAATTCTCTTCTGCATGCCATTAGGATGTCATTTTTTTAAAGACACAAGTGGTTTCGGGGTGGGGTTTTTGGAGAGGGGAGGAGAAACCTGCTGATAACAAGCTTAATTCAGTCCTGTGAAGTCTAAGCCCATTCAAATCGATGGGTCTAGAAGGGAGCAATACGTCATAGGATCGCACTGTAAATTGGCATTCACAGGGGTTGCAGTCCTATGCATGTTTACCCTTGGGGGAACATCCCCCGCAACTTGTACTGCAGATTACTGGCCTGTAGGACGATGTATTAAGCAGAAACCGGGACAAAACATTTGGAAAATCTACGGAAGACTTGGACACACACAAACACACCACTGAGACACTTCCTTGCATGTGAAATGTGTAAGAAAAATAACCCCCTTTTTTTCCGTCCTGATTTAGAATCTTCGCTGCACTAACGAAACGGGTCTAACGTAGTTCTCTGGTAGAAACGGGAAGCTTGCTGTGTTAATCCGGGTGTCCCCCCTGCTTTGTGGCACGTTCTGTATTCTGCTAAGCATCTCTTCCTTTCCAGTGTTTTTTTATTTTGGGGGGCATCATACCCACTTTTGTAGCCTGCATTTTCCTTGTTCCTAAGTTGTGCTACTTTTCACAGATCCAAATTGTGACTAAGAAGATAGACCTGAGTCACGTGACTTCCAAGTGTGGCTCGCTGAAGAATATTCGTCACAGGCCAGGTAATATGGGAACTGGCTGGGGGGGGGGGACAGGATGTGGGCCAGCCTGCCACTTGAATGACCACCCTGTCCATGTTTTTGGGTCCACAAGCAATTTAGTCCCAGAAACCTTTCAAAGATAACGTTCTGGTGTGTTTTGGGAACTGCAGCCTGCGTGAGAAAAGTGAATTCGTTATTTATGCATGTATGAAACATACCCCAAGAAGGAGAGGTTTTTATTCCCCGTTTTTCTCTCCTTTAAGAAGCCTCAAAGTGGTTTACAACCTCCTTCCCTTCCTTCTCCCCACAACAGGTGTTTTGTGAGGCAGGTGGGGCCTGAGAGAGCTCTGAGAGAACTGACTGGCCCAAGGTCACCCAGCTGTGTTTCAAAGGGGCTTACAATCACCTAACCCAGGGGTAGTCCACCTGTGGCCCTCCAGATGTCCATGGACTACAATTCCCATGAGCCCCTGCCAGCAAACGCTGGCAGGGGCTCATGGGAATTGTAGTCCATGGACATCTGGAGGACCACAGGTTGACTACTACCCCTGACCTAACCTTCCTTCTCCCCACAACAGACACTCTGTGATGCAGGCGGGGCTAAGAGAGTCCTGAAAGTCCTCATGTATCTTAAATACACGATACCCAGCAAGCTTCATGTACCTCAAAGCAGCTGACAATCAGCTTCCCTAAACCCCAGTCTCAGCCTCTCTTTTGAAAAATCCCTTCAGGTTATAGCAGAAGGCCCCAACCTTTTTTGATCACCTTTGGAATTCTGACAAGGTAAGTGGGGGGCCCAAAAAACAAAATGGCAGCCCTAGAAGGCAGAGTCACACACACATGGAGGACGCCCAAGTGCAAAGGAAAGCATAATTAAAAAAAAAACACTGGGAAAGAGGAAGGAGAGGGAGAATAAAATTGACACTGAGGTGTCAACCATAAGTTTGGTTTGGTTTTTTTCCTTAATGAGCAGGTGGAGGACGCGTGAAAATCGAAAGTGTGAAACTGGACTTTAAGGAAAAGGCGCAGGCAAAGGTCGGCTCACTGGAAAACGCTCACCACGTACCTGGAGGAGGAAACATCAAGGTAAAGGCTCCCCCTTCCCCCCGATCCATGCTGTATTGGTGTATCCTTTGTGTGCCCAATTGCAGGACGCTTTTCTCTGCTGCATAGCTATTGCTGAGTGCCGTGAGAAGAATAACGGGTAGGTTCTGTTTTTTGTCTCTGGTCACGTTGCCATGACCTGCTTTGGCCAGCCCAGAGCCTCCGACTCAGGAGAAGAGACCGAGGACAACCAGAGCTATCAGGAAAGACCCAGCATTGCAGAGGTTCCAGCAGTACTAGAGAACTCCTGGCCCGAGCTACCAAGGAAGACCTTGACACTTCTGAAACAGCCACCAAGCTTCCACCAGGCAGAGCCCAAACCTGGGGATGCAGTCTCCCCAAGGGATACTCTTACTCTGCAGGAGTGGCCTGGGCTGCAGCAGCCCAAAGAAGGCAAAGGGCTCAACTGGCTGAGTGCAACCCCATCCCAGAGAATGAGAATTCTTTTCAGGATCCTGATCCAAGCATGGTGCGGCTGCGTGGGCTCCGGGCCAGCCAAGGGGCAGCTGAGCCTGACAGCTTCCCAGCCTGTTGGGGCCGAGGCTTGGGAAAGCTTCCTTGATGGGTCAGCTGGTCCATGAGGACCGAGGGCCAGCTTCCCTGCCTAGCCTTCAATTCCTGCTCCTCATATTTTTATTTTATTTTATTTATTTAGATTTATATACCGCCCTCCCCGAAGGCTCAGGGGATATCCCATCCCTTGTCTACAGTGCCAGCTTGGGGTGGGTGATTTACTTCAGATAAGCCAGAAATTATCTGTCTGAGCCGAATCACCCATCTCGTCACTTTTAAAAGGCCAAATCAGCGGTGGCTAAATTGTGCTTTAGTGATTCTTTCATGATTCAGCCAGTTTAAAGGAGGATCTCGGGGGCAGAGAGGGCACAACAAGCAGCTGATGTGTGATGATCGGCTGCTTGTTGGGCCCTTTAAATGCCTCCCTTAGCCTCTCTGGCAGTGAAGAGGTTCTTTGCTTCCAGATAAGGCTGGAGGGAGACATCTAAAGGGCCTCCCAAGCAGCTGATCATCACACATCAGCTGCTTGATGTGCCCTTTAAATGCTCCCCCCACACTTTTCTAAGGCAGTGCCTGAAGCAGTCATCATCAGATACTTGGAGAGCCCTTTAAATGCCTTGCCCCGGTTTGTGAAGATATTCTAAGCCAGGGGTAGTCAACCTGTGGTCCTCCAGATGTCCATGGACTACAATTCCCAGGAGCCCCTGCCAGCTGCTGCAATGTGCAATTAGATAAGATAATTAGATATATTTTAATGTATATATTTGTAATGATTTTTTAATATTGCTTCTGCAGCTCAAGTTTTGGGTTCCTGACTTTTGTTCAGGTTGGGTCTCAGTTCCCTTTTTTGATTTTGCCTGATGCATTCAACACATGGTTTACAGACCCTCTCTTGCAAGTGGCAGGACTTACCAAAGAATGATGGGAGGCCTAGGCCAGCATCACCAGTGTTGTAGCAACATCTGTTCCAGTGCACTCCAGTGATGTCATCATGTCTCCAGCAATGCAGGATGTTCTGGTATTTGGACAAAAGCTCTATGGCAGAAGCTGTTTTTACCAGAGTTTTTGCTCAGTGCCCCAGTGTTCTGCATCGTCAGTGATTAAGTATTTGAAAGGTTGTCACTTGGAGGAGGGCAGGATGCTGTTCCCATTGGCTGCAGAGGAGAGGGCACGCAGTAATGGGTTTAAACCTCAAGTACAACGATATAGGCTAGATATCAGGAAAAAAATTTTCACAGTCAGAGTAGTTCAGCAGTGGAATAGGCTGCCTAAGGAGGTGGTGAGCTCCCCCTCACTGGCAATCTTCAAGCAAAGGTTGGATACACACTTTTCTTAGATGCTTTAGGATACTTAGGGCTGATCCTCCGTTGAGCAGGGGGTTGGACTAGATGGCCTGTATGGCCCTGTCCAACTCTATGATTCTATGATTCTATGATGTCACTTCCATTGTACGCAGGAAGTGACATCACTAGGTTGCCAGCCACTCAGACCTAGGCGCCTCCTTGCTGCCGGCAACTTCCCCCACCAGCCGGATGGTTGGTGGCAGAGGGCGGGGGCCTCTTTGCCCCCCAACAGAGGGCTGGAAACGGTCCTGTCCCACCTCACCAGCTGTCGCGTCCCTTTTGCAGATCGACAGCCAGAAGCTCAACTTCCGAGAGCACGCCAAGGCCCGAGTGGACCACGGGGCCGAGATCATCATGCAGTCGCCCGGCCGCTCCAGCGTGGCTTCTCCACGGAGGCTCAGCAACGTCTCCTCCTCCGGCAGCATCAACCTGCTCGAATCTCCCCAGCTCGCCACCCTCGCCGAAGACGTCACCGCAGCCCTGGCCAAGCAGGGCTTATGAATCGGCTTCGTTTAGCAGTGTTTGAAGTAATACTATTTAGGCATGAGCTCTTGCCAGGAACGGGCTCTGAGCAGGTGTTCCCATTCATCTTTTACCATGTCTAAAATTAAGTCACCCACCCCCCACCCCCCCAAGACTGTAGTAACCATAAAAAATAAAAAACGGGGAGAAAAAGATACGCAGAGTTGCAGAAATTGGCCTGAGTTCCATTTCGAGCAGGAAGACGCTGGCTTTTTATGTGGGTACAATTGCCGTATATTCCATTGGATGGTCCTCATTGCTCAGCACTGTCTCGCATGGACTATCTGTGCTATGACACCATGCATTTTGACCTTTCCTGTGCCTGACAGCCCCTCCACCGCTTTCTGAAGAACCTTGTTCCGTATGTTGAGTTGCTCGTCATCCCGTAGGGTTGGCAGAGAGCACGAAGGAACATCTCCTGCTGCAATTTTATCACGGTTAAATTAAACTGGAGAGTTTTCAGTACCGGGCAGAAGGGCTCAAAAATAACGTCAAAAAGGGGCTGGGTCGGGTGGGGGTTATTTTATACAAACGGGCGGAAAGAAAGAGTCGATTAAGTTATTAATATTGCGGAACCGGGATAACGATGTCAGTGTATAGCTGATTCTGATAAATTATTTAACTGATAATTAAAGAAAGCAGTTGGGGAAGAAAAATTGTATGAACTGTACTGGGGAAGTGGCAGGTGTGTTTTTTTTTTTCCTTTCTCCCTTTTTTTCTAAAGCTACTGAAACTAAGCCGTGGAAATGTGTCTGATTAGAATACTGACTAAGCAGCTTGCTTTTGTGTCTACACTACTGATTTCAGATCCTTTCCATCTGTTTGATAAAGTATTACTCTAGGTATATCTTTCTCTGTGGCCATTTGTGATCTCCCCTCTCATACTTGAATATTCTCCTTCCTTATTCACAGTATCTGTGTCTCTTGCACCCTTTGGTGTTGCAATTTTAGGTATGTAAAAGTAGATGTTAGCAGGGTTTTCAGATTTAAAACAAACAAACAAAAAAAGGACAAACCATTCCGCATGAAATTGCTTTCTGTAACATCTCAAATCTGTGACCCTGTTTTAGTGCCAGATGCGAGTCTCTTCTGTGATATTAGAAACGTTATTCTCCCTTCTCTTTCTTCCTTTCCTTATTTTTTTTCTCCCCCCCCCCCCTTCGCTACGACTGATTTTATCGGAGTCTGGGTAATTATTTTAAGACGTCTCCAAAAAAGGCGGTTTGGGAGTCTAGATTATTTTTTTTTTGGAAGAGAAAACGATCATTTAAAAATAGTTTCATTCCAGCTGTTTTTTTAAAAAAAAGAACACCCAGGGTAAAAGTGAAGCCCAAAGTTGTTGTTTTTCTTTTGCTAAAGTTGAAATTCCAAGAGAAAGTTCTTTTCGGCAGGCGTTCTTCCATGTTCTCAACAATGTCTTTGCATAGGGATGGGAAAGCAAGGCTTCAGAGTGAGATGGATTTTTCTGCATGAGAATTCTCAGCCACCTCAGTAAGATGGCATGGAGATGGTAAATTAATCTGCAGCAAAAAATATATATGGAGTATAAAAAGTATAAGACAAGTGTATATAAGAGGAAGTAATGCAGGGACACTTAAATATTAAAGCAGGTGGCAGGTTGGATACACACTTTTCATGGATGCTTTAGGATGCTTAGGGCTGATCCTGCGTAGAGCAGGGGGTTGGACTAGATGGCCTGTATGGCCACTTCCAACTCTATGATTCTATCTATAAGATGTCCTACACTGCCACGGGGAGGAAAGTGGACGTGGCACAGCCCTGTGACTGACCCATTGGCGGATGCAGGTCCAGCCATGTCACGGTTGCTGGCATTGATTGGCTGATCATTAAATGACCCATTTCAACCTACAGGTGGATTGCTCTGCTCTTGACAAAACCATGTCTGTCACATTTGCATGTTCTCAAGCTGAGCTCCACACGAACCATGCACCCGGAAGGCTTTAGGTGTTGGAAGCTGTTGGATCAAGGGCCATTCCTGCAGTGTGTATCCTGTATCTAGGGCTGCTGCTAACACACCCATGGGTTGTGGTGGTTGTTGTGGTTGTTGTTTGAGTAAAGTATCAGTGGTATGAACAAACCAATAATCCTGTGGCACCTTAGAGGCTGACAAACTTCTCAGCCGCATTCGGGTTTCGTTCCCTAGTGCTCTGTTGAGTTCAAACTTTATTACAGTCAGTAGGGAGATGGATCGAATGAAGGTCAGGCTCTGCATGTATAAAATGGCATCCTAGCCAACAGAGGCTTTGTTTATAAAGAGGTGGGAATAGGCAGATCTTCAGGACACCAAACTGGCCGCATTATGCAAGGATGACCTAGGATCCTTGGCGGTGCGAAGTACTGTCAACTTTTGGCGACCCTGTAAAGTTGTCCAAAGCAAAAAACTAACAAGAGGGATTCGCCATTGCCTGCCTTGGCAGCCCCAAATTTCCTCACTGGTCCCCGGCCAGGTACTACCCAGGGCCGACCCTACTTAGCTTTGGAGATCTGAGATCCAGGAGTTATGGTCTTTGCCAAGAAATGTTAAAGATCGTTCGTGTAATAAGACGCCTACCAAGATCTAGCGTTTCATTAAGGAAGAAAGTTGGTTTAGAATCTGAAGTGCACCAGAAGGCCTGTTCTAACCTATAATTGCTGTGATGTCGCTTAGAATAACCATACAAGGTACTCAAAGAGTGTAAGCAGACCCCGGCTGGGCCAGGCGGAAGGGCGAGAGAGCCCAGAATCCTTTGGGACTCTTGGCTGCGGCTCCAGAAACAAAACTCAGAAGGCAAAATTGAAGGAAATATCACTCCGGCTCTGTGCCTTTGGTTCTCGCACGTTTGCCTTGCTGTGTTTCGATGTCTTTTTCCCCAAATCTGGGAGCAAGCAAGAAAGAGAGACAGAGAGAGCACCTAGGATACAGCTGAACTTCTCAGAGGTGGCCCCTGCTGACCGCTAGCCGGTCACAACCGCGTTGAATCTGTGACTATTTTGTCGCTTTTTTTGGGGGGGGATGTAAAAACGTTCTAGCTGGTGAAGTTAAATTATTCCGCGGGCGTGTCCAAAGCTGCCGCTCAGTTTCACGCCGCAGATCTCTACCTTTCTCCCTTGTCGAGTGGTCCTCGCAGTTGGTCATCATTCTAGAAAGAGTTACAGGACCTTGCGGGCATCCAGCGAGGGGAACGGCAGCGAGGAGAACCTGGGGAAGGGAAATGCCGGTGCTGCGTTGCAGGGCTAGATTTTCGTTGCTCGGGGAAGAGGCGGGTGTTCCTTAATTTCGCTCTCATCTGAGCTCAGCCCCTGGCCAAAAGCAGTGGCTCAGTGCAGCGGGAAGTTCTTTTCCTTTGAGCCCCCGTTGCACAAACAAAAAGCTAACCACGAGCTTTCCTGCTCTCGCTTTGCAGCGGGATGCATCCGGCGGAGCTCCCCGACGGGATCGGACCCCGTTGCGGTTCTTGGAACACGGATCCCGGCTGGTTCTGTTGCTCTGATAGCGACCCCCATAAGTTATAAGCTGAGCTAAAATACATTTTTTAAAGGCACATTTAACAGTTCACAAGTAAGCAAGATTTTTTTTCCCCAAAAAAAATAAATTCGAACTAAGCTTTCAACTGTCCGATAGAAAACAAACCTGTCCACTGGGTAGGCAGATGCTGGGTGTTAATCTTTAGCTGCAGATGACCCGCTTCTATGTAAGGCCTGAAGGAACCGGGGGTAGGGGGGTGGGGGGAAAGCGGGAAGGAACTGGCCTTTGTCCAGCAACAGTAGTCCAAGCTGCTAGTTTTTATTTCCCCTGTGTTCTGGGGCGCTAGACATAGAATAGATGCCTTTGGAAACCTAAGAGAGATGTATACAGCTGCAACTTTCCATCCTGGCTGCGTGCAAATCTGTGTGCCTGCCTAGTACGCATGGATCCCAAAATACGAACTACCAGATCACACTGAACCTATCAAGGACTTTTCTGTAGCCCTTGGGCCCAGAGTCCCTCCCGACGGCCACCGTGAAGAGCAACCGACCCCTAGCAGCAGACCGAAATGCAGCCACAAATCGGCACTCCCTGTGCCCCACCAGGCTGGAAACAGCTGCCGGCCATGTACAGCGGCCGTCAGAGGTTCAAGAATTCTCCTAGCTTTGGTGGGACTGCAGAGGTGGGGAATGCTGTGAGTCCCAGTATAGGGCCAGCGTGCTTTGCTGGCGGCTTCCAGGCAGGCTGCTTGGTCCCGTTTTGTGCAAGCCAAGCCAAAACCTGGCGTCGATCGCTGCCTCCCGGGTAGCTGAGCCGTTCCCTAATGAGTAGAAGAATTGCCATGCAGATCTGGTCGTATCGGGCCTAACCATCTTTTCAACTTTAGCAAAGGAAAATAGGAACACGCTGGGGTTTTGGAAAAAGAAATACAGTAGACGGTTACAAGCCTGTGGGTTTATTCTCTCTTCTCCCCCCCCCCCAATAATTCTAGCTCCTGTTATCATATAAGAGGCATTTCTTGAATGGCTGGTGGTAGGTAGTTCATGTTTTTCAATCCAATTTGCAGATGTATTTGTTGCTGTATAGTGGTTGTTTTGCAAATAAAATCGCTTGTCATTGATCGTCTTGTGTCCTGCCTGCTTTTTTTTTTCCCCCTTCCACGCCCGGCAGGGCTTCATGCATCAAGGATCATCAAGTCACCGCTGACTGATGAAAATGGTGTTTAAGGAAAGAGGCAAACAGGAGAGAGGCAAACGCCACTGCCCGTCTCTGTATCTCAAACCTGGACTTCCATGGTGGTCTCCAGGCCAAGTACTATTGACAGCCAACCACGGTTGGAGTCCTGTACTGAGAAAAGTGTCCTCATCATGCACATGTTATTTTACACAAGCACAGGCTAAATGCTCTTGCCATCTCAGCACTCTCAAAGGCTTGGGTAAAAAAAATACTGAGAAAACAGCCTTAAGTTCTCATACCATTGTATACCTCTCCGTGAAGCCTCATTGAGATTCTGACACTTAAGAAATGAATTGAGCCTAAATTTCCAGGGCAAAACTGGAGATTCCAGGCTGGACATTCCTGGAGAAATCTGAATGTCTAATTATTATTTATTTTTTTGGATTTATTCAATAAATGAACTTATATGCCACTTAGTGGCAGCTTAGTCACAGCATACAATTTAAAACAATCGTAAAAATCTCCTCCCCCTCCCACCCTAACCCTCCCCACTTGTCCAACCAAGCTATCTGGGTAACCTGTGCGCCCAGATTAGTTGGTGGAACTAATAGGAGAGCAGCCCATGGTTAGACGCTGGAGGGGAGGTAGATTATGGCCCTTGGCTAAGGGTCTAGCCCAGTGGTTCTCAGCCTGGGGGCCGGGACCCCTTTGGGGGCCAAACGATCCTTGCACAAGGGTCGCAGCAGGGCAAGCTCATCCACACAACAGCCTTGCAAGGCAAGCTCATCCACACAACAGCCTTGCAAGGTAGATCGCGATAGAGCGTTCATCTGTCTGAAGCAGCGGAAAAGAGCGAGATCATCATGGGAAAAGAGGCAGAACTGAACTGAGAAATCCCGGGGGGGGGGGAACAATTTATATACAATCCTGAACAACAGATCTTCACTCCATTGGCCAGTTCCAGTTTAATTTCTGCGAAAGAACACTGGCATCATTTTATGGTTGAGGGTCACCACCACATGGGGAACTGTATTAAAGGGCCACGGCATTAGGAAGGTTGAGAACCACTAGACTAGTAACTATATTCTTGAGTAAGTTGTAAAAGTTATTGTTCGTTGCTAAAGGATTACATGTCCGGCTTTTGTCCAGAAGCCGGGTTTATGCTCAGAGCCACCCGCAAAGATCAGCACGTTTTCTTTTTGAAACACGCCGTCTTCATTTGGGAAGGATGCCGTCTAGACTCAAGCTTCTTTGGCCTTGCCTTTATGGAATAACAAAACTACAGACTGTGCATCTGGCGAGAATCAAGGCATTTACGTTCACGGTAGAATGCTTTTGCTAGTGTTGAGAAACACCTGAGCACGCCCTAATGAGGGATGTCCCTGTAATGCTTTGTAGAGGTGTGGCCCAGGGGTCTATAAGGCAGAATGTTGCGTGTGTAAAAACTGACTCTGACAACCTAAGCGTGTTCTGCTCTTACGTTCTGCCAGTCTGAAAATGGACAATTCTAGTGCTGGCCGCACCTGGACCTGGCTTAGGGGCTTTGCAAGTCAAGGTGCTGGGGAGACCTGACACTTCCCGCTTTGGCTCAAGGAGGTGGTTGTTTCACCCCGTCCCCAAGCTCCAAGCTCGAACATGGCTACTGAGGTCATCAAAAGACAAGGTTTTATGCACCGGTCCTGTAAACAGAAAAAACTGCGTCAGATCGTTGTTGCCATCGGTGCACGGCTCTCCCTCCAGGCTGTGTCAAGTTATATACTTCACCTAGAATTCTAGAATCATAGAGTTAAAAGGTACCTCCAAGATCATCTGGTCCGACCCCCTGCAGAATGCAGGAAACGGCCACAGGACACGAGCACCGACACACTCCCTTCTGCCCACCCACTTACAAGCTTCCTAAATTCACAGAATAGGAATTTTTGTAGGGTGGCTACCTAGCCTCTGCTTAAAAACCTCCAAGGGAGGAGAGTTCTGAAATGGGTGCCCTGAGCCTGCATTTTAAAATGGCTGCTAGGGGGTGAAAAGGCTGTAATGGCCTATGCTTCCCAGGAGACTCAGGGAAGGGTCTCAAATAAGGAGGGAGGAGTCCCAAATAAGGAGGGAGGAGTCAGGCTCCACCAGGGGAAGGAGCTTGTGGGTATTTAGGCTCCAGACCCTCTGGGAGGGTTCAGTCTCTCCAGGAAACTGTAAGGGAGAAAGTGGCAGATCACCTCTCCAAAGAGAAGGCCCTGCTTATTCATTTTATTTTATTTTATTTTATTTATATCCCGCCACTCTGCAAGGGCTCGTGGCGGTTTACAATTCATTAAAACCCCAATAAAATCCCGTAACAATAAAACAATCTCACATAAAGCCAACAATCAATAAGAGGATCCGGCGGAAAAAAACTCATCCCAATTTAGCCCACCTAATACCATCACTAGAGGGGAGAGAAAAGAAAAAGAGGAGGAAGGGAGAGGGCACTGATGGAAAACGCTACCACCGCTTTATGGGGGGGGCACCGATCTACCTGGCCGCCCAACCTCACCCGCTGACCTGGCGGAAGAGCTCTGTTTTGCAGGGCCTGCGGAATACTGAAAGCTTCTGAAGAGCCTGCAGCTCCTCCGGGAGCTCATTCCACAAGGTCGGGGCCAGGATTGAAAAGGTCCTGGCCCGGGTCGAGGCCAGGTGTGCTTCCTGGGGCCAGGAATGAATGCGCGAGGCTGAGGGACAAGGCCTGGCCTTGGCCACAAGAGAGAGGGTGGGAGGCTTGAGAAGCAGCCACCCAGGAGGTGTCTGGTGAGACTGGCTAGCAAGTGTCCATAGGATCCTCTCCTACTCTTCAGCAGGGAATGTAGGGAAGGAGGAGGGCATTAGGCATCCCTTTAAATTCATGTATAAGTGCTGAGCCTCTTGTGGCGCAGAGTGGTAAGGCAGCCGTCTGACAGCTTTGCCCATAAGGCTGGGAGTTCAATCCCAGCAGCCGGCTCAAGGTCGACTCAGCCTTCCATCCTTCCGAGGTCGGTAAAATGAGGACCCAGCTTGCTGGGGGGTAAATGGTAATGAATGGGGAAGGCACTGGCAAACCAACCCCGTATTGAGTCTGCCAAGAAAACGCTAGAGGGCGTCACCCCAAGGGTCAGACATGACTCGGTGCTTGCACAGGGGATACCTTTACCTTTTTTACCTTATAAGTGCTGTGGCTTGATTCCATGTGGTGTGCTAACCAATTACCAACCTAATTGTTAATTGGTTTAATAAACCTGAGTTTTGGACATACCCCAGTGACTGGTGCTTCGGACCACCTAGTCTCCCCCACTCAGGTAATCCTAGTGCAACGGGAGGGCCCAAGGAAGGAAAACCAGAGAAAGCTAGGTGGTTGCCAACTCTCCAGATGGGACCCAAAGACTTATGGTTTTGACTTTAAAACACCAAGAACCTAGCCAAGAATACCCTGCAGGGGGCATTGGGGGAGATGTGTCATTAGCATCGTTAGAATAGGGACGTCCTGGAATTTTTCCAGTCCTCTCCTCTAGTGTCATGGTTGGTTCTTTGAAGACTTCCTGCTCCTTGGAGTGTACTTCCTCCCTCCAGGACAACAGGCAGAATGAATAGAACAGTTAGACAGTTAGACCTCTCTCTCTCCCTCCTCTCTTTCTACACAAAGTGATTTCACAATAAAACTATTTTATTCTTTTATTAAGCCTCCTGGTGCTTGACACCTCTTGGCATATTTAAATTCTGCCAACATGCTTTCGGAGAGCCCAAAGATCTGTAGGTCGGGGCCACTATGGGTAGAGAAGGGTTCCAAAGTCTCTTACTGGAGATATTAAAGAAGGCGAGGAAACAGTGAGCTGGGTGCTGCAGAACACTCCTGCCAAATGTGGTGTCTTCCCCTGAGGCAAGATGCTTGGGGCAGTTTTCTGTGGTCCAATGGGAGCCTATCCATTGCCTCTGAAGCATGCATTATATTATTATTATTATTATTATTATTATTATTATTATTATTATTATTATTATTATTATTATTATTATTATTTAATTTATATCCCGCCTCCCCCTGGAGGCTTGATTTGTTGCAGTTTTGTCAAAGTCAAACTTTATTGCACTGGGCCATAGGCCATCACAAGATCAAATAACAATAAAATTGTTAAAAACAAACGCAGAATAACAATTCCACTTGACCCATGCCTTCTGCTCATTAGCCCACAGCATTTGCCACAAGGCCAGCTCAAATCTTTCTTGCGGCCAGAGCAAAGGCGGCGACCCTTTGCGTCACAAACGGGTCGGGATCAGAATGCAAATACCTTATCATGAGCTGAAGAAAATGCCCCTGGAATAATTTCATTTAAAAATTTCCTCCTTGGATCTGTGTAAAGCGGAGCTGCAGGTTCTCTGGAAAGCTTCCCCCAATGCAGGGAGACAAGCAGGCGCTGCTGAGGGATTTGAACGGATCTGCAGGTGGAGGGGTGCGGGGGAGACCTGCCCCCACGTGGGTCCCCACTACAAGGGCACCTGGGCCAGCCGCTCAAGTTCCAGCCGCCAAAGTGCTTCCGGGATGTGCGGCGCCTTCTCTCCCCCACCCACCCCTTCCCATCCACGCAATAGAAAAGCCAGCCCAAGCCCCCGTTTGCCCCGGCGCGAGAGGAAGCACGTTTACCCGGACGTAACCCAACCCCACCTAACACCCCCCCCCCAAAAAAAAAGCTCAGCGGGGCTTGCTCCGGAGTAAGCGTCTCCAGGATTGCCGCCGGCCTTCCCCCGGGGCCGCCACCTCCCGCCTCGGGCAGGAGGGGACGGGCGAGGGACGGCCTGGATCGGGGCCCTCCGGGGTCGCTGTCCAGTCGCCCTGGTGCTGAAGCGCCTCCGTCGCCCGCTTCGCCCGCAGCCTGAAGGTCGCTGTCCACAGGAGGAGGTGCTGAAGCGTCTCCGCGCCCGCTTCCCCCGCCCAGGCGCCGCCGCTCCGCCGCTGCCTCTGCAGCCATTTTGCACCGGAGGCGAACGAGCGAGCGAGCGAGGGAGCGAGCGCCGGCCGGGTCGGGCCGGACCGGACCGGACCGGGCAGGCGGCGATGGGCTAGAGGCCGAGCCGGCGGGCCAGAGGCGCCATGGTGAAAAGGAAGAGCTCCGAGGGCCCCGAGCCGGAGAGCGGCCGCGGAGTCCCGCTGCCCATCCAGACCTTCCTCTGGAGGCAAACCAGGTCAGGCTGGGCGGATGGGCCTGGGGGAGGGGGGGATTGGGACCCTTGCCCCGTCGGAAAGTCGCCAACTGGACCCTCGTTCCATGGGGAGGCTTCTCTTCCTTTAACACCCCCCCTCCTTTGTCTGGTTCCTCTGGGGGTCTCGTCTGGTGCTGCCAGGACCTTTCTTCTTGCGAGGGGTCCCGAGAGCGAGGTGGTGCGAGAGAGGATGGGGGCGAGCAGCTGTTTGGACGGGAGACTCTTGCTTCCAAATTCGTGGGAAGTGGTGGTCAGCCTCACGCCGCTGGGAGCTCCCGGCTGGGCAGAGAGTGATGAGAAAATCCTGATGGCTCAGGGCAGGGGTAGTCAACCTGTGGTCCTCCAGATGTTCATAGACTACAATTCCCATGAGCCCCTGCCAGCGTTTGCTGGCAGGGGCTCATGGGAATTGTAGTCCATGAACATCTGGAGGATTGCGACTACCCCTGGCTTAGGGGAATCCAGGCGGGCACAGAATCTCTGGGTCTCCCTTCTCCATCGGGAAAATAAGGCGGCTTGGAGGATCTCTACTTGACAAGCGGGCAGCCCACCATCCTGCCTTACGACTTGCTTGGCTGTTCCTCAGAGTGAAGGCCAATGCCACTACCTTGAGGAAGTGAATCTCAAGTTCTGCTACCTCATGTGCCCTGACCAGGCTAGCTGGATCTCCGGGAAGCTAAGTAGGGTCAGTCCTGGTTAGCACTTGGATGGGAGACCTCCAAGAAAGTCCAGGGGTGCTCTGCAGAGGCAGGCAATGGCAATGGCAGGCCACTCAGAGTCCTCAGGCTGGCTGCAACTTGAAGGTGGCATTCTTCATAAGCAAGCAAACGGAACATAAATCTAAGATGACCCCAAGATACATTATTATATGAGTATCCTTCCTTATTTTGTGGTTCCATGTTTGAGGCAGGGGGGACCTGGTCTTGCAGGGGAGAAAACATTGTGATGTAAGCTTTAAAAATGTTGTTTATAGAATTGTTTATAAAGGGGGAGGGAAGGTTCACTCTAATGCTCTTATTAAACTTTTCAAGAACAGCCTCCTTAGGCAGGCCAGAATTAGTCCTGAGTTTCAGATTGTTGTGTGTGTGTGTGTGGGGGGGGGGGAGATTGGTCTGAGGGATGCTGCGTTGCCCGTTCCCAACTGGCACATTGATTGTTGATGCAAAATGCCCACCTGTTGACCCCAACAAGATCTCCTGTGGTAAAAATTGGGGAGGGGGTAGATGAGAGCAGAGCCCCGAGATCCCGAGTGGAATCGTGGTGAAGAGTGGCTGGTTCTAATCTGGAGAACTGGGTTCACTTCCCCACTCCTCCACATGCAGCCAGCTGGGAGACCTTGGACAAGCCCCAGTTCTCTTAGAGCTCTTCTTGCAGAGCAATTCTCTCAGAGCTCTCTCGACCCCACTCACTTCACAGCCTGTTCTTTCTCTCTCTGCACATGGCTTTGTCCCTCCTTGGGTTTGTGGATCAGCTCCCCTGAAGGGTGGCTGCAGCCCTGCCACACACCTTCCCTCAAGTGACACCCCCTCCCCCCTTGGCCAGGCCCCCTTTCTCTCTTCTATAACAGGTGGCGGGCAGGTCCTAAGCAATCCCGCCTGAGCCGACCTCATTGAGATCAGATATGTTTCTCTCCGTTCTCCATTGCTAACCCCTCTCTGTGTTCTTCTGCAGTGCGTTTTTGCGGCCCAAGCTTGGGAAACAGTATGAAGCCTCCTGTGTGGTAGGTGACCTTGCCTGTCTTCTCTCTTTGCTTCCCGTTGGCTTGGATTGTTTGTTTCGCGGACGGAAGCCCAGGTCCCCTTTTGAGTCTTATGGTGCCTTCCTAAGGGTGCCACCTCCAGGGAGGGACGTTCCTGGAGATTTGAGGGTGGAGCATAAGGACAAAGTTGTTTTTTTTGGGGGGGGGATCTCAGCAGAGTAAAATGCCACAGAGTCCTCTCTCCAAAGTGGCCATTTTCCTCCAGAGAAATGCCAGTCTGTTGGAATTCTGGGAGATCTCCAGGCTCCCTCTTTGAAGTTGGCAAGCCAGCTGGGTGACCTTGGGCTTGCCACAGCACTGCTAAAACTGTTCTGAATATCAGGGCTCTCTCAGCCTCACCTCCCTCATAGGGTGTCTGTTGTGGGTAGAGGAAAGGGAAGGCGACTGTAAGCCGCTTTGATACTCCTTTGGGTAGAGAAAAGTGGCGTATAAGAACCAACTCTTCTTCTTCTTCGCTTAACGCCCCGTTGAAATGTTTCAGTTTTCTGCCCCTTGTAAGCTTCAAAATACATTTTACACTGTTCTTCTTCTCATTGCCGGGTTTTTATAATATAATGGTTGTTTTCAACCAAACAATTAAAATCGCCGCAACTTCTCTGCTTCTGGAAGCCCATGATGGGTTCAAATTCTAAGACATACATTAAGCTCGTGTCTGGGGTACCATTAAGATCAACATATTCTGGGTATAAGTTTTTTGTGTGCACTTACGGATATAAACTTTCATTCATGCACATGAAAGGTGATGCCCTGAATACAACTTTGTTGGCCTTCAGGATGAGGGCGATTGCTTCTTGAGTGGAAACTGCTCCTGTTTACACAGTCAGGAAATTTGGGGTTGGAGAAATGAGATTGCTTACTGCTCCTCTCTCTCTGCCTGTGGATCCGTGGTTCAACCAGTAAAGACCCGGTTGAACCAGCTGTAGAAACAAGCAGAAGAAATATCTCAAGCTGGCCATGATGTCATTAATGTTTATTCCAAATTGTTACAATAACGTCCTCGATATTTCAAAAAGAAAGTCAAAGTGGACTCCTGGGTATCGTCACGTTTTCGTTATCTTCATCAGTGACACCTCATTCATTTTCTCTGTAACCCATGAATCAATTCTGTTCCAAGGCAATAAGTGTCAAGCTGATGACCTTATGTTCAATCCTTTAAATCAGGGGTAGTCAACCTGTGGTCCTCCAGATGTCCATGGACTACAATTCCCATGGGCCCCTGCCAGCATATATACATATTCCGTGTATTCCGTCTCCCTGAGATCTGATGATTCCATGCTTCACCTGTGTATTAAAGTACAGACAGCTCTGTTTTTCCAATAGAACAGAGGTCTACTACAATCGCAAGAGCCTCTTGTGGCACAGAGTGGTAAGGCAGCCGTCTGAAAGCTTTGCCCATGAGGCTGGGAGTTCAATCCCAGCAGCCGGCTCAAGGTCGACTCAGCCTTCCATCCTTCCGAGGTCGGTAAAATGAGTACCCAGCTTGCTGGGGGGTAAACGGTATTGACTGGGGAAGGCACTGGCAAACCACCCCGTATTGAGTCTGCCATGAAAACGCTGGAGGGCGTCACCCCAAGGGTCAGACATGACTCAGTGCTTGCACAGGGGATACCTTTACCTTTTCCTTTACCTACTACAATCACTATCACAATGTGTATATATGTCTTCAAAACGTGACCCCACCTATGAGTCAATTTGGACTTCATTTTTGAAATATTGAGGGCATTGTTAGCATTTCGGCATTCTGCAGGGCCTGCAAAACGGAGCTCTTCCACCAGGTCTCTGGTTGAGGTTGGGTGTGCAAGGAAGATCATGCCCCCCTCCTCATCTATGCCCTCCTCATCCTCCTGCCCCCCCCCCAGAGGTATTGCTGAGGATTGTTAGGGATGGGGACGATGTTTCCGCCATATTTTTATTGCATAGTTGATATTGTGTATTTTATGGCTTTATGTCAGGGGTTTTAATGGGGATCTTTTGGGTTTTTATTTGTAACCCGCCACGAACCTTCAGTGGGGTGTCGGGAAATAAATCACAGAAATAAATAAAATAAATAAATAATTTGGAATAAACATTATTGATGCCATTGTCAGCTTGAGATATTCCATCTGCCTGTGGATCTGTGGTTGGCAGGCGTTTAGAAATCAGTATTCGCATAAAGAGCGCTCATAGTCTTGGGAAATTCCTAGAGATTTGGGGAGGGCACCTGGGGAGGGCACAGTTTGCGGAGGGGCTGAAAAAAAAGCGCTGAACCCCTCTTGATCCATTGAGTTTTTAAAAATGGCAGTCAAGAATTTTAAAAACTCCAGTTAGAAGTGCCAATAACAAACTCAATCACCTGTCTTCAGGTGTCTCCTGAAGGTGGACAGTGAGGGGGCCAGGCACACCTCCTAGGGCGGGGGGGGGGGTTGTTCCCTGATTGTGGAGCCATTGCCCCAAAGACTGTGTGCCGCTCGATGCTACTGTAACCAAAGCTGTGCCTGCCGAGATTCACACAAGGTTGTATCCAGGGTGCTGCGGGCAAACTTCCACTTCAGTGTACATGGTGGGGAAGCAGTTCTGCTCTCTCTTTGGTCAAGAGCTCACAGGATCCTCCAGAAACCTCTGCCAAGTTGGAACAACTGCCCGCCTGCCTGCCTGCCCCCCTGCCCGCCTGCCCCCTGTATAAGAGGCTGTTCCTGTGAAGGAACGTCACCCTCCCTCCCACTTTCCATTTGTGGAGTGTGAGAGGTCCCTGCTCGGGTTGCCAAGTTGAGCTTACAAATTCCTGGAGATTTGGGGGTGGAGCAGATTTGGGGGAGGGCAGCGTTATGGGAGGGGAGAGGGCTCAGCAGGGAGGTGATGACATAGAGTTCCCCTCCCCCCCCCCCAAAAAAAATAAGCCATTTTCTCCAGGCAAGCTGGTCTCGGTAGCCTAGAGATGATGATTCCAAGAAATCTCCAGGCCCCACATCTGTGAAATTAACACAGGGGTGTTGCTTTGGCCAGCCAGCCATAGCTGTGGCATGTGGTGCTTCCAAGTCCTTGAGGGGGGAGGGGTGGCCCTTCTTGTCTTCTCGCTCTCCAGCCTTCGATCGCAAACAGCGTTACATAACCGCCAGATTTTTCGGGAGAAACATCCTCTCAGCCAAGCGATGACACACTGAGCTGCTGGAGTCTGCTCAGCTCGGGTTTTAGAAGCAGCCTGACAAACTGGGCTGCTGAGGAGAGGAAGAAGCCCAGGCTCAGCAGAGCCCTTGGAGATTAAGGACAGGGCCCCGGTTGGGGTGCCAAACCAGGAAAAAGGAGATTTCGCTTTGGCAGGGAGGTCCGTCTTGCAGTCGCTCTTCAAAAGGAGGCTGAGATCAGTAGCCAATTGTCCCTGGGAGAAACGTAGCAGGAATATTTGGAAATCTAATGGAGACATAAAATATCTTTTTATCTGATTTTGGAGCCTTGGCTGTCTCTCCTGCGACTGGCATGGCCCTTTATTCTCTTGTGGTCAAGGGAGCCCTCCACATCCCCTTCTCCCAGCATGGTGTAATGGTTAAAGAAAGGCAGACTCTAATCTGGAGCAGGTTTGATTCCCTGCTCCTCCACAGACAGACAGCTGGGTGACCTTGTTCTGTCAGAGCTCTCTCAGCCCCACCTGCGTCACAGGCTGTTCTTAAGCCCTTTGGGACTCCCTTCAGGTAGTGAAAAGGGGGGGGAATAAGAAAAGCTCTTCTCTTCTTCTTCCTCTTCTACTTCTTCTACTACTACTACTACTACTACTACTTCCTCTTCTTTTTCCCCCTCTTCTTTTTCTTCTCCTTCTTCCTCTTCGTTTTCCTCTTCTTTTTCCTCTTTTTCTACTTCCTCTTCCTTTTTTGTCACTTCATATGTCTCATCTAGAAAGTGAGGCCATTATTCTGTATCAGCAAAACACCCAACAAAACCTTGTCATTTTGCTGGCATCCAATAATGATCTCCCATTATTTGTCACTTTGTCACTTTGGACATAGACCTATGTTGTTCTCCCATTCTTAGGGCTGTCATCTCTGGGTTAGGAAGTACCTGAAGTTGTTGGGGGTGGAGTATGGGTATCTCCAAGTCCCACATGAAGGCTGGTCGCCCTTGCACTGGGCAATGGAGAAACTGTGCGGAGAGGAATTGGAAGGATGAGAGGGGAAGGGAGAACTCAGAGAAAGATGAGGGGAGAGTAGAATTGCCCACTGGGGATGTATGGTGTTGGGTTGCCAAATCCAAGTTCAGAAACTCCTGGAGATTTGGGGATGGAGCCTGGGGAGGACAGAGACCTCAGTGGGGCACAATGCCACAAGGCCTGCTCTCCAAAACCAGGGGAAAAGATCTGTCTTGTCTGGAGTTGAATTGTAATTCCAGGAGATCCCCAGGTCCCCCCCTGGAGGCTGGCATCCCCAGGGGAGAGAGGGGAAGTCTTCATGTTACCCAACTCTGAAGCCTAAGCATTGTTAGGGGCAGTTCTGGTTTGAAGCTGAACTTAAGCTAAAAGGTGGGTCTTTATTCACCCACCAGTTGGGCCCTTTCTTACCCACAGAGGGAATTTGGCTTTCTAGTTCCTGGAGTCATCTGTGGGAGATGGCAGAGGACAGGAGATGAAGCTCTCCTCCTGATTGTGTATTCAGTTTGTTCACGAGGCAGGGCAATATTTTTGATTATTATTGCGTGATTTAAGAATATACGACTATAGCCAAAAATGTCACATTCCAATAATCAATTAATAGTATCCAGATCATTATAAATTTGATATTCGTATCAATGTTTCTTCCCCTCTTACAGTCTGTCAACCTGGTCAACAGTGCTATGTTCCAGATTGTCTGTTCCGTTCTATCCCTTGGGGTGAGGCTGCAGAATCCCATTTTGTGGCTTCATGGGGCTATTGGGTAAACATGGAACAGAGGACCATGAGTGTCTCTTAGTCACAAGATACAGAGGGAACACTCCGTCTGGGGCAGTCATGCTCTGTATCCTTGGTGCTTAGGGGGTACATTGGGAGGACTTTGGGAATTCTGGCCCTGCTGGTGGACCTCCTGATATGGCCACTATGTTGGATTTGATGGGTCATTGGCCTGATCCAACATGACTTCTCTTATGCAGTAGGCAGTGATACTCTGTATTCTGGGTGCTGAGGGGCAAGAGTGGGAGGTCTTCTGGAATTCTGGGCCAGCTGGTGGACCTCCTGATGGTACCTGAGATTTAGCCACTGGGCAACACAGCATTGGACTCGATGGGTCATTGGCCTGATCCAACATGGCTTCTCTTATGCAGTAGTAAGTGATGCTCTGTATTCTGGGTGCTGGGGGGCAAGAGTGAGAGGACTTCTGGAGTTCTGGCTCCACTGGTGGATGATGTTA
This sequence comes from Paroedura picta, assembly GCF_049243985.1. Taxonomy (NCBI): domain Eukaryota; kingdom Metazoa; phylum Chordata; class Lepidosauria; order Squamata; family Gekkonidae; genus Paroedura; species Paroedura picta. The sequence goes on along the minus strand of NC_135370.1, from coordinate 21,723,034 downwards.
TCCCAGATCCATTCCCGCTTAAAAAGCACAACAGGATCACCTACCTTTTTTTCCTGACCTTGATAGCCCAGACTGGCCCAGTCACATCAGATCTCAGAAAATATGCAGAGTCAGCCCTGGCGTATGCTTTGGAGACCACCAAGGAGACCTTGGAGACCACCGAAGTTCAGGGTCACTGTGCAAAGACAGCAAATAGTCTGGCCCTGATTAATGCTGGGATGGGAGACCACCAAGGAAGGACAGGGTCGTTACAAAGAGTCTGCTCTGGTTCATGGTGGAGACCACCAAGGAAGTTCAGGATGACTATGCAAAGATAGGGAATGGGTTGGCCCTGCTTAGTGCTGGGTACAACGGGCTTTGCCCATAGTAAATGGATAAACCAAGAATAAGAAGTGAGGATGGAAAAATGGCAGATTATGAAAGAGGCAGAGAAAAGTGTGGGAAACAGAGACATTAAGGGAAAAACAATGAAAAGAGGGGTTGGTTATCTGTTTTGCAATCACATACTAACCAGGCTGCCCCTTTTGCAAGGTCTGGCTATGCAGGCAAAACTATGGAGCGGAGCTAAACTAAAGGATGAAGAAAACCATAGACTGATGCAGAAGAACAACCTTATTAGGAGGCCACATCCTGGCAATGGCTGTGGTTGTCCTGGCCAGTCTTGCCTTGTGCCACTGTTGTCCCGGCTGATGGGTTTAGAAGGATCGGAGAAGCAAGGGCTTTCTTCAGCTTCCTAGACGATGCTGCAGAAAGCCCCCACCAGCTGTCAGAGCCACTCCTGTTTACTGCCTCCTGCTCTCCCTGTGCCCCTCGTGGCTGCAATGCAGGAAGCAAAGGTGCTATATAACTGCAGCACACTTCTGGCTTCAGGGCCCTCCAGCTGATGTGGCCCTCCTTCTCGACAGCTGGGCCTGCGGCCAATGCAGTGTCGGTGGGAGACAGAAGCCCTTTCCTTGCAAGTCCTGGCATTGAAGGTGCCCCTTTCATTCCAGTCCATCCATCTTAAGAAAACCCAACTGAGCTCTCTGTGCAAACTGGATCTTTGCATGCTGGTCACTGTCAGATCACCATCTGTTTCTGGGCTGCCGCTGCTTTGAACCTCTGCCCCAGTCCTTCTCTTCCCTCCCCGCAGTCATTTCCCAAGATGTCACTCCAACATCCCGTCCTAGTCATTTAAGGTTATAAAAATCGTCCGCGTCCCAGAGTATTTTTAGGACTTGAGTTGTCAGCGGGAGCCATTAAAGTGTCTGATGGGACAGTATTTTTAGATGCCCATTTTGTATTTTGGAATCTTTCGTGAGTGCGGCTTTATTGCCTTCTGTCTGGAGGTCACTTGTACAGTTTCACTCCTCTGATAAAAGAGGCCATTCCTGGCCATCAAGTCAGAGTTGATCTATGGAGACCCCTTTCAGGTGGTTTGTCATGGCTTGCCTCTGTGTAATAGCCCTGGATGTGGAATGATGGGCACTTTGGTGAGGCAAAAGTATGAGGTTTGAAATGGGAAAGCATGATCAAGTTCCTGTTCGCCCCCTCCCAGATGTCTCCGTTGACAGGTCCCAATGGGCTAAATGACTAGAGAATGAGCAAAGCGACAGAGTGTTAGAATTCTTCATTTTAGTGGGAATCTGATCTCATAAAGAGAGCCAGCTTAGAGAGCCAGCTTTGTCTAATGGTTAGGAGCGCTGACTTCTAATCTGGTGAACTGGGTTTGATTCCCTGCTCCTCTTCCACATGCAGCGTCAATTTGCCCATCCTCTCCTCATGCTCCGCCAGCATGTGCCACCCTTTGCAGGCCTCGCAGGCCAGGCCTGAGACAAGCAGAGCTTAGCTTAGCTTGCCCTTGGCTCTGGGCAGCCTGCCAGGACAGTGGCCTGCTGGGTACTTTCCCTGGAATTGAAACGAGCAGCCTGCCCAGAGATGACAGCACCAAGGACTGCTTTCATTTTACAGCTGGGTGGAAATCTGTAGCACAGATCCTCCAGTATCCCATATCTAAGAACATAAGAGAAGCCATGCTGGATCAGGCCAATGGCCCATCCAGCCCAACACTCTGAGTCACACAGTGACCAAAACCCAGGGGCCATCAGGAAGACCACAAGCAGGGCCATAAGAACATAAGAGAAGCCATGTTGGATCAAGGCCCGTCCAGCGCAACACTCAGGCCCAGAAGCTCTCCCACTGGTGCTCCTTATGTGCTTAGAAAATAGAGCTTCACTGCCGCAGACATAAGAACATAAAAGAAGCCATTTGGGATCAGGCTGATGGCCCATCCATTCCAATGCTCTGAGTCACGCAGTGGCCAAAAGCGAGGTGCTCTCAGTACATTGCTTGGTGTTAGGTGTCGAGTAATGGAACACTATGACCAGAACAGGCTAGAGAAGGAACCCACTGACTCGATCCCAGGGGGTGCTCCTCATGAGGAAAGACCTGAGTCATGGCTGGAAGCTAAAGAGTACACCAGCAGTTCTAGGAGGCGTGCTCAGGAAAGAAGAGGCCAATCCCAGGTGAGGCTCCTGAGGGCAGGAAGCCCTGGAGATGGCCGGGGCAGTCCTGCTGGGTGAGGCCAGATTTCAAAGCTGACTAGAGAGGTGTGCTGGAAAACTTCTGAGATGCAAGAAGTGCTTTCTTACACTGTGCATCTGAAGAAAGGACTGCTTGACCTGAGTGGAGGGTCCTGTGGGTGCTTGGGGGAATGGGACCAATGGATCCAGACCCTTTAGCCAGCCAGAGGTGGGCTGCAATATTACAAGGTCACCCATTTTGATCCTGAGGCTCCTGGACCAAATACTTAGACCAGGGATTCCCAACCTGAGTTCCAGGGAAACCTGGAGTTACACGAGACCTCCCCAGGGCTTAGGCAGCCTTTCCCAGATGGCTGTTCACATCCCTAGCTGTCCCTAGAGCCTCCTTCCCCTGTTGCTCTAAAGGCCTCGTCTCTTTCTCCACAATGGAAATGGGAAATGATTGATCGATCAACTGATGGATTGGCTGTCTCCTACACCTGACTTCTGTGCCCACTTCTCCGAAGGGGCCTGTCAACACTTCTGGGGCTCCTCAAAGCCTGAAGAGCATGCCAGGGGTTCCACCACAGTCAAGAGGTCAAAAAAGAATGACTTAGACATAGGGTTGTGTTGTTGTTGTTTTGTGCAGAAGTGTTTGCATTGCCCACATTCGAGTGCTGCAATGCGCAGCGATTCAGCCTTCCCGCGTAAAGCACAGAATAACCCTTCACCACATGGCTTCGTTAAAGGGAACGTTTAATCGCATTTCATGGGGGACAGAAATTGGCAAAAGGAGAAAAGGCTGCACAGTCTATGACGAGCAGGCGCTAAGCTAACTTCTCCCTTTCTCTCCCTCCCTCCCCCACCAGTCCTTCGAAAGGGTCTTGGTCGAGAACAAGCTGCATGGGCTTTCCCCGGCCCTCTCGGAAGCCATCCAGAGCATTTCTCGCTGGGAACTCGTCCAAGCGGCCTTACCCCATGTGCTCCACTGCACGGCCACCCTGCTTTCCAATCGCAACAAGCTAGGTGAGTAGGAACATGAGATGTCAAAGGGAAGAGGGCTATGTGGTGGGCGGATGGAAACATTTCACGGGAAATTGAGACTGTGGCTCTCCTGGGGGGCAGCATGTCTCACTTGTGTGGCCCCAGCAATTGCTCAGAGATGCGTGAGAGCCTCTCCTTTCTTTCATTTCCCTGCTTTCATTTCCCTGCTGGCCATCAGTGTAGCCAATGGACCTGTTTCCAGGTATCGATAGAGCATTTGGATAAAGTGGATGGAGCCAGGCTGGGTTCTCATGCAGGAGGGCTTCTGATTGGCCACTGAAGAGCCAATCAGCTGTGCAGATTGCAATAAAGTTTCAGAAGCTGCTGCCGCCACAGGGTTAGTCTTCTCCTCTGCTTCTCTTTCTTGGGCTATTTTTTAAAATTGCCTGAGTGTGACTCCGCCTCTTCTGGCAACCATTCTGTGATTGTGTGAGATTCTTCGAATTCTAAATAAGCAAATTATTTGAATCAACGTTTTTTTTAATTAGAACTGCAAACATCTGCGTTGAAGGCATAATCAGAACGGGTCCACAAAGCATAGAGTAGGATATATAGGGACTTGGGGGGGGGGATCCCCCTCCCCAGGGAACTCAAACCAGGTACAGTTCAAAAGAAGTCACAATATGGAGATAACTATCCAAGCATCAAGAGATGGGAAGACTTGGGAACTAAGGATATCGAACGAGGAGGGAAATAGAGGGCAATAAGGGAGAAGAAATGAGGAATGTTTGGGGAGGATGGTACACATGAAATACAATAGCAGGGAATTGACCTTGGGTGTCAAGCGAAAGGATCTGGGTCACCTCAGGGCATAGAGATCAGGCTAGTTGGACATACTAAATTACAGCAGAGATATAATCATGGCAGAAATACATGAGGGTTTCTGACAGGTTGGCTCCACCCCCTGCAGCAGATATCTTGGGGCTATGCCCACCACCCTTTGCCTGAATTCCAAAGGTGCCCGCAGACTCAAAAAGATTGGGGACCCCTCTATTAGCCCCTCTATGGGGGCTTAATGTTATGAGAAGTTCAGCTGCCTTGGGGAATTCTCAGCTTCTGTATGTTTTTGGACTCCCCTGCTACAAGGTAGGCCCTTTATCCAGCTTCCACCAGCCTGTGCAAATGGTTTTTCCCTCATGCATAAGCATAGGGTTTCCCGCCTGGCAGAATCATTCCATGTTTTAGAAGGCTCTGGGCATTATGTTTCCCTATACAGGGGCACTCTGCACCAATCCACATCTCCTTCTCCCTCTTGCATGCACAGTCATGGCACCACCCGCACTTTTCCACAACAGCACTGGCCAGTGTATGCAGCTGGGAGCGCATGGTGCACTCCCTGCATGCTTTTCCTTAATGACAACTCAGAGCATGGCTACAGATTGGGGGCAGGGGATGCAAGGACGTGGGAGGTCTTGAAGGATCAGCGAGTCTCAACCACCAGGTTCCGCCTGTTCCCCTTGACCAGAGACTTTGTTGTGTTGTGTCTCCCAGGGCATCAGGACAAACTTGGGGTGGCAGAAACAAAGCTTCTCCATACCCTCCACTGGATGCTTCTGGAAGCTCCCCAAGACTGCAGCAATGACCGTTTTGGGGGTAGAGACCGGGGATCCAGCTGGAGAGGGAGTGGCAGCGCTTTCCTCCACCAGATGGAAAACCAGGGCTCTCCGGGCCACCCCAGGCGGGACAGCACCAACGACGAGGAAGAGAATAACCGGAGGAAGTTCTTCCAGAATTCCATGGCCACTGTGGAGCTCTTTGTCTTCTTGTTTGCACCTCTGGTTCATAGGATTAAAGTAAGTGCCTCCAGCATGGGTAGGGGGAGAAGAGCAAGTTCCTCACCATCAACCTCCTTCAATCTTTTCACTGTGGAGGACCCGTGAAATAATTTTTCAGGCTTCGTGGAGCCCCGGAAGTTGTGTCAGCTGGCCACGCCCCCTGCCACGCCCCCTGCCGTGATGTGTCACTGGAAGTGACATCACTGCCCACATTTACAGTCAGGCTCAAGGATGACTGAGGGGGGAGAGGGAGGTGGTTTAAGGCAGGGGTAGACATGCAGGCTCCGCCTCTTTTCATGCTTGGGAGTGGGGAGGGGAGCAAAGGAAATAGCTGGTTCTCTAGCTTGTGGCCGAGTCCCTTAAAGCTGGAGGGGAAAGTTATAGGATCCCTTCCAGAGCACCTGGTGGTAATCCGAACCTGAGGGCAGAACAGCAGGACATTTTGTAGAATTAAAAGACTGATTGTCTTTGTAATGAAGAATTCCAGTCCAGAATAGACCTGATCAGCTCAGATCAGCCTGACTTTTCTAAACATGGTGGTATCATCTTCATGTACTTTCAGGAATCTGATCTGACATTCCGTCTGGCCAGCGGTCTTGGGATCTGGCAGCCAATGTGGGAGCACAGGCAACCGGATGTGTCGGCCTTTACTTCAATGGTGAAGCCCATCCGGAATATCATTACAGGTGTGTGAGACTGTGGGATGGACCCACCAGGTGCTAAAGCTGCTGCTTCTACTTCTTTGTGGGGATGACACCCACGAATCCCTTCTGTTATTCATGATGTCTTTGAAAGTGTTGTGTCCCTGGTGGGTGGGAAACAGCCAGGCAGGCTGGCAGGAGACAGATGAGGAAAGAATGTCCTGCCTCTTGCTCAGATAATTCCTCTCTGTTCCTTGATTCCATTATCTATTTCGATGTTTCAAAATTAGGCTGCCATCAGCATTCCCAATAAGCAGACTATTGTTTGAAGAAATCTCTTTATTCGGAAACAAATGAAACAGGGCTTCTCCAATTTCTTGCTAAGACTGAAACATGCCCATTCAAGTGCTCCTATATCTCCAAACCCACCTCTCCCCCATAGTCTAAATTCAGGCATGAAAATTGCAGGTGACACCTCTCCCATACTTCTCTTATCCTGCCCCAAAGCGAAAATCTTCACTAGACGCAGCAGCCCTGCCTGGGCTCCAATGATAGAGAGATAACCCGAGCCCAGGCACCTACAAATTTACTACCTACCCCAACCAACAGAATGGCAGAGGTGGCAAATGACAACCTAGAACCCTCTACTTTCTGAATCCTAGTCAACCCATCCCAGCTACCACAAAGTAAGGAAGCGACTAAAAGCAAGTCATACAAAATGGAGTCACAATAGTCACAGTGTGTAGATACACAGTTGGATACAGGGTCTCAACAATCAATTTCAACATTTCATCATGTTTTTTTTCTAGCAGCTCAGGATTTTTTTAAAAACACACAAAAGGACGAATAGCTTGATTAAAACCTGCCCATAATTAACACATTAAAGAAGGGGCGGGGAGACAATCCCTAAAAAACATCACCCTCTTCCTGAAATTAAGAAAACAGATCCAGCCCACGTTAGAGTGCCTTTGAGAATGGTTGAGGTTGAAATTGCAACTCTGAACGATTCATTCTTCTGTTTTCCAGCTAAGAGAAGTTCTCCAATCAAAAACCAGATTTTGACATACGAATCGCCTAGTCTAGATGCTGGATGTACAGAGGTAAGGACTGTGACCCTCAAATCTCATGGGAAGATGTGAGTACAGGTACCGGAGATGCTGCTATTTGCTTCAAGCAGAAAGTCTTGCCAGGAAAGCATGGTCTTCATCATCTGCCTTCACGGTTTAGCTGTCCCAGCCTCCCCAGGGACTTGGGATAAGTGTCAGTATTTGGGACAAAAAAACTCCTTGGAAATATCAGCAGGATTTGAAACATCAAAAGCTAAAAAGCGCCCACAACCGCTTAACCTTGGCCAGTCGTGAGAAGGAAGTTTGTGCTTTTAACTGAGTCTTCAAAGAAGGGCTAGATTCCAATCTAGTAACACCAATAAGATTTTTGGAGATCTAAGGGGAAGGGGCTGTGGCTCAGTGGTAGAGCCTCTGCTTGGCATGCCGAAGGTTCAGTCCCCATCAGCTCCACTGAAAAGAGCCAGGCAGGAAGTGATGTAAATGACGTCTCCCTGACCGTTTACACACTGGTGGTTTCATGCCGGCTGCAGGCTGGAGTTTTAGTCATGGTGGGTTGCCCCGTCTTTTCCACAAGGGGGAGCGTTTGGCCCGGTGTGCCTCATCCACTCCAGATTTGTGCTCCTGCACGGGAGCTGGGGCAGTGAAGTTCCCAGTGTGGAAACAGTCCCTGAGATGCTGGAGAACGCTGCCAGCCTGAGTAGGCAATGCTGTCATTGAGGGGTCAGGGGTCTGATTCAGCAGTGGTCCCCAACCTTTTTTGGGCTGGAGACCCGGGGGGGGAGGGAGGCCCGGAGGGGGGGAGGAGAGGGAGGTGCAGACGCCGGCACATTCCACCAGGCCCTGGGCCCAGCACATTTTACCAGGCTGGGCCCAAGGCTGAAAAGGCCCTGGCTCTGTTAGAGACTAGTTTAATTCTGCTGGCTCAATCTTCATGCCCTTTGAGGGTTATATGGGAAGAGGCAGTCCTGCAGATACAATGGTCCCAGACCATTTAGGGTTTTAAAGGCCGTAAATCAAACCTTGAACTTGTTTCGGTCTCCAATCTGGATGCAGTTCAGCTGGGACACAGGTAATGTTGGTGCTCCCCACAACTTCCCTGTAAGGACTCATGCAACCACATTCTGCACCAATATGGGGGGTTGATTAACTCAATCAGTACAGGGATCTGGCTGTGTTTCACAAGGAGAGTATCTTACACGAACGCATGAAGCTGCTTTATACTGAATCAGACCCTGGGTCCAACAAGGACAGTATGAACTAAGACTAGCGGCAGCTCTCCAGAGTCTCAAGCTAAGTCTTTCACCTTATCCACCACCTGGTCTTTTGAACTGCTGGGTATTGAACCTGGGACTTTCTGCATGCCACGTCAATGCTCTGGTACAGCACACCAGGCAATAACCATGTCTTTACATGTTCTCTAGCATCCACCAAGAGAACACAGTAGATGCTTCATTTGGCCAGCCCTGAGAGAGCTGTACCATCTGAGACTGCTAGCCAGAGTCCTCCTTGAAAGTCTTTGCTTTATGGCTCCTTCACTCTGCTGTTTTCACAAACACAAATAATAGGGTATTGAGCCTGGAGAGTTTCAATTGTTCATGGCCCTCAACTTGATTGTCCAGGCTAGACTGATCTTACCAGGTCTTAGAAGCAAAGCAGGATCAGCCCTGGTTAGGTATTGGATGCAAGACAACCAAGGAAGTCCAGGCAGACAACAGCCAACCACCTCTGAATGTCTCTTGCCTTAAAAACTCTTTAGGGTCACCATAAGTCTATTGCAACTTGTTGGTACTGAACTGTGACCTGGCCTGGATGACCCTGACTAGCTCAGCTTTGACAGATCTTGGTTGGTCCTTGGATGGGCGATGACCAAGGAAGTCTAGAGTTAGCCATTCAAGGACCAACCAAGATCTGTCAAAGCTGAGCTAGCCAGGGGCATCCAAGTCAGGTCACAGTTAAGTACCAACTCTTGGCTATCCTATGGCACATTGCCACCACAATTTCTGATCTTGCACCACTTTTTTAAATTGTGTAACAGTCTGACTGGTGTCCATTTTGATTGTATCTAACCACTGCACTCTTTGACAGCCTGGTTTCCTTTTTCCACCGACCAATTCTAGCATAATTGCTTTCTCCATTGAGTTGGATGGCATGATATGGCCAAAGTAAGTAAGATGGAGTTTCGTGATTTTGCCTACCAGTGATATGTCAGGAAGCAATGGCAAACTACCTCTCAGTCTCTCTTGCCTTGAAAACCCTACAGGGCCACCATCAGTCAGTTGCAATTTGACGGCCCATTCCAGCACCACAGTTCATGCAGTCAATTATTCCCCTTTCAATCAAAGCTTTCTGCTGTGTACTCTGAGCTACTCACTCTGCATTTTATAAGTAATGCGATAGAGAAATATACCTATGAGAAGATAATCCCTGATTTGATGGATGCAAATCTGGTCTCTCCATCTTCATAGCTATATCATCGAAATAGGTCACCATGGCTCAGTCCTAGCTGTATTTATTCAGAAGTTCCTTCTAGTTCAGGAGTGCATGTATGCGCTTAAGCGTGCATCAGGTCGCCAATGGAATCTGCAACCCAGTGAAGAAGATTCCGACAATTGCTCCAACAGCAAAGTCTTCAGAAGGACTTTTGAGGATTTGCTGCTTCTGGTGAGGAACAATGATGCTAGCTGGAAGAGGAAAAGGCATGTATTTGACTGCATTTCTTTCTGGAAATGTCCACAGGGATTGCAAGTTGTGTGTGAAACAGCCCAGCCTGATTCCTTGCCTCTCAAGCCAGCTGTTGCGGGCTGTCATCGTGGAAACTCCATCGATGGGAGTGTGTCGTCCCAAGCATCCCAGGAGAAGGGTCCTCCACATCCCAGGTAGTAAGCTACTTTCTTTCAGATTTCTCGCTTGCTCGCTGTTCATGATATAACCAACTAAAAATGACAAAGAAATGGTTGGTGTTCTCTACAGCAGAGTTTCCCAACCAGGGGTCTGCAGATCCCCAGGGGTCCACAGGAGCTCTAGAGGTGATCAACGGCCTTTTCCCTCCTGACTTAACGGACAGTCACAAGCTAAGGAGCCAAATACTTCTATTGCTGTCCCTACTGCTTCCAAGTGTGAGTGAGTTGTCTCATGGTTTCTGTGCCTGGAAGAGGGCAGAGTCTGTAGGCCTTAAACCACATCATGTTTCTCCACCCCCAGTCCTCCTTGATCTGCCTGTTAATGCAGGTCACTTCTGGTGACTTGTCACTTCTGGGGGTATGTCAGGAAGGCATGGCCAGCTGATATCATTTTTGGGGCTCCTCAAAGTCTGAAGAATTGGCCAAAAGGTTGTAAAAGGCTGCTCTATAACATTTGCCTCCAACCTTTTAAGACAACAGGGATAAAATTGTGGAATTGTGACACACCTGTTGGTCCAGCCACAAAATGGTTGTCACAAAAGTGCTACTATATGAGGCAGAGTCATCCACAAAATGACTGCCCAAGCTTAACTTCAGGTCACACAGTGCAGATCCTTGTGTGGTGGTGGCAACAGTTGGCAAAGCAATGATCGTTAAAATCTGTGCAGTCCATCAAATCTCCAATGGTCAATCAGAAGTCTTAGAAGCAAATGCCTCATTTGGCCACACACAGTTACTAAAAACATTTGGTGGGCACCAGGAGTGGTGTCGGTGGGCACTATGGTGCCCAGAGGAATCACATCAGTGACCCCCACTCTATAGCATTAAAAGGAAGACTCCCAATTGTGTAGCTGAATCCTACACAATTAGGATTTCAAAATAGATTCAGCATAGGAAAGATCTGCTGGCTTGCATATTAAATGTATCACACTTATAATCTACCCTGTTGGTGTTCAGGGATGCCAGCCTTCAGGTGGGTCCTGGGGATCTCCTGGAATTACAGCTTATATGCAAACTACAGAGATCAGATCCACTGGAGAAAATGGATCCTTTGGAGTGTGGACTCGGTGGCATCATACTCTACTGAGGGCCCTGTCCTTCCCAGGCTCCATCCCCAAATCTACAGGATCTGGTAACCCTATCACCTAATCCCTGCCAATGGCCAGAGAGGATCTGGCAGAATTCAACAAACATCTTGAGTCCGTGGACACCTTCAGAATTCTGACACAGCATGGTGGGAGTAGCCAAAAAATGTCTGCTGTGTGAGGGTGAGCCAACCATGCAATGGCAGCCATAGCTTACCTTCAGTCACACAAAGGTTGCTGTGGGTACAGTGGTATTTCCATCCATTTTTACCACATAAATCCAAACACTCCATGGTGAGTGATCTTGCTATTTTCCCATATGGGACTGCACCGAAGCCACAAAGATTCACAAGGTTGCACTTTCTTGTGAATGTTGCTCATCAAATGATCTTCTGTGCAGGCACACATCCCTCCCTCCTTTCCCCACTGTGAGCTTATATTTATTGGTCGATTCTTACCTTCCAACGGTAGTGAATGGAGAACTGAGGAGTACCCACCCCTCCTGCATCACATGAGTTATGGGCGGGAATATTAGTTCCTCTATGAAGGGAAAGGAGAGCAATCTTGGGATCTAAAAACATCATTTTAAAGCTTGCTAGTTCTTCATGGTAGGCCTGAGAAAATGGAGTCCCATGTGTGACTGCATAGAAATAGAAATGTTGCTTCAACAGCAGTTGCCAAAACAGCACAAGTTTTGTGCTATGTTGGCAGTTGCTGTTGAAGCAACTATTTTTTAAAATCTGCACAACCAATCACATCTCCAAAAATACTTGGCAGGTGACATATTGCCTATGGGCACTACTTTATGACCCCTTCCTTGGGATTATTTTTCCCATGTAGATTTTGAACAAGGTATACATTAAATACATTAAGGCAATGGCCTAAGAATAATTTTCTTATGGATGAGTCCCAAGTTGACTCTGTAACATCTAAAAGCTCAGCCTCCATTTTGAGCAAAGATTGGGATGGCTGAGACCCCTCCCCTGTCCCCTCCTCTTCCAGGCCTATCATTAGCCATTTGGTGGGGGGCGGGGTTGACCTGACCGAATAAGGAGAAAACCATCCCCAGGTAGAAACAGAAATGTTGCTTCAACAGCAGTTGCAAAAACACAAGTTTTGTGCTTAAATATATATATTAAAAGAATTCCCTTTTAACTGGCATAACTCCTCCTGGGCTCCGGAGTTAACC